>NC_059087.1:31686884-32886884 GCF_020497125.1 Mauremys mutica | reverse complement strand
ATCCTGATTTAAAAATGGGGAGTGATAGAGACTCTAACAGGAGGGGAGGGATAGCTCAGTGGTTTGAGCAGTAGCCTGCTAAACCCAGGGTTGTGAGCTCAATCCGTGAGGAGGACCTTTAGGGAGCTAGGGCAAAAATCTATCAGGGGATTGGTCCTGCTTTGAGCAGGTGGTTAGACTAGATAATCTCCTGAGGTCCCTTCTAACACTGAGATTCTATGATTTATTTTTTCTTTTTTCAGGGAAGGGATAGCTTAGTGGTTCGAGCATTGACCTACTAAACCCAGGGTTGAGAGTTCAATCCTTGAGGGGGCCTCTTAGGGATCTGGGGCAAAATCAGTACTTGGTCCTGCTAGTGAAGGCAGGGGGCTGGACTTGATGACCTTTCAGGGTCCCTTCCAGCTCCCTGAGAGAGATAGGACTCTGGGTAAATTGCTCTCACTGTTAAGAATGTACACCTCTCCTGTGTAACACTCTTAAAGGTGACAGGGAGGGCAGAGACCCCAGTGTTATGCTTATAAGAAGCACACAGGGTCTTTTTCTGGGGAAAAGGCAATACACCATATTTATTGAAGATACAACAATTAGCATATGCATTCAATAACACACACAGGCCTGCCAATCAATGTTATAGTTACCAGTCCATAGTCTGGATCAATCTAGTGGCCAGCTAGGTTGATCACAGGTAGGTAGGAGCCAAGTTGTCAGTCACAACACAATGCTCCAGAGAAGTCTTGGCAGGAGGAACCCAAAGTTTCATGGCAAGGCACCCTGTTTATATAGTGATTTTCCTTCCTTGGAACCAATGAGTTTTGCACCATCATGCTGTAATCAATTGTTGTTTGATGAGTCCTTGTTTTCTTAAATTGTTTTTCTCATCCTTTTATTCTTTCATTAAGTCTCTCAGGGAGTTACCCCAGGCTGGTTTTGATCACAGCTATCTTGTCTCCATTGATAGGTGCCTGTCTCATCTTTAGAGTCATCAATCTGCCCTCCTCTGATATTCCAATAGGGACATGTTGCAGCCTCCTGGCACCCTTGCGTTTGTCTCTGGTTCCTCCCTAGAACATCTGGTTCAGCAATGGCCTTCACACTTATCTCTTAACACCCATTCCTAATTCACACACAAAACAGAATTAATTTACACAGAGCATTTTGAACAGGAACATCAGTTTGCAATGCAGAAGAAAAACAATCATGGCATTCTTTGACTTATTTTAAAATGCTAAGCCTACAACAAAGTGGTGACCCTGAAAGGTCTGTTACTGGCATGAAATCAGCTCAGATACAGGATTATACAAAATACAAACATAAAATCCTACTACTACAACAGGCCTGGGCTTGCTCTCTCTCTCTCTCCCCCCCCCCTTCCCTCTTTGGTCTACACATGGTAATGTTTTTGGAAGTATGAAGGGGCCTCAGTTTCAGATTTTTGCCCTGAGCCACCCAAAACCTTTGCGGACCTTGCCTGGAGCTCAGCATTGCTGCAAGCAGCTGTCCCGTCCCCAGGTAGCATGTCTCCTTGTCCTGACACAGAGGACAGCATTGCTGCAATGCAGTCACTCACACGCAGCTCCAGCCTCAGTCAGTGCCCATTTCCTCTGCTCCTGGGACTTCCAGAGAACTCATCCCTTGCAGGTTGCGGCTGGCGGTTTGCAGGTGCTGTACCCTTTTCACTTTCCTCTGGTCCCAGCTGACTGGCTTGGGGCTTCCTAGACAAGCTGAGGGGATCAGGCAGGAGGGGCTGTGCTTCCCAGGAAAAGTTGTATGCACCCTGGGCCTGGGGTGGGGTGGTAAGAATGGATCCAGGATCAGGTGCATCGCATGTGCCTATGAACTATGGAACTAGAGAGCAGCAGGAGACTGTCCCTGGGGAGGCTGGGTTGCAGGGCTCAAGAAGAGGAGAGCCCTTTCCTTGGAGAGCAGGTGAAAAGTTTACTGCCTCATGGATACCTGTAAAGCTGTCCTAGCAGGTGCATGTCTGTACACTGCTGCCCCCTGTGGGAGTGAATCTGACGTGTGTGTCCTTCTGCTACCAGGTGTGTAGACTTAGGCTACGTCTACACTACAAACTTCAAAGTGCTCCCGCGGCAATGTGGTCACGCACAAGCGTGGTAATCCACCTCCATGAGGGGAATAGCTCTAGGCGCTCGGAGCCTGTCCACACTAGTGCTTTAAAGTGCTCAAACGTGCTGCATGATTTTTTACCCCCCTGAGCCAGCAAGTCAGAGCTCTATAAAATGTAAGTGTAGACAAGCCCTTAGACCAGGTTATGTGTATTTCTGGGCACCTCTGCCCCTGCTTGGATGGTTTGGCTTTCATGTGTGTGCCTGTGTGCACAGGTGGCTGCAGGCCCCTGGAAATTAGTCTGAATGATGGATGCAGGTCCTCAAGCACGCTAGGCCTGCACACACCTAAAGAAAGCCACAGTCCCTGCCCTGGCGAGTTTACAGTCTAAAGAGAGAGGGAGCTGGACAGGAGGGCAAAGTCAGAAGGCCTGGGACCCCCGTGACCGGGGCGGCTCCACGCACCAGCACGCCAAGCGCGTGCTTGGGGCTGCAAGCCACTGGGGGCGCTCTGCCGGTTGCCGTGAGGGTGGCAGGCAGGCTGCCTTCAGCGGCATGCCTGCGGAGGGTCCGCTGGTCCCGCGGGAGGTCTGCTGAAGCCAGGGGACCAGCGGCCCCTCCGCAGGCAAGCCGCCAAAGGCAGCCTGCCTGCCCTGCTTGGGGCAGCAAAATGCCTAGAGCCAGAGTGTGACCCAGCGACGCACATCCCGTTACACACTTGCCATCTGTGTGGCAATGCTGGTCCCTCTGGGCTCAGATTGGCTGCTGCTGTCTCCCACGCACACTGAACTGATTGGTGTGAATGTAGGGGGAGGAGGGGGCTGTCTGGAGACACAGAAGGTCAAATGGTTACAGCAGCTTCTCTGGACTCCGCGGGCACAGCATGGGCTTCTTTAGCTGGCAGTGCCCATGCTCTTGTCTAGAGTCACTGGAGCCTGTGGGTGGGTGCAGATTACCATCCCCTTTTGCCTTTTGCCTGCAAGCTGCTGCCTTTGCCGTCCCTGTTGCGCCTCGGCCGATGCCCTAAGCTAAGCAGTGCTTGAGCAGGAGGCCCCATGCAGCGTGTCCAGCGTGTGGCTGGAAGTGAAGCTGGTGGCGAAGTAGGAGGAGGTGCTCCACCTGGAGCTGTGCTGTGCAGTGAGACGTGAAGCCAATGACCTGAGCTGCTTTTGTCCAGCCCTTGTGGGAATGTCATGGGATGCTCAGCCTTTGTTTCCACCACCCACGAGACTGCTACTGTTGCGGGCATGAGAAACAGCCCAGTGCCACCTGGTGGCGAGTCAGTTTCTGCTGCTGCCCACAGGAGAGAGCTTGGCCCCTGTGAGTATCAGCAGCGCTTGGTGGCCCTTCCATTCCTTGGCTTCCCCCAGCTTGAGCTGCTCCGCCCTCCAAGGGGCAGTCCCTCTTTGCAGGCTGTGAACACTCTGCAGGGACTCCTAGGGATAACGAGCCATAGTGGAGAAACAACAGCTTCCGCGAGAGGAAAGCAGGAGCAGAGCAGGTGGCCAAGTGCCCCAGAGTGAAAACCACTGGTTAATATAAAGATGACAGCTTAATGTTCTGTACCCAGCCAGAAGAAAATGGGGCTGCGTCTAGATCCCACCTGCTGACCCACAGTGCTGTCCTTTGAAGCTGCTGGGCCTGCCATCTCACACAGGGGAACTGACCTTTGCTGTGGCTGAGGGACCAATCCAGGTCTTAATTGTTGTCTACTTCCCGCCTATAGTCTAAACCAGACCTGAGGTCTACAAACACAGCCACCTTTCACCTGGAATCCATACTCACCCACACACTCAGCTGGGCCCTTGCTCACTGTCACTGTCTGAAGATCTGTTCAAAACCCAGCGGGTAAATTGAGACAAAAGGGGTCTGATTCCAGTCCAGCCAACAGCCCCACCCCCCACAACAAACTAGGGCTCTTGGCACTCCAGCCTCCCTGCCTGGCAACATCCTACTCCTGACTCACTAGGGCACACCCAGAATTCTCTGGCCGTTGGCCCTCATCCCACAGAGCCTGGAAGCCAGACTTTGCGGATCCATGAGCTTCCTTCCCACCTAAGGACTGGATCCCTAGATCATGCCCTAATCCACCCCCTGGGAACCCCTGGTGTGAATTTGTTCCTGACAGACCCCCATGGTTAATGTACAGAAGGCTGTGCTCTGACAGACAGCTGGGCCGGAAGCTGCTCACTCCGTCATCTTTCTCCAACGATTTCAGTAGAGCTCAATCTACTTCACTTAACAGAGAGAGAAGCTTCAGCAGTGACTTGATCACAGCCTATAAGTAGCTGCATGGGGAACAAATATTTAACAATGGGCTCTTCAGTCTAGCACACAAAGGTCTAACATGATCCAATGGCTGGAAGTTGAAGCTAGACAAATTCTGACTGAAAATAAGGTGTAAAGATTTAACAGTGAGAGTAATTAACCATGGGAACAATGTCCCCAGGGGTGTGGTGATTCTCCATCCCTGGCAATTTTTAGATCAGGATTGGATGTTTTTCTAAAAGCTCTGCCCTTGGATCTCTTATGGAGCAGGTCTCTGGCCTGTGTGAGACAGGAGGTCAGATGATCATGGTGGGCCCTTCTGACCTTGGAATCTAGGACTCGCCCACCATTTCTGTAGCTTGGCACATACAGGCTTGTTTTTACCATCCCAGCACTGTGTGCTTAAGCTACTTTTAATAGTTACCCTGGTCTTCTGGGGTTGAGGTTGCTGGTATTTCTCACCCTTAATGCGCCCGTGTTTTGTCTGGAAATTTTTCTAGGTTTTTTTTAAGTGATTTAGAATTTATCCGTGAGAGGAGTCAGTGTGGGGGTCTTTAACCTGTCATTGTGTATGCAGGGCTCTCTAACTCCACCAGGTTCCCAGGGGACACTGAATAGTGAGCCTGGGGACAGAAGGCCTGGAGCCTCACTTCCCGGGAGGCCTCTTAGAGGTTAGGGGGTTGCTGAAGCAGACTCAAGCCCTGTGGGAGTCCAGGGGAGCCTGAGGAAGAGCAGAGAGGAACAGGGTCCGCAGCAGGAGTGCAGGCAGGCCCCATCACCCCTAACGGCTGAGACGTGCACTTACGAAGCATGCAGCTGCTGTTTCTGATACCTTGCCAGTTGTTTTGTTGTTGTCTGTTTGCAGCTGGTTGGAAAGGATGTCACCATCCAAGCAGCCAGGAGAAAGCAGGACCTGATGAGAGAGGTGACATGGTGAGATCAATTAGCTGTGTGTCCTTCTCAGCAGAGGACACTTTGGTAACAGACCAAAGATGTGAGGCTTCCCACAGGAAATAATTTAAATGTGTGCTTGAAAAACTGCTTGCTCCTTCATCCCATTCTTGAGTTTTTCAGGGGACTCCTTTGGGCCCAGAATGCTAGGAGGTAGTGTATGATTTGGAGCAGTGGTTCTCAGCTTTTCCAGACTACTGCCCCCTTTCAGGAGTCTGATTTGTCTTGTGTACCCCCAAGTTTCACCTCACTTACAAACTATTTGCTTACAAAATCAGACCTAAAAATACAAAAGTGTCACAGCACACTATTGCTGGCTTTCTTATTTTTACCATATAATTATAAAATACATCAATTGAGAGTATAAATATTGTACTTACATTTCAGAGTGTAGTGCGTAGAGCAGTATAAACAAGTCATTTCTGTATGAAATTTTAGTTTGTACTGACTTCACTAGTGCTTTTTAAGTAAAAGTAGGCAAATATCTAGATGAGCTGATGTACCCCCTGGAAGACCTCTGCATCCCCCTCAGGGTACATGTAACCTTGGTTGAGAGCCACTGCACACTAGCCCTCAGATTTGTATACACAGAGCAGAGTCTGGCAGTATGCCTGTGGAACAAGCTATTACCATAGGACAGGGGTGGCCAACCTGTGGCTCTGGAGCCACATGAGGCTCTTCAGCTGTTAACATGCGGCTCTTTGTATAGGCACCGATTCCAGGGCTGGAGCTACAGGCGCCAACTTTCCAATATGCCCGGGGGGTGCTCACTGCTCAGCCCCTGGCTCTGCCCTGGCTCTGCCCCAGGCCCGGCCCTCACTCCACCCCTTCCCGCCCCCTCCCCTGAGCCTGCACTGCCCTCACTCCTCCCCCACCCCCCAGAGCCTCCTGCACACCATGAAACAGCTGATCGGGAGGTGCAGGGAGGGAGGGGGAGGTGCTGATCGGCGGGGCTGCTGGTGGGCGGGAGGTGCTGGGAGCATGGGGATGGGGAAGCTGATGGGGTGGGGGCTGCTGATGTATTACTGTGGCTCTTTGGCAATCTACATTGGTAAATTCTGGCTCCTTCTCAGGCTGACCTCCCCTGCCATTGGAAATAACACTAACCCTCTCTGACTCTAGGCATTTCTGGTGAACCCAACATCTGGGTATGGCAAGTGGCACTAACTCTACTGGTTGGTTTCCTGGTTGCCCTAGATCAGTAAATTAACACCTCTGTGTACAGACAGTCCATCCCAAATGGAGTGATGGATTTTTAAGGCTAGCAGGGACCGTGGTTATCTGGTCTGATCTGTAGTATAACACAGGCGAGAGAGAATGTACCCATTTCTTCACATATGCCTTTGTTTCATTTCTTTGTTGCTCCTTTCCACTGCTCTGGCTGCTGCACCAAAACATTAGCATAAACTCACAACTTCTAACCACGCACACATTAACAACAATGGCCAGATTTCAGAAGAGCTCAGCTAGCAATAAGGGGCAGTGAAGGTAATTAACCATTGGCTCAGTTCACCAAGGGTTGTGGTGGATTCTCCATAGCACGCAATTTTTAGAGCAAGATTGGCTGTTTTTGTAGAAGCTTTGCTCTCGTTCAGGTGGGATGGATTCAGGGAAGTTCTCTGGCCTGTGTTATGCAGGAGCTTACGCTAGATGGTCACAGTTGCCCCTGCTGGGGTAATACTCTAGGGATCAGAACTCTTTTCTTCCCAGAGATGTTTGTGTCCTCCACATCTCCTCTCCCTTTCCCGTGTAGGGTGACCAGACAGCAAATGTGAAAAATCAGGACGGGGTGGGGGATAATAGGAGCCTATATAAGAAAAAGACCCAAAAATTGGGACTGTCCCTATAAAATCAGGACATCTGGTCACCCTATTCCCATCCCTTCTACCTTGGCCATCCTCTCACTCTCTCTGTCTGTCTCTAGAGAGTTACTGAAGCTTATCTCAGGTTGCCTGCCTCCCTAATTGCTCCTCTCTCTTTGATTTGCAGGTGACCGCAATGCTGCAGAAGAAGAAGCACTGGAGGTCCATGTGCAAGGGGCTTGTTCTGGGAACTGTCCTGACCAGCTTCATGCTGCTGCTGTACTCCTATGTGATTCCACCCCTGCAAGTCAGCTTGATGGAGTGAGTGAGTCCCTCCTTGCCATAGGGTCTGGGCTTTCTCTAGAACAGCTCCTTTCCATCCGCTCAGGAATGCTGGCTCCAGGGGTGGGGAAGGGCTGGCTCAGGGGATTAGCAGATGGGGTACGGAGCCACATTGGGTCAGCTCCAGCCCAGGTGGATTCAATCAAGGAGTGAAATGGTACATCTACACTGCAAAGAAAACCTCCCAGCAGTGAGTCTCAGAGCCCATGTCCACTGACTCAGGCTCACGCCACAGGGCTAAAAATAGCAGTGCAGACGTTCCTGCTGGGGCTGGAGCCTGGGCTCTGCGAGAGACATCCCTGGCTGGGTTTCAGAGCCTGGGCTCCAGTCCGAGCCCTGGCACCTCCACAGCTATTGTTAGCCTTGTCTCGCAAGCCCGAGTTGGCTGCCCTGGGCTCTGAGCAGGGCGGCACGCCGCGGGGGGCGCTCTGGCGGTCGCCAGTCCTGCGGCTCCGGTGGACCTCCCGCAGACGTGCCTGCGGAGGGTCCGCTGGTCCCGCGGCTCTGGTGGAGCATCCGCAGGCACGCCTGTGGCAGGTCCACCGGAGCTGCCGGACAACCGGACCCTCCGCAGGCACGCCTGCGGGAGGTCCACCGGAGCCACCTGCCGCCCTCCCGGCGGCATGCCGCCCCAAGCGCGCGCTTGGCACGCTGGAGTCTAGAGCCGGCCCTGCAGAAGAGAGCCCATGGCTGGAAGAGCTCCCATGGCAAAGTTGAGCCCCCTTGGCTGAGAGGCTTGCTCAGCTGCCTCTGCCTGTGATGGGCCATTCTGATCTGGGAGCCATTACCCACCTGTTTTCTCACTTGCACACCTTTGAGAGCTACAGATGCAAAGTGCTGCATTAGAGCTTGCTATTGATGTGTAATTATTATCTAGCCATGGTGGACAGTGGTAGATGGACAGTCCTGCCTTGGCCAGGTCCCTTCTAAAGAAGAGTTCAATCTCCCATCTCACTAAATTATCCTGAAGCTGCCGACAAGAGGCCAGTGGGTGCCAGTCATGGTGGAGGCGTTTCTGATGGGGATGCATGTGTTAGAATTGGGCTGAGACGCACCAGTCTTATTGCACATGGGAACAGCCACCAGATTGTACACACACCAGGGTAGCAATAGCCCCATCCATTACAGCCTCCAATCACAATGTCCTCCCCAGTCCCTGGGCTTCTCACACTGAGCCTGAGCTATCGTCATCCTAGAAGCAGCTCTCTGCGCTCTGGGCCACATGCGCTATATCTCAAATGGGAAGGGAAAGGACAATTGGTAGCACAGAAATGACAGAACGGTGAAAACCTCCAGGCTTCTGCTGATTCACAGGGACAAACTCCTCCTTCTCCTTGGGGTAAATGGAGGGGACTGTCACAGAGATGGAACGATAAGGGCTGCACTGTTGCAGCATTAGAGCCAATATGGGGCCGTGTTGAAGACTAAGGAACATTCCCTGGCCAATGAGAGACAGCCTGGTCCCCACCTCTTAATCAATCCAGGGGTAGGGTGAGGTTTAGTCTGACCCTGTGTGTCCCCCCACTCCTCCCAGCAGCAGGGATCAGCGGGGCTTGCCCACTTTAAAAAACGACTACTCCAAGGAGAGGTTTCAGAGACTCTAAAAAGTCCACCAGGGACTTTGCTATTGCTAGTGATTTTATGTGGAAGGTGCTCAGATCCTACAGTGATGGGCAGCAGGATAAAACTCTTTACATAGATCAATAGATAGATTCAGAATAGGGAAGATCAGACTTGATGAGTGAGTGTTTGCTGCCACACACAGATTTAACCTGGTGAAGGGGAGAGGAGACAAAATCCAACAGCTTCAGTTATTGCAAGTGCCAAAGGTCCCGTGATCCAGCCAGAAAAGCCCCCGAGTGAAGGGAAGGGGCTGCATTCCAGTCTGTGTCACCCTGGTGTAAATCCATAGTAACTCCAGTGAAATCCTCACTGACTTTACTGTTTACCCCGCTGTTCCTGACAGGTGCTGGCCTGAGGCTGCCGTGATTCTCTGAAAGGACAAACTTGCTTTCAAATCTTGGGGCCAAATTGTGACTTCAGACTGGTGGCAATTGAAGGCAGAGTTTGGTTCACTAAATTTGTACCAAAGGATGTCAGCTCCCAGGGATTGGTTGGCTTGGGAGTTGGGAATGGAGCGTGGAGCCTTTCGCCCCAGCCATTGTTTCTAGTCAAGCCCAGGACAGCAGGGTGGAATGGAAGTTAGGAGCCTAACTCCTTTTGAGCATTCCCCATAGTGACTAAAGCGGCTCTCATCTGATGGCTGTACAGTGGCCAGGCTTACTTACAGTGATGTCAGGCTAGTTCCTACTGGGCAGGTGTGCACATTACCCCTGCACTTATTGGCCCTCTTGCTGGCAATGACAGCAGAGAGGCTGAGCACTGAATGGGCCATGGACCTAGCCCAGGTACTTCAGGAAGAGGCCCTGTCAAAACAGTTATACAGGGCTTGGTTTCCTCTCCACCTCACAGCTGGTCCCTCAGTGGGGGCAGTGTGTGCCGGGGAACCTGCCGTGTGGCTGTCTGTGCTGTACCCATTCAGGGGATCAACAGAGGACTCTCGTGCCCAGAGCCCTTGAGCCAGCACCTTTCCCCAGAGCTGAACTCCCTTGGAAAGGAATGGCTCTTTTCTGCAGGGCCCTCATGGCTGATCTGGTCTGGTCTGAGGGGGGATTTGATAGCTGCTTTCAACTACCTGAAAGGGGGTTCCAAAGAGGATGGCTCTAGACTGTTCTTAGTGGTAGCAGATGACAGAACAAGGAATAATGGTCTCAAGTTGCAGAGGGGGAGGTTTAGGTTGGATATTAGGAAAAACTTTTTCACTAGTAGGGTGGTGAAGAACTGAAATGGGTTACCTAGGGAGGTGGTGGAATCTCCTTCCTTAGAGGTTTTTAAGGTCAGGCTTGACAAAGCCCTGGCTGGGATGATTTAGTTGGGGGTTGGTCCTGCTTTGAGCAGGGGGTTGGACTAGATACCTCCTGAGGTCCCTTCCAACCCTGATATTCTATGATTCTATGATTGTGGTGGCTGAGCAAAGCCAGCGCAGAGATCCAGCCCTCATGGATGTGCCTGTTCTTTCCTTTCCTCCAGGATTCCTATCCCTTACTCCTGCTCCTCCTATCCTGCCCAAGCCAGGGTGCCAGGTGTGGCGAACAGCACCCACAGTCCCCCGGGGCAAGAGTGTCAGCCCAAGCTGGACATCATGTTCATGAAGACACACAAGACAGCCAGCAGCACCATCCTAAACATCCTCTTCCGCTTCGGTGAGAAGCACCACCTCAAGTTCGCCTTCCCCAATGGCCGCAATGACTTCTACTACCCCTCCTACTTTGAACGCAGCCAGGTCCAGGACTACCAGCCCGGCATGTGCTTCAATATCATTTGCAACCACATGCGCTTCCAGTACCAGGAGGTGCGCAAGCTACTGCCGGCTGACACCATCTTTCTGACAGTGCTGCGGGACCCCGCCTACCTCTTTGAGTCCTCCTTCCACTACTTTGGGCGCATCATCCCCCTCACCTGGAAGCTGCAAGGCGAGGACAAGCTGGCAGAATTCCTCCGTGACCCATGGCACTACTATGATCCTAACAGGTTCAACGCTCACTACCTCCAGAACCTGCTCTTCTTTGACCTAGGCTATGACAACAACATGAATGCCAACAGCCCCTTGGTGGACCAGTACATCCAAGAGATCGACCAACATTTCCATCTGGTCATGCTGTCGGAGTACTTCGATGAGTCCCTAGTGCTCCTGAAGGACCTGTTGTGCTGGGAGCTGGAGGACATCCTCTACTTCAAGCTCAATGCCCGCAAGGACTCCACTGTCTCCAAGATGACGGGTGAGCTCTATGAGAAGGCCACCTACTGGAACCTCATTGACGCCAAGCTCTACCGCTACTTCAATACCACCTTCTGGCGCAAGGTGGAGGCCTATGGGTGGGAGCGAATGGCCAGGGATGTGGCTGAGCTGCACCGGGAGAACGAGAAGATGAAAAGCATCTGCATCGATGGAGGGCGCCCAGTGGATGCCAATGCCATCCAGGAGTCCTCCATGCAGCCATGGCAGCCGCTGGGCCAGAAGTCCATCCTGGGTTACAACTTGAAGAAGAAGATAAACAAGAAGCACCGGAAGCTGTGCCGCAAGATGCTGACTCCCGAGATCCAGTACCTGACCGATCTGGGCGTCAACCTCTGGATCACCAAGCTCTGGAGCCACGTGCGGGAGTTCTTAAAGTGGTAACATGTGAACTGCAGCTGTCCCCAACTCCCTCCCCTCCGCTGTCCCCATCCCCACCCAAGAGAAGAACCAAGTGATTTCATTTTCATTTCTTCCTTACGTCTGTTGGCTGGATACGAGACATGACGCATCATCAGTGATCAGAACTGGCTTGAGGCTCCAATAGTAAGTTAGAGACCACGCCTCCCACCCCCTATTCTCGAGATCTGGTTACACAGGAGAGAAGAGGAGCCTCTGACACTTGCAGGTGGACATTCACTGGGGTGTGAGTAAGGAAAGAGTCAGTTGCTCCTCCCACCTTGCTCCCCAACACCATCAGTCTGGGGTGCTCCTGGGTCAGCTTCCACCACTGCATCCTCAGGTCAGTGCTGCACCACTGAGTCCAGCCATCTTAGCCTGCTCCCCAGAATGAGCTGAGGGCAGGCCCTGGGGAGCACAACCAGGACACGGGACACTAGAACTGATTACAGTATCTTACTAGTTGTTTGGGGGTTGCTTTTCACAATGTTTTTTTCCCTTCCTTCTATTTGAAAGCGTTGGGGGCAGCGTCTGTGACAGCGGGATCCCAGCCCAGGTCTGTCACTCATGTTAATAGCATTATATGTGTCACAGTGTAAATAGGAGACAAGCTATAGGGGTTACAAGTGTGTGTGTGTGTTTGTACTGATGGCTGAGTTTCTGTGCTGCACACTGATGAGTGTATGCTTTAATGTGTATGTTTTACTCCAGCTGCAAGAATGTGTGTGCAATGCATTGCAATGTGTGAAGGAATCTCGGGGGGATGGGGGATGTCAGATGTGTTATACTGTATATTCTGGGTGTGAGTGCGCTTGTGAACATTACCCTGTGTGTGTAAATAGTACATGACAGTAAACATTGGAATTAAGGGGGGGATGGTCAGTATATTTGCTGGTGGTTGGGGGGGAGCCTTAGTCTGTTACATTACAGGATTCTCTCTGTGTGTAAGAGACTGATCTGTTACACTGTGTATTTGTTGTGTGAACGGTACTCTGCAGCAAACATTGGTCTCTCTAGGTGTGTCACTATGTCACAGTGTGTATCTCAGTGTGTGCAGGGTGTACGTATAGGAATCTGTGCATGGTTGACATGTGGTGGCTATGTACAGTACAGTGAATGTCCAGATCTTGTGTAGGGGATGTAAGAGATGGATGTGTGTGTGTGTGTGTGTGAGACCAACCTGTTATTGGGTGTATTGGGATCTGTGTGCATATTTCACTCAGTGTGTGTGAATGTGACCAGCCTGTTTGCCTGCATATCTGTTTAGAGCTGCACAAGTCACACTATGGCTGATACACCAGACAACACTCAACACTCTGTCCATTCTAGAGACAGCCATTTGCACTGATTCATACTGGCCTAGAGACTGTCAGTTCCATGTTGACCATATACAGTCTGTGTGTGAAGGTCAATATGTGTCTACATGCTAGTTTTTATCTGCATCAGAGGGCTTAGTTGGCCACAGTAGTCTTCTACCTGCACTGACTCAGACCAGTCCATATATGGAAAATAACGCCCAAGGCAGCGGTCCTTAAATACATTAAGATGGCCAGTGTGTCACATTTAACCAAACTGGTTCTCCCATAGCACTGATTTTGAACAATCTATGCATGAGTCATACCACTCCGAGAGGTATATATTACCAGCTCAAGCTGCACCTAGCTCAACCTCTATGTACATGTTTTTATGGCGTTCAGTCTGTAGTTGGCCATCGGTCCTTATAGCACATTATTGACTAGCAGCCAGCAAAATGACGATATTGTTTGAAGCAGCATCAACACTTGCGTTTCGGGCATGTATAAAAACCCCAGTACACAAGCCTTCTCTGGGTTGGTTTGTGGTCCTTGAATTTTTAACCAGCCTGGCAGGTTCAAAGCAAAACAAAAGAGATGATAAAAGTCCTTTCAGGGTGTCTGTCAACAAAATCCCAGCCTCCAACAGCTGTTGCCTGTGGAGCTTTCACTGCATGAACCTGGCCACTGTCAGATCCTTCGCTGCGGGGGTCTCAGGCCAAGGGCTAGACACTGGACGGTAGGTTTCCACTGTAATCCATAGCTCCAGTTGCCCTGTGTGTATCATTCCCTGAGCCAGCATGGGCTCAGTGCTCCAAGCTTCCCATCTTCCTGTTGGCCCTCTGCAGAGCACAGCGTGTTCTCTTCCTGCCCCCATACCACCAGTTAGAGGGTCCCATGGTGCCCCTCCCTCGAGGGGAGGCTGGGCGTGAGCCACGGAATCTGGTGAGAACTGGTGGGGGTACAGGGAGGGCTTGGGAGAGAGGCTGAGGGGCGGGACAGCATGTTCTCTACTTTCTCTTCTTGCTTTGATGCTTGGCTGGGGTGGGGAGTCCAGAGGGGAAGAGGGAGCAGGAGACAAGCTCCCAGCAGCTTCTATGCTTATGACCCCTCACAATGAGCCACCCGCTAACCGTGCAGCCTCTGCACCTCTCTGCAGGAGAATGGGACAGAGCCGAAGGGCGATGGGACCCAACCAGGGCGTTTAGTATGAGGGCGATGCAGGGGGATCAGTCTGGGGAGGGACTGGGCTGAGCAGCAGCCATCATGGACGGGTTAGGAGGGAGCCAGCGAGCAGGGAGGGGCCCGAGGACGGTGCAGCTAGAGGCACATCTCATTGGGCTACACAGGGAGCAGCCAGAGCACCAGGCCTGGAACCGGTGGAAGCAGCCCAGCTGCACAGAGGCAAGGAGGGAGGGTGGCAAGAACAGACTGAGGGCAGCCTTTTGAGGGAGCACTGTCTGAAGAGGGGAGGGGTGGGGGGAGGCCCTGCTTGGCGCTAAATCCCCCAGCTTTACAGCCCACCTACCACCACGAGCTTGGACTCTGGGAATGCAGCAGCTGGAGAGTCCCTGGTGGTGGGGGAGGGGGACAAGGTTCCAGCCACCCCCCAGCAACACCAGGAATTTCCAGCAGGGGAGAACTCACCTGTCCTGCATTCGCAGCCCAGGGTCCTCTGCCCCCACCCCATGGCCCCAACCTCCCATGGCCGCGGGGGAGCTGGGTGGCTCTACCGGCACTGCGCTCGGTTCACACCCAGGGGCAGCAGTTCATGGAGTGACAAGAGGCCCAGTGAGAGCAGGGCAAGCGCTAAAGGCCTCTCCCCCCACAGCCCATATGCAGCTGCTGGCAAAGGGGTCCTCTGCCGAAACTGCAGCCCAGGGTGTTCCAGAGGGGGCATGGCAGGGATTGGGTGCGGTGGCGTGTGGCATCGGCAAAGGAGCTGGTTGCAGGTGGCTGGAAGATGGGAGCCGGGGTGATGCCTCCACCCCCCAAGACAACTGCTTGGAGCATAGGCCGCAGGTTCATGGGGCCATGCTGGAGAGAGCCTTGCCTCACAGACAGGGCTTGTGGGGCATGTTAGGGTGAGAGCAGGCAGCTTGAGGGAAGACTGGTCCCTGTCTCTCCCCTGTGAGTGGACTTCAGGATGCAATGGCTGGTCCTGGGCCCCGTCAGCCCTGCCCCCGTCTTTAGTTCTCAGCAGCATCTCCAGGGCTGCGGCAGGAGCCTGAGGGTGACCCTTAACTGGCATACAGTAGAGCAGAGTGCAATGCCGCATCCTCGGGGTGGCCTATGGGACAGCAGTGCCAGCGCATCCTCAGATGCAGAAGGAGCCACGCAGGCGGGGATCTGTGGTCCTTATGCACAGACCATGTGCTTTAAAGCAGAAGGTAACCCCAGACCTTGCTGTCAGACGGCATCCTTCCTCCCCCGGCCGCAGCCGTGGGTGACGTCAATACTCCTTGGCAGGAGGGTATCTAACGTTCTGCTCTGGAAAGACAGGGACTAAAATTACCATTTTGTATGACAATTATACTGTATATTTGACAGTTTTTAATATATGAACCATTCAGCTGTTCTCATTGTGGTCTCTTTCTTCTCCCCTGGGGGCTGACAGAGGAGTCCCGGACCCATTAGCAATGGATATGGAGACCTACTGGGGGCAGCAGCCTCAGGGGAGGGGCGGGCCCTGGCCAAGGGACAAGTCTGTCTCCGTTGATCGCAAAGGGCAGATTGATTTCATTTTCCCCCTCCTGACCTCCTCTGCTCAGGCCTGACCTCCCAAGAGGAAATCCCAGGAAAGCGGACGGAGAGCAAGTGGGCACTGCCTTATTCCTGGATCCTGAGCAGCTGTCACTGGCTACTCCTGCTGGAAAGGACTTTTCCAGCTGGGTTTCCCCCTCTCTGACTTCCTGCCATTGCCGCCCCACTGCAGTCCCTCAGCAATTCCCCTCTGCGGATGCCCAATTCCTGGATCCATTTCCAGGCAGCCTTTCTGACTCACTGCTGGGGGTCCCCAGTGCTTGCCTATGTGAGGGAACCTACCCAGCTCCCCTTCTGGCAGTCTCCTTCAGCATGCTCCACTGGCAGGGCCTGCTGGGATTCTCCAGCAACTGCCACTGCTCAGCGGGCGCTGTCCTAATCTGGCCTTGCCTGTGTGGGAACGTGGTACTCATTGTACTAAATCGGGTTAGAAACTGATGCAGGTAAATCAACGCAACTCCCTGGTGCAGACAGTCTTGTTTCTGGTTAAGAGAGCTCTACAGTGCCATTGGTTAACTCAGTAAGAAATCAGCATGTCAGGTGCTCTGAAACAGAAGTGAGTGTCTACACACGGTTGCACTGAGTTAACCCAGTCATTGCACAGATGCTCAGAGTGCAGAGAAAGAATCACATTTATGCTTATGCATTTTCCACCCATGAACATTACAATGGCAGGTCAGTATTGTCATCCACATGTTACAGATGGGGAAACTGAGGCACGGGGAGAGAATATGACTTGCCAAGCTCACCCAGCAAGGCAGTGGCAGAGCCAGGAATAGACCCATATTCAGAATGGAGCCCTGGGCACTGAAGCACTGCAGATGCCAAGGCCTTGATCCTACAAACATCCACATGCTTACCTTTAACCATGTGTACAAGTGCAGGATCAGGGTCTAAAAATGTCCCTTGCTGCAAATAAGACACCAAGATCCTGCAATGAACCCAGGTTTCCTTGCAGCTTCATTGCCTTTGCACAGCACGCTGGGACGCTGGCAAAGGTAGGGCACGGCAGATAGCAGGATTTGTATAAATGGAGCAGCTGCTGGCACAGCCACCACAGAGGCCCCTTCCATCCCTCAGCAGCTGGTGATAACTGACACTTCTAGATTGCTTTGCAGCCTGACACCCTCTGGAGACTCTGCAGGATTCATCTGACCCAGGATTGAAATGTGGCAGCTGTTTAATAGCTCACAGCAGGGTCATTTTAGGACAGGGAATGAGAGTGTCCTCTCTAAGTGAGACAGCAGGGATGATTTTAGGAAGGCAGAATACAGGTTCCTGGGTTGATATGTGGCTGGACCCCACCTTCCTTTTGCAAAAAGCGCCCTGGGATTTTAATTACTCCATGCAGTTAGGACATCAGCTTTACGGGTCACCCAAATGACAGTGCCGCTTTGTGTGGCAGCTCTGTGCTAACTCACTGGAGAGGAGAGAAAACAGCTCACTTTCTACAGCACCTCTTCTTTTCCTGTGAGAGTCTTCCATCTCCACTGCTGCCAGAGGCCCTCATCTGAATCAGGCCCTGTTGTGCTGGGTGCTATACAAACACTTCTGAAGGTGCAGTCCCTGGTGCAAAGAACTTACAGCACACAGCCCCAGTCCTGCAGCCGGCTGGGGGGGGGGGTGCACCTTGACACCTGCCAGCTCACCACTGACTTGGATGAAGCATAGCAAAGCCTTAGGAGAGCATCCAAGAGGCCTGCCCACATCTGTAGGTGACACTTCTTCCTGCTCTCTAGGCCTTGGACTAGCTGAGCAGGCCTTTTGCTTGGAGACAGTCGGGTTTGTCTGTGCGGGGCTGAAGGCTGGCTCTCCTGATGGGGAGGCAGATGAGGAATGCCCAGCACCTGTGCTGAATGGGGCGGTCTGCAACTCCTGGCTGGTGCTGCTTGTGGAGGTTAAGGAGGTGGCTCTGATCACAGCAGTAGCCTATCACCGGATGAGTATATATAGCTTCTCCCCAGGAGCTAAAGGTATGTTGCCTTCTTCCTAACCTCAGTGTGGGTTGCTGGCATTATGAGGCTGTGGAAAGTGTTTCTGGGGGTGCTTGTCTGGAGCTCAGCTCTTGCTGCTCAGAGAGGTAAGTGTGTGGTGATAAGTCCCCCGGTGGGTTCTAAGCTAAGGTCCAGTACTCAAAAATCAAGAGTGTTTTGTTTTTAAACACACTGGGGTTCTTTTTATTTGTCCTCTAGCTTTTAAACCTTGTTTCAAAGCTTGTCTCAGCAACTAAATCACTTCACTCTCAAATGAAGCAAGTCTCATGCAATAACATGACTCCAGGGGCTAGCTCTGTAAGAAACCTCTAATGTCCTAACTCTAGTTTTATACTTCCTAGACCTGCCAACACACTGCTCTTCAAAGGACCAGCTTTGCCTTGACCCTGCTCCTTTTGATCTTGGCAATTAAGGTTGTAAATGCAGTAACCCAACCTGAAAGCTGCTTGCAGGCTTTTCTGAGACTCCTTACCAGTTTTTTTTTTGGTTTTTTTTTTTTTTGCAGCTGTAACCCTTCAGTCCCCAGTTGCTGACTTTCTTCTTTGAGTGGGTGCCCCACCCTTGCTCTGCCTCCTCTGCCTCCCACTGATTAGTGGGTGCTCAGCACCCACCATTTTTTCCCATGGGTTCTCCAGCCCCCAGAGCCTGACAAGCAGGGATGGGCTCTAAAACAGTTTCCCTGGAAGTCAACAGGTGATTTTTTTTTTTTTTGAAGAGTAACAAGCACAATGGCGTTTGTGAAAATCTGATGGTGATGCACACCCACCTTTCAGAGGAGTGAGGCCAACAGTGAACCAACTGCATGAAATTCCTCCTAGTTCTTAACAGGCGATATGACACTGAAGCCAGACCCTCTAGCTTGAAGGTCAAAGAGCCTGGGCAGTCAAACCTCCAGGTGCTGGCTCCTTTCTAGTAACAGCAAAGGTTCTGAAGGG
The DNA here is from genome assembly GCF_020497125.1 of Mauremys mutica. NCBI lineage: Eukaryota > Metazoa > Chordata > Testudines > Geoemydidae > Mauremys > Mauremys mutica. Next base: position 32,868,216 of record NC_059087.1, on the reverse strand, counting down.
TGGTCTAGCTAGCTGATCACTCCTCCAGCGAAGCTGAGGACTCCTCTGACATTCTTGCACAGAGGCCCTGTTACCTGGTGGGATTACAGTAGGTCTGGGGGAAAAGATTCCTCTGGGGGCCTCTCCAGAGGGTTATGTCAAGTCTGCTCACTCTCCTCTAGCACCCATTAACTCTGTGCTCTATGAGTGTAATAAAACCAGCATCCACCTGGCTGTAAAGATGGACCCCTGGGGAAATGGACTCCTGCTGGATCCACAACTTGTGCACCTGGGCAGCTGCCTCTACTCAATCAATGATCTGCAGGGCTTCCTGCACTTCCAGTACCACCTGAAGGACTGTGGCTTCTCACGGCTGGTGAGTAAGAGCCCTAGCTGGGGCCCAGCCTTTTGTTCCACTCAGCATGGTGCTGTCTGCTGCTCAGATGCCTGTGAGCTGGCTTGCATTGGCTGTGTGGGTGAGAACAAACTGCCCTCCTGCTGGGTGAGGGGTCTGAGAGACTGCCCCCCATGTGCTGAACTGGCAGGGGGACAGGGTGGCTGTGCAAATGGATATCCCAAGAGGCTATTACTTTGGATTCAGATCCTGATGCTCCATTATGGACTGTTGCTCTAGCCATGAGGTGAGGCTGGGTCCATGCCCACTAGCTGCATGCATGTTGGCTCCCCTGGCAGAGGGGACACGTACTAAGTGACAAACACCCTTCCCAAGTAGTTCTTGCCTAGCTGGGCTTCTATCCATATTCCAAGTCACAGACTGGTGCCCTGCCAGGGAAGGGGCAGTGTGGAGCAGCATCTCTTCCTTGCTTAGGGGAAGGGCTTGTCTCAAGGAACAGAAATACTGTTTCACTTCCCTAGCAATGAACCAACCCTCCCACTTTGCTTGGCTGAGAGCTACAGAAGGAGGCTGTCACTGATGCTAGTGCTGACTGCCACTCTCTCTGATTTCTTCCCCAGACATCTGGGAACATGGTTGAATACTTCACGGACCTGGTCTACAGGCCTTCCCCTGGCACAGGCAGACGCTATGCCACCTCCTTCACTGAGAGGATCAACTGCACTGACTACAAGTAAGCTGCCAGCACTTGGCCTTGGGCTACAGTCCTAAGGGACTGATGCTAAAATTTCCCAGACTCATGGGCTTCACTGAGGGGTAACAGGATGCCATAAAAAGCAGCAGGGATGCAAGGCAGGGCTCTAATCAGCTGATTGGGGGGGGCATGATGTGCACCCCCAGCTGTCAAATGGGGGGGGGGGGGGTTGATCACAGGGCTGAAGCAAAGCAAGCACATGTGGGATGAGTTGTCCTGGCTATTGCCATCTAGTAAACCTGGCTCAGAACCCCAGTAACCTAGAACGCCTCTAGGAACCAGGCGGCCTGGCGGAGGGTGGGGCGGGTAGCAGGCACCCTGGAGTACTGCAGACGAAAGGACACAGGATGTGGGCTCTAGTGCTGGTAAAGCATTAGTTGTGGGGTGCCTCAAACACTCCTATGAACTACACACAGGCTGGAGGTCTCATGCTGCCCTTCCTGGCAGGACATTCTGAAGGGGGTTGGGGACCTCCAGAGCTAGAGCCAATACAATGGGGGTCTAAAGCGCAAGGATCTGAATGAGACTCCACCTGGGAGATGGAGCTAGTGAAGGGGGCTATGAGAACGTGGTGGGAGGGGGCAGCCTGAGGAGAAGGGGCAGCCTGGGGCTATCAGAGGGAGTCAGACCCCATTAGTGACACTTGTGGGGCTGACTGTGCCATGTTTTCACAGCAGCACGTGATGGGGGGGGGGGGGTCACCAGCATGAGCTGACCCTGCAAAAACCTGTCTGCAGGTTACTCTGGGATATTCAAGCCCCTGTGGACATGGTGGGGTGTCAGCCTTCGCTCCAGCTCTAGAGCAGCCTCTGTCGGGTATCCTGTGGAGCAGGGGTGACTCGAGCTTTCCAGTGCAGCTGAGGTGGCCTCTGGCCTAGCACTCCCTGATACAAGCAGGGAGAACTCCCTCTTCCTGGGGAGGGAATGAGAATCTGATCTCTGCAGGGTAACCCTTTCCTGCTTCTCCTAGGACAGGGCATTTGGCTCCTATGTATGTATCTTCAGTGACTGGCCACCTGTCTGCCTCTGGAGTGCTAACATTCACAGTGACCCTAATGAATGGTAAGATCCCTGCAGAAGGGGTGGGTGGTGCCAGCTGAGCTTGCTGTGATCTCCCACTGAGCCTCCTGCAGCTTCAGGCAATGGCCTAACCCAGTTCCCTCCACCCCCGAGACTCCCTTTCCCTCTCTAGGATGGTGTCTTATGCTCTTGGTACCATGGCCATCTCTTCTAGAAAACTACGGAAGCAAAAACTTGTGCCTCGTGATCTTGTAATGCAGTCACAGGAATACCCATCAGAACACACATCCCCACTTCCTCCCCAAAACGTGCATGCACTTGCAGAAGGCTCCCAGTGCTTGCTGGTCTTGGATGAAGACTTCATTCTGTGTAGTGCACTTTGATAACTAGCTCATTTTCTTGCAGTGGACTTCAGTGCCCCATCAGATTCAAAGGTCATCTTCCTAGGCTCTCAGATCCATATGGAGTTTTCTGTACAGAGTTCCTTCCACCAGCCTCTGCAGATCTTTGTGGATGAGTGCACTGCCACCCCAACCTCAGAACTTGGCAAGTCTCCCAGGAACTATAGCATCATTGCAAACCATGGGTAACTATCTGCAGGAGACAGCAGCTCTGGGGTGCTTGAATGTCTGAAGTGGCATAAGGTGTGGAACATGCTCCTGGGACTGCCCCAACTCCCTTGTAACAGAAGATGCTGGGTTCTTAAAGCTCCTACACAAATCCTAGAGACCAGCCTCTCTATTCCAAATCTGACTCCAGCTGATTTGACTAAGCCATAAACAACCAAGAAAGTAGCAAATGAAGATGTCTGGCTTGGCCTCTAGTAACCACATGGCCCCTTAAAGAACTGGACATGCTGGCATAATTTGACATAGCAAGCCTTCTCCATTGCTAGGACAACTTGGTGTTCATATTGCTCTAACACTCAGCATAGGTCTTTGAAGCTCTTGAAAAGTACTGACTGCAGGTGGGGAGAGAATAATACAGTAGGTCTCTCCTAGGGTCAAACAGTTCTATTTCTCAGTTCCTGGACCAGTGAGTTTAACTGTCTTCCTGTTCCAGGTGTCTTGTGGATGGTAAGGTGGCAAACTCGCAGTTCCTGCCCAGACGAACCCCTGAAGCTATCCAGCTCTCCCTGCAGGCCTTTGAATTTGTAGGTGTGGACTCTGATGTAAGTAACTAAGATTCTGAGTTAAATGTACAACTTCCATCTAGGGCTGGAATGCCAAATGCCTGCATCCTCTGAATGCAACTTGCAGATGGCTCAAGCGGCAACTTGTTAAAAGCCATTCTTCACTGACTGGTTGAAGGTCTCCACACCATAAACCCTTCATGGCTTTAGTTTCAGCTAAACTCTTGCTTGGGGAAACTGGCACAAACTGCATTAAGAACTGTGCAGTTATCTGTTCAACCGATCGTCCAAGAACCTAGTGAACAGTGCCCGAGGACTCTTCACCTCTCTCGTACTTCTGTGAAGCATAGCAGTGTAACTCCCCTACCAGCATGCTTTCCTTAAGCCAGTGGTTCTTGACCTACGCACCCCTGTGGGCTGCATATGCAGCTGTGTTGTGTGGATGCAGCCCACACAACATATATGTATGGCCCTGAGACTGTCATCAGCACACAGCTGCAGCCCATTGGACCACTAGCAGGCCATGAGTTGAGAACCACTGCCTTAAGCACTGAAGGCATCTTCAGACAACATCTAGCCTCTGACATACCCTAGTTTGGAGGCAGGGCTTCAGCTTGGGATATAGATTGGGAAACAAATGCTAGTAATAATAATAGGGCTCAGCTTTTCCTAGACGTGATAGCTGATGAATTCCTTCATCAAGTAGTTGCTGAACCAAAGAGGGGGGATGCCATTTTAGATCTGATTTTGGTAAGTAACGAGGACCTTGTTGAGGAAATAGTTGTAGGGGACAACCTTGGCTCGAGTGATCATGAGCTAATTCGTTCCAAAATAAATGGAAGGATAAACAAAATTGCATCTGAGACTAAGGTTTACGATTTCAAAAGGGCTAACTTTACTAAATTGAGGCAACTATGTAGGGAAGTGGATTGGACTAACATATTTAGGGATCTAAAGGCAGAAGACGCCTGGGGTTATTTCAGGTTGAAGTTGCAGGAGCTGTCAGAGGCATGTATCCCGAGAAAGGGAAAACAGTTCATAGGTAGCAGTTTTAGACCGAGCTGGATGAGCAAGCGTCTTAGAGGAGTGATTAAGAAAAAACAGAAAGTGTACAAGGAGTGGAAAATGGGAGGGATCAGCAAAGAAACCTACCTTATTGAGGTCAGAGGGTGTAGGGAAGCAGTGAGAAAGGCAAAGAGCCGGGTGAAGATGGACCTAGCGAAGGGGATTAAAACCAATAGCAAAAGGTTTTTTAGCCATATAAATAGGAAGAAAACCAAGAAGGAAGAAGTGGGACTGCTTAAAACTTTAAACGGAGTGGAGATTAGGGATGATCTTGGCATGGCACAATATCTGAACGAATATTTTGCCTCGGTCTTTAATGAGGCTAATGAAGGGCTAAGGAATAGTGATAGAGGGACTGATGGGAATGAAGATATGGGGGTAGACATTACAGTATCTGAGGTGGAAGCCAAACTTGAACAGCTTAACGGAAGTAAATCGGGGGGCCTGGATAATCTTAATCCTAGAATATTAAGGGAATTGGCGAGTGAAATTGCAAGCCCGTTAGCGATGATTTTTAATAAATCTCTAAACTCGGGGGTTGTACCATTTGACTGGAGATTAGCTACTATAGTTCCTATATTCAAGAAGGGGGGGGAAAAAAAGTGACCTGGGTAACTACAGGCCTGTTAGTTTAACATCTGTAGTATGAAAAATCATGGAAAAATTTTTAAAGGAGAGAGTGGTTACGGACCTTGAGGCCGATGGCAACTGGGACAAATTACAGCATGGTTTTACGAAAGGTAGATCGTGCCAAACCAACCTGATCTCCTTCTTTGAGAAAGTAACAGATTTTTTTAGACAAGGGAAATGCGGTGGATCTAATATCTTGATTTCAGTAAGGCGTTTGATATGGTACCGCATGAGGAATTACTGGTTAAATTGGAAAAGATAGGGATCGAAATGAAAATCCAGAGGTGGATAAGGAGCTGGTTAAAGGGGAGACTGCAGAGGGTCATATTGAAGGGTGAACTGTCGGGTTGGAGGGGGTTTACCAGTGGAGTTCCTCAAGGTTCGGTTTTGGGACCGATTTTATTTAATCTATTTATCGCTGACCTCGGAACCAAAAGTAGGAGTGGGCTGAAAGTTTGCGGATGACACAAAGTTGGGAGGTATTGCCAATTCGGAAAAGGATCGGGATATCCTCCAGGGAGATTTGGATGACCTTGTAAACTGGAGTATTAGTAACAGGATGAAATACAATAGTGAGAAGTGTAAGGTTATGCATTTAGGGATGACTAACAAGAACTTTAGTTATAAGCTGGGGACGCACCAGTTGGAAGTAACGGAGGAGGAGAAGGACCTAGGAGTCCTGGTTGATCGTAGGATGACTCTGAGTAAGCAATATGATGTGGCAGCTAAAAAAGCTAATGTGGTCTTGGGATGCATTAGGCAAGGTATTTCTAGTAGAGATAAGGAGGTGCTAGTCCCGTTATATAAGGTGTTGGTGAGACCTCATTTGGAGTATTGTGTGCAGTTTTGGTCTCCCATGTTTAAGAAGGATGAATTCAAACTGGAACGGGTACAAAGAAGGGCCACTAGAATGATCCGAGGAATGGAAAGCCTGTCGTATGAAAGGAGACTTGAGGAGCTCGGTTTGTTTTCCTTAACCAAAAGAAGGATAAGAGGAGATATGATTGCACTCTTTAAATATATCAGAGGGATAAATACCAGGGAAGGAGAGGAATTATTTCAGCTCAGTGCTAATGTGGACATGAGGACAAACGGATATAAATTGTCAGTCAGGAAATTTAGGCTTGAAATTAGACTAAGGTTTCTAACCATCAGAGGAGTGCAATTCTGGAACAGCCTACCGAAGGAAACAGTGGGGGCGAAGGACCTCCATGACTTTAAGATTAAGCTAGATAAGTTTATGGAGGGGAGGGGATGGTATGATAGGATAACGGGTTTAGTCAATAGGTCAATAACATGCCACAATGGTAATTAGTACAAAGGGTCAATGATAGGATATTGTTAGCCTTTTTCTAGGGGGGCCTGGCTGGAGAGTCTTGCCCGCATGCTCGGGGTTCAGCTGATCGCCATATTTGGGGTCGGGAAGGAATTTTCCTCCAGGGTAGATTGGCAGTGGCCCTGGAGGTTTTTCGCCTTCCTCCGAAGCATGGGGCAGGGGTCGCTTGCTGGTGGATTATCTGCTACTAGAAGTCTTTAAATCATGATTTGGAGCATTCAACAGCAGAGTCAAGGGAGAGAATTATTTCAGGAGTGGGTGGATCGGCTTATGTGGCCTGCATCTTGCAGGAGGTCAGACTAGATGATCATAATGGTCCCTTCTGATCTTGAATTCTATGATTCTCTGCTCCTAGCAAACAGGCCTTCACAAAAGAGATTCCGTGCACCAAGCTGCTTTGTTACACTGATGTTGAAGTGGCCTAGTTAGTCCAGAGCTGGATGTTCTGGCCACCTCAGGCTAGCATCACACAGCTTTAGCATGGTGATACTGAGCATTGTGAATCCCAGGGACTTCTTAGGTGTGGCAGAGCTTGAGTGGCCCCCAGGCACTCTACAAGGACTGGGGAATAGGGACCTCAGAATAGCATTCACAAAAACCAGCACCCTAGGCTGCTCCTGGCTGAAATTAGCCACTGGGAGATGCTGGGGGGGGGGGGTGCGGGGGAGAAGGGGTTAGGCATCTAAGTCCCATCTGCAGGGAATCACCTAGCTGTGCTTAGGATTCTCAGCCCCATCATACCAGACCTGGTGGTGATCCATGTTCAAATCACCCTCACGCCCCCACCCCACCCACACCTGAAGGGAGTCTCCCAATCCCCAAGTGCTGGGCTAAAAAATGGAGAGAGCTCCTCCTTCCCCTGCTGTCTTGTGCAGCTTGCCTCTAGGGACCCAGTAAGTAGGTAGGGTCTGAGCAAGCTTACCAGACTGGGCCTTACAAGCAGGTCTGTGTCCTCAACCCTCATCCCCAGGCCACTTGCTCTGGGGCTGGGTGTCAAGCATGGGGCTGCAGGGTGCATGCCCAGAGATGGAAACCTAAGGAACTTGGCCCAAAAATCTAGGTCCAGAGCAAGGTTAGGCACTGGTGGGGGAAGCCCAGTGGAGCTTCTGAAAAGCCTGCTTCTGGGATTTAGGCACTTAACTACCACTTTAGGTGCCTAAAACTTCACAAGGAGTTGAGGGCTGCAACTGCCTGGAAGCCCCATCTGACTCCTCCATAGCAAGCATGGGGTCATGACAGACCCATCCCCAAACCAGAGCATCTCTGAATGACAGCACATGGGGGACTTGTAATGGGAATCCTAGTATTGGGACTGCACTCAAGCAGAGCAGCTATGCTGACTAGGGCTCTTTCTCCTGCTTTTCCCCACCCCACCTGTGACGAATGTTTCTTCCTGCTAGGCAGTGGGGATGACCCAATCTGCTTTCTTCTTTGTGCCCACCCCTTCCAGATCTATCTCCACTGCCAGGTGCTGGTCTGGGACCCCAAAGTGCTCATGGATCCCACAAGGAAGGCCTGTTCATTTCACAGGGACACCAACAGGTAAGGGCTGTTGGGGGGAAGGAGGAATTTCAATTCTCTAGAACTGAACCAGCCAGAACAGAATCTGGCTGTCAATGGGACAGACCCATGTACATGCCACACAAGAGGGACCAACCTGCAGAGATGCTGGCAAACAGTAGCCCTCTGGCGATTCTTCTGAAGGCAACAAACTTGGCTCTAGTGGCCAAAGCAACTCTAGCTGGTGATACCACTTGCTTCTTCATTACCCTTGTTTCTCCCACTCCACTGTGGTGGAGGGACTATAACTAAAAGCAAAGGCAGCAAACTCTCAGTGGGACTAGCTAGATAACACTAGAAAGCATTCAGGTGAACTACATTAGGTTGAGATAGGTGGTAAAGGCTGGCTTCCCTTGCATACCTACCAAGGGAAACTATCTAACTTCAAGTGCTGTGCCAAAGTGACTTGGTTCAAAGTAAGACAGAAAGGCCCTTCCCTAGTGATTCCCTCCCTTTCATGAAGGTGGGAACATGGCCCCTATAAACTCAGAATACAGGCTCAACGGGTAGTGATCAATGATTCCATGTCTAGTTGGCAGCGGTATCAAGTGGGGTGCCCCAAGGGTCGGTGCTGGGGCTGGTTTTATTCAATATCTTTAACGATCTGGAGGATGGTGTGGACTGCACCCTTAGCAAGTTTGCAGATAACACTAAACTGGGAGGAGTGGTTGATATGCTGGAGGGTAGGGATAGGATACAGAAGGACCTAGACAAATTAGAGGATTGGGCCAAAAGAAATATGATGAGGTTCAACAAGGACAAGTGCAGAGTCCTGCACTTAGGACGGAAGAATCCCATGCACTGCTACAGACTAGGGACCGAATGGCTGGGCAGCAGTTCTGCAGAAAAGGACCTAGGGGTTACGGTGGATGAAAAGCTGAATATGAGTCAACAGTGTGCCCTTGTTGCCAAGAAGGCTAATGGCATTTGGGGTTGTATAAGTAGGGGCATTTCCAGCAGATCGAGGGATGTGATCATTCCCCTCTACTCAGCCCTGGTGAGGCCTCATCTGGAGTACTGTGTCCAGTTTTGGGCCCCACACTACAAGAAGGATGTGGATAAATTGGAGAGAGTCCAGCAGAGGGCAACAAAAATGATTAGGGGGCTGGAACACATGACTTATGAGGAGAGGCTGAGGGAACTGGGATTGTTTAGTCTGCAGAAGAGAAGAATGAGGGGGGATTTGATAGCTGCTTTTAACTACCTGAAAGGGGGTTCCAAAGAGGATGGATCTAGACTGTTCTCAGTGGTAGAAGATGACAGAACAAGGCATAATGGTCTCAAGTTGCAGAGGGGGAGGTTTAGGTTGGACATTAGGAAAAACTTTTTCACTAGTAGGGTGGTGAAGCACTGGAATGGGTTACCTAGGGAGGTAGTGGAATCTCCTTCCTTAGAGGTTTTTAAGGTCAGGCTTGACAAAGCCCTGGCTGGGATGATTTAGTTGGGTTTGGTCCTGCTTTGAGCAGGGGGTTGGACTAGATGACCTCCTGAGGTCCCTTCCAACCCTGCGATTCTATGATTCTCTTGCAGTAGTGAGATTGGGTTTGACAAAGAACGGGTCAAGCACTAAGGGTAAAGGGAATCCATGTCTGCTGGAATCAAGGCCTGTCTTGAGCAAGGAATTCATGTGATCTCTACCTGCTTCCCTCTGTGATGGGTAGTGAGCTTTACCAGGATTTCTAGCATGCCCAGGACCAATAGCACGCACAGCTTTCTCCCCGCCCCCCCCATAGGATGCAGTGCTGGAATTCTTCACTGGGGGAGCAATGACTAATGATGCCCTTGTGCTGCTGAATCCATGAATTTTGTTTTTGAACACTTAAGATTGGTTGAAGTTCAGTTGCAAAACCAGCAGCTGGCCAAGCAAACTCTTGGTGTCTTCAGGGCTACAGCCACATTATAAGCTTTTTGTGGGGGTTGAGTCCCAGTCCATCCAGACATAATAGAGCTAGTGCAGGTAGGACCAGTCATGTGCCAAGTATGTACCCATGGAATCAGGTGGGTTTGTCCTCTGCATGGCTGGCTATGCTACTGCAGCATAGATAGTGGCACTGTTTAAATACCTGCTACCTCTCATTGAATTCAAGTATACGTACATAGCTGGAGACTCACCCCTGCTCGGTGTAGATATCGCTTAAGAACACCCATGCTCTGCCAGTGCTCGTCTCTTACAACCACACCCAACTTCTCCTTGCGGCAAGGGACAATGCTCCTAGTCAGCTCTACAATCCATGCCTGCTTGCTCATCTCACAGGACAGAACTACCAATCCTCATGCCTGTCTGACCCCCAAACAATTGACATTCCAGCTCCTGTTGCAAGCAGATACTCAACCTTGCCCTTTCTCTCCTGAAAGCCTCAGTGCCCAGGTGGGTTAGGAGCTGCCTGGGACTGAGCATAGGGACCTCACATAATCCCATGTATCTCCTTGACTTTTGAGCTGTTGATCACTGGGGTGAGTCACCTGTGTACTGCTCTCCAACAGGTGGGAACTCCTGGACAGTCCCTCTCTGAGCTCTGGCTGTAGCTGCTGTGACTCCCTATGCCAAGCCACAGCCTCTCGCCACAAGAGGGACCTGGAAGGTACTGCCTCTGAGAGGGACCCATGTGGGGGTGGGGTAGGATGTTCTGTGTGCTCATTGGCCAAGTCTCCACTGTCAGGAATATGTCTGGCAGGCTTGGTTTGGGGTGCCCCTTCAACTTCCCACCACATGAGGCTTTCATTGTCACATGGCATCAGTATTCCAGCATCTCGGCTCTAGTGAACTGGAAACCTGGTAATGACATGCTCCTCCTCTTAGCCCAAGTGAAGGGAAGAGCTCAGCATCTCCTGAGCCAGCTGAGTAAACCAGCTCCTGGCCAAGCAAGAGATGGATTGTTCAGTATTGGGGGAGGGGTAGCAGGTTTGTATAATCTTCAGTGGTGCCCAGAATGGGTCCAAGTCCCACCCCCACACCTGCCTTGTAAGCCAATATTCTTTTTTAAAATCAGCATTTCTACTGTTTCCAGTACACTATCATTTCCCTATATTGCTCTGGGGTGAGGGCTCTGGGGTGCAGGCAGGCTACCTTGGGGCTGGAGCCAGAGAGGACTCCACAGTCCTGTTCTCCCCACCAGCAGCACACCCACCTGGCACAGGCTTGGCATATGCTCCTAGGGGCCAGGCCCCCCTTGGGTTTAGGAATCCCCTCACCTCCCCTGGCAGGGGGAGAGCTGACATCACATGTGCACCTCTTCCCCCGCTGCCACCAGCACTGCTTCCTTTTGTAGCTGGCAGCAGTTGGCAAGGGGACAGAGGGCAGCAGGGCAACTGCCTGCTGCCCAGGGTGGCAGGCAGGGCCAGGGATGCTCTGGGGGAGGTGCATGGGGGTGGCAGGAGAGGGGAAGAGGCTGGAGGAGAGACCCAGCCCCAAACTTGGTGGAACCAGGGCCTGAACTTGCTGGAGCATAGGCACCATGGGCCCATATAAACTGCTGCCCCAGGAGTCTGAAGGTTCCATCTCCTTCTTCCCTTGCAGAGCCTGGGGCAGGACTTGTCCATGCTGTTGTTGTTGGGCCCTTGAGGGTGCAGAAACTAGCTGCAAAGACTGGAAGCTATGAGTGGGACTCAAACAGCTCTCCTGCAGCCCAGAGTGTCACAGGTAACTACCTCATGTGGGTTGAAGCTGTGTTCCATAGCAACCAGACAACTGCTGGCTACAGTGGGAGCCCTGACAGGCAGGGAATGGCATTGGTACAACAGCACCAGAAAGCTCAGCTGACAAGTGGGAGGGGAGCAGGGTTTGAACTGCCTGGTGCTTTGCTCAAGAGACCTGAAGTGTCTCCCCACCTGGGCAGTGGTTGGGTGTGTGGACACCTACAGCCATACCCACTCCTGGCCTTGCCTTAACCAAGGGAGCTATTTAGCTTGTCATGGAGAGAAGCTGTCTTCATCCAAGCTTCTAAATCCTAGTACACTCCAGCATCTATTTCTTGTCTTCAAAGAATGTAGAACCCCAAGGAAGTCAGAGCAGGTGCTTGCTAGTCTTGGCTAAAAGCTGTTGCTACACATAAGGGTGGATCAACTGGGCTTTAATCTGAGAATTCCATGAGGTAGAGGTGCCAAAAATGGAAGGAGACATAACTAGCTTGATGCCCTTCCTGAGCATGGTGAGAGGTTGGGAAGGACTGACTACCCACCTTCCACCCCAGTTACAATGGGCTTGTCATCATAACTAAGCTCCCATGAACATCACACCTGTACCCCACCCTGGCCTAAGGGTATCCCAAAAGATGTGGCCCATTGTTGCAGCAAGGGATGGCTTTGGGGAATAAGCTGCCTCTTGACTCTTTCCTCTTCCAGGAGAGAAACCAAGTGTGATGCCACCTCCTGTTGGTGCCCTGCTGCTGGAAGTTGCTCTCATTGCTGTGGTGTCCCTGGGTTTCTGCCTGTACAATGGCCATCACAAGAGGCTCTGCCCCAGAACCAGGGGGGCTGCAGACTCCTACTCAGAGGAGCTGGTTACTGCAGACCAGGAGTGTACAAGCATTAATGCAGATGTGGAATGAATCCAAGTAAAACCTTAAATTCAGATGGTGTATGCGTGTCACTTATAGCTGGGCTGGGAGCTCCTGGGCCTCTGAGGTGGAAGGGGACCAGCAGGTTGAAAGCTGCATTTGCCTATCTAATACTGCTTTCTAGCTAAACTTCTTCTTTACCAATATTCCCTCACTAGCCTGAGCCAGGGCAAGTCTTGAATACTTGTTGTGGGAGAGCTTCACTTAGGCTTGATCCTAGCCCCTGCTGGTAGAAGTAAATCACCTTTAGTAAATGGAGTGTCTAGATTCCAGTACTAACCTCTGGGGGAGTGTGCTCTGCCTGGGGAGGCCATGCCCTGGACACTCCATGTGCTGGGGGTCAAGCAAGAAAACATCCTGGTGTCCCATAACGGTTTAAAATGCTCTAGCACTCTGACTTTGAAATGTGAGCAAACTGCTGCACTGTCTTGCTCCTACAGCTAGAGATCCAGTAATTCCTGTGGGTCCTAACAATGACTTGAGGAGGGCAGAGACTTGGTTCAGTTTGACATTAATGAAACAACAATAAAGTCAATTTAGCACTGGAAATGTCCAAGTGCAGGTGTGGTCCTGATAAACCCTCTTTCATATGTCCTTTCCAGAAGAATAGGAGACTAGAATAGTTCAGTTCCTCAATAGACTCAATATGGGGCAAACCAGCTGAGCCTACATAAGGGTTTAAAAGATCTTCCTTGATTCTTCTTTTAATGTGGGGTTTTTCCTTTACAGAAAAAGGCATTGGTGAGGCCACCTACTGCTCTAGGGAACATAGAAAGCCTCTGTCAGAGTTAAGGGTAGAGTTGGACTGGATTTGACAGCATTGGAGAGGACTACTAGCCTAGAACAGGAGGAGCAGCCAGCAGATCTAAACACCTGTAACCCCCATGGAGATTCTTGGGGCTCAGGGAGAGGTACCCTGTCCCTGACTGAGTTTGCCTTGGCTCCCCCTCCAAGTCTGCCCAGCAACCAATAGGCAGTGAGAGGCTGTTTCCAGGGAGCTCAGGAAAGGGGAGAAGCCATTTTTGAGTCAGTCTGGAGCCAGCCAGGATTGGCTGTGTGGGGAACTGGTGCATCCCAGGCCTGCAGGCAGGGTTCCCCCTGAGAACTGGCCTCTAGGGACCTGAAAGCAAGATTCCCTGAGCTGGGCTTTTCCCACTCCACTGACTCCCAGTTTGTCAAGGTTGTTTTGTTTTTTGCTGGGGAACTTCCTGATCCACTTAAAGACAATGCACTTTAGAGTGAGTCAGCTTACTTAAAGAGGCAGGCTGAGTTTAGCATTCCAGCTCCCTAGGTGAGACTCAGTCACCACATGATCCACTCTGCTCTGGCTGCTAGTCCAGGGCTGCTGCCTGCTGAGAGTGTTTTAGGGTGACCAGACAGCAAGTATGAAAAATCAGGATGGGGGTAGGGGGAGGTATAGGAGCACCCCTTTAAAAAAAAAGGGGTGCTCCTATTACATCCCCCTACCCCCATCCTGATATCTAGTTAAATAGTGTTTAGGCACTGGGCTAGGAGCCTTCATCTTGGATTTTAATACAGTTGTGTAATCTGTACCTCAAGCCCTGCACCCCTTTGTGGTGAGGAGTAATCCTGGGACTGAAGCAGCCTGACTCCTGCCTGAAGAGGATCCCTGCCAGCAGAGATCAGCCTCTCTGCAGTGACTAAGGAGTCCAGAGTCATTTTTGAACCTGAGGATCATTCATGGCGTTTGAGTGCACCATCTTTTAGTTAGTCAGGGGATTTGTTGTGGGGATCCCCTACTCCCTGGACTGTGTCCTCAAGCCAGGGATTGAGGGTTTGGGGATTTTATAACCTGCTGCATATTACACCTGCGGAGGGATTTACCACCTCCTCCCACTTGTTCATCCACACTGCTCAACTCCTGCAAAGAAGATATTTTGGTCATAGGTCATCAAGGGCCCCAACAAAGTACACATACCCACAGGCTGCTAATCTTACATTTGTTACCTCAAGTCACCTGCCTGGGGAAAGTTATGGGTATTATCAGCATGGGCACCAGTGACCCTAAGCATAGTGTTTTACCCTGTTACATTTGTCTCCTGTTTAATAAAATATATTCAATCCAGTAATTGTGTTATTTCTCAGAAGTCTCTAACATGGGGATTACGCAGGGGTTAGAATGTTCCTCCCAAGCTGCCCTGGTGACCCTGTCACGAGTGGAGGCACCACCAAATTCATATGCAAAAAATAAAGATACACCCTGCTGAGTGGGTGGCAGGATCCACAAGAACCCAAACCTGTCCATCAAAACCTGTAAGCAGACTGGCATTAAAGAAGGTAATGGGGGTGGAGAGGGGTGCTACAAACCTTTTTCATTTAACCCCCTTAGTGAACTTACATGCCCATAACTGGCCTGCAGCAGGACTTAACGCTCCAACTCCCAGAGCAGAACTGCTGCTCAGACTACAGTAGAACCTCCAATACGAACACCTCAGGAATGGAGGTTGTCTCTACCTCTGAACAAAACATTAGGGTTCATTCAAAAATTTACAATTGAACATTGACTGACTTAATACAGCTTTGGAACTTTATGATGCATAAGAAAAATGCTGCTTTTAAGCATCTTAATTTAAATGAAACCAGCCTAGACTGCTTCCTTAGCTTGTCAAGTCTTTTTTTAAGTATGTGTACTTTTATTTTTGATTTTACTCCCTCTCCCCCCCCCACCCCACCCCTTGCTGTCTGCTTGCATACTTCCACTCCGCCTGAGGTGTGTAGTTGACTGGTCAGTTTAACTCTGGTGTTTGTAACTCTGACATTCTAGTGTAGCTGGGAAATAACTGAAAAATGCCTTCAGGGCCTTCCTCAGAACGAGATAGGGTGACCAGACAGCAAGTGTGAAAAATCAGGATTGGGGTGGGGGGTAATAGGAGCCTATATAAGAAAAAGACCCAAAAATCAGGACTGTCCCTATAAAATCAGGACTTCTAGTCACCCTGGAAGGAGATAGTGCCAGACAACTTCTGCACTTAACCCCTTCTACCCTAGTCTTGTAAGCTTAGGGCAAAACTGCCCTGCTCAATCCTAGGCCTACAATCTCTTCAAAGGATTTCCAGGGTGTTTATCACAATGCCATCAGAGCATCTGAGAGCAGTAGATCTCAAACACTCATTAACTGGAGGTATAGAGAGAGGAAATGACTTGGCTCAGGTCATCCAGGGGCTAAGCTGGGCCTAAACCTAGCCATCCTGAGGCTCCTGGCCTGGTCTATAGCCACTAGACCACATTACCTCCCAGTGCTAGGCACAACCAGCCCTGTTTGGAAAATGTAGCCAATGAGGGCCGTAAACTCAGTTG
Organism: Mauremys mutica; assembly: GCF_020497125.1. Classification (NCBI taxonomy): domain Eukaryota; kingdom Metazoa; phylum Chordata; order Testudines; family Geoemydidae; genus Mauremys; species Mauremys mutica. The sequence continues at coordinate 32,852,511 of NC_059087.1, read as the reverse complement.
CTCAAGTTCCCCCATAGAAGGCTTCTGTCAGAGCCAAGCCTGGGCTTTCAGCATATAACCATCCTCTCTGCTGTGACCCAGGCAGGGGTAGTGGTGGTACCTAACCCTTCCTTGCAGGGGAGAGACTGAGGATCCTTGAGTTCAAGGAGAGCACAGCAGCAGACTTGCCCTGAGGCACCTTCATTGACTAAGGGCAGTGGCTGGGAGGTGAAGCCCCCATGCTGTTGTAGAGCAAGGTTATTGTTTGCTAAAACCAGTCTGCAATGAAAGAGATGGGGGAGGGCAAAGCAGCCTCTGCATGAACTGAGCGTAAAGGGATGGGGCATCTAATCAATAGTGACATGCCTGGGATTTTATTCTGTAACCCTAGACTGTCTGAATCAGTGTGAAACTAAGCAACCAGACGGGGCTCTTTGTTCAGACTATCACCAGGTTCAAACACTGGGGGATTCATAGGCTGTTACCATCCAGTTTTTAAGTTCAGCCCCTTTTGGCTGTTTGTACATACATCATGACTTTACAAATGACATTTGTGTACCAGCAAGACATTTTGTTTCCATCCCAGTTCTACCTTGGAGTCCTGAGGTCAGTTGTGACCCCTTCATGCCAGGGTCTGGGCAAACATTCAGCTGGCCTTGCGCCTCAAGAGTTTCCAGTCTAAGCTGATCAGGGACAGGATGAGAAGTGACTTGCATGATGTCACATGGCAAGTCAGTTGCTGAGATGGGAGTAGACCCCTGTCCTGTGCACTGGACCACACTCCCTTTCACTTTTATCATTTTAACATGCGCACACACTGTTACTAGACTTCTCAGCAGTTTCACCAAATTTAAAGTGATGCTGATTTAAACTGGACTCTGGTGTGGAAATGGTTAGTGATGGTGTGTAGCGGGTAAGGTGCCTCTATTAGGAAGAGGTTAGCCTTTGTTTACTTAGTACAAATACGTACTCTATGGCGTGCAGGTAAATGCCCTTTCGGCAGAGTCAGTTTCATTGCTGGCCCCAAACAGCCACGTCCCCTTTTGTTTGTTTCTTCCTCACAGCGACACGGGAGATCAAAGCTTCTGAAGGATAAGAAAATGGGCTTGTACACACACAAAAAATAGCAGCTGCAGCACCTGAATCTCTGCCTCCTTCCTCAAAAATGCCTAAGCGGAACTCACTTTAATGCTATTGTCTGTCCATGTTTCTGCTCTTTAGCTTGTTTACGTACTGGTCTCTGCCTCGTGCCCTTTGCCTGTTCCCTGACGCTTGTCCACCCTACTGCCCCCGGTATTTTGGTCCTTCGGCCTGTATCTGCTGATCAGACTGGTTCTAGGGCTGGCAACAGTTGATATTGCCCAGACAAAGCTGGGGCAGCATTGTGACCTGTTGTGTGATCTCCACAGCTCTGGTGTGTTTGTGACATGGACAGGTGCTTTGGAACGCTGTTCTCAATGTTCACTCTCCATTTCCTTCCCAGCAGCAGTGTACAGCTGCCATACTGGGTCAGACCATAGTCTGCTTTTGCCCGGTATCCTGTCTCTGACAGCAGCCCATACCAGAGCTTCACAGTGCACAGCAATTATGGAGTGACCCTGTCTTCCACTCCCAGCTTCTAGCAGTCAGAGGTTTAGGGTCACCTTGAGCATGGGTTGCTTCCCTAACCATGTTGGCTAATAGCCATTGATGGACCTATCCTCCAGGAACTTATACAGTTCTTTTTAACACCCAGTCATACTTTTGGCCTTTACAACATCCCATGGCAATGAATTCCTCAGATTAGTTGTGGTGTGGAAAAAGTACTACTTGTTTGTATTATTTCATCAGGTGACCCCTGTTTTTTGTATTGTTATTTACCCTTTTACACATGTTTTTCCACACCAATCTCGATTTTTATGGGCCACTATCATATCCTACCCCCTGAGTCATCTGTTTCCTAAACTGAACAATCCTAATCCTTCATTGCCTTTGTCCTTCTCAGAACCTTTTTCAGTTTCACTATTTTCCTTTCTGAGATGGGGTGACCAGAACTGAACATGACACTGTCAAGGTATGGGTGCACCATGTTTTATATAGTGGTATTATGTCATGTTCTGTCTTCTTTTCTATCCCTTTCCTAATAGTTACTAACCTACTGTTAGCCTTTTGGCCTCCTTCTAATTTAGAACCCATCATTGGTAATGTATAGTTGGGATTATGTTTTCCAATGTGCATTACTTTGCATTTATCAGCATTGAATTTCATCTGCCATTTTGTTGCCCAGTCATGTGAGATCCCTCTAACTGTTTGTGATCAGCTTTGGACTTAATTATCTTGAATAATTTTGTTCATCTGCAAACTTTCCACTTCACTGTTCACCCCTTTTTGCAAATGATTAATGAATATATTGAACAGCACAGATCCTTGGGGGACCCCACTGTTCACCTCTCTCCATTGTGAAAAATGACCATTTATTCCTACTCTTTGTTTCCCAACTTTGTACCAGTTACTGATCCAGGAGAGGACTTCCCCTCTTATCCCATGGCCACTTAGTGTTTTTTAAAGAGATTTTTATGAGGGACCTGGTCAAAGGCTTTCTGAAAATCCAGCTACACTATATCAGCTGGATCACCCTTATCCACATGCTTCTTGATGCCTTCAAAGAATTCTAACAGAGTGGTGAGGCATGATCTCCCTTTACAAAAAATGTGTTGACTAGGGTTGCCAGGTGTCCGGTTTTCAACCGAAATCCTTGGTCAAAAAGGGTCCCTGGCAGCTCCGTTCAGCACCGCTGACTGGGTCATTAAAAGTCCGGTCAGTGGGGCAGCAGGGCTAAACCTCTTAGGGACTCCCAGAAGTGGCCAGCATGTTCCTACAGCCCCTAAGCGCAAGGGCAACCAGGAAAGCTCTGTGTGCTGCCCTCACCTTGAGCGCCACCCTTGCAGCTCCCATTGGCTTGGAACCACAGCCAATGGGAGCTGCGGGGGTGGTGCCTGTGGGCACGGGCAGCACACACTGCGCAGAGCTGCCTGGCCATGCCTCCGCCTAGTGGCCAGACATGCTGAATGCTTCTGGGAACAGCGCGGAGCCAGGAGCCCCATTGCGCCGCCAACCAGGAGCCACCTGAGGTAAGTGCTGCCCAGCTGGAGCCTAAACCCCCTGCCCCAGGTCAGAACCCCTCCTGCACCCTAACTCCCTCCCAGAGCCCGAATCCTGCACCCCAACCCCTTACTCCAGGTCAGAACCCCCCTCCCACACCCATTTTCTTCGGCAGCGACCGCGGCGGCCAGATCTTCACCTGCCTAGGCGGAGGGAGCTGGGGCCGGGGAGCGCGGGGGAGGGCCACCTACAGCAAGTAAGGGGGGGGAGGCGGCACGCAGGGGAACTCCCCGCCCCAGCTCAGCCCTGCTCCGCCTCCTCCCCAAGCACGGCGTGGCTGCTTCACTTCTCCCGCCACCCAGGCTTGCGGCGCCTAAGCTGATTGGCGCCGCAAGCCTGGGAGGCAGGAGAAGTGAAGCGGTGACGGCGTGCTCAGGGTGGAGGCGGAGCAGGGGTGAGCTGGAGGGGGGGTGCCTCAGGGCGGAGGGTAGGGGTAGGGAGCTGCCGCAGGGGGGGCGCCTCAGGGTGGAGGGGAGGAGCTGCCGCGGGGGTGGGGTGCCTCAGGGTGGAGGGGAGGAGCTGCCGCAGGGGGGGCGCCTCAGGGTGGAGGGGAGGAGCTGCCGCGGGGGTGGGGTGCCTCAGGGTGGAGGGGAGGAGCTGCCGCGGGGGTGGGGTGCCTCAGGGTGGAGGGGAGGAGCTGCCGTGGGGGTGGGGTGCCTCAGGGCGGAGGTGGGGAGCTGCCGAATGGTGGGGGCACCTCAGGGCGGGGGCACGGGGGGGGCACAAGGTGGAAGTTTTGCCTAGGGCGCAAAACATCCTTGCACCGGCCCTGCTCTTGAGCAAGGTGCTTCTCAAATTCTTTCTTGGCCTGCTGTCTTATACAGTTACAATTTACTTGCCAGAGTTTGTGCTCCTTCCCAGTTTCCTCATTAGAATTTTTCCTTCAAATTTTAAAAGATGCTCTTTTGCCGCCTATTTGCTTTTGGTCCTCCTCCTGTCTTTTTAGATTTGGGGTACACATTTAGTGTGAGCCTCTATTACAGTGTTTTACCTTTGTGACTGCTCTTCTTAATTTCCAGCTAACTAACATCCTCATTCTTGCGTAGTTTTCCTCCCAATAAAGACACAATTTACCTACATTATGGTCACTATTACCCAGCAGCTCAGTTATAGTTACCTCATGGAACAGATCCTGTGCTCCACTTGGGACTAAATCAGGAATTGCCTCTCCCCTTGTGAGTTCCAGAACTACCTGCTACAAGAAGCAGTCGTTGATGGTGTCTAGAAATTTTGTTTGCATCATGCTTGGAGGTGAATATGAGGATTTCAGATTGAGATCTTGTCTAGATTGGATTTTAAAACCCATCTTCATATTTCAGAGGGGCTTGTGGTGACATGGGGAATCTTGCCTGCCTAACTAAAATGTCAGTCTTTACTCTTGACCTTTTTAGTACAGTAACTCCTCGCTTAAGGTTGTAGTTCTGTTCCTGAAAAATGCAACTTTAAGCAAAACGATGTTAAGTGAATCCAATTTCCCCATAAGAATTAATGTAAATAGGGGGGTTTAGGGTCCAGGGAAATTTTTTTTACTAGACAACAAAAGGATATATGATATAGATATACTCACAGTGTACGTTTTAAACAAACAATTTAATACTGTTCACAGCTATGATGATTGTGAAGCTTGGTTGAGGTGGTGAAGTCAGAGGGTGGAAGAGGGTGCGATATTTCCCAGGGAATGCCTTACTGCTAAATGATGAATTAGCACTCAGCTGAGCCCTCAAGGGTTAACACTTTGTTAATGTAGCCTCTCACGCAAGGCAGCACGAACACAAGGGAGGGGAGACAGCATAGCAGACAGAGATAGACACATACATTGTGTGTGGGGGAGAGAGAGAGAGAGAGAGAGAGAGATGCACATTGCCTCTTTAAGTAAGCTGACTCACTCTAAAGTGCATTGTCTTTTTAAGTGGATCAGGAAGTTGAGACAGCAGCTGCTGCCCCAAGCTCTCTCTGTCTCTCTCCGTCTGTGTCCCCTCCCTGCTCTATATGGAGAATGGGTAAGTGGGGTGCAGGGGGGAGGGGGAAGACACCCTTACATTAGCCCCCCCCTTCTCCCCCTGCACAGCAAGCAGGAGTCTCTGGGAGCAGCTCCAAGGCAGAGGGCAGGAGCAGCACATGGCAGTAGGGGGAGGGACACCTGAACTGCTGATCGCTAGCCTGCTGGGCGGCTGCAGCACAGGGAACTTAGGGGAGCGGAGAGCTGATAGGGGGCTGCCGGTCCACCCTGGTTCCAAGCCCCCACCAGCTAGCTGCAAGGGGCAGCTCTTCCTGCAAGCAGTGGACAAAGCAGGCGGCTGCCAAACGACATTAGAAGGGAGCATGGCACAACTTTAAACGAGCATGTTCCCTAATTGATCAGCAACGTAACAACATTAACCGGGACGACTTTAAGTGAGGAGTTCCTGTAGTTGAAAATTTGCTCCAGGAGTTAGTTTAATACCTCTCTCTCATTCTCCATGTATATGTAATAAACGTATATGCATGAACCTGACTTTGCTGTTATGCCAAAGAAGGGTAGACTCTACCTGCTGATCAGTTAGATGAAGTGTGAGGATCTGCCAAGTTAGACGCAGTAATTTCTCAATGATCCTGTGTTACGTGATCTCCTCTAGTAAAACACCTGCCTTGGTACGGACACTCCTCTTCCGCAGCTGGGATAAAGGAAAATTCAGGCTCTAGATTTAAAGCATCACCACCATTTAAGTGGAGACTGTTCTTATACAGTAACTTATGGAGACCGGCCTTGGTCTGTATCATCCCCACAAACAGCAATCGGATGCCTCCATAGAAAGACTGTTGTAGAGTGAGCTGTTTGTGCCACATGGAGCATTTTGTAAAGCCAGCCTGTTTGGACTCTGTTCTGCTCCATCTCCCCTTTATGAGACCCTTTTTGTAGGAGTTCATCTCTTCTTATATCTCCTTCCTGCTGTTCTCAGACCTGGCCCGTGTCGCCAGCACCCTGGGTATCAGCCATGCTTACCCAGCAGGCTGGGTTCAGCACCTGCGATTCTTCCCTGAAGGAGTCTGTGAGCAGCGGGACCGGACAGCTGAAACCAAAGTATTGTTTGTTTTAACAGTGTGTTGGTAGTCCATCGCTGACGATGATGACAATAGTGTTGCAGTTCTCATATATGGCTATGCATATGACCCCGCAGTCCGAACCCTGATGAACAGAGTCTGCCACACTGAGGCATGGGAAGTCTGTATCTATGATGTTTGATGATGCAGCTCTGTGATGCCTTTCATGTGCAGCCTGGAGATGATTTCATCAATCTGTTCAAAATTGTCACACACTGATCTTGTCAGAGACCACCAGTGAGTCCTGTTCTGAGCCATTTGCTCAAATTCTTTGAGATTGATCCCAGCCCACTGGAGACTCCTCTTCAGCTTATCTTTGAAGCATTTATACGGATGACCCTTCTTTCTTTTGCCCTGACTGAGCTAACAGTTCCCCATATAAGATCTGTTTTGGGAGACAGTGAGTAAATGTGCAGAACATTTACCCATTCTGATGACATGTCCGGTCCACCTAAGTTGTGCTCTAAGTAACATTTCCTCAGTGCTGATTGTGTTTGCTCTCTCAAGGACCTTAATATTGGTCACTCTTTCCTGCCAGCAAATGTTCATTATTGAGCGGAGGGAGCATATGTGAAATTGCTCAAGCTATTTAATTTGATGTCTATAAAGAGTCCACGTTTCAGCTCCATACAGGAGAGATGTTAGAACTACTGTACTGTAGATCTTCAATTTGGTGGAGAGATGATGTGATGTGTCCCCTCTGGTGTTAGTTGGACTGGTGATCCGCTACATCACTCTAATCCTTGACTCTGGGGGCCAGCCTTACCCTGCTCCGCTGTGAGAATCCCCACTCCCGGGCTGTTCGCGCACAGCCTCTAGCATGTAAGCTGCTCCCAGCACATGAGTGAGCACTTCTGGCCAGCCGCTGCTTGGATTGTGCAACTGAATGACACTAGCCATATCTCCGGTCCCAGACACAACCCTAGGAACCTCCGTCTTGCAGTGTCCAGTTATGCCTGCTGGATGCTGCAAGCTTTTATGAGTTCGTCAATTTAACAAAGAAATTGATATGTACCAGGCTTGTTATCCCAAGGACAGTCTTTGACACGCTTCAAACCAAACGTGCTGCTTCAGGTAGAATAAACAAACTAATTTATTAACTACAAAAAATAGATTTTAAGTGATTATAAGTAAAAGCACAGTAAGTCAGATTTGGTTAAATGAAATAAAAGCAAAACACATTCTAAGCTGATCTTAACACCTTCAGTGCCCTTACAAACTTAGATGCTTCTCACCACAGGCTGGCTGGTTGCCCTTCAGCCAGGCTCTCCCCTTTGATCAGCGCTTCAGTCACTTGGTGGTGGTGTCTGGAGATGTAGGTGGAAGAGAGAGAGAGCATGGCAAAGTCTCTCCCTTTTATGATGTCCTTTCTTCCCCCTTGGCTTTGCCATCCCACATCAGAGTCAGGTGAGCATTACCTCATTGTAGTCCCAAACTGACCAAGGGAAGGGGGGTGACTCACTCACGAGTCCAACAGATCCTTTGTTGCTGCCTAGGCCAGTGTCCTTTGTTCCTGTGAGGCTGGGATGGGTTTGTCCCATACATGCCCTGATGAGGTGTGAACTGCTTCTCTGCTCCTGGAAAGTTTTTGCCTGGGATTGTTTTAAGCCATGAGGACACAGTTTCAGCCTCATAACTGTATATATGAAATTACAACCTATAACATTACTATAACAACAATGCTCAGTGCATCATGAGCCTTCTGAAGACACCTGACACGACAAACTTTGCATTGGATACCACACAATCATATTATAAGGATGAACATGGGATGGAGGGTGTTTCCCCAAGGTACCGAATGCCACACCTGCCCCCTTAGTCAGTGACTAACCCTCTTGCAGTAAACTATCCTGAAGGCAGTTTGTGTTATAGTTCTCTTGGCATCCAGCCATTAAGGCCATGAGGCAGCATGCCTCAATTTCTCCTTCACCGAGAAAACCAGCTTTGTTATGGTTTCTCTGCTGTGGTATGCTTTAAGTCTGTTTACGGGTATTAATTGAAAAGTAGCATTATCATAAGGTTTAACATCCATGTCAAAATTCTTATCTCCAAAATTTAACGTTAACATTTATCACAGATGTGCATTTACAAGTGTCTGTTCAGATATTCTAGTTTGAGGTTAGTTTGCATGGCGTCCTTTGACTCTCTCCCATGTAATCAATCACTGGCTTTTCTTTCTCTCCAGTGTTCCCCTCTGTGTGGACTCTTAATTTAATCATGTTTCTGGAATTTTGGTGCCTCAGGGTCTGGAAAGATAGGTGTTCAGGGAGATCCTGCCCATTGGCTGCCCCTTTGGGGAGCGGTCTCCCAACCCCAGGACTGTACATATATGGAAAATCCAGCTCCCTTTTTTGGGTTACCCGGTGCTTCCCCCTCCCAGCCCTGAGTGCTTCCTTGCCCCTTTTCCTAGAGCACTACGATCTGTGCTCTGTGGGCTAGGTGTGTTTACCCTTTGATCAGATGCACCTTTTCCAAGCAGCTTTCCCATAAGTGGCTTTACTAATTCTGGAGGAAATTTCCTTATTGGGGGAGGGAGGGTACCATTACTCAAGACGGTACTGCCCAAATATTTGAACTGATCCACATTTTTCAGCTGTGTGCCTTGGATGAAGATGGCTGGTGCTAGGGCATTGGAATGAGGTGCTGGTTGGAACAAGACCTCTGTCTTCCCAATATTGATGGTGAGGCCAAAAAGCTGAGATGCTTCAGAAAATCTATCAACAATGATCTGAAGGTCATCATGTCTATGGGCCATCAAGGTGCAGTCATCTGCAAAAAGTGCCTCGACGAGAAGCCTCTCCAGTGTCTTGGTCTTAGCATTGAGTCTTTCAAAGAGGGAGCCATTGAGTCGGTAGCAGATGTATATCCCCTGATCCAAGTTGTCTTGTTGCATGGCTGAGGAGACAGGCAAAAAACAAGTTGAACACCACTGGAGCAAATATGCAGCCTTGCTTCACTCCATTCGAGATTTCAAACGCATCAGAAAAGTTACCATTGGCAAGTTCTTGCAGTGTCATGTAGTCATGGAACAAATGGTTGATTTGTATCAACCTTCTTGGGCAGCCCAGTTTATGCAGAATAGCCCATAGACCCTCTCTGTTGACCATATCAAAAGCTTTGGTCAAATCGATGAAAACTGCATACAAGTCCATGTTCTGCTCTGAACATTTTTGCTGAACCTGCCTTATGACAAAGATCATGCCCATATGTTACCCACACACCTCCTGGGTGTGGTGTTCTGTCCCATCTAGTGGCACCAAGACCACTTAGGAAGAGAGAGAGAGAGAGAGAGAGAGTTAAATGAGCTGCTCTACAGCCTTAGCTAACAGCTAGTTGACTTTTAGCTTATGTGGTAGAGGCTCATGCACTAAGCTCCAGAGGTCCCCGGTTCAATCTTGCCTATTGACGACTGGGGTCTGTCGGCATTACACATAGTACTATGACCTGGTCTGAAACTACACTGTGCTTCTGGAAGATTCTCCTCAGAGATGTTGCAATGAATCTGTTCAGTAGAATGCACGCTAGTATTTTCCCTGCAGTACAGAGGAGAGCAATGCCTCCGCGGTTTGCTGCCTTTGTTTTTGAAGACTGATAAAATAACAACATATTTGAAGCCTTGTGGCATTTCTTCTTCCTCCCAAGTGCTACTCAAGTTGTCATGAAACACCTCGATGGCCTTGGGGTGGCTACTTTATACAATTCTGATGGGATGCCATGCATTCCAGAGGCTTTGCCAGAGTTCAGTTGTTTGATGGCTTCTATAACTTAAAAAAATATATATATATATAAAAAAACTTCCTCAACCGATGGAGGGAGATCGAGATCCTCTTTGATGGGTTTCTCAGGTAAATGATCAAGGACACACCTGTGGACTATTGTGGACTATAGTAGACTATTGAAGCATTCAGCCTATCTCTGTACAAGTCCCTCCTTGTCTTTGATGAGGGTTGTGCCATCTGCTGAGTTCAAGGGGGCTGTGCCAGATTTAGGTGGACTGTAGTCTGCTTTACGTTGTTTGTATCTGCATAATGCTGGACTTCTGCAGCTTTCCTCTCCCACCACCCAGTCTCCTCCTTCTCTTCTCATTCTGGGCCTTGCTTGGTAGGTACTTAAACCTATCTTTCTTTGAGATTTGGAAGTGAGATCTTCCTGCCATTCAACAAATGCTTTCTGCTTATCACTTAGGAGTTTGGAGATGTCCTCGCTGTTCTCATCAAACCAATCCCAGTGCACCATTTTCTTTGTCCCCAGCACTGATTTATCTGTGTCAATAATCACATGCTTGAACTGGTTCCATTTTTCTGTTGGGTTGCCAGGAACTGGCAGGCATGAAAAAAGCTTGTCATCAAGTGACTTCTGAAACTGCACCTGAGAGTTAGTGTGCTTGAGCTTTGCTCTGTTAAAGGCTGTTCTATTAAGTTTGGGACACTTATGGTGTCAAGGGACTATATGCAGGTTAAGCACTGCTCTTACCAATGTGTGGTCTGCCCAGCATTCTGCACCATGCATGGCTCTGGTAATTCTGACATCGCGGATGTCTCATTGATAGGTGATAACATAGTTGATCAGGTGCCACTGTTTGGACCATGGGTGCATCCATGTTGTTTTATATTTATAAAGATGGTGTTAGTGATGAGCAGACTGTGTTCTGCACATTTACCCAAGAGGAGTCCATTGCTGTTCATCTCTCCCACTCCATGTCATCCTATCACACCTCTCCAGCCACTGCTATCTCTACCAGCTCTAGCATTAAAGACTCCCAGGAGGATGAGCTTGTCATTTGCCAGGTTGATCTGATGATGGAGTTGAGGTCAGAGTAGAACTGCTCCTTGCTTTCCTCTATGCTGGTCAGTGTAGGTGCACAGGCTGGGGTATCAGAAGAAGCTAGGTCCCCATCAGGTCCTTCTTGTCAACTGTTGGAAATGGGCCATCCTGATTATCACTACAAATGTTTTTTTCTCCTGCTGATAACAGCCCACCTTAATTGATTAGTCTCATTATAATTGGGATGGCAACACCCATTTTTTCATGTTCTCTGTGTATATATATCTTCCTACTGTATTTTCAACTGCATGCATCTGATGAAGTGGGTTTTAGCCCCACAAAAGCTTATGCCAAAATCAATTTGTAAGTCTCTAAGGTGCCACAAGTACTCCTCATTCTTTTTCCTAGAAAGCACTGCTTCGCCTCACCAAAAGGTGAGACCATGGTGCATCTTGGGAAATGTAGTCCAAGAAGGGAGCCAGGCATATACAAGAGAGTGGCACTATGAGGCATCAGAACTACAACTGCCATGTAGCACTGCAGCAGCATTTCCAAACCCAAATATTTCAGTTTGGTGACTTTCTACCAAAATGACAATTTTTTGTCGGAAAATAAAAAGCATTTTCTGACCAGCCCTAACATCTGAGAATACGGCCCCCTGGCCTCCTTCCCACAGAAGCGCCTCCCAGGAATCATGGCGAGGCCTCTGTGGATGGGTGGGGTGGGTGGCATGCTTCCCATGGACAAGGAAGAAAACTTGGAGGTGCTCAGCTCTCTGGGGGCTGGGCACAACATAACAACCTTCTGCAGGCGGAAAACTGCCTCCTAGCTATATACCTCCAGCAGTACCTCCTCCTGGTGTGGGAGGAAACGTGTGGGCAGCAGTGGCACAAGAGCAGCCTGGCTCAAGATCCAGCAGTGGTGCGGGGGGTGCAGGGAAGAGCAAGCGGCATCAAGAAGCATCTGCTCTTATGGTTGTGGATGCGTGGTTATTTCGGGGAGACAGGGAAGGTCTAGACAACAGTGATGTCATATAAATGCTTAAACAAAGACAATGGGTGGGGACCAAAGCCATAGCATGAATTTCCTGTGTGTGGCCAAGAGCTCCCTGCTCCACACCCCATCCCCATGGCCCCTCGCTCTCCTGGGCAGCTGTCCCACCATGTCGCTTCTTGCACTTCACTTGGGCCACTCCGCCCCTCATCCCAGCCTCTGTCTGTCAACACTGCATTGGAGCCAATGTCCTGATATAGCCTGGAGGGGGAGTTGAGAGGGAAGAGGAGGTGGAGGAGGCCCAGACCCTCTGTCAGCAACAACCATCACGTTCCCCAGCGACTCAGTCAGTGCAGTGGGGCATAGGCTGCCAGGCCAGAGAGGCAGCTAGGGTTCCCAACTTTCTACTCGCACATCCTTGCCCCGCCCCCTGCCCTACCCCTTCTCGGAGGCTCCACCTCTACTCAGCCCATCCTCCCTCACTCGCTCATTTTCACCGGGCTGGCTCAGGGGGTTGGGGTGCAAGAGGGGGTGCGGGCTCTGGGATGGGGCAGAAAAGAGGGGCTCAGGGTGCGGGATGGGGCTCTGGGCTGAGGCAGTGGGTTGGGATGTGGGAGAGGGTGAGGGTGCAGGTTCTGGGGTGGGGCCAGGGATGAGGTGTTTGGGGTGTAGGAGGGTGTTCCAGGCTGCAGGGTGGAGCCGAGGGGTTCAGAATATGCGAGGGGGCTCTGGGCTGAGGCAGGGGGCTGGGGTGCAGGAGGGGGTACAGGCTCTGGGTTGGTGGTGCAGCTTCTGGGGTGGGGCCAGAAATGAGGGGTTCAGGGTGTGGGAGGATGCTGTGGGCTGGGGCAGGGGTGCAGGGAAGGGGGTGAGGGCTCCGGCTGGGGGTGCAGGCTCTGGTGTGGGGCTGGGGATGAGGTGTTTCGGGTGTGGGAGGTTGCTCCACGCTGGGACCAAGGGGTTCAGAGGGAGGGAGGGGGATCAGGGCTGGGGCAGGGGGCTGGAGCGCCGGAGGAGGTCAGTAGTGCAGGCAGCGCTTGCCTCAAGCAGTTCCTGGAAGCAGCAGCATGTCCCCCCTCTGGCTCCTACACAGAAACACGGCCAGGTGGCTCTGTGCACTGCCCTGTCCACAGGTGCTGCCCCCGCAGCTCCCATTAGATGCAGTTCCCGGCCAATGGGCACTGCAGAGCCAGCGCTTGGGGTGGGGGCAGCATGTGGAGCTGGAGGAGGGACGTGCCGCTGCTTCTGGGAGCTGTGCGACATGCAGAGCCATGGCAGGCAGGGAGCCTGCCTTAGCCCCACTGTGCCGCCAACCTGTCTTTTAACCAGCAGTGTTGACCAGAGCCACCAAAGTCCCTTTTCAACTGGGCACTCCGGTCGAAAACCAGACACCTGGCAACCCTAGAGGCAGCGTGCTGGGATACAGAGGCCTACAGGATGCCAGCCATTCTGTCACCTCAGAGGACAATGAGGGGGATGAATACTGTACACAGTGAGGTCAGGTGGGAGGCGAGGGTAGTTCCAGGCCAGCAGAGGCAAGATAGGGGCTGATCCCACAGCAAGGAGCCCTAGAGAGTTCTGTGACCTGCCCAGGCTAGACAAGCAAGGAGAGAACTGTGCTTCTGAGACGACTTAAACCTTGATTGCAAACTAGTCTCTTTTGGGGGCATGAACTCCTTAGATACCAGGCCCAGACCATCCTCTTCCCCTCATCCAATCCTCACCTCCAGGAAATTGATAGGGACAGAGAAACTGGTTCTCATGAGGTGAGACACAACCCTCCTCCCAAAACCTGTGCCCCACCTTGCCTGAAATTTGAAAACCTCTCACTGATGTCCCATATTTGGGGCAACCCCATCACCAGAGCAGGGGCTCTCTCTTCCTATGTGTGTGCACAACTCCTAGCGCGATGGGGCCCAGATCTCGGTAGGTAGCAAAAAATAAATAATCCCTGCACAGCTGACTATCTGTAAGATATATACAGCCCTGCTGGAATCAAGAGACTGGAAAGCCAATGGGAGAGCCAGAGCCAGTGAGATTTTTAGAGTCGGGGGTCAGAAAACACTGGACATGTTAGATATTTGGGCTGGGCAGAACCCCTGAACCTTTAGCACTGCTCCCAGCATTGATATTAAGCACTTGTCAGCTAAATGAATAGGACGTCTCCATTCAGCACTTTTACTAGTGCTTAAATCCGCATGGGCTGGGATCCCTCCCCAATACAATGGGACTGGAGGAGACCCATTTCTAGGTGAAGGGTGAAGCTGGTCCAGGTGGGCCCAGGGAATCTCTATGAGCTTTTGCTTTGGCACTGATTCCCCCCTCCCCCCACCCAGGTGGTAATCCAGGTGACCTGCCCAATGAGGAGGCAGAGCTCTTGGGCTGAAGCTGAGACAGGTGGGTCTTGTTCTCTCTCAGAGCACCTGCTGCAGGGCCTATTTACAGGGGCTGGGAAGCTAGTGTTCTGAATCTTTTCTTTCCCAGAATGGCTCCCTGGAGGGTGGTCCTGGTTGCTGCCATGTGTGTAGCAGTGTTTGGGGTGCCAGGTAATCTGAGACTCAAAGCCACTTGTGCTGCTGAGCTTAATAACAATGGTGTGGGCTGTTCTGCTGTGCTGGGTGTTCTGCTTGCTGTCCTGTTTTCTAAAGCAGGGTTCTTGTGATCAGAAGAATAGCTGGTGGATTTCTTACCCTGTAACATCTTTACTTATCAGTCCTACTGCTAAGGTCTCTTGTCCTCTCTACTGGGAGGCTTGGGCACTCCTGTGTGCTAGGTGAGATGGTGTCTGATGCCTTAAATTAGGCTAGTCTTTTTCTAGGGTGTCTGCTTAACTCAGAAGTGTGGGGTATTAAATGGTAAGCCATCACTTTAAATGGCATGGGGGTTGTTTTTTTCTGGCCCTGCTTGCAGGCTATGGGGCTCTATGGGGAATATGTGATATGGGCCTAGCAGCAGCCAGCTATGGAGAAGTGGGGAGAGTTGTGCCTCTCTGCCTTGAGGAGACAAAGCAGACTGCTCCCCTTGTTTTGAGTGTGATCATTCTGCATTCTAAGGAGCAAAGCAGTGTTACCCTGAACATGTTGTGAGAACATGCAGCTTGAGCTCTACTCACTAGTTGCTGTTTATTTCCAGGTGAGCGGAAGCTGTCTATGGACAGGCATGTCTTATCTCTTGTAACAAAGCCACAGTTCCACCAAAAGTCTAGCCTGTACTCTCTGCATTTCATAGAACTTAAGGCCAGAAGAAACCATTATGAGCATCTAGTCTGACCACCTGCCTAATAAAGTCCTTCCCTCCCCTGCCCAAAACCCCCCCACACCCTCTTTATCTAAACTATAGTGTAACTTCTTAGACATTCAGTCTTGACTTGCTTCCACTTGATTTTCCACCACTCCCCTATGTCTTTCTGCTTCTCTTCACTGCATGAGGCTCTGAAGGCAAAGGTGCTTCAACAGGGATCTGCCTAAAGAAGTCAAGGCTGATCTAAGAGGGCTTTTTGTAACCAGGTGTTGAGGGAGGAGCAGACAGCAAAACCTTCTGGCTTTTATTACCCTTGAGCAGGCAAGGAACTGTTGTGGTGTCCTCTGCCTTTGACACTACACTAAATTGCTATCGGCTTGTTGGACTAATGAAAACCATGTGCCCAAGGAAAATGGGCTTGTTTAGTGTCTAGGGAATAGAGCTGTAGACTGAAATGCCATGCTGGGGCTTAATGCTGGAGAAAGGTGCCTCTCAGCCCTGGAGACTAAAATGGTCTCTAGCTCACATACACCATGCAGACTGGGAGCTTCCCCCATCTGCTATTATGCCTTAGCACTGACCTGCCTGGGCCCTGTGGTAGGATGTGGGGGAGAAATCAGATTCTTTGTTTTTTAAAGCTTGGCGTTGGTAATACCATTTTATGATTTGATAGCTAATGCCATGTGTGTCTTAAAGCTCTATTTACTTCTGGTTTCTGAGCTTCTGTACCATAAGGCTAGAAATTCTCTACAGTAATTCCTCACTTAACATTGTAGTTATGTTCCTGAAAAATGCAGCTTTAAGTGAAACTGTTAAACTAATCCAATTTTCCCATAAGATTTAATATAAATGCAGGGGGTTAGGTTCCAAGGACACTTTTTTCCTTGGGGTAGACAAAAGGCATCATGTACAGTACTGTGGTTGTGAAGGGCCCCAGGCTTACCCCACACAGGCACAGCCCGCTGCAGGCAAGGATGCTAGAGGCAGATTACCTGGAGAAGAACAGGTGCTGACTTAACCGGGGGATGCTCCAGGCCTGCTTCTTCTGGGCCCCGCTCCACTCCAGGCCCACCTCCTCTCCCGAGCATGCTGTTTCCCTGCTCTTCCCCCTCCCTCCCAGAAAGTCCTAAGCACCACCTGCTTGGTGGTGGGGGGAGCACTGGGAGGGAGGGGGAGGAGACCGAAGAGGAACTTGAGCAGTGACTTTACAAGGGAGCACTGCACTTCCACAGAATCTTACAAGCAGTGGACAGAGCAGGCAGCTAAATGATGTTATAAGGGAGCATTGCACAACTTTAAACGAGCATGCTCCCTAATTGAGCAGTGACATAACTTTGAAACAACATTAAGCGGGAGGATGTTATGTGAGCAGTTTCAGCTTTCATTTAATACAGTGACTCCCCACACTCTTATGACTATAAGAGCTGGGGCTGTAAGAAAACCACCAAATGCTACGAGATTCTCCTATAAATCCAGTATCAGCAGCACTGGACTTGGCCCACTCCATGTTCCCTTGGGTTCCTGCTGTGACTGATGATAATGGTGCTAGCTGGGGATGTGGACACCTGACCCCTAGGAGCTGGAGCATCCACTGACTTCATATGTAGACCACAAGAAAGGGGAGAGAGCTGCTTCTGCCACTCTTTATCTCTTTCCCCTTCTAAGCCCTGGGCTGGGGAGTGGTAGCACTTCACTTGCTGTCTACACCTTAGTCTTGACACTCCTTCTCTGCCTGGATGTTCCCTGCTCTGAAGGAAGCTCTCAACCTGTATGAGCACTTATCTTGGGGTCTGTACTCTTGCTGGGTCCTGCTTCCTCAGCATGGCTGGGTTTTTCTGCAACTAGCCCCCTATTATCTGATAACATTGGATTTAAAGGAACAAATTCCCTGCTTTGTTGTGATGCCTTGGATCCTAGGAATCAGTACTGTTAAGGTCTCCATTTACCATCTCGCTCCATGCGGAGGAGGCTGAAGGCTAGCTAGGATGACTTCTCCAGCTGCGGTGCCTGGCTTGTGCACTGTGAGTGGAGGAGACTCTAAGCATAGTAGCTAACCCAGGCTGAGTCAGGGCAATAATCAAAGGTTTCCTTCTCTAGTTGTCCCGGCGCTGGTTCCCTCCCAATGGAACAGCACCTCACACCCAACCACAGCAGCTAGCACTACAGGTCACAGTCTGCAAGATGCCACAACTGCACAGTCTGCAAAGATGAGCTTCTTCCGTAAAGTCCTGAATGGTGAGAAACTCTTGGCCTCCTGGGTCAGGCAGGCCAAGCCCTGCAAAAGCCCATGAGCTGATACTAGCTACTTCCATCTTGGATTAAGCCCTCAGCAGATCTGCAGCAGCATCCTTGAAACTCTGTGGAGCTTATTCTGTTCCTCACCCTGCATCACTGCCATCCCCTCATTGGGTGAGGCAGGGCTCTGGGGTGGGGGGTGGGGGTAGGCAGTGCTTGCCTGTCCTTTGGTGGGCTGCTGCTCAGCAAAATAACCACTGACTTGAAGGTTGCAACCTAGCCAGGCTGTCCCCTCAGTGCAGAAGTTAGTTACATGTTTGTAGGGCAGTATTCCCCTACCCCAGCCTATGGATGGCTCATCTTTCAGGAAGAGAGTCATTTGGGGCTCTTGTCATCTCCCTTCTGGGAGCTGCTGACTAGCCCTCTTAATTACTATCTGACCCCTCCTTCCAGAATGACCCAAAGGCAGGTCCTATTGCCCCTGTCCATGCCCTTCTACCATCTTCATGGGAGGAAAGACCAGCTACCTAGAAACTCATGTATACTTAATGGTCCCTCTGATAGTGCTGCAGGTGTCAGGTTGGCCTCTCCATAGGTTCTCTACTGAACCTATTTTCAGTAGGTCCCTCTGTGGTGGTGGAAGTCATACTTGGCCAGTTCTGTGGCCATAATTATCAGGGTGGTGAATGCTTCATGGGGAGGACTTAGAGGTGCCTTCATGGCACATCAATGAATCACAGGGCCTGATGAAGGTCTCCCATCTAAAGAATGGGATAGAAAGTAGACAAGATGCTCCTCTTCACCCATTCTTGTATTCCAAGAACAAATGGACACCAGTGAAATTAGAATGCAGCAAATCTTAAAACTGATAAGACTTGTCTAAGTGGATTTCAATGACACCAAAATGCATTGACCTCAAAGAACTCTGCCAGACTAAGATACTCTGTGGGTAGCAAGAACATTTCCATGTTGAGTTTTAAATAAAACCATGGCATAAAACAAACTTTGCAGTGAGGGTGAGTGTTTAATGATAAATTCCCCCATGGGCAGCTTAGTTGCACATTCCTCTAAAGTCTCTCTCTCCAATTGGGCACTTTTGGGGATAGGACTGCTGGTCTGATCCAGTCTGGCACTTCCTATGTTCCTGCAGATGCTGTTCAATGTAGATTCTAGTTCTCAATTCTTCTCTCATAGCCGCCAAAGATCTAGTGTCCCCCTTCTGGGATGATTCCTCTAACAGTACAGTGACGCCTGCTGCTTCAGCCCCATCTGGTACCACAGTGGCTGGCCATCTCTCAGCTAGGACACCAGGTTATGTCCAGTTCCTGCAAGGTGGCCACTCCATAAAGACTGCAAAGATGAACTTCACCCTAAGGATCCTGAATGGTGAGACCTTCCTACAGATCTTGGTGAGGTTGCCATGTGTAAGAGGCAGCCTTCTGCCTTCTCAATGTTCTGTTCTGCACTGTTTGTCCTCCCCACCCCACCCCACATACAAAACCAACTCTGGTAAAAGCTAACCCAGCTGCCTAGGTGTCAGTATGAGTTTGAGCCAGCTGTCTCTAGGGTAACAATCTGTCCATGGATTTCTGGTTAACATGCTCCTGGATGTGACTGCCTACAGGCATCTTGGGCTCTCTTGTTAGTGGTGACTATTGACTTATTCCCTCCCCCCTCCTTTCCTGGACTACCCCATGTGTAGGGCTTCATATGCTGAGAAAGCAAAGGCACTTCCTGAGGGAGATGTTGGAAGTGTTACTTAACACCAGTTTTTTCACCTTGAGAGTGGGGAGCTGCCGTCCTCAGCCCAGCTACTCTGGTCAAAGGGTGGATCAGTTCTATAGCGCTGAACCTCTGCTGGCCCAACATGCACACAGGCCCATTCAGATGGGTGCTGGAGCCAAATGACTGGGATTAAATGCCTGGGGTGGCAGGTTTAGGGCCAGCATATGGGGCTAGCTCTTCAGCAGAGGGCTTCATAAATGGGAGTCTTGTGTGGCTGCAACCACACACATTCCTGAATTAGATTAGCCTCTGTCTAGCTGGGGCATTCAGTACCTTCCCTGAGCTGTTCATATACTCCAGCTGGTGGCTTATTGGGGACAGGGGGTCCCCCCAGAGCACAAGTCTGAGTCGGTCTCAAACTTATCAAGGAGTTGAACTTCTGACACCTCAGACTCCAGCTCTTTGTTTCCAATCCAGTTCAGATTGACAGTAACTGAGCTCAAGGGCTAGGTGGCTTTCATCCAGCCCCTTGATCACTTGCTCCTTTCCTGGGCTGAAGAAACCTGGGCAGGGTGGTTGCTGGTCTGACCTCTCTGGAGAACAGACACTAGGATGGAGATGGTGCTAGTGAACAGCTATGGCTCACTGTTCCTGAGTGCAAGGACCTGATACATACTCTTTCCAGCCTGTGACCTCTCTGGCTACTGGAAAGGTGTACTCAGCCCATAGGGCATTCCCCCTGTCACTGGGTGGATGAGACAGGCCCACCTCTTCAGAGGTGCCCCAGACATATTTGGGATAGTGCAAGACATTGGCACATGTAACCTATCCTCTCCTCCCCCTGCAGAAGACTTCAGTGTGATGGCAGAGCCCCCAACATACACCCTTGGCGCTCTCATCTGTGTTGAGGCCAAAGTGGAATCCAGTGCAGGTGTCTCCCCAAGAATCTACGTGGATGAGTGCTATGGGAGCAGTGCAAAGCACCTGAGCCATTCCAGGAGGATCTATGTGATTGTGAACAACCATGGGTCAGTGGGGTGAAGAGTGGGGAGATCAGACTGAGGAGGTGCTTAGGCTTGTTCTGCATGCCCTCAGCTGTGGGGTCTCACTCCCAACACAGGGACATGCAATCTATCCTGCTGGTTGGATTTCTTCACTTCACTGGAGCAAAAATACAGCAGGGAGGGGGGTGAGGGGAGCAGATGTTCTTTGACCCTCAGCTGATGATGATGATGATGATGTCTGTATTAAACCCTGATCTCACACTCAATGTAGGGGTGTGTGGATCCCTTGCTCTAGCAGGGGAACATGTAACTCCAATGCATACACTTGAGGGAGTCTCTTCTTGTGCTGTGCCTATCACCTTGGTATTGAGTAGCCTAGGACAAGTCAACGGGAAGAATGGCAGCCTAGTCAGTAACATGACAACCTTCACACTCAGTCTGCACCCACTGCACATCCCTGCTGGGGAGGGCACTTCCTCTGATCCCTTCCCCCTTCTGAAGGCTGTGACCCTGCTGAAGGCATCCCTGGCTGGCTCCCTTGTCTCCCACAGGTGTCTGCATGGGGGGAAGTCTGGGAATGTTGCTGTCTGGCGTCGGCCTGAGGATTCTGCCTTGCAGTTTGCCATCCCAGCTTTCATGCTGGCTGACGAACCAGAGGAAAAGGTGAGGCCCAACTATGGGTGGGGAGCGTGACTGGCTTTGTGCTTGAGCAGGGGGTTGGACTAGATGACCTCTGAGGTCCCTTCCAACCCTGAGATTCTATGATTCTATTGTTCTGCTAGTAGCTGAAAGGGGTGGCTGGGCTCAGCCAGAGGCTGATGGAGAGCAGCAGTCTGAGCACCTGCATCCTCAGATGTGCCAACTAAGAAGCAGACTTGGGAGCCTTGAACGAGCTTCCTACAGCGACTGAATGGAGCTGTCTGTACCTTACAGCCTGGCCAAGGCACTCGGCAGCAATTGCCTGTTTTGCTTCAGGGTCCTAATTCTGAACAGAGGGTGCCCTATGAGAGTCTCTGGCTGCCCCTCTTGGCTAAGCCAGAAAAGCAGGAACTGCTTGGTGAAAGCCACCTTAACTGGACTCCAGATCCTCATACAAGGATCCCAAAGTCTCCTCTGCCCTGTTAACTAGGTGCTTTAACTGCCTGGCTAGAACAGGGGTCATCCTTGCTATGCAAGACTGATCTAGCCCTATTACCCAGGCTCAGATGCAAGCTGGTGCCCTGCAAGGGAATTTCATGAGCATCTCCAACAATGTAGGTGGGGCCTTCAGGGAGATGTCTGCCCCTGGAATGTGTGCAGTAGCCAGACTGGCTGAGCATGTACAGCAAATGGCTCAGAAGAGAGGCTTGTGCTTGGCTCAGTCCTCACGATCATTCAGCCATGGGCTCCCTGTGTGCTGCCTCTCCAGGCAGCCAACTCTTCCTGGGGCCTCATTTGTGTACCAGCTTCACTTCTGCTCCCCAGGAGCTCTGGACCTGCCTGGAGTGGGAAGGCGGCATGTGTGGCAGTTGCAGGGCAGTAGGCAAGCCCACCATCCCCGGTCTGCTTCTGGACACCTGCTAGGCTCCCTCCAAATGAAACTGTCAGTCAGTGCAGGCCTCATCCAAGATGAGGCTTGGCCCAAGGGTTTCCCCTCACTGCTCTGATCATGACCTTGAGCTCAATCCCTCTGCAGCCGAGCTCGCATGTAAACCCCCACCCCAGGTGCTGCTGGCGAATCTGGGGTGGGAGCTCAGGGCTTGCTCTGAGCACAAGCTGTCTCTTCCAGATCTACATTCACTGCCTGCTGACTGCATGGGGCCAGGAGAGCCTCACAAGCCTGGGGAAGAAGTCCTGCTATTACAACAGTACCTCCTTCAGGTCTGCTCAGCCATTCAGTGCATTAATGGGGTGCTTTGGTTCTGGCCCCCAGAACACTGGGACTAGTGGGGCTCTCCAATATAAGGAACAGCTGGCAGGGCTGTTGCAACAGTAGTGTCTGGGAAGTGCTTTTTCACATCTGAGCATAAATGAGAAACCACTCCAGAGCATCTGTCAAACAGTGCCTGGAGAAGGCTCTTTGGGCTATGCTTGGAGGGAGGGCATATGACTAAACTGGAGCCACCATGACCTGGCTCAAATGTGGCCCCCCTGCCAACATGACACCCTGCCTGCAATGGCATGGAGGGGACTGGTACTAGGAAGGGTACCTCCAGGAAGCTGGTTTGACTCCAGCTCTGATCAGTAGTTGCCATTTGGTGGTTGAGTGGCCTATGTGGAAGTAGTGGGTTTCCATTCAGTTCTAGTGGGCAAGCTGTCACCAACTGGTGGATCCTCTTCAGAGAAGCCAAGGCTATAATGGTGTGGGGCTGGTCTGTCCTCAGATTGCCTGCTTGTGGGGCTATATGGGCTACCATCTCTGTAGGTCCACTCCTGATCCCAGATGTGCTGTGCAGGGACTGCTGCCCAGTGACTCCTTCCTCCCTCTATCTTCAGCTGGCAGAACCTAGAAGACCCTTCCCAAAACTTAAAGTGTAGCTGCTGTGACAACCACTGCCCTGCTGACTCTGCTCCTCCAGAAGAACTAAGAGGTACCAGGACTCTGTGTCCATTATCTTCTCTGCATGCTTGATACTGCCCAACCAGATTGTATGGGGAGCACTCACCAACTGGCCAAACAGAATGTGAGGAGGCTGGGGTGTGGCCACTGTCTTGGCTGCAGAGATCCAGATGTTCTCTGCTGGGGCTGTCTCAGCAGATTGTAGGCAGGACCTTGCAGCAATGCCATAAGAGGGTGCTTCATCTGTCCAGGGGGGAGGGCTTCTGGATTCCTGGTAGCATGCACTCTGCTATGGCCAGTTAGCATTGGGCTCTCCATTGGACTTTAGTGGTTGTGAGGGCAAGAACACATCCAACAAGAGTGGGGCAATGTTGAGGAAATGGGCTCTTCTATGAGCCTGGATACATGGTGAGGGGGGGGAAGTCCTAGCTATCCAACAGGAGCCAGTCACAACCCCCTACCTGCTCTGGTGGGGACACAAACAAAGGCCCATCTAACATCAGATTGGGCAGCCACCACTCCATCGTATGCAGCAGTTTGATTGTTGGCTGCTACATGGTATCAAGCCACCTTGTAAAATCAAGCTGTGGCACCTGAGGTGGGTATTGGACCCTCTCACACAAGTAAGCCCTGCTCTGTTAACCAAAATGGCAGTGCAGCCTGTAGTGACTAGCTTGGACAGAGCAGTGTAGCTGCATGCTGGGACACAACCTCCATCTTCTTGTGGCATGAAGGTGGCTGCAGCCATCCCATAGATCTCCATGGCTGTGCTTAGCTGCCTCTGTAGTAAAGTGACTGGACAACCCAGTCTGAGCATGGGTACAAAGACCTGTTTTCCTCCAGAGTTTATAGGTGAAGGGATGCTCCACAGAAAAGTAGCTGGCCCCTTGACGGTGCACAAGGAAGAGGCTCCATGGTATGAAGGTAGGTGTGAATGAGACCTCCCAACTCCTTGTATTGGGAGGGAAGTGGGAATGACTATCTTAGACTCAAGGGTCCTTCCAACCCTACTACACCTGGAAATGGCTAAGACAATGCTAAAAGCTCTGCGAGTAAGAGGCAGTACTTGGTTCTCTGGCTTCCAGCTGGCATTGCTTGTAACTAACCACAGTTCTGGGCATTTCTCTGTAGGTGGCATCTAATGAATGGCTATGCACTGTGCACAGATACACAAATGCAGGGCTCTTAGCCTTAGGGAGACTGGCTTCTCCTGGGGTTACATTTTAATCTGGTCTACTTGGTCTGGATTCAACCCCTGAATGTCTCTGTCCCCTAGAACGATGCCGCACCCTGAAGAAGCTTCTGCTGGTGGGTGTTGCTTTTGTGGGCAGCTGTCTAGTGGGAGCCCTCTTTGTAGGAGGCCTCTTGGCTCTGGCTCTGGCCTCATTCCGGTCATACCAGCGCAGCAAAGGGCAAAGGCTGCTGAGGAAGAGGAAGGAGTACCCCTACCAGACAGAGCTGCAGAGTGTGGTGAACGCCCTCATGACTACTGAAGAGATACAGAAGGATGAGAGAGAATCCAGGATAGACTACAACTTGACTACAGATGCACCAGAGAAGGAATAACCAGGCCTTCAAGCTACAATAAATGCTTTTTCTCTAATGTCAATCTCTTGTCTGTCTTCCCTCTGCTGACAAATGAGGGTGGTGGGGAGGAGTCAAAAGCCAAGGAGTCGGGGTTCTCTGTGTCAAGCTCAGCAATAACAGGTGCAAGTACCTGTGTCCTGACATGCAAGTGCACTTAACACCTGTACACAGGGCCAATCTCTGCCTTCAGCTGATCTGTAACAATGAACCAGGGGAACTTCCTAGTAGCAAAGGACTCAGAAAATAGAGCTGGAGTGATGGGGTATCTCAAGGCTAGCAGGTAAGTCTCTGAAAACAGGCTGAACAGTGAACCAAAGCTGTGCTAGAGGCCAATGTTCTGGGGTACTACAGTGGGCACCACCCAAATCCTGCATTTTTCTGGTGTCTGTATGTTGCATTGTCTGCTTCTGTGAGGCTTAGAGGAAGGAAAAGACAAACCTCCTCGCTTCTCTCCCTGCCAGCATATCATGGCTAGTAAGACTGTCCCTGCACTAAAGCAGAGGGAGCCTTAACTAGCTAGTTCAATAGCACATGGAACTGGGAGTGAATTCAGGTTAAAGCAGTTTATTCTGAGGAGAGGGAATTGCAGAGTTTGACTAGTCAGGTTCCCACTACACAACAGCAGGAACTGGAGCCAGTTAGAGGAATGTGAGTTAGTGCAATTAACCCCCAGAACAGGTGTTTGGTTTTCTCTTTTCCCCCACAGTAAATACAGATCTCTCAATGGGCCAAACCTAACCTGTCCTGGGGCTTCCTAAGATACAGAATATGCCAGCCCTAGCCTGTATTAATATCCCCTGGCACCACTGGGTTTTGATAGCAATTGCACTTTTCCTCTCTCTTCTTCCCCCGTGGCCACGAAGGACCAAGAACAACCCTGAAATCTCATGCTGCCAAAGCAGCTGGGCCTCCAGCATTTGGGTTGGGCAACCAGCACCTGGCAATTCAGGGCTAGTGCTAATGCCTCTGAAGCAGGGGTGAGCCTGTGCTGGGGCAGGGCTGCCCAGCCCACTTGCTCTCCTGCCCCCATGTCACAGTAAGTTGGCTTAACAGCAGAAAATGACTCTAAATACAGTGTAGTCAGTTGTGAGGTGTGGAGCTGGGTGGATGAGAGGAGTGCCCCCCCCCCGCTTTAGCTATGTAAGGGGGCTGCCTCATGAAGAAGGACGTTTCTCTTCTGCACCATAGAGTTTGCGGAGGCTGGAATCCATCAGGAAATCCACTGACCTGCAGAGAGGAGAGGCTGTGGTTACTTCAAACAGGTGTTTTCATTCTCCGAGCCCATTGTGCCCTGGCATGTCCCTTCATTCCATCAGCTGGGCCCCCTCTCCTAGCAAACAGCCCCAGAGCACTAGCTCACAGCAAGGAATTACTTAAGGAAAGCCTTGGTATCCAGCTCTAATGTGATCAGTGTTGGGCCCTCAGTGAAAGGGTTAATCACATGGTCTCCTTTGATCTTCTTTCCTCCTAGCTGTTAAATCCCTTGATGGATGTGCTGCCCAGCCACCTACTCTTGGATACTAGCTGCCTGTTTCTTCTCACACATAGCAGCCCTATTAGAGGCAGCCAGGGGGCTGCTCTTAATTTCCAGCTACTTTTACAGCCCTCTAGGTTCTCAGTGCAGGGGGATGCTTGCAGGGCCGGCTCCAGACCCCAGCGTGCCAAGTGCGCACTTGGGCGGCATTTTGCCAGCAGGCGGCTCTGGTGGACCTTCTGCAGTCATGCCTGCGGGAGGTCCACCGGAGCCGCGGGACCAGTTGACCTCCTGCAGGCATGACTGCGGAGGGTCCGCTGGTCCCGCGGCTCCAGTCGACCTCCCGCAGGCATGACTGCGGATGCTCCATCAGAGCCGCGGACCAGCGAACCCTCCGCAGCTGCAGGAGATCCACTGGAGCCGTGGGACCAGCGGACCCTCCGCAGTCATGTGTACGGGAGGTCCGCTGGTCCCGTGGCTCCGGTGCACCTCCCGCAGGCATGACTGCTTGGGGTGGCCAAATTCCTAGAGCCGCCCCTGGATGCTTGGCACATGTAGGTGTAGCACTAGCTTCATGGCTCTTCAAGTTGTCTGAGTGTGAGAATCTCACTTTTTAAAATGGAAACTAAGGTTCTATCCCTGTAAGGGGTGGGGAAAAGCTTGGAGCTTTGACCCTGAACAGCTAGGACGCTGGCAGCCAGCCAAAAACAATAGGGCTTTGGGGTGTCTTTAAAAAAAGCCATGCTGGAGGGGGCCTGACTCATGATGTGTGAATGCCTGTGCCGGTAATACAGAGTGGATGATAACTGAAAGCAAAGAGCAGCACCATGTGGGATGGCAGGATGAGCTCCATGCACCACAGCCAGGCACCAGTGAGGGCTGAGGCCCTACATCAACCAATCAACTTCAGCTTCCCAGGCCTGCACCAGCCTTTGCTTGGTGGCTTACGGGTCATTTCTTAGTGTAGGAATTTCCTAGTGAGCACTGAGGCTTGTCATCAGCCCCAGGCTGGTATTAGCCATGCGCCTCTACAGTCTGCCTGGGTCCAAGACTCCTTGAAACAATGGGTAACATTTAGCTATGAGCTAGGGCTGTGCTCGGCCAGGTGTTCAACAGCAGCTGTGCCAGGAGAGCGAGGCACCCCAGGTGTGCTGGTGCAGCCAGAATATGTGCACAAATTCCCCAGTGCTAGCTCCCTCTGAGCTGCTTGACAATGAACACAGAGGCTGCGCTTGCCAGAGGCCCTGGGGCATGAGGGGACTTTCAGCAGGAGTTGAGTGCCTGGGGTCTCGCTCCAAAGACACTCAGGCGTTGTTCCACTCAGATTAGGGGTTTGTGAGGCCCTGGGCCAGAACAAGGGGGGCCCCTTCTGCTTGCAGTTCTCCCCAGCACTCCAGCTGGAGAAATAAGGTTGGGGCATGGGGGCTTCCCCCCTCCCCTGCCTGGCACTCCTGCCAGGGAGTGGAGTCAGGGTGCAGGGACTTGCAAGGATCACTTACAAGGGTCACTGGTATCCCTAAGGCAGAGCACTACTGACAAATGCTGCATTTTTAATGCCAAGCACTGTAGCTACCGCTGACAGAGACAAGGAAAACGAGGCCCAGAGTGGCACCATGACTTGCCCAAGGCCATACCATGAGTCAATAGTGGAGTGAGGAGTCTTGACTCCCAGTCCTCTGCTCTAACACCCTGCCTCTCTAGGCATGTAGTGTACACTATCCCCTCCATCACCAGCTTCCCCCCAGGGCATCACAGGCCTCCAGCCTCTTGCCCAGAGTCCTGGGCCCCAGGTGCTGAGCCCTGATCCTGCCACCCGTGTTAACCCTCGGCATGCCAGCCCATACCTGTCAATGGGCTTGATGATGACGGGAATGGCTGAGAGGCCGATGGCTGTGGTCATCCACTTCCGGATGGGGAGGGGCCAGTGGGTCATGGTGCCCAGGAAGTAGAGGGAGGCAGCACAGATGCGGTTAATGGTGAAGCCGGGGATAGCCACAGAGGCCAGAGCCTGCCACACAAATGTATCCACCACAGCCACGGCCACCTGTGTCGTCTTCCCCACGTCGTGTTCATGTGCCTGATGGGTGCAGCACAGAGAGCATGGAGAGCAGGGACACTGTACTGGTGGAGTGGGGCAGAACAGCAGGGAGTGGGTGTGGGAGCGCACAGAGAGGAATGTACCACTGATGTGGAGGGGGGAGGGGTTACACACAGGGTCCAGTATGGGTTTGGGGAAATGGTGCAGAGAGGAATGGACCACAGCAGAAGACAAGCAGAGAAAACACATTTGTTATGGGCTCTGTGTGCACATGCGCACATGTGTACAGGGGTGTGTGCAGGTAGGGGGGTGAACAGATCTGTGTCTCTCAGCAAACGTACAGGGGTGTGTGCAGGTTAGGAGGTGTACAGATTTTGTGTGTGTGTGTGAGCGTGGATGTGTGCTGGTAGGGGATGTACAGATCTCTGTGTGTGTGTGTGTGTGGATGTGTACAGGGGTGTGTGCAGGTAGGGGTGTGCATGCATGTGTATAGATGTAGGTGCAGGTAGGGGATGTACAGATCGCTGTGTGGGTTTATGGGTGTGTGCATGCATCTGCATGTGTGTGTGCAAGTCGGGGGTGTACAGCTCTGTGCATGTGTGCACGTGTGCAGGTCTGGGATGTCAGGTCTGTGTGTGTTTGTACATGTCTGGGTGGGTGCATTAGCTCACCTGAGCAGGGCAGGTGCTGCCCTGGTGTGTGCAGGGTGTAGATCACAGCCTGGCAGCAGCTTTCCCCAGACAGGTACCACCACTCAGGAACATGCCACAAAGCTCAGCTTGGCACTGCCGGGCAGCACAGCCCATGCAGAGCAAGGAAGCTGTCAAGTCATTGCTGTGTCTGACAGGGATCCCACCCGCTGCTTCACTGGGAGCCAGGCCTCCCCTGGCCCATGGCACATGGCTCCCTGCTCTCTGGCTAACATTGGATGGTGGGTCAGTGCTAGCAGGCTCTGACCCTCTGTCTCCAGCATGGTAGCAGGGCTCAGAGCATCCTCTTCCACACTCCTGGAGGTGCTGTAGCTGGCTTCTCTGGCTCCTGGATCTGCTGCCAGCTCCTGGCATGCCCTAAACCCAAATGCTTTTGCAGAGGGTGGGCTCAGGAATGATCCCCCAGCCCAGCATATTGCATAGTTATGACACATCTGGCACTGGCCAATGTCAGATACTGGACTGTATAGCCCTGGGGTCTCTTCCAGAGTGTCAGGAACATGGGATACTGCACTAGATGGACCACAAGTCTCTTTCTGAAGGGGCATTCTTATGGTCCTAACCTCCAGCTCTCCTGGAGACAGGGAGGTGAGTGAGAAAGGACTGAAAGGAAAAGGCAGGTGAATGTCACAGAATAGAGATGCAGGACACTACAAGTCCTGAGCTGACACCGTGAATCAAAAGATGCCCAGGAACGTCAATCTGTGGAGTCTGACGCCTGTTGCTGGTGGAGCAGGAGAGGAAGACAGGGCCTCAGCACAGAGAGCTGTGCAGCGGAGGTGTGCAGGACTGACTTTGTCTGTGCAAAGGTGGGGACTGCCCCTGGGCTCAGAGGCAGAAGCAGACTTTTGGTGCATGAGCAGGACTGGCTCAGTAGACAGGATCTGGGCAGCAATGAGAGGGAGGGTGGAGTTGGCAGATGAGAGAACTTGGCCCCAGGCTGCCCAGTTTGTCAGCAGGAGCGGGGAGTCTTTGCCCCATGAAAGGTCAGAGGCCTGACAGTGAGACCCACCCTAGCCTGCCGTCCCCGCTGGCACTGCTCCCTCCACCAGGACCTGACCAGGCTCTAAGTGACAGGATCTTGCTTTGGCCCCTCCCTTTTAGGACACACACAGGCGATCCCTGGGGTCGAGGAGACAACCAGCTCTGGGGGACAAAAGGGTTTGAGAGCTCCAGGACACTTACAACAGCTGCCTTCTTTCCCTTATCTATGGCGTCAGCCATCACGTATGTGGTCGCCACCCCGTAGCTCGCCCAGACCAGTGAGATGGGCACAATGGCTCTGAAGGACTCTCCAACTTCATTGGCATAGCCTTTAAGAAAGAGCAAGGTCAGAGGGGCCAGAGGGCGGAGGGGTTCGTTACCGAAGAGGCTAAAGCACAGGCCAGAGAGGATTTAAAACCAAAAAAAAATGGTGGGACTGCAAGCTCCACCCACAACACCCCAGTAGCTAAATGCTCAGCAGTCCAAGTGTTGTCGGCACTAGGCTTCAGAATGGCAGCTCACACCTCTCAGAGAGTGTCAGGCTCTCCACAGACTGAACAGACAATTCTGCATCAGGTCCCCTCTGGGATCAGGAGGCTGGGAACTGCACATGTAAATTCGGCCCAGGAGAGCCTAGGCCCTGGGCAGGGCAGTGTGGGTGACGCTTGCCCTCTGCTGCGCTACTCTGAGGCTCTCCGGGGCTCGCTCACCCATGCACCACACGGAGTTTCAGAGCAACCTGCTTCTCAGCAGTGCCTCCTGGGTTATTTTTAGCCTCAGATACCTGCAGGTGCCTCCGGAGGGCAGAATCACTGAGCCCCGGCAGATGCCTCGCTTGTCTGGGACTGATGGGCAGGCCGGTCACCTTGAGCGCTTGCCCTCTGTTCCCCGCATCGCCCTCCAGCAGCCCATCCAGAAGGGGTGGGCGGTGCCACCCTGGGGCGAGCTGCCCGCGGAGGGTGGGGGCCGTTCCACGCCTCAGCCAGAAAGCCAGCCCCAGCGGGAAGATCCCATGGCGCGGGTAGTCACAGGAGTCAATGCTCCACAGTATGGCGGGGACACGGCCCCCTTCTCCGCAATGCAACAATCGGGGCGGGGGGGGGGGGAGAGCATGGGCGCCTGAATGTGTTGTGCACGGATTCCACAACAACACACACGCTATACACTGACCTATGTAAATCGGTGTGTGGTTACACAGCAACACACACACTCTATATTGCATAGCTACACAAGAACACCCCGGAAAATCAGGCTGACAAACAGCCCTTCCAGCATTAGCTATGGAGTGTGGCCGCCTCTCTCCTCGGAGTACACACAGCCCCTTCCCCACGCGTGTGCGGCACCCCCGAGCCCCGCAGCATGCCCTGCACGGGCGGCTCGGTGTCTAACAGCGGCAGATCCTGCTCCCAGACACATCACTGACCATGGAGCTAGTGCCGCGCTGTGCACCCGTTACACGGATGGGGGGGTCGGGATCGGGCCCGCGGCGGGCCGGCGCTACCCGGGGTCGGGATCGGGCCCACACTCACCCAGGTAGCGCACCCACGTGTCGCGGTAGAGGTCGGTCTCGGAGGGGGGGCCCATGGCGCAGCCGCCGCTGGCTCCAGTCACGCCGGCCCCGGGTCAGCCGCCGCCATCCAGCCCGAGGGCGGTGTCAGCAAGTCCCCGCCCCCGTGGGGCCGGGCCGGCGGGAGCCAGGCTCAGCCAGCCCTTCCCCGGGCCGGGCCGGGGGCAGCTGGGCTGCCTTCCCCAGCGAAGTCAGAGCAGAGAGAGTCTAGCGCCCCGCCCCGCGCTGCCCCGTGGTGTGTGCGGTGTCTGCAAAGGCCCAGATCTGCACCCGGGGAGGGGGAGACCTGCACAGAGCAGGGGGGCTCCAGGCCCCAGCACGCCAAGCGCTGCTTGGGGCGCCATGCCGCGGGGGGCGCTCTGCTGGTCGCCGGGAGGGGAGCAGGTGGCGCCGGTGGACATCCCGCGGGCGTGCCATGGCGAAATGTCTAGAGCCACCCCTGGCACAGAGCCAGGGTCCTGCGGGGGGGCTAAGCACCCCCAATAGCCAGGGCTCTCTGACTCACCCACCTTCCTGATGCAAGGCCTGGGCCCGCAGCATTGGGTCAGGGCCATCTCTACCAGAGGCAATAGCCTCCCCTGGGTCAGACCCCACTTTCCAGGCAGGAAAAAATTCAGGAACCACACATGGACATTTCCAGCTCCAAGGGAGGGTCTTTCAGAAAGTTAAAAGGGGGAGGGGGTTGAGAGTCCCTGGCAGCTGAATCTGGGTTCATGGCTCTGATTGTGCTAAGAGGACAGT
Source organism: Mauremys mutica (assembly GCF_020497125.1). Classification (NCBI taxonomy): domain Eukaryota; kingdom Metazoa; phylum Chordata; order Testudines; family Geoemydidae; genus Mauremys; species Mauremys mutica. Next base: position 32,820,709 of record NC_059087.1, on the reverse strand, counting down.
GCATTATATAGGGAGTTGTTCTTATAAGACAGAGTAGCCCCATTTCCTTATAATGGTTATTCCTTTCTACCAGAGCTCTGTCCTGCTGGGAATGAAGGACAGTGCAGGGCTACACTGGGGTTGTGAATGACAGTATTCCACTGGCATGTATGTTATCGTGTGCTCCTCTCTGTGAATCAGATTGTAATTGCCTTTCTGGAACTCAGCTTCAATCTAGACCAGTGGCTCTCAAACTTTTTTACTGGTGACTCCTCTCACACAGCAAGCCTCTGACTGCGACCCCCCCTTATGAATTAAAAACACATTTTTATATATTTAACACCATTATAAATGCTGGAGGCAAAGCGGGATTTGGGGTGGAGGCTGACACCTCGTGACCAGTGGTGAGCTGGAGCCGGTTCGCACCGGTTCGCAGGAACCGGTTGTTAAATTTAGAAACCCTTGTTCCAGGACAACCGATTCTAAAAGGGCTGCCCCGCACCCGGCCCCGGCTCACCGCTGCTTCCTGGGCTCCTCCCCTGAAGGCTCTGCCCCTCGCTTCTCCTCCCCCTCCCCTGCTTCCCACCAATCAGATGTTAGCGCGGGAAGCCTGGGACTGGGGAGGACTCAGAAGCAAGAAGCAGCTTGGCAAGGTAAGCTGGGGCGGGGAAGCCAGGAAGGGACCAGGGAGGGATGGTGCGGCCTAGCTCAGTCCTGCTCCTGCCGAACGCCCCGGCTCCGGCTGAGTGGCTCCGGCCGCGAGCGCCCCGACCCTGGCCCCGGCCCCGGCCCTGAGCGCCTCTGGCCGCGAGCGCCTCCGGCCCCGGCCCCGAGCGCTTCTGGCCGCGAGCGCCTCCGGCCCTGGCCCAGCTCCAGCTCCGGCCGCGAGCGCCTCCGGCCCCGGCCCCGAGCGGCTCCGTCCGCGAGCGCCTCCGGCCCCGGCCCCGAGCGCCTCTGGCCGCGAGCGCCTCCGGCCCTGGCCCAGCTCCAGCTCCGGCCGCGAGCGCCTCTGGCCCTGGCCCAGCGGCTCCGGCTGCGAGCGCCTCCGGCCCCGGCCCCGAGCAGCTCTGTCCGCGAGCGCCTCCTGCCACGGCCCCGAGCGGCTCCGTCCGCGAGCGCCTCTGGCCCCAAGTGCCTCCGGCCCCGGCCCCGAGCGGCTCCGGCCACGAGCCCCGAGCGCCTCCGGCCCAGTCCGGCTCCGGCCCCAAGCGGCCCGACCCTGGCCCCGGCCGCGAGCACCTCCGGCCCCAGCCCCGAGCGCCTCCGGCCCAGTCCGGCTCCGGCCCCAGTCCTGCTCCAGCCTAGCGCCCCTGGCCTAGCTCCGGCTCTGGCCGCGAGCGCCTCTGGCCCCAGCCCTGAGTGGCTCTGGCCGCGAGCGCCCCGGGCCTGGTTGAGCAGCGCCGGCCCCGGCTGAGAGGATCTGGCCTAGGCTCTGGCTGAGCAACTCCGGTCTCGGGCCGGGGCCAGAGCCACTCAGCCCAGAGCCAGGGCGAGGCCCGGGGCGCTAGGCTGGAGCAGGACTGGGCTGGGCCACGCCGCACCTCCCAGGAGCCCTCCTCGTTCCCCCACCCCATCTTACCTTGCCAAGCCTGGCTCCGGCCAAGCAGCTCCCCCCAGTGCTGGTCCCTGCCAAGCGGCTCCGGGTCAGCCCCAGCCTGGTCCAGCGCCCCTGGCCAGGCCTCCAGCGTGGTAAGGGAGCAGGGAGGGGGTGTTGGAAGAGGGCAGGGGAGTTTGGGAGTGAGGGTGGGTGGATAGGGGTCAGGGCAGTGTGAGGGCAGGGAACAGGGGGATTGAATGAGGGTAAGGGTCCCGGGGGGGGACAGTCAGGAAGGATCAGAGATTGGAAGGGGCTGTGGGGGTCAGTCAGGGGCAGGGGTTCTACTTCTAGGGGCAGTCGGGGACAGAGAGAAGGGGTGGTTGGATAGGGCAGGGGTCCCGGGGGGCCATCAGGATTGAGAGGAGGGGTTGGATGGGGTAGGGATCGGGGGGGGCGTCAAAGAATGGGGGGGGGTTGGATGGGACAGGAAGCCGGTCCACCCCGGTATGGCGCACCAGCTCTTGCCGGCAGGGGTGGCATGTTTGTAGAAATTTTGGTGGTGCCCAGAACCTGCCCCTGCCCAAACTCTGCCCCCTCAAACTCCACCCCCCACCTGCCCAAGACTCTGGGAGGGAGTTTGGGTGGGGGAGGAGGTCTGGGATGCAGGCCCTGAGCTGGGGCAGGGGACTGGGATGCAGGGTTGCAGGCTCTGGGAGGGAGTTTGGGGATGGGAGGGAGTGTGGAGGGAGGGGGTGCAGGGGTGAGGGCTGTGGGGTGAGGCTGGGGTGGATTTGGGATGTGGCTGGGGATGAGGGGTTTGGGGTGTTGGAGAGGCTCAGGGCTAGGACAGAGAGTTGGGGTGCGGGGGATGAGGGCTCTGGCTGGGGGTGTGGGCTCTGGGGTGGGGCAGGGCTGGGGATGAGTTTGGGGTGCAGGCAGGCTGCCCTGGGACTGGAGCCAGAAAGAAGGACTCCCCCAGCCCTCTCCCTGCTGGCAGCAGCGAGCTCTGGGGTAGGGACCCCCTTCTCCCCCGCCCCCCCGGCAGCACACTCACCCCCCGTCACTGCACGTGCTCCTAGGGCCCCTCTCAGGTCCAGGAATCCCCCTCGCCTCCCCTGTGGTGAGTGCCATGCTGGGGGGGTGGGGGTCTGCCATCACATGTGCACCTCCTCCCCTGCTGCTGCCCCTCACTGGAGCTTCACTGGGGCTGCCCCTTGCCCAGCGTGGGGCAAGAGCAGTGACTGCAGGCAGGGGGGAGGCTGTACCGGTGGAGGGTCCCACTGGAAAATGAGAGGGTCCTAGGGGGAATGGCAGCCTGCCCTGGCAGTAGTGGGGAGGGGGGCACTAGGACCCTGTGGCAGCAGTTAATGCAGGCAGGCAGCATGGAGCTGCAGGTAGGGTGACCAGACGTCCCGATTTTATTGGGACTGTCCCGATATTTGCTTGTTTGTCCCGTGTCCCGACCAATGTTAGGTCGGGACACGGGACAAACAAGCAAAGGCTCCAGAGCCCGGAAGGGCTCGCGCCCTCCCCTGCCCCGACTCCGCCCCCTCCTTCCCCCATTGGATCCCTCCCCAAATCCCCGCCCCCATCCCCGCCCCCTCACTGCCCCATTGGCTCCCTCCCCAAATCCCCGCCTCTTGCCAAGCACGCCATGCCCAGGAGACTCAGGGGAGTGCGGGGCCAGGGTGAGTGTGAGTCTGGCCTGGCCTCGAGCAGGCAGGACTCGGGCGCGGTACCTGGATGGAGAGTAGGGGGTGGCCCACGGGGCCAGGCAGCGGCTGTTCTCCCCACCTGGGCAGCGGGAGTTGGGAGCAGATGCTGCTGCAGCTCCCACTGCCGCAGAGGGAGGAAGTTGCCAAGCACGTGGAGCCTGGGCCCGAACTCCCCGAGCCCGGGCCTGCTGCGGGGACCCAGCAGCGCGCACGCTACGCCCAGCCCCTGGCCAGTCACGTCTGGGCTGGCTGCCCGGCTGGTGCAATCCCGCGGCGGAGGCATCGGCAGCCCAGCCCCGTTCGTTCCCCTGCAGGACCCGAGCGGGATGGGGGAGCTGGGGCCTGCTGCCCCCAGTCCGGGGCCGCCCGCGGTATTGCACCAGCTGGGCAGCCAGCCCAGATGCAGCTGGCCAGGGGCTGGGTATGCGCAGCGTGCGCGCTGCTGGGTCCCCGCAGCAGGCCCGGGCTCGGGGGGTTCATGGGCGCCAGAGCCACAGCAGCCGAGGTTGGCCAGCAGCCGCTTCCTCCACCCGCGGCAGTGGGAGCTGCAACAGCCGCCACCTGGCCCCGCAGGCCACCCCCTACTCTCGCTCCAGGTACCGCGCCCGAATCCTGCCTGCTCGGGGCCAGGCCGACTCACACTCACCCCAGCCCTGCGCTCCCCTGAGTCTCCCAGGCCTCCTTCCAGTGCTTGCGGAGGGAGGAGGAATCGGGGGTGGGGAATTTTTTTTTTTGCTCTGCCCCCATTTTTTTCCCCTCTGCCCCCGCCCCGCCTCCCTGTGTCCCGATATTTGACCTGGGTGATCTGGTCACCCTAAGCAGGGGTGACGTGAAGTTGGAGTCCTGGTCTGTAAGGACCTCCTTGGAGAATCCTACTCAGCTGAAAATGTTCATCAGTATGTCTGCCACAGTGTCTGCCTCGATAGAGGACAAGGCCACTGCCTTGGGGTACTGGGTAGCGAAATCTACCACCACCAGAATGTATTTTTTTCCCTGTCCGAGTTGCCTTGCTGAGGGGCCCCACCATGTCCATGGCCACCTTCTGAAAAGGCTCCTCTATGATGGGCAGGGACCTCAAAGCTGCTTTCCCCTTGTCCCGGGCCTTCTCCACCCTTTGGCAGGGGTCGCAGGACCTGCTGTACTGCTGGACGGCACCAAAGACCCCAGGCTAGTAAAAGTGCTGTAACAGCTTCTGCTTGGTGTGCTGGATTCTCTGGTTTCCCGAGAGAGGGACATTGTGGCCCAGATATTGGGGACCTGTTCCCTCTCACTGGCTGGGTCTGAAGCCTCAGCCCTACTAAGTCCTGTCTCCTGTGGCTCCTTTCCTGCCAGGGTAGGGTGCCACGCCCCCTGCGGGGTATACACACACACTCCCGCCCAGTCTCAGGGCAGAGTGCCCTTCGCCAGCTCTGGCTACAGGTAATGACTAGGGTGCTCTGGGGGCTGCCCAGCCAATCCGCCAGGTCACCCCCCATCAGCACCTCGGGCCCGGCCAGCATCACTTCAGCACCATGTCCCAGTACCCTGTGGTCTGCTTCCCATCTACCTCCAGGGGAATGAGGCACTCACTCCTCAGGGGCCATCACGCACCCACCCTGTAGACTGAGAACTTTGAATCCAGAGCATCAAGCCTCCCTGAGGAGCTGGCCTGGGAGACTCCTCCCACATGTGCCATTGCTGGACTGCCAGCCCCTCCTCCAGATGGGCTCCCATCCAGTTAACCCTTTGAGGGCTCGGTTTGCTCATCCAGTCCCAGCCCTGGGCTCCCCCCCGCACCCCCCTGCTGTCCCAGCCCTGGCACCGGGCTCATATGTGGCCCCTCTGCCCACATTAATTACACCTCAGGTCCCGTTGGTCCCCTGGGGTCAGTCGGTCGGCTCTGGTATTGGCTGTGCCTCTCAGGAGGGATTTATCCGAGTCCCTCTTCTGGGAAGCCCCTGGGTGACTCCCCTTCTTCACTGATGTGGGCCTGTCCCCCGGTTATTTGATTCCATATCCCGACCTGTCTACAAGCTCGTCAGCCAGCAGCCCTGCACCAGCCACATCCTCAGGTCAGGGGGACAGAGTTTATATAGTCGCTCCAGCACCATTAGTTCAATCACATCCTCCTCAGTCTGGGCCCGGCCCCATTCACCCACTTGTGGGTGTATTCCCCCATCAGCGTGACCAGTTCCAGATACGTCACCCCCTGGGTCTTTTGCATACTCTGGAACCTTTTCCTGTACACCTCGGGGGTCAGCTCAAACTTGCACAGCAGGGCTTGTTTGAAGAGTTCATAGTCCCCTGCTTCCACCCCATCCATCTGACTGAACATCCCTATGGTCTTGGGACCCAGTAAGGGGGTGAGATGTCGAAGCCTGTCTGCAGAGTCAACCTGGTGCACATTGCAGGCCTTCTCAAAGGCAGTGAGGGGGGCATCTATATCATCCCCTTCCTTAAACTGAGGCAGCCCTTTTATATCGGAGTTCCCTGTTGGCTTTGCCACCCTGGGCCCATCCCCACTCACCCCAGTAGGGGTCTCTCTGCTTCTCAGCTCCGCTATCACCGGTTCGTGCTGCCTCTGTCTCTCACAGTCCTCCAGCTCTTTCAGTTCCATTTCCAACTCCAACCGTCTCAGCTCCACCAATGGGGAACTCGGCTGTGAAGATCCCCTGCTGTCGGGTAGGTGGGTTCTGGGATCACCTGTTTATAGGGCCGGCTGTAGTTTTTTTGCTGCCCCAAGCAAAAAAATTTTTGGCTGCCCACCGTCCCAGCCTTGGGCTCCCCCCCGCACCCTCCTGCTGTCCCAGCCCTGGACTCTCCCCCACACACCTACACCCCCTGCCACCCCAGCGCTGGGCTCCCCCTTTCCCCCCACCAGTGCCACCCCACACCTCCTGCTGCCCCAGCCCTGGGCTCTCCCCCACCTGCACCCTCCTTCCGCTGCAGCCCTGGGTCACTGGTAACTCGCTCCCAGGGTGGCTCATTCAGCAGGAATTTTGGATGTGCACAGAACACAGACAGGATTGGTTCCCATATGGTTACAGAGCTGCAGTAAAGTGGAACAATTTTCCACTTGTGTGATTGGAGGAGATCTGGATGCATATTATAAGACTGTCCTCCATAAATGAGGAAAAGTTGAGGTGCCTTTATTATTCTTTTGTTCCACTCTTTCTTTCTATGGGGAATGTGCCAATGCAATATCACTGTCTTCCTTTTAAACAAACAAACAAAAAGGCAATGACTGTTGAAAATAGTAATTCCAGTCCTAATAACCACTGGGAAGCATTTCTTGCTCAATTTTATCCTACTTTTTCTACAGCAAGTTACAGTGGATCAGTATATTTGATTTCGGAGAAATGAAGTAACAGCTGCCCAAACTGAGCTTGAGCACTCCTGAATTTTGAGGTGTTCAAATCTGGAAGGCAGGTGCTGGGGGTGGGGGCTGTAGCTCCACAGCAGAGCACGGCAGCATGTATGCAGCAGCGTGTCTGGCGCTGCGCGGAGCCAGACACGCTGGTCTGAGTGGTTCTGGGGGGTTGGAGAAGGAGTAGGGGGCTCCAGGGGGGGCAGTCAAGGGACAGAAAGCAGGGGGGGTTGGATGAGGCTGAGGTTTGGGGAGTCAGTCAGGGGCAGGGAGAAGGGGGGGTTAGATGCGTCAGGGGGGCAGTCAGGGGACAGGCAGTGGTTTGATAGGCATGGGAGTCCCAGGGGTTTGGCTGGTAAGAAACTCAGTCATGCGACTTGCCCATGTGACTCCAAAACTCCATCTTGGAGCTGGACTTTGCATAGGAGAGAGAAGAGGGGTCTCCCCCCCACAAGATAAAGTCTACTTAAACCCCTGGGAGACCCCTCCATTTGGTGTTCAGCTGGCTAAAGAGAGAGCCTCCCCACCCCCAAGGATACCTGAAAGAAACTGGAACAAAGGACAGTAACTACAGGGTGTGTGAGTGATTGCTGGACCGAGACTAGAAGGAGACTAGTCTGTAAAAGGAAGCTTACTGGAATTCCTCTAAGGGTGAGGTTTTTATCTGTACTCAGTCTTCTTACTGTATTAGACTCAGACTTGCATGTTTTATTTTATTTTACTTGGTAATTCACTTTGTTCTGTCTGCTACTAGTTGGAACCACTTAAATCCTACTTTCTGTATTTAATAAAATCACTTTTTACTTATGTAACCCCTTTGGGGTTTAGAGAGCATGGCCCCTTTAAATCTTTTTCCCAGGAGGGAGGGGGAGAGTAAGAAAAAAGGAAGGAAACTCCAGAGGGCAGCGCTGGAGCTCCAGGGAGAGAGAGAGGGGCAGTGAGAGGCCTTGGCGAAGTGAAGCAGGGAGAACCTGCGTGAGGCCTGAGCAGGACAGGCCTGATCAGGGACAGGAGCCAGGACTCAGCCCGGTGCCAGGGAAGAATGGCCCAAGAAGGACAGGCTGGAGCTGGAGCTGGACCCAATATCACGACTGCCCAGGGCTGGGAGTACTGGGGCTTGTGACTCTGCACTGGGAACAAGGAGGGAGGTTGTAGCTAGTTAAGTGGGGAGGTGGTCGCTCTTGTGGCTTTGCAGAGAGTGGCAGAAGGGCACAGGAGGGGTTTGCTGGGGGGGAGAGTTCACTGGCGCCGAAGACGACCAGGAGCACCCGAGACTCACCACTGGACTGGAACTTTGCTCAGGCCTCCTGAACTCTGTGTGCAGACACATTGCTCAGTGTCTGCCCTTCCAGACTGTGCTACCACTGGGCCCGTGGGGCCTTGGTTTACTGCTCCCCTTATACTTCCCCTAGTTGTATTTCTCCTCTCATCCCTCTGCAAATAAATATCTCCCTTTGTTATCTTCATTGTACTTTTCCTGTGGGTGGGTGTGTTCACTCTGGGGGGTTTGGAACAGGCGCCTCTGGGGTGGAAGGGATTTCTCCTGCTGCCTTCCATTGAGTGTGTCTGTAAACAAAAAAAAAAGAGGCCTGTGGTCTGGCCGACAAAAAGAGGAACCCTGCATACCCTAGAGCAGACCCAGGATGATCAAGGTGACACCTCATCGCAAGAGGAAGTGCCACTGCATGTTTTGTCTTTGGCAGTGGGCTCACATGAATACTGGGTAACCCCGTTGTTGGATGGCAAACCTATACGCATGGAACTGGACACTGATGCAGCCGTCTCGCTGGTCTCCGAGACTGTGTATAAAGAAAAGCTACAGCATCTTCCACTTAAGGCAACAAAAACTGTTCTGAAGACGTATACGGGAGAAGCTGTGCCCATGTTGGGCACTATTGATGTTAAGGTGGAGCTCAATGGACAGGCGGCTAAATTGCCACTGTTTGTGGTGAGGGGTAACTACCCAGCCTTAATGGGTAGGTCTTGGCTTGGGAAGATTCAACTGAACTGGGCAGAAGTGCACCGGATGACTAAAGAAGAAACCAGTCTAACCCCTATACTAAGGAAACATGCTGCTGTTTTTGGAGATGATTTGGGAAGTATGAAGGGAATCACTGTGACATTGAACATTAAACCTGACAGTCCACCAAAATATCTGAAAGCCCGAACTGTGCCATATGCCATCAGGCCAAAAGTTGAAGCAATGGAGTCCTAATACCAGTTACCCACTCCTATCGTTCCTAATACCAGTTACCCACTCCTATCGTTCCAATAGTGAAGAAAGATGGCTCTCTCCGGATTTGCGGTGATTTTAAAGTCACTGTCAACCCAGTGTTGTGTGCAGAGCAATACCTGCTTCCCCGCATCGATGACCTCTTTGCAGGCCTGGCTGGGTGACAAAAATTCAGTAAGATTGATCTGAGTCAAGCATATTTACAGATGCATGTCAATGAAAAGTCCCAAGAGCTGTTGACTATTGTGACTCATAAGGGACTTTATCAATACTGTCGCCTACCCTTCGGAATAACGTCTGCTCCCACCCTGTTCCAGAGGGCTATGGACCAGATCTTGTGTGGCTTGTCAGGAGTTCAGTGCTATCTGGATGATATCCTGGTCACTGGAAGAAATGAAGAGGATCACTTAAAGAATTTAGAAGCTACCCTACAAAGACTGGAAGAGTATGGCCTACGAGTTCGCAAAGACAAGTGTGAATTCTTCAAGCCCTCTGTTGAATATTTGGGACACATCATTGATTCTGCAGGTCTTCATAAGGCCCCTGCAAAAGTTAAAGCTATCGTGGAGGCTCCCCCACCTCGAAATGTAAGCCAGCTGCGCTCGTTTCTAGGACTACTGAACTATTATGGAAAGTTCATCTCAAAGTTAGCCACACTGCTAAAACCACTTCATGAGCTGCTTGGGCAGAACAAGGCCGGGAAGTGGACTGAAGCCTGTGATGTTGCATTTAACAAAGCTAAGGATGCATTGCTAAATTCTGAAGTTCTAACACACTTTGATCCATCCTTACCCCTACAATTGACCTGCGATGCTTCCCCTTATGGAGTGGGAGCAGTCGTGTCACACATTATGCCTTCGGGAGAAGAAGGACCTATTGCTTTTGCTTCACGCACTCTAAGCAAAGCAGAAACTAACTACGCCCAAATCGAACGTGAGGCATTAGGAATTGTTTTTGGAATTCGGAAGTTTCATCAGTACCTGTTTGGGCGAAAGTTTACTCTTCTCACAGACCATCGACCTCTGACGTCAATTTTTGGACCCTACACAGGCATTCCCCCATTAGCTGCTAGTCGTATGCAACGTTGGGCATTGTTACTTTCAGCACACACATATTAAATCAAATATCGGAAATCCACTCTGCACGGCAATGCAGATGGCCTCTCAAGGTTGCCTTTGCTGGTCAAACATCAAGATAGTGCCCAAAAGGAAATCTTCTACTTTGAACAGGTAGAGAATACACCCATCACTGCTACTCAGATAAAGAAGGCAACTCGCGTTGACCCAGTATTGTCCCAAGTTATGGACCTGGTGATGCATGGAAAATCTCGACAAACCTCTCCGGTCTCATCCGACCTTGTTACCTACATGTCCAGGAGGATGGAGTTATCGGTCCAATCTGGTTGTTTGTTGTGGGGGAGACGTGTCGTTATTCCACCACCACTGAGATCACAGATGTTAGAACAGCTACATTCCGGTCACTGTGGAATAGTGCGCATGAAGGAAATTGCACGAAGCTATTTTTGGTGGCCTGGATTGGACAGTGCTATTGAAGAGAAGGCAAAAGTTTGTATGTCATGTCAGGGTGTGAGGAATGCACCCCAGTGGGCACCCCTACACCCATGGGACTGGCCTGAAAACCCGTGGCAACGTATTCACATTGACTTCGCTGGCCCCCTTGAAGGAAGCATGTTCTTGGTGGCAGTAGATGCCCATTCTAAATGACCAGAAGTCTCTATAATGCAGTCCACTACTGCAGAGAGTACTACCCAAAAACTACGAGGACTCTTTAGTTGTTTTGGTCTGCCAGAACAACTTGTGAGCGACAACGGACCGCAGTTCGTCTCTCAGGAGTTTCAAAATTTTATGAAGGCAAATGGGATACACCACATCACGTCAGCACCATATCATCCATCCACCAACGGATTAGCTGAAAGATTTGTGCAGACAATGAAACACGCTTTGAAATCAGCAAGGGGACAACACTCCATTCAAAAGCGTCTGGATACCTTCTTACTTTAGTTGTTGGTGTCACTAGGCAGTTGTTGATGTCACTAGGCATAAATCTAGGTAACTCGGGAGGATGAAAGACCACAAGTGTCAATGAAGTCTTCTTGCTCTAGGCCTATGTGAACCAAAGTACTTCCATGTTAAGCTTTTCTGTTAGCCTTACTAAACTTTTGTAATCTCCTGTGCTATGTGCTGACCGTTAGCAGCTGCAAGGCCGGTTAGCACTAGATGTAGCCAATACTAGATAAAACAGGTGGAAAGCAAATGCTGTAATCAAGGTTCTATGCATGAGAAAGTAGCCCACCGTGGGAAAGTACAGAAAGAAAAAAACAAAGGGGGTATAAATACTGGGACCCCGCCTGCGTGCGGGTGTGCAGGATTTGAGATTCCTATTTCTCCCTTGCACCTTATTTGAGCTCAAATAAACTTGGTTTGCTTCTCCACCCTGGTGTGTTAATTAGTGCGACGCACACCGGGCAACGAACCCCACTGTTGCCCCCCTCGGGCCCTCTGGGCCGGCAACACTTTCCTACAGAAACACACCTCATGCTACGACCCAGGCATCCCCGGCCTTTCTAATGATGGGACGACAGCTGCGCACCTTCTGAACCCGGACAAATTGTGCAACATCAGCAGCAATATCAAGTCATCAGACGGGCACCCAGAGCAAAAGACTGAACCTTTAGCCCGGGTCAGCCAGTTTTGGCTCGGAATTATACTTCCAGAGCTAAATGGGTCCCAGCCACAATCATCACTCAAACAGGACCTGTTTCCTACACAGTCCGGACTGCAGAGAATCTTACCTGGCGGCGACATGTAGATCAGCTGTTGCCAGGTCATGCCAGTCCTCAGGACACATCTGCAGTTGATGGGTCTTACTTCACCTTTTCTGGTGAGACACCGAATCACGAATCACCTGTTTCTGACTGTTCTCTTCCATTACTGCCGGCGGCTGAGATACCCCTTTGCCCAGCGGAGCTGATACCACCTCCTCACCTGTTCGTGCTGCGGACCCTGAGCCCATGGTACTTTCGGGTGCAACAACACCAGAAGTTCGCCGTAATCCACCTAGAGACAGAAGGCCTCCTCATCGGCTGGATCTTTAGCTAGGGCGAACCCACGGTTATGGGGCAAAATAATCCCCAGGGTTTAGCTGGGAATGGAGGCAGTCTACCCTCCTTCTCTAGTCTAGTGTGTGTTTTATTTAGGGGATGTTCTTATTGGGGGGGAGGAATATGTTGTGTATTTGGTTGTCATGGTTTTTGTTCCTATGGCAACTGAGTTAGATTATTAGGGGATAGCCCGGCCAGCTTCGGCCGGTTGGGTGAGCTCTGTGTCTGTAAATAAAATGGTAGTTTAGTTAGCTGTCTGCTGTCTGGCCTCAGGTGATTTCTTCCTAAACCGGCTGCCCCCAAGGATATAACACAAACAGCTGTGCATATCTCTCTATCAGTGTTATAGAGGGTGAACAATTTATGAGTTAAGCTTTATACAGGGTAAAATGGATTTATTTGGGGATTGGACCCCATTGGGAGTTAAGCATCTGAGTGTTAGAGACAAGAACACTTTTTAAGTTGCTTTCAGTTAAGTCTGCAGCTTTGGGGCATATGGTTCGGACCCTGGGTCTGTGTTGGAGCAGACTGGTGTGTCTGGCTCAACATGAGAGGATGCTGGAGTCCCAAGCTGGCAGGGAAAGCAGGGGCAGAAGTAGTCTTGGCACATCAGCTGGCAGTTCCCAAGGGGGTTTCTGTGATCCAACCCATCACAGGACGCTTGCCCTGTGGATAAATAGGGGACTGTGGTCTTCAAGGCCAGCAGGCTGGTTCGTGAATGAGCAGAGAAGGGACAGGAATGAGCAGTGCTGGGATGGTGATAGGACCCTCAGGCCTAGACTCTGTGGAAGATCTGAGTGAGCAAAAGGCCACGGTTCAGTATCAACCCAGCCTAGCAGAGATTCATGAGCTCCAAGTGAGGCTGTTGGTAGCTGAGAGGGGATCTCATTTGGCACATGTTATGGGCATGATATTCAGCCCCTGGCTCTCTAACATTCTAGTAACTCTTCAACATCTCGCTATTACAGTGATGGGTATTTTCAAAATGCAGAAAGACAGATCCAGAGCTGGACTCAACAGAGCTGCATAGATCCGCTGTGCATGGACCCTCGCTGTGTTATATCATGGTCCAACCACTCCCAAGAACTAGCACTTTATAAAATCACCTGTTATGGGGGGCATAAATTCCACACTGGTAGACGAAGGGTTAAATGGGAGCTTGTGGCCCCAATTCGTTCAGGTTACATCAGGATTGTGTGTGAGACCCAGCTGGGGAAGAGCTAGGTCTTCATGAAGGAAGGAGCTCAGGGTAGTGAGGGGAGAGACCCAGGAGGGGGTCTGCCTGCAAAGCTCCAGGGAGAAAGCCCTGGGGGTTGCTGTTCTGGAAGAGGAACAGGGAGCTGAGGAAGACTGGGAGGGACTAAAAGCTCAAGCCAGAGGCAGGCAGAAGTGGCTTAAGCTGTATATGGTTCTGGCTGGAGTTTTTGAGTTCTGCTGGGAAGCCTGGGACCCTGCTATGCTGAAAGAAGAAGGGGAGTGAAGAGCCCAGCAGGAGTGGAAGATGTTCTATGGTAATGGACACTTTATTTGGGACATTGTCAGTTCGTAAGAGGTGAGACTACATGACCTGCCCAGAGCATCAAGTCAGTAGAAGAACCAGACAACTGAAGAGCCATCAAGGTCCAACTGAAGGCAAGGTCCTGAAATGCTGTGCCCAGCCATGAAGGGGTGTGCTGGTGAGTGACTCCCTCTTCTTGCATCTCTCTCCGGGGGTGATATAGAAGGTTCAGCACTGCCTACCTCATGCAACTGAACACAGAGCACACTGGGAAATGGCATCTCTCTGTCATTCCTCTCAACATGCACAGAATGGGGGGAGGGGTTAACATCATAATCTTTATTTTTAGACTGTTAAAAATGTAAGGTTTTAGTCAAGTCCTGGCATGAATCTCATTGTCTCTAGGAGGCGCTGTTGCAAGAGCAGCATCGATGTTTGTTCTCAAAGGTGAGCAGCACACACATCCTGGGGGGTGAGGGGGGAGCATTACCCATCAAGGATGCCCAACACTGCCCAGTGTGAATTCCCTTTTCAGTTGCTTATAGCTCTGCCAGATTTTAACCATTTCATCTTAAATTCTCCAGGCCAGGTGTCTGCTTCAGGAGGAATTATTTTGGGAAAAAATCCAGCCGAAATGGTTCAGCCACTTCTGAGAATAAGGCTGGGGGAAAACCCCATGAAATTATCCTGGTGCCCTTCTCTTTGAGTGCACTAGTGCCCCCATGCTCTGGAGCAAGGAGAGGAAATTTGGCAAGAAGGGTGATTTTAGCACCTAAAATCTCACAAGATCCCATCCTCGCTGAGGCTAGATCTATACAGACCCCTGAGTGGTGAGGCGATGCTGACCTAACACCTGGTGTACACAGTGCTAGTGCCATGCTGTAGTATTTCAAGTGTAGCGTAGCCCTGAGCATGCCACAGCCCCTTACAGCTGCTAGTACTGACCAGATGGCGCATGCACGATCCCCACAGAGGCATGGTTCATCCCCTCGCAGTGCCTACGTGTGACTGGACTGCACAGGGGCCACAAAGGCAATGAGCATGCTTCCTGCAGCCCACGATTACAGCAGCACGGAAGCACTTTCCCTGTAATGCCTGCTCTGGGCCTGTGTAGGGCTGGGTACAACCATGAAAGCAGGGAGCCCATTTATCCAGTACCACTCTGCTGCCACCCAGACAGTGGAGGAGGAAGACACCTAATTTCAAAGCAGAGGGAAAAAATGCTGGGTTGAGGAAGAGGAGGGAATAGATTGTGATGAAAAGTCTGGTGACACCAAGACTAGCTGAGCTCAGAGATGGGGACCTGGGGCCGGTGGGGTGAGGAGGCCGGGACTGGCCGGGCTCGGAGATGGGGACCTGGGGCCGGTGGGGTGAGGAGGCCGGGACTGGCCGGGCTCGGAGATGGGGACCTGGGGCCGGTGGGGTGAGGAGGCCGGGACTGGCCGGGCTCGGAGATGGGGACCTGGGGCCGGTGGGGTGAGGAGGCCGGGACTGGCCGGGCTCGGAGATGGGGATTTGGGCGAGGAGACAGCGGAACTGATCGCTGCCCTGCTGCCCGCCGGACACGCAATTTCAGACGGTCTCTAATTTACCCCCATCCGAACCTTCCTCTGCGGCTCCGCCCATCCCGACCGTAGAGTACTTCCGCCCCGAATAAAGATGTCTGCCGAGAGTTCCGGCCCTGGCAGCCACCTGACGGAGAAACTGCGGACGCAGCGGCCCCGGAAACGACCCGCCTGATAGTGCGCATGCGCATATGGTTTTTCCTGCCACGGGGCTCTCAGGCTGCACTGCCCCCGTGCTAGCACCCTGCTCCCCAACATTAGTGACTCCTCCCCTTAAAGAGGCCGCCACTGAGGTTGTGCGGGGGGTCCTCAGGTGCTTGGAGTCTGCTCCCGGCACGGCTCTGGGCCTGGTATTGAGCCCGCAGGCAGGGCCGGCTTTAAGCCAATTCCACCAATTCCCCCGAATTGGGCCCAGCGCCTAAGAGGGCCCCGCGCCCAGTGAGACTCCCTTCCCTGGCTAGAGGTGCCTTTTTAATTTTTACTCACCCAGCGACGCTCTGGGTCTTCAGCAGCACTTCAGTGGTGTGTCCTTCACTTGCTCTGGCTCTTCGGCGGCACTTCAGCAGCGAGTCCTTCAGTGCCACCGAAGACCTGGAGCGAGTGAAGGACCCACTGCCGAAGTGCCGCCAAAGACTCGGAGCACTGCCCGGTGAGTACAAGCCCCATGTGTTGTTGGGTTTTTTTGTTGTTTTTTTTTTTTACATGTGGGGTTTTTTTTTTTTTGGGTCATCCCTGCTGGGGCCCCGTCAAAACTGTTCGAATTGGGCCCCACACTTCCTAAAGCCGGCCCTGCCCGCAGGCTGGCTTGGGAGGGCGGGTACTTGGCTGGAGGAGATGGTAGGCGGAGGGGGGAGCTGAGGGGACGCTGGCTGGGGGCATTGAGGGGATGCTGGGGAGGTTTAGGGGATGCTGGCTGTGGGGGGGTGAGGGGATGCTGGCTGTGTGTGGGGGGTGGGTGAGGGCATGCTGTGGGGGGTGAGGGGATGCTGGCTGGGGGGGTATTTAGGGGATGCTGGGGAGGTTTAGGGGACGCTGGCTGTGGGGGGGTGAGGGGACGCTGGCTGTCTGGGGGGTGAGGGGATGCTGGCTGTCTGGGGGGGGTGAGGGCATGCTGTGGGGAGTGGGTGAGGGCATGCTGGCTGTGTGTGGGGGTGGGTGAGGGTATGCTGGCTGTGGGTGGGGGTGGGTGGGTGAGGGCATGCTGTGGGGGGTGAGGGGATGCGGGCTGTGTGTGGGGGGGTGAGGGGATGCTGTGGGGAGTGGGTGAGGGGATGCGGGCTGTGGGGGGGGGTGAGGAGATGCTGGCTGTGTGGGGGGGGTGGGTGAGGGCATGCTGTGGGGGGTGAGGGGATGCTGGCTGTGTGGTGGGGGGGGTGGAGGGGAGGAAATGCTTGGGGGGGAGAGATGCTGGGTGTGGCAGGAAGTCAGATGTTGCTGTTGACCACCCTGAATATTCACAACAAGGCCCCCTAAGTGATGAGATTGGCTTAAACCCCATTGATATTAAACCAATGTGGGGCTCTCTTGCTGCAGGGAGTGGGGAAGGACTCTCAGCTACTATGAGCACAATGGCAAGGGCTGAAGGCAGGGAGCACAGAGGTCTGGCCACCTGGAGCATTTATGAACCCACACCCCCAAAAGAAAGGATGAGACAATGATCTGTTCAGCCATTTACTAATAAAGCCTGTGGACAGCATGAGATAGCACAAATATATATTATTCCATCCTATAATTGTCCATTGTTATTCCAAACCATCTCACCTCTGATGTTTATCCTGGCACACGAGGAATTGAAAGGGCATGTGGGCTGGGAGCTAGTGGCTGTGATGGAGGCTCCAGATGGCTCCATCCTTTTCCCTCTCCTATGTGAATTTACTCTCATTTTGTAACTGTTCCAGCCTGGAGCTTCTGTAAAGGCTGCAGAGCCAGCAGCCTCCTGATGGCCTTGCCACCTGCTAACAATCATGCTATACTCATGGTCCCTTCTAAAGAAACATGACCTACAGAGCTAGTCATTCCCTGGAAGAAGAGACCTGGTCTCCCTTTAAGACTAGAGTTTCTATTACCAGTGCAACCTATGTAAGGCACTGATGGGCCGACAAGCTGGGCTGTATCACCCAGTATGGCCCACCTGGGGTGGTCAGAGCCCGAGCCACAGATAGGGTGATACAGTCTAGGCTGCATAGCCTCACAGTGCCCACCCATCAGATTAACTTATTATTTTCTTCTACTGTCCATGATCCAAAGAATTAAAAGTGCCATATCTTTTCCAAACAGCTGAGTGAGTACTCCTGCCTCGGGACTCCTTCAAAACTTGGGAGGAATTTGTCCTTCATGAAATCCACCAGTTCCCCCTTTATGGTCAGTGCTTTCCCATATTGACACCATGCTTGACTGTTCTAGAGATGTCCTTGAAAATCAGACTGTATCCCATCTTTGCTGTCTCTAGGATCTGCTGCACATACAATTTGCACTGGCTGTTTCTCTGTGTTCCAGAACACAGTGCAACTGCATGGGAGACCTCCACTTGCTTGTGGCTGCTTGAGCCATCTTGGTTCCAATCTAGAGCTGGCTTTCTGATGTGTCTTTGGCTCAGGCATTTCCACTTGCTCCATTTGCACCCTTAACGCAGTGTGTGCAGTCTTTTTCCTACCCCACCCCTAGTGCTGCTCCCTTTCCCCTGTGGATGGGGATCAGGTTCTGCAGCTGGTTCATTTAAGATATTTACTTCATTTGATTCTATGTTTTCTTTCATATATAATGCCACAACAGCTGCATTCAGAACCAATGTCCTCGTTGCAAGTAACTGTGGGCCAGCTGAGTGGTCAGGAATTCAGTGGCCCTGGAGCACCCCACTGTCTCTTGATGTTGACCTGGAAAGACTGTTGAAAGCTTTGCTGAGTGTGAGTCTCATGGGAACCTCCCCTCCTAGTGCCGCATGATGGGCTGGGGGTGGCTTTATGATTGGCAGGGGCCAGGCTTCCTGCTGGGACTGTAGAAGGGTGAGGCCAACCATGAGTTTCCTTCCCAGAGGGGGAAGATAGGTCAGGCCACCTTCTGAATGCCTGGGTCCTCCTTAAAGTGCAGTGACATGTGTTTATGTCTCAGGCCAGCCCTGGGGGCAAGGAGGGGAGCATGAATATTGCTGTCTCTGGGATTTGCTCTGTATTATTGATTTTGATGTTAAGGTGGAAGATGCCCCACACAAACCCTTACATCCCACTTCCCCTCCCACTATGTCTGTGCTTCCCACTCCCCAGGCCCAGGTCCTGCCCCTCCTCCTCACTGTGATTTGCTTTCTCAAGTTGTTCCACTCCCTTGTAGCTGATTGGTCTTTACAGATCCCTGCCCCTGTACGGCACACTGGGCCATGGAGCCCAGTGCAAGCCTCTATGGTGCTATGGGTAGCGATGTCCCCTCCTCTGGGACTGTGGAGCCTGGATCCACTGGCCCCAGGGAAGCTCCAGCCCTTTGTTAGGTGTGAATGTTAATGAGCAAGGTAATGAATTACACAGACAAGTGCTGGGGAGGTTTTTGGAGGGGTGGGGAAGAAGGGGCACTCTGCCCTCCTGCAAAGCTCTGTGCTGGCCAGGGCCTTGCCACCAACACCAGCTGCTACCACCCTAAGACTTGGGCTCTCAGCTGTTGCACCTCATTGTGCTACAGAAGTGCCAAGAAGGGCCCCTTTCCTCCCATGTTTTCAGCTCAGCCCATGTCGAGGACACACCTACTGATAATACAAGGGGTTTCCCTCCTGAACACCCCAGGACCCTCCCCCAACCCCCAGCTGCTTAAAGCCCAGAGTTCAGATCAGGGACAGATTAACCTGGCAGCTGCTGGTTGGATTGGCAGCCTGAACTGGTGCATGTCTGGGCACAGAGTGCTAGATCCCAGATGCTGACTCCCCAGCTCAGCTATGTTCATTCTAGGCAGCTCCAAGGAAGAGATGGAAATCTTCCACTCTGCAGCATCCATGCCCCTGCCTACAAACACCCCCTCTGCAGCCAGCCCAGGATGAGGGAATGCCCAAAAGATCACTCCAGAGAAGGTGCCTGAACGTTCTAATGGCAACTAGCAGAGGTTCTCTGGAGAATAGTTCCACTTTCACTTCCCCATGGCTGGGTGGGTCTGGGAGAAGCCCTGGGTTTGCTTGTGCAGAGAGAGATGGGAGTGGGGCTGGCGGAGGAGGTCAGACGATGAGGGAGCTCTAAGAGCCATCACTGGTGGGCATTGTTGAGGTCCAACTCATTCATGGTCTCTTCCAGTTGCTGTATCTGCTCCTCTGACTTCTTGTCTGGCAGCAGAACCTCCACTGTGTAGCTGACCTTCTTGGCATGGAGGTAGCTGTAGGTGTTGTCAAACCGCAGAACATCTGCAGGAGGAGGGGAGAGAGGTTACTCCACACTCAGTGCAAAGAAGAGATCCATGGGCACTGCCCCTAGCTGGACAGAACCAGACCTGTGAATGGGGGTAGTTATTTTGCCTGTTAGTGGCTGGAGGATACAGATCTGGGAGATATTGACTCCTCAGAGGGAGGCTGCGTTAACACCCTATTCATAGAGCAGTTTTTAAACTAAGGGCTGGGGGAAAGCTGACAGGCATGGAGGAGCACATGGTTTGGCTGGAGACAGACCTTAGCGGGAGGATCTATTAATGGAGATGCTCTATGTCCTAGTAAGGAGGAGAGGATGGAAGATAAAATATGGGTAGGATCTGATGAGAAAGTCAAATTAAAAAAAAAAAGATTCCCATTCAATTACATCATGTAATGGCAGATAGCTAAAAAGTGACACTTTAAAAAAGGTTTCTGAGTAGCAGCCATGTTAGTCTGTATCTGCAAAAAGAACAGGAGTACTTGTGGCACCTTGGAGACATGCTGAAATAAATTTGTTAGCGCTTTCGTGAGCTACAGCTCACTTCTTTGGATGCATAGATGTCAGATTTGTGTCCATTTATTCTTTATCAGGAATCATAACATTCAAAAACCAGTGGGAGAACACTTCAACCTCTTTAGCCACTCAGTGACAGACTTGAAGCTTTTTTGTTGCAAAATTGCCACCTTCAAAAAACAGACTCCAAAGAGAGACTGCTGAACTCGAATTAACATGCAAATTAGATACAATTAACTCAGGCTTAAACAGAGACTGGGAATGGTTGGGTCATTACACTAATTGAATCTATTTCCCTATGTTAAGTTCTCCTTACACCTTCTATGGGTCATCTTAATTATCACTTCAAACGTTTTTTTTTCTCCTGCTGATGATAGCTCATCTCAATTGATTAGACTCTTCCTGTTGGTATGCATACTTCCACCTTTTCATGTCCACTGTACATATAAATATCTCCTGTCTGTGTGTTCCATTCTATGCATCCGAAGAAGTAAGCTGTAGCTCACGAAAGCTCATGCTGAAATACATTTGTTAGTCTCTAAGGTGCCACAAGTACTCCTGTTCTTTTTACTTTTAAAAAGGGCTTATATACAAATGCTAGAAGTCTAAATAATATGGCTGAACTAGAGTGCCTCATATTAAACGAGGATATTGATAAAATAGGCATCACAGAAACTTGGTGGAATGAGGATATTCAATGGGACACAGTAATACCAGGGTACAAAATATACCAGAAGGACAGAACAGGTGGTGCTGGTGGGGGAGTGGCATTATATATGAAAGAAAACATAGAATCAAATGAAGTAAATATCTTAAATGAACCAAACTGTACCACAGAATCTCCATGGATTCCATGCTCTAATAATATAGCAGTAGGGGTCTATTACTGACCACCTGACCAGGATGGTGATAGTGACTGAAATGCTCAGGGAGATTAGAGAGGCTATAAAAATTAAAAACCTCAATAATAATGGGGGATTTCAACTATCCCCATATTGACTGGGTATATGTCACCTCAGGACAGGATGCAGAAATAAAGTTTGACGCCTTAAATGACTGCTTCTTGGAGCAGCTTGTCCTGGAACGCACAAAAGGAGAGGCAATTCTTGATTTTGTCCTAAGTGGAGCACAGGATCTGGTCCAAGAGGTGAATATAGCTGGACCGCTTGGTAATAGTGACCATAATATAATTTAATTTAACATCCCTATGGTGGGAAAAACACCATACCAGCCCAACACTGTAGCATTTACTTTCAGGAAGGGGGACGACACAAAAATGAGTTTAGTTAAACAGAAATTAAAAGGTGCAGCACCAAAAGTGAAATCCCTGCAACTGCATGGAAACTTTTTAAAGACAGTATAATAGAGGCTCAACTTAAATGTATCCCCCAAATTAAAAAACATAGTAAGAGAACCAAAAAAGAGCCACTGTGGCTAAACAAAGTAAAAGAAGCAGTGAGAGGCAAAAAGGCATCCTTTAA
Source organism: Mauremys mutica (assembly GCF_020497125.1). Lineage (NCBI taxonomy): Eukaryota > Metazoa > Chordata > Testudines > Geoemydidae > Mauremys > Mauremys mutica. The sequence goes on along the minus strand of NC_059087.1, from coordinate 32,799,345 downwards.
AAAGTGGAAGTTAAATCCTAGTGAGGAAAATAGAAAGGGGCATAAACACTGGCAAATGAAGTGTAAAAATATAATTAGAAAGGCCAAAGAAGAATTTGAAGAACACCTAGCCAAAGACTCAAAAAGTAACAGCAAAATAAAATTTAAGTACATCAGAAGCAGGAAGCCTGCAAAACAACCAGTGGGGCCCCTGGACAATCAAGATGCTAAAGGAGCACTCAAGGACGACAAGGCCATTGCAGAGAAACTAAATGAATTCTTTGCATTGGTCTTCATGGCTGAGGATGTGAGGGAGATTCTCAGATTTGTCACCTAAAAAGGTTTGGGAAACTGTCCTAGGTGTCATCAGGAGGTTTTGGAACAAACTGATAAACTAAACAGTAATAAGTCACCAGGACCAGATGGGATTCACCCAAGAGTTCTGAAGGAACTGAAATGTGAACTTGCAGAACTACTAACTGTAATTTGTAACCTATCATTTAAATCAGCTTCTGTACCAAAAGACTGGAGGATAGCTAATGTGACACCAATTTTTAAAAAGGGCTCCAGAGGTGATCCTGGCAATTACAGTCCTGTAAGCCTGACTTCAGTACCAAGCAAACTAATTGAAACTATAGTAAAGAACAGAATGGTCAGACACATTCTGGTGAACATAATTTGTTGTGGAAGAATCAACATGTTTTTTTGTAAAGGGAAATCATTGCCTCACCGATCCGCTAGAATTCTTTGAGGGGGTCGACAAGCTTGTGGACAAGGGGGATCCAGGGGATATAGTGACTTAGATTTTCAGAAAGCCTTTGACAAGGTCCCTCACCAAAGGCTCTTAAGCAAAGTAAGCTGTCATGGGATAAGAGGGAAGGTCCTCACATGGATTGGTAACTGGTTAAAAGATAAGAAAAAAGGGTAAGAATAAATGGTCAGTTTTCAGAATGGAGAAAAGTAAATAGTGGTGCCCCCCAGGGGTCTGTTCTGGGACCAGTCCTATTCCATATATTCATAAACAATCTGGAAAAAGGAGTAAACAGAGAAGTGGCAAAATTTGCAGATGATACAAACTACTCAAGTTAAATCCCAGGCAGACTGCAAAGAGCTACAAAAGGATCTCTCAAAACTGGGTGACTGGGCAACAACATGGCAGATGAAATCCAATGTTGATAAATGCAAACTAATGCACAATGGAAAACAATCCCAGCTATACATATAAAATGACAAGATCTAAATTAGCTGTTATCACTCAAGAAAGATCTTGGAGTCATTGTGGATAGTTCGCTGAAAACATCCACTCAATCTGTAGCGGCAGTCAAAAAAGCCAACAGAATGTTGGGAATCATTAAGAAAGGGATTGATAATAAGACAGAATATATCAGATTGGCTCTATATAAATCCATGGTACGTGCACATCTTGAACACTGCATGCAGATGTAGTCGCCCCATCTCAAAAAAAGATATATTGGAATGGGAAAAGGTTCAGAAAAGGACAACAAAAATTATTAGGGGTATGGAAAGTTTTCCATATGAAGAGCGATTAATAAGACTCAGACTTTTCAGCTTGGAAAAAAGACAACATGGGGGGGAAATAAAATCGTGACTGGTGTGGAGAAAGTAAATAAGGAAGTGTTATTTATTCCTTCTCATAACACATGAACTAGTGGTCACCAAATGAAATTAATGGGCAGCAGGTTTAAAACAAACAAAAGGAAGTATTTCTTCATACAATGCACAGTCAACCTGAGGATGTTGTGAAGGCCAAGACCATAACAGAGGTCAAAGAAGAACTAGATAAATTCATGGAGGATGGGTCCCTCAATGGCTATTAGCCAGGATAGGCAGGGATGATGTCCCAAGCCTCTGTTTGCCAGAAGCTGGGAATGGACAACAGGATGGATCACTTGATGATTACCTCTTCTGTTCATTCCCTCTGGGGCAGCTGGCATTAGCCAGTGTCAGAAGACAGGATACCTGGCTAGATGGACCTTTGGTCTGACCCAGTGTGGCCATTCTTATGTTCTTATTTAAAATGGCCATGTATGAAATAGTTCTATATAAAGAGCTTAGATACAACTTTGAAGGAGTCTGACGGCCCCTTCTTTGCATTTAATTCAGCAGAATGGGTTCCCAGGGAAAGCCCAGAAAACTCCTGGAAATCCTGCTGAGGTGCTAGTTTACAGAGTAATCCCAGCAAAGGCTACTTATCACCTGAATGGGTTTCTGGTTGAACTGGCTGATTCTGTTACATGGCTAAGATCAGGCAGACTAATGAGTGAAGCGTTCTGTATCTGTGATGCAAGCTGATGTGGCCTTTAGAGTTATTCAGGCTTAAATAGCCAGCTTCATTTTTCCCACATCATCCAGCCATTTCCCAGCCCACATGAAGTAGTGTCAGTGAAGCCTTGGGCCAGAACAGGCCCTGGGTATTGACAGGGCAGAAACTCGTGCTTAGGGCAGCATTTCCAGCTGGCAGATTAACTTGCAGCTGGAGGGAAGCTCTGAGACTGGCCATGAAATTAGCATTTCAGTTACCTGGGGAAGTCTCTGTATTTTCTTTCCATAAATGCTGGGAGAGATGGTGCCCTCTAAGTCCCAACTCCTCCCCCCAGCAGATTCAGCATGGTCTCTGGAGCCAACAGATGGGGAAGCTCCCAGCATCAAGGGAGAGGGAGCCACTTACAGATGCCGGCCACGGAACAGGTGAGGGAGCCGTCCTCAGGCACCAGGTGGGCATTGTAGCGTTGGTTTGGAAGCACCTCCATCATCTCGCCAGCTCGCTGCCGCTCCCCAATTCTAGTCTTCAGATAGACCCCAAAGCCCACGTCGGCCCCTTCAGACATGAACTGCCACCTGGTGGGACACAAGCCTTAGACACAGGGGGCTCCCATGACCCCTTCCCCTCATAACCACTCCGCCCCAATACAGTGAGGCTGGCCTAGACCTTGGTACCACCCCGCAGCCTGTGGTGCTGACCCAGACCTTGCCATCCATCCTCCCCTAATACAGTGGGGCTAACCCATGCCTGAGGAACCACCCCCACACATACTCAGTGGGCTCACCTTGACTTCAGGGTCATGCCCGGGTAGTTGGTGTGACCCAGAACTCATTAACCTTAGGTAGCTTGTCTGACCCAAGCCTTGGTACCTTCCTACCCCACCTCCGTCTGGGTAGGTGGGCTGGCTCAGGTGGCCTCAGTAACCCCCTGCCCCCAGATGGCTGGGGTGACCCATGTCTTGGCACTGCCCCCCCATTCACCCTCATGCAGCCCCTGTTATCTGTTCACCCCAGGTGGGGCCCATGTGTTGCTGGTAGCCCCTGGGATAGCTCTGCACCAGCTCTCCCTACCTGAGGACGCAGCCTGGGAAGAGGATCTCATACTCCACCTGGTGGGAGGAGCCCCGGTTCACTACCACTAAGTGCTCATACTGCTGCTTCAGCTGGTCCCGCACATAGTACTTCTTGGGGATGTCACCGCCGTAGTTAATCTGGAACAAGAGAGAACCAGGCCCTGAGCCACGAGGGCATCACACATTCCGCCCCCCCCCCCCCCGATATCGCTCCCACCCTGGGATCACAGACACAAGATGACTGAGAGGACTCCTGTGCTGGAGTCCAGAGGCCTCTGCCCTGCCATGTCTCCAACTGGGCTCCCCAGCTGGTGGCTGCACTAGCCAAGCTGGGCGGTGACTGGAAGAGCAGTGGCTGACACCCCAGCATGCAAGTGGGGGATGCTGGTGTTCAGGATGGGGTCACTGTACCTTGGTCACACACTTGGGGTTCCCATCTGGGTCCCGGAGGGTTCCCCCGTACACCACAGGGATCTCTTCGGGGGCGATGTACTTCTGCAAGACCTCCTTCCAGTTTGCTGGCAGAAGAGAGAAGAGCAGCGAGGTTACACCTGCAGGAGCTGCCCTCTGGCTAGAGAGCTGCAGTGGGGGGCAGGGGGACTGTAAGGGTATGTCTACACTACCAGATTAGTTCGATTTAACTTAATTCGAATTTGTGGAATCGACCTTACAAAGTCGAATTTGTGTGTCCACACTAAGGACACTAATTCGACTTTGTGAGTCCACACTAACGGGGCAAGCGTTGACATTGGAAGCGGTGCACTGTGGGAAGCTATCCCACAGTTCCCGCAGTCCCCGCTGCCCATTTGAATTCTGGGATTTCCCCCCAATGAATGCTGGGGGGAAAAATGTGTCGAGGGTGGTCCTGGGTAACTGTCATCATTCAACGTGCTTTCGAACGTCTCAAGGGGAGATGGAGGAGCTTACTGACTCGCTCGGATCTCAGCGAAACCAATATCCCCATTGTTATTGCAGCTTGCTGTGTGCTCCACAATCTCTGTGAGAGCAAGGGGGAGACCTTTATGGCGGGATGGGAGGTTGAGGCAAATCGCCTGGCTGCTGATTACGCTCAGCCAGACAGCCGTCCAATTAGAAGAGCCCAGCGGGAAGCGCTGTGCATCCGGGAGGCTTTGAAAGCTAGGTTCCTCAGGGAGCAGGGTAACCTATGACTGTTCAGTTTCTTTACAGAGAAGCTGAACCTGCCCCTGCTTCAGTTACTGTTGACTTTCTTCTGCGGTTACATACCCCGTTCACCACGTTTCCCCCCTTCCAACACACGTTTAAAAATAAAGTTAATGGAACATTGTTAATTAACAACATTTTCTTTATTAATGAATTTGCGTTAAAGGGTTGAAACAGGGACACAGACTGTGGTGGGTAGGGTGTGCAGTGATGTTAACACCGCTTCTACACTTGAGGAATGATAGGCTCCTGCTCCTAGAGTGGTCTGCAGTGCCAGACTGGTTGTTTCAACGGAGTCTGCCATCCCTCCTTTTCGGGACTCTGTGTGCGGGGGCTACGTGACCTTGTGGCGGGGGAGGACGGTTACAGATTCCCCTGCTGCGTGGCTCTGTGGTCCGGGACAAGGACCGCTGCATAAGTTCTGTAACCGCCCTCCCATGCCACAAAGTCACGTACCCCCCACCCACACAGAACATGGAAAACACCTCCCAGACCGACCAGGGTGCCTACTGACTGCACTGTGTGTGTGACCTGCTGTTGATCCTGCCCCTGTGTCTGTACCCTGGTAAAGGTGACTGTCCTATGCAATTAACAACCCCCTTCCCCCCCCCCCCGCACTTCACAGACAGTCTTCTGTAGAAAAACTTGACGGAAATAGTAATTAACAGCAAACTACTTTTAATAATCAACTACACAGTTAGGGGATGAAACTGGGATTGGGGCTTCGGTGAGCCAGGAAGGGAAGGACTTCTCAACATTTAGGGAATGAGAGCCTTCTTGTATTTGTGCACTCTGCAGGGGTGCAGTGACAGTTTTCACGGCCCCTGTCGCCCCTCCTTCTTGTTACTTTGGGTGAGGGGGGTTTGGGACTTTGTGGCGGGGGAGGGCGGTTGCAGATACAGTGCAGGGGGGCTCTGTCCTCCTGCCTGCGGTCCTGGAGAACATCCACAAGGCGCCGGAGTGTGTCAAATTTTCTCTGGGCATTTCCTGTGTGGCTGGTCAGAACATCCAAGCTCGGACTGCTGTCCAGAGCGTCAACAGAGTGGTGCACTGTGGGATAGCTCCTGGAGCTACTAAGGTCGATTTCCATCCACACATAGCCTAATTCGACATGGCCATGTTGAATTTAGTGCTACTCCCCTCGTCGGGGAGGAGTACAGAATTCGAACTAAAGAGCCCTCTAGGTCGAACTAATTAGCTTCCTGGTGTGGACGGGTGCACGGTTAAGTCGAATTAACGCTGCTAAATTCGACATAAACTCCTAGTGTAGACCAGGCCTAAGGGTGTGGGACTCACCTCTGCGGCACCTCCTGCTAGTCTGTTCCAGGAATTAGCTTGATTTCCAGCCCGGAGCACCTGATCCACTATCGCTTGGCCCCCGTGTCCCTCTCTGGACTCCAGTGCCCTGAGAGCTGGGGTGCTGCCCCCTGGCAGTGACACCTTTCTCTCAGTCTTAGGGTCTCCCTTCCCCAGGGAACCCCACCCTCTATCCCCACCTCACCTCAGTATGTGGCTACTGCCAGTCATTGTCTAGCCCCCGCGCCCTGGGGCAGACTGCAGTATCAGCCACTCATCACTGGCAAGGTTGGGTTTGGACCTGCTGCCTTTGCCTACCCCTGGGCTGCCCTCTGCAACTCCCAGGACCTGTTAGCCCAATGCTAGGCCGCAGCCTGGGGCTTCCTAGGCAGGAACTCCCCAGCTCCCTTGGCCTTTCCCCAGGCCTGCTCCACTCTAGGCACTTAGTTAAGCTCCCTGCAGCTAGGCCCTTCTCTCTCTGAATGCAGAGAGAGACTGTTTGGGCTCCTGGCTCTCAGCCTTTTTATACAGGGGCCAGCTGGGCCTCATGGGGCGTGGCCCAGCTGAGCCTACTCTCCCCCAATCAGCCCAGGCTTCTTGCCTCAGCCCCAGCCCCAGCCCTAGCCCTCTCTTGGACTGTTTTAAGCCCCGAAGGGCAGGAGCGGGTAATCCCCCTGCTACAGGGACCCTCTCGACTGTGGGGCTTGTTTCCGATCCTTAGTCCGTTCACGTCTCCGGGCGGAGTTCCTCTGGGCGGCGTCCGCTGGCTCCCTTGACGCCTTCGAGGAGCAGTGGGCGCTGTCCGGGGTTCTCTGCTCGGTGTCCCCATCAGGCTCCCTCCTTATGACCCTTTGACCTCACTCCTGTCCCTGTTCTTTTATTAGTTGTCCCCCGCACTTAGTGGGTTTCCGTGGCCCTGTGGATCCTCCCCTTAGGCTGGGGGGGGGGGATCCGTTAGCATGGGGCGGGCTTCCGCCCGCCCCCTCTCCCGGATAACCCAATAGATACAGGGACCCTCTCGACTGTGGGGCTTGTTTCCGATCCTTAGTCCGTTCACGTCTCCGGGCGGAGTTCCTCTGGGCGGCGTCCGCTGGCTCCCTTGACGCCTTCGAGGAGCAGTGGGCGCTGTCTGGGGTTCTCTGCTTGGTGTCCCTGTCAGGCTCCCTTCTAATGACCCTTTGACCGCACTCCTGTCCCTGTTCTTTTATTAGTTGTCCCCTGCAATTAGTGGGTTTCTGAGGTCCTGTAGATCCTCCCCTTAGGCTGAGGGGGGGATCCGTTAGCATGGGGCGGGCTTCCGCCCGCACTGCTTCCCAGAAACCCAATAGATACAGAGACCCTCTTCTGTGCTGGGATCACAGGGCAGAAGGGAACACAGGTACCTACAGCATGCTGAGCTCCTTGGGGGGAGGGAACAAAACCAGAGGGGTTGAGGGGTGGAACCGATCTGTTAGCGCTTCCAGTCCCTCCCTAGGTCTTTCCACCGCAGCATGCGAGTGCTGAGAGTGGTGATGCCATGGAGCTGGGGTGGCGCAGTTTCTGGCGTGGTGGAGACTGGCTTGGCACATAACAGACCCACTCATTAGCCACCCCCCCTCCCCTTTAGCTGAGACAAGGAGAGGAGGGGTGGAGACAAGAAACGCTCTCTGCTCCGCAGGGATCCTGCCAAGGAGCCGAGTTAACCAAGGGAAATGGAACCAACGTCAGCCTTGTAGTTTGACCATGTCTGGACAGCTGAGCTAAGAAGTGCAGGGAGCTCAGCACAGAGCACACGGGTTAGGAGCCAAAGGGTGAGTCCCTGGCAGCGATCTCCAGTGCCCACGTGCTCCCACAGCTGCTCTCAAGGAGGCATTTCTGTGTCAGTGACACACAGAACACACAGCACTAAAGGCCAGGACAGCGATGGCTGCCAAGCTTGTCCCTGCTCCAGAACAGGCCAGGCCCAAACGTTTGGCTCCACTCTCTGCCTCGTGCCATCACGTTACAGCCCAGGTCCAAAGCCAGCCTGGGCTAGCAGGGATCGAACACCATCCCCATGGCCAATGGCTGGAGCGAGCTGGCGGTTGTCAGCCCAGCCCCGCGTGACACAGATGTGCGTATAGTCTTGTGACAACGGGGAGGGATCAGAGGCGCTGGCCAAAGTGCCTTATTAGCATAGGATGGTGTTATCCCGACAGCACTTGGCTCTGGCCCTCTGCCACTGCCTGGACCCCAGCCTAACCTAGTCTACCGGTTTAGAGAATAGCACCCATCTCCTCACTGGCTCCCTTGGGGGTAATCTTAGCAGACAGGCCAATGACTGAAGGGGCCATGGAGAGTGACCAGCTGGCTCCCACTGGAGGGGCTCCGCCCTCAGCTCGGAGGAGAGAGGCAGTGAGCTCTTGCGGGGAGGCACTGGAGTGGGACTCAGGAGAGCTGGCTTCAATTCCCAGCTCTTGGGCAAGTCACTGAGTTTCTCTGGCTCTCAGTGCCCCACGCCCCCATGAAATAGGGCTGAGAACGCCCCCCCTTGGGTTTGGCTTGTCTGTTCAGACTGTAAGCTCTGGCCCGGGACCCTGCTGGTCATTATTAAAAAGAGTGAAGCTCGAGGTGCATTGGCCACAGCTGTGGACTCCACTCCCCGTGGCTCTCAAGCCAATGTCACAACATGAAATGCGCTGAGTTTGGGTTGCCACCTCCTTCCCTCCACTGATGCACATGGGGCTCAACTGAATGATGGCTTTTTGCTTCCATTGCTGCCTGTGCAGGAAATGGCATCACCAGTGGCGTGAGCACTGCCAGCCTGGGAACAGGGTTTGTTAGCCCAGTGGCAGCACAGAGTCAGCAGGGGGAGCTGTCACACTGAGTTTTGTTTCAAGAAGAAAGCCAAGAAGTGGAGAAGGAAATACACAGGTCACAATATCAAGGTGCCCCTGGCTCACCTGACTGTTTCCCTTTAATAGCAATGGACTAATGATCTGACATTTCTTTATTCTTTTAACAGAAAAGTTCCAAGTAGGGCTGTCAATTAATCACAGTTAACTCACACGATTAATGCAAAAAAGTGAATGGGGATTAAAAAAACAATTGTGATTAATTGCAGTTTTAATCGCATTGTTAAATAGAATACTAATTGAAATTTATTAAATATTTTTTATGTTTTTCTACATTTTCAAATATATTGATTTAAATTACAACACAGAATTCAAAGTGTACAGTTCTCACTTTATTTTTTTTATTACAAATATTTGCACTGTAAAAATGATAAAAGAAATAGTATTCATCTCATACAAGTACTATAGTGCAATCTCTTTATTGTGAAAGTGCAATTTACAAATGTAGAATTTTTTTGTTACATAACTACTCTAAAAAAAAACCAATGTAAAACTTTAGAGCCTACAAGTCCACTCAGTCCTACTTCTTGTGCAGCCAATCGCTCAGACAAACAAGTTTGTTTACATTTACAAGAGAGAATGCTGCCCGCTTCTTATTTACAATGTCACCTGAAAGTGAGAACAGGCATTCACATGGCACTTTTGTAGCTGGTGTTGCAAGGTAGTTACATGCCCGATATGCTAAACATTCGTATGCCCCTTCATGCTTCGGCCACCATTCTAGAGGACATGCTTCCATGCTGATGACACTCATTAAAAAAATAATGTGTTAATTACATTTGTGACTGAACTCCTTGGGGGAGAATTGTATGTCTCCTGCTCTGTGTTTTACCCGCATTCTGCCATATATTTCATGCTATAGCAGTTTCAGATGATGACATGTTGTTCATTTTAAGAACACTTTCACTGCAGATTTGACAAAACGCAAAGAAGGGACCAATATGAGATTTCTAAAGATAGCTACAGCACGCAATCCAAGGTTTAAGAATCTGAAGTGCCTTCTAAAATCTGAGCGGGACAAAGTGCAGAGCATGCTTTCAGAAGTCTTAAAAGAGCAACACTCTGATGCGGAAAATACAGAACCTGAACCACCAAAAAAGAAAATCAACCTTCTGCTGGTGGCATCTGATTCAGATGATGAAAAGGAACATGTGTCAGTCTGCACTATTTTGGATCATTATCGAGCAGAACCCGTCATCAGCATGGACACGTGGTGGTTGAAGCATGAAGGGAAGATGCATCTTTAGCGCATCTGGCACGTAAATAGCTTGTGATGCCGGCTACAAAAGTGCCATGTGAACGCCTGTTCTCACTTTCAGGTGACATTGTAAACAAGAAGAGGACAGCATTATCTCCTGCAAATATAAACAAACTTGTTTGTCTGAGCGATTGGCTGAACAAGAAGTAGGACTGAGTGGACTTGTAGGCTCTAAAGTTTTACATTGTTTTGTTTTTGAATGCAGTTATTTTTTGTACATAATTCTACATTTGTAAGTTCAACATTCACTACAGTGCTTACATTAGATGAATTGAAAAATACTATTTCTTTTGCTTTTTACAGTGCAAATATTTGTAATAAAAATAAATATAAAGTGAGCACTGTACACTTTGTATTCTGTGTTGTAACTGAAAGCAATATATTTGAAAATGTGGAAAACATCCAAAAATATTTAAATAAATGGTATTCTATTATCACTTAAAAGCATGATTAATCGTGATTAATTGTTTTAATCGCTTGACAGCTCTAGTTCCAAGGGCTTTACAGACTATGTACGTCACTGCACCAGCCTCTGGGGAAGACCACAGTTGCCTGCAGGACAGGCAGTGAAAGGGGGATTGGGGAGATTTAAGCAGACAAGGTGTGGCCCTGAAAACTGAAACTTGGCCAGGAGGGTGGATCAATTTACAAAGAGACCCACAGGCAGTTAAACACCCCAGCTTGGTTTTACATTTCATCTGAAATATGGCACTTCCTACAGCGCGCTGCCCCCTAATGCCACACAGGGGCATTGGCAGCAGCACTGCCACCGTGACACTCACACCCGCCTGAGTCTTCCTGGGAGGTCTCCCATCCAGCTGCTGATCAGACCCAGCCCCGCTGAGCTAGTGAGATGTACAAAGACGCTTAGAATGGGTTCATTTATCCTGCCCAGCATCGTGATCATCACAAGACCCTCCGTGCCCAAATGTAACAACTCTCTGTGAATGGTGGGACTGGAGCATCAATTAGGCAACAGGAAGCAGCAGCCTGGTGATGTCTCTGCACTGAGCAGCGGGGGTTAGACTCAGTCTGGGCAGCAACTTCCCCTTAGAAAAGGGGCTCGGGGACTGGTCATTGGGGGCCCATGGGCTAGGCTGGGAGAGGAGGTGCAAGGCAAGGTTAGAGGGCAAGGTCAAACTCACCTCCCAGGACGACAATCTTCTTACGGGTGTCTTCACTCAGGAAGTGCTTGATGAGGTTGTAGGCCACAGGGAAAAGCTTGGGAGCTGCAAGGATGGTACAGAGAGAACATAGCATCATGGGCAAGAAATCCTTCATACCATCCTCTCACCCTGGCCTTTCACCTCCTGCACCACCCCTGCCAGGGATCTGAAATGCCTTCTTCCTGTCTCTCACCGATCCCTGCCATGGAGCGCCAGTGCTGTGCCAATGTGATAGAGATGGGAGAACAACATACCACATGGCCAACAACATGGTGCATCACCTGGGCTGACTGTGGTATCTCCTACTGGGCCATGGCACAAACAACCATGCTTCCCCAGCTGGATACTAGCTCTGTACCCCAAGTGGCAAAGGTAGAGGGTCTGTCCAGAGCACCCTCCAGACTGGCTGTTCCTGGGGGGCAGAGATGTGCATGCAGCATCTCCTCCAAATGCAAGTCTGCTGTCTCAGCTCACACATGGATATGCATGTGTGTATGTGTGCGTGTGCATGCAACTGCACAGTTGGGCGGGGAGGGGAAGCATACAAGCAGTGGTGAGCTGAAGACGGTTTGCACCAGTTCGCAGGAACCGGTTGCTAAATTTAGAAGCCGGTTTAGAACCGGTTGTTAGGGTTACCATACAGCCAGCAGCTGGACTGCTGCTGGGAGACAAGACACCTCGCTCTGTGCAGCTAGAGCGTCTTTTGCCCCAGCGCTACTTTCCCCCGGTTTGCCCCGCAGCCCCCCCGAATCTCGTCACCCCCAATTCCTCTCCCCACCGAGCCTCGTCACCCCCGGATTCCTCCCCTCCCCACCGAGTCTCGTCTTACCTTGGGCTTCGGCAGGCTGATTGAATCGAACTGCAGCGCTCCTGCCCGAGCTGATTCAATCACTCTGCAGGAGCCCACGGTAAGAGGGGAGGAATTGGGGGTGACGAGGCTCCGGGGGGAGGAATTGGGGGTGACGAGGCTCCGGGGGGAGGAATTGGGGGGCTGTGAGGCAAACCAGGGGAAGGTAGCGCTCGAGCAAAGGACTCTCAGCTCTTCAGCTGCACAGAGCCGAGGTGTCTTGTCTCCCCGCAGCAGCTGCCGCTGCTGCGAGGGGAATCAGACTGCAGCTGGCAGCCTGCGGAGCCCAAGGTAAGACGGGGAGGGGAGGAATCAGAGAGTGATGGGGCTGGGGGGGGAGGAATCGGGGGATGACGAGGCTCGTGGGGGGAGGAATTGGGGGATGACGAGGTTGGGGGGGGGAGAGGGATGGGATCCCAGGGTGGCAGTGAGTTCCCTGTCTGTATGTTCTAAATAATAGCAGCTGTTCCCCTAGCAAAATCCTCTCTACATTTCCTTTCTATTTTTGCCTCATTTTCTCCAGTCTATAGTTCTGTTTTAAAGCCTATATTATCTATTCATGTTAATCTGTCTCTGTTTCAGACAGGGTTAAATATGTAACTTGTTTTACATAGAAAAATAGCTAGAGAGATAATGGTAAGACTATATCGCCCAGAATTCTAAAGAGGCTCTGTCCTTTACACTTTGTGACTAGGAAAAACAAAACTTGTCTTTGAATTTTATTAACCAATGTAATTGCTGTTAACACATCAGGAAGAAAGGCAATGACTTTAAGACCTGTTTGTATAATAATGGAAATACTATAGTTTCTCACTGGCTAACTGTTAAAACATCATTTCTTTTGTTTACAGCCACTGGCAGTAGCGATATAATCCCCTCCCCCACGATGGTGTTCTGTAACATTTGCCATGGCTACTGTCTAAATTCTTGCCAAGCTTTTCATCATATCCACAGAACAGAGATTAAATTAATGTAACTGCTAGCTTCAATTCACACTAGTGCTTGTAAAAACTGCTTCATCAAAGCACTTAGTTCAATTTTGCAATAAATATCAGAATCCAATAGAGACTATTAAATCTGACTTATTGGCTACATACGTATTATATTTGGAGGTGCAGTCAGCTATTATTCAACAGTGAGTTTCGGGGGGTGGCTGTCAGGGGGCAGGGGTGTGGAGGGGGTCAGGGGACAGGGAGCGGGGCGAGTTGGGTAGGTGGTGGGGACCTGGGGGGGTAGTTAGGGTGGGAGGGGGTCTTGGGAGTCAGTGGTCAGGGGACAAGGAGCAGGGGTGGGGTTGATGGATTGCAGGTTCTGAGGGGGGCAGTCGGGGGCAGGACGTGGGGGGGTGTTGGATGGGGAGGACAGCTGTTTTGGGAGGCACAGCCTTCCCTACCTGGCCCCTGATACAATTTTGCAACCCCGATGTGCGGGGCCAGCTTTAGGAAGTGTGGGGCCCGATTTGAACAGTTTTGACAGGGCCCCGGCAGGGATGAACTTAAAAAAAAACCACGTAAAAAAACACGTGGCGCTTACTCACCGGGCGGCGCTCCAAGTCTTCGGCGGCACTTTGGCGGCGGGTCCTTCACTCGCTCTGAGTCTTCGATGGCACTGAAGGACCCGCCGCCGAAGTGCTGCTGAAGACCCAGAGCGAATGAAGGACCTGCCGCCAAAGACCTAGTAGGGAACCGGTTGCTAAGATTTTGGCAGCTCATCACTGCATACAAGCCTTGTCCTGCATTGCGGTTAAACCCACCTTTAATTACAAACAGGCGCTTCAGGGTCTCGGGATAGTTCTCCTCAAACATGGACAGAAGCTGTGAATCCAAAGGAGCTTGTCAGTCAGGGAGACAGAAACCTGCCCCCAGCCAACCCCAGTACCTCATGTCTGGGACCTTGCCTCAGCCCCCACCAGCCAGCCCTGGGCTGTAGTAGCAAGCAGCTGTGTGGGAGGAGACGGAACCAGATTCACATCCCTCCCCAGAGCCAGATCAGACACCTGCACAAAGCTTGCAAAGATTTCAGACCGGAGGCAGCCCTTCCCCGTCTCTTCCTTCCCCTCCAGGTTCTGCACCAAAGGAGAGGTGTTCTGGTTGCTTTAAACCCCAGTGACCCTTTAGTCCCCCAATCTGAATCCCTCCGCCCCCCGCACGCCAGAACAGAGAGGAACAGAAATCAAAGGGCAAAGGCCAGTCATAAATACAAACAAAGGACTGGCAAGCAATTCAAATCCAAGTTCCTCAGGAAAGAGGGGTCAGTCTAGGACAGGCTGTCAGGGAGCCCCCAAATTCAGATCCACAAAAGGGCATTAAAACATAAACCCACTAGCTCTGCTGTCATGGGGGAACAGGGGGAGAAAAGAGGCCAGTGCACCTGTGACTGGCCAGTTGACCCCTCCCTGTCCCCAGCTGGGCTTAAGAGAGGGCACCAGGGCCCTAGAGGGGAGGAGCCTGGGAGAATCGGCCAGTTGGCTGCGATGCAGCAGGTAGAGAGAGCTGTGTGGAACCGCACTGCTAGCGAGAACTGACCAAAGCTCGGGATCCCTGAGGAGTTGAAGGCTCAGGCAGTGGCTCCTTGGCAACTGGGGAAGATTCAGCTTACAGGGCCGCCCGGGGGGGGGGAGGGGGCAAGTGGGGCAATTTGCCCCAGGCCCTGCAGGGCCCCCACGAGAGTTTTTGGGGCCCTTGGAGCAGGGTCCTTCACTCGCTCCAGGGGCCCTGGAAAACTCTCACGGGGCCCGGGCCCCAGGCCCCCGGAGCTTCTTCTGCTCTGGATCTTCAGTGGCAATTCGGCGGCGGGGGGTCCTTCCACTCCAGGACCCCCCGCTGCTGAAGTGCTCTGAAGACCTGTGGCGGGGGGTCCTTCCGCCCCGGGACCCGCTGCCAAAGTGACGGGTCTTCGGCAGCAATTCGACCCCAGGCCCCCTGAATCCTCTGGGCTGCCTGCCAGCTTATCTGGGGAAGTCGAGCCTGGGCTCAAGGCGGTTGGTGTGGGAGGGTGGATCCTGCTGGCAGGGAGGCCTGGGGAGTGGGACACTGGGGAGCTCTCTTGGGGACACCTGATGGGGGCTGTGGAGACTGGCCACTCTCAAGTGGATGGCCTGGAGAGCAGGGCCTTGCATCGGGGTGAAAGGAACTGGGAACAATGTGCTGCTATGGAGTGGGTGGGTGGAGGTGATTCCCTTGGAGTGGGGAATGGAGAAACCATGGTACCTTTATGTTTACTGTGCACACTGGAGAACTGCTTTACGGGAACTACTGCACTGGTCTATGCGAGCAAGCTGTACTCAAAGGTGGGCTTGGTAGCGCACGCTGAGAGATGTTCCTTTCAGGGCTAGACTAAAAGGGAAACTGAGGCTAGGCATGCCTGTTGTGTCACAGCCTGCCCATGAAATGTGCCCTAGGTGGGGTCACCCTATGACATCTGCAGAGAGGAGGAAATTCACCTCTGTGCAGAGGGCTATAGCACCCGTAGAGCTGAAGCCAGACTCATGCAGTGCCCAGGCCCTAAGCAATAGCCCTCTGCATGGGGTGGAATTTGACCCCGAAAGAATAACAGCATTAAAGCCTTTCCATGTTTATTAGAACCCCACAACCATAGGGGAAGGCATATCTCATGATTAATACAGCAATCTCATGATTTTTGAGGCCCCAACATGATTTTTCAGATGGTTGGGGGTTGGCTAGTATTGAAGGATAAAACAGAATCATTCCAAACCAGCTACGCTGGAAGACACCGTCAGCATGGCCAACCCCAAATGGTCAACAAGTCATGAGTGAGATCTCCCAAAATCACGAGATTGGCTTGAAATTCATGAGATTTAAAAAAATAACTTGGAATTATTTGTATTTGCTTTCTGGGTTTCTTTGACCCTTTCGGGTTCACGTTTTTGAGGTTTTTTCCACTGCCATAAGGGCCAGAAACTATTATTTTGATAAATGAGAGCTGAGATTCTCACATATTCCCATGACTCCAGGAGCTGGGGCTTTACAAAAAAACACCAAAGACTACAAGACACACAATAAAACTCTGAGAGTTGGCAACACTGGAAAACTACCAAAACTCCATGGATTTTGTAGGAACAAGAGACGCAACCAAAGTCAGCCTTCAGCACCTCAAATCTAGAAGATCGGAGAGCCAAGGTAAAACATCAAACACTCCACTGAACACATCCAGGAAGCCCTTCTAAAACTATCTAGCACAACCTTCCAATCCAGACACTTGTCCAAGTGCATATATAGTATACCCAAGCTAGTTTGCCCAGGTCCCCAGGGTACATACTGGAGCAGTTGCCAGCTTCACTTATTGCTACTCAAGCTAAATCAAAGCTACATCTGCACATGCTGCACATGCTGCACATGCTGCAATCATACCTCCTGACTGCAGTGCAGCCATATCCTTTTTTCAGCTGGGCTAGTTAACCCGATAACCAAAAGCGAGGCCCTCAGCGCAAACATCTACTGAGGTATCTGTGATCCTGTCACATCCTCAATAAGAGAACACTACCAATGCCAGTGTAATCCATAAAAGTCCAGTTGGATTCCTTCCCAGGAAAGGAACCACCAACCACATCTTTTAGCCGGTAGACACCTGTTAACAAAGAAACAGGGGAAGATCTATTTGCCTCCTTCATAGACCTGAGGACTAATCCTTAAATCACCATGAAGTGGATTTGAGAGGAAAGCATGTGATCTGAGGAAACCCATGCACCAGACCATTCTGCAAGATGGAGAATAAGCAACATGTAAACAGAGACCCCCTCCCCCGACCTCCTCACCTCTCCGTACGCCTCCACGGCTGGCTTCCAGAGATGCTTCAGGCCCAGCCCCTCACAGTCATAGATCATCATGACCATCTCAACCCTCTTCCCCAGCTGCAAGAGAACAGAGCAAGAGGATTCAGACAGACACCATTCCAGCCATCTGCAGGGTAACATCCCAGGGAGAAATAGCCATCTTTAATCAAGACTGTTTTACTATGTGATGGGTTTTCTCCTATTCGCTTCCTGCTTGGGCCCTGGGGCATGGTGCCTTCCTGCATGACCCCTTGGGCTGTCATCCTGGAAGAGTGGTGTATGTAGCTCAGTAGGGGATGCTCTCCTGTCCCAGCGCGGGTCTCAATGCTCCAGCGTGGTGACGGGACACTGCAGGAGATCCTATCCTTCAGGCAGCCATCTGAAATTCCTAAGCTGTTCCAACAGTGCTGGGCTATTAACACCCAAAGTCCTGAGCATATTCCAACACAGGCAGGTAATGTACATTCTGCCTCCCTGAATTCCACCCAGTGTTTCAACTGGACACGGTTTTCTTCTTCACTACCTAATCTGAGATATTCTGCAGTGTTGCTATGTGATGTTAAAGAGCTGCTCTCTTCCATCCCAGAAGTAGCTGCATTTCAGCGGTGGGCAAAGTGGTCTTGGTGCAGAGAGCCTGTAATGCATTTCAATTACTAGGATCCTAGCCAAGTCTGAATGCTGGTTTCTCCTGTGCCCTGCTCTGGCTTAGGACCCTAGACCTCAAGACAGAAAGTCCCTAGCCGCTGCTACAGGCTCCTTTCCTGCCCTGGGCTCCTCAGGCCCAGATGACAATGACTCATGGAGGCAGCGAGGTCTCACCTTCTGGGTCTGCTTGTCACACTCCTGAAGCAGCATTTCGCAGTCACGGTACTTGTTTTTGAGCAGATCTTGTTTGGAGGCTGATAACAGGATGCCTTTGGCATCGAGGGGCCCAATGATCTCATACCAGATGGGGCAGCCATCCCGGTCATATCCACACATCCCCCCAGACATGTACTTCTGAATCACCTGCACAGAAGAGAGACAGGCCTCAGACACCCTCCACTAAGCACAGCCGTTCGCAGGCTGCACTCAGAACAGGTGCAGAAATCCAGCCCCGAGGACAGAAGAGAGAGGGCAAATGGGAACTCACCTCCGGGGGGCACCAGTTGATGATGTTGTCAGCATCCATGTGCTTCCGAACCTCAACGTACTGTTAAAACAAACCAGAGGGGAGCTGTTGAGAGTGGAGGGAAACAGTCTGGGTAGGGTGACCAGATTCCCGATTTTATAGGGACAGTCCCAATTTTTGGGTCTTTTTCTTATATAGGCTCCTATTACTCCCCACCCCCATCCCAGTTTTTAACATTTGCTGTCTGATCACCCTAAGTCTGGGTCACTTTCAAGCAGGGACAGGGACAGGAAATACAGGAATCTGTGTACATCTTCCACCCTCCTCCGATGAACACTGACACTGTGGAACAAAACTCAGCAAGGCGGGGAGCGAGGTATGGATTACACAGCTGCAGCATCAGGAAAGATCCTGCATGTAACTGACAGCTTCTAACCAAAAGGGACTCAGGATTGGAATGGGGGTGGGGACGTGAGGCCTGTGGGGCATCAGTAGAGCTGGGTGTCTGTGGAGAGTACGGCTGGAGCAGCAGGCTGGGTTGAAATGCACCCTCTGCACTGTGCTGGGGACTCAGGGCTGGAATAGCAGGTGGTCACACTCTGTGAGAACAGGACAAGCAGGGGTGTACTGGGGCGAGGGGGTGGGGCAGCAGGAAGTGAGGAAGAGGGGGAAGGAATGTATATCTTGTATAAAATACAATACTTCCAGGGCTTCTGGTGTGAGCTGGACTCTGGAACCAGAGGCTGGGAGTGCCTGCCGTGTGGCTAGGGGGCCTGGACAGGTTTATGAATGGCTACACACATGGGATCATGGGCTTGGATCCTGTTGGAATCAGCATGGGTGTGCAGAGCAGTGGGGAGTGCAGGGGCATAGGGATCGGGGACTGCTTTTGTTCTCTCCCCCGCACCCCCATTTGGGATGTAGAAACCCCAGGGAGGGGGCTGGGAGGCTCTCTTACCTTGCGGATCATGGCCTCGGATTTCTGCAGGTCGAAACATCGAGCTGCAACAGAACGGGGAGGTTATGCTCGTGGCCAGGCCCATTCTGTTATTACCCATCTGAACAGCTTGCCCCAGGGAGTTCCTGCTGGTGAATGATGCCGGCATGGCAGCACTGGGAGCTGGAGCACAGCGCCGGTGAGGTATGGGAGCAGCAGGAAAAATCAGCTCCCGAGTTGTTCCTGGCCCCTCAACCAGAGGGACTGAACTCCTGGGATCAGTCCATGTGATCCATTCAGTCCATGGCTTCTCAACTGAGCTGCCACTACTGGAGTGAATAGCACCAGCTGGGGTGGCAATTTGTTTTATGTGGCTATCTGCCTGCTGCAAACTGGGCTGAGACCCACCAACTCATTGCGCACAAGCCACCTGCCTGCCATCAGATGCTGATGAGTTCCAATCTCCAGCACCACTACCTGGGCTGCATCCAAACCGAGACCTACAAGGAAAATTGTTTCTTCCCATTATCATTCTGCAGTCAGTGATGCCAGCAACACTGGGGCAGCCTCTGGGCTTCCAGGGAGGTGTGCAGAGGTCACTGACTGCTGGACAGTTCTGCTGATGTTGCACAGGATGGAATAGACTCCAGCTCCCTCTCCCTTAGCTGAGTTAGCTCCGCAGGGCTAGCAGGAACCAACAGGTGGCCACACTTTCCTGTCATGGAAGCCAGGAGCTCTGAGTCTGATACATGCAGGGAGCAGCAAAGGGCCTGGAACAGGGTGACATGCCCCTTTAAGAGCTAGAGACCTGGGACCAGCCAACCTTAGTTACCACGTAGACACACCTGAGCAGGAACCAGGTGATTCCCCTATAAGAACTCCTGGGGGAATTCTGCACCACTGCGCATGCACAGAATTTATGTCCCCCGCAGATTTCTTTGCTTCTCTGCAGAAAAATGACTTTCTGACAGGGAAACTGTGATGGAGTATGGAGTATTAACCTGGTAATGTTGCATGGGAGTTTTACTAGTTTACTGTCTTCTGCTAATATGGGGCGTGCCTCCGTTTCCCTGGGGTACTGCACCAATACTAGATGGTGATGGGAAATAAGGGTGTGACTTCACTGAGGGTTGATACTTGACGGCCAGCACGTAAGCGATGGTTGTTGCCCTTCGTAACCTGAGCCCATGAAGGGGTTGGGGCCAGGTGACACCTTCTGTCTGGGAAAATGGACAAAGGCTGGAGGAGGGGGCAGGGGTGTGGCTGGGTGAGGCAGCAGGAAGGGGTTTCAGGTTGGAGCTGGCTGGGGGACACAGGAGGAGGCCCAGAACCTGAGTCTGGGCTCTCCACCCCGCAAGAGGGATCTGACTGAGGGGTCCTGTTTTCTGTACCTACAAGCTCTGTTTTAGACCGTGTTCCTGTGGTCTAATAAACCTTCTGTTTTACTGGCTGGCTGAGAGTCACGGTGAATTGCAGGAAGTGTGGGGTGCAGGGCCCTGACTCCCCCACATTCTGTGACAACTGGTGTTAGCGGTGGGATGTACTGCACCCTATGGATGGCACTTCCTGCAGTAAGTGACTGAGGAGCAGAAAATGATGGGAGATTAACAAGAACCAGGCGTGCTGAAGGCTCAGAAAGGAGCAGTTTCAAGAGGCAGAGGAGCTACACTTAACCCTGGGAGTGTGTGACCAGTGAGAAAGACTGTTGCAGTAACAGGTCCCCCTGGGGACTGCAGTGAGTGGTTTCAGGGGTGGAGGAGTCTGCAGCTTGACCCTGGGAGTGAGGTGGTGACCTGGAGAAGGGCTGGCACACTAGAGGTTCTTCCTGGAAACCAAGGGGAGCTGAGAGCACACAGGCCTGTGAGTCCACAACAACTTGGGAACAGCGGAGAGATGTATAACCATCTCCTTAAGAGGGACCTTGTAGAGCTGTGTAAGGAGAGAGGGCTTTGCAGAGGGAAGGCCACCAAAGCACAGCTGATTGCTCAGCTGGAGGATCACTGAGGGAAGCAGCCCGGCAGATCCGGGTGTCTGTCCTGGCTGGGAGTGGTCAGACTGCTGCCGAGAGCACTCCGAGGCCTCTCCTACTTATGGCTAGGGGAGTGGCTAGAAGCAGCCAGGTGAACACCGTGACCCCCGCAGCCAGCAGGGGATCCTCACGGCCAAGATCCCTGTTGCTGGAGCTGAGGCAGCTGGAATGGGAGAGGTAGATAAAACTGAAAGAGCTGGAGGATCGGGAGAAACAGTGGCAGCATGAACTGGAGTTGGCAAAGTTGAGGAGCAGAGAGCCCCCTGCTGCAGTGAGTGAGGGGGGACCCAGGACTACATGGAACTTTGATAAGCGCATCCTGTCCCAGTTTAAGGAAGGGGAGGACATAGATGAATGCCTGATGGCCTTTGAGAAGGCCTGTGGGCTGCACAGAGTTGACCCTGCAGACAGGCTCTGGTTCCTCACCCCTTACGGGACCACAAAGCCACAGGGATGTACAGCCAAATGGAAGGGGTGGAGGCAGGGGACTATGAACTGTTCAAAAAGGCCCTGTTATGCAAGTTTGGGATGACTCCCAAGGCGTACAGGAAAAAGTTCTGGAGTCAGCGGACACATATCTGGAACTGATCCTCCGAATGGAGGGATATGTTTACAAGTTGGCAGATGGGGCCAAGACAAAGGAGAACATGGTTAAACTGGTTGTACTGGAGCACCTGTATGAACATTGCCCATCCGACCTGAGGATATGGTTGGTGGATAAAAAGCTAGAGGACCTGCAGAGTGCAGGGCAGCTGGCCAACGAGTTTGTCAGGGGGTGGAACGGAGTAGTCCCAAAGGAATAAGCCCACCATGGTGCAGACAGTGAGTCACCCTGGGACCCCCCAAGGGGGGAATGTGGAGAACCCCCTCTCCAGGGGAACAACTGGCACCAGGACCGACTACCCGGCTCGAGGGGACCAATGGAGCGTGAATTGTTATTACTTTGGGCAGAGAGGCCACATATGGACCCAGTGCCCCAAGCTCAAAGACAGACTGAGCAAATCAAACCCTCACAAGGTTAACTGGGTAGGGACCCAGCTGGAGAAGGGGCAGGCTTCCCAGGCAGGAGGGGCAGGCACCTAACCAACTGCTCAGGAGGGAGGAATTTCCCAGATCAGCTCCACTGGGAGGGCTGGATGCTCCAGACTCAAAGTTCTCCGTTTACAGGGTGGGCGTGGGGCTGTTCCTGCGGAGCGAGTGCCCTGTTCCCCTGGAGGTGGATGGGAGGAAGGTCAGTGGATACTGGGACACGAGCACTGAGGTGACACTGGCCCGGCCCAAGGTGGTGGCCCCAGATCGGTTGGTGCCCGATACCTACCTGACCCTGATGGGCTTGAGTGGGACCCCATTCAAGGTGCCCATGGCAAGTGTACATCTGAAATGGGGGGCCAAGGAGGGCCCCAAGGATGTGGGGGTGCACCACCATTTGCTCACTGAGGTGTTGATGGGAGGTGACCTAGAGGATTGGCCAAGCAATCCCCAGAATGCCCTGGTCGTGACCCATAGCCAGAGCTGGTGAGGGGCACAACGCCCTGACATCGGGGAGGGTACCTCACTGGAGGCACAGGACCCTACCCTAATGGGGAGGGAGTGCCCAGGGACAAGGCTCAGAGGGGCTGCAGCTTCAGACCCAGCCAGCGAGAAGGAGCAGGCCCCCATCCCTTCCCCAGCCAGGGCCGTCCTTAGGCATAGGCAGAATAGGCAGCCGCCTAGGGCACCACTAGGTCTGGGGGCACCGCTCTGCTGGGAGCCTGACAGATGGGAAGCAGTGGAGCATGTAAGAGCAGGCTGCTGGGTCCTAGAGAGAGCCGAATGCAGCACAGTCTGAGGGAGGGGACTGGCTGCTGGGGTCTCTGGGAAGGGGAGGGGGTAGGGGTTGGGGAAGGAGCTCACCTGTGAGTGTGACTCTTTCTCCCCCCCCGCCCCCGCTGAGGTGAGGTGAGGCAGGCTCTGCGGCTCTGGAACCAGTATCCTTTGTTGTCCCCCATAACATCCATTCTTCTCTCCCCCCCCGCCCCATGGAGCACCCCCTCCTTTCTCCCTCCTCCCCAGGAGCATCCCTCTCTCTCTCCTCCCTCCCCTCCGTCAGGGCTGGGTTGGGTGAGGTGCTGGGGGGTAGGTGGGGGGAGGAGGCTGCCTGCCTGCTGAGGAATGAAAGTGAAAGTAACTCACTTCCTCGGCCAGGATTGGAATGTCTCACAGGGCTGGGCTGGGGTTAGCCAGATGTGTGAAAAATCAGGACAGGGGGTTGGGATAGGGTGAGCAGATATCCCTATTTTATAGGGCCAGTCCCAATTTTGGGGCTTTGTTTTATATAGACACTAATTACCCCCATCCCGTCCTGATTTTTCACACTTGCTGTCTGGACACTCTAGGTGGGGGTAATTAGTGTCTATATAAGACAAAGCCCCAAATATCGGGACTGGCCCTATAAAATCAGGACATCTGGATCTGGGCACCCTAGCTGGGGAGCACGTCTCTCCCCCGGGCTGGCAGCTGCCAGCGATCCACCTAATCCGGGGGGAGCTACACAGGGCAGGATGAGCTGCTGTGGCTCCATGGGTGACCTGTCCCTGAGATCAGATGCTGTGCTAACTTCACCATGGTCCATAAGGCTGGTGGTGGTGCCCATTGGCATGTGATTGGACCTGAGGGTTTGCTGCTGCTGTTGCCACTCTGCACCCTAAGAGGTGGATTTTGGGGTCTACTGCAGCTGTTGGACCAGCAGGCTGGGGGGTGAGCCAAGCATGAAAGCAGTACTGTGTTGCCATTTAGATTGTCATTTAACAACTTTGTTTGCCAAAAATTCTTGCTAACAATCCTGAATGCAATTTCAATATTTAAAAAAAAAAAAAATCAATATCTTAGCCAAAAACAGAAAATTAAGTTGTTGACAATTATTAGTGACAGGTTTGGTTTGAGGCAGGGAGTGGGCCAGTTTTCATCAGAGAAACAAAAAATGTTGACTGACTTTCCTATAGCCTGTTACTCCAGATAAGAGCCCTCCAACAACTGTAATATGCTCATCTCCTTACTAGTGTATAAAGCAGGGGTCGGCAACCTACGGCACACGCGCCAAAGGTGGCAGGTGAGCTGATTTTTGATGGTAGGCAGCGGCAGGCTGAGCAGCTCAGCCCATCACTGCTCTGGGGTTCCGGCTGCTGCCCTATTGCCAGCTGGGATACCGGCCACCAGCCCCACTCAGAACCTGCTGCTGGCCTGGGGACCCCCAAGGAACCCCAGGCTGTCAGCGGGCTGAGCAGGCCGGCTGAACCACTCAACCTGCTGTCAGCCTGGGGTTCCATTCACTCAGCCGGCAGTGGGCTGAGTGGGCTGGTGGCGGGCTGAGCAGGGCCGGTGGGGGGTTGAGTGGCTCAGTCTGCTGCCAGTCTGGGGTGCCGGCAGCACTCAGCCTATTGCTACTCCAGGGTTCCGGCTGCCGGCCCCTTGCCAGTCAGGAGCCCAGCCGCCGGCCCCACTCTGCCTCCTGCCAGCCTGGGTGAGCAGAACCCCAGGCTGGTAGCGGGCTGAGGGGGGTTGGCGGCCGGGATCATGGCTAGCAGGAGTTGGTGGTCAGAACCCCAGACCAGCAGCGGGCTGAGCAGGGCCTGGGATCCTTGTCTAGGGTTCCAGCCACCAGTCCCGCTCAGCCCGCTGCCGGTCTGGGGTTTCATTTACTCAGCTGGCAGTGGCCTGAGCAGGACCGGTGGCCAGGACCTCAGATAATAACAATAGTTTATTTATATAATATAGACATAGAGAGATATCTTCTACAAACGTTAAAATGTATTACTGGCACGAGAAACCTTAAATTACAGTGAACTTGGCACACCACTTCTGAAAGGTTGCCGACCCCTGGTATAGACTGACCATATGTTGTACTAAGATTCTCCTGCATTTTTTTTTTCCTGTGAGTCAGTATAGCTTTTGCTAGCCCAGAAGTTGGGCAGCCAATGTTTTACGTTTTCACAATGTTTTCTCTAACTTTCATAAAGTAAATACATAGTTAATATGAGTTAAAAAGGCC
This sequence comes from Mauremys mutica, assembly GCF_020497125.1. Classification (NCBI taxonomy): domain Eukaryota; kingdom Metazoa; phylum Chordata; order Testudines; family Geoemydidae; genus Mauremys; species Mauremys mutica. The sequence continues at coordinate 32,774,492 of NC_059087.1, read as the reverse complement.
AGGGACACTTCCTTGTGAAGAATCTGTACAGCAGATCATGCTAGAGCTGTGAAAATGTCAGTTTTTGATGGAACTTTAGAGGCAGTGATTTATCATGTATTTTATCATGTGAATGTGCTGCTATTGCTAATGTCTTTCCAAACAAAAATAAGGTACAATAGGACTTCTGTAACATTTCTGTGCTACCTTAATCTAGATGAGATGATTCTGTGCTGACTTCATTTTGGTCACTTTGTGCTTTACCTAGCAGTAAAACTAGGGTTATATTTTCCCACTGTTTGGAAACCCAGCTTGTTAAACTGATTTTGCAGCCAAAAAAGCCAGAAAGATTGCTTTTAATTAAAAACAAATCTTTGTTTCAATACCTCTTCATATAAATTTCCAATAAAATTTTGACAAATTAAAAAAATTATATTATTTGCATCATTCTGTCAAATCAGAATTCTTTCTATAGTGCTACTTCTTTAGTGCTAGTGCATCAGCATTACAGTGTGCTTAATTAAGTTAAACTGGTTTTAATACCGTGAATGTGGCAAGTTTTCCAATACTGTATGCTTATATTTGTGTTGCTAAGAGCAGATCAGGCACAGGGGCACCAGTTTAATAATCTCGCCTAGGGCACCAGAAATCCTAAGGACGGCCCTGTCCCCAGCTGCCGAGTTCCAGGCCAAGTTGCAGAAAGATCCCTCCTTGCAGAAGCTAAGGGACCTGGCTGGCCACAGACCATGGGGAAAGGCTGCCAGGAGAGGTTCCTGTGGGAGAAGGGATTCCTGTACCGAGAATGGGCTCCCCCAGGGGAAGTGGAGTTGTGGGGGATCCAGAGGAAGCTGGTGATCCCCCAGAAGTATCACATCAAGCTACTGTACCTGGCCCATGACATCCCCCTCTCAGGACACCAGGGAACCCGGCGCACCAGGCAGAAGCTGCTACAGAACTTTTACTGGCCTGGAGTCTTTAATACTGTCCAACTGTAGCTTTGAGACCTTTGCCCATCATAAAGAGACTTTTCAGAAGGCGGCTGTGGACATAGTGGGGCCTCTCAGCAAGACGACCTGGTCGTGGAAGAAATACATTCTAGTGGTGGTAGATTTCACTACCCGTTACCCTGAGGCCTTGTCTTCTATCGAAGCAGACACAGTGACCATTTTCACCTGAGTGGGGTTCCCTAAGGAAGTCTTGACAGACCAGGGATCCAACTTCATGTCAGCCCTGCTCTGGTGTTTGTGGGAGAAATGTGGGGTTCAGCACATCTGGGCCTCAGCATATCACCCCCAGTCCAATGGGCTGGTGGATGATGCTGAATACCTTTATGAACCAGCACCCGCAGGATTGGGACAAGTATTTACCTTCCCTGCTGTTCGTGTACAGGGAAGTGCCCCAGGAGTCTACTGGGTTTTCGCCTTTTGAACTGTTATATGGAAGATAAGGGGGCCCCTGGACCTGATGAGAGACAAATGGGAGGGGAAGGCCACTCCCAATGGAGAATCAGTGGTGGAGTATATCTTTACCTTCCAAGAAAGACTTGCTGAGCTCATGGGCTTGGCCAAGGAGAATCTGGTCAGAGCCCAGAGGAAGCAGAAGGTCTGCTATGACCGCACGACACGGGCCCGCACTTACGCCACCGGGGCCCAGGTGATGGTTCTTATCCCCGTGAGAAAACACAAACTACAAGACACCTGTGAAGGCCCTTTCAAGGTTGTCAAGCAATTAAATGAGGTAAACTATGTGGTGGAACTGTCTAACCAGGCACACCGCCACAGGGTGTACCACGTTAACATGATGAAGCCATATTATGACAGGGGGAATGTGGTGGTGGCTGTGTGTAGGCATTGGAAGGAGCAGGGAGATGACCCTTTAGTAGATCTATTCCCTGAGACAGGAGCTGGCTCCTCCCTGGAAACAATTCCCCTCTCTGATCAGCTAACACTTGCCCAGCAAGCTGAGATTAGAGGGGTGTTGCATTTGTACTGACAGCTGTTTTCCAACCAGCCTGGACTCACTAATCTGACTGTCCACCAGGTGGATACAGAATTGCATTCTCCTATCAGATGCTCCCTCTTCTGAGTCACTGGGAAAACTGCTCAGGACCTGGAAAGAGAGGTCAGTGACATGCTGGCTTTGGGGGTGATCCCGCCATCTTCCAGCCCTTGGGCCTCTCTTGTGGTGCTGGTCCCCAAAAAGGACGGGTCAATCGGTTCTGTGTGGACTGTCGGAAGCTTAATGCCATCACCGTGTCCTCTACACTTGGAGCCTGGCCTTGCTGAGTCTGCCTGCCCACACCTGGTGCACCTGGCACGGAGGGGCAGGGCCCTGGGGTGTTTCTGGAGCAGGCCCAGTCCTTGCACTGCATCAGGGTTGGGTGCAGCCTCACTGCTGAGTCCATGTCCCGGGGACAAGCTGCACAGTGATCTCCCACCCCGTGCAGCCAGTGGCCTGTGCTCCCCAATGCCATGCTGGAGCCTCCACATTTATTTGGCAAATAAAATTTGCAGAATTTTAAAATAGTGTGTGCAGAATTTTTAATTTTTTGGTGCAGAATGTCCTCAGGAGTAAGAGCTGGAAGACGTAGGGGGACAGACATTTAGTGAGGAAGCTATGGCAGAAATTGCACTAGAGCTGTGGTGAACAGGGCACTCCTGCAGGGGATCTTTGGATCTGGAAAGCAGAGCCAGAGGCTAGAGGGCCAGGGAGAGCAGAAAAAGACACCAGCCAAGAAGGCCTGGGCACAGGTTAAAGGGTAGCTGTAGTGGGGGCAAGAACTTTTGTTGGACTTTGAGATTTACTTTGTTCATAAACCTAGACCCCAAGGAGGGGTATTTTTGGCCACCAGAGAGCCTCTAGTGGAGCTTATTGATTTATTGGGAAAATGAGGCACAGTACCTCAGACCCACCCCAGGCGGTGAGGGGACACAGGTGGCGGTTTACCTGTTATCACCATAGTTAGGACTGTACCTCCAGCTACGAGCGAGTTTGTACCGCACAGAGGATTCCTGCCACGGGAGCTCTCTGCATTTGTCTGGCCAGGTGCTGGAACGTTGCCCTTGGGCTGGGCTGGTTACAACCTTGCTCTCCAGCTCTGAGTGCCTGCACTCCCAGATTTAAAAGTAATGGTAAGGGCCAGTTCCCTCTCTGCCTATTGCTGCCTCCTGCCTGATCCTGCCCTGGGCTCCTCAGCCTGCTGTGGTGAGTATTTACATTCCTGCTCACGCTCTAGTCTCATGCCTGAGTTCAGGGAAACACAGGCCCAAACCTGGGAGTGACACATCTCCCCAGTTTTGGGGCAATGTCTGTCTTTGATGAAGTGTGTGTGCACAGCACCCAGCACAATGGAGCCAGGTGTGACACAGGATTCTCTCTGGGTAGGGGCTGGACTGTGGTTTATATGACTTGGGAAGGGTTGGTTATTAATCACAATCATGAGGACGATACGCTCATGTGTAACTCATTACAGCTACTCAGCACGAAAGTGATTGAACTTAATCTGAAAGTGCCTCTGCCTGGTAGGAAAGTATCACTATCCCCCAGGTCACAGATGGGGAAACTGAGGCACAGAGAGGTGAGGTCAGATGGGGTGTCAGTTGCAGAGCCAGGACTAGAACTCAGGAGCATCCTGACTCCTATAACAGGGGTGGGCATAAGAACTAGTGCTCTTTTCATCAGTAGCTCTCAAAGGAGGTCAGTGTCATTATTCCCAATTTACGGATGGAAACACTGAGGTGCAGAGATGTTAAATGACTTGCTCAAGGTCATGCAGTAGAGACAGGACTAGAACCCAGGTCCCCTAAGTCCCAGTCTGGTGCACTAAGAACATAAGAACAGCCATACTGGGTCAGACCAAAGGTCCATCCAGCCCAATATCCTGTCTACCGACAGTGGCCAATGCCAGGTGCCCCAGAGGGAGTGAACCTAACAGGCAATTATCAAGTGATCTCTCTCCTGCCATCCATCTCCACCCTCTGACAAACAGAGGCTAGGGACACCATTCCTTACCCATCCTGGCTAATAGCCATTAATGGACTTAACCACCATGAATTTATCCAGTTCTCTTTTAAACGCTGTTATAGTCCTAGCCTTCACAACCTCCTCAGGCAAGGAGTTCCACAGGTTGACTGTGCGCTGCGTGAAGAACTTCCTTTTATTTGTTTTAAACCTGCTGCCCATTCATTTCATTTGGTGACCCCTAGTTCTCATATTAGGGCTCACTGCCTCTCCTTAACTAGTGCTGGTAAAGAGCTTTGAAGAGGAAGCGGCTCAGGAGGTGCCAGGGGTTTCCCAGGATTCTCAGTGAATGGGAAATAAAGGGCAAGTTGTACTGATGTGTAAAATCTCTTTAAAGTACCTTCTTTCCCCCCAGCCAGCAGGCTCTGCTGTTTGGAAGGAGGAGTTGGAATGTGACCCCAGTTCAAGAGAAGGAGACTGGCCTGTGGTGCAGGGGTGCACAGATCAAAGGCTTTGCAACATCCCTCCCCCCTTAATAGCTCCATTTATGATCTCTCTATGAAGGGCTGCTAGGGCTTAAATCCCCTGGGTTCTGTCCCAGAGCAGCTTTATCTCACTTCTGCAGGAGAGAGGGTGAACTGTGAGCTCATTTTATCACAGAAAGCGGTGTCACTTGCCCTTTCTCCAATCGCAGTTGCTTATCTGCTTTGTAAAGTCCAACAGGGAGAGCCTTCTTGGTAGCTTGTCAAGTGGGAGAATCTGCCCTAAGAAAAAGCACTGCAGCTATCTCCCAAGCCCTGCAGTGTGTCCTGGGGCAGTGTCCCCAGTTGTCAGGACTTTATCCCCGAGCTCATGACATGTCTTTTCGGCAAGTCCCAGCCTCCAAAGTCAAGTGATTAGGTGAGAATCACACCTAAGTAAGTTTCTGGCCCTTGGGTTTGTGGAGAATAGCCTGGCACTCAGACCCCAATGTCCCCTAAAGCAGTAGTTCTCAAACCTTTGTACTGGTGACCCCTTTCAAATAGCAAGCGTCTGAGTGCGACCCCCCTTATACATTAAAAACACTTCTTTATATATTTAACACCATTATAAATGCTGGATGCAAAGCAGGGTTTGGGGTGGAGGCTGACAGCTCGCAACCCCCCGTGTAATAACCTCACAACCTCCTGAGGGGTCCCAACCCCCAGTTTGAGAACCTCTGCCCTAAAGGCTCTGAAAGCAGATGGCAAACAAAACAAACAGAAAGTTGATTGAATGCAGTGGTGGTGCAGACGTGTTGTTCCCAGGATACTGGAGAGCCAAAGGGGATGAGGGAATATCTTTTGTTAGACCAACGTCTGTTGGTGGGAGAGAGACACTTTTGAGTTTACACAGAAGAAGAGCTGTGTGGAAGCCCGAAAGCTTGTCCCTCACCAAAAGACGTTGATCCAGTGAGATATTACCTCAGCCACCTAGTTGCTCAGAAAGCTTATTAAGGGTATGGCTACACTGGCGAGTTGCAGCGCTGGAAAGCCTCCACCAGCGCTGCAATTAGTAAGTGGCCACACCTGCAGGGCACTTCCAGCGCTGCAACTCCCTGGCTGCAGCGCTGGCCGTACACCTCACTCAGCATGGGGAATAAGGATTCCAGCGCTGGTCAAGTGTGGCCACACACCAGCGCTGTGATTGGCCTCCAGGGTATAAGGATGTATCCCAGAACGCTTTTATAAATTACTCTCTTTGTTTCGTTATGCAGCCTCTCTTTGTTTTGTTGTGAACTCCGGAGCTGTTTATCTACAAACACAGCTCCTGTTTGCTGTGATCAATCTGTGAACAATCAAATGAGATAATAAGGCAGGCAGGGAGTGAGTGTTTGCTTGACAGAAACAGCGGGGGCAGAGGGGAGAAAGGGAGTCGTGTTGGCTGCAGGCTGTTTGCAGTTAAGAGTTAAGGGTAAGGGATCGGGAACATGTTCTGATTTTTCAAGGCAGGAAGCTAACACACAGTGTTGGCTCCAAATATCCACTCTCGCTCTCTCCCCCCGCTCCCTGTCACACTACGCCCCACCCCACCCCCCTCTTTTGAAAAGCACCATTGCTGCCAATTGAATGCTGGGATAGCTGCCCATAATGCATCACTCCCAACAGCGCTGCAAATACTGCAAATGTGGCCACACACCAGCGCTGGCCCTGCACAGCTGGATGACCAGCGCTGCAAATTTGTAAGTGTAGCCATACCCTAAGTCTGGTGATTTTGAAGGCAATTGTGTTTTTTTTAATTTAATATTTATGTTTCAACACATGGGATTGGCACCACTGCTGTAGGGTGTGGAACCAGTACTGCAGCTTACTTGGCTTTGTAGATACATGTATTAAGACCCAACCCCATAAGTGGATCCACCCAAAAGGACCATTATGTAAAAGCCACCGTCCTGGCCAGCCCATAGGCACTGAAGCAGTGACATCCTGAGCTAAAAGCATAAGCTGCTGCAGCTTGCACAAAAGAGCCTCAGCCTCATAGCTGGGGCTATACCAGACTCAGAGCAGCTGCAGATCGGGATGGACACACACACACCCCCAATCTAAGGTTACTGCCCCATTCATGCACTCTTCTTCCCCACCCCAGGGCACCAGATGGATTTGAACCCATGATCTCTAGCATAGGAAGCAGGAGTCCCAAGCCAGCTGGCCTATTCTGGCATCCAAGTGGATCCCCAACGCTGCGGGGGAAGGAGTTCCCTTTGTTACAATACTGGTCCCAACACTGAGCTTTGTAAGAAGCCCTGTATTTTAATGCCAGAACAATGTAAATTTGGGGCTAAGCTGCCTGGGCCCATGCTGTCCAGCTGGGTGCTTACAGAGCAACTCTCCACCCATAAACTAAAAGCAGCCTGCTGCTTGGACAGACTGATCCCCCCAGCCCCTCCTGCTCTCAGTGGGTGCTGGGGGTACTCCACACCCCCTTAGACCAGAGGAGTGATCTCAGGGCCTTGTGGGTGTGTTTAGGGTCCTGGCTTCATGGGGCCAAGTGGAAAGATGCTGATCTTGGAGGGCCTCTCTTTGGGGCCTGCTACAGTGAGAGCCTGGGAGGTCAGAGCCTATGGGGGAGTTATGCAAAGGTAGGAAGGGTGGGTGGGCCAGTCAAGGAGACGCAGGCACCCCTCAGCCCTTTTTGCTTTTAGAAGCCTCCCCCTAACACTGAGGCCAAGCAGACAGGACCCATAGAGCCCCTTGTACTGGGACTTGCCCTGGATCTGGCAGTGCATGGCCCAGCCACACTGGGCCCGCCCAGCCACAGGGGGATAGAAATCTCCCAGGTCAGGGTTGGACAAGTCTCTGAATTTTGGACTTTCCAAAACAGATAGCAGGAGAAGTGGGAGGGAGGGAGTTCTCTGTGATAAAAGAGCTCACAGTTCACTGCCCCACCCCCTGCCAAGATAAGGCCCCTCATCGGCCTCTGATATCGGCCTGATCTGTACCAACCCACCCAGCTTCCTGCAGATGGCACAGAGCCGTCCACGCCTGCCGGGGAAAGAAAAGCTCCTTGATGGGGCATGGCCGTCTTTGCTCTGCAGAGAGATGTGCATCCTGGCCGCCAAGCCCCTGCTCTTCTCTCCCAGGGACAGGCCCTTTCCCTGCCTCCCCATATGGACACACTCCCACCCTGCCCCTTTGTTACTCGAAGGCTGCCACTGGGATGCTGTTAGTCTTTGTTCCCTGCTTGGCTCTAACTGTGGGGTGTCCCACTGGTGCCCCTGGCTGGGGACCCCCCCCAGGACTCAGGCTGCATGTGAGAGGAGCAACAGGGCTGGAAACACTCAGGCCTGGGTGCTGAGGAAGCCATGTGCCCCCAAAAGCCAAGTCAGCCCATTCATGCCCCAGACGGAGCAGGCTGGCTCTGTCATGGCCAGGGCCCAGACCTCTCACGGAGCTGAGCTCTTAGCCCTTTCCCTCTGGGTTCCCCGCTGCAGGGCTGGCTCAGGCCACAGCTAATGCAACCAAGAAATGCGGCTAGCTCCCTGCGCCTGCTCCCTGTGCCTGTGTGTAACCTAAACCACAGCTACCCCAGACAAAAGAGCAGCTTCTCCTTCCCCCGATCCAGTTCTCACACTTGAACCATCTTCCATTGCACCCAGACACCGGCAGGTGTGTGGGGCCCCTAATCCTGGACTGCCCTACCTGTTCTGTCACTGCCCCCACAGGGGGTCAGATTGCTCTATTGTTCTCTGAGAGAAACCAGCAGCTTAAAGACAAACCCGATATCCCAGGGCTGCTTGGAGCCTGGGGTCTGAATCCTACAGCAAAAGCCCATGGGTGCCCTCGTGCTGCTAAGGGATTTCCTCTCCCCCCTCCTCCCAGGGGCTCAGCAGGGGAATCCCCACACACGCCCCCTCGCCATTCCTTCCTCTTGTGCCCAAGGAGGCATTTCCCCCCTTCCCTGCTCAGGGGTGACAAGCCCCCACTCCCTCTGTGAGGCAAACCTAAACCTGGGGTAAAAGTAACTTAAAGGACTTGCTGTGGAGGGGCGTGGCCTCCACCAGAAGAGGCGGAGCCTTTAAATCCCCAGGCCCTTTTAATCAGGATTTAAAGGGCCCAGGGCTAGGGCTGTGGTAGTAGCAGCTGAGAGCCCCAAGCCCTTTAAATCACCCCCTGAGCTCCCAGCTGCAGAGGTGGCTGGGAGCCCTGGGGTTGGGGGGCAATTTAAAGGGCCCAGGGCTCTAGCTGCTGCTACCACAGCAGAGCTCCAGGCCCTTTAAATTGCCGATGGAGCCCCAGGGCTCCAGCAGCAGGGCCCGGGGCTCCGGCTGCCGCTACCCTACTGGGCCCTTTAAATCGTCTCCGGAGCCCTACTGCTGGAGCCCTGGGGTAGCGGCGGCAGGGCTCCGGTGGCTATTTAAAGGGCCCAGAGTGGTAGAGGCAGCGGGAGCCCTGAACCCTTTCAATAGCCACCAGAGCCCAGACGTCGCTACCCCAGGGCTCCGGGGGCTATTTAAAGGGCCCGGGCCCTGTAAATTGTCCTCAGAGCCCTGGGGTAGTGGCAGTGGGGCTCCAGCGGCGATTTAAAGGGCCCGGGGCGGTAGCGGCGGCAGGAGCCCTGGGCCCTTTAAATCGCCACCCGAGCCCCACAGCCGCTACCTCATGGCTCTGGCAGCGGGGCTCTGGCAGCAATTTAAAGGGCCTTGGGCTCCAGCCCTTTAAATTGCTGCCTCAGGAAGCCGGTCCACCCCAGTATGGCGCACCAGCTCTTGCTGGCAGGGGTGGCAGGTTTGTAGAAATTTTGGTGGTGCCCAGAACCTGCCCTTGCACAAACTCTGCCCCCCCAAACTCCACCCCCCACCTGCCTAAGACTCTGGGAGGGAGTTTGGGTGGGGGAGGAGGTCTGGGGTGCAGGCCCTGAGCTGGGGCAGGGGACTGGGATGCAGGGTGCAGGCTCTGGGAGGGAGTTTGGGGATGGGAGGGAGTGTGGAGGGAGGGGGTGCAGGGGTGAGGGCTGTGGGGTGAGGCTGGGGTGGATTTGGGATGTGGCTGGGGATGAGGGGTTTGGGGTGTTGGAGAGGCTCAGGGCTAGGACAGAGAGTTGGGGTGCGGGGGATGAGGGCTCTCGCTGGGGGTGTGGGCTCTGGGGTGGGGCAGGGCTGGGGATGAGTTTGGGGTGCAGGCAGGCTGCCCTGGGACTGGAGCCAGAGAGAAGGACTCCCCCCAGCCCTCTCCCTGCTGGCAGCAGCGAGCTCTGGGGTAGGGACCCCCTTCTCCCCCGGCAGCACACTCACCCCCCCCCGTCACTGCACGTGCCCCTAGGGCCCCTCTCAGGTCCAGGAATCCCCCTCGCCTCCCCTGTGGTGAGTGCCATGCTGGGGGGGGGATCTGCCATCACATGTGCACCTCCTCCCCTGCTGCTGCCCCTCACTGGAGCTGCCCCTTACCCAGGGTGGGGCAAGAGCAGTGACTGCGGGCAGGGGGGCGGCTGTACCGGTGGAGGGTCCCACTGGAAAATGAGAGGGTCCTAGGGGGAATGGCAGCCTGCCCTGGCAGTAGTGGGAAGGGGGGGCACTAGGACCCCGTGGCAGCAGATAATGTAGGCAGGCAGCATGGAGCTGCAGGGGATGGGGAGAGACAAATGCTTTGCTCCGGGACCCAGGGAGGTGCACGGGGGCAGCAAAAGGGGGCCGGGGCACACTCAGGGGAGGCGCGGGGGGGCAGCAGGTGGGGCCAGAGGGGAGACCCGACCCCGAACATTCATGGAGCTGGGCTCCTGGACCCTCAATTTTGCTGGATCCAGGAGGCGGAGTCAGAGAGGGAGAGAATGCTCCATTTTCTTGCTGGTAGCTACTGCACCTTTTCTTACCAGTCCTCCGTACCAGCCCGTACCCGCTTACTTTCACCTCTGCCTAAAACACCTCAGGCAAACTCAGGCCCATCCATTTTCTTCCTGTCTCGCAGGAGTGGGAACAACAAGAAAGCTCCAGCAGTAGCTCAGTGCCTGCGGCTGATCTCGGCTCAAGGGGCAACTAGGGCTAGCTTGGCTCCACACCGCATCTCCCCCCTCCTCCAGCCCGTTACCTCTGAGCCAGCGCAAGAGGAAGTAGTCGTCATGATTGGGAAGGGAGGGCAGCACGTCCTGGAGGTTCTCACGGAACTGCAGAGAGAAGAGGAGCAGGGACAGCGTCATGGGCGCTTCCCAGTGCAGGATCAGCAAAACTGGAGGCACCAACTGGGCCCCGCAGAGCCCACAAGCTCAGTGTCTCAGTGCAGAGGCCAGGACTTCTCACCCAGCCCCCATGACCCCCTCCCCATCCAGGGCCCAGCACCTTGGGGACTCCGAAGGTTGATCCCACGATGAGACTTTAGTCAGGGCAGGGGCAAGGAGGAGGTAGACTCCCAAGGGGCACATTGCATGCAACTGCCCAGGAAGTGCCCAGCTGCCAGGCCGCAGACAGCCCCATGCCTGCCCTGCCATCTGGCCAAGGCCTCTCACAAGTCTGACCTGTTTCCCTCGACCGCTAAGACCGAAGGGCAAAGTGACTGCTGAGCATGTCTACAGCAGGACATGTCTCCTGCATGGGCTTCGCGCTCCCGGAGCTGGGGGCTGCAGAACAGCAAAAGGCCTGCACCCAATGTTTGGGCCCCAAGTGGAGACGACCAGACCGCAGTGACTTGTGGGCGGGGGGGAGGGACCCTCTCCCTTTCTGACATCGCTTATGCCAGAGGCCAGGATGGCTGTAGGCACAGAAGGAGTATGGGGGGTGGGGGGGGGCAGAGAGCTGTCTAATGAGGAGCTCTTCACCATGGCAACGTACCCCTGCCCCTAGAGATCAGGGTTTCAGGGAAGACCCTGTAGAGGTGGAAGAGACCCATTAGGTCCCATCTAGTCCAGCCCTCTGGGCTGGAGACAGGGTGGTTCTATCTCCAGTCTAGCTGCAGGGTCCTATGGGAGGCACTTCCACCACCTCCCCGGCAGGCCTGTCCACAGCTCCAGAGATCTTGCTGGTGGGGTGTTTCACTGCTGCTCCTTTCTAACACGTCACTCTGAGGGGCGATTCAACTCCTTCCACCCCACCCCATGAGCAGCCTACGCAGCACAACTGCCTGTGGGGATGACGTCCTTCAGACACCCTCCCCCCCAAGTTAATATTTCAGTCCTGTGACCCATCCCCACCCCTGGGGTTCAGTGCCCTGGGGTTCAGCTTCGGTCTCTCCTTCGCAAGAGCATTTCAGTGCTTTCATCGATAGCGCTCTGGACACAGCTCTGGTTTTCATGCTGCCGCTGCCAGATCAAGGCCTTGGTCCTGATCGTCAAAGCCATGGGCCAGGGAGGAGCCAACTCATCAAGGCCCGTTCCCCAGCGATCGTTTGTGCTGTGATCCTTCTGCCACTTGGGCAGCGCAACGGGTTGTTACTGCTCCTGGGAACAGCCCTTGCGTAAGGGGACTCCCTGGCCAGCATAAGAGATGTGGTGGGAAAGGGGGCTTGGTCTCAGCCCTGGGGATCCTGTAATTTAAACTGGGGCTACTCAGGCCCAGACTGCCCTGGGAATAGGGGGAAACCAAAGGCAGTTTAAAGGCACAAGCAGGAAGTGAGCAATGAAGAAGCAGGGCCACTGGTCACTCAGCCCGCTGCGCTCCTTGGGAAATGCTGGCACAGAGCCCAGGCAGGGGGGAAGATGGGGTCTGGTCTGGCTGTGGAACCAAGCTCCCCATGAGATGAGCCTAACCCAGGGTCTGACCGTCCATGGGGGAGCGCACGGGGCCCACCTCTGGGATCAAGCCTTCCTGCCCTAGCTGGACTGTCAGTCACCACAACACTCCCCCGTCCAGAGCAACGCTTCCCCAAACCACCCCAGGCAGAGCTTCCTGAAGGGGCCAAACACAGCATGAAATCTACTGGGGGCCTCCCTACACCTGGCTAACTAACCATCTGAGGGGAACCAGATGGGGTCCTGGAGCCTGTTTAATGCCTTGCAGTGCTGGGGGCAGGGCAGCACATCCCACCCCGTGACCGGGGATGCTTGTCATGCTCAACGGTGGCTCCTTCTGGCCAAGTGAGGAACAGCACAGCTGAGCTGGAAGGGAAACGGGGGTCAGTGCTACAGGGTAGCCCTGATCTCAGTCTCCCAAAAGGGGAGGCATTAAAGCAATCTTTAGGGGTCTAAAAGGGTCTCCAGGGTTCCTGAAGGGAACCTTCAGGTGCTAGCATAGGGCACAAAGGCACGTGGATGGCGGCATGTGGGCAATTTGTGTTGGAGGCAGCATTTCTCTCCTTGGGCCAGCAGTCCTCATCTGAATCACAGAGCTGGCCCCTGCCCAAGATATGGAGAACGGGGGGTTAATGGCTGGGAATTGCTATGCATGCAACATTGGCATCAGTTTGAGAGGCAGCAGGGGAGCCCAAGCAGGTGGCCTTGAGTCAATGGCAAACCCAACATGGGGTGCAAAGGGCAGGGGAGGAATCAGTCCCAAGTAATAGATGTATAAGTTAAGCCTGAGCCTGCAAGTCAGCTGATCCCCCGCTTCCCAGGACACACACACCAGGGTCAGCCACGGCTGCACCAGGGCAATGAATAGCATAAATCACAGAGGGGCAGAGCACTCTAAGTCCTTCCCTTCCCTTCTTAATGGGGCCAGTTAGATTATTGTGGTCTGAAATTAGGTGTAATTAAATCTGGGATTAATTCCTTTGCCTTGAGAACAGCAACACGGAGGGGCCGTGCAAAGGGAAGATAGAATGAAAGCCCAGCAGTAGCTCTGGGAAGCAGGAGAGGAGAATTTCCAAAGATCTGTTGTCAATTAATGCTGTGATCCACCTTTGATTCCTTGAACCAAAGATATTGCACAATAGAGATTTCAGTTATGTGCAACTATGCATCAGATCAGACCCGCTGCAGAGAATATAACACTTTTCAGTTGGCAAAACTTCCCCGACCTTCCCAGTGCTTAAAATCCATCTCTCTCTAACTCCACCATCCATCTAAAATACCCCCTCCAGCCTCACTGATCTCGTCCCAGTTTGCCTCTTATAATATAAAAACAAGGGGACCTCCCAAGACATTAAAAGGCAACACAGATAAAACTGATAGGAGGAAACACTTTAAATGTCTAATTCATCTTGCATCCGACGAAGTGGGTATTCACCCACGAAAGCTCATGCTCCAATACGTTTGTTAGTCTATAAGGTGCAACAGAACTCTTTTCCGCTAATTCATCTCTGGAGCTCGCTGCCACAAGACACGGGTGAGGTAAACAGTTTGATAGGGTTTTGAAAAAAGTGTAAGGTGTTTATAGTGATGATGGGAAAGAATAAAAATGTGTAAAGGAGATCAACCTTCCTGCTCCAAGGTATAACCGCACACCCAGAAATCTGTGGCTAGAAATGGCCCCCAATGGGCTTGTTATTCTTAAGGTCCACATTTTCGAGACCATCCCTGATTTTGGGTGCTGATTTGAGACATGATTTTCCAAATGCTGAGCACCACCAACCTAATTTGAAACCAAGGGAGCTTTGGGCCCCCGGCATCCCTGGAAATTTGGCCTCAGATCTCTCAGCGCCTGCAGCCTAGGAGGCAACTTTGGAAAATGTGGCATTATTGTCCCTTATCGAAGGGTTTTGATGTCTGCCTCTGAAGTATCTGATGCTGGCCACTGCCAGAGCCAGGACACTGAACTAGAGGGACCTCGGGCCTGTTCCAGGCTAGCAACTCCTCTGTCCTGCTACAGCCTGGGTCAAAAAGGCAGAGGAGTCTCCAAATTGCCCCTGACATTACGGCACATGGCAGGTTCCAGCTTCACCTCAAAGGGAGAGACTTGGACATCCGCAGCCTGTCTTTTGGAGTCCTGGTTTGTTTGAAGTTTCTGTGTCTACACATTTAAAATCAATTGTAAGCAGTAGCGCAAGGTATTGGCTTGACAACCCAGCAGCAGGGCTGGTACAAGGATGTTTCACGCCCTAGGCGAAACTTCCACCTTGCGCCCCCCCCCCATGCCCCCGCCCTGAGGCCCCCCCCGAGGCAGCTCCCCCCCCACCCTGAGGTACCCCCTTGCAGCAGCTCCCCACCCTCTGCCCTGAGGCACCCCCCCCGCCCCAGCTCACCCCTGCTCCATGCACAAGCACCCCATTGCTGCTTCACTTCTCCCACCTCCCAGGCTTGGGGCGCCTTAGATGATTTGCGCCGCAAGCCTGGGAGGCGGGAGAAGTGAAGCAGCTCACCCCTCCCCCGCCTTCTCCCCGAGCACCCCATGGCTGTTTCACTTCTCCTGCCTCCCAGGCTTGCGGCGCCAATCAGCTTAGGCACTGCAAGCCTGGGAGGCGGGAGAAGTGAAGCAGCCACTGCGTGCTCGGGGAGGAGGCGGGGCAGGGGTAAACTGGGGCGGGGAGTTCCCCTGCGTGCCGCCCCCCCCTTACTTGCTGCAGGTGGCCCTCCCCATGCTCCCCTGCCCCAGCTCCCTCTGCCTAAATGCTGGCAGTGACCGGGGCGGACGAAGATCCGGCTGCTGCGGTCGCTGCCGAAGAAAATGGCACCCCCCAAATCCCAGTGCCCTAGGCGACCACCTAGGTCGCCTAAATGGTTGCACCGGCCCTGCCCAGCAGGCCCTACATTTAACCACAGAAGAGGTCAAACAGCCAGCAACAGGATAAACTGCCCTTTTCCCCCATCGCTACTATGCCAATGTGCCAGGAATTCACCTCTTGGTGTGAGGGAGGATTCAGTCGCTAGGCCAGGCACAGATATGCCAAACCTGTGGGAAAAAACACAGAAATTGGGCTTGTTTTTGGCTTAATTGGCTTGTGAGTTGCTTGTTGGCTAGTTTTTGGCTTGTAGTTTGTTTGGCTTGTAGCTTGTTGCTTCTATCTTTTGATCAGCTCCCAGCAAGCAGGGGCAAGGAGAGGCGGGGGGGGGGAGAGTCAGGGGTGCACAGCGGGCCCACCACAGTCTCAGACTGCACACCAGGGAGATCTAGTCACATAGAGTGTTGGGGTTCTTAGGGATTGTCTTGTTTTGAAATGGGATTAGCTTGATTTTTGGCTTATTGTGAAAGTCAGGGTGCTTATTTACCATGTGAAAGTTGGCAACTGTGGCCAGGCAGTTATTCATAGCTCTGCTGAGGCTGAATCATTCTGGGTTTCATGTGGACACCGATGCATTTCACAGAGGGCCCTGCGTGGCTGTTAGACAACAGTGACTCTTAGTTGCAACTGAGCTGGGATCCATGTTCCAGGACCCTTTAAAGGAAGACACGCATCGTTGTTTGGAATGATGCAACAGATCATCAAAACCAACTGAACCACATCCAGAAATAAATCAGTGTGCAATTGGATTCTCCCCTGCCCTGTGCAAAAGGGGTGTGTGTGAAATGCTGCCCAGCAACTTGCACAGGAGTCAAAGGCCATGCAAGGTGCAAGAATCAGGCTCCCAGGTCTAACACCAGAAACCTTTCCTATGCCAGTTGCCATAGCCCTGTGAAATCTGTGGAATTGACTTCCTCTGATGAATGCAGATTTCAATGGGGAAGTATCAGAGGGGTAGCCGTGTTAGTCTGGATCTGTAAAAGCAGCAAAGAATCCTGTGGCACCTTATAGACTAACAGACGTTTTAGAGCATGAGCTTTCGTGGGTAAATACTATAGACTAACAGACATTTTGATGGTGGGGTGGAAGCTGTTGAAATCGTGGTGGAATTTTTCCAGAGTCCAAATTCTACAGGCCACTTCCCTCAGATCCCACTGAGGAATACACTAAGAAACTGCACCATCTACTCAGGACACTCCCTACACTAACACCAGAACAAATCAACATACCCTCAGAGCCCCGACCAGGGTTATTCTATCTACTACCCAAGATCCACAAACCCGGAAATCCTGGACGCCCCATCATCTCTGGCATTGGAACTCTCACTGAAGGACTGGCTGGATATGTGGACTCTCTACTCAGACCCTATGCCACCAGTACTCCCAGCTATCTCCGTGACACCACTGATTTCCTGAGGAAACTACAATGCATTGGTGACCTTCCAGAAAACACCATCCTAGCCACCATGGATGTAAAGGCTCTCTACACAAACATCCCACACACTGATGGAATACAAGCTGTCAGGAACAGTATCCCTGATGATGCCACAGCACAACTGGTTGCTGAGCTCTGTGCCTTTATCCTCACACACAACTATTTCAAATTTGATGACAATATATATCTCCAGATCAGTGGCACCGCTATGGGCACCCGCATGGCCCCACAATATGCCAATATTTTTATGGCCGACCTGGAACAACGCTTCCTCAGCTCTCGTCCACTCACGCCCCTTCTCTACCTACGCTATATTGATGACATCTTCATCATCTGGACCCATGGGAAGGAGACTCTGGAAAAATTCCACCACGATTTCAACAGCTTCCACCCCTCCATCAACCTCAGCCTGGACCAATCTACACGGGATGTCCACTTCCTAGACACCATGGTGCAAATAAGTGATGGTCACATTACCACCACCCTATACCGAAAACCTACCGACCGCTATGCCTACCTTCATGCCTCCAGCTTCCATCCCGGACACACCACACGATCCATTGTCTACAGCCAAGCACTGAGGTACAACCGCATCTGCTCTAACCCCTCAGACAGAGACCAACACCTACAAAATCTCCACCAAGCATTCTCAAAACTACAGTACCCTCACGAAGAAATAAGGAAACAGATCAACAGAGCCAGACATGTACCCAGAAGCCTCCTACTGCAAGACAAACCCAAGAAAGAAACCAACAGGACTCCACTGGCCATCACATACAGTCCCCAGCTCAAACCCCTCCAACGCATCATCAGGGATCTACAACCCATCCTGGACAATGATCCCACACTTTCACAGGCCTTGGGTGGCAGGCCAGTCCTCGCCCACAGACAACCTGCCAACCTGAAGCATATTCTCACCAGTAACTGCACGCCGCACCATAGTAACTCTAGGTCAGGAACCAATCCATGCAACAAACCTCGATGCCAACTCTGCCCACATATCTACACCAGCGACACCGTCACAGGACCTAACCAGATCAGCCACACCATCACCGGTTCATTCACCTGCACGTCCACCAATGTAATACATGCCAGCAATGCCCCTCTGCTATGTACATCGGCCAAACTGGACAGTCTCTAAGGAAAAGGATAAATGGACACAAATCAGATATTAGGAATGGCAATATACAAAAACGTGTAGGAGAACACTTCAACCTCCCTGGCCACACAATAGCAGATCTTAAGGTGGCCATCCTGCAGCAAAAAACTTCAGCACCAGACTTCAAAGAGAAACTGCTGAGCTCCAGTTCATCTGCAAATTTGACACCATCAGCTCAGGATTAAACAAAGACTGTGAATGGCTTGCCAACTGCAGAATCAGTTTCTCCTCCCTTGGTTTTCACACCTCAACTGCTAGAACAGGGCCTCATCCTCCCTGATTGAACTAACCTCGTTATCTCCAGCTTGCTTCTTGCTTGCTTATATTTACCTGCCCCTGGAAATTTCCATTACTTGCATCGGACGAAGTGGGTATTCACCCACAAAAGCTCATGCTCTAAAACGTCTGTTAGTCTATAAGGTGCCACAGGATTCTTTGCTGCTTTCAATGGGGAAGGCAGCCACCTTTGAATGCTGTTTCAAGTTGACTTTCAGATGATCTTTAGGGGAGCTATGAATGTAGTTCTACACTAGTCACTTGGACTTGTTTACTTTCTAGACAGATGGAAGGACCTGGACTTGTACATGATGATTAGCTGCAATCCCTCCCTCACTCCCACACAAACATACCACAGAGAGCTCCTGGGATGTCCTACTCTTAACCCCAGGGCCGTCCTTAGGATTTCTGGTGCCCTAGGCGAGATTATTAAACTGGTGCCCCTGTGCCTGATCTGCTCTTAGCAACACAAATATAAGCATACAGTATTGGAAAACTTGCCACATTCACGGTATTAAAACCAGTTTAACTTAATTAAGCACACTGTAATGCTGATGCACTAGCACTAAAGAAGTAGCACTATAGAAAGAATTCTGATTTGACAGAATGATGCAAATAATATAATTTTTTTAATTTGTCAAAATTTTATTGGAAATTTATATGAAGAGGTATTGAAACAAAGATTTGTTTTTAATTAAAAGCAATCTTTCTGGCTTTTTTGGCTGCAAAATCAGTTTAACAAGCTGGGTTTCCAAACAGTGGGAAAATATAACCCTAGTTTTACTGCTAGGTAAAGCACAAAGTGACCAAAATGAAGTCAGCACAGAATCATCTCATCTAGATTAAGGTAGCACAGAAATGTTACAGAAGTCCTATTGTACCTTATTTTTGTTTGGAAAGACATTAGCAATAGCAGCACATTCACATGATAAAATACATGATAAATCACTGCCTCTAAAGTTCCATCAAAAACTGACATTTTCACAGCTCTAGCATGATCTGCTGTACAGATTCTTCACAAGGAAGTGTCCCTGGCCTTTTTAACTCATATTAACTATGTATTTACTTTATGAAAGTTAGAGAAAACATTGTGAAAACGTAAAACATTGGCTGCCCAACTTCTGGGCTAGCAAAAGCTATACTGACTCACAGGAAAAAAAAAATGCAGGAGAATCTTAGTACAACATATGGTCAGTCTATATCAGGGGTCGGCAACCTTTCAGAAGTGGTGTGCCAAGTTCACTGTAATTTAAGGTTTCTCGTGCCAGTAATACATTTTAACGTTTGTAGAAGATATCTCTCTATGTCTATATTATATAAATAAACTATTGTTATTATCTGAGGTCTTGGCCACCGGTCCTGCTCAGGCCACTGCCAGCTGAGTAAATGAAACCCCAGACCGGCAGCGGGCTGAGCGGGACTGGTGGCTGGAACCCTAGACAAGGATCCCAGGCCCTGCTCAGCCCGCTGCTGGTCTGGGGTTCTGACCACCAACTCCTGCTAGCCATGATCCCGGCCGCCAACCCCCCTCAGCCCGCTACCAGCCTGGGGTTCTGCTCACCCAGGCTGGCAGGAGGCAGAGTGGGGCCGGCGGCTGGGCTCCTGACTGGCAAGGGGCCGGCAGCCGGAACCCTGGAGTAGCAATAGGCTGAGTGCTGCCGGCACCCCAGACTGGCAGCAGACTGAGCCACTCAACCCCCCACCGGCCCTGCTCAGCCCGCCACCAGCCCACTCAGCCCACTGCCGGCTGAGTGAATGGAACCCCAGGCTGACAGCAGGTTGAGTGGTTCAGCCGGCCTGCTCAGCCCGCTGACAGCCTGGGGTTCCTTGGGGGTCCCCAGGCCAGCAGCAGGTTCTGAGTGGGGCCGATGGCCGGTATCCCAGCTGGCAATAGGGCAGCAGCCGGAACCCCAGAGCAGTGATGGGCTGAGCTGCTCAGCCTGCCGCTGCCTACCATCAAAAATCAGCTCACCTGCCACCTTTGGCGCGTGTGCCGTAGGTTGCCGACCCCTGCTTTATACACTAGTAAGGAGATGAGCATATTACAGTTGTTGGAGGGCTCTTATCTGGAGTAACAGGCTATAGGAAAGTCAGTCAACATTTTTTGTTTCTCTGATGAAAACTGGCCCACTCCCTGCCTCAAACCAAACCTGTCACTAATAATTGTCAACAACTTAATTTTCTGTTTTTGGCTAAGATATTGATTTTTTTTTTTTTTTAATATTGAAATTGCATTCAGGATTGTTAGCAAGAATTTTTGGCAAACAAAGTTGTTAAATGACAATCTAAATGGCAACACAGTACTGCTTTCATGCTTGGCTCACCCCCCAGCCTGCTGGTCCAACAGCTGCAGTAGACCCCAAAATCCACCTCTTAGGGTGCAGAGTGGCAACAGCAGCAGCAAACCCTCAGGTCCAATCACATGCCAATGGGCACCACCACCAGCCTTATGGACCATGGTGAAGTTAGCACAGCATCTGATCTCAGGGACAGGTCACCCATGGAGCCACAGCAGCTCATCCTGCCCTGTGTAGCTCCCCCCGGATTAGGTGGATCGCTGGCAGCTGCCAGCCCGGGGGAGAGACGTGCTCCCCAGCTAGGGTGCCCAGATCCAGATGTCCTGATTTTATAGGGCCAGTCCCGATATTTGGGGCTTTGTCTTATATAGACACTAATTACCCCCACCTAGAGTGTCCAGACAGCAAGTGTGAAAAATCAGGACGGGATGGGGGTAATTAGTGTCTATATAAGACAAAGCCCCAAAATTGGGACTGGCCCTATAAAATAGGGATATCTGCTCACCCTATCCCAACCCCCTGTCCTGATTTTTCACACATCTGGCTAACCCCAGCCCAGCCCTGTGAGACATTCCAATCCTGGCCGAGGAAGTGAGTTACTTTCACTTTCATTCCTCAGCAGGCAGGCAGCCTCCTCCCCCCACCTACCCCCCCCCCCCCCACCCACCCCAGCCCTGACGGTGGGGTGGTCGGTGAGAGAGAGGGATGCTCCTGGGGAGGAGGGAGAAAGGAGGGGGTGCTCCATGGGGCGGGGGGGGAGAGAAGAATGGATGTTATGGGGGACAACAAAGGATACTGGTTCCAGAGCCGCAGAGCCTGCCTCACCTCACCTCAGCGGGGGCGGGGGGGGGAGAAAGAGTCACACTCACAGGTGAGCTCCTTCCCCAACCCCTACCCCCTCCCCTTCCCAGAGACCCCAGCAGCCAGTCCCCTCCCTCAGACTGTGCTGCATTCGGCTCTCTCTAGGACCCAGCAGCCTGCTCTTACATGCTCCACTGCTTCCCATCTGTCAGGCTCCCAGCAGAGCGGTGCCCCCAGACCTAGTGGTGCCCTAGGCGGCTGCCTATTCTGCCTATGCCTAAGGACGGCCCTGCTTAACCCACGGCCTCCCTCTCCCTTGAATGCCAGGAAGTGGGATGAGGGAGAGGTTTCCCTGCCAGCCAGCATCTCTTGCTTTCTTTTTATTTTAACTTGAAAGTTCCATTGAAACTGACAAGAGGAGTCATGAAAACCAGCTGATGAGAAGAATGCAAAATAGAATTGTTGATAGCACACCGCACTTCTAGGGCTGCAAAGGCTCCCCAAGCACTAATGAACACTCATGGCTTCCCCAGAGAAGTATGGAAATAGAATTGTTCCTATTTTATAGTTGGGGAAACTGAGGCACAGTGTTTAAGTGACTTGCCAAAGTCCATGCAGGAAGAGCTGCAAACAGACTCCAAATCTCCCAGGACCCACTCACACACCTTACCTACAAGGCTGTTCTTTATTCCTTAGAGGAACAGGTTTAAATCCCTATAGCACATGCACTCTTCAAATGCAGAGGGGGCTGGTTCTCCACCACCTTGTGCCATCATTAGCACCTATGCCCAGTACATGTAAAAATGCTACCAAAATTCCCTTCCCCATTTACACCTGTGGTGGAACTTCCTGCTCACGCTGCATACCTGGCTCAACGGTCTGCAGGAAGGGGGCTAGCCGGAGCTCATTGGGGGTGGGTGCAGTTTGCCTTCATGCACAGATCCCTGCCCCTACCTGCCTGTACATACACTGAAGCAGGTGCTGTATGACAAAGCCACGTTTTGCTCCCCCAGACTGACAAACGCGCATTCAAAGCTGACAGCTCTTCCCTCTGAACACACTGGGGAAAAGGTTCTCTCAGCCCAGCTGAGAAAAATCCCTTGCTCTGTACAGGGAGCTCTGAGCCAGTGGCTGCCACCAGCAATGCTCACACTTCCCAGGTATTTGTAATACTGGTGGGGGATTGTATGGATGGATGGATGTATCCAACAACGCTGGATAGCAGAACAGGGGTCTTTTCCTTTAACACCCCCCTCAGCCCTCTCTCCCCTTCCTAAGTTCAGTACAGATGTGTCTGAGTTAGCATCAAAGGAAGAGCAGTTTCATAAAAGGCCCCCACAGGTGCACGTTTGGACAGAGAATAGGAAAGAGCAAATGTGTGCAGAAGGGCAAGGGAGAGGAAGATGGGAAGGGGGGGGTGAAAGGCTCAAAGGAGGCAGGAAAGACTCAAGGTTTACAATGAGAGGAACAAATTGGGGGCAAAGAAGCAACCATGTGAGTTAAACCACTTCTTCCTGTCTGGCCTTGCAAGAGGCCCTATGACATGGGGCAGGAGCACTGGCTGTGGAGGGGCTCAGAGCTACTCCCGTCCAAACGCTTCTCTCCAGGAGCTGCAGGGAACAAAATGTTAGGCTTCACTATGCAAAGGCCCAGCTACTCCTGTCCAGGGAGGAATTGGCACTGCAGGAATGGTGGGGGCTGTGGGGCAGCTCCCAGCCTCTCCCTGCAGGAGAACAGGGCAGTGGTGCTTTGTGCAGCGAGGACCCCACAGCTGTGCACTCGTCACCTTTCATTCAGAAGCTGCTTAAGGAACAATTGCCAAGTAATCAGCCTGCGGCCCTGAGCCTTTTCCACCAGATACAGGCCATGAATTCTCTCTTGTGTCCAGTCCCTTCTGCTAGTCGCCAGGCAACCACATGCCCAGTGGAGGTGCAGCTCTGTCACCTCCAGGGCCCAGCAGCGTCCCATTTCCTACTAATGACACATCTCGGGGTACGGAGGGTGTGGGGGGGGTCCTATTCCTAGTCACCCTGAGAGCTTCCTCTGCTCCTTCTGCACAGTCTAGAGGGAACTCATTAGAGGCTCGTCAGCCCCCAGAAACCCAGCATGATCACGCTCCCATGAGCTGGTGCCTCTGCCAACACTTTCTGTGCTAATCACGGCTGGGACTGCCACTCACTCCCCAAACAGGCTCCTGTGTGAGTCAGCTCCTGGAGCTGGCCTGGGCTGCTCTAGGCACCTGAGTCCCACAGGTGCTGGGTGCTGAGGAACGGGAGAAATCTCCTCGCAGGATGGTCCTGTGCAGGGTTACTAGATAGCAACTGTGAAAAAACAGGACTGGGGGTGGGGGGTAATAGGTGCCTATATAAGAAAAAGTCCCCAATAATGGGACTGTCCCTTTAAAAAAATGGGACATCTGGTCACCCTAGTCCTGGGTGCAGGGAGATTTGAAATCTCGTTTACAGCCTGCGGGAGAGGTCAGGTAAACTGCCTCCCGGTCAGCCTGGGGGCACAGATGCGCTTTCTCCCAGTCTCTTGCACCCCTCTAAGATCCCTGCTTCTATCTAGGTCAGGCCTGCACAACATGCGGCCCGCGTGGGCTCACTGTGTGGCCTGCGGCAGTGGGTGAGGGAGGGGAGCTGAGGAGGTGAGCGAAAGAGCGGGTGGGCAGTGGCGGTGGGGCAGGTGAGCCGACGGCGGGGGAGGGGGGCTGAGGAAGCGAGCGGCCGGGCAGTGGCGGGGGGCAGGTGAGCCGACGGCGGGGGAGGGGGCTGAGGAAGCGAGCGGGCGGGCAGTGGCGGGGGGGCAGGTGAGCCGACGGCGGGGGAGGGGGCTGAGGAAGCGAGCGGGAGGGCAGTGGCGGGGGGGCAGGTGAGCCGACGGCGGGGGAGGGGGGCTGAGGAAGCGAGCGGGAGGGCAGTGGCGGGGGGGCAGGTGAGCCGACGGCGGGGGAGGGGGGTTGAGGAAGCGAGCGGGAGGGCAGTGGTGGGGAGGCAGGTGAGCCGGCAGCGGGGGAGGGGGGCTGAGGAAGCGAGCGGGCGGGCAGTGGCGGGGGGGCAGGTGAGCCGACGGCGGGGGAGGGGGCTGAGGAAGCGAGCGGGAGGGCAGTGGCGGGGGGGCAGGTGAGCCGACGGCGGGGGAGGGGGGCTGAGGAAGCGAGCGGGAGGGCAGTGGCGGGGGGGCAGGTGAGCCGACGGCGGGGGAGGGGGGCTGAGGAAGCGAGCGGGAGGGCAGTGGCGGGGGGGCAGGTGAGCCGACGGCGGGGGAGGGGGGCTGAGGAAGCGAGCGGGAGGGCAGTGGCGGGGGGGCAGGTGAGCCGACGGCGGGGGAGGGGGGCTGAGGAAGCGAGCGGGCGGGCAGTGGCGGGGGGGCAGGTGAGCCGACGGCGGGGGAGGGGGGCTGAGGAAGCGAGCGGGCGGGCAGTGGCGGGGGGGCAGGTGAGCCGACGGCGGGGGAGGGGGGCTGAGGAAGCGAGCGGGCGGGCAGTGGCGGGGGGGCAGGTGAGCCGGCGGCTGGTCCCAGCTCACCACTGCTCCGCCTCCGCTCCTCCCATGAACGCTCCGTCCCGCTTCTCCCCTTCCCCCCCCCCCACTTCCCGCGAATCAGCTGTTCGTGCGGGAAGCCTGGGAGGGCTGAGAAGCGGTGCGGCGGCTTCGCGCTCAGGCCCAGGGAGGCGGAGGGGAGCTGGGGCAGGGAGCAGTTCCCCTGCGTGCCCCCCGGGTTACCTGCTGTGGTGTGGGCGGCCCTCCTCGCGCCCCCCCGCCCCAGCTCACCTCCGCCTTCATCTCCCTGGGCCTGAGTGCGAAGCCGCCACACCGCTTCTCTGCCCTCCCAGGCTTCCCGCGCAAACAGCTGATTCGTGGGAAACTGGGGGGTGGGGGCTGCGAGCTCGGCCTGACCCAGTGCTCCAGGCGCTGCACAGCGGTGGCATGACCTGGCTCCAGCCGAGCGGCGCGGCTGTAGCACCGCCAGCCACCTCCAGGCAGGTAAGGGGGCAGGGAGCAGGGGGGTTGGATAGAGGGCAGGGGAGTTCGAGAGGGGGTGATTGGCGGGGGGAGTTGATAGGGGTCAGCGCGGTCAGAGGGTGGGGAACAGGGGAGTTGAATGGGGGCAAAGGTCCCAGGGGGGCCGTCAGGAAGGAGGGGGAGGTTGGATGGGGGGCAGTCAGGGGACAGGGAGAAGGGGTGGTTGCATGGGGCAGGGGTCCCGGGGGGCATGAGGAATGAGAGGAGGGGTTGGATGGGGTGGCAGGGGGCAGTCAGGGGACAGGGAAGGGGGGTGGATGGGGCAGGGGTCCCAGGGGGGGCGTCAAGGAATGCGGGGGGTTGGATGGGGCAGGAGTCCCAGGGGGCAGGGGCAGGCCACGACCCCCTTGTGGGGTGAGGAGGGAACTGGTTGTTTAGATTTTGGCAGCTCATCACTGGCCGGGGGGGTGGGGAGCTGAGGAGGCGAGGTTTAAAACAAATAAAAGGAAGTTCTTCTTCATGCAGCGCACAGTCAACTTGTGGAACTCCTTACCTGAGGAGGTTGGGAAGGCGAGGACTATAACAATGTTTAAAAGGGGACTGGATAAATTCATGGTGGCTAAGTCCATAAATGGCTATTAGCCAGGATGGGTAAGAATGGTGTCCCTAGCCTCTGTTTGTCAGAGGATGGAGATGGATGGCAGGAGAGAGATCACTTGATCATTGCCTGTTAGGTTCACTCCCTCAGGGGCACCTGGCATTGGCCACTGTCGGTAGACAGATACTGGGCTAGATGGACCTTTGGTCTGACCCGGTACGGCCGTTCTTATGTTCTTATGAGTAGGGGGCAGGTGAGCTGGGGGGTGGGGGGCTGAGGGTGGGGGACTGAGGAGACGAGCTACGAGTCGGTGGCTGACCTGTTCTACTGATTTGGTCTGGCTCCCATCCCCTCTCCGAGGGTTGCAGCTATCTGGAGGTGCTGCCTCCCTCATCCACACCTCCTTCATTCAACAGGGCAATTGATTACAAAGTGGGGGGAAGATCTTATTCTACTTGTAGCAAAAAGACATTTTTCTTTTACCTTAATTATACTACCTTAGGGGCCCGCTATAACATATTACCAAGGTTCAATACCGCTGTTTCGGCCGGGCGGCACTGGGGAAGGAGGGTTTGTTTCCGTGTGGCGGGCGGCGCTTGAGGGGGTTGTTTCGAGGGGGCTGGGTGACGCTGGGGGGGGTTGTTTTCACAGGGCAAGCAGTGCTGGGGGATTATGTTTTGGGGGGCTGGATGGTGCTGGGGGGGTGGTTCAGCAGCGCTGGGAGGGGGTTCGGCAGGGCTGGGGGGGGGGGGTTCAGCCCTCAGCTGTTTTCTTTGGAGTAATATGGCCCTCACTGCTTTATGATTGTGCAGGCCTGATCTAGGTGCTTATACAGCCCCCATCACTGCGGGATCCCAGCATCTCAAAGGCACAGCACTTGGGGAGAAAATTAACACCCCCTCCCTTCCCCCACTGGAGGAGGCGTGAGGAAATAATCAGCATTGCCGAAGAATAGGGACTGTTGCAAGATCTCACCTTGCCTAACGCCTCTGCCTGCTTGGGGCTCAGATCTCCCACCCTGCCACTCATGGTCTCTTCTGTGTTGACCAGCTGGCTTCTGTCTGCAGCCTCCTCCGACCAAGGCAGTTCATTCCAGACTTGATCTTCCTGTGCCAGGCTGCAAGCTCCACCTCTTAAAGGGGACAGCTCCCTGGCAGCCCTGATGGGTTTCAGACACGCAGGAAGCATGTAGGAGGCCAGGCAGGACCAGTTTTGCTGGAAGGCGAGGGCATTGTAGCCAGAGTGCTGTGGCAGAGGTGTTGGGCAGGGAGCAGTCACCCCCGTGCGTGGCTGGCACTGTCTGGTACAGCCCCTGCCCCTTGACAACCTGTGATAATAGACGGTAACTTGTGCCTCTGACCTTGGACTCTTGCTCCGTTGCCCAGTTTGCCCTCTCGGTCACTAACCCCGTCCTGCCTGGGCACAGCTGCTGCCGAAAGCTTCGATGGCCGCTGCAGGAGTGTGTTTGCACTGAAAAGAGATGGGAGATTTTGATGCCAAGTTTTCGTTTTGTTCCTTTGGATCAAAATTATGAATTCACCCAGAGATCC
Source organism: Mauremys mutica (assembly GCF_020497125.1). Taxonomy (NCBI): domain Eukaryota; kingdom Metazoa; phylum Chordata; order Testudines; family Geoemydidae; genus Mauremys; species Mauremys mutica. The sequence continues at coordinate 32,747,434 of NC_059087.1, read as the reverse complement.
CCCAGTGTCTGCACTGCCAACACACAGGACATGCCCCACGCCCCAGACTGGCTACCTTTGAATGCCTTTGTCCCAGCTCAGAGTTCTCCCCCTCCCCTTTGTTGTTTTTATTTTGCAGACACACTGTTCCCTTGCATTCTCCAGTCAAAGCACCCAAAGAATCGGAGGTCTCTCAGCAGCAGTGCCGAGCACTCACACCTCCCACTGACTCCAGGCCAGGTTCCTTCAGGTCCTGACCCTTGGGTGGCAGCTGAGCTAAACTCCGTGCAGCTTAGAGGAGGGGGAGAAGAGAAAAGCAGCCCTATGCCACCTTCCTGCCTGAGTCTGGGCCCTCCAGGGAGTAGGTCAGCCCCTGGCACAAGCTAGAGCAACCAGAGGGCTGCTCTAATTTATGCTTAGCTGCAGTGGTACCCAAAGCCCCATTCCAGCAACAAGAAATGTGCAGAGGGCACTTCCACCATTGTAGGTTGTGATTGCTCTCTATGGCAGGAGCTGTCTTCTTTGCTATTGCTCTGTACAGCACCTGGCACAATGGGGCCCTGATCCTTCACTGGGGTTCCTAGGTGTTACAGATAGTTAAAAATATCAGAACACCCTCTCCCACAGTTATGCCCTGTGCTGGGATCTGCAAGTTCTGAGCCATTCATCTGGTTCTGCAGCAGCCAGGCCAGGGGCAACTGGCTATACAGCTTCTTTACGCCTGCAGAGCTGGGGTACATGGGACATAGTGAAGGCCAGAATCAGGGCCTAGGTTCTTCTGTAGCTATCAGGCAGCTTATAGACTCAGGCTGCAAGCGCTAGAGAGGCCACTGCCAGGAACCAGGGAGCAGGGTTGAGGTGTCCATGGCAGAGACACCAGAACTGCATCTAGCCTGGCAATCATCAAAAACTCCTGCACCATTGAGCAAGAGCCAGCGCAGCTGCCCAATGGACACACTAATGTGGACTGACCCCAGGTGTTTTAGCTCCATGGTATCTCATAGAATCATAGAATCTCAGGGTTGGAAGGGACCTCAGGAGGTCATCTAGTCCAACCCCCTGCTCAAAGCAGGACCAAACCCAACTAAATCATCCCAGCCAGAGCTTTGTCAAGCCTGACCTTAAAAACCTCTAAGGAAGGAGATTCCACTATCTCCCTAGGTAACCCATTCCAGTTCTTCACCACCCTCCCTAGTGAAAAAGTTTTTCCTAATATCCAAACTAAACCTCCCCCTCTGCAACTTGAGACCATTACTCCTTGTTCTGTCATCTTCTACCACTGAGAACAGTCTAGATCCATCCTCTTTGGAACCCCCTTTCAGGTAGTTGAAAGCAGCTATCAAATCCCCCCTCATTCTTCTCTTCTGCAGACTAAACAATCCCAGTTCCCTCAGCCTCTCCTCATAAGTCATGTGCTCCAGCCCCCTAATCATTTTTGTTGCCCTCCGCTGGACTCTTTCCAATTTTTCCACATCCTTCTTGTAGTGTGGGGCCCAAAACTGGACACAGTACTCCAAATGAGGCCTCACCAGTGCTGAGTAGAGGGGAATGATCACATCCCTTGATCTGCTGGAAATGCCCCTACTTATACAACCCAAAATGCCATTAGCCTTCTTGGCAACAAGGGCACACTGTTGACTCATATTCAGCTTTTCGTCCACCGTAACCCCTAGGTCCTTTTCTGCAGAACTGCTGCCCAGCCATTCGGTCCCTAGTCTGTAGCAGTGCATGGGATTCTTCCGTCCTAAGTGCAGGACTCTGCACTTGTCCTTGTTGAACCTCATCATATTTCTTTTGGCCCAATCCTCTAATTTGTCTAGGTCCCTCTGTATCCTATCCCTACCCTCCAGCGTATCAACCACTCCTCCCAGTTTAGTGTCATCTGCAAACTTGCTAAGGGTGCAGTCCACACCATCCTCCAGATCATTAATGAAGATATTGAATAAAACCGGCCCCAGCACCGACCCCTGGTACAGGCTATTATTGTTTGTATTGCAGTAGCATCTAGAAACCGCTATCATAGACCAGACCCCCGTTGTGTTAGGCCTGGTGCAGCTCCTTCCATAGTCTTCTCCCACCTTTAGCTTCTTACCTGCTGCCCACCCACCCAGATGCCTGGAACAGATTCCCACCTTGGGCTGTATAAGTAGGGGCATTGCCAGCAGATCGAGGGACGTGATCATTCCCCTCTACTCAGCACTGGTGAGGCCTCATCTGGAGTACTGTGTCCAGTTTTGGGCCCCACACTACAAGAAGGATGTGGAAAAATTGGAAAGAGTCCAGCGGAGGGCAACAAAAATGATTAGGGGGCTGGAGCACATGACTTATGAGGAGAGGCTGAGGGAACTGGGATTGTTTAGTCTGCAGAAGAGAAGAATGAGGGGGGATTTGATAGCTGCTTTCAGCTACTTGAAAGGGGGCTCCAAAGAGGATGGATCTAGACCAGGGGTAAGCAACCTTTCAGAAGTGGTGTGCCGAGTCTTCATTTATTCACTCTAATTTACGGTTTCGCGTGCCAGTCATACATTTTAACGTTTTTAGAAGGTCTCTTTCTATAAGTCTATATTATATAACTAAACTATTGTTGTATGTAAAGTAAATAAGGTTTTTAAAATGTTTAAGAAGCTTCATTTAAAACTAATTTGGGCAACAAAATGGCAAATGAAATTTAATGTGGATAAATGTAAAGTAATGCACATTGGAAAAAATAACCCCAATTATACATACAATATGATGGGGGCTAATTTAGCTACAATGAGTCAGGAAAAAGATCTTGGAGTCATTGTGGATAGTTCTCTGAAGACGTCCACACACTGTGCAGAGGCGGTCAAAAAAGCAAACAGGATGTTAGGAATCATTAAAAAGGGGATAGAGAATAAGACTGAGAATATATTATTGCCCTTATATAAATCCATGGTACGCCCACATCTCGAATACTGTGTACAGATGTGGTCTCCTCACCTCAAAAAAAGATATTCTAGCACTAGAAAAGGTTCAGAAAAGAGCAACTAAAATGATTAGGGGTTTGGAGAGGGTCCCATACGAGGAAAGATTAAAGAGGCTAGGACTCTTCAGCTTGGAAAAGAGAAGACTAAGGGGGGATATGATAGAAGTATATAAAATCATGAGTGATGTTGTGAAAGTGGATAAGGAAAAGTTATTTACTTATTCCCATAATACAAGAACTAGGGGTCACCAAATGAAATTAATAGGCAGCAGGTTTAAAACAAATAAAAGGAAGTTCTTCTTCATGCAGCGCACAGTCAACTTGTGGAACTCCTTACCTGAGGAGGTTGTGAAGGCTAGGACTATAACAGTGTTTAAAAGAGAACTGGATAAATTCATGGTGGTTAAGTCCATAAATGGCTATTAGCCAGGATGGGTAAAGAATGGTGTCTCTAGCCTCTGTTTGTCAGAGGATGGAGATGGATGGCAGGAGAGAGATCACTTGATCATTGCCTGTTAGGTTCACTCCCTCTGGGGCACCTGGCATTGGCCACTGTCGGTAGGCAGATACTGGGCTAGATGGACCTTTGGTCTGACCCAATACGGCCGTTCTTATGTTCTTAAATTAAAATGCAGAGCCCCCCGGACTGGTGGCTAGGACCCAGGCAGTGTGAGTGCCACTGAAAATCAGCTCAGGTGCTGCCTTTGGCACGTGTGCCATAGGTTGCCTACCCCTGATCTAGACTGTGGCAGTCTAGATGACAGAACAAGGAGTAATGGTCTCAAGTTGCAGTGAGGGAGGTTTAGGTTGGATATTAGGAAAACCTTTTTCACTAGGAGGGTGATGAAGCACTGGAATGGGTTACCTAGGGAGGTGGTGGAATCTCCTTCCTTAGAGGTTTTTAAGGTCAGGCTTGACAAAGCCCTGACTGGGATGATTGAGTTGGCAATTGGTCCTGCTTTGAGCAGGGGGTTGGACTAGATGACCTGAGGTCCCTTCCAACCCTGATATTCTATGATTCAGAGCCACCCCCCTTCATATCTTGCCTTGAAGCCCTACTTCACCCAGGAATGCTTCAGATGTTGCTGTCGGTGCTAATAACCTTCCCATGGCCTCCTGTCCCCGAACAGCTGTCTCTGGTCAGTTCTTGGCATATCTCATCTGTGTTTGTCTGATCTCTCCTAGCTCCCAGTTTACCTTCAGCCACAAGCGGGGTTGTCATCAATTCAAGGGTGGAACTTAATGGATATGCTGGATTGGTGGCTTACAGGAGGTGAGGGTATAACAGCACTATAAAAAGTATTAATATTTATAAGGGAGCAGAGAACTAAGATTCCCGGCTCCTGCATTCAATTCCCAGTGGCCCACAGAGTTGCTATGTAACCTAGAGCATGTCACTTAGAATCCGGGCCTTCGTTTCCCTATTCATTTCTAGTATGAGAGGCTCATGGTAGAGCTGGGCAAAAAGTGCAAAAGCATTTTTGCAGACATTTTTTTCAAAAAATGTGGCACTTTCCATTTTAATTATTTTCTGACCTCTTGATGAGTGGGATTGAGAGGCTCAGCTGCAGTGCTGGCTGGAGCTGGGGGAGCCAAGGCCATGGCTAAGGGGTGTTTGGTGAGAGCGGGGCATGAGGGTCCCAGTTGGGCAGGCCCAGGTGGAGTGCGATAAGTGGCACATCCTAACCTAACCCTAATGTCATTGCCTTACCCCGTATCCAGAACGGCCCTGTTCCCCAGCCACAGGCGTCTGAGGTCACCGCTTGTACCCAGAGTGACCCTGCTCCTCTCCTCTCCTCTGTGATTTCAGTGCTACACCCCTGTATCCAGGGACCCTGCCCCCCTCCCCCAGGCCTCTGTGAGCTCACTGCTACTCCCCTGTATCCGTGACCCTGCTCCCCTTCCCTGTGAGCTCAGTGCTACACCCCTGTATCCAAGGACCTCCCCTCCCAGTCCCCCAGGTCTCTGTGAGGTCACTGCTGCTCCCCTCCCCTGTGAGCTCAGTGCTACACCCCTGTATCCAGGGACCTCCCCTCCCCGTCCCCCAGGTCTCTGTGAGGTCACTGCTGCTCCCCTCCCCTGTGAGCTCAGTGCTACACCCCTGTATCCAGGGACCTCCCCTCCCCCTCCCCCAGGCCTCTGTGAGCTCACTGCTGCTCCCCTCCCCTGTGAGCTCAGTGCTACACCCCTGTATCCAGGGACCTCCCCTCCCCCTCCCCCAGGTCTCTGTGAGGTCACTGCTGCTCCCCTCCCCTGTGAGCTCAGTGCTACACCCCTGTATCCAGGGACCTCCCCTCCCCATTCCCCAGGTCTCTGTGAGGTCACTGCTGCTCCCCTCCCCTGTGAGCTCAGTGCTACACCCCTGTATCCAGGGACCTCCCGTCCCCGTCCCCCAGGTCTCTGTGAGGTCACTGCTGCTCCCCTCCCCTGTGAGCTCAGTGCTACACCCCTGTATCCAGGGACCTCCCCTCCCCGTCCCCCAGGTCTCTGTGAGGTCACTGCTGCTCCCCTCCCCTGTGAGCTCAGTGCTACACCCCTGTATCCAGGGACCTCCCCTCCCCGTCCCCCAGGTCTCTGTGAGGTCACTGCTGCTCCCCTCCCCTGTGAGCTCAGTGCTACACCCCTGTATCCAGGGACCTCCCCTCCCCGTTCCCCAGGTCTCTGTGAGGTCACTGCTGCTCCCCTCCCCTGTGAGCTCAGTGCTACACCCCTGTATCCAGGGACCTCCCCTCCCCCTCCCCCAGGCCTCTGTGAGCTCACTGCTGCTCCCCTCCCCTGTGAGCTCAGTGCTACACCCCTGTATCCAGGGACCTCCCCTCCCCCTCCCCCAGGTCTCTGTGAGCTCACTGCTGCTCCCCTCCCCTGTGAGCTCAGTGCTACACCCCTGTATCCAGGGACCTCCCCTCCCCGTTCCCCAGGTCTCTGTGAGGTTACTGCTGCTCCCCTCCCCTGTGAGCTCAGTGCTACACCCCTGTATCCAGGGACCTCCCCTCCCCGTCCCCCAGGTCTCTGTGAGCTCACTGCTGCTCCCCTCCCCTGTGAGCTCAGTGCTACACCCCTGTATCCAGGGACCTCCCCTCCCCCTCCCCCAGGCCTCTGTGAGCTCACTGCTGCTCCCCTCCCCTGTGAGCTCAGTGCTACACCCCTGTATCCAGGGACCTCCCCTCCCCCTCCCCCAGGTCTCTGTGAGCTCACTGCTGCTCCCCTCCCCTGTGAGCTCAGTGCTACACCCCTGTATCCAGGGACCTCCCCTCCCCGTTCCCCAGGTCTCTGTGAGGTCACTGCTGCTCCCCTCCCCTGTGAGCTCAGTGCTACACCCCTGTATCCAGGGACCTCCCCTCCCCATCCCCCAGGTCTCTGTGAGGTCACTGCTGCTCCCCTCCCCTGTGAGCTCAGTGCTACACCCCTGTATCCAGGGACCTCCCCTCCCCGTCCCCCAGGTCTCTGTGAGGTCACTGCTGCTCCCCTCCCCTGTGAGCTCAGTGCTACACCCCTGTATCCAGGGACCTCCCCTCCCCATCCCCCAGGTCTCTGTGAGGTCACTGCTGCTCCCCTCCCCTGTGAGCTCAGTGCTACACCCCTGTATCCAGGGACCTCCCCTCCCCGTCCCCCAGGTCTCTGTGAGGTCACTGCTGCTCCCCTCCCCTGTGAGCTCAGTGCTACACCCCTGTATCCAGGGACCTCCCCTCCCCCTCCCCCAGGCCTCTGTGAGCTCACTGCTGCTCCCCTCCCCTGTGAGCTCAGTGCTACACCCCTGTATCCAGGGACCTCCCCTCCCCCTCCCCCAGGTCTCTGTGAGGTCACTGCTGCTCCCCTCCCCTGTGAGCTCAGTGCTACACCCCTGTATCCAGGGACCTCCCCTCCCCATTCCCCAGGTCTCTGTGAGGTCACTGCTGCTCCCCTCCCCTGTGAGCTCAGTGCTACACCCCTGTATCCAGGGACCTCCCCTCCCCGTCCCCCAGGTCTCTGTGAGGTCACTGCTGCTCCCCTCCCCTGTGAGCTCAGTGCTACACCCCTGTATCCAGGGACCTCCCCTCCCCCTTCCCCAGGTCTCTGTGAGGTCACTGCTGCTCCCCTCCCCTGTGATCCTCAGTGCTACACCCCTGTATCCAGGGACCTCCCCTCCCCGTCCCCCAGGTCTCTGTGAGGTCACTGCTGCTCCCCTCCCCTGTGAGCTCAGTGCTACACCCCTGTATCCAGGGACCTCCCCTCCCCTCCCCCAGGCCTCTGTGAGCTCACTGCTGCTCCCCTCCCCTGTGAGCTCAGTGCTACACCCCTGTATCCAGGGACCTCCCCTCCCCGTCCCCCAGGTCTCTGTGAGGTCACTGCTGCTCCCCTCCCCTGTGAGCTCAGTGCTACACCCCTGTATCCAGGGACCTCCCCTCCCCGTTCCCCAGGTCTCTGTGAGGTTACTGCTGCTCCCCTCCCCTGTGAGCTCAGTGCTACACCCCTGTATCCAGGGACCTCCCCTCCCCGTCCCCCAGGTCTCTGTGAGGTCACTGCTGCTCCCCTCCCCTGTGAGCTCAGTGCTACACCCCTGTATCCAGGGACCTCCCCTCCCCCTCCCCCAGGCCTCTGTGAGCTCACTGCTGCTCCCCTCCCCTGTGAGCTCAGTGCTACACCCCTGTATCCAGGGACCTCCCCTCCCCGTCCCCCAGGTCTCTGTGAGGTCACTGCTGCTCCCCTCCCCTGTGAGCTCAGTGCTACACCCCTGTATCCAGGGACCTCCCCTCCCCGTCCCCCAGGTCTCTGTGAGGTCACTGCTGCTCCCCTCCCCTGTGAGCTCAGTGCTACACCCCTGTATCCAGGGACCTCCCCTCCCCCTCCCCCAGGTCTCTGTGAGCTCACTGCTGCTCCCCTCCCCTGTGAGCTCAGTGCTACACCCCTGTATCCAGGGACCTCCCCTCCCCGTTCCCCAGGTCTCTGTGAGGTTACTGCTGCTCCCCTCCCCTGTGAGCTCAGTGCTACACCCCTGTATCCAGGGACCTCCCCTCCCCGTCCCCCAGGTCTCTGTGAGGTCACTGCTGCTCCCCTCCCCTGTGAGCTCAGTGCTACACCCCTGTATCCAGGGACCTCCCCTCCCCCTCCCCCAGGCCTCTGTGAGCTCACTGCTGCTCCCCTCCCCTGTGAGCTCAGTGCTACACCCCTGTATCCAGGGACCTCCCCTCCCCGTTCCCCAGGTCTCTGTGAGGTTACTGCTGCTCCCCTCCCCTGTGAGCTCAGTGCTACACCCCTGTATCCAGGGACCTCCCCTCCCCGTCCCCCAGGTCTCTGTGAGGTCACTGCTGCTCCCCTCCCCTGTGAGCTCAGTGCTACACCCCTGTATCCAGGGACCTCCCCTCCCCGTCCCCCAGGTCTCTGTGAGGTCACTGCTGCTCCCCTCCCCTGTGAGCTCAGTGCTACACCCCTGTATCCAGGGACCTCCCCTCCCCGTTCCCCAGGTCTCTGTGAGGTCACTGCTGCTCCCCTCCCCTGTGAGCTCAGTGCTACACCCCTGTATCCAGGGACCTCCCCTCCCCGTTCCCCAGGTCTCTGTGAGGTCACTGCTGCTCCCCTCCCCTGTGAGCTCAGTGCTACACCCCTGTATCCAGGGACCTCCCCTCCCCGTTCCCCAGGTCTCTGTGAGGTCACACTGCCTCACTCCTGCCCAGAGCAGGAAATCAGGGGCCTGGCTGGCATGGGGACCTGAGGGGCCCAGCTGGGAGGGGTGGGGGGCGCTGACTATAGGGTTGCCAGGCATCCAGTTTTCGACTGGAATGCCCAGTCTAAGACGGACCCTGGCAGCTCTGGTCAGCACAGCTGACCGTGCAGTTAAAAGTCCAGTTGGCCCCAGCAGTGTCCGTCTTGCCCCTAGGCAGAGGGGCAGCCGGGGAGCTCCACATGCTGCACCACCCCGAGCGCCATCTCTGCAGCTCCCATTGTCCGGAGAAGGTAATGTAGAACCCCCTGGCTGCCCCTCTGCCTAGGAGCCAGAGGGACATGCCCAGTAGCGGATTAGCCAACGGGGCTCATACCTAGGGGCGCTGGCCAATTGGGGGTGCCCCTGTGCCCTGACCCGCTCTGTCCCACCCGCCCAGTGCTCCTGACAGGGAGAAGTGTTGGGGCATGGGGGCTTGCCTTGCTCCGCCCGGCACTCCTGTCGCGGTGGCAGGAGCACCAGGCAGGCGGATCTGGGCAAGCCCCCGGGCCGGACCCCACTCCCTGACAGGAGCGTCAGGGGGCAGAGCAGGGAAAGCCCCCAGGCCTGACCCCATTTCCTCAGTAGGAGCACCAGGGAGTTGGAGGGACTGCCACTTGCAGTGGCCCAGGGCCCCTCAAAACCATAATCTGCCTCTGGATATGTCAGCCGCTTCTGTGGCCACCTGAGATAAACGCCTCCTGGAGCCCGCACCCGAAATGTCCTCCCATGTCCCAATCCCCAGCCCTGAGCCCCCTCCAGCATCAAATTCCCTCCCAGAGCCCACAGCTCCACCTGCACCCCAACCCCTGCCCCAGGCTGGAGCCCCTTCCCAAACCCCAAATCTCTCATTCCTGGCTCCACCCCAGAGCCCGCACCCCCAGCCAGAGCCCTCACACTACCCCACACCCCAACCCCCAACCTCCACTGCCCCAGCCCGGAGCCCCGTCCCACACTCCAAACCCCTTGGCGCCACCCCCGAGCCCCCTCCTGCACCCCAAAGCCAGAGCTCAAACTCCCTCCTGAACCCCAACCCTCTACCCCAGGCCGGTGAAAATGAGCGAGGGTGGGGAAGAGAAAGCAATGGAGGAAGGGGGATGAGGTGAATGGGGGGCCTCAGCAAAGGGGTGGGGCAGGTTCTTTACGGGGAGATTTTGGCAAACCAGTAAAGTGCCTGAAACCACTATGGCTTATTGTTAAAAGCAACCTATTAAGCAGTCTCAGCTTGACCAAGGCAGGAGGGGAGGGGGTTTGGGGTGCCACAGAAAGGGCAGCTTGACCCCGCGTCCTTCCTGATAAGAATTGTGTTGAAGTTGCTGATGCATTTTAAAAGAGCAGGATGTGCCCCAGGAATGTCTATTGGGGTCTCAAGGCTGCAAACTCTGGAAAAACCCACACCTGGTTAATCAATAATCAGAGGAAACCTCTTGTTTGACCATTGAAACTGCTTACTTAGCAAGTTTTCTTTAAGGGACATGTCATTCTATTACTAATGTATAAATAAGGGGAAAAAAGCTTGAGACTCATTTGGGGACACTTTTGGACTCTTTTTGGACTCTCCCTCTGAATACATCTTGCGGTCCCCACTGGCAGACAGAAGATTTGGCCACCGGAAGCCTGCCGCTGTGTCACTCGAGGGCCACACTCAGCTTTGGTAATTATCAAGGGATGGGGGTGTTTTACTAACTTGTTGTGGATGTGTGTAAGTGCTTGAGACTAAGTAAACTTTAGCTTTAAGTGAAAGCACTCTTGTGTTGTCCTGTTTGTGCAGCCATCTACCGGTCGGATGGCCGTGTCTCCCCTGATTTATCTCCTGACACCAGCTCACACAGAGTAAAACTTACCAAGAGCTTTGGGGTTGAAAGAACCCCAGGTAAAAGTTTGGGTCCTCCAGGCAGGGGTGGGGCAAGGATGTTCGATTTTCTGCAGTCAGAAAGTTGGCAACCATAGCTGACCAGAGTGGGATGAGGGGCCCATAACGCTAAACCTGTGCCTAACTCTCACCACTGTATCCTGAGTGACCCAACGGTGGTGTTAATGGAAATCAGGCTTTTCTGGTTTTCTGATTGTCCCCAAAATCAATAGGGTTCTGCTCAGTGATGCCTAGAACATCCCCTGACATTCTGGAATTGATCCAATGTGGTTTTCAAAGCTATCACAGTACAGACAGAGAGCTCGGCCAATTATTATTATAAACAATGGACCAGAGAACTAGGATTTCAGATACCTGGCACACCCACAGATTTACTGTGTAATTTTTGGCAAATCACCGTAACATTGGTGCTTCAGTTTCCCCCATTCATTTCTAGTCTGGGAGCTGGTTGAAAAAGTCACAAATATTTTTGCAGATTTTTTTTCCTTAAAAAGTGTCAATTTCAATTTTTTTTGTAAAGAAAAAATGCCGACCATTCGATAAGTTGGTTGGAATAACGCATACAATATGACAGGTTTCAGAGTAGCAGCCATGTTAGTCTGTATCCGCAAAAAGAACAGGAGTACTTGTGGCACCTTAGACTAAATTTGTTAGCCACAAGTACTCCTGTTCTTTTTGCACATGTTTGCACATGCACAAAATGTTTTCCTTGACATTTCAGAAGTATTCATCCAGCTGCATTGATGAGACCCTGAAGGCTTTTTTGCCAGTGGTCCACAAGCTAATCTAACAAGACTCTGAACCTCAGACCGGGCCAGCATTTAATTCCTGATCCAAAAGAGCGTAATGAAAGGCCTCTGCTTTTGAACAGAACAGGGCCGGCTCCAGGCCCCAGCACGCCAAGCGCGTGCTTGGGGCGGCATGCCGTGGGGGCGCTCTGCCAGTCGCTGGGAGGGCAGCAGGCAGCTCCGGTGGACCTCCCGCAGGCGTGCCTGCAGATGCTCCACCGGAGCCGCGGGACCAGCGAACCCTCCGCAGGCATGTCTGCAGGAGGTCCACCGGAGCCGCAGGACCGGCGACCGCCAGAGCGCCACCCGCGGCGTGCCGCCATGCTTGGGGCGGCGAAATTGCTAGAGCCACCCCTGGAACAGAAGCCAGGTAAATCAGGGATTGATCCTCCTTGATGCGGAGGGGTCTCGACTCACTTTGATTGCAGCGGGGAACTGAGGGGTGTTTAGCTATTTATGGTATGAGACCCGCAGATTATTCCTTGATACAACCTGAAAACTGATACAAATTGCATTTGATCAATACTTTGCTCCCATAGAGAGACCTAAAGCTCAGCAGGGTGCTGCAAATGGCCAGGGGTTAAGAGGCTCATCCAAGATCATTACAGTCAAAGGAATTCTTTCCAGTGACTTCAGTGGATGTTGGATCAGATCCAAAGTGGGGAAATTCTTGGCTTGGATGTTACCTAAAGATACCAGGCTGCCTTCTCCACTGCTTGGCACCTCATGTCATGTAGCCAATTACAGCTTTGCCGAGTGGGCGTGAAGTGCTGCCATGCCGATGACTTTTCTTGGTATAGGTGTAAGTGACTGCACAAGACAGCAGAGAACCAGGCCTAGCTTCCCTGGGACAATGATGGCTGTTACTATGGTAATCCGCGCATGATCTTCTACCAGCAAAACATGTAAGGACTGTTACAAACCTCTTCTGCCCCAACTATCCCCTGGGAGGCAACCAGAATCACTCGGCTTGGGGGCAGTGTGATTGGGACATGGCTGCTCTTGAACTCCCTGGGCCTAATTCTGCCCTGATTTACACTCTGTGTGGGGTGCAGGGATGTAAGTCAGGGTCCCCTGCTATGACAGAAATGGTTTGAGATACGGTGAATAGTCATTAATCAGGGAAAACTTAGGGCCTGTTGGGCTACTCATTACCAGGGGCGGCTCTATGGTTTTTGCCGCCCCAAGCATGGCAGTCAGGGAGCCTTCTGCAACGTTTCTGTGGGAGGTCCGCCGGTCATGTGGATTCAGTGGCGGTTCTGTGGGTGATCTACCGGTCCTGCGCTTTCAGTGTACCTGCCACCGAATTGCTGCTGAAGCCGCGGGACCGGCAGACCTCCAGCAGAAACGCCGCTGAAGGCTCCCACACTGCCACACTCACGACAACCGGCAGGCCTTGCTCATTAGGGATGCCAGTTTTGGTTGGACATATTCCTGGAGGTTTCATTACATGACCATCTTTAATTAAAGATTCATCTTTAATTCCTGGAGACTCCAGGCCCCACATGGTGTATCAGCCTCAACGGCCAAACAGGCCCCTGCAGACAGATGAGAGAAGCAGCCATGCCATTGGGAAGCCATGAAGGGTCAGAGATGGGAACTGTTTTCAGATGTTCCATCAGAGGTAGCTCAGTCTTCTCATCTGTCAGGGGATGTAGTCACCTCTTGTGTGTTTGCAGCTGTGGGGCTAGGCTGAGGTTAGGATTTAGTTGTATTTGATTTTAAAAAAGAAAACAAAGCTGGAACTGTAGCCATTGGCATGAATGGATAGTTCCCTGCCCTGGAACAGGTCCCACCTCCGACGCTAGCTCCTTAGTAATAGGAAAAGGCAAATCTGACAGAGAAGTCTAAACTGGCTGGAAGGGAAACAGATCCAACCTCCTGCAAAAGAGCACTTCAGCGCTGTGGCTGCTTGGTTCTGCCAAATGTAAAGGGCCACCCCTAGAAAGGCATTCTGGGAAAAATAGTGACCCTAAGAGAGCGAGCCAATGGTGAGGCGCTACCAGGAACCCGGAAGCTCTCTAGGAAGGGGTCGTTTCTCTCTTGTGCCTATTGTTGCTGTGCCACTGTAAGTGCAACATCTTGTAATCTCGAGCTATGGCAGGTGAGTGGAGCTAGAACAAATGATCTGTCTTTTACCAGAGCTTCTGGGAATCAGCCACTGAAGATGGTGCAGCTCCATTGGGTACCCTGGAGCAAAGCTTGGCCTTTGGCTGCCGCTTGCAGCCAGCAGAGGTCTGGGGTAACCCATCCAGGCTTCTAGTCCTGTTTCCTCTGGGTTCTCTGTTAAGTGACTGTTTCCTGTTATTGATGTTGCAGGGGATAGCTGTGGGTGTAGACTGCAGGGGTTGGCTTGTTATTTCCTCTTTGGCTATTCTAACCATTCAGGGTGGTCACCTGTGTCGTGGGAATAGGGCAAGTGGCACCGCCGTTCCCCCTCTGGACCATCTCCTCAGGTGTCAGCCTGGCGCCTTTTCCTCTCCTGGGGCAGAATCCTGCCGTTCTCCCTCTCCTGGGCTACAGCTGGGCTACAGCACCCTGTGTGTCACCATGCTGACTGAGTGCAGCACCTGTGGTTCTTCCCTTCAGGAGTCCGAGCGGGGTGAGCAGTGACTCGACAGCCAGCTTAAACCAAAGTACGGTTGTTTTAACAGTAGGAATAAAGCATTTAGAGGACAATGTTTTTAAAGCAGTCCACAGGCATGGCTTATCCCCTCCTGGTGACCTCGATCAGGGGTGGGCAAACTACGGCTCGGGGGCCGCATCTGGGGCCCTCCAGATGTTTTAATTTGGCCCTTGAGCTCCCACGAGGGAGCGGGGCCCAGGGCTTGCTCCACTCTGCGCAGCTCCCGGAAGCAGCAGTATGTCCCCCTCCGGCTCCTATGTGTGGAGGCAGCCACGGGGCTCTTCCCCTTGAGTCTTCTAGGCTGAGATTCTCTGTGCTGCCCCTATAGAGTTCAGCACAGGGGGCGGAGGGTCAAACCAACTTCACACCACATTTGTGCCTTTGGATTATGAGGTGGCTGGGGGCCGGCAGGGTCCTTGGTGTAGATGAGCAGCTGCAGAAGTGCCCCGATGTACAGTCGCCTCCTGATGGCTCCCTAGGAATCCCCTCGGGGGCGCACTATGGCCCTCGTCTCTCATGCCCTCAGTACATCCTTGTGAGGGCCTGTGCCAGGGGAATTCTACCCCGGCCTCCCGTTGCACAGGTCTGGCCCTCTATGTTGCTGGAGTGGCATATGGGGAACAGGATCTGTCCTCTGGCTTACTCTGGGTGTGGAGTCCAGCCTCAGGATAGGCCCAGAGTGATGTGAACCGGAGCTGTGCTGCTAAATGATATTGAAAGGAGTTTGGGAGAGCTAGCTCCCTCCGGACGGGCAGCTGCTGAGTTTGCAGGCGCAGCCTGGCTTTGTCTCTTCTGTTCACTGCGTACATGGAGAGACATGGCAGAGGATTAATGGGGAGGCTTTGGAGAAGGCCAGGAGAGTGTGCCCTCTATGACTGTTTTAATCCTGCCACAGCTTAAATAATTTGTATGTTCTCCAGATGCTCAAATCGGTAACTGCTTGAGTTAGGACACAGTGCAGAGCCAGTAAAAGCACAAGGTTATTGTGCTCATTAATCCCTAGCTATTGAAAGGGTTTCAGTTGTAGCCCACAGGGCTAGCTTGCCTTCATTATATTCAGCAGTAACTCACAGAACCTACAGGCTTGTCTCCTGTAAAATGTTGGATTCAGCAGTTAGCATAAGGCTTGAGGCCTATGAACTTGGGCACAGATAAATGACTTAACAGTCACCCCTACATTTTGGGGAACTGGAAATAGAGTGGCAGGGGGAATTTGGTCCCTAATGACATCAGCCAACCACAGGAGCATGAGCTAACACCGGATTTTGGATAGAATATCCGCAAATGTCTAACCACAAGAGTGCCATGGCAACGAATTGATGTATATGATAATAAGTTGAGATAATTAATACACTAATCTATAGGAGAAGGGCACCCCAACATTAGTAGGGTGAGGACATACAAATAAGGAAGAGGGGAGAAACTCCTAGTGACTATGCATATTATCCAACCTGTGGGCAAGAGGAGAGAGAGATGTAGCTCTTGGGAGGTGCGAGGGTGATGGCCACTGGTGATGATGAGGAAGGTGATGGTGATGAGGAAGATAATGGCTAACATTCAGGTTGTTCTGCAAGGCATGGTGTGAGTATGTGGCTGTGCAGATTACATTCTGTATTATCTCTATCTGTTAGAGAGGTTGTGACTTTGCTAAATGAACTAATAAATTATTGTAAATATAGAAGAGTTCCTATAGTGTGAGTATCAGAGGGGTAACCGTGTTAGTCTGTATCCACAAAAACAATGAGGAGTCTGGTGGCACCTTAAAGACTAACAGATTTATTTGGGCATAAGCTTTTGTGGGTAAAAAAACCACTTTTTCAGATCATAGAATCATAGAATATCAGGGTTGGAAGGGACCTCAGGAGGTCATCTAGTCAAACCCCCTGCTCAAAGCAGGACCTAATCCCCAACTAAATCATCCCAGCCAGGGATTTGTCAAGCCTGACCTTAAAAACCTCTAAGGAAGGAGATTCCACCACCTTCCTAGATAACCCATTCCAGTTGCTTCACCACTCTCCTAGTGAAAAAGGTTTTCCTCATATACAATCTAAACCTCCCCTACTGCAACTTGAGACAATTACTCCTTGTTCTGTCACCTGCTACCACTGAGAACAGTCTAGATTCATCTTCTTTGGAACCCCCTTTCAGGTAGTTGAAAGCAACTATCAAATCCCCCCTCATTCTTCTCTTCTGCAGACTAAACAATCCCAGTTCCCTCAGCCTCTCCTCATAAATCATGTGCTCCAGACCCCTAATATTTTTGTTGCCCTCCGCTGGACTCTTTCCAATTTTTCCACATCCTTGTAGTGTGGGGCCCAAAACTGGACACAGTACTCCAGATGAGGCCTCACCAATGTTGAATAGAGGGGAATGATCACGTCCCTTGATCCACTGGCAATGCCCCTACTTATACAGCCCAAAATGCTGTTAGCCTTCTTGGCAACAAGGGCACACTGTTGACTCATATCCAGCTTCTCGTCCACTGAAACCCCTAGGTCCTTTTCTGCAGAACTGCTGCCTAGTCTGTAGCAGTGCATGGGATTCTTCCGTCCTAAGTGCAGGACTCTGCACTTGTCCTTGTTGAACCTCATCAGGTTTCTTTTGGCCCAATCCTCTAATTTGTCTAGGTCCCTCTGTATCCTATCCCTATCCTCCAGCATATCTACCACTCCTCCCAGTTTAGTGTCATCTGCAAACTTGCTGAGGGTGCAGTCCACACCATCCTCCAGATCATTAATGAAGATATTGAACAAAACCAGCCCCAGGACCAACCCTTGGGGCACTCCATTTAATACCGGCTGCCAACTAGACATGGAGCCATTGATCACTACCCATTGAGCCCAATGATCTAACCAGCTTTCTATCCACCTTATAGTCCATTCATCCAGCCCATACTTCTTTAACTTGCTGGCAAGAATACTGTGGGAGACCGTATCAAAAGCTTTGCTAAAGTCGAGGAATAACACGTCCACTGCTTTCCCCTCATCCACAGAGCCAGTTATCTCATCATAGAAGGCAATTAGGTTAGTCAGGCATGACTTGCCCTTGGTGAATCCATGCTGACTGTTCCTGATCACTTTCCTCTCCTCTAAGTGCTTCAAAATTGATTCCTTGAGGACCTGCTCCATGATTTTTCCAGGGACTGAGGTAAGGCTGACAGGCCAGTAGTTCCCCGGATCCTCCTTCTTCCCTTTTTTAAAGATGGGTAGTACATTAGCCTTTTTCCAGTCATCCAGGGCCTCGCCCAATCACGATGAGTTTTCAAAGATAATGGCCAATGGCTCTGCAATCACATCCGCCAACTCCTTTAGCACCCTCGGATGCAGTGTATCCAGCCCCATGGACTTGTGCTCATCCAGCTTTTCTAAATAGTCCTGAACCACTTCTTTCTCCACAAAGGGCTGGTCACCCTCTGGTGCAGGGAGTGAAAATTACAGATACAGACATAAATATACTGGCAGTTGAAGAGAAGGGAGTTACCTTACAAGTGGAGAACCAGTGTTGACAAGGCCACTTCAGTCAAGGTGGATGTGGTCCACTCCCAATAATTGATGAGGAGGTGTCAATACCAAGAGAGGGGAAATTGCTTTTGTAGTGAGCCAGCCACTCCCAGTCCCTATTCTAGCCCAAATGAATGGTGTTAAGTTTGCAAATGAATTGTACATAAAAGAATAAATGGACACAAGTCAGACATCAGGAATGGTAACATACAAAAGCCAGTAAGAGAACACTTCAGGCTCCCTGGACATTCAATAACAGATTTAAAAGTAGCCATTCTTCAACAAAAAAACTTCAAAAACAGACTTCAAAGAGAAACTGCAGCGCTACAATACAGTTCTGCAGTGATCTGGAAGCTACTTTCGCTGTCTCTGACTCAAGGAATATTTTCAACACACCACTGAACAGTGCACTGATCCACAGGAACCCTCCTACCAACAGTACAAGAAGAAGAATTCTCCGTGGACTCCTCCTGACGGTCGAAATGACAGATTGGACTTCTACATAGAGTGCTTCCACAGACATGCACAGGCTAAAATTGTGAACAAACAGCATCACTTGCCCCATAACCTCAGCTGTACAGAAAGCAACGCCATCCACAGCCTCAGAAACAACTCTGACTTTTTAATCAAAGGGGCTGACAAAGGAGGTGCTGTATTCATCATGAACAGGTTAGATTCATCATGAACAGAGGCTGCCAGACAACTCTCCAACACCACATTCTACAGGCCACTATCCTCTGAACCCACTGAGGAGTTTCAAAAGAAACTACACCATCTGCTCAACAAACTCCCTGCTACAGCACGGGAACAAATCTATATAGACACACCCCTAGAGCCCCAACCAGTGGTATTCTATCTGCTACCCAAGATCCATAAACCTGGAAATCCTGGATGCCCCACCATCTCAGGCACTGGCACTCTCACAGCAGGATTATCTGGCTATTTGGACTCTCTCCTCAGGCACTACGCTACCAGCACTCCTAGCGATCTTTGAGACACCGCTGACTTCCTGAGGAAACTACAATGCAGTGGTGATCTTCCTGAAAACACCATCGTGGCCACCATGGATATAAAATCTCTTTACACCAATATTCCACATGAGGATAGACTACAAGCGGTCAGGAATGGTATCCCTGATGAAGCCACGGCACACCTGGTGGCTGAGCTTTGTAACTTTGTCCTCACCCACAACCATTTCAGATTTGGGGACAATTTATACCTTCAAATCAGCGGCACTGCTACGGGTCCACGCATGGCCCCACAGTATGCCAACATTTTTGTGGCTGACTTAGAACAATGCTTTCTCAGCTCTCATCCCCTAACGCCCCTATTCTACTTGCGCTACATTGATGACATCTTCATCACATGGACCCACAGGAAGGAGGCCCTTGAAGAATTCCACCTGGATTTCAACAATTTCCACCATCAATTTCCACCATCAACCATCAATTTCCACTATCAACCTCAGTCTGGACCAGTCCACACAAGAGATCCAGTTCCTGGACACTACAGTGCAAACAAGTGATGGTTACTGTTGTACCAACCAGGCAGTAAAAGCAATTGGAGGCTCACCTGGGCTTTGCAGAAAGGGTGCAGGTGGATTCAGAGGCAGAAGATCCCACCATCATCACCAAAATGTTGTATCAACCAGGCAAGGTACTAACAAACTTCAACAGGACTTTATTTTTAAAGTGGAAACCTCTTTACCAAGCTGCTGCTGCGCCCTCTGCAACTCTCACTCAGCCTCCTCAACTCCTCCCCCTTCCTTCCTGTGTCCTGTCCTTTCAGACTCCCAACAGCCAGTGCTCCCAGTTCTAATCATCACAAGCAGCATCTAAACACCACAGTTACATAAACACCACCCTATACAGGAAACCTACTGACCGCTATTCTTACCTACGTGCCTCCAGCTTCCATCCAGGACACATCACATGATCCATTGTCTACAGCCAAGCCCTAAGATACAACCGCATTTGCTCCAATCCCTCAGGCAGAGACAAACACCTACAAGAGCTTTATCAAGGATTCTTAAAACTACAATACCCACTTATGGAAGTGAGGAAACAGATTGACAGAGTGAGACAGGTACCCAGAAGTCACCTATTACAGGACAGGCCCAACAAGGAAAATAACAGAACACCACTGGCCACCATGTGCAGCCCACAGCTAAAACCTCTCCAGCACATGATCAACGATCTACAGCCTATCCTGGAAAATGATCCCTCACTCTCACAGGCCTTGGGAGGCTGGCCATTTCTCGCTTACAGACAGCCCCCCAACCTGAAGCAAATACTCACCAGCAACTACGCACCATACCACAGAAACACTAATCCAGGAACCAATCCCTGTAACAAACCTCGTTGCCTACTCTGTCCCCATATCTACTCTAGCAACACCATCATAGGACCCAACCACACCAGCTACACCATCAGGGGCTCATTCACCTGCACATCTACTCATGTGATACATGCCATCATGTGCCAGCAGTGCCCCTCATTGGCCAAACTGGACAGTCTCTACATAAAAGAATATATATAAATCCATGGTACGCCCACATCTCGAATACTGTGTACAGACGTGGTCTCCTCACCTCAAAAAAGATATTCTAGCACTAGAAAAGGTTCAGAAAAGGGCAACAAGAGGCTAGGACTCTTCAGCTTGGAAAAGAGAAGACTAAGGGGGGACATGATAGAGGTATATAAAATCATGAGTGATGTTGAGACAGTGGATAAGGAAAAATTATTTACTTATTCCCATAATACAAGAACTAGGAGTCACCAAATGAAATTAATGGGCAGCAGGTTTAAAACAAATAAAAGGAAGTTCTTCTTCACGCAGCGCACAGTCAACTTGTGGAACTCCTTACCTGAGGAGGTTGTGAAGGCTAGGACTATAACAATGTTTAAAAGGGGACTGGATAAATTCATGGTGGCTAAGTCCATAAATGGCTATTAGCTAGGATGGGTAAGAATGGTGTCCCTAGCCTCTGTTCATCAGAGGATGGAGATGGATGGCAGGAGAGAGATCACTTGATCATTGCCTGTTAGGTTCACTCCTTCTGGGGCACCTGGCATTGGCCACTGTCGGTAGACAGATACTGGGCTAGATGGACCTTTGGTCTGACCCGGTACGGCCGTTCTTATGTTCTTATGTTCTTATGTTATGTTAATAAATGGACACAAATCAGACATCAGGAATGGTAACATACAAAAGCCAGTAGGACAACACTTCAATCTCCCTGGACATTCAATAACAGATTTAAAAGTAGCCATTCTTCAACCAAAAAAACTTCAAAAACAGACTTCAAAGAGAAACTGCAGAACTAAAATTCATTTGCAAACTCAACACCATTAATTTGGGCTTGAATAGGGACTGGGAGTGTCTGGCTCACTACAAAAGCAATTTTCCCTCTCTTGGTGTTGACACCTCCTCATCAATTATTGGGAGTGGACCACATCCACCCTGATTGAATTGGCCTTGTCATCACTGGTTCTCCACTTGTAAAGTAACTCCCTTCTCTTCATGTGCCAGTATATTTATGCCTGTATCTGTAATTTTCACTCCATGCATCTGAAGAAGTGGGTTTTTTACCCACAAAAGCTTATGCCCAAATAAATCCATTAGTCTTTAAGTTGCTACTGGACTCCTCGTTGTTTTTATAGTGTGAGTATTGCAACTGTGCACATCGGGGTTCCCAACTGTATAGTAATTTTAATAATACTGGGCCTGATCTTGGGGCAAGAACCTGTCAACCCTCAAAGTGATAACTGAGAATTCTTAAGTAATCAATATAATTAATACATAATCTATAGATCAGGCTACACAGTGACTAACACCTGATCCTGCAGCCCAGACACAGATAAATCCCCTATCAAATTCCACCTGAGTTTTGCCTCCATCAGAAGGATTGGGTGCTTTAGCCCAAATTCTGTCCCTCCATTCCTGCACTTGGCTAAGGGATGGAGGTGGAGGAGCGGCAAAGGACCAGCTTGCACCTCCTGAATGCTCCATTCAAGCAGAGGTCTTCCCAGCCCCCAGTGTACAATATCTTAGAGTGACCTTGAGGGTGCCTTAATCAGTGTTCTGTCTGACTCATAGACTTTAAGGCCAGAAGGGACCATTATGATTTTCTAGTCTGACCTCCTGCACAACGCAGGCCACAGAATCTCACCCACTCACTCCTGTAACCTATCCCTGACCTATGTCTGAGCTATTGAACTCTTCAACTTGTGGTTTAAAGACCTCAAGGTGCAGAGAATCCTCCAGAAAGTGACCCAGGCCTCATGCTGCAGAGGAAGGCGAAAAACCTCCAGGGCCTCTGCCAATCTGCCCTGGAGGAAAATTCCTTCCCAACCCCAAATATGGTGATCAGCTAAACCCTGAGCATGTGGGCAAGACTCACCAGCCAGCACCCAGGAAAGAATTCTCTGTAGTAACTCAGATCCTGCCCCATCTAACATCCCATCACAGACCATTGGGCATATTTACTTCTAATAGTTCTGCAATGGTTCCTTATGAGTCATCCACCAAGCAAGGGTAGCTGCATTCCCGTGTGCTATACCCATACCCCCTTCATCCCTGGGCCACATCCTGTCCAAGAATCTGGATTGGGGGTCAGAACAGAACCATTTTAATAGCTCTCTCCCAGCCAGGGAAACCATTTAACCCGGGCAGTTCTACAGGGCAGTTCCACCCCCTTTAGTGGAAAAGAGAATTGGACACAATGGCTGTAAAGTTATCTGGGTGTGAAATTGCTGTTGAGTCCAAGGGGAACAAATCCAAATTAGATTCCAGTTTACCTTCAGCCACAGGTGGGGTTGTCATCACTTCAAGGATGGTGGGTAATGGACATGCTGGACTGGTGGCTTACAGTAGGTGAGGGTATCATAGCAAAGAGGGAAGGGAGAGTCACATAGTTCATACCTGCAATGCAGTACTGAGAAGGACATGACTAATGGTGTCACAGCATAGGGCATAATGGGCACCCCTGCTTATAGAGTCAAATAAAAGGGAATTTTGCTGGTTCTTTCTTACAACACCCTGTGGGAGCAGCACCCAGAAGTGTAACCAACTGGATAAATTGATTCCTACATTGTAGCTGCTCCAGAATTCAGAACAAATGGAACCTTCTGCTCAATTAAATACTGTGCCTGGGTTCCATTGAGAGAGTGTTCACTGTCCCAAGGGGTGGGGGAGCATTTGGAAGAGGAATGCAAGGATGAGCCTGGAGTGGAATGAAGACAGATGAGTCCTCTTGAATGCAAAAACAACAAGGAGTCTGGTGGCACCTTAAAGACTAACAGATTTATTTGGGCATAAGCTTTTGTGGGTAAAACAGTGAGATTTTTTACCCCCAAAAGCTTATGCCCAAATAAATCTGTTAGTCTTTAAGGTGCCACCGGACTTGTTTTTGTGGATACAGACTAACACGGCTACCCCCTGATACTTGTCCTCTCGAATGGTTGCTATAGTTACAGAGCTATTGGTTGGCCAAAGTCTCTGCTGGAGTTTTACATAAGGCCAGAATGGACCATGATGATCATCTAGTCTGGTCTCTTGCTCAGCACAGGTCAGAGAACTTCCCCAAGCAATTCCTGCATCAAGCTCAGAATATCTAGCTGAGCTACAAAAGATCTTTTAGAAAGACATCCGGTCTTGATTTAAAGACTTCAAGTGATGGAGAATCAACTACATCCCATGGCTACAGGGGACACTACATACTAAAAGGTGAACTGTCAGGCCAGTGGGAGGTTACTAGTGGAGTTCCTCAAGGATCAGTTTTGGGTCCAATCTTATTTAAAATTTTCATCTAGATAATACTTTGTCCTACCATGAGTGTAGGGGACTGGACTAGATGACCTCTCAAGGTCTCTTCCATTCCTATGATGCTATGATTACTGACCATGGCACCAAAAGTGGCAGTGTACTAATAAAATCTGTGGATGACACACATTGGGAAGGGATTGCCAGTTCAGAGAAGGACTGCAATATCCTACAAGAAGATTTGGACGATCTTGAAAACTGGAGTAATAGAAATGGGATGAAATTTAATAGTGCAAAGTGCAAGGTCATGCACTTTGGGACTAACAATGAGTTTTTACTATAAGCTGGGAATTTAGCAGTTGGAAGCAGCAGAGGAGGGGCAGGCCGGGGGGTCTCCGTGTGCTTCTGCCCCCAGGCACCGCCACACAGCATCCCAGTGGCTGCAGGGGCCCTCGGGGGCGGGGGCAGCGTGCAGAAGCACAGCCCTGCCCCACCCCTGAGCTGCATGGAGGGGCCGGCGGCCACTGGAGTGAGCAGGCAGAAGCGGCTCAGCTTTGCTGCGCTGCCAGGGCCCCTGAGGGGGGAGCGCCCGGGGCAGCAGGCAGGGCCAAGGGAGAGACCCAGCCCCAAAACTGCTGGAGTGCCGCAGGCCACAGTGGGGAAGCTCGCGGGCCGCAGATGGAGTTTGAGACTCCTGAGGTAAAATGTACCAATGGTTAATTACCCTCACTGTAAACAAAAAAATCTGCACCTTATTTCTATTTTTAATTTGTTCAGCCTCACCCTCCAGCCACTGGATCGCTCTGAGCCTTTGTCTGCTAGATTAAAAAGCTGTCTACACTCAGAAATCTCTTTCCCATGTAGGGACTTATAGACCATGATCAAGTCACCTCTTAACCTTCTCTTGGCTAAGCTAAATAGACTGAGTGTCTTTAATCTCTCACTGTAGGGCAGCTTTCCTGACCTCAGATCATCCTTGCCGCTCTTTTCTGAAAGCTTTCCAACTTGTCAACATTCTTTTTAAAGCCTGGACCCCAGAACTAGACAGAGTCTCCAGTAATGGCCTCACTAATGCTGTACACAGTATCCTACTCACTATTCCCCTGCTTATGCACCCACAGAGGGCAAAAGGTCTGTTAGACATGCAATAAAGGGACCTGCTAGCAAGGTCGATACGCCTCGATTATAGACAATAACCAGTGCGGATCTCACTGGGTGACAGAATTCTTTCCAGCTGGTAAATCACTGATCTGAAGGATTCCTTTAGAGAGGAACAGGGAGGCGGAGTTGTGCTTGTGATCTCTGATGTGAAGTGGCAATGACCAGAAGTAGTTTTATTTTACTGGGATCTTTTGGCAGAATGGGGAAACAATTCTGTATCTGCCTATTGTATTTTTATGGCCTCCATTACTGTAATATCTGAGCACCTCTCCCCCTTTTACGTATTCCTGGAAGTGCAGTAACTAGGGCCAGTTACTGCTAGAGAGCAGACAAACCCACATTCTCATTAACGCAGCTTTGGGGGATTCCTACCATAACTCCACAGACTGGGCAGATGCTCCTGCTTTTTAGTGTCTGCACGAGAAGTTTACTGTCTGGCTTTGACTCTTCATAGCATTTCTGTCACTCTGCTAGAGACGCTAGTTCTCCTGACTTGATGTAAATGGCGGATCCTTAGAGTTTTGTGGCCTCTAGTTCCGCTGCAGGATTGGGGTGGGCAGGCTGGGGCTATGCTTGTTTTTTGAGCAGAGAATGTGTGGAGGGGGAGGAGTAGACAGGAGTGTTCAGGTCATTCAGTTCCTGGTGCTCTTCTATGGCTGCAGGTTCCAAACAGGAAGCTACAGGCTGCATCCACGCTCCAGCATGAACTTGCACGATCCAGCCTCGAGGTGCTTCCCTTGGGATTAGTCTCTCATGAGGAAGAGCAGCCCCGCTGCAAAATAGCAAGTCCTGTGTCCACACCATATGTGGCTCCAGGAATGCTGGGAACACATAATGGCAGTGTCTGTCCCCGGGGGCACCCTGCAAAGCTCAATTCCAGGGCCCTTAGCTGTGCCTTACACACACCAGGTGTGCGCTGCATAGAGGGTGGCATCTTGCACCCAGGTAGGGTGTGTTCCAGCTCCACAACGGTGTTTGTCCCCAGGGACAAGTAACCGAGTCATCTCAGGGGGGCCCTTGCGACTGCATGGCTGCAGGTGCCTAAAGCTGCCACTTCCATGGCCTCACTGGCTGAGCTGTGCAGGCCGTACGCCCAACTCGGCAGCGTTTCGGTCTTGGTCTGTCTGCGTGTAACATGGTAACTCTCCAACACTGCAAAATGTCAGGGAATGGTCCAGGCATCCGTGGGCAGAGCCCTATTGATTTGGAGGAAATTGGAAAACGGAAACGGGGAAGAGCTCCTTAGCAGACACAAATGATGAACATACTACAGCTTACATCAGGATAAGTGATGTCGCTCAGGGGTGTGAATAAGCCACACACACTCCCAGCAATCTAAGCTACAGCGAGCTATGAACTGGTGTGCACAGCGCTGTGTCGGTGGGAGAGCTTCTCCCGCTGACAGCTGCCGCTGCTCGTGGGGGCTGGAGCAGGGGGGAGGGGTAGCTCAGTGGGTTGCACATTGGCCTGCTAAACCCAGGGTTGTGAGTTCAATCCTTGAGGGGGCCATTTAGGGATCTGGGGCAAAAATCTGTCTGGGGCTTGGTCCTGCTTTGAGCAGGGGGTTGGACTAGATGGGCTTCTGAGGTCCCTTCCAGCCCTGATAGTCTATGGGCAGCGTGACTCCTGTATTTGGGGAGGCTGGGCCTGAGTGCCAAAAGCTCTCTAGAAGTGGGGGAGGGGGCCACCAGTGCCCAGACCATAGCCCCCTCCCTGAGATCTCTCCACCTGCTGCTCATGTCTCTTTGCCTGCTCCCCTGAGACACCCTGCCACTTGCACCTCTCTCTACCCCCTCCCCCAACTCCTCTTCACCTCCTCCCCCAGGGGGTGGTGGTGCTGCAGGGGAAGTGGCAGAAAAGCATGAGACAGGCAGGGGGGAACCACAGGGGAAAGGGGCGGAGAAGCATGAGCAGAAGGCCGTGGGGAAGAGGAGTGGTGTGGGCAGGGCCACAGAGGAAGAGTGGGATGCAGGAGCAAGGCCTCGGGGCAGAGTGTGGGCAGACCCACAGCCCCGCACCCTTTTGGCAGCAGCGCTCCAAAGGCATCCGGCCTGCAGCATGCTGCCAAAGGGAGGGGCGCTGCATCCTGTTTGGGAGGCTGAGCTCCCCATGCCTATTCTACCCCATGCCCATGGGCTGGAGTGATTGCGTGGCCAGGAGAGCTCTCTCCAGTCAGCTTAGAGTGTCTGCACTCACTTTTTGTGGGCCCGGCGCCAAACATATTTGTGGGTGAGCAGGCTCAGCCCGGCAGCAGGATCCCAGTGCAGAGGGACTTAGTGTGGGGGGATCCAGGTGGGGGTAGGAGAGTTCTGTGGGGCAATCTGGGTGCGGGTGGCTCAGTGGGAGATCTGGATGCACAGAAGCTCATTGGGGGGTTCCAGGTGCAGGGGCAATGGGACTCTGCAGGAATCTAGGTGAAGGTGTTTGGGGCTCAGCAGGGGGGTGTAGGTGCAGGGGAGGTGGGGTTCATTTGGGTGGGAGTCCAGGTGCAGGTGGTTGGGGCTCAGTGGGGAGGGTGTCTGGGGGGGCTCGTCGGGGTGGTACAGATGCAGGGGAGATGGGACTTGTCAGGGTGAGGGTTCAATGGGCCTGCTTAACAGGGGAGCCCCAGCTTCTGCCAAGGGGATGCTGCATGCTGGGCTCCAGCTTCCCCCCTGCCCCCACTCCCCCCATCCGCTTCTCTTCCCCATCCCATGCCCTTCTCCACTGCCCCATCTCCTCCCCAGGCTTGGGGGGCAGGGGGGAACCTCCCCCCAGCATGAGCTGGCAGAGCAGGTTGGGGCCAGGTCACTCCACTTCCTGCCGCCCGGTGAGTGCAGGGCACCCAACCCCTTCTGCAGTCCCCCAGGAGGTGTCGCTCAGGGGAGGGGGTTTAGGGAGAAACGGCGGAGTGGGGGCAGGGCTGAGGCAGAGCAGGGGTGGGAAGAGGCAGGGCGGGGGCGGAGGCAGCTTTCCTGGCTGGCTCAGCCGTCCGGGGGATCGGGCTGGCTGTGGCCCCTTTTGACTCTGGGCCTGGTACCATGGTAAACCCGGTACTGAGTGCAGCTGTGCCTCCATGAACTCTAGTGGAGCCATAGCCCCCATCTCACGCACCTCTGCAATTGCGTATAGGGCAAACAGCTG
Organism: Mauremys mutica; assembly: GCF_020497125.1. Lineage (NCBI taxonomy): Eukaryota > Metazoa > Chordata > Testudines > Geoemydidae > Mauremys > Mauremys mutica. The sequence continues at coordinate 32,719,997 of NC_059087.1, read as the reverse complement.
GTAGATGGCATCCATTAACTCCTTCCAACATCCCAGCGCCCTGCTCATCCACCCAACGGAACTTCATGGGTTGGCGCTGCGAATGACTTGTATCACTAGGCAGAAAGAAGAATAATGGGCGGGGCAGTGGGAATGGACATAGCCCATGACATGGAGGTGGCACGGGGGTCCCTGGTATAGGGAAAGGGGGGAATAGGGCACATAGAACCCCTAACCTGGAGGAAGGGTGGGAATGGGGGACAGAAAGAGCTTCTGACATGGAGGGAGAATGGGGGACCCAGCTATGTAGGGAGAGGGTAAGGGGAGAACACAGAACCCCTGAGAGGGGCTATGGGGGACCCTGGCTGGAATGGGGATATGTGGTAAAGAGGGGAATAGGGGTGTACACAGAGCCCCTGCCATGGAGGGCATGGGGGAGGTGGGAATGAGTGTGCACACAGAACCATTGGTTTGGGGGGAAGATGAGGGACCCTGATATGGTAGGAGGGGAACATGGAGGTGCACAGAGCCCCAGGCATGGGGGAGTTCCAGCAAAGGAAGCTGGGAAGGTGGCCAGGGAGCTGGCAGGGGAATGGAGGGACGCAAGGAGCCCTGGGTTTGTGCAATGAGCTCAGCCAACACAGGTGACAACATGTGCAACTCCCTGGTAGAGGTGGCCAAGAACGGGGGCCTCCCGGGCTTGTCAAGGCTGATTCCCCACTCTGGCATTTCAAATGCAGAAGGTGGGGGCCTGCAAGGACTCTTAAAATTAATACTGGCCACTGCAGGCTTGTATTAAACTCCCAAGGTTACAGCTTCTCTCTGACTTTGGATTGGTAGATGCTGCCACCACCTGAGTGCATGTGGGAATTCCTTCCTGTGGGGTACCCTCAAGCCCTTTCACCCCCTCTGGGGAAGAGCTAACAAGAAAAACAAAGGAAATCAGCCGTTGCCAATAGCTAAACAAACAACATGTGCACAAACCTCTTAGTACACAAAAACCCAATTCTGTTCTTAAAAAAGATAAATTTTATTAATTAAAAAAAAAGAAGAAAATACATCTGGGACTTAGGCTTTCACTAGATTTAAAAAAACAACTACAAGGATTAAGCATCAAGAATAGCTCTCAAGGTCCAGCTTAAAGGTTACAAGCAAAACAAAAGCACCTGGGGTTAGCAGAGAGGAATCCACAAGCCATAAAGAAATAAAAGAGAGAAACCTAATCGCATCTTCCTAGACATTTCCTGATCTACTTACATATCTGGAGTTTTAGATGAGTAGTTTCTAGGTATGATACTGATACCTGGCCCAAGCTTCTCACAGCATAACTACTCCCTGTCTGCTTCTCCTTGAGAACAACAGCCAGACAAAAGGAGAGTCTTGTTTCAATTTTAAAAAGTTCTAGCCTTTTGGCCAGGTGCCCACTCACTTCCTTTTACCTGTGCATCGCAGCGAGACTTTTAACCCTTTACAGGTAAAGCAAGTAGAAAACAGCCACTAAGAGGGATTTTATAGCTAACTGGCTAGGTCCATAAAAGGGAGCTACTCCCACCCCCGCTTCATTTATCACAGGGGAGTTCCAGCAAAGGAAGCTGGGAAGGTGGCCAGGGAGCTGGGGGGTTGGGGGCAGGGGAATGGAGGGAATGGAGGGATTCAACAGTTTGAATTTAAATCGATCAGTCGTGACTGAGAGTTGGGACCCTGAGCTGGCTCTTCGGTGCCTTCTTTGATAACTGACTTGAATGGTGTCTGTTAAAGTCCAGAGCCAGCTTGTTCCAATCTGATCACTTCAAATCTGCCCAACTTGGGACACGTTTCAGAGGTGCTGAAGTCACAGGGAGCTGCGGGTGCTCAAGCTCCAACAATCAGGCCAAAGTCCCTAAGCACCCAAAACCTGAGGCACACATCACTAGTTGCTGATTCTAAATCTGGTGCCATGTGTCCACTTCCTGGAACTCACTCAATACCACGTTGGAGAGGCCAAGGCCTGAACGGGACACCAAGACTGAGCTATGTTCCCAACCCTACAATAGCAGGACGGTGGGAGGAAGCCTCTACCCACTGTGCACCACTCGTTCAATGGATCAGGGAAGGCCTACAGACTCCAGGGCAAGCTGTCCAGCACTTTCCACCAGGCCAAAATCCACTTGACGCAATGGGAATGTACACTGGGAGGGGAGTTCCATCTCTGTTGTCCATCCAATCCTTAGCCTCTCAGCTGAGATTGCCAACAAGAGGCTGATTAATGGTGATGACTTTGTAACATGGACACCTGTCCACTTGAGACCTCTAAGATAGCACTAATGGTTGTTTTCCACAGTCAGGTGCCTATCACACCCTCATATTGTGGCTGCCCAGTGATTAGGTTCCTGGTGAAGTGGTGTGTTTAACTGCTCCTCAGTGGCATTCTCCTCAGCTGGGAGTTATTGCTCTGTATAAGCACCCTGTTTCCCTATAACGTTCTGCCCACGTAATCCAGGTATCAGTCTCCTTTCCAAGGTAATCATCATACATACAGTCAAACCCCGCCTTAACGCGCCCCGCCATAACGCGAAATCGCATTTAACGCGATCGCAGGTTGGCTCCCCTTTAAGGTACAGTATAATACAGTACGGTACTGTACCAATGGTCCCCAACACCATGGCAGGCGAGAGAAGCTGCAGCCCCACACCTGCTGGGGACAGAGAATTCCGAGGCTGCTGGTGCCGGTGCTCTCTGTCCCCAGCAGGCGCGGGGCCTCAGCTTCTCTCTGGCTTCTCCAAGGCTGCGGGCGCCGGTGTCTCTGTCCCCGGCAGGTGCGGGGCCGCGGCTTCTCTCCCGCTTCAAGAGGAGCCGCAGCTCCCCGCCTGCCGGGGACAGAGAACTCGGGGGCTGCGGGCGCCGGTGTCTCTGTCCCCGGCAGGTGCGGGGCCGCGGCTTCCCTCCGGCTACAAGAGGAGCCGCGGCTCCCCGCCTGCCGGGGACAGAGAACTCCGGGGCTGCGGGCGCCGGTGTCTCTGTCCCCGGCAGGTGCGGGGCCGCGGCTTCCCTCCGGCTACAAGAGGAGCTGCGGCTCCCTGCCTGCCGGGGACAGAGAACTCCGGGGCTGCGGGCGCCGGTGTCTCTGTCCCCGGCAGGTGCGGGGCTGCGGCTTCTCTCCCGCTTCAAGAGGAGCCGCGGCTCCCCGCCTGCTGGGGACAGAGAACTCCGGGGCTGCGGGCGCCGGTGTCTCTGTCCCCAGAAGGTGTGGGGCCGCGGCTTCCCTCCGGCTACAAGAGGAGCCGCGGCTCCCCGCCTGCCGGGGACAGAGAACTCGGGGGCTGCGGGCGCGGGTGCTCTCTGTCCCCGGCAGGTGGGGAGCTGCGGCTCCTCTTGTACCTGGAGGGAAGCCGCGGCCCCACACCTGCCGCGGACAGAGAGCACCAGCGCCTGCAGCCTCAGAGTTCTCTGTCCCCGGCAGGCGGGGGGCTGCAGCTCCTCTCCCGTGCTGGGCACTAGGCACCAGGAGCACTAGGCGGTGCACCTCAACGCACCGCTTTGGGGACCACTGAAAACCTGACTGATTTGAAACCCCACTATACCGCGACCCCGCATTTAGTGTGATGGAATTTTTTGGACCCCAAAGGTCACGTTATAGCGGGGTTTCACTGTACCAACCATCACTCAGCATAGCATGTGTGTGTATCAAATGAAAGCAAATACAAGCAAGATGGACGAAATACCAGAACTCTTTGGAATTTTGATTACAGAGATGTTTCTTCAGTGTCTCAATTTCTGAAGAATATAAACCAGGGGTTCTCAAACTTGGGGTCAGGACCCCTCAGAGGGCCACTGGGTAATTACAGGGGGGTTTGCAAGCTCTCAGCCTCCACCCTAAACCCCGCTTTGCCTCCAGCATGTATAATGGTGTTAAATATAGAAAAAAGTGTTTTTAATTTATAAAGGGGGTCGCACTCAGAGGCTTGCTGTGTGAAAGGGGTCACCAGTAGAAAAGTTTGAGAACCACTGGTCTAAACCATTCCCTCCCTTCCTCTCCCACACTGCCCGGGCTGATTTTGCTGAGGGGGTGGGGTTTTAGGTGGGTCAAAGGTCAATGTGCAGTTCATACTGCAGTAGCACCCACCGGTGCCAATCAAAGATCTGGGTGCTCTGACACTCCCTTAGGAGTTATGTTTGCTGCCTACAGTTTGCAGCCGAAGGAAGCAAGCATTAAGGACATTATCGTACTCTTGCTTCCTTCCCATGAAACTTCCACAGAGTGATGCTAACATTAGAGCTGGTTGAAAAAATGTCAGTGGAACAATTTTAAATGCAGCTTTTTCACAATCTAAATGTTTTGCAGGAACATGTTGATTTTGATAAATATTAGATGAAACATTTCATTTTGACAGTCAAAACATTCAGACTTTTATAAGATTATATATAATCTATATTAGAAATACATAATCAATATTATATTTAATATTTCTGTACAATATACAAGATTAATCAAAACAACACTATCAACACAAAGAATTTTAGAATTTTTGTTTTCCAGGAAATTTTGTCTTTTTGTTTGGAATTGGAAGGGAATTTTTCCCAGATGTTGGCATTTGCTGTGGAATGGAAATTCTGGTTCATGACCAGCTCTTGTGAACATCATAGCTCTAGTGTAGCTGGGCTGCAACACCACTCGCCCTCACTACTAGATAAGACTTCCTCATATCTAACCTCTGTGTTTCCTGGTTCAATTTCCAGTCACTGCTTATGCTCCTAACCCTAATAGTTTCACACAGTTTCTCTGGCCCCGTCGCTCCTGACCTCTGCATATTAAGTTTCTTCTGATCTTTTAATTGCTTTCCCACCCTTCTTGGGATTCTCTCTGTAGCAAAATGCCCCAACGTCTGCTCACTGATAACAGGAGGGGAAGCTGAGAATCCAGGAGATTATTAAAACATGATCTGAAAGTCAGAGGTGAAAGTAATCTGGTACAGTCCGGTACAGCGTACCGACAAGAGCCAGTACACCGTGCTGGACCGCACCGGCTTCCGCGGGTGGGATTTAAAGGGCTCTGGGCTGCCATCCGTGGCTCCGGCGGCCAGGCTGGGACCAGATTTAAAGGGCTCAGAGTTCCCGTGGCTGCAGGCAGCTCAGAGCCCTTTGAATCCCGCCCGTGGCTCCGGCAGCCGGGCTGGGGCCAGCCCTTTAAATCCTGACCCCAGCCCAGCAAGGCTCGGGGTTTCCCGCAGCCGTGGGAGCTCTGGGCCCTTTAAATCCCGCTTGCAGCTCCGGCAGCCGTAGCTGCAGTGGGGATTTAAAGGGCCCGGAGCTCCGCGGCGGCCAGAGCCCTGGGGGCTCCCAGCCATCTCTGCAGCTGGGAGCCCCAGGTTGATTTAAAGGCCCTGGGGCTCCCAGCCACTGCCAGTGCCCCATGGCCTTTAAATCTTGAGAGGCACCACCTCTTCCGGTTGAGGCCACGCCCCCCTCAGGACTCCGGCAGTACCGGTAAATCCTGTAAGTTACTTTCACCCCTGCTCAAGGTGCACATTTGGCTCGGATTTAGGGACCCCAGAGAGGGGGCCATGCCCACTTCTCCAACTGCAGCATGTGGCTAGAGCCATGACCTGGGTGCACAATTACTCATTTATCTCTAACGCAGCAGTTCTGGATGACAGGGATATTAAAATGCTGACTGATCTGACTGTGAGCTTGTGCACTGCTGTGGCCAAAAGAGCTAATGCAATCGCAGGAGTAGGGAGATGGCTATTACCTCTGTGCAGCACTGGGGAGACTAGGACTGGAATATTGTGTCCAGCTCAGGTGTCCACGCTTTAAAAAGGACGTTAAAAAATGGGAGAGCGTTCAGACAGCAAAGCGAGACTTATTGAAAAGGCAACTTGATCATTCTGTGAGAAACCTTTCTGGGAGCAGATATCTGCTACTAAGGGGTGTTTTCATCTAACAGACCCAGAACAAGATCCGATGGCTAGAGGTTGAAGCTAGAAAAACTCAAACTGAAAATAAGCCTCAACTTGTTCACAGCGATGGGAGTTAACCACTGGAACAGCAAAAACGAGGAGTCCTTGTGGCACCTGAGAGACTAACAAATGTATTTGGGCATAAGCTTTTGTGGGCTGGAACCCACTTCATCAGATGCAAGTTACAGAGGAAATGGTGGAGTCGCCGTCGTGCCAAGTCCTTAAACCAGGATTGGGCGGCTCTTTCTAAAAGATACATTCTAGTTCAACCAGAAATGGCTGGGCTCACTGCTGGAATTGCTGGACGTCCTCTGGCCTGTTATAAGGGAGAGTGGACTAGATAGTCACAGCGGTCCCGTCTAGTCTTAGAATGTATGAAACTGCTTAGCTTCAGTTCATCTGCAAATTTGACACCATCAGCTCAGGATTAAACAAAGACTGTGAATGGCTTGCCAACTACAAAAGCAGTTTCTCCTCTTTTGGTGTTCACACCTCAACTGCTAGAAGAGGGCTTCATCCTCCCTGATTGAACTAACCTCGTTATCTCCAGCCTGATTCTTGCTTGCATATTTATACCTGCCTCTGGAAATTTCCACTACATGCATCTGACGAAGTGGGTATTCACCCACGAAAGCCCATGCTCCAATATGTTTGTTAGTCTATAAGGTGCCACAGAACTCTTTGCCGCTTAATTAAATTAGTAACTTAACTCCTTGAGAAAAAACTGTAAGTCTCATTGTAACAGGGTGCTGGCCAGGAGGGCCTGAGCCAGCTCCGTTAGCCCAGCTCCAAGTAAGAAGCATTAATTGGAGCTGGCTGAGTATGCCATGCCTAATTGGTAGAAGGGAAGCGCCTGCGGGCCTCATTAGCTTTATAGGGCTGGCAGGCAGGAAGGAAGGAAGTGAAGGGGGGAGAAGAAAGGAAAGGGCTGTGCATCCCTGCTTGCTGGAGAAGCTAGCTGTCCCCCAGATTGCTAGTTTGGAGAGCTCTGTAAATAGAAGGTGGTGGGAGCTGACACTGTAAATAAAAAGCACTGGTGACTGCACCCTAGGGTGACCAGACAGCAAGTGTGAAAAATCAGGATGGGGGGTAATAGGCACCTATAGAAGAAAATGCCCCAAATATCGGGACTGTCCCTATAAAATAGGGACATCTGATCCCCCTACTGCACCCAGAAGAGGTTTCTGGCTGATTTGTAGGTGCCAGGGTCCCATAGTGTAAGGGCAAACCTGAAGCATGAGTGTAACGAGGGTCTTCGTTTTATTCGCATTCTGCCATATATTTCATTCTATAGCAGACTCAGATGATGACCCAGCACATGTTGTTCGTTTTAAGAACACTTTCACTGCAGATCTGACAAAACGCAAAGAAGGGACCAATGTGAAATTTCTAAAGATAGCTACAGTACTCGATCCAAGGTTTAAGAATCTGAAGTGCCTTCCAAAATCTGAGATGGATGAGGTGTGGAGCATGTTTTCAAAAGTCTTAAAAGAGCAACACTCTGATGCGGAAACTACAGAACTTGAACCACCAAAAAAGAAAATGAACCTTCTGCTGGTGGCATCGGATTCAGATGATGAAAATGAACATGTGTCAGTCCGCTCTGCTTTGGATCATTATAGAGCAGAACCCATCATCAGCATGGGCGCATGTCCTCTGGAATGGTGGTTGAAACATGAGGGGAATATGAGTCTTTAGCGCATCTGGCATGTAAATATCTTGCAACGCCAGCCAGAACAGTGCCATGAGAATGCCTGTTCTCACTTTCAGGTGACATTGTAAACAAGAAGAGGGCAGCATTATCTCCTGCACATGTAAACAAACTTGTTTGTCTCAGTGATTGACTGAATAAGAAGTAGGACTGAGTGGACTTGTATGAGCTAGTTTTACATTGTTTTATTTTTGAATGCAGTTATTTTTTGTACATAATTCACATTTGTAAGTTCAATTTCCATGATAAAGAGATTGCACTACAATGCTTGTAATGGGGAAATTGAAATATACTATTTCTATATAAAAAGAACAGGAGTACTTGTGGCACTTTAGAGACTAACAAATTTATTTGAGCATAAGCTTTCGTGGGCTACAGCTCACTTCATCGGATCCATAGAATGGAGCATATAGTAAGGAGATATATATACACATACAGAGAACATGAAAAGGTGGGAGTTGTCCTACCAACTCTAAGAAGATAATTAATTAAGAGAAAAAACTTTTGTAGTGATAATCAAGATAGCCCATTACAGACAGTTTGATAAGAAGGTGTGAGGATACTTAACATGGGGAAATAGATTCAGTGTGTGTAATGGCTCAGCCATTCCCAGCCTCTATTCAAGCCTAAATTGATGGTGTCTAATTTGCATATTAATTCAAGGTCAGCAGTTGGAGTCTGTTTTTGAAGCTTTTCTGTTGCAAGATTGCTACCTTTAAGTCTGTTATTGAGTGACCAGAGAGGTTGAAGTGTTCTCCTACTGGTTTTTGAATGTTATGATTCTTGATGTCAGATTCTTTTGCATAGAGACTGTCCGGTTTGGCCAATGTACATGGCAGAGGGGCATTGTTGGCACATGATGGCATATATCACATTGGTAGATGTGCAGGTGAACGAGCCCCTGATGGCGTAGCTGATGTGATTAGGTCCTACGATGATGTCACTTTAATAGATATGTGGACAGAGTTGGCATCGGGCTTTGTTGCAAGGGTAGGTTCCTGGGTTAGTGTTTTTGTTCTGTGGTATGTGGTTGCTGGTGAGTATTTGCTTCAGGTTGGGGGGCTGTCTGTAAGCGAGGACAGGTCTGTCTCCCAAGGTCTGAGAGAGTGAGGGATCTTTCAGGATAGGTTGTAGATCATATATACTCCATTCTATGCATCCGATGAAGTGAGCTGTAGCCCACAAAAGCTTATGCTCAAATAAATGTGTTAGTCTCTAAGGTGCCACAAGGACTCCTGCTCTTTTTGCGGATACAGACTAACACGGCTGCTACTCTGAAACCTATTTCTATTTACTATTTGAAATATACTATGGGCAACTGGGTCCTGAGACTGTTTTGCCATGGACTGTCCCAAGTCCCATCCAGTCTCAGGATCAGGGAGGGTAAAAGTGCTTAAAGTCACCTTTGCCCCTCACCCCTCTGGCCCTGTGTTGAGTCCAGCTCAGCTAGACCAAATAATTTGGTATCTGGTGTCTCACACTGGATACCCAAAATCAATACCCACTTTATTGAATATTTTAAAAGTCTGAGTAAAAATTACTTCCTCTTCCTATTCATCACAGGGTTCTTACGTAGTATATCTGCTGTCACAGTCCTACCGGATTTCCAGCTGCCCACAGTCTGCCAGGGGCAAGGCGACCTCATGTTTTAACATAAAAAACAAGTAGAAAGAAAATAAGTTTGATTCCCAACAGGTTTCATAAATCACCCAGCTCTCAGCTGTGCGAAGCCCCAGCACCCATTAGCCTTTGATTAGTACACTTCTCCCTTCAGCAAAACAAAAGCACACATTTGCTTTAGCCTCAGATATCTGAGACACTAGATTAGTCACAATTCCCCTCCTAATCTATATCAGCCCCACAAGTTTGTCTGCACTCACGAAACCTCCTGCTGCTGCATTACCACTGCGGCTTCACCTGGGGCACTAAACTAGATGAAAAACGGGTTTCTTGATCACCTAGTTGTCTGACCCTGCTCAGAGTAGGTCTAGATCTGCAATTCTCAATCTTTTCCATGCTCCACCTCGCTTTTCCATAGCGACACACCTCACCGTAGATCTCCCCTTCCAGGCTTTCCAAGATCTACCTGAATTCTTCTCCCATTTAGTAATATGGGAATGGCAGAGCAGTCATGACCCCCGAACACCTGTTTGCAATCCCCCAGGTTGAGAACACCTGGTATCAATGACACAGTGGTTAAAAGCCCCATCAACACAAGCTATAATGGCTGTGATGGAGTAGGGGCTGGCTGTGTGGGGGTTGGGAGAGCCGGGGAGGATTTAGGTGAGAGACAGGACCTGAGCCTGTAAACTGAGCTAGGCAGGGGGGAGGGGAAGTCGACACCTTGGCCCCGGGAAACTAGAAAAAGGCAGGGAATTGGCTGGAGGGAGCGGGGGGTCAGTTTTCAGTTTGGGGCTTGGGGGTGAGTTCAGGGACTCCTACGCTGGGATCCAAGCCCCCTGAACCCCAGAAGGACTCGATTGAGGGGTCCTGGTTGTGCTGTATCCTGTGCTCCTGTGTCCAATAAACCTTCTGCTTTACTGGCTGGCTGAGAGTCACTGTGAGTCCCAGGAAGAGGGGTGCACGGCCGGACTCCCCCACACTCCGTGACAACTGGTGGCAGCGGCGGGACCTACTGCACCCCGTGGACGGCGCTTCCTGCAGTAAGTGACTGGGGAGCAGCAAAACAAAGGGGGACTGACGGGGACCAGGTGGGCTGAAGAGACAGAGAGAGACAGTTTCGGGAGGCGATTAACCCCTGGGAGCGTGTGACCAGAGAGAAGGACTTTGCAGTAACAGGGTCCCCCAGGGGGATTGCAGGAGCAGTCCCGGGGTGGAGGAGTCTGCAGCTCGACCCTGGCAGAGAGGTGGTGACCTGAAGAAGGGCTGGTGCATGAGGGGTCTCCCTGGAACCGGTGGGAAGCTGAGAGCACAGGCCAGCGAGTGGCCAGCAGGAAGATGTTTGCTAAGCACCTTAAGAAAGACCTGGTGGAGCTGTGCAGGCAGAGGGGGCTGCGCATTGGGAGGTCCACCAAAGACCAGCTAATTGCCCAGCTGGAGGAGAAGGATCACTTGGGTGAACCGAGCCCTGTCCCAGAGGGAAGCCGCCCAGCGGACACAGCGTGGGCCCCGGGGCCTGACATGGCTGGGAGGGGCCAGACTGCTGCCGAGGACACCCCGAGACCCTGCCCACCTATACCTAGGGGAGGGGTTGGGGGAAGCCCAGCGAATACCGAGGGCTCAGCGGCCAGCAGGGGATCGTCCCGGCGGAGCTCCCTGTCCCTGGAGCGGATGTGGCTGGAATATGACAGGGAGGCGCTCGAGTTAAGGGGGCAAGAACTGAAGGAGCAGGAGAACTAGCGTAAACACGAGGAGAACCAGCGCCAGCAGGAGCTGGAGGAGGAGAAGCAGCGTAAACATGAGCTGGAAATGGCCCAGCTGAGAAGCAATGAGGCCCCGGCTGCGGTGAGTGAGGGGGGACCCAAGCCTACAAAGAGCTTTGATAAGAGCTTCCTGGCCTGGCGTAAGGAGGAGGAGGACATAGATACCTTCCTGATGGCATTTGAGAATGCCTGCGAGCTGCACCGGGTTGACCCTGCAGACAGGATCCCGTTTCTCACCCCCTTACTGGACTCCACCGCCATGGAAGTGTACAGACGAATGAAAAGGGCGGAGGCAGGGGACTACGAACTGTTCAAACAGGCCCTGCTCCGCGAGTTTGGGCTGACTCCTGAGATGTACCGGAAGAGGTTCCGGAGTCAACATAAAACCCGGGAGGTCACATACCTACAACTGGTCAACCGGGTATGCCCGCAAGTGGACAGCCGGGGTCCAAACTAAAGAGGACCTGCTTGACCTATTCATACTAGAGCACCTGTATGCGCAGTGCCCATCCGACCTGAGGCTGTGGTTGATGGACCAGAAGCCAGAGAACCCGCAGCATGCAGGCCAGCTGGCCGACCAATTTGTGGACAGTCAGGCAGGGGATAGCAGGGAGGAGTCTCGAAGGAGCAGGCCTGCCTCAACGCAGAGAGAAAGTCACCATGGGACCTCCCAGCGGGGCCCTATGGAGAACCCCCACCAAAGGGGAACTTCCAGTGTCAGGTCCATCCGACCCACTCGAGGGGACCCACGAGACATGGGCTGCTATCACTGTGGCCAACGAGGCCACATACGGGCCCAGTGCCCCAAGCTCAGGGACAGACAGAGCAGACCCAACCTGCAGAGGGTTGACTGGGTAAAGACCTAATCGGATGAGGGGCAACATTCCCAGGAAAGGGGGGCTGGCAGCGTTCCACCTGGAAAGGAGGGAAGAGGGCCCCAGGTCAGCTCCTCTGGGGGGCTGGATGCTCCAGACACAGGGTTTTTGGTTTACAGGGTGGGCACAGGGCTGCCCCTCCGGAAACAGTGCCTTGTTCCCCTGGAGGTGGATGGGAGGAAGGTCACTGGGTACTGGGACATGGGGGCAGAGGTGACGCTGGCCCGGCCCGAGGTGGTGGCCCCAGATCGGATGGTGCCTGACACCTACCTGACCCTGATGGGCGTGAGCAGGACCCCATTCAAGGTGCCCATGGCGAGGGTGCACTTGAAGTGGGGGGCCAAGGAGGGCCCCAAGGACGTGGGGGTACACCCACATTTGCCCACAGAGGTGCTAATGGGGGGAGACCTCGAGGACTGGCCAAGCAACGCCCGGGGTGCCCTGGTCGTGACCTGTAGTCAGAGTCGGCGCAGGGCACTGCGCCCTGACAATGGGGAAGGTACTCTGCCCAAGGCGCAGGACCCTGACCTGGGCGGGGGGGGGAACGCCCAGGGACACGGCTCAGAGAGGCTGCGGCCTCAGACCCAGCTTGTCAGAGAGAGCAGGTCCCCATCCCTGTCCCAGCTGCTGAGTTCCAGGCCGAGTTGCAGAAAGATCCCTCCTTGCGGAAGCCCAGGGACCGGGCTGACCTCGGTGGGGGACAGACCATGAGGAGAGGTTGCAAGGAGAGGTTCCTGTGGGAGAAGGGGTTCCTGTACCGAGAATGGGCTCCCCCTGGGGAAGTGGAGTCATGGGGGATCAGGAGGCAGCTGGTGGTTCCCCAGAAGTTTCGCCACAAGCTCCTGTACCTGGCCCATGACATCCCCCTTGCAGGGCACCAGGGAATCCGACGTACCAGGCAGAGGCTGCTACAGAACTTTTACTGGCCTGGGGTCTTTACCCATGTTCGACAGTACTGCCAATCCTGTGACCCCTGCCAGAGGGTGGGGAAGGCCCGGGACAAGGGGAAACAGCTTTGAGGCCTTTGCCCATCATAGAAGAACCTTTCCAGAAGGTGGCCATGGACATAATGGGACCTCTCAGCAAGACGACCCGGTCGGGGAAGAAATACATCCTGGTGGTGGTAGATTTCGCCACTTGCTACCCCGAGGCCGTGGCCTTGTCCTCTGTTGAAGCAGACATCGTAGCAGATGCGCTGCTGACCATTTTCAGCCGGGTGGGGTTCCCCAAGGAAGTCTTAACGGACCAGGGGTCCAACTTCATGTCGAACCTGCTCCAGTCCCTGTGGGAGAAATGTGAGGTCCGGCACAACTGGGCCTCAGCGTATCACCCCCAGTCCAACGGGCTGGTGGAGAGGTTCAACGGGACGCTAAAGATGATGCTAAAAACATTTATGAACCAGCACCCACAGGACTGGGACAAGTATTTACCTCACCTGCTGTTCGCATACAGGGAGGTACCCCAGGAATCTACCGGGTTCTCGCCTTTCGAACTGTTATATGGGAGGCGGGTAAGCGGGCCCCTGGACCTGATGAGAGACGAATGGGAGGGGAAGGCCACTCCCGATGGAGAGTCGGTGGTGGAGTATGTCCTGACCTTCCAGGAAAGACTTGCCGAGCTCATGGGCCTGGCCAGGGAGAATCTGGCCCGAGCCCAGAGGAAGCAGAAGGTCTGGTACGACCGTACGGCATGGGCCCGCGCCTTTGCCACCGGGGATCAAGTGATGGTTCTCATCCCTGTGAGAAAGAACAAACTCCAGGCTGCCTGGGAAGGGCCCTTCAAGGTTATCAAGCAACTAAATGAGGTAAACTATGTGGTGGAGCTGTCTAACCGGGCTCATCACCGCCGGGTGTACCATGTGAATATGATGAAGCCATACTATGACAGGGGGAATGTGGTGTTGGCCGTGTGTAGACACTGGGAGGAGCAAGGAGATGACCCTTTAGTGGATCTATTCCCAGGGACAAAAGCTGGTTCCACCCTGGAGGCGATTCCCCTCTCTGATCAGCTGACCCCGGCCCAGCACGCTGAGATCAGAGGGGTGCTGCATCTATACCGACAGCTGTTTTCCAACCAGCCTGGATGCACTAATTTGACTATCCACCGGGTGGAGACCGGGTCACACCCCCCTATACGATGCTCCCCTTTTCGGGTCACCGGAAAAACTGCCCAAGACCTAGAAAGAGAGGTCAGGGACATGCTAGCCTTGGGGGTGATCCAGCCGTCCGCCAGCCCCTGGGCCTCACCAGTGGTGCTGGTCCCCAAGAGGGACGGGTCGATCCGGTTCTGTGTGGACTATCGAAAGCTCAATGCCATCACTGTATCTGATGCCTACCCCATGCCCAGGCCTGATGAGCTCCTAGACAAGCTGGGAGGCGCTCGGTACCTCACCACCATGGATCTTACAAAGGGCTACTGGCAAGTGCCGCTGGACGCAGATATCAGGCTGAAATCGGCCTTTATCACCCCTCTGGGGCTGTACGAGTTTCTGACCCTGCCCTTCGGCCTCAAGGAAGCGCCGGCCACCTTCCAGCGTCTGGTGGATCAGCTACTGAGGGGGATGGAGAGTTTTGCTGTGGCGTATATTGACGACATCTGCGTCATCAGCCAGACCTGGGAGGACCAGGTTAGACAAGTGCTGGACCGACTCCAGGAGGCTGGGTTAACCGTAAAGGCTGAGAAGTGCAAGGTGGGGATGGCTGAAGTATCTTACCTGGGCCATCGGGTGGGGAGCGGCTGCCTAAAGCCGGAACCAGCCAAGGTGGAGGTGATCAAAGACTGGCCCGCTCCCCAGACCAAAAAGCAGGTCCAGGCCTTTATTGGGATGGCGGGGTACTATCGAAGGTTCGTGCCCCACTTTAGCGCCATAGCCGCCCCCATCACTGAGCTGTGCAAGAAGGGGAAGCCAGACAAGGTGGTCTGGACCGAGGAGTGCCAGGAGGCTCTCCGGGCGCTGAAGGAGGCTCTGGTCAGTGGCCCAGTTCTGGCAAACCCAGATTTTGACAAGCCCTTTATGGTGTTCACCGACGCCTCAGACACAGGACTGGGGGCGGTGTTGATGCAGGAGGATGAAAAGGGGGAGAGACACCCCATCGTGTACCTGAGCAAGAAGTTGCTACCCCGGGAGCAGAACTACGCGGCCATCGAGAAGGAATGCCTGGCCATGGTGTGGGCCCTTAAGAAACTGGAGCCATATCTCTTTGGGCGCCACTTCACCGTGTACACCGACCACTCTCCCCTGACCTGGCTGCACCAGATGAAAGGAGCCAATGCCAAGCTCCTGAGGTGGAGCCTGCTCCTGCAGGACTATGACATGGACGTGGTCCATGTGAAGGGAAGTGCCAACCTGATAGCGGACGCGCTGTCCCGGAGAGGGGGCCCCGAACTTCCCCGGGTCACTGGGCAGAGTGACCCCGCTCAGTTCAGTCTCGGAGGGGGGAGAGGTGTGGTGGAGTAGGGGCTGGCTGTGTGGGGGTTGGGAGAGCCAGGGAGGATTTAGGTGAGAGACAGGACCTGAGCCTGTAACCTGAGCTAGGCAGGGGGGAGGGGAAGTCAACACCTTGGCCTGGGAAAGGAGACAAAGGCAGGGAACCGGCTGGAGGGAGTGGGGTCAGTTTTCGGTTTGGGGCTTGGGAATGAGTTCAGGGAATCCTACGCTGGGATCCAAGCACTCTGAACCCCAGTAGGACTCGATTGAGGGGTCCTGGTTGTGCTGTATCCTGTGCTCCTGTGTCCAATAAACCTTCTGCTTTACTGGCTGGCTGAGAGTCACTGTGAGTCCCAGGAAGAGGGGTGCACGGCCGGACTCCCCCACACTCCGTGACAATGGCATTGCAACAAAGGTGAATTACAGGCCCTAAATTTGCCATTGTATTTCATGTGTCTTCCTACTGACCCTGGTCTAGACTGGGCAAATGTCTTCCCTACTGTGTATATGGCTGATTGCAAGCAACTCCTTTCCCAAAGCTTCATTAAAGCATCCATCAACCAAGAGTGTCTGGGCATCAGTGGAACAAAGCAAAACAGGGTCTAATGATGTGAGGAAAGACCAGCCTACCCTACAATTACAATCTAGCCAATGACAACACAATTGTGCCATGGCCCAGTTACAACCCCATACCAAACTGCAGTGTACATGGCCTTAAGCTGCATTTTGTAACCTGAATTCCAGGCTCACAGCCAAGGTCGTAGCCTGATTACAGAATGCATCCGAATGCCATCTCACTACAAACCGGGCCTGTGCTGGACCCAGCTCCCCTGACTTGGATGGAATTGGAAGTGGGGCCAAAGGTGAAATAAATAAATAATCCCTGTCAGTTTTGAAAGTGACCAGCTGGCTGTAAAGAAGCAGTGAATTGCCACAGGGTGCTGGCCAGTTGGGGCAGGGGAGGGCTTTGATAGCTCAGGGATGGGCTGGGTGGGGGGTTCTTTGGTGCATCAGAAAAACTCTCCTGCCAGATCCTATCCCCAAGTGGGATGGGGGAAGTTACCAGTGGAGTGGGGGATCCCAGATGGGAGAATGGGGAAATTGCTCTGCTCAGCCCTAAATAGCCATAACGGGAGCTGATTGTGTCCTCTCCACCCTTTCCAGCTCATGCGCATGCGCTGGAGTTCCCACTCCCCACCCCACAGCTCGGCCCTGCCAAGGCTCAGCCATTGTCAATAAGACCTGCAGCAAGCTGTACCCTCCCTTTCCTACAAAGGCCAAAAGCAGGTCATGCCTGTCTCCCCCCCTCCCCAGCATTTATCTCAGTCCTTCCTCCTGCTCCCCCCCCTTGCCAGGCTGTTTCCCCCTGATCCTGGCTCCTGCCCTGCCCCTCAAGGCCAATCTTGGGGCTAATCCCTCTCAATCCGCTGCAAATCCCTGCAGCCAGCATGACACCTTAGAGCTGCTATGTGTGAATGGGCTGGCAGGGCTGAATGGGTCACATGTAGAGGGCACACGTGGCACAGCCAGGGCTCAGTGGGATGGAGAGGTGGGAATGGCCAGCCTGGCTCCCGGGAACTGGGGGTATCATCCCCTCCTGCCCGTGCTCCACCAAAGAATGTTCCCTCTCATCGTCCCCTCCGACCCTGGCCCAAAGAGGGGTGCTCAGCCTGGTGGCATCAAAGGTTTCCCTGTCTCAAACCCCCAACGTCTGGGGGGCCCAAGTGCATCCCCTTGAGCCAGAGATGACTCCGTCAGACGTAGTGTCTGTTCAAGCCAAAATGGAGGCATCCCCTCCTCAGCCCATCCCCACCTTGCTAGGCAACACTCTTTGTTGGCTCACCGCTGTGGTTGTATCTTCACCCCCTCTCCACGATGCTGGGGTGTCCCTCTCCACACCGACCCCCAGTGATCCCGCCCTTCCTCCTCTCTCTGTCACCATGGAGTCCCTCTCTCAACTGTGGCTGTGGGGCACCTGCCATGATTGCATGGTGGACACCCCCCACCCATGAGAACTGCAGGGAGCAGGGTGCTCCCTCTCCCCCTGGGGACACAGCATGGCTCCCCACCAGTGCTTGTGGGACAGCTGATCGGGGCTGTCTGGGCCATGACGGGATCGGTGGGGGCGGGGCTCCGGCGGAGGTGTCTGCCATGTCTAGCAGGGCCCTGGAGGGTGGGGGCGGGGTGACTATCCCACGCGAGTTCTGGTTTTAGGGGGGCAGCGCTCCCTGTTACGGGGGCATGTCTCTGCCGCACTATGGTGATGGGGTCTCTGCCTGGGGGTCCCCGCGGCTATGCCCCAGCCCGTGGGGGGGCGGGAGGGGGGTGTCTTCCCGAGGCCCGGCGAGTCCTCCAGGCCCAGCAGAGGGAGCGGGCGGGCGGGCACGCGCGGCGGCGGCGGCGGCTCCTCGCTCGGCGGCTCCGGCTCCGGCTTGTCGCCCCACTGAGCGCGGCCATGGCCCGCCTGCTGCTGCCCGTCCTGCTGGGGCACGTGGCGGCGCTGGGCCCGGCGCTGGCCGGGCCGGCGGCCGCCCGGGTCGAGGTGCTGGCGCTGCGGGAGCCGGAGGAGGCCGAGCCGCGCTCCCCGCCCGCCGGGGGCTACACGCTCCAGGGGGCGCTGCTGGGGGGCCGCCTGGACCCGGGCCCGCCGCCGCGGGAGGAGGCGATAGAGGGGAGCCTGATCCTGGTACGGGCCTGGCCGCCCCTGCAGCCCCGGAGCGCGGGGCTGGGGAGGAGCGGCCCGCGGGCGCTGGCCCCAGGGAAGGGGCTGGCTGGGGGACCGGCCCACGGGCCTGTCACCTGTACCGGCTCCAGCCGAGCCCGGGCGGGCAGTGGCTCCCGGGCAGGTCCAGGTGGAGTTTGGCCTTTTGCCTCTTTTCTCTTGGGTGGCCGGGGAGCCCTGGGCTGGCCGGACCCGGCGGGGCCAGGCGCTGTACAACCCAGCGCAGAGAAGGGCCCTGCCCGGGAGCAAGCACCGGACAAGAGACACCAGGCGGAGCCAGCCAGACCAGGGACACAATGAGACAAACTGCCGGGCAAGGATCGGCCCCGCAGCCAGCCCTTGCCAGCTGTCTGGCAGGCAGCGAGGCAGAGGGCGCCGCGTGGCTTTGTGGACGGTACCTGGAGCCCCTGCCAAGAGTGCGGCAAAGGGAGCGTGGCGCCTTTCTCATCGGGCTGCATTTGGGGAGCTGCTGCTGGGGAGCTGCAGGCGAGTGGCTGGGCCCAGGGCCCTGAGATGGGCTAGGCGGCTCCCTGACAGCTGCTTCTCCTCCTGCAGATGGGAGATGCGGAGCCTGAGCTGCAGGGAGAGGACAGCTGGATTGCGGTGGTGCCGGTGGGGGAGGAACAGGCGGAGATCCCGAGGGGCAGCACGGAGGAGTCCTTCACCGCAGCCGTGGTCAACAAGGTGACTCACCGCTGCCTCAGTGGGTCGTCCTTGGGCCACAGCAGTGCCCCCCTGGGGACAGCGGCAGCAGGAGCTTCCCCATGGCATTGCCCCCTGGGTACCCACCGTGGAGTCTGGCAGTGGGGATTTCCTCCCCATGTGCCCCTTTGTGTGTGCCAGGGCACTGGGCAGAGGCTCCCTATGGCAGCGCCCCCTCGGGACCTGCAGTGTGCCCCAGGGATTCTGGCAGTGGCAACCCTTTTATCCAGTCAGCCCCATGCTCCCTAGGACTCTGCCTGGCAGCAGGGGATCCTTGCAGCCGCTCAGCAAGGGCAAACTGGAGCCAGGCTACTCCTGCCTTGGAGGGACTTCCTGGAATGCCAGCCGCGGGCTGGAGACCAGGACCCCTCTTATCACCACAGGTTGGCTCATTGAGGCTGAGTCAGAGGGTGACCCTCAGGAAAATCTCCTGGGTTTGGGGGGGATGGCTCGATTGCCCAGCCACCCTGTCCTGAGGCTGCTGGGCCCAGCCTCCTATCTCCTTCCCTTGGCCTCCATGTTTGTGTGTGGTCCATAGCGTGTGCAACTCTGTCTCTCCCTGGCCCTGTGCACTCTCCCCCCACAGATGAAGCGAGCCCTAGTTCTGGGAGCATCAGCCCTGCTCATTCTCGCGCTGAATCAGAACACGATCCGAGAGGTAGGAGCGTTGCGCCGGCTCCCCGTGACCCTGCCGTGGGGAGGGTCCATGGCCTCGCTGACATGTCTGTTGCTTTCCTCCCTGCTGCAGTTGGATGTGTCCCAGGTGCTCTCCAAGCCCGTGATTGTGATCCAGACCTCAGACAATGTCACCCGGCTTCTCGGGGCTCTGCTACGGTAAGAGCCCGCAGGTGGGAATTGGGGGGGGGGCAGCTGGAGAGTGCCGAGACCTTGCAGGGCTGTGTGTGTGCATGCACAAGCACTGTCAAGGGCTTCAGCAAGGACTGTGTGTGTGATCTTTAGCCCTTGTAGTGTGTGTGCGCGCGCGTGCACACTCATTACCCCGAGCTCCAGAAAAGTGTGTGTGTGGGGGGGGGGGGTGAGCCTTAGCCCCACAGTGCCTGTGCTGGTACCCTGGGACCCAGCCAGAGCTATGTGTTTTCTCCTCTGCCAGCCTGTGTGTGGTGCTGTATGGGCTGCATTGTCACCCCATTCACATGTGTGTCCCTTGAGTATGGCGAATCGGGGTGACTGCGCCGGGTCCCGTGCTTTGGGGGGACCTGCGCTTCAGTATGCGTGTGTCCTGCGGGGGGCACTAGGCCAGCCCGGGGGCAGTGGGGTTCGGGGGCCAGGCTGGCTCGGGGAGTTAGTGGGGGGCCTGGCGAGAGCAGCCGGGCTCGGGCCCACACTCATCTACAGGAAGCACGCGTTGTATTTCTTCTTCTTGCTCGCCTGCCGCTGCACTGTCCACCAGCGTCCTAGCACCGCTGGAACACACCAGCGCCAGACTGACCCCATCCATTGCCCTTGCGCCCAGAACCCCTCCCTTTTCTGGGACCCCCCAACACAGGCAGCCCCCTCGCCCCTAGCATAGGTGCCACCCTGTGAGACTCCATTGTCCCTTGCCCCCCAGTACTGGTGTCCCCTCCTCATGCCAGATTTCACCTGTATAAAAAAATGTTAAGGGGGACCCATACAGGCTGTTCTGTCCTGGGCGCTGCACCCTCCTAGGGACAGCCCTGTTCATTCTCCAAGCTGTTCAAACCTGGTACAGTGCCCTCAAAGGCCACCTTTGAGAACTGGGCTTTATACGATAAATGCTGAAAGGCACAAGGAGTGGCGAGCTCTGCTTCCTGCCAGCGCTTTTGTAGCAGGCATCTTCTGAAGTGGCAAGAAAATGAGGCCCAGAGCACTCGTGCTGAGAGGATCCAGTCCTGGGCCATGATGCTCAGCTGAGGGGCTAAGATGACAAAAGTTGTCCTCCATGTTCTTCATGGAGCCTGGCTTTGCTTAACAGCCGCCTCCAAGTGTTGGTGGGGCCTGGGAGAGCAGCTCCCTTGGTGATGGGGCCCCATGGGGTAGAACACTGAGCACTTACAGCACTCTGCAGACATCTGTGTCACCTCTCAGCCCCCCCACATGGGGGGGGGTGTCAGTGTCGTTGCCATCATTTTACAGGTGGGGAAACTGAGGCACAGAGTGACTTGCCCCAGGTCACTCAAGGAGTCAGTCCCAGCGCTCCATTCTCTTACTGTCTCCCTTTTGCCCTCTGTGTACGTGTCTTGGGCTCCATTATTTCCTATGTGGGTTCCATGGCTTCCTGGGGGCTTTTGTGCTGTCCCATGGCTCACAGGCCATCCTCTACATGAGAGGCAGGCTAGGGGATATTCTTGGAGCACCTAAGCTGCAGCCTGGGTGGCAGGATGAGGTTGTGGGCTGGGATTCCCCCACCCCACAGAATGTTGAGCTCTCCTTGTCCGTGCCCCTTTTGGCTGCATGACTGAGGTGCCTGTGCCCAGGGAAACTGTGGGACTAACGCTGTTTTCAACTTTTGCTAACAGGGGGCTCCGAGTGACAGCCAAGATCACGTACCAAGCGATGCTGCTGGAGAACCTGGTACATAGTCTCAGCAGGGAGGGGACGGCGTGTGTGCATGCATGCGCTGGGCTGGGTGCATGTCGGTGCTCAGACTGGGGAATGTGTGTGTGATCATAGCATCCTGGCCTCGTGCTTTCTCCAGCCCAGTGTGAAATGGCCTGGCCCTGCTGGGCTTCTACCACTTCCCTTGGGAGCTGATTCCACAGCCAGACACACCTTGCTGCCAAGGAGCAACTGTCTACCTCGATACCCAATTTATCTGGGCACACGTTCCTGAATGTATTTATCCTCAGCCGAGAGATGGGGAAACACTAGCTCCATTTTACAGATGGGGGAAACTGAGGCACAGAGTCACTTGAATGACTTACCCCAGGTCACAGAGCCTGGGGCTGAACCGGAAATTGAACCTATGTCTCCTGAATCCTTGGTCAGTGCCTTACCCATTAGGCCATCCTTCCTTCCATCTCAGCCCCAACTTTCCCTTAACTTCACCCCATTACCCTGCTTTCTGTTCCCTAGGGGGCCACAACTAACTGCAGACTCATGTCCTGTTGTCACTTAGCCACATTATAGACAGACAGAGGTTCCCTCTTAACTTGGCCGCTTTCACTGCTCTACTCCAGGCTCCCTTCACTTTGTCAGCATCTGTCTGGTAAAGCAGTGCCTGTTGAGGTGACCAGATGCCAGGCAAGCCACTTAGAGCAGGATCCTGCCCTCCTTGCTCTGTGACATGATGCTGTCTGTGTATGGCCTGTTCCCAGTGCCATCTTGTGCTGCTATCTCCTGTTGCCCCTGCATGGTCTCACTGTTGTCTCCATGTGTTGGTGTTGGCCTGCTCTGTCGCTGGCTGATGCATGGTGCTGTTTTTTCTCTGCAGGGAGTGACTCTCACCCTGTGGTCGACCTGCGGCCTGTCCCGGGGTGGGCTGTATGGAGAGTGGCAAGGAGTTATCTGCACGGGCGAGAACAGCTCGCGGGTCCAGGTTTGTGTTGCTGCTGGCTGAAGGGTGTCCCTGGGGTTCCAGGCACGTAGTGCCTGCAAGTAGTTACATGTGTGACCCTGGGCTCCAGCAAGATAAAGAGCGCCATTCTATCTGGTATCTGGAGCAACCCATTGGTTAGTGTGGTGCTCTGTCATCCAGGGGACCAGCTCTGACTCCCGTCAGGGGGCAGAGTCCCAGCCTCAGGTAGTGAAGGGAGGGAGAGATGTTCCTCAATAGCACCCCTAGGGGTGAATGAAAGAGCAGTAGAGGCAAGTACCAAAGGGGGATCCCATCCTGTTCTTGGCTGAGATGCAGGCAGGGCTTGCTGGGGGGTGTTGCAGCTGAGCTGGGGAAGAATGGAGTCCCCAGTGTGTCTTAATGGCTCCTGTGTGCTGGCCCTGCAGAAATACCTTCAGCAGCTGTGGAACACCATCCTGTTCATCGCCCTGATCCTGTGCACGGGTGTGATTGTGCAGGCCCAGCGGCAGTCTCGGCAGGGCCAGCCAGACCAGGACACCGAGGTGCGCTCACTCCTCTGCTCTTCTCCTCTTCGCTCCCATTGGGGACGTGCAGCTGGGAACTGACTCTGTGCTCTGCCTTCCCAGCTGGACCTCAAGCAGCACATCCTGCGGAGGCTGTCGGCACTGAAGACCCGGCGCTACCACCCTGGCAAACATCCCTGGAGCCAGGCCCGTGACATTGATAGCTGTGTTGTCTGCTTGGACCAGTTCCACAAGAACCAGGTAGAGCCTGGCTGGGGTGAGACATGCTGGGGTCTTGGGACCAGTGCCTTGTGCACCAGCCTTGCCAGACTGCTGCTAGAGACAGAGACAGACACAGGAGGTCCGTGAGGAGCCTGCTAGCCAGTGGCAGAAGCTGGGCTGAAAAGTCATAGGCCAGTTAAAGCTATCGCCCCTAACCCATGGCAGAACCTGGGTATGGATTCTCCTCTGGGCACAAGAGTTCCTACCTATAGAATCATAGAATATCAGGGTTGGAAGGGACTTCAGGAGGTCATCTAGTCCAATCCCCTGCTCACAGCAGGACCAATCCCTAGACAGATTTTTACCCCAGTTCCCTAAATGGCCCCCTCAAGGATTGAACTCACAACCCTGGGCTTAGCAGGCCAATGCTCAAACCACTGAGCTATCCCTCCCTGATGTTCAGCTCCATCCCAGTGCTCCTTGCCTGGAGCAATCCCCAGCCTCTGCCTTCAGCTAGCAGGCTGCCAGCAGCTCCGCTGTGCCTGCCCCTTTCAAATACTTGTATGGTGGTTAGATGTCTCCCCATCTGGCCTATTAGTGCATTCCATTGCAGCAGGGCGGCAGATAATGAGCTGTCTGGCCCGCTGCTCTGGCCTGACACATCTCCAAGGCAGGGTGCTAAGATGGCTGCTGTTGTCCCCGACATTCATTGCTTTGCCTCCTGCCCACAGTGTTTGCGGGTGCTGCCGTGTTCACATGAGTTTCACCGGGATTGTGTGGATCCGTGGCTGCTCCTGCAACAGACCTGCCCTTTGTGCAAGCACAACATCCTGGGTGAGAGCAGAGGGTGGCATCGGAGGGTGGCCCCCTGTACAGCTGCCTGTGCTTGCCCTGAGGCTTCAGGCCTCTCACTGTGATGTGGGCAAAGCCCTGCAAGTTCCTGGGGAAGGCTGCTGGAGGGCAGTGACTGTTGGGCTTATCCCAGCACCGCACCGTCAGTCTGGGGCTGACCTGGCTGTGGATTCCTTTGACACTCCTCCCCCCCCGCCCCGGTGACATGCAGAAACGGGACAGACCCAGTAAATGAGCCTCCTAGCTGGGATAACAGGCTGTCCACACATTGTGGCATAAATATGAGGCCAGGTCTCCCAGCCCCCACCTTGGTGATCTCAGCATGCTTGCAGTAGGGGGTCTGGGAGGTTTGGGGGCTGTGGGGGAAGGGTGTGGTGTTGGGGGGGGCTCTGGGGAGGTGTGTTAAGTACACAATAACTGTGTGCTTGGGTTTAGGATCCTGTGGCAGCTTCTTGCCCTGTTTTCCCTAGGGAGAGCTCGCTGGCAGTTACTGACCCTCTTGATCTCCCTTCCAGGTAACTGCTGTGGTGAGAGCTAGCTGGCCTATGGACATGCTGCGGGGCTAGAGTCACCTGCACTCCAGGGGCCAGGGGCACCAGGGAAGTGGCTCCATCAGCACAGCAGGTGGCTGAGCAGGGGGAAGCAGAAGCACTGTGCATGTGTCCCCAGGGCTGGGCAGACTCTCAGGGCTGTATGCTCAGCTCAGCAGTTATCCCGAGGCAGCAGAGAGCGAGAACCTGAGCACTGGGGTGAAGAAAGGTTCTGCTCCCTTTAGCGTGCACTCAGACAGCCCTGTTTGGCAGGGGTAGAAGGCAGGGTCAGTGTGGCAATGGATGTGGCCAAATTCTTCCCAGTCTTAAATCCATGCGAGCCCCCAGAGATCAGGGAGGGCAGAACTTGGCCTCTGAGTGTGTGTGTAGGGGGTGGGGGTGCATCTGATCTGTCGATATTAGTGTAGCGTCTTTGGAGGGGTGGGGGTTGTGGGGGGCAGGTAAAATAAGCTAAGGAGGCATTTGAGACCCCCTCAGGGGAATAAGGAGGAGATGCCAGACTTCTTAGGCAAAGTCTTAAAGGGTTAGTGGGGAAGCTCCAGCTACGATGGGAGAGGCTGGTCCGTGTGGCTGGCGCAAGCACTTTGCTGTAAGCTGATTTCTCTGTGCTCCCAGGGGCAGGCTAGTCTTCCCCCGCCCCGTGCTCTTAGGGGACAATTACTCTCTCCTTTTATAAATCTCTGTTTTCTATACTCCCATGACTGCTGCTAGGAGCCCCTGGGCTGGCTCAGCTCTCAGTTACTCCTTGGCTAGCTCAGCAGGGTGGCCTGGGTGTAACTGAAGGCAGCGCTGAGCCCCTCTCATCCCTCACAGGGTCGTGGCCCACACCTGGAGCAGGGGAGGGGGCCTGGAAGCTGCGTTGATCTGCCCTCTTTCGACATGCTTCCCTTCTCACTGGCCTTTGGGAGATCACCTTGCTGGAGGGCAGGGGCAGGAAGGGGGGAGGGGTTGAATGCTTGCTTTATTTATACTAACTTATTAGAGAGAATGGCATGAGGTAGCTGCAGGGGTGGAACAATATCCGTGGATGTGTTGCAGTGTCCAGGCCTTTGCTGGGAGCCCTGCCCTGCTGGGTCCCAGCCCCACTCAGCAGCAGAGATTGCTGGATTTGATTCACTCTACATGTCTGTAAAGCCGCCTGCGCTATTAAATCTAGAGCAAGAAGAAACCTGCACTGCTCTTGTTGATGTTTTTTTTCCAGAACACTCCAGCACTGATTCCCCCCCTACTTCCTGCATGGGTTCAGTTTCCCTCTGCCTGGCTAGCAAGCCCCTTTCTCTCCTAGTCTCCAGCTGCCATTTAGAAAGGGTCCCTCCCAAGAGAGCAGAGAAGCTGAAAGGGCGGTGTGCCATGGAAAAGAGCCTGGCTTGATTCTTGCTGTGAGTTCAAGGTGGTGACCTGGTTATTGCCTTGGTTGCAGGTTCAGGGTCCATAAAAATATCAGGGCATGATACATGCCAGACAGTAGTCTTTGCTCACAGCGCAGGGATAGTGTGATCTCCAGGCTGGACACAGCAGTCCAGTAACTTGCCAGAGGGTGGATGTGGCCAAGCTGGTATCAGAGCTCAAGAGGCCCTGAGTCCCAGTCCTAAGCTTAGCCTGCTAGTCCATGCATCTCTCCTAGAGCAAACCTTTGGGCATGTAGCCAGCTCCCTTTGCCTCCCCCGGCTTCAGCTGGATGTGCAAATATATCTACCCAAGGGCCACTTCGGTGAAGACTACAGGAACCTGCATGCAATGCAGCCTGGCTAGTCTGATGAAGGATCATGGATTTCAAGGCCAGAAGGACCATTACGATCATCTAGCCTGCCTTCTGCCTAGTATAGTGCAGAGGATTCCACCAGAAGCCCACTGCATGCTGGACACTGGTTTCCACGGGCTGCATGCCATGACTCAAGCTGGGGAGTGTGGAACGTAGTGTAGAATGCAGTGGCATGGGCTTAGTCCTCTACACTGAGGCTAATGAACATCTGCTGAGCCTCGCTTTGGTTCAGTTTTTAGGCATCTCTGCTGCTGATTAATCTTATTGTGGGTTCCAATGACACTTAGTCTCCCTCAGTCCAGTAGACTGGTGCTATAGCATGAGATATGAAATGGGCACGTTCCCCCTGGCAGATCGAGGAGGCATGTTGGTTGTGCTTTGTTAAAAGCCCTCGGACAAACGGTATTGCTTAATGTGGGATAAAGGTGGGAGGAGAAATTGCATGGGTGTTAACCAGCATAAAATAGGTGGTGGGAAGCCTCATGGATTGTAATAAAGTAGTTGTCAGAAGCTCTTTAAGGAATGGCTAAGCTTAAATGTAAAATATTAGTTTACTAACAGCACTGTCCTCTCTCTGGGAATCAAGTCCTTTCCCTGTAAGGGCAAGGATGGTCTGATCTAAGCTAGTCTTTCATCTCTAACTTCTCAGAGCCTAACTTGGTAACAGAGCCATTGAAAAGGAATAGAACAGTGGATGTTGCATCCAACGAAGTGGGTATTCGCCCACAAAAGCTCATGCTCCAAAATGTCTGTTAGTCTCTAAGGTGCCACAGGACTCTTTGCTGCTGTTATATAGCAGTCACTCAATACAGCCGTTCCTGTTCTCCCCACCCCTTTTCTCGTACTCATTTGCCAGCTGCAATCTTAAATTGCTTAAAAGTCTTAACTCTTGAATCTTTTATTGAAACTCAACTCCCTGCTCTGTTTCCTCCTGCCTTGCAGCACAATGTGCTGTCAAAACCCAACCAGGATGTGGCAGGGGTGTGCAGTGAGCTCTGGATGTTAAACCACAGGACGGGGGTATGATCCAGGCTGTGATGGAGCTCTTGATTCCTAGCCCCCTAAAGAGGAAGAAAAGTCCCTCTTGTGTCTGTACAAAATGGGGCAGCTCCTATGTGGGAATGGAGCACTCTCTCCTGCTGGAAGGTGGGAAAGCATACAGCCTTTTATATGGGTTCTCTCTTCATGAGATCCTCTGGATCCCTGAGAGGATCCATCAGTCCTTTTGTCCTTCCCATCTCCTCCTGGGCAGTCTCCCTCACAGCAGCCATCCTGCTGCTCCAGGAGGTCCGGCTGATTCTCCTTGTGGAGCTGCCAATGCTCCTTCCTCCACCTGAGGAGATGCTGTTTGCAAGGCGTGGCGTCATAGAATCATAGAATCTCAGGGTTGGAAGGGACCTCAGGAGGTATCTAGTCCAACCCCCTGCTCAAAGCAGGACCAAACCCAACTAAATCATCCCAGACAGGTCTTTGTCTAGCCTGACCTTAAAAACCTCTAAGGAAGCAGATTCCACCACCTCCCTAGGTAACCCATTCCAGTGCTTCACTACCCTCCTAGTG
This sequence comes from Mauremys mutica, assembly GCF_020497125.1. Lineage (NCBI taxonomy): Eukaryota > Metazoa > Chordata > Testudines > Geoemydidae > Mauremys > Mauremys mutica. The sequence continues at coordinate 32,692,316 of NC_059087.1, read as the reverse complement.
AAGAAGTTTTTCCTAATATCCAACCTAAACCTCCCCCACTGCAACTTGAGACCATTATTCCTTGTTCTGTCATCTGCTACCACTGAGAACAGTCTAGATCCATCCTCTTTGGAACCCCCTTTCAGGTAGCTGAAAGCAGCTATCAAATCCCCCCTCATTCTTCTCTTCTGCAGACTAAACAATCCCAGTTCCCTCAGCCTCTCCTCATAAGTCATGTGCTCCAGCCCCCTAATCATTTTTGTTGCCCTCCACTGGACTCTTTCCAATTTTTCCACATCCTTCTTGTAGTGTGGAGCCCAAAACTGGACACAGTACTCCAGATGAGGCCTCACCAATGTCGAATAGAGGGGAATGATCACGTCCCTCGATCTGCAGGCAATGCCCCTACAGCCCAAAATGCCATTAGCCTTCTTGGCAACAAGGGCACACTGTTGACTCATATCCAGCTTCTTGTCCACTGTAACCCCTAGGTCCTTTTCTGCATAATTGCTGCCTAGCCATTCGGTCCCTAGTCTGTAGCAGTGAATGGGATTCTTCCATCCTAAGTGCAGGACTCTGTACTTGTCCTTGTTGAACCTCATCAGGTTTCTTTTCGCCCAATCCTCTAATTTGTCTAGGTTCCTCTGTATGCTATCCCTATCCTCCAGCGTATCAACCACTCCTCCCAGTTTAGTGTCATCTGCAAACTTGCGTCCCCCACAAGCTGACCGCCCTGACTCCAGCAGGTGGCCCATCCCAGTTAGGGAGCAGGTGAGTGGCAGAGAAGCCCTGGGTTCCCACGTGGCACAGCCCTTTTGCGGCTCTTTCACTGTCACAGACAGTAGCCCTGCACTCAGAGGGAGCCTTGGGGATGAACAATAAACAGCTTTATTTGTGTCCCTAGCTGAACACCTCCAGCAGGGGTTGCTCTCCTGGGGTTCTATTTCTGGTGATTCCTGGGGCTGTGAGCTGAGCGGGCCTGGACTCTGGCTGCGCTGCCTTTCCCTTTCAGTCTGGCGTAAGTGCTGATGGCCGAGGTCTCAACCGGAAGGGAGACGCAGGACACTGCCTTCCACATGGCCTCTGCAGAGGATGGCTTTGGCTGGCTGCTTGGCGGTCTCTGGAGTGCCGTGCTCTGGCTGCTGGCTTGGCCACTCGCAAGCCGGCGGGGCACTGTGCTGCTTGGAGGTCTCTGTGTGAGGGCAGGTTTGCTGTAGGAGAAGCAGGACAAGGCATTAGAGATGCAGCCCCTGAGGCAGGGCAAGTCATATAAGAATGGCTCTACTGGGTCAGACCAAAGGTCCATCTAGTCCAGGATCCTGTCTTCCAACAGTGGCCAGTGCCAGGTGCCCCAGAGGGAATGAACAGAGCAGGTGATCCATCCCCTGTCACCCACTCCCAGCTGCTGGCAAACAGAGGCTAGGGACACCATTTCTGCCATGCAAAGTCTCCATGCAAACCAAGCCCTGCAGCTCTTCGCCGGGGAGGGGCGGGGGGTGTTTAGAGCGGGCCTGCTCACCCTGTGGAAGCCTTGTGGGGGTCCGTCATGCCATCCTTGGAGCCAGTCCTGGAGGAGAAGTGAGCCCAGAGCTGGGTCTGCGGGATGAGCTGGGGAGAGGAGAATTCAGGGTTAGAACCTCCCTGGTCACTGCTTGATGCTGGGAGCTCCCCCTGCATCTGCAGGAAGCCATGACTGGGATGCATCAGAAAGAACATTCCTCCGCATCGTGCACCTCGTTCATGGCGCTATCATGGCTGGTGTCTGTCAGGGACTGACTCAGAACTGGATGGGTGACATCTAGGCCCTAAAGGCCTCCAGTGCTTGCGGGTGCCTGTGTTATCTAGTCTCAAGTGCCTTCCTTGCTCTGGTCCCAAGGAGCTCCAGGGTGTGGGGAAAGTCTCTTCTACCATCTCTCTGGCAAGAAACCAATCCATTCTGGGCTTAGCCTTCTCCCAGCTGGAGGCTGTGGCTTTGGATGCTCCTGTTTGATGACCAGAATGGGCTGGGCCATCGTGGAAAGGGCCTTGCACTGACAAGATGACTGAAACTTGGCCTCGTGTAGAGGGCCAGCCCAAGACCCATGCTCCACTGGTCCAGAGACGTAGGGCTAATTCTGCTGGGTCACCCCTGCAGGGTGAGACCAGTGCAAGAGATGCTGTCTGGACACAAGATGGAAACTGGTCTCAAGAACAGACCTTTACTGTTATTCTTGTCCACACAAACCAAGTTTGCAACAAACCCAGTGTCAATCTCCCCTGCATTAGTCCACCATGCACTGAACACCCCTGTGGACCCTGCTGCTGTGGACTAACTGTTCCACAGAGAGCTCTGATTCATCCTGTTTCCATGCAAGGGAGATCAAAATGAGCTATGGAGTTTGTGCGCAGCAGGCTAGGTGAGGTAGATTCACACCCTGACTTTCTGCGAACTTGGGCCTGGTCTAAACCTAAAAATTAGATAGACCTAGCTAAAGCACTCAGGGCTGTGAAAAATTTTGGACTCCACACAAAATTAGGCCAATACAGCCGGGTCAATGGAAAAATCCTTCCATCGACCTAACTCCCACCTCTCGGAGAGGTGGCTTAAGTACATCGACAGAAAAGCTGTCGACGTAGGAAGCTTCTACGCTACAGTGGCACAGCTGCCATGGTGTAGCTGTAGCTGCTGAAGTATAGGCATGACCTTCATGTTCCTTTCAACAAGCCCTGAGCCTGACTGCTGTGGCCCATGACTGGACCCTACAGCCTCCCCACTGCTGTAGTGCTGGGCTCACCTCCAGGAAGAGGCTCCAAAAGACCCAAGCTTTTCTTTCAGCTAGGACTTCATTCTTAGCAGCTGTGGGCATCTCCCAGCAGCAGTGCGCTAGGAGCAGGGTGGTGACACGGAGGCTACCATTGCAGAGCTTGTCACCTCTTCAAACATGCTGCACCTACCTCCCTATTGCCTTGTTCCTTATCCAGTGCAAATGGGTGTGAAATGCTCCCCATCTGGTAGCATTTGGCACTGGTGAAAGTGACAGCGTAAGGTGCAAGCCAATGGTGAGTCAGGCCCGCCAAGTCTCATGCCTTCAGCCTATTGCTCTTTTAACAAGGAGAATGTTAAACCAACCCTTCCTTGCAGTCTGCACAACACATGATGCAACTGTGGCCCAAGGGATGGCACAGCCTCGGAGAGCAGCAGAGAAGCAGAAGCACTTGCTAGAAAATATCTTACATTAATATTCTTCTGCCCTGGTAATAGAGCTAAGGAACCCTTAATCACTAGGCTTGACTAACATGCAACTCCATCATCTGTTTGCAGGAGCCTTTCCCGAGAGTAGGGCTCAGGTTTGAGTTGAAAAGTGGGAGGGCTTAAGTGAGAGGGGTGACTGTCCTATGTGCAATTACTGGGGGGCCTCAGTCTGGCATTCATATTTATTTGTATTGGTGTAGCACTGTCCTGGTCTGTGCCGCCCCAACAAGGGGAGGGGATCTCTGCCCCAAGATTTACAAGCTAAGTAACGATGAGTGGAGAGGGCCAAGTGTACAGCAAAAAGGGCTGCTGTAGGGTGTGCCTGGGGGACACTAGCAAAGCTGGGCGGAGAGGCCAGGATGGGATGAGCTGGAGAAGACCATTAGCTTTCTCTACAGTTCTGGTAACAGCTCCTGTCTTACTGCTCCCTACCCCGAGGGGTGAGATTAATTCCTCACTTTTGTGAGTTCCAAATGAGATCACAATTAAAGCTCAGACAGATGGACAAGCCCCCTATCAGTGCTGCTCTAAAAGCCTGGACAGATCCAGTAGCGTAGTTGGGGGGGGAGCAGTGGGAGCAACCGCTCCCACTGAGCACATTCCCCCAAAGTGGTGCCTTTTTAATTTTTACACTCACTCGGGGGCACTTCCCAGCAGAGGCAGCATGTCTGGGTCTTCGGCGGTGGGTCCTTCAGTGGCTCTGGGTCTTCGGTGGCGGGTAATTCGGCAGCGGGTTCTTCAGTCTTCGGCAGCAAGACTTGGGTTTTTCTTTGTTTTGGTTTTTTTTTTCTTTTCTTCGCTGCTTTGTGGTGGGTGGTGCCTTTTTTTATGTGTTCACTCCCCCTGCTGTTAGAACCTGGCTACGCCATTGGACAGATTTCCCCCCCCTCTTCCCCCCGCATGGGTTTTGGGTCAGGAGCTGTATGTGTCTTCACTGCACTCCAGACAGGGGTTTTCTTTGCTGTTTGTCCCTGAAAATAGCCGTAGTGTCCACAGCTACCAGAGAACCACTACCCTGTGCATCTGGCCAGACGTTTAGCTGGAAGGGTCTTCCCTTTCCAAAATCAGAGGGAAAAGGGAACTGGACTAAGCCTAGCAAAGAACAGACTGTACTGTCAGTCAGCCATGGCCTGAACTATTGCAGTGTATTGCAGCCCATGTCCCGTTCCCAGGCAGAGCAAGGCATGGGTTCAGCAGCACTCATTGTCTGCTTTTCTATGCAGCCTCTAGGAGCCTGCTCAGGGAAGAGAAAGGCTGCTCTCACCACAGCCTACAAACAGCTCCCTGGTCATGGGAACCCCAGGGCTGCCCTTAGGCTTTTGCTTCCACTGAGTGAATGACTCTGTTGTAACTCCTAATTCTACTGGGCCTGCTGGCGCTCAGCCAGGGCAGGGAGGGCCGCTCAGCGCAGTGAGCATGCCTAGAGCCTAGTCTGGCAGCATGTGCTGAGCAGAGCACAAGGGCTTACGTGTCACATGCTGATGTGGTGCTGACCCACTTCAGCTCAGCTGCTTGCTCTTTCACTTGCTCTGCCGAGGCCTGGGAAGAGGGGTCAGTCCTAGCACCCACTGCTCGTTTGCCAGCATAGGGTTTTGTTTGTGAAATACAAAACTGATGCTAAACTGCCTCAGCACCAGGGAAGGCTCCCAGAGCCCCCTGTGATCCCAGAGCCTAGGATCGGCACCAGGGAAGGACCTCAGAGCCCCCCTGTGATCCCAGAGCCCAGGATCGGCCCCAGGGAAGGACCTCAGAGCCCCCCTGTGATCCCAGAGCCCAGGATTAGCCCCAGGGAAGGACCTCAGAGCCCCCCTGTGATCCCAGAGCCCAGGATCGGCCCCAGAGCCCCCTGTGATCACAGAGCCTAGGATCGGCCTCAGGGAAGGACCTCAGAGCCCCCCTGTGATCCCAGAGCCCAGGATCGGCCCCAGGGAAGGACCCCAGAGCCTCTGTGATTCTAGAGCCCAGGATCAGCCCCAGAGCACCTTGTGATCCCAGAGCTTAGGATTGGCCCCAGGAAGGACCCCAGAGCCCCCCTGTGATCCCAGAGCCCAGGATCAGCCCCAGGGAAGGACCTCAGAGCCCTCTGTGATCCCAGAGCCCAGGATCGGCCCCAGGAAGGACCCCAGAGCCCTCTGTGATCCCAGAGCCCAGGATTGGCTGCAGGCCCACATGAAGAATATTAATACAGTAATTGCTCTCTGGAACAGGCGCCATGCTCAGCGGAGAGCCTTGCTCACGCCCCGACCTAGGCCCATGCTGGGGAAGTGACAATAGAGCTTTCCAGACTTGGGTTATTCAGGAGACCTCAGTCCAAATGCAGTAGTTCTTTAGATCCAGTTTTCCAGCTGAGCCAGCTAGAGAGCAAGGAAGTCATGTGACTTCCATCCAAGGCCTCACAGCAGTTCTGGCACATTCCAACAGTCTGCACTCATTTCTATTTTAAATTAGAGCCCAGACTCGTACTGGTTCTGACCTACAACTGTGCTCATTACTAGACTGCATTGCCACTAGGGGGAACGGAATGGGGCATATAAGCCTCACTGAGAAGTACAGGGAGGCAGAATCAAACCTTCAGCTGTAGAGAACAGAGGTAGTGGGACTAGTACTGGAGCACAGGCTGTGTGAAAATGGTCCTGAGCTTCTAGCCCCCAAGAACAGTAGTCCCCCAGCCCCCGTAGGGATCACGGGACGGATCACCTATTCCTCAGCCTTCAGGAGCCACAGGACACGTCTCCTATTCCCCAGCCCCAAACTGGATAGGTTGACTATTCCCCAGCCCCACCACCTCTAGGAGCCATAGGACAGGTCTTCTATTCCCCATCCCTAAAGTCTACTGAGAGTGGGATGTGTCCTAAGTCCCCCAGTTGTACAGCCTCAATCCCCCATCCCCAAAGTCTCGAGAGACCATGGGATTGGCCTCCAACCCCTCTGCTCCAGAGTCCCAGGGGCCATGGGATGGGTCATGGACCCTCCATGTCCAGTAGGGATCCCACTGTTGCACTGACCCCTGATTCTGCCTGCATTGCCAACTGCCTATTGCTATTCAACAGCTGCCCCCCTTTGCACTGAGAGGTGCCCTCTCCACCTGTGGCTGGGGTCAGACTCACCCTTAACACTCCTTGCTGGGCCGCCTCTTTCATTTTGGCTAGTGCGGTCCTGAGCCGCGAGTTCTCTTCCTCCAGGATGCTGATGCGGATGTTGTTCGCCCGCAGCTGCTTTTCCATGTCATCAGTGATGTTCCCAGTACCTGCAATGAAACAGGATTCCCCTTCACAATGGGGCAAGGGGAGTGGGTGTGCACAAATCCTCTGGATACAGCAGGGCTGGCGCATGCATGCGTGCATGTCCGTCCCTAACTCCTCCTGAGAAGGACATCCCCCTTCGCCTCCCAGCACTGACAGCCCTGGAGCATGTGCAGGTAACCGCTAGTAATGCTGTAAAGCAGTGGCTCTCAAACTTTTGTACTGGTGACCCCTTTCACACAGCAAGCCTCTGAGTGCGACCCCCCTAATAAATTGAAAACACTTTTTTATATATTTAACACTATTATAAATGCTGGAGGCAAAGCGGGGTTTGGGGTGGAGGCTGACAGCTCGCAACCCCCTGAGGGTTCCCGACCCCCAGTTTGAGAACCCCCGCTGTAAAGCACGAGCAGACTAGCTGGTCCAGTCCTCTCATGTAGTCTAGGGACGATAATTATGCCACAAAAGCAGCAGGCCAGTTAAAAACAAAAGGCACAGACATTGCCGGGCCAAAGCAGAAAGAATGCAGCAATGGTAGCGAGAAAGCTGTATTCTCGTTAACCAGCATGTGATCCCTCTGGTAACTAAAGTGACCGCTTGCGATTGCAGGGTCTGTGCTGTGTGTAAGGCAGTGGGGAAATAGAGGAGAAGGGAGGAGTAGGAGACCAGCCTCCAACCAGTGACTTTCCCATGGGTACAAAGCTAGTAAGAGAAATCATATCCCGGGGCAGCTGGTCACAAGCTACATGTGACACAACCCTCCTGTGATGGCATGTTCACCCCACACTGGTACTGAAGGGGTTATAGTGGTGAGGGAGGCCAATTAGCCACAGGTTGCACCTGCGAGGGAGCTAACTGACAATGATTCTAATTGAGAATCTACAAAAGTGAGGAGCTGAGGCTAGCAGAGGTGGCAGGGAGATGAGCCTGCAGATGCATCCCTGATACAAGGGAGAGAGCAGGCGCCTGAAAAGGCAGCACAGGAAGCTGTCCAGGGAAGGAGCAGTAAAGTCCAAGAGAGCACAGACCTGGACTGTGGCTTTGAGGGTCCCTGGACTGGAACCTGGTGCAGAGGGTGGGCCTGGTTCCCCTACCAGCTGCTGTGGGAGTGGTGCAGTGGAGATGGAGACTGCCTGAGACTTTGTGGGAAGAGACTGATGAGGCCCCAAAGGGGAGGATGATGGTGACTTGGCTGGAGAGAGGCTACAGCTCCTGACGAGTGAGAGAGAGACTGTAGAGCAAGTGACCGAGGCAATGGAACGGACTATAGTGAGCTAATTCCCCAGCTGAACCATGAGGAGACACTGCTGAGCGGTGAGTAGCACATCCCATTACACCTCTGACCCTGCCATGCTTACTCTGAAGGACAGCAAGAATTGCAAGGGCACTCATTCTTAGCTGAAGTTTGTCTCTGCCACTTTGCCAGGATTGTGTTGTCCTCATTAATCTCCCATTGCACCCACCAGCCACCCTCTAATCCAGGGGTTCTCCATTTTTTTCTTTCTGAGCTTTCCCCTCCCCCCCACCTCCAAACGCTATAAAAACTCCATGGCCCACCTATGCCACAACAACTGGTTTCTGCTTATAAAAGCCAGGACCAGAGGTAGGAGGTAGCAAGCAGGGCAACTGTCTAGGGCCCCACACAATAGGGGTCCCTGCGAAGCTAAGTTGCTCAGGGCCCTGGGCTTCAAGCCCATGCAGCAGGGCTTCAGCTTTCTGCCCTGGGCCCCAGTGAATCTAACATTGGCCCTGCTTGGCAGACTCCCTAAAACCTGTTCGAGGCCCCCCAAGGGGCCCCGGACCCCTGGTTGAGAACCACTGCTCTAACCCACAGCCCTCAGCCATGCCCAATACTCAGTCTGTCAGTGGCTTCTGTGCTTCACCTGACCTTCTGGGCATTAGTGCCAGCACTGGAGACCAGGCTGTGTTCTTGTACCACAGACCAGTCTCTGCTCCAAATGGCAGCCATCTTACCCCTGCAGGATCCGGGTGCCCAGCAAAAGTTTCCCCTGGAAGCATGCTGCTGGCTTCCCCTTTTAGTGACGTGACATCCCACCGCAAAGTGGAACATGCTGAACAAGTGAACCGAGATGCATCTTCCCCCACCCCATTACATTCAAGCAGCTTCCACATGTCCTCAGACCAATCTCTTCCCTTAGCTGGAGGCTTTAGGGCAGACTCTTTGGCTGATATGGCCACTTAGTACCTGCACCAGCTGCATCCCCCGCCCACCCTCCAGCACTAGGGGCATGTGAGGCCAATGGGTCCTATTGGGTGATGGAGATGGGCTGAGAGGAAGAAGGGGGCATGGTAGAGTGGCGCTCCACTGGCATAAAGTCATTGACTACCTTACTCCTCAGCAGCTCTACCTTACACTGGGACTAGGCATGCAGGATGGTGGCGCTGATGCTCAGTTCCTGAGGATGCTCCCTCCTGTTTCCCTGCAGCAGACTGAGCTTGGATACAGTGGAGAACTGAGCTCTTTGTTATAAAAGGACATGGGGTAGCAAGAGTAACTATGGAAGGCTGTGCCCAGTTACACTTCACTAAGCACCATGCAACCCGTCAACTGCGGAACACTGGGGCAGGTAGGCTGCTAGCAGAATCTTTCCAGGTGGAATTATCTTGTCCTGCTGTACTAACAATATGCCATCCTGATCTGCAGGGATGTTGTGTGACTAGAGGAACCTCTAGTCCAGATCCCACCAGACATCTCTCCTATGGACACATGGCCAAGATCAGCTGTATCTGACTGTTAGCCAAAGGTGGGTTTAGGGGGATGTAGACAGAATACATAGCTGCAGTCTGTAACATAGCATAGAGTCGCATGGTCACATCTCATAGTCACTTGTCTCGTGGGCGATCCCTCTGGACTGCAACTCTGATTTTTTTTCAGTGGGATAGTTTTCTATGTTTAATTGAAAGTCTGATTTTTATATTTGTGTAATTCTAAAACAGCTGCTGGAAATCGCACACTCCCACGTATGTGAGCTGGGGGATTCGCGCCCTCTAGGGCACTCAGTGGATGAGCACTACTAAGGTGGGGGCAGGGGGTAGAAGTCTGTTACCATCCATTCTGGTGTGTGCTACCTCTTGCACAGGCGCTTAATGTCTGCTGCCCTCTGCCCCACCCCACGCCCTCTCTTACACTCAAACTGCGCCTCAGCAGGGATGTGGAGGTCTGGAAAGGACACCAGCAGCCTCTCCCTCTCCTTCATCTCCTGGAGCAGCTCATCCAGCTCGGAGATGTTCCTGAGTAGTTCAGACGTGGACTGCTCGAAGCTCAGCTTCTCCTGCTGCAGGTTCTCCATTAGTTGCTGCACTGGACAGGAAGAGTATGGTTAGGTTTCATCAAGCTCCTTCCCTGCTGTGGTCCCAGCTCAGAGTGATTCTGCCCAAGGGACGGGGAGGGGTGCTGCAAAGTGGCTAAGAGAGAAGAGTTCATCATGCAGCTGTAACATTGCCTTCAGGGCTGAATCTGATCTCTTTGTGCAGTGAGCGGCACACCAATGTGATGAGCCATCGGGTCTCAGTGTGATGTGGGAGAACCAGCACCAGACAGAAACGTGGCACTTGTCCTGGAATGCCCACAACCTTCAGTACCTAACAGGCCTCTGCTGAGAAGGCCAGTCCCTGAGGCCCCTGCTTCCCCCTGCTCCTTGCTTGGAACAAATTCCCATCAGTCAGAGGGAGAAGGACTGAGTAAAATGGAGTAGCGTTCTCAGGAGTGACCCATGAACAGATGGCCTGGCTGGAGCCAGTGCAAGAGGAAGCCCTCTCAATGCTCTTCACTGTTCTCTCAACCCTCCATCATTGTGCAGTGTAGCCTGTTCACCCACCCCTGCTCCAAGCACACTGGCACTCCACGGTGTACTCAAGTGGGGGGCATTCATTCTGAGCCCCTTAATGGCCCCCTCCCGCACTGGAGCTCAGCAGTGCAGCTCTAGCCCTCCTTTCACTGCCTCTCAGGGGAGCCCCTATTGCTGAAGGAACTCCTTGCTGCCCTGGGGACATTAACACTGACCTGCTGGGCTTCGAGCTGGCCCTGAACATGCTGCTTCTCGGCCTGTCTCTCCTTCAGCTGGTGCTCCAGCTTAGCCTTGTCATCCTCAGCTTCGCCTAGGCTGGCCCTCAGCTCCTCGCACTCCTGATCCAGGCAGTCCAGCTGTTGCAACAGGGCCCTCTGCTTGGCCTGGAGCGACTTCACAGAAAGAGGAAGGCAGATGATATGTACAGATGTCACCCAAGTAGCTTTAAAGCAGGAAGCATAATAATAAAGAGGGGGGGTAGGAGCTCAAACTGGGAGGGGCGGGCCAGTGTGTGTGATGGTGGGAGGCGAGAGGAGCCTAAGTGGGTGTTCAGCTTGACCTACATCACCAAGGAAGTGTGTGACCCACTAGTATGCTGCAGCCTGTGACATAAGCGCCAACTCCATGGGTGCTCTGGGGCTGGAGCACCCACAGGGAAATATTAGTGGGTGCTCTGCACCCACTGGCAGCCAAGCTACCCACTCCTAGCCCTAGTCTCCTTCTCTTTCCCCCTCCTCCCCGCCGCCTAACAGCTGTTTGGCAGTGCTTAGGAGTTATGACTTTCTGGGAGGAGCAGGGACATGGTGTGCTCAGGAGAGGAGGCAAAGAGGGATGGGGACTTGGGGGAAGGGAATGGAATGGGGGTGGAAAGGGGGTGGGGTGGGAAAAACCGGGGTGGGTGGGGACTTTGTGAAAGGGGTGGAATGGGGATGGGGCGAGGGTGGTGTAGGGGTGGGGATGGGGGTGGGTGGGGGGGTGGAGCATCCACCAGGCAGAGCAGATGTCGGTGCCTATGGCCTGTGATATATTTAGGTAGCAGCAGAGGGCACCAGAGAGTTTCCTCTGCCTGCAGCACCAAATGGGCACCAGTGGGCACAGCTGCCAACTTTCACATGGTAAATAAGCACCCCAAATTGTACAATAAGTCAGAAATCAAGCTAATCCCATTTCAAAAAAATCCAGTCCCTAAGAACCCCAACACTCTGTGACTAGATTCCGCCCCCCGTGCAGTCTGGGACTGTGGTGGGCCCACTGTGCACCCCTGACTTTCTCCCTCCCCCTTGCCCCTGCTTGCCGGGAGCCAATAAAAAAAAAAAAGAAGCAACAAGCTACAAGCCAAAAACTAGCCAACAAGCAACTGACAAGCCAATTAAGCCAAAACCAAGCCCAATTTCTGCAGTTATTTTGCGGGTTTGGCACGTCTGCCAGTGGGCCTGGTTCTAGGGAAGATCAGGCTTCTCCAGCTTTCATCAAAAGCATGGAGCGCTCCCTGGAATGCTGGAACTGATGAGTGGCCATTTTCAAAAGGGAGTGTGTTACTGACCGCAAAATGCCCCTGCGCTGAGGGTATAAAATAGGCACAGAGGGGATACTGATGAAGGTAAGTTGCAACCATCCATCCGACAGGCTGCTCTCAGAAGGCAGCTCCCCTGCAGGTAAGGGTGACGGCGCACAAGTAAGATGGCAACATTGCTCAGGTGCACAGCTCCTCCTGTCCGATACTCACCTCTTGATCAAAGGGATAGCACAAGGTATTGCCAAGGAAGTACAAGCAAAGCAACGCAGGGCGCGGAGGGGAGCAGGAACACTGAGCTGAGCCCTCAGCTTCCCACAGAGACCCTGTTTACAATCCTGGCATAAGTCTTAAATGAAAACAAGCCTGGGCAGCAGCAGAAGGAACAGAACAGAAGGGACGGGATGACAGGAGAGGTATGGCTAGAGCAGCCTGGACGAGGACCAGCCAGAGACGGCCTAGTGGAGAGTAGAAGGGAGTTAGATTCGGGTAAGGTAGGGAGCAACAGGTCTGGTTCCTGCCATGGCCGCACCTCCTCATGCCTGAGCATGCTTTCCACTTTGGCCTTCTCCTTGTCCAGCTGCGTGGTGGCCCCACTGAGCGCGTGACTTGTGTTCTCCAACTGGCTGGTTAGCAGCTGCACTTGGTCTTCCAGCTTCGTCATCTGGCTCTTGTGGTCCATCTTAGTCCTCATCTCCTCCAACAGGGTGTTTTTCGTCAGCTCTGTGAATACACAACATCCTGTAACCAAAGCTGTGGATGGCAGAGAACAGTCAACCAAGAGCCCTGGGAGGAATTTTGGGAGTCAGCCTGGAGTCCATCTGTGGCTCCCACTGCAGCACAGCTTCTCCCCACCCCTGTAAGGAATAACCTAGCCCCAAGGCTTCTCTTCCTAGGATTTCAAGTGGCTGAGATTCTGAGAGGCTCATGGGATCTGGCCCCAGCCCCCAGGATTCTCCCTAGTGTGTTACCTGGGCAGTGGAGGTTAGAAGCCACTCAGATACTACAATGATGGAGGTCATTTAAATAAATTGGTGCTGATTCTCCTCTCACTTACACTAGTGCTAATCGGGAGTGACTCCACTAAAGTCAACAGAACACTGGTGTAAAAACAGCGTAAGAGGAGAATAAAGTCTATGGATGAGATCAGTTGGATGGATGAGCCCATGAGAATTCTTACCCAGCTCCCGTATGGTAGCTTGCTGTGACAGCAGCTCTTCTTTCAAGGTGGAAATTCTCTCCTCCAGCACAACGGCTCCTAAAGCAACCAGAACAAATGACTTAGCAAGGACCTCCCAGTTCCTTACACCACTTATCTACAAATAACAATTACACAATGGCATTTCTCATCAAATGAGTGCATCATTCTATGCTTCACAAAAGGGAGGACCCAGCAAAAATGACATCGCTGATCATCTTGATTATTTACTGAACTTCTGGTCTTAAGACACCTGGCCTTTCAGCCAGAGGGATATGGGAAATAGCACCTTTATGTGTATAAAAAACTCTTGAAAAAAGCTGTGAAACAGTTTTTCTGGAAACAGATGTGATACATACAGAACATAGGATGGGATGGGGCAAAGGTTTTATTGACACTCATTAGAGACAAGCTACATAACGCACCATTCATCACCAATGCCAGAATCCCAATAAACACTTCATATCATCACACCAAGTGTGTGCGAGGGGGAAAGAGAGCAAGAGAGAGAGATGTCACCCACTGGCACAGCTGCATCAACAGACTCAGGTCACCAGTGTTCTCACTGTTTAGGTTGGTGAGGATCAGGTAGATGATCATGCATATTGTGAAGATACCATATTGACCCCTAGGGAGGATGTCTCCCTCCCTTTGAATGGCCACTTTATGGGCTAGTGAGTTAGATACATTACAACAAGGCCTGTTGTACTGTTCTGAAAAGCCCCCGCCTGCCCCATCAGCTCATATGTAGAGCATTTGCGGCTTGCTAGGCACAGCGAGCAAGCACTGATGACAAGAGGATGGAGAGCAGCAGGGAATAAAAGGAGCCCAGCAGGTGAGAGTGAGTAGGAAACAGCCACCCCTCCAGAAGCAGAAGTGAAGTAGGGAGTCTGCAATACCTGGCCTCTTGGCCACCAAAAATACAGAGAAAGAAGAGATTTATGAACAGAAGAGTTAATTTAAAAGGAACAATCAACTGTCAAGGGGTGAAATCCTAATCCCATTGAAGTCAATGGCAAAACTCCCACTGACTTCCATGGGACTAGGATTTCACCAAGGACTCTGGTTGTGTCTAATGAAAACACCTGTTGACTAGGGACAAGCTGGGACTGACACTGCACCTGTCCGGAGATCTTCCTTGTCCTGCTCCAGTTTGGCTGTGATCTGCAAATTCTCTTTGATCTTTTCCTCCAGGTACTGCTCAGCCTCCTTCCTCTGCTGTTCCTGGGTTTCATTCTCTTTCTGAAGAAGCTTGTCGAAGTCCTCAACCTGCTTCCTCAGTTCATCCCTCTGTTTCTCAGATTCTTCCAGCTCTGCCTTCAAAGGGTTTATCAGCTGCATCAGCACCCCAAGATGTTTTTTGATACGGGAGAGGTCTTTGCTCTGTTCTGATGCCCAGAAACTCATGTCCATAGCAGTGAGTGGCTTGTTGCCTAGGGTCTCCTCAACCATCTCTTGGAATTTGCCCAGGGATGAGGGGATGTTCTGGTTGTGGCAGATGCTGATGATGGCTTTACCGACCTCTCTGAGGCTGGCCTGGCCACTTGCACATGCATCACAGGGCACCAGAGATGACTCAATTGTCTGAGAATGGACACTACAAACATTCTTGGTTACACCATATGCAGACCGTGGCTGTGAGATGTCTGAGAAATCACAGTCTGGCCCATGGATGGTTTGTGGTAGACATAAGATGGCTGACTGGGCACTGGCTAATGATGCACCTGATTCTGAAATCACGTGTGAGCAGCTTTTCAAATGCTCATTCTCAGCTTTCACATCTTGCAGGGTAGATTTCAGTGCAGAGCTGTCCCTCCTGTTAGATTTCTTCTATTTGAGAGAAAACATAGGAGAATGAAGACATTTGCTATCACGTTTAAACAAATTATTCTCAACTATCTTCACAGAACAGATGCTCCAAAATTGGTCTGGAAAGCCTGTAAAATGGTGCTCATTATAAAAAATGGAACACAGGAAACGGGAAACAAATAATTCCTCTAACTCAATAGAGACTCCTTTGCTTCACTGCTGGTGACAGAACCAAAAGTACAACACCGATAAAGCCTGACTGAATCCTGGCACATCCTCACTGGAGGGAATGTCAGCGATCAGGTTTGGTAGCTTCACTTTTCCTACATTTTTCTGAGATTGAATAGGTTCAAAGAGGGGATTCCCTTGGGAGGTGGTCTGGCAAATATTGGGACTATTTATCCTGGGAAAGAGAATTATTCCAGGGAATGTGACTGAGGAACAGTGTTAAGGTTGCAAAGGGGACAATGATTAGTGCCTCATAATAGGAGAATTACGGGTCACTTGAAAAAAGTAAGATAAATTTCAAACAAAAGGCATTACTTGATCACACTGCATGTAGGCAGCCAGCAGATCTCCCTGCTGCAGCAGGCCAGAGAGCTAAATACAGTAGCTGGATTTTAAAAGGGGCTGGCTAATATTTACAGCCATTGATATCATTTTAGCTAGTTCTGAGAATTAGATGAGGTTAATCAAAGCTCATGCTTCAAAGTGTAATCTGATCACTGAAGGTTCAACCATGATCTGATTTAGTATAGCAAATTCTATATGACATAGATCCCAGCATCGCTATGGCACATCCTACCTCAGTCACTAGCTGCTGCTGGAGCGCTCCCAGTTTCAGTGTGCTGTTCCAGTACTTCCTCACAGCCAGCCCAATGGACATGCAGGGTCCCACTGCCTGGGAGGGGGGCACAGCTTGTTCGCTGATGAGATTCTCCATGTAGCCTGTGAAGCTCTGAAGCAGCAACAGCAGCCTTTTTTGACAGAAACAAACCGCGGCTTAGAGCTGCATGAAATTTCTCTCTGGGAGCGGGCTTTTTGCTGTAGGTCACTACTACCCTGCAAGTTGAGGAAGGAGGTGGCCCAGGGTTAGCATTTGGCACACAAAATACCCCAGAGGGGAACCCCAGCTTCCTAGGCTGTTTAGGGGTAGAAACAAGGCAGGGGGACCCTCTCTACCCCAAAGGGCTGGATAGTGGTGCACAAGTGGGTCACCACTTGTGCAACTCTTCAGTTCTGGATCACTCTATGGAGCAACATTCCTCCAAGTTCAAGGCCTGACTATCCTTTCCCAGTGGCACAGGTTCAGAGCCATGCCCTCTGCTTGTAGATGGGGTATGTGGCCCAGTGATTAGGCCTTCCAGCTGGTGGGTGAATTCAAGGAGATCCTAAATGAGCCTTGTCATAAACATACAGCTAAGGGTAGCATAAAATCCCTCCTTACCCTGTTAAGGGTTAAGAAGCTCAAATAACCTGGTTGGCACCTGACCAAAAGGACCAATAGGGGAGAAGATACTTTCAAATCTGTAGGGGAAGGTTTTTGTTTTGTGTTCCTTTGTGTTCTTTCCAGGTCAGCGAGGAACCAGGGCAGGGAAAATACATCTCCCTAAGCCATATCTGAACTAAGCATCTAATATTACAGAAATAGTAAGTAATAGTAAGGAAATGTATTAGATTATCTTTTGTTTTAGCTTGTGAATTTTCCCTGTGCTAAGAGGGAGGTTTATCGCTGTTTTTGTAACTTTAAAGTTTTGCCTAGATGGGAAATCATCTGTGTTTTGAATCTGATTACCCTATAAATTACCTTCCATACTGATTTTACAGAGGTGCTTCTTTTACTTTTCTTTATAGTAAAGAAAAGTAAAAGCTTTCACAAAGGTAAAGCCCCAAAGCTCCCACACAGGCCAACCCCTCGGGCCCAGCCTTGAGAAGCTGCACTGAGAGTTACTTTTTTAAAATTAAGCACCATTTTACTTCAAGCCGATGGTAAAAGCACATTCACTTCCCAAATGCCTAGTGATTGAGCCATGATTAAAAATATAAAACTGACATCTGTATTGATAACTATACATGCCAGAAGTCAATGCGGGCTACTGGATGAGGTACTCAAGAAATGCAGTTCTAGTCCCCGCTCTGCCATTCACCAGCTGGGTGGCCTTGAGCAACTGAGTTCACTTGTACCTCAGTTTCCCAATTCGCAAAGCGGGATAACAACATTCATCTACTTAGTGTAGATGAGAGGCTGTGAGGATTAATTAGTTCATGGGTGTAAAACATTTTGAACAAGTTAAGTGTTCTAGAAATACCAAGTATTAATGTAACTGTCAAATCTCTACTCACAAACCCTCTGTACACTGCACACAAAATCTATGTTAAAAGAACACTGTCAAGGTTGCAAAGTCAAGCACCCAAAAGTTAGGAAATGCCAAAATGAAGGTTGTCTGAATATTCTTAATTTGGCCCCCTTGTGCCAATGCACAGTCCTTAATTACACAATCTCCTGCCATTTTTTCCATAGAACCTCTGCCTCATTCAGTGCACATGATGGACAGTACTCACTGGATCAGCTGTTACTCAATATTTTGTTTTATCCTTGTTGTTCAATGTGTCGCCCCAGGCCTTGTTCACTGCACATCATTCAAACCCTGCTCTGAAGACTGAATTATTAATTTTCTCATAGACTTTTCTATGATGCTCAGCACGACAGTAGCTGTTGTGCAAACATTCACTTTTCTTCACAAGACTCCTGCAGAGCTGAGACACAGGGCAAAAGTATCCACTAGTTTTAAGTGCCCAACTTTAGACACCTGGTACATGATTTTTCAACGTACTTACCATTATATAGCACTTTAGATGTTCAAAGCACAGCTCCCATTGACGTCAGTTGCAACAGGGAGTGCTCAGCACTAATGCAAATTAAGCCCCAGGCTCTCATGTTGAGCACCCTGAAAATAAGGAGCATGCTTACAGACCACCTGTGAAAACTTTGGTTTAAGTGACTTGCCCAACACTCATAGGAACTCTGTGGGAGAGGCAGGGATAGAATCCAATTCTCCAGGGTAGCATTCAACTCACTGAACCATGAGGCCCTCCTTTCTCTTCCCACAATCCTCTGTCTCACTCACTAAACACCTTCCAACTTCTTCCACAAATGAGACAACAGGCTCCTTCGTTATACAGTCCTGATTCATCCCCAGAGCAGGTCCATTCTGTTCACTGAATGAGGCATGCACAGTGCAGTCACACTTGGGATCTGTGAGGGAATGGAGCATGCTCAGTCACTGTGTAGATATGACCCGTGCACAGTCTGGTCAGCACCAAAACCAGTGATGAGCTGGAGCACACTCAGTGAGAATGGAATCTTCAGAGATTTTAGTTAAACTCTAAAAAGTCTCTACTGAGCATGTGCAAACTGAGATTTTTCAAGGATTTATAACAGCCAAATTTGGGTAGATTTTCATATGAAGAGCAAAAGACACCTCTCTGACACAGGCCAAATTTCAAGTCCCTACTCCAAAGTATGGGGATGTTAGAATTTCTCAAAGGTCAACAATTGTTTTTGCCAAAACAACACACTTTTCCCTATTCTTGGAAACGGCTGAACCATTTTGGCTGAAACTTTCCCAAAAGATTTAGCCTGTGGCAGACATCCAGCACAGGAAATTTCAGCACAAACCATTAACTTTTGGTAAATTTATAACTAACTAAAAACTGGCTCTTATAATGGGAAATGTCAGGCAATCTTAAAATATGTTGCTACCAACCCCGCCACATAAGAGAATTTCAGGGAAATACTGCTAGATAGCTAAAAGCCGTTCAAGTTCTTTGAATATACTGCACATGCAGATCTATGCTCATGGTGCCAGGGGCAGGTATCCTATCAGTAGGGATCTGCAGAGATATTTCTCAAAGAAGAAATACAGCTGCTTAGCCATTGATAAATGGCTGCATACAGAAACATCTTCCGTGCTTTCCAGATGCATGTGATTCTAAAGATCTGAACGCAGATATATGGTCTGTATGAATGTATTGTTTTCCCAACAGGCATTTCTGAAAGGAGTTGGGGATGTCCATTGATCAACCTTTTAACTGATCTGAGGTATTCATCCTCTCACCTGTCAATCACCAGTTCAAGAAGCATTACATGGGAATGCTGGGTAAATTCAGGGTCATTCTCCACATAGTCATAATGCTCCAGCAAAGCCACCAGATCCAGATCACAGGACACTTTATTGGGAAACTTCCAGGACGGATAACGTACTGCCCCAGTCCGGGAGAAGACATCAATGATGGCTCCTTGTAGATCAGTGATGTCCTTCCTCAAGCTCTCCATGCAGTTTGGATTGCCCAGCAGGTATGCCATTCTGTCAGCTGACTTTAGGCCACCAATAGGAAAAGGCCCCTCATTGGCAGGATGGATGGATAGATCTGCAGCAGACAACAACACTGAACATCAAATTAACTAGCAGATCCCCTAGGGAAAGAAAATCAAGGCAGGTCAGACTCATTACTGTACATCTCAGCTCTTCATGACTGTGGGATAAAGTGCTGTCACTTCTGCTAGGGCTTAAAAGTTATGGCCCAGTGTACAGCATTGTAACAAGTCCTAAGACTTCACAGCTGTTATTATACTGCATGTTATGCCACTGGAACTTCACAACAATGGGACTAAAACTCATCTCCTCTTGTTCCAAATCACAGAATCCCCGTTGTTAGTTGTATAGAGCCTATGATACTAGTCCCATAGAGTTTAAGGACAGAAGGGACCATTAAAACTAGTCTGACCTCTTGAAACTCAGAACTATTAAAGTTCACCCCCAGTTACCCCTCTATTGAGCCCAAAGACTCTAGGTGGAAAAAGGTATTTCAGTCCTCAGGAGCCTAACCTACCAGAGGCAGAGAACAGGAGAGATCAAGGTGCCAGGCATCACACATAGGTGAGCAGTTCTGATTCCATCCAGTAGACAGCAGTGGCATGCATACACGTCAGAGACAAGTATTACACTTCACACGTGTATACAAGTAAGGTGTGTGTGTGTGTTATACACGAAACAACTAGCACTGACAGTGCCTTTTCCACTTTGCCTGCCTCTAGGCATTTCCAACCAAGGATCTCAAGGTGCTCTAAAGACATGACTGCCTTAACCCAGCCCCCCGCGAGATACCGGAGGACGGTGTTACACCCACTGCACACGGGGAGCCGACCGGATACCGAGCCAGTCACACAGCCGGAGCGAGAAAGGGCTGGAAGGCGGAGTAGGCGCTCGGAGGGCCCCGCTCGCTAGAGGCGCTGTGCAGCCCGTGTAACGCTCACAAGACACGCCAAGAGCCCAGGGCAAACACCCGATGCCCCGAGCCTGGCAGAGGGCTTGGATGGGGACCCCGTGGATACGGGGCCCCGGGAGGGCACGGGGAGGGGGTACCCACCTGCCGAGAGGCCGCCGCCCCCGGCTTGGAGCGGACCCGCAGCCTCGGTGCCTCCGTTACCGCCTGCCCTGCGCTACCCGTTACCATGGCAACCGCACAGGCCCGGCCCTCCTCTTTGTGAAATGACCCGTCCACCCAATAGAATGTTAGGAGCGCTTCCTGCCCCTTCCCTCACAACAAAACGTCACGCGAGTACCCCCCCCCCGTTCCCTCAGTGGAACATTCCGAGTTTGCCGCCCTCGCTCCGTCTGAACTACAGTAACACTGACGTGCTGGGAACAATCCCTATTCCCCTCCCTCCCAGGGACACGAGCCCGATGAGTTGTGCGCGCATCCTTTACGACTGTACCAACCCCGGCTGGTATCGCTGGACTGCGGGCACCCCCTGTCCGTCCCCAGAATAGAACATTCCAACTGGGCTACGCGCGCAGCCTCCACGACCCGCTTCCTCGCCTGGCCTGTATTTTCGACGTAGGCGAGCCCGACGTGCTGCGCGCGCAGCCCGGGGGGTAGAGAAAAAGAGTAGCCGCCATTTTGTGCGCGGCGGTGGCGGTCACTCTGTGCTGTTCGGTCCTTGCCGCCCCAGGACAAGCAGAGACTCCCGAGGGCCGCTGAGGAGGCACCATGCCGGCCGGGCCGGTCCAGGCGTTGCCGCCCGCGCAGCCAGCGCCCCAAGAAGGCAAACAGGTACTGGGCTGTCCGGAGGCGGGTATGGCGAGCCGGGGCCTGGCGAGGAGGGAAGCCCCGCGCACCACAGCCGGCCCGGGTCCCGAGCAGGCAGCTCCCAACATGCAAAGCGGCGCGGTGCATGCTGGGAGATGTAGTTTCCTTGGCCCTAGGGGTCTGTGATCCGAGTAGGCTGTCAAGCTAAGCAGGGCCTGGCCCGTCAGGGCTGGGATGGGGGACCTGGCCCCTCTTCCTCTGCCAGGGAAACCCCCACGCACGCCCCGGTCAGCGCCAGCTCACAGACTTTAAGGTCAGAAGAAGTCTGAGCTGCACATCGCAGGCTGCAGCACCTTTCCCACTCACTCCTGTAATAGACTCTTCACCTCTGGCTGAGTTATTGAAGGCCTCAAATTATGATTTAAAGACTTCAAGTTACAGAGAATTCACCATTTGCACTAGTTTAAACCTGCAAGAGATCTGTGGCCCATGCTGCAGAGGGAGGTGAGAAAACCCTCAGGATCACTGCCAATCTGACCTGGGGGGAAATTCCTTCACAACCCCAAATATGGCAATCAGACCAGTGATCCCTGAGCTTTTGATGGTTGTCCCCCCCTCCCCGCAGGGACGGCGTAAGGGGGCTGCAGCTGGGGGTGGATCTTGGGCCAAAGCCATAGCCAAAGACCAAGGCAGGAGCAGTGCCACAACTGGAATGCGGTGGAGGGCGGGTGCAACTCTGCTCCCAGCCTCAACCCTAGCTGGGGGCGGGAAGGGGCTGGGTGGCAGTCCCTTCCTTCCCCCATGGGAGCTCGGCTCCTGCCACACACCCCTCAAATGTTCCCCTGTGCCCCACCGGGGAAGCACCCCACCCATTTGGGACCTCTTAAGACTCTGAGCATGTGGGCAAGACCCACCAGCCAGACACCTGGAAAAGAATTCTCTTTAGTAGTCAGAGCCCTCCCCGTCTAGTGTCCCATTTGCAGCTAATTTACTGTCAGCAGTTGCAGATTGGCTATATGCCATTGTGGGCAGTCTCATCATACCATCAACTCAGTAAATTTATTAGGTCAGACTTGAAGCAATTAAGTGTTTTGTTCCAGTGCTCTGCTAGGGGGCACTGTGCTGAGGTGTGTTGCAGGGAGTGTTGGAAGACTCTGTGTGTGAGGCGAAGGGGGGATGCTAATTTCTCTGTCAACAAAGAGACCTGGGGGTGCTGTGCTCCTGGGGCAGGGCATGAATAAAACTCAAGCCCTGCCTCACTTGTGGGTATTAAAAGCTCCCAGGCTTTCTTTGCTTGAGCCCTGTGTCCTGGATCACTGCCATTTCTGTCTCGATGTCCCAGCTCCCCGAGTTCTTTGTGGAGTTTTAGTGCACAACATCTTCCTTATTTCTTGTCTTAAACTTTTGTCTAGCTTTGCTGTGCTCTGTTACAAAGCTATTGTCTTCTTCTAGAGAGGCAGTGTGGCCTAGAGTCCACAGCACTGGGATGCAGGAGACTTGGGGTACAGCTACAGTACAAAATTAATTAGAATTTATTCTATTTGAATTTTCGGAAGCGATTTTATACATTTAATGTTGTGTGTCCCCACTAAAGCACATGAATTTGGTGGAGTGCGTCCACAGTACCGAGGCTAGCATCAAATGTTGGAATAGTGCACTGTGGGAAGCTATTCCACAGTTCCCGCAGTCCCCGCTGCCCATTGAAATTGTGGGTTAAGCTCCCAGTGCATGATGGTGCAAAAACATTCTCGCAGGTGTTTCTGGGTGTGTGCCGTCACTCGCTCCTCCCTCCGTGAAAGCTACAGCAGACGCCATAGTGCCAGCAGACGGTGCAGTACGGTGCACTGCCTGTCTCCTGGTACTATGAATCCACCTCGCATGTCCTCTCATCTTTCTATCCACTATTTTATCTAACAATTTCCCACCATTTTTTTGGCTACCATGAAGTGAGCAGCACAGCTTCCTCCGCAAACTCTGCTCTCCCGCTCTTGTATAGCTAGCTAATTTTTCCATGTTGTCTGTCCTGGGCTTATGTGCAAGCTACAGAAGGCAACTGTTCTCCGCCGTTTTTTGGCCATCGTGAACTGAGCTGCACAGCTTCTGCCGCTTTTTCCATGTTGTTGGTCCTGGGCTCCAGGGGAAGCTACAGAAGGCAACAATTTCCTGCCGTTTTTCAGCCATTGTGACCTGAGCCGCACAGCTTCCGCTGCAAACTCTGCTCACGCTTCCACCGCAAACTCTGCTCTCCCGCTCTTGCAGCTCTAGTGAGCTTCCCTACTCGGTGAAAGCTACGGAAGACAACCATTTACTGTCTTTTATCGGCCATCTTGAACCGAACAGGTTTCCTACCTTTCGCGCCCTTTTTCCAGGATTACCCACGCAGGTGCCATAGCGCGGCGATCATGGAGCCCGCTCAGATCTCCATTGCAGTTTTGACCATTGTAAATACCTTGCGCGTTATCCAGCAGTATGTGCAGTTCCTGCAAAACTGGGCGAGGAAGCGACGACAGTGCGATTACTATACTGATGAGGACATGGACATAGACATTCCTAGAAGCACAGCATGTGGCGATTGGGAGATCATGGTGGCATTGGGCCAGGTTCATGCCGTAGAATGCCGATTCTGGGCCCGGGAAACAAGCACAGATGGTGAGACTGCATAGTGTTGCAGGTCTGGGATGATTCCCAGTGGCTGTGAAACTTTCATGGAACTTTGTGACTTGCTGTCCCCTGCCCTGAAGCGCAAAGACACCAAAATGAGAGCAGCCCTCACAGTTGAGAAGTGAGTGGCCATAGCACTGTGGAAGCTTGCAATGTCCGACAACTACCGGTCAGTTGGGAATCAGGTTGGGGTGGGCAAATCTACTGTAGAGGCTGCAATGCTGCTAGTACCCAGCACAATCATTGACCAGCTGCTATCAAGAGTTGTGACTTTGGGAAACGTGCAGACCATTGTGGATGGCTTTAATGCGCTGGGGTTCCCTAACTGTGGCGGGGCGATAGACGGAACGCATATCCCTATCTTGGCCCCGGCACACCGGGGCGGCCAGTACATAAACCACAAGGGGTACTTTTCCATGGTGCTGCAAGCACTGGTGGATCACAAGGAATGTTTCACCAACATCAATGCGGGATGGCCAGGAAAGGTGCATGATGCTTGCATCTTCAGGAACTCTGGTCTGTTTGAACAGCTGCAGGAAGGGACTTACTTCCCAGACCAGAAAGTTACTGTTGGGGATGTTGAAATGCCTATAGTTATCCTCGGGGACCCAGCCTACCCTTTAATGCCATGGCTCGTAAAGCCGTACACAGGCACCCTGGACAGTAGTAAGGAGCAGTTCAACTATAAGCTGAGCAAGTGCAGAATGGTGGTAGAATGTGTTTTTGGATGTTTGAAAGCGCGCTGGTGCAGTTTACTGACTTGGTTAGATCTCAGCACAACCAATATTCCAATTGTAATTGCTGCTTGTTGTGTGCTCCACAATATCTGTGAGAGAAAGGGGGAGACATTTATGGCAGGGTGGGAGGTTGAGGCAACTCGCCTGGCTCCCAATTTCACACAGCCAGACAACAGCGCAATTAGAAGAGCGCAGCAGGGCGCGCTGTGCATCAGAGAAGCTTTGAAAACCAGTTTCATGATTGGCCAGGGTACAGTGTGACAGTTGTGTTTGTTTCTCTTGAAGTTACCTGCCCCCTAGTGTGTATATATATAGATATAGATATAGATAGATATATTGTTTAAAAACTGTTCTTTATTATTTGTTGCACAACACATTGAGAGAAATCCGAAGGTAGACCAGGGGGAGTGGGTATTGGATTGGGGGGTGAAGGAGGAGGGAAGGACAAGTCCAGAAACCAAATCAAAAGTTTGCATATGCCAGCTTTCTGGTGCTTGGGCGATCCTCTGGGGTTGAGTGTGTGGGGCCCCGTAGCCTCCCGCCTCGTGTTCTTGGGCGTCTGGTCGAGGAGCTATGGAACTTGGGGAGGAGGGAGGGCGGTTATACAGGGGCTGCAGTGGCAGTCTGTGGTCTTGCTGCCTTTCCTGCATTAGCTCCACCATACTGCAGATCATGTCGGTTTGCTCCCCCATGAGCTTGACCATAGTATCCTGCCTGCTCTCATCGCGCGCGCCCCTCCTCTCTTCATGTTCCTGTAATGCTTTACGGGACTCTGCAGTTGTTTGCCTCTACGCGTTCAGCTGGGCCCTATCAGTGCGGGAGGACTGCATGTTGTCCTGAGTTCTAATCTGGACCATCCTCTGGGACAGAGTAGACAGGGGCCATGTTGAAACGTTTGCACCTGTGGGAGGATAAAAAGGGAGGGTGGTATTTTAAAAGATACATTTCAGAGAACAAACGGGACACTTTGGTGTGAGTAAGTCATAACACACAGCCGGGCAACAGAATTCAGCTTGCAGGCAGCCTAGGGGCATGCGGGGTTCTGCTTCTATATTCATTTCAATGCTTTCAAACTGCTGGGCCCCCTTTCCCATAGTAAGCAATGCCTGGTGGGTTTGCCATATAAAAGGAGGGGCTGCGGGCTCTCTGGGATGATCACTTCACACAACACCCCCTCCCTCCCTCGCACCCACCACGTGGCTCCGATGAGGCTCTGAGCAGGAATGAGCCCTTTAAACTAAACGCGAACAGCCCAGCATGGCTGGGTTCCCCCCTCCTGCCCCCTACCGCGTGGCTCTGATCAGGCTCTCACTCACCAGAATTACCTTCTCCAGGGTCATGGTCCGGGAGCCCGCCTTGGGAGTGAGGGGGAGGCTATTGGCTCCAGCGTTAAGAATAGTTCCTGGTTAGGGGGGGAAACTGATTCCTCACTTGTTGCCCGTGCACTGTCCTCCTCCTCCTCTTCGTCCTCCAATGACTCTTCCTCCTCGCTCTGTGCAATTCCCCCCTTGCAGATGTTCATGGATAATGGTGGGGTAGTGGTAGCATCACCTCCCATAATTGCATGCAGCTCACAGTAGAAGCAGAATGTATGGGGCTGTGATCCAGAGTGCCCATTCGCTTCCCTGGCTTTTTGGTACACTTCCCTGAGCTCCTTGATTTTCGTACGACACTGCTCTGTGTCCCTGGAGTAGCCTCTTTCCATCATGGCCCTGGAGACTTTAGCGTACGTATTTACGTTCCTTTTTTTGGAACGTAGTTCTGCCATAACAGACTTGTTTCCCTGACATGCGATAAGATCCAGTAGCTCCCATTTGGACCATGCTGGAGGTCGTCTGCGAATCCGGGACTGTGTGATCTCCTATGATGGTGGACTCTGCATGGTCACCTGTGATGGTGGACTGTGCTGATGGTCACCTGTGCTGATGGTGAACAACCAAGAAATGAAATTCAAAAGTTCCCGGGGCTTTTCCTGCCCACCTGGCTAGTGCATTGGAGTTGAGAGTGTTGTCCAGAGTGGTCACAAGGAAGCATTCTGGGATACTGCCTCCGGGAGCTAACATCAAATTGCGTCCACAATACCTTTAACCGGCATTGTGATCTTGATTTAAGTGCTACTCCACTTGCCGAGGTGGAGTACAGAAATTGGATTAAAGAGTCCTTTAAATCGAAAAAAAGGTTTGGTTGTGTGGACGGAATCTTTTTTTTTTCCCCCGAATTAACTCGGCTATTTCCGAAATAACAGACTAGTGTAGACCAGGCCTTGGATTCTGTTCCTGGCTTTCTGGGTGACCTTGAGCAAGTCACTTCCCCGCCCTATGCCTCAATTTCTCTATTTGTAAAAGGGGGATAATGATACCAACCTCCTCTGTAAAGTGCTTTGAGATCCACTCATGAAAACCACTATATGAGGTAGCTATTATTACTACCTTTGAACTGGCTGCATTTCAGCATTGTGTGAAGTGAGTTATCTCAAGGTTTCTCTCAGTGCTTGGCAAACTAAATAGGGAATTACTTCACCCACCACTAAAATGCAACCTCTGAAGGCGGAAGCTGTTGAACAGCTCACTGCAACCCTACTTGACTCTAGTTCAGGACAGAAAGTGAAGAAGAGTCGTTTATCCACTGGAAACTGAAGGAGGAACAGGGAACAGAATGTTAGTATCCAAATTGGAATTTGACAGGAAATCAGGATTTATGAAAAGCTTATAATTGCTTGGGATGCTGACTCTGTACTGGAGGAAGAGGGAGAATGTCACCTACAGAATCTCTTATCCAAGTACTGATCTGTCCTCTTTGCTTAGCTTGTGGCAACTAGATATGGCTGCACACAGTGTAGAGTGGTTTGCAGATCATCTCTTTTGAATATCAAATATCGCAGAGCCTTATAGTTGACTGAAGGGAGAGAGAAATTCATTCTGATGCTTACAGTTCTGAAAAAAAAAATCTCTGGCTCAAATTACTTAAGCTTAATTCTCATTGTTAAAGGTTTTATTTTTCTAGATTGGTAAAATTCTGTTTGGTGCTTTCTGCTCCTGCACAGTTGACAGTTTGGACTAAGCAGTTTCACTTTGGTCAATTTTGGAAGACAGTGATTGGTTGCTCTTAAGAATTTTTTCCCCTCTGCCTGCTCATTTGCACTCCCTCTACAGGCAGCTGGTCTCCACAGTCTTAAATTCATCTTATGCCTAAGCGCCCAACAGACACCTGCAACTACTTATGAGGCAGTCAACTAGCTAGGCAAGCGAAAAATGCTGCATTTGTGTATGAGCCAGAATTATTTCAGTGAAAGGCTCATGGTGATGCAGTTGCGATGGTCTCTCTTGCTTTTCTTTGAATCCAAATGAAGAAGTCAGAGTCTTGGATCCTCTCTCCTTGAAGGCAGAAGGGTCTGCTACATCCTGTTACAGCAAGGCTCAATACTGTAGCACTGAGATTACTCACAAAGACCCTAAAAGTAGCAGCAAAAGCAAAATCCAAGCGATTCCCTACAGTGCATCCAGTTGAGATGCAGAGGCCCAGGTCATTTTGTTCCTTTTCTAACCTGGAATTTGTGACAAACATGGAAGAAAGTTCTCGAACTTCTTCTCAAACTCCTCGAATTTCCCACCTGGAAGCTGCCATTAGCATAGCAGAAAGGAAGGTTGCCCAGTCAAGAACACATAAAGATGCCTTTCAAGGCCACAGGTCTTCAGCCTGTCCTACACAGAGGGATGAGAGAACATCTTGAAGATATTGTTGCTTAGACTGGTCCCATGAGCAAGATACAGTCCAGACCATTTTTTCTCACTCATTCATCCTCCATTGGGCTCAGTGTGGTTCCATCCTCTGACACATTCTATCCAGCCCAAGGAGTCATTTTGGTGGTGAGAGGACTCAAACAGCCTGGTATTCCCCTGGATAATCCATGATCTTCTCTTGCCATGTGGGTAGAGCAGTATCTTTTTCTCTACCCCAAGCAGTGCTTCCCATAACCAGAAGATGGCTGAAGATTGCATGAAATCCACTAATGATCTTGTCACGCCAATCTAATTAACCTGTGAAATGCTCAGATACTTATGTGATGGGTGCTGCTATATAACCCTAAAATAAACAGCAAAACTGTTCACCTGGTTCAACATCCCAGGCCAACCAGAACTAACTCAGATAAATAGAAGCTGTCCCAGTGTTGCTAAGAAATAGAAGCTACTGGGGGATGCCAGAAGTAGATTCTTTTGCCACTCAAATAAATTAGAAAGTTACCAAATTGTTTAGCGGGTTCAAGAAGCCATGGGCGCATGCAGTGCATGCTGCCTGTATGAGATGGGCAGGGAGCTTGAAATACGGATTTCTGCCCTTTCCCTCATCTCAGGGATCCTTCAGAAGATTAAAAAAGAAAAGATGGAATACTTGTTAAACTCACCACTCCAATGTGACTTTGCAAGACTTGATGTTCCAACTTCCTGCTCCTAACCAGGAACTTAAAATCATCTGTCTAGTTGCCCCCATTCCTTCTGCCTCAGAATTCTTTCTCTCCCCCACCTTTCCATAGCATTTTGGAGACTAAGGGTATGTCTACTCTACGGGATTATTCCGATTTTACAGAAACCGTTTTTTAAAACAGATTGTATAAAGTCGAGTGCACACGGCCACACTAGGCACATTAATTCGGCAGTGTGCGTCCATGTACCAAGGCTAGCGTCGATTTCCTGAGCGTTGCACTGTGGGTAGCTATCCTATAGTTCCCGCAGTCTCCCCCGCCCATTGGAATGCTGGGTTGAGATCCCAGTGCCTGATGGGGCAAAAAACATTGTCGCGGGTGCTTCTGGGTACAGCCTCACCCCTCCCTCCTTGAAAGCAGCAGCAGCCAACCGTTTCACACCTTTTTTCCTGGGTGAACTGTGCAGACGCCATTCCACGGCAAGCATGGACCCTGCTGAGCTCAAGACAGCAATCATGGAGGTTTTAAACACCTCGCGGATTCTCGTGCAGTCAATGCTGAACTGGGACCTGCAAAGCCAGGCGAGTAGGCAGCGCGGCGACGAGAGTGATGAGGACATGGACACAGAATTCTGTCAAACTGTGGGCCCCTGCGCTTTGGAGATCCAGCTGGTAATGGGGCAGGTTCTAGCCATTGAACGCTGAGTTTGGGCCCGGGAAACAAGCACAGACTGGTGGGACCGCATAGTGTTGCAGGTGTGGGACGATTCCCAGTGGCTGCGAAACTTTCGCATGCGTAAGGGCACTTTCATGGAACTTTGTGACTTGCTTTTCCCTGCCCTGAAGCGCCAGAATACAAAGATGAGAGCAGCCCTCACAGTTGAGAAGCGAGTAGCGATAGCCCTCTGGAAGCTTACAAAGCCAGACAGCTACCGGTCAGTCGGGAATCAATTTGGAGTGGGCAAATCTACTGTGGGGGCTGCTGTGATGCAAGTAGCCAAAGCAATCACTAAGCTGCTGCTACGAAAGGTGGTGACTCTGGGAAATGTGCAGTCATAGTGGATGGCTTTGCTGCAATGGGATTCCCTAACTGTGGTGGGGTGATAGATGGAATCCATATCCCTATCTTGGCACTGGAGCACCAGGGCACCCAGTACATAAACCGAAAGGGGTATTTTTCCATGGTGCTGCCAGCACTGGTGGATCACAAGGGACGTTTCACCAATATCCACGTGGGATGGCCGGGAAGGGTTCATGACGCTCGCGTCTTCAGGAACACTACTCTGTTTAAACGGCTGCAGCAAGGGAATTATTTCCCAGACCAGCAAATAACAGTTGGGGATGTTGAAATGCCTGTCGTTGTCCTGGGAGCCCAGCCTACCCCTTGATGCCATGGCTCATGAAGCCATACACAGGCAGCCTGGACAGTACTCAGGAGCTGTTCAGCTACAGGCTGAGCAAGTGCAGAATGGTGGTAGAATGTGCATTTGGCCGTTTAAAGGCGCGCTGGTGCACATTACTGACTCGCTCAGACCTCAGCCAAACCAATGTCCCCATTGTTATTGCTGCTTGCTGTGTGCTCCACAATCTCTGTGAGAGTAAGGGGGAGACCTTTATGGCGGGGTGGGAGGCTGAGGCAAATCACCTGGCCGCTGATTATGCACAGCCAGACACCCGGGCGATTAGAAGAGCACACCAGGAAGCGGTGCGAATCAGAGAAGCTTTGAAAACCAGTTTCATCACTGGCCAGGGTACAGTGTGACTGTTGTGTTTTGTTTCTCCTTGATGACCCTCCCCCCTTGATTGACTCATTCCCTGTAAGCCACCCACCCCCACCCCACCATCGAGCACAGCTTGCTTTCTACGGAAATAAAGTCACTCTCATTTAAATTTCATGTATTCTTTATTACTTAATTATAAAAAGAGGGAGAGAACTGACAAGGTAGCCTGGGTGGGGCTTGGGAGGAGAATAGTAGGGAAGGAAAAGGCCACTAAAAAAATTTCATAATAATGAGAGCCTTTTGGTTGGGCTGTCCACTGGGGTGGAGTGGGCAGGTTCACTGAGCCTACCCCCTCTTACTCGTCTGGCGGGTGAGGAGGCTAAGGAACATGGTGAGGGGGGAGGGTGGTTATACAGGGGCTGCAGCAGCACTCTCTGATCCTGCTGCCATTCCTGATGCTCCACCATACGCCGGAGCATGTCAGTTTGATCACGCAGCAGCCCCAGAGTTGCATCCTGCCACCGCTGATCTTCCTGCCGCCACCTCTCATCTCGAGCATCTCTCCTCTCATCTTGAGCGTCTCTTACTGTACTTTGCTTCCACGTCCTTCCACTCATTCAGATGAGCTCTTTTATTGCGGGTCACTTCCATGATTTCTGAAAACATTTCTTCTCACGTCTTTTTTTTTCCCGCCGCCTTATCTGAGATAGCCTTCGGGACGGAGTAGGGAGGCTTGAAAAATTTGCAGCTGCATGAGGGAGGGGAAAAAAGGGAGAGAAGTATTTAAAAAGATACTTTTTAGAGAACAATGGTTATACTCTTTCACGGTGAACAATACTATTCACCTTACATAGCACATGTGTCTTCACTACAAGGTCGCATTTTGCATCTTAATATTGAGTGCCTGCAGCTTTGGTGTTACCGTTGAGTGCTGCTTCTTTCCTGTTAACGTGCAGCAGCAGAAACCACCCCGTGGCTGGCATCATGGAAGATCACTGCTAAACACCCGCCCTTCCCCACCCCCCAACTGCGTGGCTGGTAGCAGGAAAGATCCCTGCTAGCCAAACGCGGAAAAGCTCAGCACCAATCGCGCCCCCGCCTTCCCCCCACTTGGCTACCTGCAGGGAAGGATTTCTTTTAAGCCACAGGCAAACAGCCCAGTAGGAATGACCTTAAATTCCTGAATTTCAACCATGTTACCATGAACGATATCACTCTCCTGAGGATAACACAGCGAGGTAAAGAACAGATGTTGCTTGAATGCCAGCAATCACCGGGACCATACGCAGCTAGGCTTTGTCATGCAATGATACCAGATTACTTGTTACATGCATGGCGTGGTCAAGTGTCCTACCATGGAGGACGGAATAAAGCAGCGCTGCCCAGAAACCTTCTGCAAAGGCTTTTGGAGTACCTCCAGGAGAGCTTCATGGAGATGTCCCTGGAGGATTTTCGCTCCATCCCCAGACATGTTAACAGACTTTTCCAGTAACTGTACTGACCGCGAATGCATCCCAAGCCCTCAGGGCAAATTAATCATTAAAAAATGCTTGCTTTTAAACCATGTCTTATATTTACAAGGTACACTCACCAGAGGTCCCTTCCATGGCTTCATTGTCTGGGATAGTTGCTTGGGAGGGTAATTCCGTCAGGGTGAGAAAAAGCTCCTGGCTGTTGGGGAGAATGGAGTGCTGTGTGCTCGCTACAAGCTCGTCCTCCTCTTCCTCCTCATCTTCCCCGTCCGCAGAATCCTCAGCCATGGCTGCGATTACCACCCCCACCTCGGAATCCACGGACAGGGGTGGGGTAGTGGTGGCGGACCCCCCTAAGATTGCATGCAGCTCAGCATAGAAGCGGCATGTTTTTGGCCCTGCCCCGGACTTTCCGTTTGCTTCTTTGGTTTTCTGGTAGGCTTGTCTGAGCTCCTTAACTTTCACACGGCACAGTACTGAGTCCCTGGTGTGGCCTCTCTTCATCATGGCCTTGGAAATTTTTTCAAATGTTTTTCCATTTCGTCTTTTGGAACGGAGTTCTGTTAGCACAGTATCCTCTCCCCATGCAGCAATCAGATCCAGTACCTCCCGTGCAGTCCATGCTGGAGCTCTTTTTCGATTCTCAGGAGACTGCATTGTTACCTGTGCTGATGAGCTCTGTGTGGTCACCTATGCTGGTGAGCTCTCCCGTTCGCGGGGCTTTTCCTGTCTACCTGGCCAGTGCATCCGAGTTCAGATGGCTTTCCAGAGCGGTCACAATGGTGCACTGTGGGATAGTTCCCGGAGGCCAATACCATCGAATTGCGGCCACACTAACCCTAATCTGACATGGCAATACCGATTTGAGCTCTACTCCCCTCGTCGGAGAGGAGTATAGATATCAGTTTTAAGAGCCCTTTATATCGATATAAAAGGCTTCGTTGTATGGACGGGTGCAGCGTAAAATTGGTTTAACGCTGCTAAATTCGGTATAAACGCATAGTGTAGACCAGGCCTAAGTGGCACATCCGTTGTGATACAGGATTATCAGATTTTGTCCCTGGATGACTAGTGTCTAGTAGACAGACATCCAGTTTTCTTCACACCCTTTATAGGCTGTGAGCAGCTCTCTCAGTGCTGTTTGGACAAATAAATTTCTCTGAACATGGGGCCCATTTGCTTGAAAGACCTGTAAGATTGAGTCAGAGTTGCATTTTGGGTTGTCGGCTTGAGCCTTCTAAGGTCAAATTATTGTTCTCAGGGTAACAGGAAGGAAAGTAGAAGGGTTTATAGCAGGATCTTATTCCTGTATCATGTGTTCTATTTAGGCTCTATCCATATGAAACCATTTTGACCCTGCAGTCCCTCTGTAGTCTAGAGTACTAATATTTTTAAGTCTCCTTGTTCCTCCCTTTTGAGTCTGACCACTCTCCCTCTACACTTAGTTTTTCTAAAACATCTTTTTATGGCAATTTTTCCTTTGTTCAGGCATATTGGAGAGAGGTCTGTTCACTCCAGTAAATAACTGCTTCCGGTCTTCCACAAGGTTAAAGCAGTTCTCAGGAAGAGTTCCAGGGATGGTGCTCAAGTTAAGGTCTTTCTTTCTTCTCAGTCAGGAAATTGACTTACAAACTTTCTTACAGAAGAACTTTTGGCACAGTTTTGAGAGGGTCAAAACTCTTAACTCTCATTTACATGGAATTCATCAGATTTTAGCTCCTTATTTGGGATCTGAAAGTGTCTCCAAAAAAGTTTAAAAGCTTCCAGATCTGCCCTAGTTAGATGGTCAAAGTCCTGTATTCTGTATGTGATGTTGGGACTTCTCCCCAGCAGCACTTAAAGCCCACTCTACTGGGCTGTGGGCTGAAAGGGAAAGGGCTTCAGTGAGGATTGTTTAAGGCTGCCACCTGGTGGCCTTTCATATACGTCTTGAGTCACTGTTCCTTGATGTGTTATCTTCTGCAGCAGATGCCCTAGGCAGGTTGGTGCTCAGTATTGCTGCTTGGTAAAGAGCAGGGGAACCACTGGATGCTGTTATTTAGAGCCTAATGGTTCAGATTGTTGAATGAGTAGGAGCAAAAAGGAAAAATCACTTTATCAGTAACCTGAATTTGTTCAGCAAAGCATTTGACAATCTAGCATTTGACCCTTTCAGGCAAATAATACCTTGCTGTTCTATAGAGCTTTCCATTGGCTGATGTCAGTGCGCTTTCAAAGGAGGTAAGTTATCCTATTTTATAAATGGAGAAACTGCGGCACCAGGAGGTGACGTGAGGTGATTTGCCCAAGGTCGCTCAACAGGTCAATATCAGAGGTGGGAATAGAACCCAATCTCCTAAATCACAGTCCAGTGGCTTGGACTACTACTTGACATTGCTGATTGGTCTCTGTCTCCCAAGCTCAAACAGCAAAGGGAAACCTGTTGATCCAGATTGTTGTGCTTTGTCTCAGAACCTGATTAACAAATGATGAAAATCTCCCTTTCTGTTATCACCAGCTTTGATCATGTTTGCTATAGTTTAATATCCTGACATGCTGATTGCAAATTCTACAGTGAAGAGAGATGCTTCCATACCTCCTCATCTTCTCTCCATGTAACCACTATGTGCTAGGACTACTGTTTTTGTTAAATGAGGTGGGACTATGGTAAGACTGTAGAAAACCTTCATTTGTTCTTACTGCAGCCAGAAGATGAGCCAAAGGAGGAAGTGGCACCAGCCAAACCTGTTGTGGGAATTATTTACCCTCCTCCAGAAGTCAGGAATATTGTGGACAAGACTGCCAGCTTTGTAGCCAGGTAAGTAACACTAGCTTGGGCTCTCATTTCATGGGATTTTCAAGCCCTCTTGGGAATGCCACTCACTGTGCTGATCCAGAAACGAGCAGGTCTCCAGATTAATTGGCATCAGAATGTGCTGTTCGTTTGGTGGGGCTGGGGAATGTTTTTGTGCTGCCTTGCAAAATCATAATGAAAGTTTACCAGTTGAGGTGCAAAATTTACTTGCTTGTCTTTGCCACAAGGAAGATGGTAGACA
Source organism: Mauremys mutica (assembly GCF_020497125.1). Taxonomy (NCBI): domain Eukaryota; kingdom Metazoa; phylum Chordata; order Testudines; family Geoemydidae; genus Mauremys; species Mauremys mutica. The sequence continues at coordinate 32,657,396 of NC_059087.1, read as the reverse complement.
AAAACAAGAGTCTACTTCTGTCAAAAATTACACCCTCAAGGTAAGCTGGTGAGTAAAATTTGCTAAGGGTGCTTTTGCGGTTTTTATAATTGTTTTTACGGTGGATCACTCCCTGATCTGAAAGGGAACTTGGTACATTCCAGGATTCTAACAAAAATGAGAGATTAGTGCCCTCTCGAGAGACCAAATTAACTAGAGGTTCAGTGACAATATTACTTTGAACATATTTTACAATCTGCGAACCAAATTATAGGTTTATAGAATGTCAAGGACAGAAGTACCTGCCTCTTCCTTGTTGGGGCGTGAGGTAACTCCCTATACATACCAGTATATGGCTCTGTAAACTGAGTCAGTCGGTATGAAATGAGTCTACTAGAGGGGCATGCAAAGTTTATGGGGTCTTAGTTTAACAAGTTTTTTAAAAATTGAAATGAGATCTAGGGCTACTTGAATCATTGTTCTAAATGCTGAATCTCCTGGTGCAGTACTTCTGGTGTAAACAGAACTTGTGCTAAGCATGATCATGTGTGCTTGGTGGCGTGAATAAATGCCACTAGTGAGAATTGTTTAGGTTGTGATGGTAACAGGGAAGTAACTTTCTTCTGCCACCTCTTTCTATTCTGCCTGCTACCCAAGAAGTTTGCATATGGTGAGCCCATTATGCTAGCCTGTGCTCCAGTAGATAAGCACCCTACTACATTTCCCATTATTGTGGTGCGGTAGAAAGCAAATAGTGCAGGGCTCCAACACAGAAGCACATTGCGTTGATACAGATGCAGAGGGAATAACTAGTGTATGGTTAGAGATAGTACTGGAGCCCTTCATATATCTCAGTAGAAACTCTCCATTCCCAAACCTTAGACATGAGCTGCCAGCTTTGATTGTTAACTCACTGGCATAGCAAACTATGTATTAGCTAGGCAGATATTCTAGTTTTTTCAATTGTGTAAATAAATGTTCATGTACAGATTGATGGTATGTTGGCACTGACTGAAGCCTAGGGAGACAAGGTTTTGGTCTTGCTGATGGTGAACAAATAGTCCAGGAGGAGGTAAATGAATAGCTGAAAACTTCAGCTGTAGTGCAAATTCTTGAGCCTTCTGGCATCCACACGCGAAAGCACATAATGTTCCATTGTAGTGGTACAAGGCTGAAGCGTTATCCCTGTTGGCCAAAGTCAGTTACTGAATTATGGTGTCTTAAAAATTAAATATTTAGTGGATCTTGTTGAACAGACTGATGGGATATATGTGCCTAGTTAGGCTAGGAAAAAGAATTGTGGATCAGTTGTTGCTATGGCATTTTTGTTGGAACAAGGTTTAATGCTTATGTAAGATTTAAATATGACTTCAGCTTTAGCTTCTAGCGCACTAAAAGCAACAATACAATCAATTCTTGGATTGGCTGCTTGATCATTAATTTTTAACTTTTAAGAACCTTGTTGTAAAGAAATGCTGTGTACATAGCACTTTAAGGAGGAAAGTTGATGCATTTTAAATAATGTAGCAGTCTCTTATTGGGCTAATCAGCAGTCCATAAACTTTCTTCTAATCCAATAACCAATGGATGTCTGCCTGATATAGAGCCAAATTGACTCATACAGGCAACTAAAGATGTAAGTGATTTTAACTGTCTTAAGAAATTGGTCATGAAGTGCTGAAACAAAAAACTCAAAGTTCCTTTGTGTAAAAATGAATTGTGTAGGTCAGCAATTGGCTGATGGATTGGGCATGATTTATTTAGATTTCTAGAGAAGTGATATTTGGTAGCGTGGGGAGGAAGACCATGGTTGTCCTCAGAGGAGAGGAGGAAAGTTGGTGCACCAACATTACTTTTAGTAGTTGTGAAGAAAATTGATTTTTTTACTTCAGTGTTCATGCTGACTCTTCTTAACTCACTTTTTTTTCTCCCCAGAAATGGCCCAGAGTTTGAAGCTCGAATCCGTCAGAATGAAATAAATAACCCCAAGTTCAATTTCCTGAATCCCAATGATCCCTACCATGCATACTACCGGCACAAAGTCAGTGAGTTCAAAGAGGGCAAGGCACAGGAGCCCTCGGCTGCCATCCCCAAGGTCATGCAACAGCAGCAAAGTGCTCAGCAACAGCTTCCCCAGAAGGTAAATTGTTAGTGACTATTGTTATCCAGGAGTTGGCTTGTAGGGTGTCAGTTCTGATCTTGGTCTTTCAACCTCCTTGCTCAAACAAGCTGTGGGTTTGAGCCGTGTGTTCACGTTTCCACAATGGAAATCAACACGGAGAGACTTTGAATTCTGTAAGTGCCCAGGCCTCTTCCTTTTGGCGCACATAGGTATGCCCCTCGGTGTCCAGGGTTCATATGCCCTGAAATTTGACAAAGCTGAGAAACCTGCTTGTATCTCAAAGAAAGGTAATTTGCTGCAGGTACTGATCACAATTGAATGCCAGTTTGACTAGGCATGTTCCTGAACAGATATTCATGTGATCGCTAGTCTTGTATATATCTAGAATGTCCTGCTAGAAGTAAATTGCTTGACTGCACCCTGCAATCAGTGCAAGATTTTGCTGGGCTTGTTGTAGGCATTGTTAATTCCAAGGAGTTTATTTCAAGACTGTTTTCTCCAGTTATGTTGGCATCTCAGCAACATTTTGTACTCCATGCTTTGAGATAATCTCACATAGTCGGGACCTAGGTCAGGTATGTATTAGCTAGCAAGAGGCCACTCGCTGAACCTACCTGTTTCATGTACTCTGTATAGTCAGTGATCAGATGTTTTGTGGTTATGTCTGTTAGGAGATTATAGCTACATTCCATATCTGCTTCCAGCTATGTTTTGTGTGTCTGAGTAAACTTTTTGTCATCTTTTTGCAGTGGACCTATTTAAATGACTCACTCATGAACTATATTATGTTAATACCTTTTCCCTTCCTTGCAGTTATGGCACCAGAGATGTTTTAGTCATTTTTTCCCTCCAGTTATTGAAAGCCACTGGCCTTCCCAAACAGTTACTTAGGAGGAGTGAGTAATGGCTTTCATGGGTGCAATTAGTGAGCTGTCTGAATTCCCCTCTGTAGGTACAGGCTCAGGTGATCCAGGAGACAGTCGTTCCAAAGGAGCCACCTCCAGAGTTTGAGTTCATCGCAGATCCTCCCTCAATCTCAGCCTTCGACTTGGACGTGGTGAAGCTGACTGCGCAGTTCGTAGCTCGGAATGGCCGGCAGTTCCTGACTCAGCTGATGCAGAAAGAACAGAGGAATTACCAGTTTGACTTCCTGCGCCCACAGCATAGCCTTTTTAACTACTTCACCAAACTGGTTGAGCAGTACACCAAGGTACTCTCTGGGCTTCTCTCTCTTCTTCTGAAAGCATTATTTCAGCATTATGAATAGCCAGTCTAGAAAGAAAGAAGAACTTCTAGCTGTCTTCTTTTAAATGCCTGTCTTTGTGTACAGGGAGAGAACGTTTTGCTCATTGTCAGAAAAACGTGTACGGTGCCTAACACTACGAGACCCCAAACTTGATTTGGATGTTCTGAGCGCTACTGTAATGCAGATAAAAGTTGTTCCTTTATAGCAAGAGAAGCAGGTGACATGGCAGTGAGAGAGAATACTATACCTGAGTAGCGATGATAGCTAAAAATAGGGTAACAGGAGAAATGGAGCTTAGCTTCAGGGGATCCAGTCACAAGATTCATTTTTGTCTGGTGTAGAAACAAGACAATTAGGACAGCTTCCTTAATTATGAACCAATTTGTATGATAGTCATCAGTGATTTCCTGAAAATGTGTTTCAGATCTTGATCCCGCCTAAAGGCTTACTTATCAAACTCAAGAAGGAGGCTGAAAATCCTAGAGAAGTCCTGGATCAGGTAACTTGTGACTAATTTCCACAAAACTACTGAAGCATTCAGGGCTTTGGAGCGGAGCACGGAGCAGCTCCGGAGCAGTGGAGCTGCAGGTTTTTGCCTGGAGCACAGCTCCAAAGCCCTGGAAGCATTTCAGTCTTGTTCTGAATTATTTCTGGTTTTGAGCTCAACATCTTTCTAATTATTGACATCACATGTAAGCACAATGAGAACAAAGTGTGGGAACTGGGCATTTCAAACTGTTTTCCAACCATGGGAAAATAAGCCAGTCTGATCAACCACTTGTGTAGCAGGCTTTATATCTTAGTCCTGGGGGAATTCTGCGCCAAAAAATTTAAAATCCTGTGCACAATATTTTAAAATTCTACAAATTTTTATTTGTAAAAATAACACTATATAATTACATTGGTTTCAATTATTTTGATAATTTTATTTCAAAATACCTGTCAGCAAGTATGTCTGTAACAATACAGACACATACACAAATTCCCCCAGGAGTAAAGGGTTAAAGAAACCCCTATGACAACCCAGTTCCTCTTTCTCTGCCCCCACCCTCCTACAGCTCAGCCAAGGGGCCAGACACTCTCCTCCCTCCACCCCAAGCCCGGCCAAGGGGCGCCTTGGCCCAGACACTCATGCCCTCTATCCCCCACCCACCGGCCCAGATACTCACAACCTCTACCCCCCCCCCCCCCAGAGGCCAGCTGTGGGCCCCCCTCTGGCCCAGATACTCACCCCCTATCCTGCTAGAGCCTAGAGATCCAGAGGGAGAAACAGCCTGGTGCTGGGTCCTGGACTTGCATTGAGTTTCCTGCACGCTACCATCTCCTTCCTTCAGAGCGTGCTGGGAATTGCAGCTGCTGGGAATCCTCCAGTTCCTTCCCCATTCCCCCAGCCTTGTCTTTCATTTGCAAGCTGGGCTCTGCCAAGTCCAGCTGCCCCCATTGGCGGCCAACATCTCAGCAGCCCATTTCTGTCGGGGAGGGGGAGAAGGAAATTCTGCATTCACAACATTAATTTCTGCAAAATTCTGCATTGTGCAGTGGTGCAGAATTCACCCAGGAGTAATATCTTCATGAAGCTTTACTGCAAAAAGCATTTTCCCATCCCAAAGAGCTTACAATCTAAGATCTCAGTTGCTACTCATAGGCAAGTCTGTTTGTAGGTTTCTTAATATATAGTACCTCAGATCTTTCAAAATTAAGGTTTTCCTCTAGTAGACTATATTTGCAGTTTGGAACATGACTGCATGTTTGTGAGAAGTATATCAAACAGTTCCAGGTGTTAATCTGTCAGGATTTGAGGTCTGTCTTTTGGAATTCTCACTATTATTAATCTAAAACGTTTGACATCCGCACAGTGCCAAACCTGCAGCCCATACTCAAGCAAACCACTACTTGAAGGCAGTGGGAGTTTTGCCTGGTTGCTGCAGGATCAAACTCAATTTCTAAATTTTGAATTAACTGACTTTCAAGGGGTGCCCACATGGCTGCCCTGGAGGCACTGACTATGTTGGGTCTTACATATTTTGGAGATTAGAGGTGAACACTTGTGGGAGTTGTGACTTGTTTTATGGTTCCTAATGGGTTCTCCTTTGTATACTGTGACATGCTTCCCACTTCTGTGACTCAGTGCTTTATGCCTCCTTGTGCAGGTGTGCTACAGGGTGGAGTGGGCCAAGTTCCAGGAACGAGAGAGGAAGAAGGAAGAGGAGGAGAAGGAGAAAGAACGTGTTGCTTATGCCCAGATTGATTGGCATGACTTTGTAGTTGTGGAAACAGTGGACTTCCAGCCCAATGAGCAAGGTAGGAAAACTAAGTGACATAACCGCTCTGTGACTCAGGTTCTGTGTTTAGTGGGAATGATACGTTCCCCTTGAGAGCTGCTGGAAAATACTGTAAGTAAAAAATATTAGATTGGTGCAAGGTAGAAGCATATGATGTCCCTTTTAAAATATGAACTGATCAACTTTATATCTGCTGAGTTCAGGTCCTGTTTCTTCTGCAGTTAGTGATATCACTGATGCTTAATTGGTACTGCTTTCTTTGTGACTAGCAGCTTACAGTATTATCAACTGTTCCACTGAAAACCAAGACCCCCGAACTCTGTTGCAGCATTAGCACCCCATTGTGGTGGTAGCTGCTTCCCTTTCTTTGCTGCCTTCAGTTTGTGTCATCACGTATCTTCATGTTGGCGTTCAGACCAGTCTTATCCCTAGCCTTTCCCTTCTATATGCCTTTGCTCCCATGAGCCTATCAGTACCACAGTCTGATTTCAAAGTTTTGTGAAAGGGGACTGGTGCCTGTGTCTGCATCTTGAGCAATGAATAGTGCTAAAGAAGCCCTCATGTTTGCTTTTTTCTTTGTTGCAGGGAACTTCCCTCCTCCCACCACTCCTGAGGAGCTGGGGGCTCGCATACTGATCCAGGAGCGCTATGAGAAGTTTGGTGAAAGTGAGGAAGTGGAGATGGAGGTGGAGTCAGATGAAGAAGATGAAAAGCAAGAGAAGACAGAGGAGACCCCATCTCAACTAGACCAAGACACACAAGTGCAGGATATGGATGAGGTAAGTAGCTGGTGTGATAAAGGATACTTTCATTGATAGGACTTCAATGTGGCATATGGGGCGCTGCTAGCTCTCACTTCATAGCATCCCTGTGCTTCTTGGTGTTCAATGACTGTTATCCTTGTGCACAAGGAAAGTTGCTTTAGAGAAAACCTAAAAGATTGTCCTATTAAATAGATCACTTTTCATTGTACAGTTGATGCATTCAGAAGCCCCTGAGATGTTAGTTGTTGTCAAATTACTAACTTAGCTGCCTTACGGGACAAGAGATGAGAAAGGGCTATGGTTAGGGCCCTACCAAATTCAGTCATGAAAAATGCGTCAGGGACTGTGAAATTGCTGCCCCCCTCCTCCCCCCTTGAAATCTGGTTGTATGCTTTTACCTTATACTATACAGATTTCATGGGGGAGACCAGCATTTCTCAAATTGGAGGTCCTGTCCCAAAAGGGAGCTGCAGAGGGGATCACAAGATTGTTTTAGAGGTGTCTCAGTATTGCCACTCTTACTTCTGCGTTGGCAATACCGTACCATGCCATCTTACTTCTGCACCGCTGCTGGTGGTGACTCTGCCTTCAGAGCTAGGATCCTGGCCAGCAGCTGCCGCTGCCCAGCTCTGAAGGCAGTGCCGCTGCCAGCAGCTGCTCCGAAGTAAAATTAGCAGTACTGCAACCCCCTCTACAATAACCTTGTGACCCACCCACCCCATAACTCCTTTTTGTGTCAGGACCCCGTACAATTACAAAACTGTGAAATTTCAGATTTAAATAGCTGAAATCATGAAATTTATGATTTTTTTAAATGTATTTATTTATTTAAATCCTATGACTGTGAAATTGACTAAAATGGACTGTGAATTTGGTAGGGCCCTAGCTATGGTAAACCATAGCCCCCTGGTGCCAGAACTAAAGATTAGAGATGCAGTTATTTAGAGAGAAATGGGGTACCTGGTTCCCTCTTTCAGCAATAATTAGACCAGGGGTCAGCAACCTTTCAGAAGTGGTGTGCCGAGTCTTCATTTATTCACTTTAATTTAAGGTTTCATGTGCCAATAATGCATTTTAAACCTTTTTAGAAGGTCTCTTTCTATAAGTCTATAATATATAATTAAACTATTGTTGTATGTAAAGTAAATAAGGTTTCAGAATGTTTAAGAAGCTTCATTTTAAAATTAAATTAAAATGCAGAGCCCCCCAGACTGGTGGCCAGGACCTGGGCAGTGTGAGTGCCACTGAAAATCAGCTTGCATGCCGCCTTCGGCACCCGTGCCATAGGTTGCCTAGCCTTAATTAGACTGTCCACTCTCCTTAAATTATAGCAACACTAGCGCTGGCACCCTTGCTGCTATTTTAAAAATCTCTGTAGATACATAGTGCAAGCTGCTTGATTGCAGTGTGTTGATCTCTGACACTTCCATTTTTCTGAATGAGGTGGGGTTCCATGACACAACCTGCTAATAAAGATATTTCAAGTGGCTTTAGGTTTCCCATGGAGAAACTGTCAACAAATGAAAAAATGAGATGCTTAGGTATGCAAAGAAGACAGCCTGTTTCACTTCTGTAATGTGTACTCTAGAGCCAAGATTGTTTTAGTTGTGGAGAGACTGCATAAGCCCTGTTCATTTGATGCATAGATTTTTGCCCTATATGACTTTCAGTGCGGTTGCTGCATATTCTGTGTTCGAAGATATTTGATCTGCTGTTAATAACTTGTAAGCATTGTTTTAATTTAAGGGCTCAGATGACGAAGATGAGAGTCAGAAAGTTCCACCTCCTCCAGAGACCCCAATGCCACCACCTCTTCCTCCAACTCCAGATCAGGTCATTGTGCGGAAAGACTACGATCCCAAAGGTAAACTAGAGTTTGGTGACAATGAGCAATTTAATTTCTTACTGAATAGTCACCCAAGACCTTGCTTCTAAGATGTGCAGTCAAGTCAGGCATTTTTAACAATGTGGTTTTGTTCTTTCAGCCTCCAAGCCATTACCACCAGCACCAGCACCAGATGAATATCTTGTGTCTCCCATCACTGGAGAGAAGATTCCTGCCAGTAAAATGCAAGAACACATGCGAATTGGCCTTCTGGATCCCCGCTGGCTGGAGCAGCGGGATCGGTCTATCCGTGAGAAACAGAGTGATGACGAGGTCTATGCCCCAGGTTAGTCTGATACCTCTCACAAGGCTCCAAGAGATACTCATTTAAAAACCCAGTGTATAGTTTAAATCTAATTTAATCATGTCAAACTGATCTGTATCAATGGGGACTTTGACATATCTTGAAATGCTGATTTGTGTACTGTGCTCGTTTAGTATACATATTCGGGTAGCCATCAAGAACACTGAAGCTTTCCTGTAAACATTGTTCTGCACCCACCATATTAACTGGAGTTCATTCTTTAGTAACAGTGGTATTGGACCCATTGGTACCAAAAATATTCTGTGAAACAAGGGATTAGAGCAGTGGTTCTCAACCTGCGGCTGTGGGCCTCTTGCAGCCCATCAGCACACAAATGCGGCCCACGTGACAGTCTCGGGGGCCATACAGGTAGTATATATATTGTGTGGATGCGGCCCACATAGCACACACGCAGCTGCATATGAGATCCACAGTGGTAAATAAGTTGAGAACCACTGGATTAGAGAATTAAGCAGGCCTCTGAGTCATCTTGTTCTGTTTTGTCATATGAGAGAAAATGTCTATCTTTTTTCCCTATCTCTGCCTGTCTGCAGGGTTAGATATTGAGAGCAGCTTGAAACAGCTGGCTGAGCGTCGTACCGATATCTTTGGTGTGGAAGAGACTGCTATCGGTAAAAAGATTGGAGAAGAGGAGATCCAGAAACCAGAGGAAAAGGTGCGGTGTAAATCCTGCTGTAACCTCGCCGCCCGCTGTCCTTAACCTGTAGGAATGGGAGTCTCCAGGGACTTGTTCTTGCTGTGAAACAGCAGCCCTCACTTATCTGCTAATCTGATCAGAGTTTTGACAGTCTGATATGTTCTTCTGATTGTCTTTTTCCAGGTGACCTGGGATGGCCACTCTGGCAGCATGGCCCGCACACAGCAGGCTGCTCAGGCCAATATCACCCTGCAAGAGCAAATTGAGGCTATCCATAAGGCCAAGGGGCTGGTGCCAGAAGATGACAGCAAGGAGAAGATTGGTCCCAGCAAGCCCAATGAGATGCCCCAGCCTCCACCTCCCTCCGCAGCATCAAATCCTCCATCTAATGCTCCCCCAATCACATCTGTGCCACGCCCTCCATCGGTAAGCATTCTTACTGCCAAGGACAAACAGCTGCTTTGATGCTGAACTGGGTCATGGTAGGGTGCTGCTTGGAAACGGGATTAGCATATTAAGAGATCACTCTTCCAAATTAGCTCTAAATGATAAAATTGATCCTAGAAGTAAGTTTAAAATATATTAGAAATGGAAAATACCTTATGAAGGAGTTTTCCAGCAGCTGAGGTATTGTAAAGAGATGATGTCAAACTGGAGAGGACAAAAATTCAGACAGTGAGAAATCAGAGAGGAAGGAAATGTGGGCTGGGGAGGCGCTCAGAGGGACAGGAAGGTGAACTAGATAAAAGGCTGAAAGCCAAGGTGGGAAGTGAAAGTAGCAATCATAGGCAGAGGTGTAGGCACAAGAAATGGTAATAAGTGTGCAGCTCACTCAGTCAGCTCCACTGAAGTTGTCCTAAATTTTGAGGTCGGCAGCACTCTGCTCATGTGACTCTGTTCAAAGAGCTGCTATCTCTGAGACAACTCTTTTCTATGGCTGTGCAATGTGGCTCCTGAGGGTGGGGGAAAGTAACTACTGGCTTTTGCTACTCAATCCCCAATTTCCTGGGAATTTGGAAGAGTGGCAGTAGCAACATACCCCCAACCACCTACGCTTATATTCCTAAATATGACCAGCCAAAAGATTCAGACTGTGACCCTCTTCAGCTGTTGATCAGCCCTTGTGAACAGTATAAGAAACTGAATCCCAGAGTGCCTGCAGCTGCACTTGGTAATAAATGTCTTCTTTCTAGATGCCGCCTCCTGTTCGCACCACGGTTGTTTCTGCAGTTCCTGTCATGCCTCGTCCCCCTATGACTTCTGTGGTCCGTATACCCCCAGGCTCTGTCATCGCAGCCCCCATGCCACCAATAATACATGCCCCACGCATCAATGTTGTCCCGATGCCGCCATCTGGTCCCCCCATGATGGCCCCTCGCCCGCCTCCCATGATAGTACCAACAGGTCAGTGAGTTGAATAATTTTTCAGCGTAATTGCTTCTGAAGATGCTTTATGAATATCCCTGCTCTCCCTCTCTGGTGGGCCATCCCAGTGAAAATTAAAGCTCTGTAGCACTTTCTGAACAAGTCAGATAGACCCAAATGTCCTGGCCTGCATTTCTTGTCATTAAAATCAGTTCTAACTTCCAACCCTGTGGGTGAGCTATTGCTGAGTGAATAATGGCTGTTGTAACTGCCTCTTACTGCAACAAGATGAGGGAGGTCATATCTTATATTGGACCAACTTCTGTTGGTGAGAGAGAGGAGCTGTCAAGCTTACACAGAGCTCTTCTTTAGGTCAGACCGAAAAAAGAGCTCTGTATAAACTCCTCTCTCTCACCAGCTGGAATTGGTCCAGTACAAGATATTCTCTTATGCACCTTCTCTCTCTCATATCCTTAGACTGACACAGCTACAACACTCTAATTACTGCAGTAACATACCAGAGTACCTTTCAAACAACTGTACATTGAGATCTGTCCTGTTGACATGTGTGACCACATGAGCCACAAAAATATTGTATGCTGTTTGTTGGCTCCCCCTGTCTCTTTCCCCATATGGGAAGGCATCAAGCCAGCCTACTGCAGAAATATGTTAAGGGAACTGTTGTTGAATGTCATGTGTAGGTGTATATGGAGCTGTTTTGCCCCTCCTGTTTCAGCATTTGTCCCAGCCCCTCCTGTGGCTCCAGTCCCTGCCCCAGCACCAATGCCTCCTCACCCCCCACCACCCATGGAGGATGAACCTGTGTCTAAGAAACCAAAAAGTGAGGACAGCCTGATGCCAGAGGAGGAGTTCCTGCGCAGGAACAAGGTATATAATTTGAGTAGCATCACAGTCCAACAGCTTGTTGTGCAGTGCTGGGAACTCTGACCACACTGAAGTATTCAGTCTCTCCCCAAAAGAGGCCATCTCCTCTAAAATGGTACCTGAATCAATGGACAGACATTCAGGAGGGCAGCTGGCCAGGCACAAGTACCCCATGAGAAATTGACTCTGTATCTCTGAAGTAGCTCCTTCCAGTCACTCTCCCTAGAGCAATTGAGTTAATTTAAATTTACCTGGAAAGTTATGACTGTATACAAAAACTTAAGACTTCCTCTCCTAGAGAGAAGGGCAGCATGGGGAAATCAGTCTTAAGGAAAGGCAAAGTATGCAGAGTAGCTTTTAGTAGTTCTCCAGTTAACACACACATGGTAAAGACCTGTTAAAGTGTGTCCATTTCCCTACAAGGAAGTGTCCCCAGATCAAGGGTGACTTGGATATTAAACTGAGTTAGAATTCCTTCCCCATGTCTGTCACTCACTACATCTTCTCTGAAACTGAGTTGTAAATTCTTCAGGGTAGTGAATATTATTGTCCTGTACTTGTACAGCATAATAGGGGCCCTTTGTGATAAGTGCTGTATGCATGCATACAGTACAGTTAATGCTGATTGTAGAAGGATCTCTGTAGTGTTCCCCATGTCACTAGAGTCAAACCACCAAATGAACAGCCAGAAGTTAATAAGGAATAATTGGGAGAGGGGTGGGAGCCAGAACTCTTAACTGACTTTTGACAAAATGACTTGCCAAGTAAGAGTAATGAAGCAAATAAAACACATTCATGTTGACTCCCTAGTAACAGGGAATTGAAAGGTGCAAGATGGCGGCACCCAAAGGAACAGCAAAGTGGTTGCCTCTTGTCACCACATCTGTCTGTATGCATTGAGGACCATCTGTGTGTGTAACTGCATTTAATTTTTTTCCTAGGGTCCAGTCACAGTTAAAGTTCAGGTTCCCAACATGCAGGACAAGACTGAATGGAAACTGAATGGCCAGGTGCTGGTGTTCACCCTTCCACTCTCCGATCAGGTACATAACTTGTTAACCTGGCCTTAACTCCTGCTATTTCATTGCTGTGTGATTGCTGGCAGGACAGCATCTAAACTGCCTGGCTGAGGCTGTAAACTCTGGACTCTCCCCACATTGCAACTGTGTATAGTTGCAGGGGGTGGGAGTGGGTGGAGCTGGCTACTTGTGCCCTGCCCTGCCCTGGGCGCTGGAGGGACTGAGCTCTCTTGTTCTTGTTTTTAGGTCTCTGTAATAAAGGTTAAGATCCACGAGGCCACAGGGATGCCAGCAGGGAAACAGAAGCTGCAGTATGAGGTGAGTATGTGACAGTGTTAACCCTTCAGATGCTGCCTTGCCACTTACCTGCACTCTTTTCCGTACAGAAAAAAATTGTTTAAAAAAATTGCAAGGCCCTGAGAGCTGCCTCACTCTGCCTCTTGTGTGCATGCAGTACAGGGCAGTCTTTAATTACATCACACACAGTTTGTGCAGAGGCCTTTCCCCATTCAGTGCACAGGCTGGATGGCAGACAGTGAATCAGAGTGATTCTGTGGATTCACTCTTATCTTGTCACCACTGCAGTATAAATCTGTTGAAGCCAATGGGCTTTCTGTGAATTTACACTGGTGTAACTAAGCTGATTTGACCCCTCTGTGTGTATTGGGGTTGAACACTGTACCATTGAAGTAGCTTCCTCAGAGCCCTGCTGCTTTGAGTGTATTCTTGTGTGCACTGAATGAGACTGTGTCCCTCTGCTTTCTAATCTTTACTCCAAAGACCGTATACATGTTGATTTACAGGGTTTGCCCATGAAAATTCCACAACTCCTGCATATGTATGTGCAGAACATCAAAATATTGAGAAGCTTTTAAAAAAAAAAAAAAGCACTGCTACTACAAAGTGTAACCATGCATGCAGTAGGATTTTAAAGCCATCGTAACCCAGCCAACTCTAGAGAGACTTTTGCTAGAACACCAAAAGGAACATATCCCTGCCAAACGTCAGCCTTTCCTGCCAAGGCTGTAGAGCTATTTAAAAAAGAGGGGGAAATAAAACAAAAACTTTTCTTTTATAATGGCAGATATGTATTCTCTCTCACACACAATATCTAGCTTCCAGTAATATTTCTGCTCTAATCTTTCAAAGAACTCACTTTTGGGCAAATCCGAAGTCTGTTAAACTTCCCCCCTGAAAAAGAGTAAACACTTGTCTCTGCACTCTGGCTGCAATGTGGAAATACTGTGACAGCACTGAAGCCTAACTCTTATTACCCAGCTCTTCCACATCATCTTTCTCTCTGGGAGACTGGGGTCCCTCCTCTGTACACCGAACCATGCTGGGTCCCTCCTAGTTTGGTAGTAAACGTCCTGATTGCCCAGATTGTTGAATCTTTCTGGAGGGAGCACTGAGTCCTCCTGTTGTTTCTTGCAGGGCATTTTCATCAAGGACTCCAATTCTCTGGCTTACTACAACATGATAAGTGGTTCTGTGATTCACTTGGCACTCAAAGAAAGAGGAGGCAGGAAGAAGTAGGAGTCAGGGTGCCTACAACTGTTGGATGCTCTGCCATTTGTGTGAACCCAACAACTAGAATCCTGCAGCTTCTGGGGACACTGTGACAAGCTGAAACATCAACCTGTGATACTTTCTAATCCCCACTTCGGAGCTATTGACTGTATTTTGGTCCTTAGGTCCAAAAATCAGACAGTTACAGGGCTGGAGAGAATGCATATTGCCCAGACAAAGCCATGTAAACGTTGTGACCTTGCGTGTAATTTCACAGCTCTTGTGACACTTTGCTAGAATGCTGTTCTTAATTATCACAATTTTCATTTAATTCCCTACAGCAGCAGTGGCAGCATTTCAGTTGAGATCTTGTCCAGATTTGGACTTTTAAAATCCATCTTTGTTTTGCATCCGGGTTTGTTATGACACAGGGAATATCATCTGCCTGACTAAAATGTTAGCCTTTTCACTTAATCTTTTTTGTAATCGAGAACTCCTTTATTTAGTATAATCCCCTTGCTCCTTCTCTCTGAAATGTACATGTAAGAATCTCCTGCAGTGATTGTCTTTGGATTTTATCCTTCTTTGGAATAACTGTACTTTGCTGCTGGTATTGATAAAGAGGCTCTGAGATTGTTTCTGATCATCCTGTACAGTATGTGACTTGTTTTAATAAAATTCTAATCTCAGTGGGGAATCTCAGTAGTGACTCTTCATTTCTTAGTTGTGGATGTCCTGTATATTGAGACCTACCCAACTCTGTAGCACTCCTGCACATAGCTCAAAAGGCTTTTGAGCCAATTATATGCAAGCACTTAACAGTCTTTTCAACATAGAGCTTTTTGAGCCCACTGTGTACTTCCAGGAGGGCATATCTGTCTGTGTCACTAGATCCTTCAGTCAGTCGTTGTCTGGGGCTTCCTGAGATCTTCATTGTTCGATAGTGAATTCTGAGCTTTGTAAAATCATCCCTATCTATTGCTCAGACATCTTAAAAAAACAAAACTAGCCATGTCCTGTAAGTCTTATTTTTATATGAAAGAAAACAGCTCTTCATTTCTTAGAGGTGGCAGCATGAGGAAAGAGACTTGTCTTTTCATGCCCATTACATCAGGGGTCAAGGACAACCTAGGACATCCTCCATACTCCCAGCCCACAAAGGGGTGGACAAGAGCAGATGATATTGTTGTAGAAAATGGGCATGGCCAGAGCCCAACAGAGGTGGCTGGCAGCACTCCAGGCCCATGGAAGCCAGCAGTTACTGGTGGCCAACTGCTCTTCAGCTGGCCATGTGTGGCTGAGAAAGTAGAGCAGCACGGTAGTGAGCTGGATGCACTAGACCAATGTGACCTATGCCATAGGAGAGGGATCTGTGCTCAGGGCTGCTGAAAGCCGGGGGGGAGGGTGGTGTTGGGCTCACTATGGATGGAGGTAGTTCATGCTTCTATCCGGGAGGAATATGGTGCTGACTGCCTTTTTAAAAAGGCAAAACAAAAAGACCATAGTTTGGTGCCTGGTCAGTAACCAGTTACGGGTGTCTCAGATCTTCGGTGTTTGGGGAAAGCAGAGAGCAGTACCCCAGGTCACAGAGCTGCAGGGGGGGCATACTCAGGAAGAGAGCATTAGGTGAGGTCTGATGGGCCTAGATTTGGGTGCTAAAACAACTTGCATAGCCAGGGGGTGGGGTTTACCCCAGAATCAACCAACTGACACTGGTGTAACAGCTGTTAGAATCATAGAATCTCAGGGTTGGAAGGGACCTCAGGAGGTCATCTAGTCCAACCCCCATAAAAAAAAAATAAAGGTCATTGAGTCCAGCCCCCTGCCTTCACTAGCAGGACCAATTTTTGCCCCAGATCCCTAAGTGGCCCCCTCAAGGATTGAACTCACAACCCTGGGTTTAGCAGGCCAATGCTCAAACCACTGAGCTATTCCTGCTCCAAATTTGGCTTGCTCTCTGGGGTTTTTAATCTACAACCCTGTACAACCTTATTACAGATTTGGAGAATCATGTCTATAAAAGCCATTTTCAGTGTGTGTGTGGGGAGGGAATTGTCATTGTGAAGCTGTGACTAACACAGCAGGCTGGGAGTATCTGGGCAGAGGAATGAAGAAGCTACTGTCTTTCCTTAATGGTATTTTCCAGCTGATGGCCTAACCACCTCTCAATCCCACTGAAGTTCTGGGGACTGATCATGCCTAGGGGTCTTGCAGGGTCCTTGGCTAGTCTGGAAACAAGTGTTGGAGTGCTTTACTCCATCTACACCTGGCAAGGAGATTGCACCCACGCCTGTTGGCTGGGGACCTTGCCACGAGTGATCTACACCTTCTGCTAACTGCCATGCTGGATTATTTCAACATGTGCTCTCTGGGACTAGCCTTGAATACCACTGGGAAACCTCCAAGCAGTGCAGGACATGGCTGCCTCCTCACTCTTATGCAAGGAGTGAGAGACCTGGGTGCTCTGGACTTCCCTGGCTTCTTATTCTTTTCCAGGTGCACTTCAAAGTGTTGGCTTTGATCTAGAAAGCCTTTTATGGCTTCCATCTTGGTGACCCCCTCTCCTTGCACGCTCCATCCCAGCTTTTGAGAAGTACTCTAGCACTGAGATTGACCTCCCCAGTGTTTATGCCTGGAGCAGTGTTTGTAGTGGAAGGCCTATGATACTGGAACTTGGTTGGGCACAGCCCGAGTTTGCTGACCTTCGAAGTATGTTATAGGGACTATTTTTCAGAGACTGTTCTTGAGGAAACAGAGATGAGGTGGCCCAACAGGTTTATTTGGGGCATTGAACAGTTTTTATTATTTGTATTATTGTCATGTCTACAAGCCCAGTCATGCACAAGGACCTTCTTGTTCTAGGCGTTGTACAAACATCCATTCTCAATCATTATTGGCTCAGTGTTAGAAAGATCTGTTCTACCATTGTTGGTACATTCTCCTAGAGACCTTGGTATGTGCATTCTTAAAGTGGAAAAAAATAATTTGAAACATTGTATATGAATTTAAAAATGCAACTTTTGTTAAAATCTTATATCTTATTCTTCAATTGCAATATAAAGGACAGCACAAGAAAACTAAGGCTGTTGAGAAAAAGATATAGTGTGATCCAATGGCCAGAAGTTTAAGCTAGACACATTCAGATTGGAAATAAGGTGTAACAGAGTAATTGACCCTTGGTAAATTTGTTCCAAGTGTCATGGTGGATTCTCCTTCATTGGTCATTTTTAAATTGACTGGATTTTGTTCTAAAAGATCTGCTCTAGGAATTGTTCTGGGGAAGTTCTATGGCCTGGGTTATACAGGAGGCCTGATGAGGTGATCACAATGGTCCCTTCTGGCCTTGGAATCTATGGGTTTGTATTTATCTTTTGGGATCAGAAACCACTCAAACTGACTTCATTCTCATACTTCAAGTATCAGAGGGGTAGCCGTGTTAGTCTCTCATATGTATGACTCATTAGTATGACTCTCATATTTGTCCTCATGGCATCAGGATCTCTGGATGTCTCCCTAACGTGCAGCTGAGACACAGAAAGCGGATGGTGATACATGTCTCCTACAGGAAATTCAATCTTTCCAGAGCTATCCTCAGATCTTGGTGGCAATCGAAGGAGTTTGTTTAGTGCACTAGTTTTATATCATTCCCATGGACGTTGTCTCTAATCTGTGGTCAGTAGAAATACGTGGATGGCTCAGAGCTTTGGTAATGGGATCACCTGTCTGTCACTGGTTAAAACCCAGCTCAAGTATATAACATTAGTTACAGGCTGGTGTCTCTTTGGCTCTTGTGGAATTGGACGTTCAGTCCAGATTATGGTGGACAAGGAGTCTCCTGACTGATTTATAACCGGTGTGCCGTTGACAGGCCATGAAGTCTGAACTATTTGTTTTTCAAAAGTCTCTATCCCAGAGAAACATGCACCATTTACTTAAGCTAATGATTGTTTATTTGCCTGCTGACCTGTGGCAGCTTCACAGATTTAGTAACCAGTTATCTCTGACCTGTGTTTGTGGAGTAGTTCTGTGCTTCATAAGCCTGCAAGCTTCTGAGGGGAGAGCTTGTTGATCCTCATTGCCTTGGTGATGAGGAGGGCTGGACAGGTGATGACAGGCTCCATCCAATTATAAGCCTATGAGCTCAGATGAATGAGAGGTGCTCCTGCCTTCTGGAAGGCCTCTAATAAGAGGAAAGCTCAAAATTGTCCCCTGGGATCTGTGCTACACCCCAACTCTTAAACTGTCTTGGAGGGAACCCCTTCAGTGTGCCAGACCCCCAAGGAGCCCCCTCCCCCTCCAGGGCAGGCCACGTGGCCTCACCACCTCTGAGACAGCTTCTGGAATCTAGTCCTGCTTCACAGCATAAGCTTTGCCCAGCGAGTCTCACTGAGCCAGACTCCTGGTGAGAGACCTATACACTCTTCAGGAACTAATGCACCTCAGCTAGTGTTTGCAGAGACACCAAACAACCTTTTCATAACAGAGCTGGCTTTATAAGTCCACTGGCCACGGCATAGGAAGTCCTCAGGTTAGCACAGAGGAATGAAGGTGAAACATCCATTCTGGCCAGGTCAACACAATTCACCAGCCAAGCTGCAGTGAACTCAATTTCAGGCTCTGTCTCTGACTCCCTAGTCAAACCCAGATGAGAACAGTCACATGAGAAGAGCCAGACCACACCACCACACTTTCCCCCACTTCTGGTCGTGTCTCTGTCCTTTGTCCTTGAGCTGGTGTGTCTGCTCAGTTCCCTGCTGCGAGGTGGGGAAGCCTTCCGGGGCGGGGGGTGGTTTGCTAGAGGTGAATGTTCTGGTGATTGAGGTTTGCCCTTGTCTCTTTTAGATTCTGCAGTGATAGGAGTTGCCTTCAGTAGGTCACAGCCACTTCCTTAACTGGCCCAGGCACCAAGATGACATTTCTACCTCAGGTCCTGTGCTGCCCCCAAGTGTAGGCTTAACCCTTCTTCCTCCACTGGGTAACAGTGCAAAGTACAGAGGGAAACTGAGAATCATGTAGGAGTCATAAAAAATTCATGCTTGGTCACATCTCATAGAATCATAGAATCTCATGGCTGGAAGGGACCTCAGGAGGTCATCTAGTCCAACCCCCTGCTCAAAGCAGGACCAAACCCAACTAAATCATCCCAGCCAGGGCTTTGTCAAGCCTGACCTTAAAAACCTCTAAGGAAGGAGATTCCACCACCTCCCTAGGTAACCCATTCCAGTGCTTCACCACCCTACTAGTGAAAAAGTTTTTCCTAATGTCCAACCTAAACCTCCCCCTCTGCAACTTGAGACCATTACTCCTTGTTCTGTCATCTTCTACCACTGAGAACAGTCTAGATCCATCCTCTTTGGAACCCCCTTTCAGGTAGTTGAAAGCAGCTATCAAATCCCCCCTCATTCTTCATGTCTACCGGGCGCTAAAATACGGGATGTGGACCTGAGGTTGAAAAGGATCCTAAGAGGAGCAGGTAAGAACCCTTTGGTCATCCTTCATGTGGGAACGAATGACACGGCTAGATTCTCGCAAGAGAGGATCAAGGGAGACTATGCCAGGTTGGGTAAGACGCTTAAGGAAATTGAGGCTCAGGTGATCTTCAGTGGGATCCTACCTGTCCCTAGGGAAGGACGCCAAAGGGCTGAGAGAATCCTGACGATTAATAGTTGGCTGAGGGAGTGGTGTTACAAGGAGGGCTTTGGGATGTATGGTCACTGGGAGGCTTTTGGGGACAGACAACTGTTCTCACGGGATGGGCTCCACCTAAGTAGGGAAGGAAGTAGACTTCTAGGAGGGAGGCTGGCTCATCTGATTAAAAGAGCTTTAAACTAGACACTGGGGGGAGACGGTTGGGAGAGGTCCTGGTGCTCTCCACGCCAAATGTATACATTGGGAGTGAGAACAACAAGATAACAACAGATATAGCCAGAGGGGGACGGTTAGGTGTAAGGAAGGGGGGGGGGGACGGATACTAGATCGACAGGTCATACTGGTAGTACTGTGTCCCTACCGAGTTGGGTGAAAAGAGTGAGAGGAGCCCAACAGCAAAGATTAGGATGTTTGTTCACCAATGCGAGAAGCTTAGGTAATAAAATGGAGGAACTGGAGCTCCTGGTCCGAGAATTGAAACCGGATATCGTAGGAATAACCGAAACATGGTGGAACGGTAGCCATGACTGGAGTACAGGTATGGAAGGGTATGTGCTGTTTAGGAAAGACCGATGTAAAGGTGGAGGAGTAGCATTGTATATCAATAACGAGGTGAAAAGTAATGAAATAACTAGCAATGCAATGGATAATACTGAGTCTGTGTGGGCAATGGTCACATTGGGGAAGAAAACTACCAGAGCCTCACCTGGGATAGTGATTGGGGTGTGCTATAGACCGCCGGGATCTAGCTTGGAGACGGATAGAGAGCTCTTTAATGTTTTTAAGGAGGTAAACACTAATAGGAACTGCTTGATCATGGGAGACTTTAACTTCCCAGATATAGATTGGGAAACAAATGCTAGTAATAATAATAGGGCTCAGCTTTTCCTAGACGTGATAGCTGATGAATTCCTCCATCAAGTGGTTGCTGAACCGACGAGGGGGGATGCCATTTTAGATCTGATTTTGGTGAGTAATGAGGACCTTGTTGAGGAAATAGTTGTAGGGGACAACCTTGGCTTGAGTGATCATGAGCTAATTCGTTTCAAAATTAATGAGAGGATAATCAATATTGCATCTGAGACTAGGGTTTACGATTTCAAAAGGGCTAACTTTACTAAATTAAGGCGACTAGTTAGGGAAGTGGACTGGGCTAACATATTAAGGGATCTAAAGGCAGATGACGCCTGGGGTTACTTCAGGTTGAAATTGCAGGAGTTGTCAGAGGCATGTATCCCGAGAAAGGGAAAACGGCTCGTAGGTAGCAGTTTTAGACTGAGCTGGATGAGCAAGCGTCTTAGAGGGGTCATTAAGAAAAAACAGAAAGCGTACCGGGAGTGGAAAATGGGAGGGATCAGCAAAGAAACCTACCTTATTGAGGTCAGAGGGTGTAGGGATGCAGTGAGAAAGGCAAAGCGACGGGTGGAGATGGACCTAGCGAAGGGGATTAAAACCAATAGCAAAAGGTTTTTTAGCCATATAAATAGGAAGAAAACCAAGAAAGAAGAAGTGGGACCGCTTAAAACTTTAAACGGCATGGAGATTAGGGATAATCTTGGAATGGCACAATATCTGAACGAATATTTTGCCTCGGTCTTTAATGAGGCTAATGAAGGGCTAAGGAATAGTGATAGAGGGACCGATGGGAATGAAGATATGGGGGTAGACATTACGGTATCTGAGGTGGAAGCCAAACTTGAACAGCTTAATGGAAGTAAATCGGGGGGGCCGAATAATCTTCATCCTAGAATATTAAGGGAATTGGCGAGGGATATTGCTAGCCCGTTAGCGATGATTTTTAATAAATCTCTAAATTCGGGGATTGTACCGTTTGACTGGAGATTAGCTAATGTAGTTCCTATATTCAAGAAGGGGAAAAAAAGTGACCCGGGTAACTACAGGCCTGATAGTTTAACATCTGTAGTATGCAAAGTAATGGAAAAAATATTAAAAGAGAGAGTGGTTACGGAGCATGAGGCCGATGGCAACTGGGATAGATTACAGCATGGATTTACGAAAGGTAGATCGTGCCAAACCAATCTGATCTCCTTCTTTGAGAAAGTAACAGATTTTTTAGACAAGGGAAATGCGGTGGATCTAATATATCTGGATTTCAGTAAGGCGTTTGATACGGTACCGCACGAGGAATTACTGGTTAAATTGGAAAAGATGGGGATCGAAATGAAAATCCAGAGGTGGATAAGGAGCTGGTTAAAGGGGAGACTGCAGAGGGTAGTACTGAAGGGGGAACTGTCGGGTTGGAGGGGGGTTACCAGTGGAGTTCCTCAAGGTTCGGTTTTGGGTCCGATTTTATTCAATCTATTTATTGCTGACCTGGGAACCAAGAGTAGGAGTGGGCTGATAAAGTTTGCGGATGACACCAAGTTGGGAGGCATTGCCAATTCGGAAAAGGATCGGGATATCCTCCAGGGAGATTTGGATGACCTTGTAAACTGGAGTATTAGTAACAGGATGAAATTCAATAGTGAGAAGTGTAAGGTTATGCATTTAGGGATGACTAACAAGAATTTTAGTTATAGGCTAGGGACGCACCAGTTGGAAGTAACGGAGGAGGAGAAGGACCTAGGAGTCCTGGTTGATCGTAGGATGACTATGAGTAGGCAATGTGATGTGGCCGTTAAAAAAGCCAATGCGGTCTTGGGATGCATTAGGCGAGGTATTTCTAGTAGGGATAAGGAGGTGCTAGTCCCGTTATATAAGGCGTTGGTGAGACCTCATTTGGAGTATTGTGTGCAGTTTTGGTCTCCCATGTTTAAGAAGGATGAATTCAAACTGGAACGGGTACAAAGAAGGGCCACTAGAATGATCCGAGGAATGGAAGGCCTGTCGTATGAAAGGAGACTTGAGGAGCTCGGTTTGTTTTCCTTAACCAAAAGAAGGATAAGAGGAGATATGATTGCACTCTTTAAATATATCAGAGGGATAAATACCAGGGAAGGAGAGGAATTATTTCAGCTCAGTGCTAATGTGGACACGAGGACAAACGGATATAAATTGTCAGTCAGGAAATTTAGGCTTGAAATTAGACGAAGGTTTCTAACCATCAGGGGAGTGCAATACTGGAACAGCCTACCGAGGGAAACAGTGGGGGGTGAAGGACCTCCATGACTTCAAGATTAAGCTAGATAAGTTTATGGAGGAGATGGTATAATAGGATAATGGGCTTAGTCAATAGGTCATTTAAGTGCCACACTGGTAAATAGTACAATGGGTCAATGATATGATATTCTTAACCTTTTCCAGAGGGTATGGCTGGAGAGTCTTGCCCGCATGCTCGTGGGTTCAGCTGACCGCCATATTTGGGGTCGGGAAGGAATTTTCCTCCAGGGCAGATTGGCAGTGGCCCTGGAGGTTTTTCGCCTTCCTCCGAAGCATGGGGCAGGGGTCGCTTGCTAAAGGAGTGGGTGGATCGGCTTATGTGGCCTGCATCTTGCAGGAGGTCAGACTAGATGATCATAATGGTCCCTTCTGATCTTGAATTCTATGATTCTATGATTCTCTTCTGCAGACTAAACAATCCCAGTTCCCTCAGCCTCTCCTCATAAGTCATGTGCTCCAGCCCCCTAATCACTTTTGTTGCCCTCCGCTGGACTCTTTCCAATTTATCCACATCCTTCTTGTAGTGTGGGGCCCAAAACTGGACACAGTACTCCAAATGAGGCCTCACCAGTGCTGAGTAGAGGGGAATGATCACATCCCTCGATCTGCTGGAAATGCCCCTACTTATACAGCCCAAAATGCCATTAGCCTTCTTGGCAACAAGGGCACACTGTTGACTCATATTCAGCTTTTCATCCACCGTAACCCCTAGGTCCTTTTCTGCAGAACTGCTGCCCAGCCATTCGGTCCCTAGTCTGTAACAGTGCATGGGATTCTTCCGTCCTAAGTGCAGGACTCTGCACTTGTCCTTGTTGAACCTCATCATATTTCTTTTGGCCCAATCCTCTAATTTGTCTAGGTCCCTCTGTATCCTATCCCTACCCTCCAGCGTATCTACCACTCCTCCCAGTTTAGTGTCATCTGCAAACTTGCTAATGGTGCAGTCCACACCATCCTCCAGATCGTTAATGAAGATATTGAATAAAACCGGCCCCAGCACCGACCCTTGGGGCACTCCACTTGATACCGGCTGCCAACTAGACATGGAACCATTGATCACTACCCGTTAAGCCCGACCATCTAGCCAGTTTTCTATCCACCTTACCGTCCATTCATCCAGCCCATACTTCTTTAACCTGCTGGCAAGAATACTGTGGGAGACTGTATCAAAAGCTTTGCTAAAGTCCAGAAATAGCACATCCACTGCTTTCCCCTCATCCACAGAGCCGGTTATCTCATCATAGAAGGCAATTAGGTTAGTCAGGCATGACTTGCCCTTGGTGAATCCATGCTGACTGTTCCTGATCACTTTTCCCTCCTTTAAGTGGTTCAGGATTGATTCCTTGAGGACCTGTTCCATGATTTTTCCAGGGACTGAGGTGAGACTGACTGGCCTGTAGTTCCCTGGATCTTCCTTCTTCCCTTTTTTAAAGATGGGCACTACATTAGCTTTTTTTCCAGTCGTCCGGGACCTCCCCCGATCGCCATGATTTTTCAAAGATAATGGCCAATGGCTCTGCAATCTCATCGGCCAACTCCTTTAGCACCCTCGGATGCAGCGCATCCGGCCCCATGGACTTGTGCTCGTCCAGCTTTCCTAAATAGTCCCGAACTACTTCTTTCCCCACAGAGAGCTGGTCACCTCCTCCCCATACCGTGCTGCAGCTGTCTGGGAGCTGACCTTGTCTGTGAAGACAGAGGCAAAAAAAGCATTGAGTACACTAGCTTTCTCCACATCCTCCGTCACTAGGTTCCCTCCCTCATTCAGCAAGGGGCCCACACTTTCCTTGACTTTCTTCCTGTTGCTAACATACCTAAAGAAACCCTTCTTGTTACTCCTAACATCTCCGGCTAGCTGCAAATCCAAGTGTGATTTGGCCTTCCTGATTTCACACCTGCATGCCTGAGCAATACTTTTATACTCCTCCCTGGTTATTTGTCCAATCTTCCACTTCTTGTAAGCTGTTCTTTTGTGTTTAAGACGAGCAAGGATTTCACTGTTAAGCCAAGCTGGTCGTCTGCCATATTTACTTTTCTTCCTACACATCGGGATGGTTTGTTCCTGCAACCTCAATAAGGTTTCTTTGAAATACAGCCAGCTTTCCTCGACTCCTTTCCCCGTCATGTTATTCTCCCAGGGGACCTTGCCCACCTTTACATTTACATTCTCCACCTTTACATTTTCAGCGAGGTCTGATCTTAGGGTCTATCTTCCCAGGGGCTGGAGCTGGGTTTACTGAATTGGTCTGAAATGTTATTTTGTTCTGGTTACTTGATTTAAATGCCATTTGGTGGGGCGGTATGTTTGGGTCAAGCTATGCGTAAGCCAGGTTTGGAAGCTGGGTTCTAGCCTATGGGCCCATAGAACTAGTAGGGAAATTGAGGTTAAATATCAGCAAAAGCTTCCTGCCAGAGAGAGTTACGAGGGTGTGAGTTTGCCAGGGGGGAAGGGATGGAAGCCAGAGATATGTGAGATCAGACCAAGCACTAGAAAATGGGCTAGAACGACCAATCCTGCAGTAGCAGATGGAGCTGGACTAGGGAGATCAGCCGTTCTCAACCTGTAGCCTATGGAGCGCTGGAGGCAGTACCTGACTTGCTGATGATCTGTGAGGAATGGGCATGTTACAAGGGGCAGGTTCCTTGTTTGCTGTCCCTCCTAGGGTTGCCCAGGCACTTCATTGCAAAGACAAACCTGGATCCTGGTAAAAAAATAAAAACTAGGCAAGGCCAGATTAACTGCCTCCACTAGTAGCTGCTAAATAAGAGAAGGAAACAGGAGCTGCCCTCGGGGACTGGAGGAAAGTGCATAAAACAACAAAATACCTTCCTTACATTCCTTTTCTGGGTAAGTAATGACTGCAGTTCCCACAGAGATGGTGTCACCAGTGTGCCCGTGCTGCCTGGAGGACCACACAGAGAGCTCACTCAGGGCCGCAAAGAATAGGGAAGACAATCCCCAAAACTGGGGGTTTATTCTATGATTAGATTCACCAACCAAGTAACAATACAGCTTCTGTAATACTACACTAGTTACCAAGAAGCCAAACTACAGTCATAGAAGCGTAGAATATCAGAGTTGGAAGGGACCTCAGGAGGTCATCAAGTCCAACCCCCTGCTCAAAGCAGGACCAATCCCCAACTAAATCATCCCAGCCAGGGCTTTGTCAAGCCTGACCTTAAAAACCTCTAAGGAAGGAGATTCCACTACCTCCCTAGGTAACCCATTCCAGTGCTTCACCACCCTCCTAGTGGAAAAAGGTTTTCCTCATATCCAACCTAAACCTCCCCCACTGCAACTTGAGACCATTACTCCTTGCATCCGAAGAAGTGGGTATTCACCCACGAAAGCTCATGCTGCAAAACGTCTGTTAGTCTATAAGGTGCCACAGGATTCTTTGCTACTCCTTGTTCTGACATCTGCCACCACTGAGAACAGTCTAGATCCATCCTCTTTGGAACCCCCTTTCAGGTAGTTGAAAGCAGCTATCAAATCCCCCCTCATTCTTCTCTTCTGCAGACTAAACAATCCCAGTTCCCTCAGCCTCTCCTCATAAGTCTCGTGCTCCAGCCCCCTAATCATTTTTGTTGCCCTCCACTGGACTCTTTCCAATTTATCCACATCCTTCTTGTAGTGTGGGGCCCAAAACTGGACACAGTACTCCAGATGAGGCCTCACCAATGTCAAATAGAGGGGAATGATCACATCCCTTGATCTGCTGGCAATGCCCCTACTTATACAGCCCAAACTGCCTTTAGCCTTCTTGGCAACAAGGACACATTGCAGACTTATATCCAGCTTCTCGTCCACTGTAACCCCTAGGTCCTTTTCTGCAGAACTGCTTCCTAGCCATTTGGTCCCTATTCTGTAGCAGTGCATGGGATTCTTCCGTCCTAAGTGCAGGACTCTGCACTTGTCCTTGTTGAACCTCATCAGATTTCTTTTGGCCCAATCCTCTAATTTGTCTAAGTCCCTCTGTATCCTATCCCTACTCTCGCGTGTATCTATCACTCCTCCCAGTTTAGTGTCATCTGCAAACATGCTGAGGGTGCAATCCATGCCATCCTCCAGATCATTAATGAATATATTGAACAAAACCGGCCCCAGGACTGATCCTTGAGACACTCCACTTGATACTGGCTCCAACTAGACATGGAGCCATTGATTACTACTTGCTGAGCCCAACGATCTAGCCAGCTTTCTATTCACCTTATAGTCCATTCATGCAGCCCATACTACTTAACTTGCTGGCAAGAACAGTCCCCTTTAAGCAATCCAGCCTTTGGCTACCATCCAGACAGTCAAGTCTAATATAGTGAGAGATTACTGAAAATCTTATTCACCGTATTTAAAATTCTACCAGTCCCAAAAGATTGGACACATTGCCCACTAGGTCAATGAATATTTCAGATTTTACCCAAACGCATGCTTATAGCCAATTCTTAACTAAATCTAAGATTTATTAATAAAAAGAAAAAGAGTTGCTGTGGTTAAAAGATCAATATACAAAAGATCTGAGTAAAGTTCTTAGCTCAGTTCATAGTAGAGATGGTGAGGCTGCTGATTTGTAAAAGCCTTTCTGGAATCAATTTAAAAGGTTATAGTCCAATAAGCAGTCCAGGTGCAGAGTTTTTTAAATTCTTCCATGAGAATTGCAGGGTGAATCCAGAGTAAACCTGGACACCTCAGTCTTGTGGCTTAGACTTTCCCTGTCAAAGTCTAAGCAGATCTGAGATAAAAAGGATCAGGCCTGAAGGTTCTTTTATAGTTGAAGCCAGTGAGGTGCTGACAGGTAATCTCACCCTACGTGGCTTTGATGGAAGTGAATGGACAGTTTGTTCTATTCAGTGAGTCCTTCCTCAGACAATACAGGAAGCCATTAAAATTACAAAAACAGCTCACAGGTAGTTTGCTATGTAGAATTACAAGTTTGGAGGAAAGATTAGGACAATAATATTATTACAGCACAAGTCCCATCTAAATGATAATATCCCCTTTTGATTTCTGAAGCAATAGAATACAGTAATGAAGCATTGAGAGACAAGAACAGAATTTTAGCATCTGCAATCTAATTACCTCACACTGTTAACTTCTATCAAGATATAGGCAAAGACAGACAAATGTAGTAGCATCTTTGGTTCTCTAACAATACAGGCAAACATATTAAAGATTCTAGGCTACTTAACAGGGCTTTGATAGCCATCTACAAGGAATGGCCTTGTTTATCATTTCAGGACCTCCTGTTATGTTGTTATGGGTCACACAAGTTGACCAGTCTATCAGTTTCACACGAGGAATGAGAGGGGAGGTGGGTCATGAATGGGAGCGGGGGGGGGGGAAGGGGAGTCTGTGCAATCACAAATAGGTGGGGAAGTTGGCCCTGACAACTGCACATGGGATGGGAGATGGGTCCAGATGACAACAAATGGGCAGGGAGTGTATTTTGCCACCCCAAGCATGGCAGTCAGGCAGCTTTCGGCGGCACGCCTGCGGGAGGTCCACTGGCAATGCGGATTCGGCGGCACGCCTGCGGGAGGTCCACTGGTAATGCGGATTCGGCGGCACGCCTGCGGGAGGTCCACTGGTCACGCGGATTGGGCGGCACGCCTGCGGGAGGTCCACTGGTCACGCGGATTGGGCGGCACGCCTGCGGGAGATCCACTGGCAATGCGGATTCGGCGGCACGCCTGCGGGAGGTCCACTGGTCACGCGGATTCGGCGGCACGCCTGCGGGAGGTCCACTGGTCACGCGGATTCGGCGGCACGCCTGCGGGAGGTCCACTGGTCACGCGGATTCGGCGGCACGCCTGCGGGAGGTCCACTGGTCACGCGGATTCGGCGGCACGCCTGCGGGAGGTCCACTGGTCACGCGGATTCGGCGGCACGCCTGCGGGAGGTCCACCGGTAACGCGGATTCGGCGGCACGCCTGCGGGAGGTCCACCGGTAACGCGGATTCGGCGGCACGCCTGCGGGAGGTCCACTGGCAACGCGGATTCGGCGGCACGCCTGCGGGAGGTCCACTGGCAATGCGGATTCGGCGGCACGCCTGCGGGAGGTCCGGCTGGTCACGCGGATTCGGCGGCACGCCTGCGGGAGGTCCGGCTGGTCACGCGGATTCGGCGGCACGCCTGCGGGAGGTCCGGCTGGTCACGCGGATTCGGCGGCACGCCTGCGGGAGGTCCGGCTGGTCACGCGGATTCGGCGGCACGCCTGCGGGAGGTCCGGCTGGTCACGCGGATTCGGCGGCACGCCTGCGGGAGGTCCACTGGTCACGCGGATTCGGCGGCACGCCTGCGGGAGGTCCACTGGTCACGCGGATTCGGCGGCACGCCTGCGGGAGGTCCACTGGTCACGCGGATTCGGCGGCATGCCTGCGGGAGGTCCGGCTGGTCACGCGGATTCGGCGGCACGCCTGCGGGAGGTCCACTGGTCACGCGGATTCGGCGGCATGCCTGCGGGAGGTCCACCGGTCACGCGGATTCGGCGGCACGCCTGCGGGAGGTCCACCGGTAACGCGGATTCGGCGGCACGCCTGCGGGAGGTCCACCGGTAACGTGGATTCGGCGGCACGCCTGCGGGAGGTCCACTGGCAACGCGGATTCGGCGGCACGCCTGCGGGAGGTCCACTGGCAATGCGGATTCGGCGGCACGCCTGCGGGAGGTCCGGCTGGTCACGCGGATTCGGCGGCACGCCTGCGGGAGGTCCGGCTGGTCACGCGGATTCGGCGGCACGCCTGCGGGAGGTCCGGCTGGTCACGCGGATTCGGCGGCACGCCTGCGGGAGGTCCACTGGTCACGCGGATTCGGCGGCACGCCTGCGGGAGGTCCGGCTGGTCACGCGGATTCGGCGGCACGCCTGCGGGAGGTCCGGCTGGTCACGCGGATTCGGCGGCACGCCTGCGGGAGGTCCGGCTGGTCACGCGGATTCGGCGGCACGCCTGCGGGAGGTCCACTGGTCACGCGGATTCGGCGGCACGCCTGCGGGAGGTCCACTGGTCACGCGGATTCGGCGGCACGCCTGCGGGAGGTCCACTGGTCACGCGGATTCGGCGGCACGCCTGCGGGAGGTCCGGCTGGTCACGCGGATTCGGCGGCACGCCTGCGGGAGGTCCACTGGTCACGCGGATTCGGCGGCACGCCTGCGGGAGGTCCACTGGTCACGCGGATTCGGCGGCACGCCTGCGGGAGGTCCACTGGCAATGCGGATTCGGCGGCACGCCTGCGGGAGGTCCGGCTGGTCACGCGGATTCGGCGGCACGCCTGCGGGAGGTCCGGCTGGTCACGCGGATTCGGCGGCACGCCTGCGGGAGGTCCGGCTGGTCACGCGGATTCGGCGGCACGCCTGCGGGAGGTCCGGCTGGTCACGCGGATTCGGCGGCACGCCTGCGGGAGGTCCGGCTGGTCACGCGGATTCGGCGGCACGCCTGCGGGAGGTCCGGCTGGTCACGCGGATTCGGCGGCACGCCTGCGGGAGGTCCGGCTGGTCACGCGGATTCGGCGGCACGCCTGCGGGAGGTCCGGCTGGTCACGCGGATTCGGCGGCACGCCTGCGGGAGGTCCACTGGTCACGCGGATTCGGCGGCACGCCTGCGGGAGGTCCACTGGTCACGCGGATTCGGCGGCACGCCTGCGGGAGGTCCGGCTGGTCACGCGGATTCGGCGGCACGCCTGCGGGAGGTCCACTGGTCACGCGGATTCAGCGGCACGCCTGCGGGAGGTCCACTGGTCACGCGGATTCGGCGGCACGCCTGCGGGAGGTCCACTGGCAATGCGGATTCGGCGGCACGCCTGCGGGAGGTCCGGCTGGTCACGCGGATTCGGCGGCACGCCTGCGGGAGGTCCGGCTGGTCACGCGGATTCGGCGGCACGCCTGCGGGAGGTCCGGCTGGTCACGCGGATTCGGCGGCACGCCTGCGGGAGGTCCGGCTGGTCACGCGGATTCGGCGGCACGCCTGCGGGAGGTCCACTGGTCACGCGGATTCGGCGGCACGCCTGCGGGAGGTCCACTGGTCACGCGGATTCGGCGGCACGCCTGCGGGAGGTCCACTGGTCACGCGGATTCGGCGGCACGCCTGCGGGAGGTCCACTGGTCACGCGGATTCGGCGGCACGCCTGCGGGAGGTCCACTGGTCACGCGGATTCGGCGGCACGCCTGCGGGAGGTCCGCAAGTCCCACGCCTTCGGTGTACCCACCACCGAATTGCCACTGAAGCCGCGGGACTGGCGGACCTCCCGCAGAAACGCCGCCGAAGACAGCCTGACTGCCGCCCTCACGGCGACTGGCAGGCCGCCCCAGGAACATGCTTGGTGCGCTGATGCCTGGAGCCGCCCCTGCACAAATGCAGGGGAGGACATCTGGAGAGGAGAAGGTTGGTCCGCTTGGTGGGGATAATGATAGTGAATGGGAATTGGGAAGGGAGATGGGCTCAACAAGACAGCGTTTTCCACAGGCACCGTCTCTGGTAAGGCTATATCTGTGTTACACAGCCTACCCAGGCAGGGCCCTCCAGTGTAGATACAACCTATACCAACAGAAGGAGATTTTCTGTCAGCGTAGGAATGCCGCATCCTGAATGATGGTAGCTGTCTGCCTTCTTTGGTCAACGCAATGGTGTCTACACTGGGGTTGTGTTGGGATAGCTATGTCAGTTAGGAGTGTGGTTCTTTCACACTACTGACCACCGTAGCTAGGTCGATATAACTTTTCGGGGTAGATAAACCTTAGATGTGGGGTCTGTGGTTTGAGAGCCCTTTGGATCAGCCCAGGCAAACTCCATAAGTCTCTTCTAGTTGTGAGTTCAATGACTCTAGATTGTTAGGTTGGAGGAAGGTCACAGAAATCATTTAACTCCATTGGTTCCTAGCCGCAGGTTCTCAGCCCTGTACCGGCACATCAGCCTTTTGTGGCTGATGTTCTAGTCTCCTCCACTCTAATTCAATAATCAGAGGGGTAGCTGTGTTAGTCTGGATCTGTAAAAGCAGCAAAGAATCCTGTGGCACCTTATAGACTAACAGACGTTTTGCAGCATGAGCTTTCCTGGGTGAATACCCACTTCGTCGGATGCAAGTCTTCACCCACGAAAGCTCATGCTGCAAAACGTCTGTTAGTCTATAAGGTGCCACAGGATTCTTTGCTGCTTCTAATTCAATAGTAACCTGTGGGGATGGGCCCCAATGTGATACTGCCTCTCCCCATCCAAATGTATTGGCTTCCACCCCACAATACACATAAGGATGTTCCAGATCTTAAACTTTGTCTACAGTACTGCAGTAAGTCGACCTACGCTAAGCATCTCCAGCTATGTGAATAACGTCGGGATCAACGTACCTTAGGTCAAGTTACCACGGTGTCAATCCTGGCTGTAGTGTAGATCTGCCCTTAGACTCTCAAGAACAAACTTGTGGTGTATTGAAAACTGTGGTTAAATTATGATCTCCTTCTTCAGATTATCAGGGGGTTTCCCAGTCCTGCTTGCAGGCTGGGGATGTGTAGCCTGCGATCAGAGTCAGTCTGCAGCCAGCCAGCCAGCCTAGAGTAAGGTGTGGTGATTGTGCCTCTCTGTTTTAGGGAGCAGCCTGCTTTGTCTCTCTCTCTGTTTTTGGGTTCTTATGTGTTATTGTTTGGAATTCGATGAAACAAAGTCATGTTACATTGCAACCTTCCAGCAAGAAGATTATCGTTTTATCTAACTGCTCTGCTCTGCTGTGCAGAAAAGGACCTGGGGATTCCAGTGGACGAGAAGCTGGATATGAGTCAGCAGTGTGCCCTCGTTGCCAAGAAGGCCAATGGCATATTGCGCTGTATTAGTAGAAGCATTGCCAGCAGATTGAGGGGAGTAATTATTCCCCTCTATTCGGCACTGGTGAGGCCACATCTGGAGTATTGCGTCCAGTTTTGGTTCCCCCCCACACTACAGAAGGGATGTGGATAAATTGGAGAGAGTCCAGCAGAGGGCAACTAAAATGATTAGAGGGCTGGGGAACATGACTTACGAGGAGAGGCTGAGGGAACGGGGGATATTTAGTCTGCAGAAGAGAAGAGTGAGGGGGGATTTGATAGCAGCCTTCAACTACCTGAAGGAGGGTTCCAAAGAGGATGGAGCTAGACTGTTCCCAGTGGTGGCAGATGACAGAACAAGAAGCAAAGATCTCAAGTTGCAGTGGGGGAGGTCTAGGTTGGATGTTAGGAAACACTATTTCACTAGGAGGGTGGTGAAGCACTGGAATGGGTTACCTAGGGAGGTGGTGGAACCTCCTTCCTTAGAGGTTTTTAAGGCCCAGCTTAGAATCATAGAATCTCAGGGTTGGAAGGGACCTCAGGAGGTCATCTAGTCCAACCCCCTGCTCAAAGCAGGACCAAACCCAACTAAATCATCCCAGCCAGGGCTTTGTCAAGCCTGACCTTAAAAACCTCTAAGGAAGGAGATTCCACCACCTCCCTAGGTAACCCATTCCAGTGCTTCACCACCCTACTAGTGAAAAAGTTTTTCCTAATGTCCAACCTAAACCTCCCCCTCTGCAACTTGAGACCATTACTCCTTGTTCTGTCATCTTCTACAACTGAGAACAGTCTAGATCCATCCTCTTTGGAACCCCCTTTCAGGTAGGTGAAAGCAGCTATCAAATCCCCCCTCATTCTTCTCTTCTGCAGGCTAAACAATCTCAGTTCCCTCAGCCTCTCCTCATAAATTATGTGCTCCAGCCCCCTAATCATTTTTGTTGCCCTCCGCTGGACTCTCTCCAGTTTATCCACATCCTTCTTGTAGTGTGGGGCCCAACACTGGACACAGTATTGCAAATGAGGCCTCACCAGTGCTGAATAGAGGAGAATGATCACGTCCCTCGATCTGCTGGAAATGCTCCTACTTATACAACCCAAAATGCCATTAGCCTTCTTGGCAACAAGGGCACACTGTTGACTCATATTCAGCTTTTCGTCCACCGTAACCCCTAGGTCCTTTTCTGCAGAACTGCTGCCCAGCCATTCGGTCCCTAGTCTGTAGCAGTGCATGGGATTCTTCCGTCCTAAGTGCAGGACTCTGCACTTGTCCTTGTTGAACCTCATCAGATTTCTTTTGGCCCAATCCTCTAATTTGTCTAGGTCCCTCTGTATCCTATCCCTATCCTCCAGCGTATCAACCACTCCTCCCAGTTTAGTGTCATCTGCAAACTTGCTAAGGGTGCAGTCCACACCATCCTTCAGATCGTTAATGAAGATATTGAACAAAACCGGCCCTAGCACCGACCCTTGGGGCACTCCACTTGATACCGGCTGCCAACTAGACATGGAACCATTGATCACTACCCGTTGAGCCCGACCATCTAGCCAGTTTTCTATCCACCTTACCGTCCATTCATCCAGCCCAGACTTCTTTAACTTGCTGGCAAGAATACTGTGGGAGACTGTATCAAAAGCTTTGCTAAAGTCCAGAAATAGCACATCCACTGCTTTCCCCTCATCCACAGAGCCGGTTATCTCCTCATAGAAGGCAATTAGGTTAGTCAGGCATGACTTACCCTTGGTGAATCCATGCAGACTGTTCCTGATCACTTTCCCCTCCTTTAAGTGGTTCAGAATTGATTCCTTGAGGACCTGTTCCATGATTTTTCCAGGGACTGAGGTGAGACTGACTGGCCTGTAGTTCCCTGGATCTTCCTTCTTTCCTTTTTTAAAGATGGGCACTACATTAGCTTTTTTCCAGTCATCCGGGACCTCCCCCAATCCGCCATGATTTTTCAAAGATAATGGCCAATGGCTCTGCAATCTCATCGGCCAACTCCTTTAGCACCCTCGGATGCAGGGCATCCGGCCCCATGGACTTGTGCTCGTCCAGCTTTCCTAAATAGTCCCGAACTACTTCTTTCCCCACAGAGAGCTGGTCACCTCCTCCCCATACCGTGCTGCAGCTGTCTGAGAGCTGACCTTGTCTGTGAAGACAGAGGCAAAAAAAGCATTGAGTACACTAGCTTTCTCCACATCCTCTGTCACTAGGTTCCCTCCCTCATTCAGCAAGGGGCCCATACTTTCCTTGACTTTCTTCCTGTTGCCAACATACCTAAAGAAACCCTTCTTGTTACTCCTAACATCTCCGGCTAGCTGCAACTCCAAGTGTGATTTGGCCTTCCTAATTTCACTCCTGCATGCCTGAGCAATACTTTTATACTCCTCCCTGGTTATTTGTCCAATCTTCCACTTCTTGTAAGCTGTTTTTTTGTGTTTAAGACGAGCAAGGATTTCACTGTTAAGCCAAGCTGGTCACCTGCCATATTTACTTTTCTTCCTACACATCGGGATGGTTTGTTCCTGCAACCTCAGTAAGGATTCTTTAAAATACAGCCAGCTTTCCTCGACTCCTTTCCCCGTCATGTTATTCTCCCATGGGACCTTGCCCATCAGAAAAGCAGACTTCGACTCCCTGAGGGAACTGAAGTCCAGGGTCTCTGTTCTACTGCTCGCCTTTCTTCCTTGTGTCAGGATCCTGAACTCGACCATCTCATGGTCACTGCCTCCCAGGTTCCCATCCACTATTGCTTCCTCTACTATTTCTTCCCTGTTTGTGAGCAGCAGGTCAAGAAGAGCTTTTCCCCTGGTTGGTTCCTCCAGCACTTGCACCAGGAAATTGTCCCCTACACTTTCCAGAAACTTCCTGGATTGTCTGTGCACTGCTGTATTGCTCTCCCAGCAGATATCAGGGTGATTAAAGTCACCCATGAGAACCAGGGCCTGTGATCTAGCAACTTCTGTTAGTTGCTGGAAGAAAGCCTTGTCCACCTCATCCCCCTGGTCTGGTGGTCTGTAGCAGACTCCCACCACAACATTACCCTTGTTGTTCATACTTCTAAATTTAATCCAGAGACTCTCAGGTTTTTCTGCAGTTTCATACTGGAGCTCTGAGCAGTCATACTGCTCTCTTACATACAACGCAACTCCCCCATCTTTTCTGCCCTGCCTATCCTTCCTGAACAGTTTATATCC
This sequence comes from Mauremys mutica, assembly GCF_020497125.1. Lineage (NCBI taxonomy): Eukaryota > Metazoa > Chordata > Testudines > Geoemydidae > Mauremys > Mauremys mutica. The sequence continues at coordinate 32,621,631 of NC_059087.1, read as the reverse complement.
ATCCATGACAGTACTCCAATCATGTGAGTTATCCCACCAAGTCTCTGTTATTCCAATTACATCATAATTCCTTGACTGTGCCAGGACTTCTAGTTCTCCCTGCTTGTTCCCCAGGCTTCTTGCATTTGTGTATAGGCATGTAAGATAACTCCCTGATCGTCCTGGTGTCCCAGTATGGGGCAGGAGCCCTCCCCTCTTGCACTCACCTACTTGTGCTTTCTCCCGATATCCCACTTACCTCGGGGCTTTGGTCTCCTTCCCCCGATGAACCTAGTTTAAAGCCCTCCTCACTAGGTTAGCCAGCCTGCTTGCAAAGATGCTCTTCCCTCTCTTCGTGAGGTGGAGCCCGTCTCTGCCTAGCAATCCTTCTTCTTGGAAGACCATCCCATGGTCAAAGAATCCAAACCCTTCTCTCCGACACCATCTGCGTAGCCATTCGTTGACTTCCACGATTCCTGCCTTTTCCTGCCACAGGGAGGATAGACGAGAACACCACTTGTGCCTCAAACTCCTTTATCCTTCTTCCCAGAGCCACGTAGTCTGCAGTGATACGCTCAAGATCATTCCTGGCAGTATCATTGGTGCCCACGTGGAGAAGCAGGAAGGGGTAGCAATCTGAGGGCTTGATGAGTCTCGGCAGTCTCTCCGTCACATCGTGAATCCTAGCCCCTGGCAAGCAGCACACCTCTCGGTTTTCCCGGTCAGGGCGGCAGATAGATGACTAGATCTAGACTGTTCTCAGTGGTAGAAGATGACAGAACAAGGAGTAATGGTCTCAAGTTGCAGAGGGGGAAGTTTAGGTTGGATATTAGGAAAAACTTTTTCACTAGTAGGGTGGTGAAGAACTGGAATGGGTTACTGTAACCGGGTCCTTTCCTGGCCTGCCTTCCCGCTGCTCTGGGCTCCTTTAATAAAGCACCTTCAGGCTTCTCTTTTGCAGCACCCGTGGTTTTTATTTATCTCTAGTACCCACCACCGGCAACACTATATACAAAGTTTACAAGGCTTTGGTCTCCTCTTTACAGGGGTTCTCCCTTCTCTCTGGAGACTACCCCTTCCCTGGCCAATCCCCCCTTTGTACTGGCTGCCAGCCAGCCAGCCTTTATAGCTCTTCTCTGAGCAGGCCCACAGGTGCAGCCAGTTCCTGAGGCCAGGCACCAGCCTTCTCCCCAGCCCCAATCTATTTCCCCTGATTGAGGCTGGCTGAGCAGGGGCTAATTAGGTGCTTGTGCACCAGCACCCTGCTACATACCTCCCCCCTTAAGCTGGTGCCAGGCCCGGCCTCCCTCGGCCTCGTCTTCCACGGCCTGGGATCTTGTTCGGTTGGGCCCGTCTCCCTACCCGCACCGGGATGGTGGCCAACCCACGCCTCCTTTCCCCTGCCCCAGTCCTAGTCCATCCACAAAAATCCGCCGCTCCGCACTCCATCACCGGGCAGTCCCGACTTTTGTGTCCCGGCTGACCACATCGCCAGCACACGAACTGCCCCGGGCGGCTACGGGTCCCCTTGGGTTCCTCCCGTCGCCGGTCCGGCGGTTTCCCCCCGCTGTGCTCCTGGGGTTTCCTGCTCCCTTCTGGGCCTCGCAGGACTCGGTGCTCCCCCACCGGGAAGTCCGCCTCTGTGTACTCTTCGGTCCTTTGCACGGCCACTTCCAGCGTGGCCGGCTGATGTCGCCGCACCCACACCCGCACGCTGTCAGGGAGGCCCTGCAGGAACTGTTCCAGGACCACTTGGTCCACTATCTGGCCCACAGTGTGGGCATCGGGCCTCAACCACCGGGTCGCCCAGTCCATTAGTCTTTGTGCAAAGGCCCGGGGTCGTACACGCCCTGTCCATCGGGCTGCCCGAAGCTTCTGCCGGTACTTCTCGGCCGACAACCCGAGGCGATCTAAGATGGCCGCTTTTACCGCCTCATAATCCCTGGCTTGGGTCTCTGTCAGGGCCATGTACGCGGCCTGTGCCTCCCCGGTGAGATAAGGGCCGAGCCGTAGGGCCCAGGTGGTCCGATCCCATCCGGCTCCCAGGGCCACCCGCTCAAAGGTGCCCAAAAAGGCATCGGGATCATCGGTGGGGGCCATCTTACACAGGCTAAGGCCTGGAGTCCACCACCACAGCAGGACTCACCAAACGCTGGAGGAGCTGCTGCTATACTGCTCCTTGATGAAATCCTGGAGGGCTTTCTGTTGCTCAGTTTGCCAGGTGAGGAGGGCCTGCCGCTCCACCTGGTGGGACTCCTTGAAAGACTGTAGTGTCTTCCCTAGTTCGGTCTGCTGCTCTGCGAGCCATTGCAGAGTGCCTTCCATGCTCAGGCTGCCACTCTGTGTCTATGGCGCGGATAAGGGATCCCGGACAAGCTCCCACGTGCTACAGTTACCTAGGGAGGTGGTGGAATCTCCTTCCTTAGAGGTTTTTAAGGTCAGGCTTGACAAAGCTCTGGCTGGGATGATTTAGTTGGGTTTGGTCCTGCTTTGAGCAGGGGGTTGGACTAGATACCTCCTGAGGTCCCTTCCAACCCTAATATTCTATGATTCTATGTCAGGGGTGGGCAAACTTTTTGGGGCGAGGGCCACATCTGGGTGAGGAAATTGTATGCAGGGCCGGGGCAGGGCGGGTGGAGTGCGGGATGTGAAGGAAGGGGCTCAGGACAAGGGATTGGGGCAGAGAAGGGGTGCAGAGTGTAAGAGGGGGCTCAGGGAAGGGGGTTGGGGTACAGGAGGGGTGCGGAGTGCAGGATGGGGCTCAAGGCAGGGAGTTGGGGTGCAGGGTGCAGCAGGGAGCTCAGGGCAGGTGGTTGGAATGCACAGGAGTGCAGAAAGGGGCTCAGGGCAGGGAGTTGGGTGCAGGAGGGGTGCGAGGTACAGGCAGAGGGCTTAGGGCAGGAAGTTGGGGGGCGGGGGGCAGGAGGGGTTTGAGCTCCAGCCCGGTGCCGCTTACCTAAATTGGCTCCGGGGTGGCATTGGCGCACACCAGGGCCAGGGCAGGCTCCCTGCATGCCTGCCCTGTCCCCACGCCACTCCAGGAAGTGCTGCGGCCCCTGGGTGGGGGGGGGGGGCAGAGGGCTCTGCGTGCGCACATGGAGCCCTCTGCCTCCCGGCCCGGGGGCTGCTTCTGAGAGCAGCGCCGGGCCCGCAGCACCACCAGGGGTAATCCCGCGGGCCGGATCCAAAGCCCTGAAGGGCCGGATCCGGCCCACGGGCCATAGTTAGCCCATCCCTGTTCTATGTTCATATGCTGTAAAATGTAACAACCTAGAGTGTAACTATAGATCAGATCACATGCAGTTGGATGGGAGACAGCAGGGCCCAAAAGGCTTACAAGCCACTGAACTAGCCCAGCCTCCTTCCTAGTTTCTAGTGAGCTCTCACGTATCCTTCCCATGACTCCTTATCACAGCTGAAGGACTCCAGAGATTTGGATTCCACCTCATCTTCAGTCTGGTTCCACCCCTGTTGATCTTATTGTGCAGGGTTCTTTCCCTTGCTGGTTTCAGGTTAGGCCCCATGTAGGGGGGCAGGGGAGAGAGGCTTTTTCAAAACCTAAGGGGTAGAGGGAGGAAGGATGGTTCATTGGTCTGGAATTGTACTCAGGAAACCTGGGTTCAATTCACGGCTGAGCCCCTGGCCTGCTGGGCAAGTCTCTTTGGTATTTAGGTGCCTCACTTCCATTGATTTCCATGGGAGTTAAGAACCCTGCTCCCCACTGCTAAATTGGGGATCCCTGCCCTGCCTCTCAGCAGTGGTGTGAGGATAAATCCATTCATGACTGTGCAGGGTTCGGATACCGAGTCCTGAGGAACAGGGAAGTACTTTGGTAAACGGGACACAACTATTTCCATGTCTTAAAAGGTGGAAAGGCTCAGCAAGGGCTTAGCTACTCCAACCTGCCCCTGCTTCTCCCTTGCCACCTGTTGGGCATTTTGTCCTGCCATTGGGAATATGGAGCTGGACCCAGACCCCCTAATCTTGCTCTCTACCTTGAGACTCCTCACCCAGACACCTCCCCACCCCCACCACTCCTGGAAGGAAACAGGTACGAAAGATAACTTGAAAAGGGTTTTGAGACTCAGACTCATGTGGGACTAGGCTGATAACCTCAAACTCATTGCACGTGTGCTTCAGTTGTCATTGAAAGCAATCCCCTGGGCTGGTGTTAGCCCCCCCACCATGCCGCTAGAGCCCTGCGAGTGTGATACTGATCTGTGATCCTATGACACATTCTCTTGGTGTGTGTGGTTAATTTTGTAATTAATTTTCATAAAGAAACAAACAATACAAAATACAAAAGGATAAACGACTTACAGCCTGTGTATGTTACCGAATACTGTCCATTTCACAGGATAGCCAATAAAATGGTGCAATCATGCAACTTTACCACTTGCCAAAGGTGCAAGACCAGACAATACAAAATCAGACAATCTATAAGGTTAGGGTGGAGGTGTTAACAATAGCAAAAAATATTTTCAAAAGACAGCTACAAATGAGCAAAAGAGGGAGGGAAAATGCAGAGTGGTCAGATGGAAGTTGTCCAAAGGTGTCAAGAAAAGAGGTCCAAATGTCTTCAAATTCATATAATTGTTCTCTACATTGATAAGTGTGTCTGTCTTTCACTGCTAACTCAGGCAGGTCTGAACCCCAGTGCTCTATTGTGGGCACAAGCCTACGTCTCCGTTTTTGTAAAATCATGCACTTGATAATCATTGTGGCCCTGGAGAACCACATTGGGTGTGTGTAGGGGGAGTAGGTGTGCTTAAACCTAGCCCTAGTATACATTCTTATTCTAGCATGAGCACTGATGCAGCATTTACAGGTTTTGAACCTGGGAGGGCTCACTCATTTAAAGTGTCATATCTCTAAATTATATTTTTAACCTACTATCTTCTAGAACTGGAAGAGACCCTGAAAGGTCATTGAGTCTAGCCCCCTGCCTTTGCTAGCAGCACCAAGCACTAATTCTGCCCTAGATGGCCCCTCCGAGGATTGAACTCACAACCCTGGGTTTAAACAGGCTAATGGACAAACCACTGAGCTATCCCTTTTTCTCATTGCTTGTGCAGGACCTGGCACAAGGGGACCCTGATCCCTGACTGGTGCCTTTAGGCCCTACTGCAATACAAACTGAAAATAATAATTAAAAAAACAAAAACCAAGCAGCTTTTCTTAGCTATGTTACAAAGCTGTAGGTTGTTAGCACAATGAATTTTTGAAAATTAATTACATTTTTGTCATTAATTCCCCTTGTTTCCTTTTTACATTTCCCTCTGCTTGGACACCAAGAATAGTTCAATCCACTTCCCAGCACTAGCAAGCCCAAGGGGTCAAAAATCACAAGTCAGCTCCTCCAAAATCATGAGATTGACTTGGAAACCATGGGATTTAACAAATAATAACTTTGGGGTCTTTTAGTTTGTCTTCTGGTGTCATAGCCTTTAGGTCCATGTCTCCATGTTTTTCTCTGCAACCATGGGGGCTAGAAATTTACCCTTTTATTAAATGACAGCTGAAATTCTGATGTAATCACATGAATCCTGGAGCTGAGGCTTTAAGAAAACTTTCAGATATCACAAGACTTGCAGTAAAATCACATAGAATATCAGGGTTGGAAGGGACCTCAGGAGATCATCTAGTCCAACCCCCTGCTCAAAGCAGGACTGATTCCCTCAATGGGACCCTCAAGGATTGAACTCACAACCTTGGGTTTAGCAGGTCAATACTCAAACCAGTGAGCTATCCCTCTTCCCAAAAACATGAGTTGGCAACACTGGTTTCCTTATGGTTTACAGTCAATTTTGCTGTCAGGTTCTGATGCATTAACACAAAGCCACAATGTTTGGCATGCCTACACTCTGTGGGGGAATCTTTGCTGGTTAATAGACAAAAAAGCCAATTTCCATTGGAATGTGAAGTGGAGAAAACAGATGGAAACATTTCCAATTGGCTTCAGTTTTGTAAAAGCTTATTTTCAAGTAAAATTTGGGGCCAGATTTGAGCTGCCCTTGTGCTTTTAAAGCATCACAACTTAGAATCATTGAATCTCAGGGTTGGAAGGGACCTCAGGAGGTCATCTAGTCCAAACCCCTGCTCAAAGCAGGACCAAACCCAACTAAATCATCCCACCCAGGGCTTTGTCAAGCCTGACCTTAAAAACCTCTAAGGAAGGAGATTCCACTACCTCCCTAGGTAACCCATTCCAGTTCTTCACCACCCTACTAGTGAAAAAGTTTTTCCTAATATCCAGCCTAAACCTCCGCCTCTGCAACTTGAGACCATTACTCCTTGTTCTGTCATCTTCTACCACTGAGAACAGTCTAGATCCATCCTCTTTGGAACCCCCTTTCAGGTAGTTGAAAGCAGCTATCAAATCCCCCCTCATTCTTCTCTTCTGCAGACTAAACAATCCCAGTTCCCTCAGCCTCTCCTCATAAGTCATGTGCTCCAGCCCCCTAATCATTTTTGTTGCCCTCCACTGGACTCTCTCCAATTTATCCACATCCTTCTTGTAGTGTGGGGCCCAACACTGGACACAGTACTCCAAATGAGGCCTCACCAGTGCTGAGTAGAGGGGAATGATCACATCCCTCGATCTGCTGGAAATGCCCCTACTTATACAACCCAAAATGCCATTAGCCTTCTTGGCAACAAGGGCACACTGTTGACTCATATTCAGCTTTTCGTCCACCGTAACCCCTAGGTCCTTTTCTGCAGAACTGCTGCCCAGCCATTCGGTCCCTAGTCTGTAGCAGTGCATGTGATTCTTCCGTCCTAAGTGCAGGACTCTGCACTTGTCCTTGTTGAACCTCATCAGATTTCTTTTGGCCCAATCCTCTAATTTGTCTAGGTCCCTCTGTATCCTATCCCTACCCTCCAGTGTATCTACCACTCCTCCCAGTTTAGTGTCATCTGCAAACTTGCTAAGGGTGCAGTCCACACCATCCTCCAGATCGTTAATGAAGATATTGAACAAAACCGGCCCCAGCACCGACCCTTGGGGCACTCCACTTGATACCGGCTGCCAACTAGACATGAAACCATTGATCACTACCCGTTGAGCCCGACCATCTAGCCAGTTTTCTATCCACCTTACTGTCCATTCATTCAGAAACACACTTCTTAATATCAACCCTAAAAGGTTTAGGATGGTGAGAAAGATTGCGTCACACAGATGCTTTGAACTTGACCTATCACAGTGGGTTAGGGGAAAGAATCGCATAAAAACTAACCTAACCTTGGGCTATAGAAATGCACAAGCTCCCATTCGCTGAAGTTGCAGTTTTGATTAAAGGACTGTTGTATGTATTAATTATAGCCAGTGATTACAGACTCTCATTGCCCAAGGTCGGGGGAAGGGATGGTAAGGGATCCATGGTGGTGTTTTACTTATAGAGATTCCAAGGCCAGAAAGGTCCGTTGTGATCATTTCTGACCTCCTGTATCACACTAGCCAGAGACTTTCACTCTGATTCCTGCACTTAGTCTTGGAAATGGAAAGTTCCTTGAATTTGCAAGTTCCCTGTCCAGATCTGGCCCCAGGCCCTGATTTTCCAGTCTTGCACCTTGTGGAATCATTCACGGCAGCATTTCACAGCCAGCCCCAGCAGTGCCCCTTGAGCTGGCCACGTAATGCCTACACCAGGGGCATTGGGGAGCCTCTGCAGCCCCACAGAGCTCTGGCTGGCTCCCAGCCAGCCACTGTCGAGGTCCCCACTGAGAGGAGGGGAGCGGCCTGACTCAAAGTCTGGGAGCAGTAAAAGGGCACTTCTGCCCCAGCCATCCCATCCTCTGCCAGGTACTTGATTTAAGAGGGGAGGAGAGGGCACTAGCGGCTGGCTGCAGCTCTGATCTGTGCTTACAGGGCTCCACCTGCACCAGCCCCAGAGCTAGAAGGGTGTACATGGGAGCTCCAATATTAGGCAATCTACTTCCTCTGGCCTGGGTGTGGGGGAATGAGAGCACCCAGCACTGTCCTCCCACCATGCCTGACTTGGGAGCTGTGAGAAAGAGGGGACCTGTGTAATACGCCTGGGCCTATGCGAATGGAAACAGGGGAAGACAGATGGACACCCCCAGTGAGTGCTAATTAGCAATTGGGTGGTAGTCTCAGGGGATCAAAATGTCATGGAAATTGAACGGACTTCTCATATGCAGGATTAGTCCCTAGAGACCAGGGAGTGGCAGGGTAGAGGAGGGACTTGCTCTACCGCATGACTCTGGGGACTCCAGGGCTGGCACCAAAAAACTCAACTTCATAGACTGACTTGAATTCATCTAAGCCATTAGTTTGCAGCCTTTTCCCTGGAGGCACTTGGGCTGGCATCCAAAGAGAGCACATGGTACAAGCCACTCAGTGCTCATTTGTGTGTATCTTTTTAATCAGCCCTAGAAGAACTGCTCTAGAGGAGGGTACTCTGAACACAAACAAGGACTTTATTCTCTATCCACGACTGTAAAACTTTAAAGGACCTGCTGGACTTTGATCCTAGCCCAGAGTGGATCTTTGTCAGCCAATTCCCACAAGAGGCTTGGCCTCCAGGCAGCAAGGAATCAGTCGGGGAGGAGCAGGATTCCAGAGGCTTCTTGGGGTGGGCAAGTTGAGCTTTCTTTACTTGGGACTGGGAGGAAGATCGAGGCCTCAGGAGCAAAACATGAGTCCACTGGGGATAAGGTGAAAGGAAGTCTCTCCAGAGTGCGATAAGATTTTGGTGCATCTGGGCATTGTTTCCCCTTAACAATTCCCTGCTTCCATCCCTTTCCTTCCCTGCCCTACTTTAACTATGCAATTGTTGGAACTTCTGCTTTTCTTGGGGAGAAGTGGGAAATCCTCTGGCCCCACCCCCTGATTTCCCTTGTATTATCTCCACTCCTGTGTTCAGACAGCAGTAAATCCTGCCAGTTTAGGGGGGCTAGGCTGTGAACGGCATTTCTGAACTGACTAAAGGGGTTGCCACAGGATGAGGTATTGTCCTCAAAGGCTCAAATTACAGACAGTGAAATCTCAAGTTCCCCTCCCCCCACTGATGTTTTCTGTTCCAACTGGAGTGCTGCCAAAGCCTCAGCTCAGGCTGCCTAGAGATAACAACATCACGTTACTGATGTATTTCGCAGCACCTTCCAAACCCAAATACTCATTTAGCCTGACCACAGCCGGGCCAGGCGGCCCGGTGTTAGAACGAGTTGACCTGTAGGATCACATAGCACAGTTAGTGGTGAGGGGCAGCATCCGGCTCTCCTGACTCCTAGTCCTTTCCCCATCACCTTTCCTGGCAGAGGGCCGCTCGGACCCTAGAATTCAGGGCTCAGCTACTAAGAGCAGGTGCGGCTGATTTCCAGAGGTTTCCTTTTCAGAATGTATTGGCTTGTAAATGCTACTTCTGACGTGTCAGGGGTGACGCCACTGGGTCCAACCCAAAACCACCCGAGCCAAGGAATCGCCCCCTCCCCCCCGTTTCAGCGGGCTGCTCTCTTCCCCTGCTGCTCAACAGCTGCCAGGGCCCACCCCAGAGGCGGCTGCATTTCAGAGAAGCTTTTCTGCAGGGGCCCCTGCGCACCAGCCATTCACAGCCGCTCTCGCCCACATGCACCTCTGGCCCCGCCCCCAGCGCTCGCTGTTAGCCGGGGGCACCCCGCTGGTTGATGACGGAGAGGGGATGGAAGGTTTGTTGATTGACACCCCAATTAGTGAGTGATTGGTGCGGGTCCCTCTGAGAGTGACCAATCAGAGTCCTGCAGAGGCGAGCCCTGCTCTCCTACTGGCTGGTAGTGGCTGAGGAGGCGTGTGCAGAGCGGGTCAAGCGAACCCGCCCCCTTAGTCGCTATCACCCAATGGGCACATCGGGGTGGGGCGCCGGCTCCTCCGGGCCACGCCCATTGGCCGGGGGCGGGGGCGCTGCGGCGGCGGCGGCGGCCGGCGTGGAGCCGCCTCTCCCCGGCCGCGGAGGGCCAGGGCCGGAGCCGGGGCCGGGCAGGCGGGATGGCGAAGAGCTGTGGGGCGAATGGGCTGGGCGCGCCCGGCAGCCGCGAGAGCCTGCCCGGGGCCGCAGGGGAGGCGGGCGCCGGGGACGAGCTGAGCTCGCTGGGCTCCGACTGCGAGATCAACGGCGGCGGCGGCGGGGAGCGGCGCGTGGACAAGTTCGGCTTCATCGTGGGCAGCCAGAGCGCCGAGGGGCCGTGAGTGCCGGGACCCCCCTCATCCTGCCGGGACACAGACACACCCGGGGCGGGACCCCCCATCCGGCCGGGTCCCCCCTCCCCTCCGGGGCCGGGAGCCCCCCCACTTCCCCCGCACCCGGCCGGAACCTCCCCTCATACTTCCAGGATCCCGCCAGGCCAGGACACATATACAGCTGGGGCCGGGCCCCCCCCTCGTCCTGCCGGGACCCCCCCGGGCCGGGCCCCCCCCTCGTCCTGCCGGGACCCCCCCGGGCCGGGCCCCCCCCTCGTCCTGCCGGGACCCCCCCGGGCCGGGACACATACACAGCTGGGGCCGGGCCCCCCCCTCGTCCTGCCGGGCCCCCCCCCCCCGTGCCGGGACACATACACAGCTGGGGCCGGGCCCCCCCCTCATCCTGCCGGGACCCCCCCGGGCCGGGACACATACACACCTGGGGCCGGGCCCCCCCCTCGTCGGGCCGGGCCCCCGCCTCGTCGGGCCGGGCCCCCCCCTCGTCCTGCCGGGCCCCCCCCTCGCGTGCCGGGCCCCCCCCTCGTCGGGCCGGGCCCCCCCCCCGTCGGGCCGGGCCCCCCCCTCGTCGGGCCGGGCCCCCCCCTCGTCGGGCCGGGCCCCCCCCTCGTCGGGCCGGGCCCCCCCCTCGTCGGGCCGGGACCCCCCCCTCGTCGGGCCGGGACCCCCCTCGTCGGGCCGGGCCCCCCCCTCGTCGGGCCGGGCCCCCCCCTCGTCGGGCCGGGCCCCCCCCTCGACGGGCCGGGACCCCCCCCCGTCGGGCCGGGCCCCCCCCTCGTCGGGCCGGGCCCCCCCCCCGTCGGGCCGGGCCCCCCCCTCGTCGGGCCGGGCCCCCCCCTCGTCGGGCCGGGCCCCCCCCTCGTCGGGCCGGGCCCCCCCCTCGTCGGGCCGGGCCCCCCCCTCGTCGGGCCGGGCCCCCCCCGCGGCGGGCCGGGCCCCCCCCGCGGGGGGCCGGGCCCCCCCCCCCTCGTCGGGCCGGGCCCCCCCCTCGTCGGGCCGGGCCCCCCCCTCGTCGGGCCGGGCCCCCCCCTCGTCGGGCCGGGCCCCCCCCTCGTCGGGCCGGGCCCCCCCCTCGTCGGGCCGGGCCCCCCCCTCGTCGGGCCGGGCCCCCCCCTCGTCGGGCCGGGCCCCCCCTGGTCGGTCCGGGCCCCCCCCTCGTCGGGCCGGGCCCCCCCCTCGTCGGGCCGGGCCCCCCCCTCGTCGGGCCGGGCCCCCCCCTAGTCGGGCCCGGCCCCCCCCTCCTCGGGCCCGGCCCCCCCCTCGTCGGGCCCGGCCCCCCCCCAGTCGGGCCCGGCCCCCCCCTCGTCGGGCCCGGCCCCCCCCTCGTCGGGCCGGCCCCCCCCTCGTCGGGCCCGGCCCCCCCCTCGTCGGGCCGGGCCCCCCCCCTCGCCGGGCCCGGCCCCCCCCTCGTCGGGCCCGGCCCCCCCCTCGTCGGGCCCGGGCCCCCCCCCCGCCGGCCCGGGCCCCCCCCCCGTCGGGCCCGGCCCCCCCCGCGGCGGGCCCGGCCCCCCCCTCGTCGGGCCCGGCCCCCCCCTCGTCGGGCCGGGCCCCCCCCTCGTCGGTCCCGGCCCCCCCCTCGTCGGGCCCGGCCCCCCCCTCGTCCGGCCGGGACACCCCCTCGTCCGGCCGGGACCCCCCCCCGGGTCGGGACACATACACACCTGGGGCCGGCGCCCCCATCCGGCCGGGAACCCTCTCGCCCTCCCCTCCTGCTCCGGGGGCAGGAGTCCCGGGATCCCCCCTCCATCGTCACGGGGATCCCCCTCCCCAGCGTGCAAAGGGGCCGCGAGTGCTCGGACTTCCTACTCGGGGGGGAAAGGGGGGCCACCATTGCTGGAGCCAGGGGGCCATGCCCCCACTTCTTAACATGAGTGTCGTTTGTGGGAGGGGCAGCGTTGCCCCCCCCCAACTGGAAGCCTCGGGCAGGTGAGGAGTAGTACTTTGTGGTGGCAGAAAAGCTCTTCTCCCCCCCCCCCCGTTCCGGTGCCATCCCCCTGAACCCCCCGTCTCCACCCTGCCAAATGCTGAGGAGCAGAGAGTGCTGGTCCTGGGAGAAACCCCTTTCTGCCTCACCTGGTGGACCCCTACACCCTGCTCAGCCTCTGCCCCAAGGGAGACTCCTGCGGGGAGCACTTTCCTGGACCCCAATAGGACCCCCATGCTGCCCTCAGCATTGTCCTGGGGTGGTTCTGGGTGGGCCTTGCCGCTTGCACATGAGGGACCTCTGTTCTTGGTCACCCCAAGCCTGCCCACACCCCCAAGACACTCCCCCACACGGGGTCTCTCTCTGTGGCCAGGGCTCCTCCTGAGACCTGTTCCCCTTTGGTCAGTAGGGAGAAGCCCCCTTGTGTGTGTATGCGGGGTGGGGGGGGGGCTGGGGCTGGCCTGGGTTTGGGAAACTGAGATTTCCTCTGTTCCTGATCATGATGGGCAAGGGAGGGGATGTTGCCCCCTATTGGCAGAGGCTGATGTTGTTGGGGGGGTGTAACTGGGGGGCTTTCTTAGGAAGGGGCTTACCCGTTTGGGGGTGGGGAGTTCATGTCTGACTGGAGGCCATGTAACCCTGGAGGGTCCAAGGTGGATAAGTGGCCAGGAAGGGGGGTGGGGTATGTAACTGAAGAGTGGGAGGGTGGCTTATGTCTGGCAAGGTCTGATGTCAGAAGGGCCTGGGTGCGAGGCTGGCACAGGCTCCAGGGGAAGGGGCAGAAGGGGCTCGGCACCAAGGCTTTCTCTGGGTGGTGAAAGCGCATACAAATACCTGCAAAGAAGAAGTAGTCTGGAGCACGTAACAGGAGATAAGTGAGAGCCAGGGAAGTAAACAACCACTTCTGGTATTTGGGGAGGAGTGAAGGAGCGTGAACCCCACCCGCCAACTTTCTTGCCAGTGGAAGCGACGGAAGCCCCAGCTGTTGGGATGCTTTAAAACTAAACTGGACAAAGCACTAGCTTATGTGGAAACCTGCTGCCGGGATGAATCCGGCACTGGTCTTGCAGTGGTGTAATAGGTGCTTTCCATCTCCAATCTGGGTGCTGGGATTGGAAAAGGCTGGTTGATTGCAGGTACCTGATTGAGCTCGTACTGGAGAGTTTGAGTGGTCAGAGCGTGACTCCTGCGGTTTTACTATGCAGCCCCTCTTAGCCCTCTAATAGAGAGCTTGAATCAAGCCTGACAGTCATGCACTAAGGCAGAGGTGAGCAAACTACAGCCCATGGGCCACATCCAGGCTGGGTGGGGAGGGGGCGGGAGCCAGGCTGTTTGGGAGCCTTCCCTCCCTGGACCGCCATACAGTTTTGCAGCCCCAGTGTGGCCCTTGGGCCAGAAAGTTTGCCCACCCCTGCTCTAAGGCAAGCAGTCTCCATTAGCTACACCTTGTATCGGTGCAGCCCCTCATTCAGGGGAAATTCAGTGCAATTCCCAGTCTATGGGAGCCTCCCAGGACCTGCCTTGGGAGACAGCATGTCTAACCCAGGTGCCGTGAAACCAGCCTGCTGTGTCCTTAGAAGTTGTACATTGGGGCACTACCTTTAGGGGGTCTGGAGTTGGCTTGTACTTGGCCTTTCGGGGCAGCTCCTTCAGTCAAAGGATCCTGCTCAGAATGGATGCCAGTCACTTCCTCTGTCTTGGAGCTGGCACTCCTGCATGGATAGTTGCACTGTGAGGGTCAGTTCCCATCTTGACAGTGGTTTCCTGAGGGGTGTCTCTCCCTCATACTTTTAACTCCATTGATGTTAGCGTTTCCATGTCTATGGGCTGTTCCTTTCTACTTGTATCTGGGTAACTAGCTGCTTTACTTGCCTTAAAAGGTCTGAGTGGATCGCTCCATCTTGCTGAAGGAGCCTGTGTGATACTCTGCTGTTTTTCAGGAGGGACAGTCTCTCATTTCTGACACATCAGAAATAAATAACTAATAATACTTTGCCCTTTTGTAGCACCTTTCACCTACTTTGCAAACACAACTGGCACCTTGACACTCCTGTAAGGCTGGTAGAATCACATGCATCACTCGTTACAGCCCTGTTAGTCTGTATTCGCAAAAAGAACAGGAGTACTTGTGGCACCTTAGAGACTAACAAATTTATTTCAGCATGAGCTTTCGTGAGCTACAGCTCACTTCTTCGGATGCATAGAATGGAACACACAGACAGGAGATATTTATACGTACAGAGGACATGAAAAGGTGGAAGTATGCATACCAACAGGAAGAGTCTAATCAATTGAGATGAGCTATCATCAACAGGAGAAAAATTCTTTTGCGTAGAGACTGTCCGGTTTGGCCAGTGTACATGACAGAGGGGCAGTGCTGGCACATGATGGCATATATCACGTTGGTAGATGTGCAGGTGTACGAGCCCCTGATGGTGTGTCTGATGTGATTAGGTCCTATGATGGTGCCACTTGAATAGATATGTGGACAGAGCTGGCAAATACTCACCAGCAACTGCACACCATACAACATAAACACTAACCCAGGAACCTATCCTTGCAACAGAGCCTGATGCCAGCTCTGTCCACATATCTATTCAAGTGACACCATCATAGGACCTAATCACATCAGCCACGCCATCAGGGGCTCGTTCACCTGCATATCTACTACTGGCAGTCTACCGGACAGTCTCTATGCAAAAGAATAAATGGACACAAATCTGACATCAGGAATCATAACATTCAAAAACCAGTGGGAGAACACTTCAGCCTCTCTAACCACTCAGTGACAGACTTGAAGGTGGCAATTTTGCAACAAAAAAACTTCAAAAACAGACTCCAAAGAGAGTGCTGAACTTGAATTAATATGCAAATTAGATACAATTAACTCAGGCTTAAACAGAGACTGGGAATGGTTGGGTCATTACACTAATTGAATCTATTTCCCTATGTTAAGTTCTCCTCACACCTTCTATAGGTCATCTTAATTATCACTTCAAAAGTTTTTTTTTCTCCTGCTGATGATAGCTCATCTCAATTGATTAGACTCTTCCTGTTGGTATGCATACTTCCACCTTTTCATGTTCTCTGTCTGTATAAATGTCTCCTGTGTGTGTTCCATTCTATGCATCCGAAGAAGTGAGCTGTAGCTCACGAAAGCTCATGCTGAAATAAATTTGTTAGTCTCTAAGGTGCCACAAGTACTCCTGTTCTTTATGCATCACTCGGGCAGTGTTTTGTCAGCTTTTGTGACACATTGTGCTTTTCTTAAATCTCCTGCTTCTGGGGTCACGTGATCACCTGAGAATCTCAGCTTTTGGTTTTTTAAATAAGTCTCTAGGTTGCGGAGAAGCTTCAAAAGCAGAAGACACAAAACCCCCACAAACGTACTATTTTTAAAATCTCCTGACTTTTGAGTGCTTAAGGCTGGCAGTGGTGCATGAGAGGTCTGGAGAACTAGGGCATAGATATTAAGTGTCTTGCCTGAAGTCTCACAAGTGAGTCAGTAGGAGTCTGGAATTAGAATCCAGGTCCCTGAATGCTTTCGCTGATGCAGAGGGGTCATGTCACTAACCTCCTTTAACAAAGACTTAAAGATCTTACATCTGGCATTGTGTAGGTGTGTGTGGATGTAGTCGGTTTAGCTGGGAGAGTACTTCTAGGAATCCATAGCTCAGCCACCCGTTAGCTCGCTCACCACCAGTGCCATCCGATGGACTGATGTTTAACGTTTACGGTCAACATTTAAAGCGTCCAGGAGGCTCTGCCTTTCCCTAAGGCTGGCTGCTGTTGCTAGCTGGCATAACAGTGTAACACAGTGTCCCCCGTGGTTTGATGGAGTGAGCTTTAAGGCCGTGGGTAACCACACATCAACTGAATTTTTAGATGTAGCAATGCTGTTCTTGTCTTTGTACCTAATAATGCTTTGCCCAGTTCCTTCAGTCTGAGGAATTCCAAGCCTTTTTATAAACACAGATGGACTAAGCCACAAATTGCCCCTGTGAAGTTGTATTGCTGTCTGACAACTCTGCAAACGGATGGTTTAACATGCCCAAGATCACAGAACCAGGCATAGACCTCAGGCACCTGACCCCAGACCTGTGCTTTAACCATTAGATCGTCCATCCTTCCTTGCAAGTGCTTTAAGAGAAATGTGAGACTTAGTGAAGCTCCAGCGATAGCTCTGTTGTGGCTGGTATTGTTGTGCGGACAGTGCTCCCAAGTGCACCCACGTGCAATGCAAAGAAGGGCCGAGCCTTGAAAAGATGGAATAGGAGAAGTTGGGAGATCGACAAAGGCTGTGAAGGAGAAAGCGCTCTCGCCCTCGGGGGTGGGACTCTGCAGGAACAGAGGAGGTGGGTCCTACATGAGAGGATGGCGTGAACTCAAGGAGGGTCTTAACAGTAAAGTATTGGCTTCCTCCAACAGGGCCGGGAATAGAGGAGGCTTCTGTTAAATTTGTAAATAATTTCAAGGCCTGTGTGTTCCCCTTTCATCCATGATGGCAACTTCTGGCTACCTTGAGGCCTGTTTTGAATTCTGAGCACTAGATGGCTGTATATTTTTGGCCATAGTGTAATCGGGGAAATTGTCCTGTCATCTGGTTTCCGTGGGTTCTGGCTTCCTGTGAGGGGAACGGAACATCTGTAGCTGTTAAAATAACCTCTGGATCTTACAAGCGATCCAGAGGGGCTGTGGTAATTGGGAAGCAGACAGTCAGGGCTCCCACTTGCAGAAGAAAGATTCTGCAAACCGGCTCCCTGTCTGACACCCCCCCCTCCCCCCCCCCAACTCCTGCAGCTGATCTACCACTAGGAAGTCTGGCTGCTTAACTCTGACTCAGCTTTCTTCAGGAGCCGCTCAAACTTTGCCCAGCTGAGGGGCAGCATTGACAGCTTGCTGGGAGCCCAAAGGCTGCATTTAGTTTGTATAGAACAGGCTGATTCTCTCCTGTTTAGCAGAGATGCACTCCGTATCCCAGCATGCACTGTGACCTCTGCTAATGGTGGAGTGTTAGGCCTGGTCTACACTAGGACTTTAATTCGAATTTAGCAGCGTTAATTCGAACTAACCGCTCAACCGTCCACACCAGGAAGCCATTTAATTCGAACTAGAGGGCTCTTTAGTTCGAATTTGGTACTCCACCCCGGCAGGTGGAGTAACGCTAAATTCGACATGGCTAGTTCGAATTAGGCTAGGTGTGGATGGAAATCGAACTTAGTAGCTCCGGGAGCTATCCCACACTGCACCACTCTGTTGACGCTCTGGACAGCAGCCCGAGCTTGGATTCTCTGCCCAGCCACACAGGAAATGACCCGCGAAAATTTGAATTCATTTTCCTGTCTGGGCGGTTTGAATCTGACGTTCTGGTTGCACATCGGGGCGAGCTCCGCAGCACCGGCAGCAATGCAGAGCTCTCCAGCAGAGGAGTTCATGTAATCTCTGAATAGAAAGAGGGACCCGGCATAGACTGACCGGGAACTCTTCGATCTGATCGGTGTGTGGGGCGAGGAGTCTGTGCTTTCGGAGCTGCGCTCCAACGAACGGAATGCAAAGACCTACGAGAAGGTCTCCAAAGCCATGATCCAGACAGAGGATACAGCCGTCATGCAACGCAGCGCCGCGTGAAAATCAAGGACCCCAGACAAGCCTACCAAAAAATCAAAGCGGCCAACGGACGCTACGGAGCCTGCCACCACTGCCCCACCAGTGACCATGGACTCTGATGATGGGACAGTGTCGACGGACAGTTCCTCGACGATGTTCACGGACGGGGAAGATGAGGAAGGGTTTGTGGAGGACGAGGCAGGCGATAGCGCTTACAACGCTGGTTTCCCCGACAGCCAGGATCTATTCATCACCGTCACGGAGATCCCCTACCAACCCTCCCCGGCCAACCCGGATCCTGAATCAGGGGTAGGATATGTCGGTAAGTGCTTTAACAATGTTAACTTTTATTCTTAATATAACAGGAATCTGAAGTGTGTGAAAAGGAGGTCTCTGTATATATGGTGATAGAACAGAAATCCTCCTGGGAGAATGCCACGAAGCTCTCCTGCCATTAATCGATAAGCATCAGCAGGAGGTTCCTGGGGAGAGCTGCCTTATTGGGTGCTCCGTGGTAGCACACTTTTCCGCGCGAGGCTTTCATGCGGTATTCAGGGAGCACTGCCTCCCAGAGCACGGCTGCATAGGTCCGTGGTTCGTGCTAGATTTCACGCAGCATGCGCTCTCTATCTCCTTCAGTGCCCGTCCTCACGGTGATCTCGCTCGGAGACTCCTGCATCTAAGTAGGGGAAGAAATGTTACGTTACGCCTGGTCCAAAGTATTTTTAATAAATAAACGGACAGACGGCATAGCACAGACTCAGCACGCAGCTGCGTGACGAGCGTAACGGAAAGCCAAAGAATCAAATGGACGCTCATGGAGGGAGGGGGGAACGAGGACACAAGGTATCCCACAGTTCCTGCTGTCTCCGAAAAGCATTTGCATTCTTGGCTGATCTCCAAATGCTTCTAGGGTCAAACACAGTGTCCGCGGTGGGTCGGGGCATAGCTCGGCAATTTACGCAGCCCCCCGACCCCCAGAAGTTAAAGGGAAAACAATCCTCTGTTGACTGTTTTACATGTCACCGTATCTGTACTGAATGCTGCAGATAGACGCGATGGTGCAGCACTCAACACCAACATCCTTGCTCCCCCCACGCTATGGATGGCTGATGGTACAATAAGATGGAAATCCATCCTCATCATCAGCCTATTGGCACATGGGGCAGTGCAAAAGGACTGGTAACCATAACGACCGTACCAACTTGCTTGGGACAGGTCGGTCAAGGCCGCCTGTTGCTAATTTTTCATGGTAGATGGTGCAGTATGGCTGGTAACCGTCCTCATCATTGCAACAGGGGGCTGAGCTCCATCAGCCCCCACCCTTCATTGTAAAGAAAAGATTCAATTGCCCCTGGACTAGCAGAGGGATGAGTGGCTCCCTCCTCCACACCCCTTAATGTCATCTCTGGACTATCATTGCAGCTGGAGGCTTCCTTCCACTCATTTCTCACAAACGACTACCTGTGTCTTATTCATGCATTCTATATTACTTCATCACACAAGTGGGGGGACAATGGTATTGGAACCCAGGAAGGCTGGGGGAAGAATGGAATGAACAGCTGGGGTTGTTTCAGGAGCACACCCTGTGAATAGCGTTCAGCTCAAAATTTATGCAGGATTGGACAGAGAGCAGCTGTGGTCTCTGGTTGTATGATACAGTGGTTCTCTAGTACACTTGCCCATAATCTAGGCAGGACTGATTCTATTTTTAGATACCCAAAAAGGAGGGATTGACTCGGGGAGTCATTCCCAAATTTTGCTTTTGCGCCCCTGGCTGATCGACCAGGGGCACTTATGACAGCACCAAATGGCGCAGTGCAAAAGGACAGGTAACCATGACCATCTTATTACCGTCTTCTTACCAGTTCATGGTATGGTAGACGGTGCAGTATGCCTGGTAACCATCGCTGCTGTCATGCAAAAGCATAAGCATGCTGCTGTGTAGCGCTGCTGGTCCGCCTCTGTCAGCGGCATCCAGTACACATACGGTGACATACACAAAAGGCAAAATAGGGTCCATTGTTGCCACGCTATGGCGTGTGCCAGGGCATTTCATGGAAAACGTGCTCGAAATGATTGTCTGCCATTGCTTTCCCGGAGGAAGGAATGACTGGCGACATTTACCCAGAATCCACCGCGCAAATGATTTGTGCAACAGCAGGCACAGGGGTCTCAACAAAAAATTCACAGAGACAGCCTAGACTCAGTTAATTGTTCGCAAAAAAGTATCATTGCAAGGAATTAACTAACTGTTTCCCATCTCACAGCTTCCACTGTCTCCAGACCTGCCACAGCATCCACCTCGCAGAGGCTGGCGAAGATTAGGCGGCGAAAGAAAAAGACAAGGGACACGATTTTCGATGAATGTGTGGGCTGCTACCTAGCCGAGGCGGACCAGCAGAGGCAGTGGAGGGAGAAAGTCTCTCTGTACCAGCGCTCACACAGCGAATGGGAGGAGAGGTGGCGTGAGGAACACAAGCAGGCGACTCAAGCAATGCTTGTACTACTGAGGGAGCAAACGGACACGCTCCGGCGACTTGTGTATGTTCTGCAGGACCGCTGCAGGACAGAGCCCCCGGCAGTATCTCTGCAACTGCCCTCCCCCGCCACAAAGTCACATTCCCCCCTCACCTCAAATAACCAGGAGGATGCCCGCCCTGGGCCGTGAATACTGTCACTGCACCCCAGCAGAGTGCTCAAGTAACCAAAAGCTCTCATACCCTACGTTTGCATAAGTCCTTCCCTTCCGGACTCAAACAAGTCCCAATCCCAGTCCCATCCCATAACTGTGTACTTAAGTAATAAAAATACTTTGCTGTTAAGTACTGTTTCCGTCATGTTTCTTCACTGAAGACTGTGTTTGAATGGGGTGCGTGGGGAAGTGCGTTGCTAATTGCATAGGACAGGCACCTTTCGCAGGGTACAGACACGGGGGCCGGATCAGCAGCGGGTAACACACACAGTGCAGTCAGCAGGCACCGTGGTCGGTATGGGAGGTGGTTTCCAGGTTCTGTGTGGGCGGTGGGGATGTGACTTTTTAGCGGGGGAGGGCAGGTACAGATCTTATACAGCGGTCCTTGTCGTGGACCGCTGAGTCACGCAGCAGAGGAATCTGTATCCGTCCTCCTCCGCCACAAGGCCACATAGCCCCCCGCACACAGAATCCCAAAAAGGAGGGATGGCAGGCTCCGTTGAAACAAGCAGTCCGGCAATGCGGACCGCTGTAGGAGCAGGAGCCTGTCATTCCTTGAGTTTAGAGGCGGTCTTTACATCAGCGCACACCCTACCCACCGCAGTCTGCGTTCCAGTTTCGACCCTTTAACGAAAAGTCATGAATAAAGAAACCTCTCCTCAGTAACAGTGTGACATGTATTTTATTTTTACACGTGTCTTGGAAGTGGAGGAAACGGGGAGAACGGGGTATTTAACCGAAGAGTAGAGTCAACAGTAACTGGGTAAAGAAACAGGGGCAGGTTCAGCTTCTCTGTAAAGAAACTGAACAGTCACAGGTCACGCTGCTCGCTGGTATTTAAAGAGTTCCTTGTCGCTGTCCCAGGCGCCTGTATAGGGCTTCATGAGCAAGTGCATTAGCGGGCAGGCTGGGTCACCGAGGATCACTATAGGCAAATGCACATCCACAACAGTTATTTCGTGGTACGGGAAGAAACTACCTTCCAGCAGGCGTCTGAGCAGCCCACAGTTCCTGAGAACACACGCATCAGGAACCTTGCCCGGCCATACGACGTTCATGTTGGTAAAACGTCCCCTATGGTGTGCTTGCAGAACCATTGAAAAGTAGCCCAATTTCTCAGCAGCTGAATGTGGAAGAGGTGGACGATAAAGTGCGAGGAGGAGAAAACGGCGAGGATCGCAGCGGGCTCCATGCTTGCAGTGCTGTGGCGTCCACGCTGTCACTGACCAGAAAAGTGCACGAACAGATTGCCCGCAGGCGCTTTCAGGGAGGGAGGGAGTGAGGGCGTGATTGACGGTTCAATGACGACAGTTACCCAAAACCACCCTCGACACATTTTTTTCCCCCAGCAGGCATTGGGGGCTCTACCCAGCATTCCAATGGGCAGCGGGGACTGCGGGAACTGTGGGATAGCTTCCCACAGTGCACCGCTTCGAAAGTCGACGCCGGCCCCGTTAATGTGGACTCAGAAGTTCGAATTAGTGTATTTAGTATGGATACACAAATTCGACTTCATAAGGTCGAATCCACAAATTCGAATTAAGTAGATTCGAAATAGTCCTGTAGTGTAGACAAGGCCTTACAGGCTGCGGGCTGCACCTCTCGTAGAGATGGAATGGCCCTGACTGCTGTAGAATGCTAAGGAATGTGCTCTGCCTGCCCCACTTTAATTGGAATCCGGTTTTGCAGCGTGATTGTTTCCAGAGTTATTTCTGTGGCAACACCCAGAGAAAGTGAGCCGGGCAGGATCTGTTAGTTGTGACCTCATTTGGGGCGGGAGTGGAAATTACAGCATGTTCCTCTAGCTGGCTGCGTAGCTACCTGTGATCGGCATCTCTGTAATTTGTGGGCATGAGATAAGCCGCTAGCAGCCCATTTGTTTTGTGCCGCTGCGCCATTGCTGCTGATGGGGTGGCTAGTGGGTCAGCGAGAGGGCCGCTCAAGTCTGGCACAGAGTCAGCAGCTAGGGCGTCTGGTAAGGTTGTTTAACCCCTTGGTGCGAGTGTATCCTTAGTACTCTGAACGCGAGTGTAAAGTTCTCTAAAATGCCAAGCAGCGCAGTCTAGTGGGTAAAGCTGGGAGTTAGGACCCTCAGGTTCTTGTCCATGTTCTGCCACAGATTCACTGTGGCTTGGGGAAACAGGCAGAGCAGTGATTTTTCACATCTGTAAAATGGAGGTATACGTGTCCTCTTGAGCAGTAAGGGCATGCCTAATACCCACACATCCGCCTCGAGGTAGTAATGGGAGGGGGAAGGTCTCGGGCTTTTTTTTTTTTTTTTTTTAAACAGCAGCCCATTAGATCCTTTCCCTCTTGTTGAGAGAATCCTGGCACAATGCTGCTGTGAATTCAGTGTGCCTGTAGGAGGGTGTTCATAGAATCTCAGGGTTGGAAGGGACCTCAGGAGGTCACCTAGTCCAACCCCCTGCTCACAGCAGGACCCAATCCCCAGACAAATTTTTACCCCAGTTCCCTAAATAGCCCCCTCAAGGATTGAACTCGCAACCCTGGATTTAGCAGGCCAATGCGCAAACCACTGAGCTGTCCCTCCCTGATGTTAACTTATTGTTTAAAATCATCCTTGAGCCTGACCTCTGGCCATCAGTGTGCTCAGCGCTGTACCAGCTGCACCAAAGAGCTTTCGGTCTGAGACAGTGATCGAGGCTGCTGAGTTGTATGAACCCCCATCAGAATCAGCTAGCCGTCAAGGAGTGCTTCTGCAGGTGGCTGTGACATACCTGGAAGGTACATGGGCGGCTCCAATAGCTCTGCTAGCTGGAGCCAAGGGAATGAAAAGTGCCTTGTGCTGGATCAGGCAGTGTGAGGCATCACCTCCTCTGGAAGGTACTACGTCCAGGATTTCGAGTTCCCTTACCCTCACCAGGATGCAAAGGAACCCGCATGCCTGATGCAGGGGCAGGAGATTTGTCACTGTTGGCTCTGGGCTTTTCAATTCCCCCTCCAGGCGACCTGATCAGCGACACTCCTGCTGAGAACAGTCAGTAGGGCTGTTGTGACTCTGCCCATGGCTGATGGCATTCTTGCATGCAGTTCCTGTTTCCATACAGGGAACTTTTTCTGCTTGTGGCACATGGTTGAATTCCAGTAACTGTTTTCTGTTAATCTGCTTCAGCTAATGCTCTGTTCTCCTGGTCCTTGGCCCTCCATTTGGTGCAGCCTTGGCCCTGTGTTCCTGACTTGCTGGGATTGTGGGTGAGAAAGGACTGATGTCAGTCCAAAGCTGTTTACGTGTTAGTTACTGGGCTAGGATACAATAATCAAATGAGTTGGGAACAACTCATGGGGTCTTTACTTTTTGGGCTGGGGGATATGTGGGATTCATCACTTCCTCCCCTTCAGATCCCCATCTGCAGCCTTTAGGACTGCTGAAGATGCTTCCCGCCTATCCTCAGTGCTGCTCCTTCCGTCAGTGTCGTTTGGGAGTGGTGGCGAGGGGCTCACTCCTCAGGGAAGGAGCTGCTGCCTCTGCAACATGCTGTGGGAGCAGCAAAACAGGACCATGGGCTGGTGCATGGCAGCATTTTATGGACAGGCTCCTCTGCCATTCCAGTGCATGTCGGTGAGAGGGGATTGCCCTGGCTTGTAAAGGGAAGCTTGGCTCTGAGTAGTGTAATCCCTCTTGGAGGCGAGGGGAGCCCTTGTGTGGGGCAGCGTCCGAGCCTCCAGGCTAGGAATAGAAGAACTCTTCAGTATGGAATGGGTGCTGGCACAGAGTCAGGGCAAAGGCTGATTCTTAAACCATCCAACCAACCAGCTGCTAGGTCACACTGACCCGCCCTTTCTCATATGCCCATCCCCGTGGAGTCAGGGCTGAACAAGGACCCTTAGTTCTTTCCAGGAACAAAGCTCCCCTCCCCCACAAATTAATGCTTTTTAAGAGAACTCTAATGGAGGTGGCTCACTTCCTCCTGTGCACCCAGCAGGAGGCTGCTGCCATGTGCAGGAGGCCCGGCAGTGGGGAGCTGGCATTATACATGGCAAGGAGCACTCGCAGACACGTTAGCCTGGGTCAGAGGCTCGTGGTTTAGCTGGAGGGGCTCTTCTGTAAGGAGGGTTCCAGAGCTGCTGCCCTGTAATCTAGGCTTCCCTGTGCTGCATCCATGTGCAGGGCAGTTTCTAGAGCAGCAGAGAGGCAACTTCGCTGGGGGGTGATGGTTCTCGACAGTCCCTGAATGTCAGCTGGTATCAGAATGGGCTGTGGAGGGAACTTTGGGATCTCCTGGGCTGGTAGCTTGGGCAGCATGTGCTATTATCCTGGTCCAGCAAAATATTGACGTGAGTATAGAACTTTAAACCTGTGGCCCCGTCCCATTGGGGCGGCTCCACATGGTTCAAGTGCCATGTACTGACGTGCTGGTGTCGGGGTCAGGCAGCCATGGGGAAGCAGATGCAAAGGCAGGAATCCCTGAGTGCGCACAGCTGTGCCAGCTGCCTTTGGGGGACACCCGAGCCTTCCAAGGGGCCCAGCCTACAGAGCGTTCAGCAGCAGCTGCCGAGTCCTCCCCTCCCCTGCCCACCGTCCTGACCTTGTGTGGCGGGTTCCTTGTTGTGTGAGATGGATCTGGACCCTGCACCCCCTTATGTGAGCTTGTTCCAGCTCGATAGACTGGGCCCAACTTCCTGAGCACACTCCTCACCCCTGGACTTCATTGGGTGCTGGGGGCCAGCTGGCCTGGATAACTGGGTTGAATCCCCAAGCTGGTCCAGGTAGACTCAGATGGCAGCTGGGAGCAGGGGTCACCCACCATCTCCGGGGTTGACCCTTCATCTTCCATAGATGCCCCGCTTGGATCAGCGATGCCATCTGTTGCTGTTTCAGGGCCCTGTCAGCAGGGCCCTGGGTTGTGGTCACAGCACCACCCCCTGGATGGCTGGCTGAAGTGAGAGCCCACAGGATGAAGCTCTACGCCAGTGGTCCCCAACCTTTTTCGTCTGGCAGGCGCCAGATGACGAGCCACAGAGCACCGTGGCGGCAGACAAGCACCCACCGAAATGCCGCCGACAAGCTGAGCCAGGGTCCGTACGGCACGAGGCAGAGGCACAGCCCGGTCATGATGGTTCTGCACTGAAAGCAGAAGTGAGGGTGTGACCGTGGCTGTGGTGAGCGTGGTTCTTGCAGAAGGTTAAAGGGGGACATGCTCATTCCACACAGACTGGGACTGTAGCTGCTGGCTCTGCGTGGTGACCGAATTGCCTCCCTTCTGCCTGAGCTTGTGTAGTATGAGGGCGAAATCAGATCTGGGCTAAACTCAGATTGGGCTGGTTTGAGGTTTCCAGTATCTGCTTTGTAGCTCAGTGCTATTAGGTGACACAGGCACTAGCATTTAGAGTGTCAGTACTGCACTGTATCGCTTGTAGGAAGCCATGTACAGTAATACATGGTGATGGGGGAAGGCTGCATTACAGGCTGTGGTGGGCTGTCACTTCCCTGATGTGATTAAAAATCTCCCCCAGGGTATCTGAATTGAATTGAATTTCTCATGACATGCTGCTTGTTCCCAGCCCAGCACCTGCTGGGCTCCATCTTTCCTGAGTTGGTGGAGGTGCGCACAGCTGTTAAAGGATGGTGCATGCCTGTGGCAAGGAGCCTGTGTGAAAGGCCTGTCTCCCCTCCGTTGCAGGTGCCATCCAAGTTGCATGTGCATTGCTCCTGTGGGCGCAGCACAGGCCGTTCCTGGATGCAGGATCTAACTCAATTTCTTGCCTCTCTGCGCTGTGGGTTGGTGCCAGTTCTTTAGCTTCCCGGGCTCAGGGCTTGTCTGAGAGATGATATCTGAAGTGTTGGCTGGTCTCATTTGGGTGGGGGCTGGTCTGAGAGGAAGAGGGCTGTGGCTTTGCTTTACACCCAGTAAAAGTCTTAATACCGGTGGAGAGAGTAAAACCGCTGCCAAGTTCATGGACTTGAGAGCTCATCCTGTCCCAAGCGCATCCCTCTGAACCAGGGCTGATCTGCCATCGGATCCCCAGGCCTGAGCCCAGATGTTGCTATTGCTCTGTAGGACAGTCTGGGGCTGGTGGAAGGTAGATCTCTGACAGACCTGGTCCCTGGCTTTGAAGCATTCCCTTGGCAGTACTTGAAGCTGTTAAAAGTGGGTTGGGGCGATGTCTGGTAGCTGGCTTTGACTCCAACCCAGGCTCTTGAAATCCATCCCCCAAACGCAGGGAACAGAGGCAGTGCAGAAAATGACTGGTAGGAATTGTAGAGGACCTGGAAGGCCTCCTGAGCTATCGAGATCAGGATCTGGCCAGTGGCTCCCTGTGAGTAACACCCAGCTCGGGTAGACATGCATGCGTTAACTTGGATCCAGCTAGTGCACTAAAACCACCAGTGTGACCACAGTGGTATGAGTGATGGCTCGGGCTAACCACCCAAGTCCAGTCCCTATTGGATGGTTAGCCTGGGCCACCGTGGCCACGCCACTGGTTTTAGAACACAGGCACAATCAAAGCTAGCACGTTCCTCTACCTGAGCTGGGAATTGCATCTCCCTGCTGCAGTGTAGATGCACCCTAAGAAACTGGTGCTGCCAGTCCAGAGTCTGCTAGTGCAGCACCCTGCCGTGGTTTGTTCAGAGCTCTGAAGTTAACGCTCCTGCCCAGTAGAACAGGGCAAGGGCTGCTGCCTGTTTCTGCGTGCAGAGTGGCCCACATGCTCCAGGGTTCTGGAGTAGCTTGATGGCGCCTGTGTCTTGTTCTTTCTCCTGCTTCTGGCTCAGGAACCAGACACTGACTTACATCGCTGCTGTTAAAGGTTTAGTACTTGGGACCTAGCCAGGTCTGGGCCCCCATTGTGTTAGCTGCTATATAAATCTGTCCAGACGCAGTGCCTGCCCTGCTTGGCTTACAGTCTGACGAGTGGCAGCTGTCCCCTCCCCCTCAGGCCATCGCTGGCCAGTGTCTGACTAGCAGAGACACGGGGAGCTGGCTGGGGGTGAGTCAGGAAGGGTGTAAGGAGAGGAATGGGCAAGCCAGGCTGGCGTCATTGCTGGTGCGGTGGAGGTCGGGGGTTGGCAAGATGCAAGACTAGGTAGAGAAGGGGCACCTGGAAGGGTTCTCGAAGGTGGGGCCAAGGTGCTGGCATCTGCGGTGATTAAATGATGGGAGCTGGTGTAGGTGGCAGAGCAGCAGGCCGGGAAGAGGAACCTGCATGCAGACTGGAAGGATGAGGTGGAGTGCCAGGGGTCAGGACAGAACAGCCTGGATTGTAGGAATGCAGCAAGGTGTGAGGAGCAAGGAGAGGGCTGGGCAGTCGAAGCTGAGCCCGGGTTAGAGGTCTGTGTCGTGAGTATGCAGAGTAGGAGGGTTGTATGCGAGGGGGATTCTCAGCAAGCACTTGTCCTAGGGAGCCTGGGTGGGTTAGAGCTGTTCCCCGGGTGCTCCAGGGAGCAGCACAGGGGGATGGGGCGCATGGGGCAGGTGCTCTTGGAGGTGAAATCGTCTGAAAGGGCTGCAGGCTCCCGGTTCCACTTGCTGTGACTGGAGTGATGCTAAATCCCGATTTGGTGGCTTTGCCCCATGTGACATGTTCTCTTCTCTCCCCCGTCCCCTAGGCTGGAGGAGGTGCCACTGGAGGTGCTGAGGCAGAGGGAGTCCAAATGGCTGGATATGCTCAATAACTGGGACAAATGGATGGCTAAGAAGCACAAGAAGGTAAGTGCACCTGAGAGCTCCAGTGCTTTTTTCCCAGCTGTCCTGTAACCCTGGCTCTGGCAGCTCTCACTTTGGGGTGTTGGGACCCAGAGGGTCTGTGTAAATGCCCCCGAGGCTGGGGGTTTCCTTCCTTGGTGTGAGTTCCCTCTGCCTAACCCTCTCCAGACACCTCAGCTGTGCTCATCCAAGCAGGGCGCTCAGAGGTGTGAGCAGAGACTGATCATGAGCTGACTCATCCTGGGAGCTGGGTAGGGAGTTTTCTCACAGGCCTCTCTCGTTCAGGGAGAGAACAGTGGGACTGGGTGGTGCCCTCTCTGCCTTTCTGGGAGCTGTTTGGCTTTAGCTGCTGTAGTGTCACTGTACTGGAGCAGCTAGTGGTGGGGCAGCTTGGCCTTAGCAGAGCCTCCTTTTCCCCCACTGGGGGGTGTCCTAATGTGAAGGGGAGAGGGGCCTGGCCCACTTTGTTCCCATCTCCCCTAGGTCTTCAAAGGCAGAGTCCCATGTTCGGACATCGGCTCTGGGGAGCCGAGCCATGGCCCAGTCTTAGCATGGAGGTGTGGGGGGGAGAAGGGGAGCGCGCTTAAAGGTTAAAAGCAAAATTCCTTCCCAATCTAACACCTAACTTAATCCTGGATGTTTGAAATCCACGTTTCCTCACTGATGCTGCTTGCTCCACTGTGTGGTCTTCTCGGACAATGGAAATATGCTAGTCAGTTTCACTTCTAGCTTTGTTCCCTGTGCCTGTGCTGAAGTGTTTGCATTGCAAGTACAGAGCAACGGGAACGCAAACTACGTTTCCATTGGCATCATGGGAATCTCAAACTCTGAGCTTTGTCTGTAACTTTTCCCTTTTGGACCTGAATGGACGTGGCTAAGGGCTTGGAGGCAGTATAGCCACTCACTGGCTGAACCTCTGTCGGAGGAGCTATTTCCTCTTGTGCCAGGGTCTGTGTTCTCATTACTGGGGGGGATCAAACGTTTTTTTAAAAATGAAAAACAGAACTGCAGAGTTCAGTGCAGTGTCTTGGCTAGGTCTGTCTGTATTGCTGCAGTGCCCATTGGAGTCCTGCTGAGCAGCGCCCAGCTCAAATGCAGACTGGCCCTCTGGCCTGAAGTTAGATTCCTACGTCATCTCTATTTAGGTCAGTGAGGTTACCCATAGACTGCTAATCTGTATCCATCCTGTCACCGGGATCTAAGAGATGGGCCCTGCTGTTACTCGTTACTGTTACTAACTGTTACTGTTAGTCGTGTTACTGACTAGCATATTTCCATTGCCTGTACAAGGGCAAACCAGGTGGTCTTAGTTTCCTTTTGCCCCTTGGCAGCACAGTTCTGTCTGGAGTGCAGAGCCCACCTGGCTCCTACTTGTTTCTCTGTTACCGTCCCTAATAAAACCAGATGCAGCTGAGGATGCTTCTGGCAACATCTTTCCTAACTCTCGTGCTGTTCCTCTGAGCAGAGCAATCACTCATTCTACTGCTTGAGTCAAGTCCACAGAGCTCCCAGGAGAAGGCAGGTGAGCAGGCCAGGCGAGCTCCTGGGCAATCGAACTGCTTTTGCTAAGGCCTCTTGCTAGTAACGCAGGTTCCAGCCATGCAGTGGTGCCCCACCTGCATACTCGCAAGCCTGAGAGACTTCCTCCTTGCAGCTAGGACTGATCCCTGCGCGGATCTCTGCAGCACTGTGCCCAGGGTCTGACTGAAAGTGCCAAGCAGCCTCCCAGTGCTGCACTTGGGGTCGAGTGTCCAGGGCTAGCTGTCAGGAGCAAGAGAGTCCCACCTTGCTTCCAGGCTGAGAGTGGTTCTTTGGCGGCACCACAGCTGTCCAGTCTGTGCAAGGCTGTTCTGGGGTAACTCCCTTCATGCAGACCTCCGTACCCTGAAGCATCAAGACTGAACAGCTCTTACTATCTTCAGCTGCTGATGTCAGTGGTCCCTTATCCTGGCCTGTTGAAATCCAACTGTGCGCACATTATGCTGTGCGTGCCTTGAGCTTCAGCATTCCCTTTTAGTGTCACCTCATTCTCATCTCGTGGGACTGGTTAAAGGGAAACGTGATCGCACGCTGCCCATGTGCGTTACATGTGTAAGGGTCCCCTCAAACCTCTCCAGACTAACCGATCAGCCCGGGCATTGTGCATGAGCACTGCCTTCCTGTGCACTCTTCCAGGGTGGGGCAGCCTGAGATGGACAAGTCCCATTGCTTTAGTCCAAAGCCTGCCCTCCCTTCTCATCCCAGATCTTTCTGCTGCATTTGGAGAAAACAGGCTGCTCACTCTCTACACCATTCGCAAGCACCGAACTCTCCAAATCCTCTCTTTGATTTTGAGGTTGGGCAAGGGCAGTCGCACAGGAGGTCTGAATTGAGCTCCCATTCCTTGCTTCTGCCTGACCCGTCCATTCCACTGTTCCTCTGTACAGAGCAATCCAGGGAAGGGGAACTTCTAATGCTAGTGCCGTGAGATGATTGAATGGAGCCAGAGCATGAAGCCAACAGCCAGGCTCAGCATTTCTGGCTCTGCCACAGCCCAGCGGAGTCACGTGTCTCCATGGAGCAAACACTTGTCCAGATCCCATTTCAAAGGGCTGGTAGATGATTAATAAGCCCAGGGTCTCTGCTGGGGAGGGCTCACTGGGCTTAGGCAGAAGCCAGTTCCCATCTGCACTGCCCCAGAATATGTGACACTTCCCCTCAAGCCGACCAAGAGGCTCTGATTTGCGTTCTATGAATAACAGAGGGCTGCCAGCGCCTCTCGCTGAACGTCGGTGGCAGGACTAAGGCTAGGGGGAGTGAGTCTGTTCCTGGGGTGGGGGCTTCCTGTAAAATCCCAGTACTGGGGCCCCTCACTGCTCTGCTTCTGGGCTTGCAGCCTTCTGTCAGGTGTGGGGTGGGGAGTGCGAGTCACTGACACCAAGACTTCCCTGCTGGCGTTAACCAGGATTCTCTGTCTCCGGGCATGCCAAGACTCCCTCCTGGGCCTGTTCCTGCCCAGCCCTTCTCAGGTGCTCTGGAGAATCTGCTCAGCAGCACACCCCAGGCACCTGCACCCCTCACTTCTGCTTCTCCCTGCTCTTCAGACACGCAGCTGTGGCACGTTGCTCTGGCTTCCCCTTCTCCCTGATGTCCATCGCTTCCCACTTTGTCAGACTTTGCCCACCAGGTATTTGATCCGGAGCCCCTCCGGTCTCTCTCTGCCCCCAGAAAGGATCAGGACGGGTGACCCCGGGAGAGGTTCTCGTTCTGCAGGTACCGCTTGAACACTAGAGTTAAAGTAGCAAGTGAAACTGGCAAGACTTCTTCAGCAGCGATCCTGAAAAGGGAGGTTGGGCTGTTCCCAAGGGCAGGTGCTGCAGAGGAGAAGGCGCTTTCCAGTGGCAGGGACAGGGGTTGCTGGTGCCTGATTGCTGAGCGGGCAGGAAGGAGAGGGGCGCTGAGTTCTGCTGAGCAATCCCAGCAGGGGGTGATTCTGAACTGGCTCCTGGCCCGCATGGGGAAGCAGACAGGCCCCCGCTGTGCGGAAGAGGATGGCTGGCAGAGCTGTGCACAGGCTGGAGTGGAGAGCTGGGACTCGGAGATCCTCACTGTGTGGGGCAGTGGGCTGAGGTTAGAGGAGGTGAAGGCCTAGCTGTGAGCTGGCAGCACTACTGAGGGATGGTGCGAGCAGGCGGCACTGGTGCTGGGAGATGTGGGAAGACAGTGAAGAGTTAGTGGCTGCCCACCAGTGTAGGGCCCAGTGTGGTATGGAAACAGCAGGACTCTGGACATTGCTTGTGCTTAAAATCCTGCCTGCCAAAATCAGTTCAGCCCTCGAGCCTGAGGCACCGTATCTATGAAGCCTGGGATGCTGCAGCTCTGGCCTCGGCTCCTCCTGTCCCTGCAGGGAATGAGCATCGAGGTGAGCTTTCATGGCCTAAAAATCTCCGGCATCTTGGCTGGGCTGCCATCCCCTCATGGCTGGGTTCGGCTCCCAGATTTGCATCCTCGTTCCCTGCGCTGCAGGGCTTGCACCTGGGCCTAGTTCCCACTGTCCCCATGTGCAGCCTTGTGCAAGGGTGAGGGGAGCAGAGCTTGGCGCTGCACAAGTGCTGCCGGGCTGAGTAGAAGCCAGTGCACGGGTAATCCCTCAGCCAGTGCACGGGTAATCCCTCAGCCAGTGCACGGGTAATCCCTCAGCCAGTGCACGGGTAATCCCTCAGCCAGTGCACGGGTAATCCCTCAGCCAGTGCACGGGTAATCCCTCAGCCAGTGCACGGGTAATCCCTCAGCCAGTGCACGGGTAATCCCTCAGCCTCTAGCTGTCTGAGCAGGGCCTGGCCCGGGTGCCACTTATCCAGTCGGATACCTGACCCGAAGGTGTTCTTGCTCCCAGCTCTGCTTCCTCCTTGCCCGTGAACCCGGTGGGAAGGGGACTGTGGCTTTAAAAGAAGCCGTCAGCGTTTCAGAGATGCCTGCTGCTCTGGGCGCTGTGCACAGTGCTTCCTGTTAGTGTGAAGGCTCTGCGCTGCCCAGGGCCTTGCTGTGCTCGGGAGTTGTTTGTTCAGGCTGATTGTGTTGGAAGCTGCCCTGGTGCGTAGACCAGGAAGCGCCATGTTTCCAGGAACACGGTTCTCACCTGGGGTGGGGGCTAGCATGTGCAGTTACTGCCCATTGTTTTGGAGTCTCAGCCATGCTGCCTTAAGCCAAAGCAGCTTCTGCTAGGCCAGATGTGACTGGCCAGTAGCTCAGCAGCAAAACAGAACAGCGGCTGCTGTGCGGTGGGAGAGGAGCTGAAAGCTGCAGGACCTCAAGCTTTGACTGGTGGCACTGGATACACGCAAGAGAAATCATCTCTGCCCCATAACTGAGGAGTACTATGTGCCGTAGCAGTGAAGCAGCTCATGGAGAGGGCTTCTGGAGTTGCACCTGCCTTCCCCTCAGATCCCTGTGTCTTGGGATTTCTTGGTTTCCCTTCGACACCAGGTGACCTCCTTACTGGGCTCTGAAAAGCACCCCTGTCTGTCTGGTGCTTCCCCGGGTGCCAGGTGGACAGATCACTGCAGTTCTTAGAGCGAGAGCAAACAGGCCCAGTTCCAGCTCGTTCTGGTGACAATCTGCCTCCTGAGCCTTCCTGACAGGTCCCAAAATTATTACATTTTTTTATGGGGGGAGGGATAGCTCAGTGGTTTGAGCATTGGCCTGCTAAACCCAGGTTTGTGAGTTCAGTCCTTGAGGGGGCCACTTAGGGAACTGGGGTAAAAATGTGTCTGGGGATTGATCCTGCTTTGAGCAGGGGGTTGGACTAGATACCTCCTGAGGTCCCTTCCAACCCTGATAGTCTCTGATTCTATGACAGTTGCTCAGAGCTTGGCCCATCAGGGAGTAGAAGCAGAGCCGATGGAGATGCAGCTGGAGCATAA
Organism: Mauremys mutica; assembly: GCF_020497125.1. Taxonomy (NCBI): domain Eukaryota; kingdom Metazoa; phylum Chordata; order Testudines; family Geoemydidae; genus Mauremys; species Mauremys mutica. Next base: position 32,588,162 of record NC_059087.1, on the reverse strand, counting down.
CCAGCTGAGGATTGCAGGGCTGTACTTTCCTCCTGTCTGGGATCTGGGCAGTCTGCTGGATAATGTCCCATAGCGCATCTCTCAGAACTCTCCAAGGGGTCAGTGGTCAACTTCCGTGCCTCAGTTTCCCTACTTGTACTGACTTGCCCAAGGTGTCACAAGTCAATGGCAAAGCAGGGTCTAGAACCCTGTATGGGATGAGAGGTTTCTGATTATACGGAGGGGTCACTGGGTTCGGATTCTTCCTCACATAGCTGACTGCACCCCTCCAGTCCCCCAGTATCAGTGGGACTGTGGGTGGTGTTGCGATTCCAGCTTTATCTGCCTTCCCCCTATTGGAGATGTCCCCCTGCCTGGCCAGTGGCGCATTGGGGTCTTTGGTAGAGGAGGTGTCTGCTGGGCTGATCAGCACAGCCTCAAACAGCTGGACTCCTGACAGAAGCAGCTGCTGCAAAGTGACTGGGCCATGCTGAGAGGTGCCCCGTAATCTACCCTGTGCCCCCTGGCTGGGCCATAGCCCAGGGTTGTGCTCTCTCTGCCGCCACCCCCGTCTCTTCCTAATCTCACTGTTGGGTACAGAGAAGCTGTTTCTAGCATCATTAAGTGTCAGCTCAGGGCTTGGGTAAGTCCTGGCTGGGAGCCTTGGGTGCTTCTAGGGCACTGGGAGGCCGACAGGTCGGCTTTGGTAGCCGTAGTGGCAGGTTCCCGGCCAGACCATGTACTATAGGAGGGCTGAGTAAGGAAACCTTAGGGCGTCTTCCTGCGTTGCCAGAGCTGCCTCCCTGTGGCAGGGCTTGGGCAGGGCGACTGGAGCAGCCCCACTGCAATCCACTGACAGCCACTTCCTTGATCCGAAGTGACCCCTGGGACCCTCCAGTCTGACCTAACCCATGCCGAGAACTGCCCTGAACGAATTCCTGTCTGAACTGGAGTGGCTGTTGGAGACGCTTCCAACGCCGGTTAAAAACTGCTCACAATGCAGAATCCTCCACGCCCGTTGGTGGATTGTTCCAGTGGTTAGTTACTCTTGCTGTTAAAAATTTGTGCCTTATTTTCCTGTTGGAATTTGTCTAGCTTCAGCGTCCAGCCATTGGATTGTGTTATCCCTTCCTCTGCTGGCCTGCGGAGCCCACTGTCCAGTATCTGTTCCCCATGTAGGTACTTAGGCCTTGGCTACACTTGCAAATTTGCAGCGCTGCAGCAGGGTGTGAAAACACACCCTCTCTAGTGCTGCAAACTGCGGCGCTGCAAAGCGCCAGTGTGGTCAAAGCCCCAGCGCTGTACGTTATTCCCCACGGAGGTGGAGTACGGACAGCGCTGGGAGAGCTCTCCCAGCGCTGGCGCTTTGACTACACTTAGCGCTTCAAAGCGCTGCCGCTTTGAAGTGCAAGTGTAGCCAAAGCCTTAGACTGATCACGTCCCCCCCTTACCCTTCTCTAAGCTAAACACAGAGCTCCTGGGATCTGTTGCTCTAAGGCGTTTTCTAACCCTGCAGTCGTTTTCAGGCTCTAAATTCATCAGGCTGAATAGCCCATTGGGCAGCGGTCTCTGTGCCTCAGCCTGTTTCGTGGCAGCCAGAGAGCGCTACTGATTCACCCCTTCGTGGGGAGGCAGGCAGCTGCCTCATGATTTGGACTTTGGTCCCAACTGAACACATGCATCCAAAAACTACTGCAGGTTGTGGACGTTTGACACAGTTGGCGGCTGCAGCGGCTGCTGCTACCCCTCAGGCCAGGCCTGGCCTGTGGGTAGCAGGGGGTGTTGCAGCTGGTTAGATGGGAATGCACTGGCAGTGCTGGCATGGGAAGGGATCTGTCACTGCTCTTGCCTGGTTCCAGCCACTGCCATTATGCTGCAGCCTTGACTTAGCCAAAGGATGTTCTGATGGAAATGCTCCCTTGTTCCTCTTGCACAGAGCTACTGGGAGTTGTCTGGCTCCTACAAGACGGTCCAGCTCAGCAGAGTCCTTTTTGGTACACCATGCCCAGTTAACCTGTGGAATTCACTGCCACAAGATGTGGCCAAGAGCTTGGTAGATTCAGACACTCGTTGGGGCAGGTGTCCGATCCTTATCTACTATTGCAGTACACAGGATAAGAGAGAAACCCTCATTCCAACTAACTGATGGAGGTTGGGAACAAACTTCCTGGGGAGACAGGTATTCCTGAACTGCCAGCTGGTGGGTTTTTGCACCTGCATCTTAAGTAGCTGGAGCTGTCCGCTGTCAGACAGGGTACTGGCCTAGATGGGTCTCAGGTCTGGTGTGCTGTGGCAATTCCTAGGCTCCTAAGAAAGGGTCACTGGGGCCCTCCACCTCCTGGCTGCGAAGATGGGCATTGTGGACATGGGGGGAGTGGGGCTGTAATGGGGGGCAGTGGGGCTGATCATTTGAGCTCACCCAAGCACTATGTTGGTTTGGGTGCACCAAAGCTATAGTAGAGTCAAGCTTCCCCTCCCCCAGTGGGGAGATGCTTCCTGCAACACTGCTGCCTCTCCTCCCTGGAGCGTGCCACCTCGTGCCCCGCAGCCTAGCCTGGCTCAGCACCAGGGCTGCAAGGAGGAAGTAGTGGGAAGCAGCAGCTTCCATATGCCTGGCTGCCTTCCACTCTTCCTCTGTGTGCAGGCACTCAGCTGTTCTCTGGCATTGCAGAGCTTATATGAAGGCTGTGAGGATCAGTGCGGGCAAGGAGCGAGGGAAGGGCTCTGTTTTGTTTCATAATACAAATCCCTGGCTGAGTCTTGCTGGGTGGCTGAGTCCTGGGGAGGGCTGATCCTGATCTAGACGCTGCTTTGTCTTGCTGCTGACGTGGACTGTGAAACTGCAGCCATCTCCAGCTGCTGTCTCTGAACCTTTAAACTTTCCCCTGCACTGCTCAGAGGCAGCCGCCCCTTCCCGGAGCTGCAGGGAGCCGTTGAGGCTGAGGGGTTTGCATATTTGCATGGTTCCCTTGAAATCATTAAGGAAGCCCTGGTGGCTCCATTCTGCCGGTGAATGGCCTGAATTGAATTCCAGGGGTTTCCTGTTAGCTTTGCTCCAGGAGCAGGGAAGTGGCTCGTTATCTACCCTGACATTTCCCTCCATGGACCTCCCAGAATGCAGATTCCAGATCCCCACCTCCTGGACTAAGAGGGCTCGAGCAGCCCTTTGGCCACTGCTCAGCTGGCTGCAAAAACAAAACTGCAACACAATCTTGTTCCTCTGGCTCCTGGCGTGAAATGGCAGCTCCCTTGGATTGCCTGGGCTTGCAGCAGCCAGGTCCGTCTCCCAAAGCTGAGGCCGCATTCGGGAGCAGGGCTGGGGGGACAGAAGAGCCACCAAAGCAGTTGCCAGGCTGCCTGCAGGGGTTGAGGTCTTGCATCTCTGCTGGCACCCTGGGGCTGCATGGAGCTGGGCTGATCATTCGCGCGGTGTGAGGGTTCGTAATGTGAACTGGTTCCTGGTGCTGCAGGAATTTCCCCCTGAGCTTCCCGAGCAACTCGAAGCCTTGACTGCGGCTGCCCAAGCTGCGAGTTTGATCCCCAGTCTGAGTATTGGTGCAGGAGGGCGGGAGTGGTCTGGTTCTCCGTGTGCCTGAGGGTCACCCCATAGCGTGCTCTGAGCTGTACGGTGCCAGTGTTGGCAAGATGCCAGTGTCAGCCAGCATTGTGTCTGCATGCCCGTCCCATTGCCTCTGTCAGGTGCTAGTCCAGCCTGCCCAGAACTTGGAGCCAGATGTAAACCCAGGCCCCCCATCCCAGTGCTCAGACAGGGCCTGTGGTGCTTCCCACAGAGCTGGGGAGCCAGCCTCGGCCTCTGCGCCAAATTGCCTTGCGCTGCTCTCCAGTCCCCCTGCAGTGTGCCTCACTCGCTGTCCTGCTATGCTCTGTTCAGTCAGCTGCTGCCTCTGGCCCAGAAGTGGCTGCCCGTTGGGTGAAGTGAGCCTGTGAGCATCTAGCTAGTGAATCACTCTGGGGTGCCATTGCTGGATGCATGTTAGATTGCTGCTTTCCTGTCTGTGGCTAGCCCCCACGTTCATATCTGCCCCGCTGGGTTTCAGTGCCTGTCCCCATTTGCCTTTCAGATCCGTCTGCGCTGCCAGAAGGGGATCCCACCCTCCCTACGGGGCCGGGCCTGGCAGTACCTCTCGGGGGGCAAGGTCAAGCTGGAACAGAACGCTGGCAGGTTTGATGTAAGCAGCTCTCGTTTTCTCCTCTTCCTGTATGATCTGCAGCTCCCCAGAGGTTAGCACTGCGGGTGCTGACTGCAAAATGAGCCCGAAGGACGTGCCCATGTGGGACGCTGCTGGCATCTAGGGAGGCCACCTGAACTGGGATGACCTGCTCGTCGCCTGCAGCAGCAGGTCATGGCAGCTCTTGCTTCCACATTGCCCTTTGCTCCACTGGGACTGGATCTACCTCCAGCATGCAAAGGGCCCACACCCACGTGTACTCCCCAGAGTGTTAGCAATTCAAGGTACAAACTACCCGCTCTGGGCCTTTGCACGGGTTTCCCTGACCTATCTGAGCTTTTGTTACAAGACCAAAACAGTCCCAGCCTGTCTGGTGTTGGCGCTGTCACTGGGGCTGAAGTGAGGGGCTTGGGGGCCAATCTGAGTGGTGATATTTTGACTGGCTTGATCTCCCCGGCTCCAGTCCTGCCCTTTTGGTATCATCCATCTCTGCTCGCCCAGCTGCTGCTGTGCAGGGCTGAAAAGCTGCGTCAGTCTCCTGTTTAAACCCCTTGTGGACGTGATCCTGTATCCAGCAGACACTAACCCCACCAGCTGCAGTGTGAGTGTCCCATCTTGTATGGGGGCAGCAGTCGGTTTCCCCTTCCCTGCTGACACTCTCGGGTAAGAATGCAGAATGTACGTGCCTGATCTCCCCAAAGTGAATGGCTCTCTGGCAGCTCCATCGTTCAGTGTTAAATGTTGGGTATAGACACGTGTGGCTACAGCTGAGGCAGGTACCGAGGCTAGTGCTGATATCGCAGTAGCAATGGGGTAGATGCTGTAGGATAGTGTCGGTTTCCAATCAGGTGGCCGACTGCCCCTCCTGTCCCAGAGCTTTCTGCACTTCTCCCCCCATGGCCCAAAACACAAAGGGGCAGTCCCCAAATCAGAGCTTCGTAGTGCCATTGCCCCAGCCATAATGCCCTGCTGGCACCTCCAGTAACTCTTGCCCCGGGGGCATCAGTAAAGTTAGGGGTTGCTTAGCACGTGCAGCGGGACACAAGGAGAGCCAGGGCTAACTAGATCTATTTTTAGTACCGTCGCCCAGAGCAGCCCCAGTTGTGGCCCAGGACTGTGCCAGGTGCTGTACCCTGCCCCAAAGAACTCAGTGCGACTAGCCACCCACACGTGCTCCCCGGCACTCCCTCTATGCAGTGAATGTTGCTCGGGAGAAGGGGCTAACTGGCAAACAAGCCCCTCCCCTTTGGTCTCCCCTCCACCCCTTGCTGGGAGCTACTGAAGCAAACCTGAAAGCCAGGGCTCTTCCCCATAATGCCAGCTGCCCTCCTGCTGGGCTGTGCTAATCCCTGGGTATGGATCACTTAACCCTGATCAGCCAGTGATACACACATGCCAGGGGGATTAGCACAAGAAACTTGAATTGAATGGAGTGAAACAAAGAGGTCAGAGCTGCTCTAAATGAAATCCACACTGCAGCTGTGTCTGCTACAGAGATTACCTATTGGGGAGCAACTGAGCGCATTCAGCTGCCAGTCTGTGCTGGGTGACTCTTGTAGTGTGGACAGGTGGGTGCTACCGTAGAAGATGACTGATCCCTCTAGGTCAGGGCTGAGGCCCACATTTGAGGCTGGGGGCAGGAGGGGGCACTTGCTGTGTGCTGTACTTGGGCTGAGGCTAGCTATTACTTCATCCTCCACTCCCTTCACCAGCTCAGAGGAGCAAGTGCTGGGTCTAGGTGTAGTTGTGGCTCCTGTGGCCACCTGCTTTGACAGGACAGGTGAGCTCCAGCCAGCCTTGCCAAGAGGCCTTCTGTCAAGTTTCTTGCTGCTGGTCTCCTCCAGTTCACCAGATTGGTGGCTCTGTTGGGAAGCCCTGGCCCGTCGCTAGAGAGTAGCAGCTGATCTGATGACAAGGGGAGAAGTGTGGCAGCAGTGGGGATGCTGGTATTGGCGATCTGGGGGCTGCCGAGTGCAGAGGAGCTCCCAAGTGGAGCAGATGCAACCTGAGCTGGCTGTCCCAGACTGGCCACGCAGGGCAGCTCTTGTTTATGGCTCACTTGCTTGGAGCCGTTCCCACAGCCCTTGGCTTGCCAGGGCCTACGTGTGGGACATGGCCTGAAGGAAGAGCTGACACCACAGCTGGGAGTGAGAAATGCCAAACTTCACATCCTCATGGAGTCAGGTTTCCCGAGCTGCCTCTGACTAAGCCTCTGTCACCCACTCGTAGGGGCTGCAGGGGAGGGGCCCGGGTGTCTGAGGTGTGGGGAGTGAATGTGGATCTGAAAGGTTGTCCCATCCCAGCTGATGAGGGCTAGGGGGAGTCCCTTGGATTGTGCAGCTGGAATGTCTTCTCTCCTGGCTCCCCACACAGGTGCAGGGCAAGGCACTTGGGCATTGGGGTTCTTATCCTCTGGCCCTATTTTGGGATGATCTAGGGAGACGGAAGCTGCTTCACCATACGTTGGAGCTCATTCAGGCTGTGCTGTGAGCAGCGACTGCAGGGCACCAGGAGCCTCTCCCTGCTGGGGAACAGGCGGCCCCCAAACAACGTGGTATTGCTGGCTGGGGCTGAGATGAGCCATTGACCGTAGGTCCTGGTGCATGCACAGGCTGCTGCAGCTCATACTGCCGCTGGCGGGTTGAAGCTGCACTAAGCTTAGGGCTGGCAGAATTGTACGGTTTTGATGGATATCGGTGTTTGGTTTTGAGCATCTTTTTCAATGTTTATTGATTTTTTAAATTTCACAGTTGCAGGGAATTATGGGAGCGTTAGATGGTTGTTTAGTGACAGGCACTGAGATTCAGAAAGTTAAATTTTATAAATGGTTAAAACACACATTGTCAACAGCACATGTCAAAATATACAAAGTAAATACCCTTGATCAAGAGATCACACCTGTTTGCACTGTTCATTTGTAACAAGCCTCATTCAAAAGTCAAAATCATTGGGTTTTTACTCTGGTCTCAAACAGTGTTTTTCTTATTCGCCAAGCTGTAAATTCCATCATCATCCATGGAAATGTTTTTCAGCGGTTTCATCCTTCCAAGCCGAACTATGACCTCACTGAGAGGTGAACATGATGTTTGAGGCCAGTGCGTGGTGAGCTCCCCCAGCATACTGTGGTTACTCATGTGTCCTCCTTCCTAGGAGCTGGATCTCTCGCCAGGGGACCCCAAGTGGCTGGATGTGATTGAGCGGGATCTCCACAGGCAGTTCCCATTCCATGAAATGTTTGTGTCTCGGGGAGGACACGGGTAAGAACTTCCACTCTCTGCCATGTGACTTGGTTGTTTGCAGCATCCATAGGGCCTGGTAGCTGAGGCTCTGGGCTGACAGCAGCTGAGCCAGGTTACCTGCAGATCAGCTCAGTAGAGTCTTGTTTACTCCCTTCTCCAATGTCGCATCTGCCTCTAGCAGCCAGCCCACCCTGGTGCTCAGACCCAGTAGTAATGGACATGGGCTGAGAGTTTAGGTGGGCCAGCCTCCCTCTGTTGCTCATCACCTGTTGCTGGTTGTCTAGCTCCATGTTGGCTCAGTCTTTGCACACGTCACACTATTGCCCCTTGACAGGCCTGGGGAAAGGTCTTGCAAGAGGGACGCTATGGGGTTGGAGGATGTGGACATGTGATCAAACAGCAGAAGGAGGGGGAGCTGGCTATTCACATGAAGCATGGAGTGAAAGGGAGATGTGTACGTAGCAATGGGAGAGGCCTCTCTGGGTTACCTGGTAACCAGGCATGTCCTGAGCTGTGTCCCTCTGTGCGGATAGCTGCAGGCCTGGGCACGTTGGCCAATAGAGCGTGACTCTGAGTAGCTGGCTGAGTCGTCTCCCAGGTCTCCATCACACCAGTGCAAGGCAGATTCTCCCTCTCCCATCTGGAGAGGCGCCGGAATCAGCTGCTGAGTCAGCATCTCCAGCCAGATCAGCAAGGGCGGGAGTCAGAGGTTGGTTGTAAGCCCCTTGATGAAACATGACTAACCTTGTTGAAGGGCTCCAGATCTGAGAGGATGACGGGGCTAACAGCCTTGTACGCACCCAGTGAGAACAAGACACCAGAGCTCCCTGGGGAGTGTTGCTGATGAGATCAGAGCCTCAGTCTGGTTATCTGCATTGCAATAGTGCCTGCATGGCCCTATTGCATATGTGCATACGAGCCCTATCCAAAGAGTTTAATCTTGGTGGGGAAATGCCAGGTCCCGGTGAGGTGACTGACGTAAGCAGCAATCCTTGCACTCCAGCTGCCTGGCTGGTGCAGGACATTGCAGGTGTCAGGGCTTGGGCAGGTTCTGAGAAGAGTGGAGGAGCAGAACCCAGTGCAAAGCCTCGTTGGGCTGTGATCTGCTGTGCCTGGAAGGCCCTCCATGCTGAGGAACCATGCTGAGATGGGCTGGAGTCATCTGGCTGGGCGAACTCAGGCCCTCAGCAGCGTGGAACTGCTAGACTAGTGCCTGGTGTCCGACTGAATGAAAAGTGATTTTATACTGAGGGCGGCGTCTACTTTATTTGCTGCTGTGGACTGGGAGGTGTCCCCATGCAGGGCCCCAACCAAAGTGTTTGCCTCTGGCTCCCGGGGCTCTAGTGGTGAGGTTCTAAGTAGATCTCTGTGTTCCTGGTACTGTGTGACTGCCCACCTATAGGCGCTGGGGCATGGTGCCCTTCCTGGGCGCAAGCACCTGCAGGTGGGAGATCAGACACCACCCCCTGTGCCTCCTGTCCATGTCCCTGCTCCCTGTTGCTCAGTGGGTGCTGTTTCTCTGCAGGCAGCAAGACTTGTTCCGGGTGCTGAAGGCCTACACGCTGCACCGGCCAGAGGAGGGCTACTGCCAGGCCCAGGCTCCCGTCGCTGCAGTGTTGCTCATGCACATGCCTGCGGAGGTACTGACTGCACACCACCTCGGACAGGACCATCAGGGCCAGGGGAGGGCTCTGACACAACCCCCCCCCCCCCCGGGACTCTGGCCCAGAGCACGGCCCATCCTCCTGCCCTGTTGGTACCGGTTCCACCTTGCACTGGGAAGAGCCCCGTTAGCTCCCTGGAGGTGGTCAAGGAGGCTGGGGGTGAAGCAGCTGTGAGGGAGTGAGGAGGGGTCCCTGCTTTCTTTCTGCCCCAGGGATGATCTGTTGCCTGCAGTGATCTCTGATCCCTGGGAGGGCATCTTCTAGCACAACAGAGCTGGCCCTCCTTGCGTGCTCCCTGCACAGATTGTCCCGAGGGCTGGTTTGGGCTGGGGTCCGGTGTAATGGCAGGTAGCGATGCTCCAGCGGGATCTGACCTGTGCTAAGGAGAGGCAGTCTCTTTTCCTTTCGGGAGACTCCAGTCCTCCAGCAAGGGGACTGGGAAGGGCCTGAGGACTCGGCTGTGTTTGGAGACTGCAGGGCTGACGCTCCCAAGGAGGAGAGGCAGGGCAAGGGGCCGTGGCAGCAAACCCCAGCGAGTGGGGCCTTCCCTTGGGTGCTGGTTGTGCCTAGAAGTAGGAGTTGCAGGGGAAAGAAGCTCTCGTAATGGGGGGTTACCCTCATTTTCAGCCCACTGGGTGGAATAGCCGCCTAGGGGGTTCGCCAGGGACTGCACGACCCTGTGCCGGTAGGGGGTGGGCTGTTGGGTCTCCCCAACTTTTGATTGTGGTGGAGGAGCTGCTGGAGCTGCCTTGTCTCAGTTCTCAGCGGGCGGAAACCCAAACACGTCTGGCCCCTGCAGACAACCTTGCTTGCATGTGGCTTGGCCTGCAGCCAGCCAGGCTGGGGCACCAGCGAGCAGTGGCTATCTCACTGGGTGCTGGCTGTAGATCCTCCTCTCCCCAGTAATGTGTGCCAGGGCTGGCTGGTGCCTGCTCAGGCTGAGCTAAGGAGGCGGCGTGTAGGGCTTGTTCCTTTCTCCGCAGAAAGGACCCCCCCCAATCCCTCCCGCTTGTTAAGCGGGTGGCCTGGCCAGTGCTCAGTTGAACAGGCAGAGAGACAGCCCTTGCACTGGGCTGCTGCCCCCCGCTCCCGAGGTATCAGAAGTGCCGTGTGCTCCAGGCCCTGGAGGGTACGGAGTCAGCCTAGGGGAACCCTAAAGCAGGCATCCCACTGGCATTGGTTCTGGCTTATGCTCTGCCACATCTCCTCACTCCTGAGAATGCCAGGGGCTTTGTCTGCCTTCCGGGGCATGGGCCTTCCCTGCACCCGAGACATCATAATTGCCAGGGCTGCCTGCCATGGGGATTCCTCGCCCTGCTCTGGGTTATGGCAGTGTGGCATAATGGCTAATGTGCTGGCCTGGGACTCGGATCTGGGTTCTGTGCCCAGCTCTGCTGCTGGGTGACCTTGGGCAAGCCCTTTCCCCTCCCTGGGCCCGGTTCCCCTCTGTAGAATGGGGATAGTGAGCCTGACCTCCGTGAGGTGCTGGGGATCGGCTGGTAACAGCCGCCAGCGGAGAGCTGGGATTAATGAACTCCTCCTGGAGCGCAGCCACGTGTGTGTCTGGGCTGCACAGCATGGGGCACGGCCTTGAACTTCCTGGGGCTCTGCCCCCTGAGCCCTTCCCATCTCAGACAGGTCCCCGCCACGAGCACCGACCAGCCTGGCTTCGGGTGTGCTCCACCTGGGCTCCCACTGGTGGGTAGGAGCTGGGTGCCCAGCCCTCTGAAAATCGGGAGTGAGGTGCCTCTGGGCAGGCCTGGGGGAGGGCCGAGAGGGCAGCTTGCTGCATGGCTGCAGGGAAGGGGGCAGGCTGGCCCTGCTGTTAGGCACAGCAGCACCGCTACACAGAAGCAGGGGGCCCATAGGGCTGTTTCCCCTTGCTGGGCCCTGTGGCTGGGGAGGAGCAGTGCTGGCCAGCGGGGGGCCTGGGGCTGCACTGACAGCAGTGAGCGCATGGAGGGCATCTCCAGCAGGGCTGCAGCGCGCGCCGCCCTGTGCTGCACTGACGGCCCGTTCCCTCCTGCAGCAAGCCTTCTGGTGCCTGGTGCAGATCTGCGAGAAGTACCTCCCCGGCTACTACAGCGAGAAGCTGGTGAGTGAGGGTGGGCGGGAGGGAGAGGTCCCTCTGACACCTCTGAGCCTGCCCCCCAGAAAGCAGCTGGTAGCTGCCTGGGTCAGGAGGAGGAGGACAGTTGGCTTCCTCTGCCTGCGATAGTCACCGGGGGCTGCAGGTGGACACGATCAAGCAGAGCCCGGAGAGGGTCGAGTGCGGAGGCTTTGTAGCAAAGGGCCTGTTGGGCCACCTGCTCCAGAGGGAGGGTAGCCGCAGGGTTAGGCCCTGGGCTGGGTTCAGTCCCCAGCTCTGCGGGACTGTGTTGCTGGGCCTCGGTTCCTCCCTGTACCCTGGGGATGCTGCTTCCTTGGCCCTGCCTTGCTAGGCTGGGTGTAGAGGCTGTTCTGCACAGGCGCCTCGGGTGGTGCTGAGCTGCGCATCGGGTTAGTCCAGAAAGGGCCTGTCCTGGATGGATCAGAGAGGCAGGTGGATGCTTCAGCCTCCCAAACCAGCTCTGTGGCAAGGCCAGGAGCAGCTGCTCCATGGCCAGCACAGGGGTGTCTAGGCTAGGCCATGGAGAGCTGCTTTGGGTTTTTCCATGGCCTGTCAAAGCCTGTGGCTTCGAATGTCCAGCCTGGGGCAGTGATTGCACATTGGGGAGGTGGCTCGTGAGGGTGGGGGAGCCGAGTCCCGTGTGCTTGCGGTAGCTGATCTGTGTGTGCAGCTGCAGCAGAGCGTGAATCCCGCTCTCTCATACTGAGATTTTGTCTGACACAGCAGAAGGCTCTGTTCAGACTCCCATTTCTCCCCGTCCCCAAACAGAAGTCCTGCCAGTCCCCTCCCAGCGCACGTGGCCCTCAGCACCTCGCTTAGACTGCATTGCCACTGTGGGCAGGGCCATGGGCTTGCACCAGAGCCTCTTAGCAAGGACTGGCTTGTCCGCTGGAGTCCAAACCACTTCTCTCCTCCCCCTTCCCATTCTGCAGTATCTGCTCCCGCTAGAAGGGCAGCGTGTTCCCCTAAGGCATCAGGAGTGGGTCACTCCAAGGAGAGGGAGGGGAGTTGCAGGGGGACTGGGGTTTCCCAGTGTGTTTCTGCACTGGTAGGACATGCCTCTGGCTGGGCAGCCCTGGAGACCGAGCTCCAGCAGCCATGCAGAGTGGACTAGGAAGGATGGCCATGGACTGGGACTCTGTAGCTCTGGGTCCAATTTCTGGCTCTGCCGGATGCCCGCCGACCTTAGCAAGTTGCTCACCCCCCGCCTCTGTTCCCTCCTGTACAATGGAGGTGATGCTGACCCAGCTGCGGGGTGCATGTGAACCTGGGCCAGTGGTTCTCCAACGTTGTCTTGGCAGCCCCTTTCACACAGCAAGCCTCTGAGTGCGTCCGCCCCCCTTCTAAATTAAAAACGCATTTTTATATTTAACACTATTTTACATGCTAAACTTATAAACTTGTTGTTTAAACTTAATTTACCTTTTCTCACCGCTTTTTAAAATTAAAACTAAAATACATTTTTATTGAATTGTTATAAGCAAAAATTATTTTTTTAACTAGTTACTGTGTTAATGCTGGAGGGACGCAAAGAAACTTTGTTAGTCTCACTTTTCCCAGCAGACTTAGTGCCCCATTGCCACCCTTACTTCTGTGCTGCTGCTGGTGGCACGCTGCCTTCACAGCTGTTCACACCTTCCTCTTGGCACCTGGGGTCAGCCCCAAATACCCAGCCTCTGCCTCAGCAGCCTGTCAGGATCCCAGCTGGAGAGGGTGAGAAATGCAAAGCCCAGTAACTTGGAGCATGGTAGCACCACCGTAGCCAGCCAGGAGCTGATGCACTTGGCCCTGCCTCTCCCATTGGGTTGTCGCTGGCGGATGGCAGCTGTTTGGCTGTGTCTTGGTGACCATAAGTGTGTGGATGGCGGGTGGGCACTGTTTGGAGGGGATGGCCCATCCCTGGTCCGCCCCAGCAGCACCTCTCCTCTCCCGTAATCTGCCGCTCTCCCTGCAGGAGGCCATCCAGCTGGATGGGGAGATCCTCTTCTCACTGCTGCACAGGTTCGCACCCGTGGCTTACAAGCACTTGAGCAAGCAGAAGATCGACCCCATCCTGTACATGACAGAATGGTTCATGTGCGCCTTCTCCAGGACCCTGCCATGGAGCTCCGTGCTGCGTGTCTGGGACATGTTCTTCTGTGAAGGTAGCGCATGGGTCCCCCGGGTTGCTCTGTGCTCCTGGGGCGGAGCCTTCCAGACTGGGACCTAGCTTGGGGGCATCTGGGGGACTTGCCAGCCTGGCCTCCAATTCAGCTGTCTGCACTGAAGGGAGCCATGTTCTCATAGCCCCGACGTAGCATTCTAACCCATGGGGCCTGGTTCTATTCCTGCCTCTGCCACTGGCTGCCTCTCCGCCTCAGTTTCCCCATCTGTAACCAAGTACTCAGAGATCTTTGGCTCCAGAAGTGGAAATGATGAAATCAACACACCTGCTCAGCTGGCCTGTGCTGGCAGGTGACAATGCAGTGGGAGCTGCTTTCTGGCAGGTTCAACTGGGCCACAGCTGCTCTTTGGTCTCACTCCTGGAAGGACCGGAGCCTCTGTCCGGGAACAAACCGGATTGGCTGTTTAACGTGGGGATACAGATCACTAGTGCTGGGCGTCGGCCCATGCTAGACAGGGCCAGAGCAGGAGCAGGATCCCACGTACTCCATCTACCAGCATCCCAGGCCCTTTCTGTCCCCATGACACTGAGGATCTTTGTTCCAAAGGGCTGGGCTCTCGCCTTTCCCCGTCACCCTGAGCACTGGGGAGCAGAGGGGTCCCTCCTCGGGGTCCCTGGAGCTGGTACTGTGGCCTGGCTGAGCTGCCTTGTGAACTCATCCCTGCCGGGGCTGGCTCATCGGGGTGTGTGCTCCCTGTCAGGGCTGCATGGGAGCTCCGGCTTGTTCTGGCCGCATCCCCCAGCTCTGGTGCTCACGGGCAGCTGTGGAGAGCCGTCTCTGCGGAAGCAGTGACCCCGAGTCTGGCCGCTGGGTAGGAGATGCAGGGCTCCCCAGGGAGGCAGAGATGAACATTCACCATGGCCAGGGTCTAACTGGGCCCACAGCCTCTCTCAAGTGTCTGCTCTGCACTGGGCAGTGATGCATGTCCAAACTTGCTCCACTCCCTCCTGCCCCCTGCTGGCAGCCTGGCTCCCTGCACCAGGTTCACTGTGCTCTCCAGGTTCACTGCCCCCTCTTCACTTGGAGCCAAAGCTTGAGAATTACGTAGACGGCCGCAAGTCTCCATCTCCCTCCCTCTGCTGAGGGCTCTGGCTGCGCACCCCCCTCCAGAGAGGGCTCTGAATATGCCCCCTTTGTCTTCAAGCTGCTGCTGCTAAGCTGTGCCCCTGGGCTAAGCTTGGGGGGCCCTGACCCTCCCTCGGGGAGACATCAGTGGAGAGACCCCTGTTAGGACAGGAGGGTGATGCCTGTGGGGAGGGTGGGGCGTTCACGCCTGAGCTGCGTCAATGATCAGTGCACTCCTGTGGAACACAGGCCCAAGAACTCCCCCGAAATAACGCTTGTTTGAACTAGAGCAGATTCCATAGCTCCGCGTCCAGTCTGGCTGGCAAACATCGCCTGCGATAGCGGATCTGCCCCAGCCCTGGATGAGTCGTGCTGGTTTATTATCCTTTCTGTGTACCTAAAAAACCTGCCAGGGCTGCCCCTGTTTGAGGGCATTGGCACTGCAGGAGGGTTCTCAGTCTGTCAGAGCCCAGGAAAACAACCAGCTCTTAGCACCTGCTGGTGCTTTCTGCCTCCAAGTGATAATTGCTCAGCAGAGGTGCCGCAGCTTCCCTGCTCATTTCTAGACGAGGTGTGCGGCAGGACTGGCAGGGAGGTGGGGGGGCCATGCTGTGGCTGGGTAGGATCTGAAAGGCAGTCCCCAGCACAGAGGCTGTGTCTGAGCTGTGCGAGAAGTAGAAGATGGGGTCAGTCTGAGCTGTGGTTACCCAACCCTGAGCCTTACCAGGGCACGATTTGGCCTGGCTCCCCAGGCAGGCTGTGTCCTGGCCATGTGTTTCAGTAGGGGTTGGGTGTGTTTTGGGGAGGCAGTGTGGTGCAGTGGATAGAGCTCTGGATTGCAAGGAGTGAGGTAGTTTCTGCTCCTGCCTTGCTGTGACCTTGGGCGCTTTGTTTCCCCTCAGTCTTCAGTTCTCCTGGATCCTCTGCCTGCCTCGCCTGTTCAGATCATCAGTTCTCCAGGGCAGGGATTGTCTCTGGCTGTGTCTCATGCCCAGCGCCATGAGGCCCTGATCTCAGCTGGGGTCTCTGTGCAGGCTGGCTTCAGACTGCGCCCAAAGGAGCTACTGGGAGGAGAGCGCTGGCGGGTGTAGAGGAGTCAGCCAAGGAGCCAGCTCTCCGACAAACCGTATTTCAAAGCACACCACTGGGTGGCTACTTCAAGCTGGAGCTAAGTTTGGAGGCAGCTCCAGTGTAATCTCAGCTGGGCCCCGGGGGTGCTTGTCTCTTGCACCTCTGCAGATCAAGGTTCTGAGAAGAGATGATTTTCCTGGCAGCAGTGCCTGGGAAGATGCGTCGGGCACTGGGCTCCAGGCTGCCAAGCGATCTGGTTGATACTTGGGCTAATGTAGCACAGGACAGGGGAGCCATTGGAAGAACGGTGCTGCCTTGCAGCCTGCTCTTGGGAGGATTGTGTCCATGAAGCAGGTGCTGGTAATTCCTTGTCTCCAGCTGGGACCAGGCTGGTGTCGGGTCACTAGCAAGACATTGGTTTGGGACTCGGGCCCACACGTCACCCCTATGGCAAATGGGGCAGCGGGCCGGGTACATTTCAGGTTTGGGAGTTGGTGGGAGAAAGGAGGGGAGCAGTCATTGGATCTTCCCCTCCTATCTAAGCCTTTGTGTGTCTGGCTCTGAGAAACCTCCTGCCAGCCATTAACCCCAGACTGCCCATTGGCGAGCATGGGGGCAGCTCAGAGGGTCACTGCCCTAAACTGTCACTGTTGCAGTCGCTGTCCTCTTCAGAGCAGCCTGTCCAGCATGCCATGCTGCAGCCTCTGGAGGCTATTGGAGGCCGAGCGCTGGGGCTGTGCGGGTGCTAACCAGCCGGCGGCTCTGCTCTTCCAGGGGTGAAGATCCTGTTCCGGGTCGGCCTGGTGCTGCTGAAACACACGCTCGGCTCCTCCGAGAAGCTCAAGTCCTGCCAGGGGCAATACGAGACCATGGAGAGGCTGAGGGCGCTGAACCCCAAGATCATGCAAGAGGCCTTCCTGGTGCAGGAGGTGAGGAGATGGCGGTTAGGGCGGAGGTGGGATCCCAGGCTGCCTTGGCACACGCATGTCCACAGTTGGCAGCTCACCAGCCTTCTCCCCCTCACAGCGGTAACTGGATGGGAACTAGCTGCACTCAGCACGGCCTGAGCTTTTCATCCAGTGATCAAAGCCTGGCACCGCCTGGCTGGCACTCGGCACTCACGTTCCCTCTAATGGAAGTGGGCTGGGGTGTGGAGAGGGCTTTAGGGATTGATGGGGGGCTGGGGGGTCTCGCTCCCAGTGCACCTTGCTGCTGCTCTCCCCTCTGTCTGTTGCCCCAGCAGGCGAGGGAGCTCCCTAATGGGGGCAAACAGGCCACATCCCGCCTGGCAGATGGGCAGTTCCTGGGGACCGTGACTATGCTGCTGCGCCAGGCTGCTCTGCGGCATTTCCCAGGAGGGGCTGTAAAGAGCTGAACACTCCCTGGGGTGGGCACTTGGCTCAGATCCCCCAGCCCCAGGAAAGTAGCTTTGGGGGCGAGATCATCAGCTTCCTGCAGAGCCCCTTCTGGAGGGGCCCTGGGCTGGAGGCAGGTGCCTGCTCAGTATGGGAGGGGCCCTGGGCTCTGCTGCGAGGGGCTTTCAGGAACCCCAGACTTAGAAGCAAGTTCAAATCCAAGGGCTTCCCCTACCCCCGGGCACTGACTGAAGCAGCTGTGTTCAGTGCAGTGCTGCCCTCTGCTGGTGAGGGCTTGGATAACAAGCAGGTCCTCAGGGTACTGCAGGCCTTCCAGGGAAACCATGAACTATGTGGATGCTGGTCCAGGAGCAGCGGAAGGTCCCTAAAAGTGTGTGGGGGGGGGGCGGGGGGACCAGTGCCCGAACTCTGCCCCTGCCCTTGTGCTGCCCTTCTCCCCGTCACTTGCCCTTATGGCCAGTAAAACGTGGGAGGCCCATGGCCCCCTGAGCTCTCTCCCACCCCCCCATTCCAGTGCCCTTGTGCTGGTCCCTTAGGGGAAACCCCACAACAAATAGGGAGGAGACTAGAGGGCCCAAGAGGGGTCACGTGTTCTTAGGCTAATGTACTGATCGCCTGTTGGATCACAGGAACCAAGTCTCTTGAACTGCACGGTGTGGGGTGCTGAAAATCCAGCTGGAAGGTCTGAGTTTCTGTTGGGTTCTGTGGCTGTGACGGCTCCCTCGGGAGACAGCTGTGCTGGCAGCCCCCAGTTCTGGCCTGGCCTGCTGGTTGGCTGGGCAGGGGCCTGATGAGCATGTGCTGTCCCCACAGATCATGGAGCTGCCAGTGACGGAGCGGCACATTGAGCGGGAGCACTTGATCCAGCTGAAAAAGTGGAAGGAGAGCCGCGGGGAGCTGCAGTGCAGGTCTCCAACACGCCTGCATGGCGCCAAAGCCATCAGCGACTCGGAGCCACATTCCCGCAAGGCGCTGGACCCTTCGCCCTCCATCATCCTGCCCCCCGGCCAGGTGCTCCCACCCAAGGGCCGCAAGAACAAGGAGAAGAAACGAGACCAAGGGAAAGTCAGGCTGGCCAATGGCCCCATCCCTGAGGAAAACGGAGCCCAGGCCTTGGTTGAGCCTGGGGCCTGCCCGCATCACCAGTCCAAGGACAGCCTGAGCTCCCGCGAGAGCGAGGACACCTACTTGTAATGGGGTCGCAGCACATTCTGGCTCCGCGGTGGCAGAGCGCCCAGGGCTGCCACCCCTGCGCCTGAGGGGCCAACTAGCTGGGCCTAGGCTCAGGATTGATTCCCTGCTGCAGCCAAAGTGGGGAGCAGGGTATGTCTGGGCCCCTCTCTCCTGCTACTCTGAGTGCCGGGGGGGGAGGAGCCTTATCTGTGGGTGTTAAGTTTTTATTTATTGTTTGGCTGCAGCTGATTTGCAGAGCCGAGACCAGGGGAGCCGGGCTGTGCCTGGGGGGACCATTCAGACCCGTTGGCATCTGCCCGAGTCTGAATGAGTCTCTTCCTTCCATTGGGAGGCTCAAAGCCCCATTCCCAGGAAAGGCCTGGGGCCTGGCTGGCTGACGTTTGAAATAAGCTGATGGATCGACCTGAGGCAGAGCAGGGGGCAGAATCGATCTCCTCCCAGCCCAGGTGGCTTCTTTCCATGTTGAAGTTCCCTCTAAGGATCCAGCTGCTGTCTTGGCTGGGCCAGTCCTCTGTCGCTGAGTGGGTTGGAGCAGTTTGAGGAGCATCTTAGGCTCAGCTGCTGCACATGCTTGGCCTGAGCTGTGGAGGAAGAGTTGAGCTGTTCTCTCCTGCCCCAGCCAGTGCTGCAGGAGTGTCTCTGTATTGCCAATGGGGGTGGCTCTCTTGGCCTGAGCGCAGCAGATTCCAAACTGACGCTGTATCGGGCGGAGGGTGAAGGAGGAAATGACCTGACTTTCCCACCCCACTCTGCTCCTCCATTTCTATAGAGGGTGTAGTAAGCTGCACCTGAGCATTTATTTTGGACTTTCTCTACTGCAGTGAGCCTATTTGTCTGTGTAGCATAACTGTTCAAAAGGAGCCTTGCCAATATATAGGGAAAGGTCAGATCTGCCCTGGTGGGCGCCTGCAAATTCTGGGCCGGATGCAAGGGGCTGGGGACACGGTCTGCATGAGGCGGGGCTGGCCCTGGGTGAAAGCACTGCTTGCAGGGACTGAGTTGAGCCTGCTGCTTTGGGTTTGCAGGGGCAGCCCTTCCTGGGGCTGTTTGGCAAGGTAAATGAGGGCCCCTGGAGCACGCGTTGTCTGATTAAAGCTGGCGCTAGGCCTGGCAGCTCAGCCCCGAATGCTAGGAGAGAACAGGTATATTCGGGGATTAATCCACATCTGGATTCATGTGCACCTCCTAAATGGGGGTGCAGCCTGCAGATCCCAGACTGCAGTGCTCTCTCGATCCAGGAAGTCTCTGGCATATTGCATTAGTCATGGCAGGTTGTGCTGCCACACTGAAGAGGGCAGCGTTAGCTGATTCTGGGGCAGCCTCGGGTGGACCGAAGCTGGGGAACCCCAGGTATTGATGGCAGAGGTGAAAGGGAAGGAGGGTCTATTTTCCAGCTTGCATCATTAATGAGTCCTGGGGCAAGGGGTCTGTTAGGAATCCTTCCCTCTTCTTCTGGGCACTTCGCTCAGTCTTCGCCTCTCTGCAGACTGCCCCTGGGGGTGGAAGGGATCTGACTGGAGGGGCTTCTCCTTGCCCATCCCAACTATGCTGGACAACGTGCCCATGTGGGTGAGACTGTGTTAAATAAATCAGTGAATTCAGTTGCAATGTTTTTGTACAGAGAATCAATAAAGCAGATTGTGTAAAGAAGGCGTGTGCTGCTGGGAGTGGGGTTCTCTGCCTCCCTCGAGTGAGGAGCCTGGAGTGCAGTCCATCCCCTGCCTTGGGATCCAGGGGCATTAATTCACCTGGCCCAGCGACTGCTTCCACTTCAGCTTTGTAAGAGCTCAAACAACTGGCCACAACGTCTCTGCATAAAGCCCTTCCTTAAGCCCCAGCAGGATGAGCTTGTTGCAAGCAGGGGCAGCTCTAGACATTTCGCTGCCCCTGGTAGGAGAGTCAGAGTTGTAGGGGAAGGGTATCAGTAGGAGCTCTTGGAGTGATGTTGTCAAGGTATTAATTGTGGGTGTAGTAGGAAGAAAACATCTGACAACAGTGGGATTTATTTTTTAAAATAATCTTGAGGCTTTTGAAATCCCTCCAGTCTGGGTCTTGGTGCCTCATTGGACAAAGATGACCTTACTGCTGCACTCTGCCCAATGTCTTTTTCCTGGTGCCTTTTGCAGGGTGGGGGGTTGGGAGGGAAGGACCATCATTTAAGCAGCTGGGCCTAACTTTCTCTTTGAGGAGCCTCTACACATTCCCACTCTTGGAGCAGGTGGTCCAGAGTAGAGATCGTCTGGAAGAGGTTCAGTTAGAGGTGGGTGTGATGGGTTCCCCTCAGGGTGCCACTTGGAACTGGGGTATCACTCAGCCTGGCTGACCCACCAGCCAGGGCTCCCTTTACACTGTACTGCTGTGACAAGCCCTCCAGCCCCCACCAGCACACATACAGGTACGGGGACATCCAGCTGCCGCTACACACAGATGCTCAGATCAGCTCTGCATGGGAAAGCTCAGCTAAGGCACCTCCCAGTTCCTAAGACATGCACCCCCCTCTGGAGTGTAAACCCAAAATTATACCGTCATGTGCTTCACAGGAAACTGTACAGTGTAAGCTCATAAATTTTGCCCTCTCCTTCAATGTGGAGAGAGAGATGCAACAGCTTTCCATCCCAAGTTATAATTTCCACACACTGGTTTTAGACAAAACAAAAACAAATCTATTAACTACAAAAGATAGATTATAAGTGATAGCAAACAGATCAAAGCAGATTACCTAGCAAATAAATAAAACCACACACTGAACTTAACACACTAGATAGATAGGATCTGAATTAGCAAATTCTCACCCTGACTGATTAAACAGGCTGGCAGATTCTAAAGGCACAAGCTGCCCTGGCTTTTCAGCTTGGGATTCCCAGGTTTTCATACACAGGCTAGAAATCCCTCTAGCCTGGGACCATCACTTCCCACAGTTCAGTCTTTGTTCCTCAGGTGTTTCTAGGTGTGTTGTTGTGGGGAGAGTGAGGTGCCCCCATGATGTCATTGTGCCCCTTTTATATCTTCTTCCCACTTGCTGCAAAGCTCTTTTGCTGTGACCTGGGTCAAACAGTTCCCGTTGTGTAGTGCTGTCTCGGAGAGGTTTCTATTGCACACAGTTCCTGGGGTTAGCCTGGTGCTTGTGTGCATTTTCTCAATAAGACATTAACATTGTTTGGCTTTTTGTTGTTGTACCTGAAAGGCTGCTTGTGGGTGTTTTCAACCTCACAACGTGTTTCAGTAACACATACATAGCCAAACTTCATAACTTCACATACGATGGTAGCACACAATACAATGAGATATTACTGTCTAGCAGATCAAGACTTATAGAATGATACCTCACAAGGCAGACTTAGTACAAAGTGTGTCCTAATTACATGATGGTGGTGAATATTGGGGTGCCAGGATGTCACATCGGGTAACCTTCATTTATCCTTTTCACCAAGCTGGCTCATTAAACTGCGCAGGGCTACCCCTTGGTGAGAGCAAGACCTGCACAAACTGAACTGGCATAGGAGAAGGAGGAGGTAGAAGTTCTTTCCTCATAATAAGCAGTGATGAAGGGTTCAGTGAACTGAAGAGACCACTACTAGCAAGTGGACTGGAGGGCAGCTGGAATTTTAAGCAGTGTTTTGTTATGATTTGTACATTGGTAGTGCATTGCTTAAACAGAAGCTGTGCGGCTGGGTGTGTGTGTCGCTGTGCAACATGGGGGTTTGCAGGGGTGGTATGGTGTGTATGTGGTTTCCTGTGCTCTGAGGTGGGGCCTGTGCCTCTCTGGGTAGCTGTGGGAGGTAAGATGTGGGGGTCATTATGTGTCTGTGGGGTGAGAGGGGTGTGTCTGGTGTTACCTATCAGCTCTGTGTTTTTGGGAAACCAGGGCGCAGTACCCAGCCTGTCTGACTCACAAAAGACACCCCGCCCCCCCCCGCCTCTGCTTGAACCAAAGCCCATCAGAAGAAAGACTTACAAAAAGCAGTGAAAAGGCAGTGGGAGACGCACCTAAACCCCTCCGGACAAGGGTGACAGGATTAAGGAAACTCCCCTAGCCTCATTTGCATCATATATGGGACAGGGAGGCATCTCCATTAGCGTACAGAATGGAGAACAGAGATTCCAAGGCAGGGAAAAGGCTTGGGTAGGGATCGTCAAATTGTGGAAGTCAACAAATGGCTACGCAGGTGGTGTCGGAGAGAAGGCTTTGGATTCTTCGACCATGGGATGGTCTTCCAAGAAGAAGGATTGCTAGACAGAGACGGGCTCCACCTCACGAAGAGAGGGAAGAGCATCTTTGCAAGCAGGCTGGCTAACCTAGTGAGGAGGGCTTTAAACTAGGTTCACTGGGGGAAGGAGACCAAAGCCCTGAGGTAAGTGGGGAAATGGGATACCAGGAGGAAGCACGAGCAGGAGAGTGCAAGAGGGGAGGACTCCTGTCTCAGACCGAGAAAGTGGGACAATCAGCGAGTTATCTTAAGTGCCTATACACAAATGCAAGAAGCCTGGGAAACAAGCAGGGAGAAGTGGAAATCCTGGCACAGTCAAGGAAGTATGATGTAATTGGAATAACAGAGACTTGGTGGGATAACTCACATGACTGGAATACTGTAATGGATGGATATAAACTGTTCATGAAGGACAGGCAGGGCAGAAAAGGTGGGGGAGTTGCATTGTATGTAAGAGACAGGGCCGGCTCCAGACCCCAGCGCGCCAAGCAGGCGCGTGGGGCAGCATTGTCCTGGCAGGGCGGCATTTGGCTCCGGCGGACCTTCCGCAGTCATGCCTGCGGGAGGTCCACCGGAGCCCCGGGACGAGCGGACCTGCTGCAGGCATGACTGCGGAGGGTCCCCTCTTCCCGTGGCTCCGCTTGAGCTCCCGCCGGCATGACTGCAGCGGGTGCGCTGGTCCCGCGGCTCGGACGAAGCTCCCGCAGGCATGCCTGCGCATGCTCCACCGGAGCCGCGGGACCACGGGACCCTCCGCAGGCACTTCTGCCCCAGCCGCGGGACCGGGGAAGGGCGGCGCGAGCGGCGCAGTGCGCCACCCTGCTTGGGGCGGCAGAATTTCTAGAGCCGCCCCTGGTAAGAGAGCAGTATGACTGCTCAGAGCTCCAGTATGAAACTGCAGAAAAACCTGAGAGTCTCTGGGTTAAGTTCAGAAGTGTGAGCAACGAGGGTGATGTCGTGGTGGGAGTCTGCTACAGACCACCAGACCAGGGGGATGAGGTGGACGAGGCTTTCTTCCGGCAACTAGCAGAAGTTACTAGATCGCAGGCCCTGGTTCTCATGGGAGACTTTAATCACCCCGATATCTGCTGGGAGAGCAATACAGCGGTGCACAGACAATCCAGGAAGTTTCTGGAAAGTGTAGGGGACAATTTCCTGGTGCAAATGCTGGAGTAACCAACTAGGGGCAGAGCAGCCTCGTTTTCACTTGCTTTCAGGTGTTCATCTTGTTGCCACTCTGGTGATGGAATCAGTTTCCATCTGAATCACATGACTGATCCATCTCCAACGCCTCCTGGCAATGATGGTGCTCAGATCCCCTTGGCTGCACTGTGTCAAGAGATCTTGGTTTGAGATTGTTCTGGGACAAAAGATACAGAAGATTTTTCTGAGGCAGTTTGTATGGAATGAAGACAGTTTGGACCTGTCATACTTTCTCATTCCCCAGCACTCTGCACTATAAAGTAATGTTGAAAGTATGCAGCTCTGATAAATCTTGAGTTTGGTTTTGGTGTTGTATTTTGATGATTTTCAGACTCTATTTAAGGTCCTGGACGTGTTCCTGGCTCTATTGATTTTGTTCTGGGTGTCCTGGCTTGTTCCACCGTCCTGGCTGATGGTGCTGCCCACGTATGTCAATGTTTCTACATTGGTGAGAACATGATCCTCTATGCATACTGGTGATGGTGAGGCAATATTAAAGGTCATGATATCTGTCTTATCGCAGCTGATTTTCAGTCCAATTTGAAAATTAATAAGGGAAGCAAAAGGACACAGAGAAATCTATGGCCAGCAGAATTAAGGACAATAAAGAGTAGTTTTAAAAATATATTAGGAACAAAAGGAATCCTAATAATGGTATTGAGCCATTACTAGCTGGAAATGGGAGCATTATCAATAATAATGAGAAAAGGCAAAGAGATGTTTGATAAATATTTCTGCTCTGTATTTGGGAGAAAGAACAAATGGATGTCATATCAGATAACATCCTTTCCATTCAACTAGTATCATGGGAAGATGCAGAACAGCTACTAAAGTTAGACATTTGTATATTAGCAAGCAGGTCCAGATAACTTGCATGCAAAAGTTTTAAAAGAGCTGACTGAGGAGTTCACTGACTGTTGATGTTTCAATAAGTTTTGAAGCACTGAGGAAGTTCCACAAGACTGGAAGAAAGCTAATGTTGTGCCAATATTTAAAAAGAGTAAACAAGATGACCTGGGTAATTAAAGGTCTGTGAGTCACAGGCAAGATAGTGGAGTAGCTGATACGGGACTTGATTAATAAAGAATTAAAGGAGGGTACTACGATTCCACTCCAAGTGGGTTTATGGAAAATAGAGCCTGTCAACCTAACTTGAGATCTCTCACTGATGAGATTACAAGTTTGGTTAATAAAAGTATCAGTGTTAATGTAATATCAGTAGACTTCTGTAAGGCATTTAACTTGGTACCTCACTACACTGTGATCAGAGATTAGACTAGATCAGGGGTGGGCAAACTACGTCCCGCAGGCCTGTTGGACCTTTTAATACGGCTCTTGAGCTCCCGCCAGGGAGTGGGGTCGGGGGCTTGCTGCGCAGCTCCTGGAAGTAGCGGCATGTCCCCCTTCCGGCTCCTATGCTTAGGGGCAGGCAAGGCCAGGGGGCTCCGCATGCAGCCTCCACCCCAAGCACTGCCCCCTGCAGCACCCAGTGGCTGGGACCTGAGGCCAGTGGGGTCGCCGGGGCAGCAGCTGTGGATGGGGCAGCATGCAGAGCAGCCTGGCTGTACCTCCACGTAGGAGCTGGAGGAAGGACATGCTGCTGCTGCTGCTTCTGGTAAGTGCCATCTGGAGCCTGCACCCCTGAGCCCCCCTGCACCCCAATTCTCTGCCCCTCCCACCCTCAAACACCTCAGTCTCAGCCTGGAGTACCCTCCTGCACCCCAACCCCTCATCCCCAACTCCACTCCAGAGCCTGTACCCCCAGCCAGAGCCTTCAACCCTTCCTGCACCCCTGCCCCAACCCTGATCCCCCTCCCACTCTCTAAACCCCTCAGCCCCAGCCGGAGCCTCCCCCCCACACCCTACCCCCTGCCTCAGTACAGAGCCCCCTCCCACATCCTGAACTCATTTCTGGCCCCACCCCAGAGCCCTCACCCCCAGCCGGAGCCTCCCCCCCACACCCTACCCCCTGCTTCAGTACAGAGCCCCTTCCCACATCCTGAACTCATTTCTGGCCCCACCCCAGAGCCCTCACCCCCTTCTGCACCTCAACCCCCAACTTTGTGAGCATTCATGGCCCACCATAAACTTTCTATACTAATATGTGGCCCTTGGGTCAAAAAGTTTGCCCCCCCCGGACTAGATGCTCACAACAGGTCCCTGCTGACCTTGGAATTTGACATTTGTGTTTTTGTGCATCTGTTACAGGATGAAATTTTAATCTGACATGAACTAAAATCTACATGTACAAACTGGGGTCCTTCCATCTGTCCCTCTTCTTACCCCGCACCCCTTTCCCAAGCAACTTTTCTCCTAGTCTTGCTGCCCTTTTCCTAATATACGCCTCCCACGCCCTGCTTCTCACACTCACACTCTGTCCCCTTGCCTTCTCCCTAGCCTGCACCATCACCCCATGTTCCCTGCTGGGCCTTAACATCTGTCCCCCATTTCTGCTCTCCCTCTCCTCAGTGGGGATCCAGAGCCCTGTCCCCCTCACAGGCAGCCTCCAGCCTCTCTCCATCTCCTCTGCTAGCTACTGGCTGGCATGCTCCAGCCTGCAGGAGTGGCACCTGCTTTGCTAGTGGAATGGGAGGAGACTGCTCTCCTGTGATCCCTCTTCTGTTTCCTTCTCACCTACATCAGGGGGCTGTAGTTGGAGGGTTTGGGTTAAGAATTTGGAGCAGGCCAGAGTGTCAGGACACAGCAGCATTTGGTGCCCAAAGATGATGCTGCAGGAAGCAAAGCCCAAACACCCAACAAGCACGGACACCAATATCTTCAATCCCATGATTTAAAAATCATGAGATTAGCTTTAGAATTGAGATTTTTAAAAAATTGCCAGGGGTATATTTTGATTTTCAAACTCTTCACTGGAAAAAATCCTGCCTCCCATGTTCCCAGATTATAAAGCCAGAAGGAAGCAGTGATGTGTGTCTATGTGGATGTAAGAATTCAACCTGAAACAAACACAAAAGGCCCCTGTACCTGTATGAATGTGGGAGGGGGGGGTCAGGGATCCCCCTGTTCTTCCTGAGGTGAACTGATGTAGTTTCTTTTAACCCCTTGGACTGGCAAACTTTCTGATCTCCTGTTCCCTCTCCACAAGCACTCTGCAGTAGGTTCCCTTCATTGTAATGGCGGAGGTGCAGCTGCAGGGCTTGGAGGGATCAGGTCCATTCGGCCTCCTACAGAGCACATAGGGGTGCCCAGGAACTCCATGCAGCAGCTACTGCTCTTCGAAGTAGCCTGGCAGCCTTTGACAGCCAGATTGGAAACTGCAGGCAGATCATGTGCAATCCTTGCCTATTGCTGTTTACAGGATCACAAGCAGCTGCCAAAACCAAATAATGACGCAGAATGGTCACGCTGTAAGTGCTGGTAATGCTAGGAGAGGGGCCTCCAAATATCTGTGCATATGAATAAGCTTGCAAGTGTAAGCAGCCTTGAGTACTGCAAGCTCTTGGCAGAGCTGTAACTAAGCATTTTGGCACCCTGGGGCGAGCGAGCATATTTGTGCTCCCTAGAGGCAATGCATAGGGGGCATGCAAGGTCACATGCCCCCCCGCCTTCTCCCCCCCCCCAGTTTCTGCCTTCCATTTAGTACAGAGGTTTTCAAACTCTGGGGTGTGTCCCCCTAGGGAGGCATGCTCCACAGTTTGAAAACTGTCACCTCCTGCCTGGAGAGAGGGTGTAATGTCAAAAATTGTTAGAGACAGATTTTGCTACCAGGAGCAGTTACTGCCATCTGTGGATTTTTGCTGCCTCACCTTTTCCATCCATCACAATCTGCTACCCTTAGACCAGAGGATGATAAAGGTGCGGGTAGCAAATTGTGTTGGATGGTTGATACATGCCCATGGTGCACTGCACTTTGAATCAACACAAGCACTCCTGGTGAGTACACTCACTGCCAACACAAGGAGCCAAGTGACATACTAATTGTATACTGATGTAACTTGAGTTAACATAAGTTTGTAGTGTAGATAAAGTCTTAGGTATGTGTATCCGTTGTTTGGGAGAGGTAACAGCAAAAGTATGAGGCTAGGCCAAGATTCACTCAGAGGGTTAGGCTCCTATTTTTGTGAAAGTCGGCCTGGGCCTCCTGCACCCTAAAGGCTCAGGAATAAAAAAGAGCCCAAGATCATGTATTTCTTTTTTTAGATGCAATGACTTGGGATGTGTATAACTCATGATTTTTGAATTCTTGTCTTTGTCAAGCAATCTTGGGGTTGTAGGTGTGTGTTCATGTTGTGAAGGCCAAAAATATAACTGAGTTAAAAAAAGAACTAGATAAGTTCCTGGATCATATTAGCCAAGCTGGGCAGGGACGCAACCCCATGCTCTGGGGGGGCCCTAACCTCTGACTGCCAGAAGCTGGGACTAGACAACAGGATCACTCAATGACTGCCTGTCTGTTCATTCCCTCTGAAGCACCTAGCACGGGCCATTGTCGGACAACAGGACACTGGGCTTGATGGACCATTGGTCTGACCCAGTCTGGCCGTTCTTACGTTCAGTAAAAATTACTGTAGAACTTTGCCTTTGAGAAGGATTTAATATGAGATAGTATATTGCCCTTAGTGAATATTTGGGAATAAAGTTCTGTGCACAAGCAGTGACATGCGACAAAGCACTGAGGGCTGGATTGAGAGGCAAAATAACAGTTGAGAAAGATAAACCCCATGGGTTGAAAATGAAGACATTTGACACCCGGCCAGAAGTGTGATGATCCAACAGAATAACCTTCTGCTATAAAAAGAAACATTTAGAATTTAAAATTCCAAATTAAAAATGACAGTAAAAACATCAAAAGTGCAATACTAGAAACACAGATTGTGTTGCTAAAATTACTAGCATCTATTTATTTTTAAATGTTTTCAATGATTTGCTATTAAAATAGAAATTAAATAGCAAATAAGGCATCCATCTGCACAGTGTTGACAAAAGTAAACTAAGTGCTAAGAGCAATAAAAATAACATTTTCAAAAGGAACAAACCTCTATTTAAAATGGCGTACAAAGCAGGGAGTGCAGGTTAGGGAATGGCAGCAGCAGCAAAGACAAACTTGTGACCTGCTAGGACACTCTGCAGACACAAAAACAACAAGGAGTCCAGTGGCACCTTAAAGACTAACGGATTTATTTGGGCATAAGCTTTCATGGGTAAAAACCCCACTTCTTCAGGTGCCACCGAACTCCTTGTTGTTTTTGCAGAGAGAGACTAACACAGCTACCCCCTGATACTTGACACTCTGCAGACATATAAACTGATAATGGAGTCTTTTAATACTCAAAATGTGGACACAGTTTTGGGAGGTGTACATAAAATATTTCACTGACTCAAGTCTCCTGCAGCACCTCAGTATTATATCAGCTGGAGAGGCGCTGCTTGGCTAGGCATTGGGTTGCCCTTTAAGAACAGAGGCCTGGGAAGCATGTGCTGAGCTGTCCTGTCTTGTGGGAGGGGAAATACAAGAGACTCCATCCCATCTTTGCAAACAGGCAGCTGAGTCAACCCATCAGGGGAACTGTTCCCCTTCCTGTGCCAAGCTTTGCCCTCTGCCACCTTCAGGCAGCATCTCCCCTTGGGTTAACCCAAGCTCCCCCCCATGTTCCTGACTGTGCGCCTCAGCCCCAATCCATGCATCCGACGAAGTGGGGATTCACCCACGAAAGCTCATGCTCCAATACATCTGTTAGTCTATAAGGTGCCACAGGACTCTGTCGCTTTTTACAGATCCAGACTAACACCGCTACCCCTCTGATACTTAGCCCCAATCCAGCTGTTTGCCCTTCCCCTCCAGTCTGTTTCGGCTTCCTGCACAGACTCTACCCATCCCCCCTCCGAACCAGCAGATTAATCCCAAGTCAGGGCAGCAGCTTCAGCAGATGTTACTGAGCTTGATCAGTAGGAGCCTACCGGAGCTCAGTGCCCTGCCTGTCTGCCGCCCTGCGGTCCTAGTGCCGCTGGGGAGAGCCTGCTCCGACAGGGCTCACTGGGCCTGCAATCCTGCAGGGGGGCGGGGGAGCTGATGCCGCTGGGCCCGATCGTGTGGGGGGCTGGTGCTGCTGAGCCCAATCCTCCGCTGCCCCATTTCTTGCCCCCCCCCTGAGACTTTGAACCCTGGGTGGCTGCCCCTCGCCCTGCCCTATGGAAAATCATGCCATGATCCTATGGCAGCCCAGCTGCAATATTGCTTGAGGCTCTCGAGTGTGACAAGGTCTGTGTGCCACATCTAGTGTGTGTAGACAGCAGCTGTCCAATCCCACCATGCAGGGCAGGGGCACACCCTGGTGACAGTCTGGGGGCAAGAATCATAGAATCTCAGGGTTGGAAGGGACCTCAGGAGGTCATCTAGTCCAACCCCCTGCTAAAACAGGACCAAACCCAACTAAATCATCCCAGCCCCGGCTTTGTCTAGCCTGACCTTAAAAACCTCTAAGGAAGGAGATTCCACCACCTCCCTAGGGAACCCATTCCAGTTCTTCACCACTCTCTGAGTGAAAAAGGTTTTCCTAATATCCAACCTAAACCTCCCCCACTGCAACTTGAGACCATTACTCCTTGTTCTGTCATCAGGTACCCCTGAGAACAGTCTAGCTCCATCCTCTTTGGAACCCCCTTTCAGGTAGTTGAAAGCAGCTATCAAATCCCTCCTCATTCTTCTCTTCTGCAGACTAAACAATCCCAGTTCCCTCAGCTTCTCCTCATAAGTCATGTGCTCCAGCCCCCTACTCATTTTTGTTGCCCTCTGCTGGACTCTCTCCAATTTTTCCACATCCTTCTTGTAGTGTGGGGCCCAAAACTGGACACAGTACTCCAAATGAGGCCTCACCAATGTCAAATAGAGGGGAATGATCACGTCCCTCGATCTGCTGGCAGTACCCCTACTTATACAGCCCAAAATGCCGTTAGCCTTCTTGGCAACAAGGGCACCCTGCTGACTCATATCCAGCTTCTCATCCACTGTAACCCCTAGGTCCTTTTCTGCAGAACTGCTGCCCAGCCATTCAAGAAACCCCTTTTGCCTCTGAGCCTGCCATCCAGAAACCTGCAGGGAGCCCACTAGGTGTGTCAGAGCCAAAGTCCCTTCTGAAAAACTAAAGCGGGGTGGGGGGGAGCGGAAGAGACATGAGAAGCAGGGAAAGCTCTGAGGGGCTCTCAGCTGATCTTGGGGGACATAGCAGCTGCCCTGCCTCCCTTGCTCCCCTGGGACCTGCAGAAAAACTACAGTATTGCTAACCCAGTGCTTCAAAAATCATGACAGTCACTTGAAACTACTAATGGGTCTTTGATCTACTTTCTGGGTTTTTTGCCTTTAGGGCTCATGTTTTCAAATGTCCCACTGCAACCAGGAAGGCTAGAAACTTCTGCCTTAAACAGAAATGGAAGTTGGGCCTCTTGTGTATTCACATGACTCCAGGAGCTGGAGCTTGAAGAAAAAAACACCCCACAGCCCGAGACTCGGGATGCAATTGTTGGGTTGGTGATGCTGTGACAATCGCTTAATAAAACTGATGGGGTGGGAGCTGGTGGCTGAGAATCAGCTTAAGCCCCAAAGCCAAGCAGCCCCCACCCGTTGCAGGGGGCTCTGACTGGCCCAGCCCCCATTCATGAGGCGGGTGTGGGCGTGCCCCCCCCCACACCATGGGAGGGAGTGCATACATGATGTGGGCAGGTGTTAGCACATGTTTGGGGGGCAGCCAGAGGAGCCTCTGACCAGTCCCAGCCCTTCCCAGGGTGGGGGTAGCTGGACAAGGCTTTGACCAGCCCTGGTCTCTCCCATCCGTGGGGTGCGACCTTTTCAGTGGGGGCAATTGAGGGGGCAGTTGGGCTGTACCACTCTCACTGCTGGGCTGGAATGTTCCATCTGCTGAGGTTGTGAGGGGGGCGGGACACGCTCCCTTCCAAGGCACTCGACTTTTGGACATTTACCTGCTCCCTTGTCGCTGTGTCTAGGGTAGCCTAATAGAAGACATGGAGAGCTGCTCAGGCCTGCTAGCTGGGATGACTCTGGCCATTCTTCACTCCAGCAAGGAGCCAAAAAATCACTTATGCTTAACTGTAAACCTATACATTGTCCCATCGAGTTCAGTGAGACCATGCACATGGTAAGTGCATTGTAGGACTGGGTCTAAGAACTGGCTTAGCAGCAGTTCTGCAGAAAAGGACCTGGGGATTACAGTGGAAGAGAAGCTGGATATGAATCAGCAGTGTGCCCTCGTTGCCAAGAAGGCCAATGGTGTATTTGGCTGTATTAGTATGAGCATTGCCAGCACATTGAGAAGAGTGGCCCCAGGCTAATATTGTCCTTTGCAAATCATCTTCCTGGAGGGGCGGGAAGAAAGATACAGACAGAGTTTCAGATGCTGTTTCTACAGAGTTTTCAGTATCAACCCATGATAAGCTGAGTGCATTCTGATGTTTGCATTATCTCGCTAAAGGAAGGTTGTAAACACAATGCTGATTTTCCTGCAGATATGATCCCTGTAAATGACTTTTTGGTTGGTTGATTTGGTGGCAGTTCCTACCTTGGGTGATCCTTGCAAAGTATATAGCTACTTCAAGGAGCAATTCTGTATTTCTCCCCAGTGAGTTTATTCTGAGTTGTGCAATAGCTGGCCTTTTGCTCAAGGCTCCAGCTCATGGAGAAAAGTGGCTAGGTGAGAATCTCAGCTTCCATTAAAAACAAAAAGTAAGTTTCTAGCCCCCTTGGTTGTGGGGAAAAGCTTCCACGTATATCTTAAAGCCTCTGCAACCAAATGAAAATCACACAAATTAATTATTTAAAAAACTCATGATTTTTAAGCCAAGTTGATGACTTTTGGGACCTGACTTAGAATTTTTGACCATGTGGGGTTGACATACTGTGTCTCCTCCCCTCCTCTCCCAAGATAATACAAGAGCTACTATACTAGATCTTTTCCGTCTCCCATGTCTATTGAAGCACTCTAGCAGATTAGGCCTGAATAAAGACTGGGAGTGGTTGGGTCATTACAAAACCTAAACTTAATTTCCCCTATACTAATTTCTCCCTACTGTTACTCACACCTTCTTGTCAACTGTCTGTAATGGGCCACTCTCTTACCACTTCAAAAGTTATTTGTCCTCCCTTGATATCCTGCTGTTAATTGTTTTATCTCATTAGACTGACCTAACACTTGGTAAAGCACCCCCATCCTTTCATATATTTATACCTGCTCCCGTATTTTTTACTTCATACATCTGATGAAGTGGGTTCTAGCCCACAAAAGCTTATGCCCAAATAA
This sequence comes from Mauremys mutica, assembly GCF_020497125.1. NCBI lineage: Eukaryota > Metazoa > Chordata > Testudines > Geoemydidae > Mauremys > Mauremys mutica. The sequence continues at coordinate 32,555,429 of NC_059087.1, read as the reverse complement.
ATTTTAGTCTCTAAGGTGCCACAAGGATGCCTCATTTTTTTTGCTGATACAGACTAACACAGCTACCACTGAAACGTGAACAGAAAGGTTACACTAGGGAACTTCAAGCTGCTTGGGTATGGAACCCAGGTCTTTACTATGGCAGATACAAACTGTTAGTATAGAGCAGGGGTAGGCAACCTATGGCATGGGTGCCGAAGGCAGCACACGAGCTGATTTTCAGTGGCACTCACACTGCCCGGGTCCTGGCCACCGGTCTGGGAGGCTCTGCATTTTAATTTAATTTTAAATGAAGCTTCTTAAACATTTTAAAAGCCTTATTTACTTTACATACAACACTAGTTTAGTTATACATTATAGACTTATAGAAAGGGACCTTCTAAAAATGTTAAAATGTATTACTGGCACGCGAAACCTTAAATTAGAGTGAATAAATGAAGACGCAGCACAGCACTTCTGACAGGCTGCGGACCCCTGGGATAGAGGTCTGTCTGTTAGCCTGAGACAGAATTTTGGGTCTGACTTTTTGATACTCTTATATGTGTATACAAAGGGCAAAGACACTGTGATGTTGCATCTGCCTAGTCAGCTGAATTTGTTAGCTAAGATAAGAGCGGTTAAAGTGAGCACACTTTAAGATTGCTTCAATCCCTATCTCAAGGCAAGTCAAACAACCAGTCGGGAGGGGCAAAGAGGCTGGGAGGGAATGTATAAAATACTAAATGACCAAAGAAATGCCCATCCCTGAACGCAGCACAACCTCCCTCTTTAGCTCTCCCATGGGTACAAAAGAGGTGGAACGAAGACCCCCAGACCCAAAATGGACCCTAAGACCCTAAGTTGTAAGGGGTGGGACTGTGGACATGCATGGCAGGTGTATTTGGGCCTACTAAGAAGGAGGAGGTGGGAAATAGGGAATGAGAATGGGGAACGGGGACACAGGAAAGGCTCTGCAGCGTCGGAGCCGGGACGGGGGTAAACGCTCTGCGGCGTCGGAGCCGGGCAGGGGGACGCGGGGTAAACGCTCTGCGGCGTCGGAGCCGGGCAGGGGGACGCGGGGTAAACGCTCTGCGGCGTCGGAGCCGGGCAGGGGGACGCGGGGTAAACGCTCTGCGGCGTCGGAGCCGGGCAGGGGGACGCGGGGTAAACGCTCTGCGGCGTCGGAGCCGGGCAGGGGGACGCGGGGTAAACGCTCTGCGGCGTCGGAGCCGGGAAAGGGGACGGGGGTAAACGCTCTGCGGCGTCGGAGCCGGGCAGGGGGACGCGGGGTAAACGCTCTGCGGCGTCGGAGCCGGGCAGGGGACGGGGTAAACGCTCTGCGGCGTCGGAGCCGGGCAGGGGGACGCGGGGTAAACGCTCGGGGTCGTCGGAGCCGGGACTGGGTACGGGGTTAAACGCTCTGCGGCGTCGGAGCCGGGCAGGGGGACGCGGGGTAAACGCTCTGCGGCGTCGGAGCCGGGCAGGGGGACGGGGGTTAACGCTCTGCGGCGTCGGAGCCGGGCAGGGGGACGGGGGTAAACGCTCTGCGGCGTCGGAGCCGGGCAGGGGGACGCGGGGTAAACGCTCTGCGGCGTCGGAGCCGGGCAGGGGGACGCGGGGTAAACGCTCGGGGGCGTCGGGGCGGGGACTGGGGACGGGGGTAAACGCTCTGCGGCGTCGGAGCCGGGCAGGGGGACGGGGGTAAACGCTCTGCGGCGTCGGAGCCGGGCAGGGGGACGGGGGTAAACGCTCTGCGGCGTCGGAGCCGGGCAGGGGGACGGGGGTAAACGCTCTGCGGCGTCGGAGCCGGGCAGGGGGACGCGGGGTAAACGCTCTGCGGCGTCGGAGCCGGGCAGGGGGACGGGGGTAAACGCTCTGCGGCGTCGGAGCCGGGCAGGGGGACGCGGGGTAAACGCTCTGCGGCGTCGGAGCCGGGCAGGGGGACGGGGGTAAACGCTCTGCGGCGTCGGAGCTGGGCAGGGGGACGGGGGTAAACGCTCTGCGGCGTCGGAGCCGGGAAAGGGGACGGGGGTAAACGCTCTGCGGCGTCGGAGCCGGGAAAGGGGACGGGGGTAAACGCTCTGCGGCGTCGGAGCCGGGCAGGGGGACGCGGGGTAAACGTTCTGCGGCGTCGGAGCCGGGCAGGGGGACGGGGGTAAACGCTCTGCGGCGTCGGAGCTGGGAGGGGGACGGGGGTAAACGCTCTGCGGCGTCGGAGCTGGGCAGGGGGACGGGGGTAAATGCTCTGCGGCATCGGAGCTGGGAGGGGGACGCGGGGTAAACGCTCTGCGGCGTCGGAGCCGGGCAGGGGGACGGGGGTAAACGCTCTGCGGCGTCGGAGCCGGGCAGGGGGACGCGGGGTAAACGCTCTGCGGCGTCGGAGCCGGGACAGAACACTGGAAACAGACTCTGCTGGTGTATAGGGCTCTGGAATAGTTTGCTTTAAACTAACCCCAATAAACATTGCATTGTCTGCACTTCGGACTTCTGGTCTTCTGCTTCCTGTCTGCATGACAAGAACCCAGGGAGAGGGTGAAGGGATCTCTAACACAGACCTTATCTAGTCAACCGCACTGCGTGAATGGCAGAAATAGATATACTTTGATTAGCCTTTCTCTAGCCGTGTTGCTGAGCAGTACTTTAGCATCCCTGCAAGTGTTATATTGTTGCACAAGGGCATCATTCATTGAAGCAGCAAGAGCCTATGCAAAGTTATAGGTGGACTAGTACTTCCCCGGGTCAACTCACCACTGTTGTTTTACTTCCTACTTGTTTCACTGCATGATCTGACTTAACTGAGAGCTTCTGTTCTGTAAAGAGAGACAAGGTGGGTGAGGTAATAGCTCTTATTTGAGCAGTGTCTGTTGGTGAGAGAGACAAGCTTTCAAACTTACACAGAGCTTGTCTTTCTCACCAACAGACGTTGTTCCAGTAAAAGATATTATCTCACCCACTTTGTCTGGCTATTATTCTGGTTCTGGGACCGACACGGCTACGACATTGCATACATTTTCTGCTAAGGACTGAAATAGCAGGGCTTGCTACAGGACATAACTAGGGTGTGTTACCAAAGATGTAAGGGGTTCCCAGGATGAATGGCAGAGTGTGGCCAGGTCAGGACTGAGGTCCATCATCAGAGGTGTGGGGTGCCCCAGGCTGTCTCTGGTTGTACAAGATGGGAGTATAATTGGGGTACAGCTGTGTAAAAAAGAGTAATCACAGTGCAAGGGATGATGGGCAAAAGATAACTGTGTGTGTGCGCACAGGAAAAGGAAAAGGGGAGCAATGATTGGCACACTGAGCCTTGGGGTGGCTCTGGGGGATTGGACTGTCGCTTTGGAGGGGGTGCATGAAAACTCTGTGGGCATGGGGGAGGCAGTTACACCTTGTGTAAAATTAACACTCATAGACTCATAGACTTTAAGGTCAGAATGGACCATTATGATCATCTAGTCTGACCTCCTGCACAACGCAGGCCACAGAATCTCACCCACCCACTCCTGTAACAAACCCCTAACCTATGTCTGAGTTATTGAAGTCCTAAAATCGTGGTTTGAAGACCTCAAGCTGCAGAGAATCCATATGGCTAATATAATGTTATGGCAGTTAAACTATGAAAGGAATGTGCATTTTCCCAGGACATGTGCAGTGTATATTAGAGAAGGGGTTAAAAAAATGCAAACAAAACATGGTACTTAATTAAAATCCTATTAGGGTTCCAAAAGGAGCCACAATAGGTTGTGCTTCTTTTTCAGATCTGTGTGTGTTTTGGAGCAGGAAATGAAAGTGAAAAGTAATCAGAACTCTGGTGGAAGAAGAAGTGGAAGATTGGACAAATAACCAGGGAGGAGTATAAAAGTATTGCTCAGGCATGCAGGAGTGAAATTAGGAAGGCCAAATCACACTTGGAGTTGCAGCTAGCTGGAGATGTTAGGAGTAACAAGAAGGGTTTCTTCAGGTATGTTAGCAACAAGAAGAAAGTCAAGGAAATTGTGGGCCCCTTGCTGAATGAGAGAGGGAACCTAGTGACAGAGGATGTGGAGAAAGCTAGTGTACTCAATGCTTTTTTTTGCCTCTGTCTTCACAGACAAGGTCAGCTCCCAGACAGCTGCACTCTGCAGCACGGTATGGGGAGGAGGTGACCAGCTCTCTGTGGAGAAAGAAGTAGTTCGGGACTATTTAGAAAAGCTGGACGAGCACAAGTCCATGGGGCCGGCTGCGCTGCATCCGAGGGTGCTAAAGGAGTTGGCCGATGAGATTGCAGAGCCATTGGCCATTATCTTTGAAAAATCATGGCGATTGGGGGAGGTCCCGGATGACTGGAAAAAAGCTAATGTAGTGCCCATCTTTAAAAAAGGAAAGAAGGAAGATCCAGGGAACTACAGGCCAGTCAGTCTCACCTCAGTCCCTGGAAAAATCATGGAACAGGTCCTCAAGGAATCAATCCTGAACCACTTAAAGGAGGGGAAAGTGATCAGGAACAGTCAGCATGGATTCACCAAGGGCAAGCCATGCCTGACTAACCTAATTGCCTTCTATGAGGAGATAACTGGCTCTGTGGATGAGGGGAAAGCAGTGGATGTGCTATTTCTGGACTTTAGCAAAGCTTTTGATACAGTCTCCCACAGTATTCTTGCCAGCAAGTTAAAGAAGTCTGGGCTGGATGAATGGACGGTAAGGTGGATAGAAAACTGGCTAGATGGTCGGGCTCAATGGGTAGCGATCAATGGGTCCACATCTAGTTGGCAGCCGGTATCAAGTGGAGTGCCCCAAGGGTCGGTGCTGGGGCAGGTTTTGTTCAATATCTTCATTAACGATCTGGAGGATGGTGTGGACTGCACCCTTAGCAAGTTTGCAGATGACACTAAACTGGGAGGAGTGGTTGATACGCTGGAGGGTAGGGATAGGATACAGAGGGACCTAGACAAATTAGAGGATTGGGCCAAAAGAAATCTGATTAGGTTCAACAAGGACAAGTTCAGAGTCCTGCATTTAGGACGGAAGAATCCCATGCACTGCTATAGACTAGGGACCGAATGGCTGGGCAGCAGTTCTGCAGAAAGGGACCTAGGGGTTACAGTGGACGAAAAGCTGAATATGAGTCAACAGTGTGTCCTTGTTGCCAAGAAGGCTAATGGCATTTTGGGCTGTATAAGTAGGGGCATTTCCAGCAGATCGAGGGACGTGATCATTCCCCTCTATTCAGCACTGGTGAGGCCTCATTTGGAGTACTGTGTCCAATTTTGGGCCCCACACTACAAGAAGGATGTGGAGAAATTGGAGAGAGTCCAGCGGAGGGCAACAAAAATGATTAGGGGGCTGGAGCACATGACTTATGAGGAGAGGCTGAGGGAACTGAGATTGTTTAGCCTGCAGAAGAGAAGAATGAGGGGGGATTTGATAGCTGCTTTCAACTACCTGAAAGGGGGTTCCAAAGAGGATGGATCTAGACTGTTCTCAGTGGTAGAAGATGACAGAACAAGGAGTAATGGTCTCAAGTTGCAGAGGGGGAGGTTTAGGTTGGACATTAGGAAAAACGTTTTCACTAGTAGGGTGGTGAAGCACTGGAATGGGTTACCTAGGGAGGTGGTGGAATCTCCTTCCTTAGAGGTTTTTAAGGTCAGGCTTGACAAAGCCCTGGCTGGGATGATTTAGTTGGGTTTGGTCCTGCTTTGAGCAGGGGGTTGGACTAGATGACCTCCTGAGGTCCCTTCCAACCCTGAGATTCTATGATTCTATGGAAGTGGAATGTGTCCCTTTTAAGACAGTCTCTGAGCTGCTGATAGCTTTGGATCCAAAAACAAGCCAGAAAGCCTCTGTGTGGATGCAAATAACCTAGCTGATGGGGGAAGGCGAAAACTCCCCATAAGTAGCAGCACAAAGAACCTGCAAATAATGAATACATCTGGTCAGCAAACAAGCTACTAGAAGCAGCAAAGAATCCTGTGGCACCTTATAGACTAACAGACGTTTTGCAGCATGAGCTTTCGTGGGTGAATACCCACTTCTTCGGATGCAAGAAGTGGGTATTCACCACTTGCATCCGACGAAGTGGGTATTCACCCACGAAAGCTCATGCTGCAAAACGTCTGTTAGTCTATAAGGTGCCACCGGATTCTTTGCTGCTTCTACAGAACCAGACTAACACGGCTACCCCTCTGATACAAGCTACTAGAAGACTCAGATTGTGGCCCTCCAGGAAAGGGAGGTGAAAAAACAAGTCAAGCCTGAAAATAAGGGGGACAGGTTAACCCTAAGAGAGGGGTGTGTGTGTGTGTGTGTGTGTGTGTACACAGAGCAGAAATCTGAAGCTATCTCTCAGTTATTGCCTGAGAATAAACTTAAAGCTTGGTACAGCAGAGAAACTATTGCAAACCTGGTCTGTTGTACAAGAGGGGAAACTGAGGCACACCACCTCATGAATTTCATAAATGACCAGTGAGTGGGGTAATTCACTAGCCTGACTATAGAACAAAATGAGGACAGCCTGGAAGTAATTCTTCTGTTTTTCCTGCAATTAGCAAGAAAATTTGTAAAAGGAATTGGTATTATTATTAATACCCCAGGGGGGTGGAAATTGTTTCTTTTGTTTTTCAGACACTCTACAAGCATGCTGGGGCCAGCGGAAGAATAACCCAGAATACCATGGATCTATGTTTTCTGTTGTTTGTCTGGGGTGTTTGTCTTGTTGCTATCACTGTTGTGTTTCAATGAACAGAAAACCTCATGATGTGGGTGGGAGATGGCTTCAAAAGGCTGACCGGAGGTGTGGGGGGGAAGAGATGTGTATGGGAATGCAAAATGCTCAACCAGGAGGCCAGCACCTGTGTAATAGCTACCGTGTACCTGGAAATAGAACGGCAACTAAGGTGGGCCGCACAAGTCCTATGGAAATAATGAGAAGGGGAGGAGCTCACTGGGAATCAATGGAGGGGTGTGTAAAATGGTGTAAATCCAGAGAAGATGTTTGGCACTGTACTACACAAGGGGCAGTGGGACAAATGGAATATCGACACCTTCCACCTTGATGCCTGGCCCTATCAGGAGATGTGTCGCCATATGTCCTGTGCTTTTCCAGGGATACCTGGGCAGGAAGATCCCAAAAGAAAGAGAAAAAAAAGGGGTGAAGTGTTAGGATACAGATATTCAGGCCTGTCTGCAAAGGCCTATACTTTAAGAATTTAGGTGTATTCTTATCACTTAGCTCAGTGGTCCCCAACCTTTTCATCTGGCGGGCGCCAGATGAAGGACCGCGGTGGTGGTTGAGTATCCGCCGAAATGCCACCGAAATTCGACGCCTCTGCATGCTCGACCGCCAGCCAGGACGCGGGTGCATTTAGATGCCCCCGCGGGTGCCATGGCACCCACAGGCACCGCATTGGGGACCCCTGACTTAGCTAGTTATAGAGGTATAAAAAAAAGAATCAGAATCACTGTCTGCCGGTGTAAGAGCCTTCTCTTACTGTAAAAAGAACAGGAGTACTTGTGGCACATTAGAGACTAACACATTTATTTGAGCATAAGCTTTCATGGGCTACAGCCCAGTTCATCGGATGCAGGCAGTGGAAAATACAGTAGGAAGATATATATATACACAGAGAACATGAAACAATGGGTGTTACCATACACACTCTAACGAGAGTGATCAGTTAAGGTGAGCAGGAGAGAAAAAAACTTTTTGTAGTGGTAATGAAAATGGTCCATTTGCAGCAGTTGACAAGAAGTTGTGAGGAATGGGGGGGTTGAGGGGGGGGAAATAAACATGGGGAAATAGTTTTACTTTGGGTAATGACCCATCCACTCCCAGTCTTTATTCAAGCCTAATTTAATGGTGTCCATTTTGCAAATTAATTCCAATTCAGCAGTCTCTTGTTGGAGTCTGTTTTTGAAATTTTTTTGTTGTAATATTTCGACTTTAAGGTCTGTAATCGAGTGACCAGGGAGATTGAAGTGTTTTCCAACTGGTTTTTGAATGTTATAATTCTTGATGTCTGATTTGTGTCTCATAGACTCACAGACTTTAAGGTCAGAAGGGACCATTATGACCATCTAGTCTGACCTCCTGCACAATGCAGGCCATAGAATCTCACCCATCCACTCCTGTAACAAACCCCTAACCTATGTCTGAGTTACTGAAGTCCCCAAATTGTGGTTTGAGGACCTCAAGCTGCAGAGAATCCTCCAGCAAGTGACCCGTGCCCCATGCTGCAGAGGAAGGCGAAAAACCTCCAGGGCCTCTGCCAATCTGCCCTGGAGGAAAATTCCTTCCCGACCCCAAATATGGCGATCAGTTAAACCCTGAGCATGTGGGCAAGACTCACCAGCCAGCACCCAGGAAAGAATTCTCTGTAGTAACTCAGATCCCATCCCATCTAACATCCCATCACAGACCACTGGGCATACTTACCTGCTGATAATCGAAGATCAACTGCCAAATTAATTGCCAAAATTAGGCTATCCCATCATACCATCCCCTCCATAAACGTATCAAGCTTAGTGTTAAAGCCAGATATGTCTTTTGCCCCCACTACTCCCCTTGGAAGGTTGTTCCAGAACTTCACTCCTCTAATTGTTAGAAACCTTCGTCTAATTTCAAGTCTAAACTTCCTAGTGTCCAGTTTATATCCATTTGTTCTTGTGTCCACATTGGTACTAAGCTTAAATAATTCCTCTCCCTCCCTAATATTTATCCCTCTGATATATTTATAAAGGCCCATCATATCCCCCCTCAACCTTCTTTTGGTAAGGCTAAACAAGCCAAGCTCTTTGAGTCTCCTTTCATAAGACAGGTTTTCCATTCCTCGGATCATCCTAGTAGCCCGTCTCTGAACCTTTTCCAGTTTGAATTCATCCTTCTTAAACATGGGAGACCAGAACTGCACACAGTATTCCAGATGAGATCTCACCAGTGCCTTCTATAACGGTACTAACACCTCCTTATCTTTGCTGGAAATACCTCGCCTGATGCATCCTAAAATTGCATTAGCTTTTTTAACAGCCATATCACATTGGCGGCTCATAGTCATCCTGTGATCAACCAATACTCCGAGGTCCTTCTCCTCCTCCGTTACTTCCAGCTGATGTGTCCCCAATTTATAACTAAAATTCTTGTTATTAATCCCTAAATGCATGACCTTGCACTTTTCACTATTAAATTTCATCTTATTACTATTACTCCAGTTTACAAGGTCATCCAGATCTTCCTGTAGGATATCCCGGTCCTTCTCTGTGTTAGCTTTTTGTGCCAAGGTCAGTAATAAAAAGATTAAATAAGATTGGTCCCAAAACTGATCCCTGAGGAACTCCACTAATAACCTCCTTCCAGCCTCACAGTTCACCTTTCAGTAGGACCCGTTGTAGTCTCTCCCTTTTAACCAGTTCCTTATCCACCTTTCAATTTTCATATTGATCCCCATCTTTTCCAATTTAACTAATAATTCCCCATGTGGAACCGTATCAAATGCCTTACTGAAATTGAGGTAAATTAGATCCACTGCATTTCCTTTGTCTAAAAAATCTGTTACCTTCTCAAAGAAGGAGATCAGGTTGGTTTGGCACGATCTACCTTTTGTAAAACCATGTTGTATTTTGTCCCAATTATTCTTTTACGTAGAGACTGTCCAGTTTGGCCAATGTACATGGCAGAGGGGCATTGCTGGCACATGATGGCATATATCACATTGGTAGATGTGCGGGTGAATGAGCCTCTGATAGTGTGGCTGATGTGATTAGGTCCTATGATGGTGTCCCCTGAATAGATATGTGGACAGAGTTGGCAACAGGCTTTGTTGCAAGGATAGGTTCCTGGTTTAGTGTTTTTGTTGTGTGATCTGTGGTTGCTGGTGACTGTTTGCTGAACTGAACTCAACTGAATTGCTCAAATAAATTTGTTAATCTCTAAGGTGCCACAAGTACTCCTGTTCTTTTTGCAGATACAGACTAACATGGCTGCTACTCAGAAACTTCTCTTACTGTGACAGTCTGAGGCCCTATTCTTAGGTTAAGTAAGGCCTTTGGCTAAGCAGCAGAGGCAGCCATAAACTGGGAAGTGAACGGTCACATCCTCACATTCCAAACTAGTCACATTGAAATAAGGCAATCTGGGGCTGTTCGGAAGGTGATCCAATCTATCACCTCCAGAGAAAGGGAAGAGCCTAGCAGATGTAAAAGGAAATTTAGTTTGATAGCATCCTGTCTGGTAAGAACTCACTTATCAGTAGCTGGGATGTGAAATCCTCATTTCTGTATTGTTCTATCATTGTCATCTCCACTTCCCTATTGTTTGTCTGTATAATCTCTGTCTGGTTCTGTGATTGTTTCTGTCTGCTGTATAATTAATTTTTTTGGGTGTAAACCAATTAAGGTGGTGGGCTATAATTGGTTAAATAATCATGTTACAGTATGTTAGGATTGGTTAGTTAAAATTCAGTAAAATGATTGGTTAAGGTAGAGCTAAGCAGAACTCAAGTTTTACTATCTAGTCTGCAGTCAATCAGGAAGGAAGGCTCTGGGTGTCAGAGCTGGGAAGGGGGACACTAAGGAAGGAAACTGGAATCCTGCTTGCTGGACGTTCACCCAATAAACATCGAATTGTTTGCACCTTTGGACTTGGGGTGTTGTTGCTCTCTGTTCATGTGAGGACCAGGGAAGTGAGCAGGTGAAGGAATAAGCCCCCTAACATGGGGGGAACCCTTCCTGTGCTATTCCCAGCTTTGGCCAGCATGGCCAATCTGTGACTTTTATGAGCACTTAATTTACTCTCCCCAAAATGACAATCTGACAGACCCAAACTTGCTGATGTTATTTACACAATGTGGTTTCCTACTGGCAATAATGATGGCAGCTCTCGCTCTCCACTGTGTAAATATTTATCCCAAAAGCAGATATGGATCCAGTAGAGACCTTGCAGTCCTGTCCCTGGCAGCATTGTATGTCCTTCCTCCATCCATGACAAATCAACTTGCCAGGTGCCAGAGCTTGAGGAGGAACAGGATGTGACCCTTGTACAAGGAACTCCAGAACCTGGGGGTGGGGGAAGGGGCATTGTGGCAGAATCTACAGAGAAACTTGCCCAAATGGTTTGATATATTGGGATTATGGTGGCGGGGAGGGGATGAAATTAGCACATAATCCCAGAAACACAACACAAACCGAGCAGCCACAGCAGAGACAGAACAGCTCCTGTCCATCCAGGAAAGTCTCCTTTGTACATGGGCTGTTTCCTCCTCTACCCTCTTGTCACTTTTGCTGCTGCAGTGCTTTTAATGGAGTTCATTCCCAACCAGTTTAATCCCTAATCCAGAGTGGGAGGCATAGGCACCAACTTTTCCTGGCGCCGGTGGGTATTTGAGCCCCCCGTCCTGCCCCTGCTGTGCCCCCATTCCAACCCCTTCCCCAAAGTCTCTGCCCCAACTCTGCCCCCTCCTTGCCCCAATTGGACTCCTGCCCCAAATCTCCTCCCCGGCCCCGCCTGCCCCCCCGAGTGCACCATGTTCCCGCTCCTCCCCCCTCCCTCCCAGCGCTTGCCGCCACGAATCAGCTGTTTCACTGCAGGAAGCGCTGGGAGGGAGGAGAAGCGGAGCCACGATGTGCTCAAGGGAGGAGGCGGAGCGGAGGCGGAGTTGAGCTGGGGCAGGGGGCTGGGTGGGGAGCTGCTGGGGGGGGGCAGAGCACCCACCAATTTTTCCCCGTGGGTGCTCCAGCCCCGGAGCACCCATGGAGTCGGCGCTTATGATGGGAGGGTGGGAATCTGGCTCACCTGGGATCTCCCCAATGGTGGAAAGTGCAGAGCCTGAACCGCTTCCCTTGGCCTGCTGGGCCATTTCATGGGGCATTAGGTTCAGGATGTAGATACTTGGCAGGATTTACACCAATTGAGGGTTTGGGCCATTATTAAAGCAAATGCACAGACGTGAGGAGAGACCAGGCTGCAGAGGCTTCCGGCAAGTTCTGTGGCATTACCCTTTCACCCGTTGAAAATGACAGTTCTGCGGTGGGTGCATAGCAGCCAAGTGTCACCTGGGTTTAGAATGTGGCCTGTAGTGAAGGGTCTTTTCTGAGCTGCAGTAAATGGTTACTATTCAGTGATGGCCATTGTTCCTAATCCACCTCACCTGTTACTCCCAGACTTTAGGCATCGGGGGTTCGGGGGAAGGGAGGATGGACGAGCTACAAACCCTTTCACCTCTGAATGTCCAGCTCACAGCACATCTGGAGGATGACTGGCATGACTAGCCTTGCTCTAGTGTGTCATTGCCTAGATTCTACGGAGTCCAGCTGAGGTTAGTGACTGACAGTCACTATCATCTGGTGGCAACGCAGTGACTCGTGAAAGGAGCCTAACAGGTCCCAATCCAGGGCTTCATGGACAGGTGGCAACATCACAAAAGACCCCACCACAATTGGCCCTGATGCCAATTGGTACCCTCAGTGTAGCAGCCCAGGGCAGAAAGGACCAGGAAGAGTCAATTCCCCTCTCACTGCTGGCAGGGATCCCTTTGGGTGAGCATTGCCATTGAGGCACTTTGGACAGGCAGGGCGAGACAGGAGGAGCTTGCACCAACATGGCCAGTGTTGTACCTGTTGTCTGGTAATAATCAGAAAGAACTCTGGCAGTAGGAGTTGAATAATGAGAGACCTGGGATTGTCTCAGTTCCTGGGGCAGTAGGTGCTGGGGAGTGCTGGGGCAGAGGCAAAGGACACACAAAGGGAGCTTTGGAGTGAAAGCAGGGTCCGAAGCTGGGCGATGAAATGCAATTGGCATGGACAGTCAGTGTCGGGTTTGTTACAGCTGCCCAGTCACCCTGCTTGTTCTATATCAATGCAAAGCTCTAATGACCAGGGCTGGTGCAAGGATGTTTCACGCCCTAGGCAAAACTTCCACCTTGCGCCCTCCCCCATCCCTGCAAGCCTGGGAAGCAGGAGAAGTGAAGCAGCCACTGCGTGCTCGGGGAGGAGGCGGGGCAGGGGTGAGCTGGGGCGGGGAGTTCCCCTGCGTGCCGCCCCCCCCTTACTTGCTGTAGGCGGCCCTCCCCCGCGCTCCCCTGCCCCAGCTCCCTCAGCCTAAATGCCAGCGGCAACCGGGTCGGACAAAGATCCGGCCGCTGCGGTCGCCGCCGAAGAAAATGCCACCCCCCAAATCCTAGTGCTCTAGGCGACCGCCTAGGTCGCCTAAATGGTTGCACCGGCCCTGCTAATGACAGCACTTTCCCTGTGCAGTCACCCAAACTGGTAGTTCACAACCCAAACACTTTTCACTGTGAAAGAGTGGAGAGATAAGCAAGAAAAAGGCCATGCACTACTTAAACACTGCCACTGCAGTCCCATGGGGGAGAGGAGCAGTCCTGGCATCAGCCCAAGAGGCAATGGCCAGAAAAAGTCCGAGAACTCTCTCCTATCGGGGCAAGCCCAAATGTGAGCTGCTAGATTTGCAACATGCTTCTGTCTTGGCATAACCGTATCAGGAAGGCCATTATCAAAAACAAAAAGAAGGGCAATCATGAGTCCTCCAAAGAACCAAGACACAGATAAGGATTGCAACAGCCCTGTCTAATGAACCCCGGACAGATCCTGTGATATTCTGGGAAGGAACAAATCAGAGAAAAGGATTGGAAAAGGTTGAACTGAAGATGGGCCTGGTTCAGAACCCCAGATCCAAACACCCCCAGAACTGGGAGGGCACAATCAGTGCTTGATCCAGATCTTGAAGGAAAATTTGTTGCCACTAATGCCTTAAGATATTTGGGCTAGTTGATTGGGGTCATCTCAGTTCAACCAAGGTAGGGTGACCAAATGTCCCGATTTTATAGGGACAGTCCTGATTTTTGGGTCTTTTTCTTATACAGGCTCCTATTACCCCCACCCCCGTCCCGATTTTTCACATTTGCTGTCTGGTAACCGTAAACCAAGGAGACAGCCAGGCAGTTTGGGAAAAGGCGTGGAGCAGGTCTCTGGTGCCCTCCAGCAGGGCCGGAGTCCAAACGCACTGGGAAATGTTCAGTAAAGGGCCTATTTCGCACAGTTTTAAACTGGGTGTGGTTTTGGTGGTTTGGATACTGGTCTTCTTAGCCCCAACCCCCCACCGGTCATGGGCAACATTTGAATGAGAGCTGGGCAAACCAGGGATCATTAAGATTCAGATCCCACTTTAGCTGAATTCACTAAGTTCAAAGTGATCATCTTCTAGTCCAAGAGGACTCTTCCAGTTGGTATGGCTACTTCCACCTTTTCCTGTTCTCTGTATGTATAAATATCTTCTGTCTGTGTGCTCCATTCTATGCATCCGAAGAAGTGAGCTGTAGCCCACAAAAGCTTATGCTGAAATAAATTTGTTAATCTCTAAGGTGCCACAAGTACTCCTAATAAATGAGTGTACCCCAAAGTAACAGGCAAATCTGGTAACAAATGTCTGTGTTGTAATTAAACTATTTGACACTTTATGAAACTCTTAGACACTTAATGATTTTAAAAACAAAAAATAATAGATTATCACAACTATTGTGTTGTATTATGATGTCAGCCATAGTTATGCACCACTACCACTGACATGCTATGAAATAATGTAAAAATAATATAATATAAACATGAAAAAATAGAATAAAATAAAATTAAATTACATTTTGAAATTTTCTAGACCAGGAAAGGAGACTGTATGTATAGATTCAAAGGGCCTGAAACTCTTTACACTAAAGTCCCCACCCACTTCACTGTGCCAAACTGGTTAACAGGGGCCTTGCTGCTTATGAGAATCAGGCCCATAGATTTTAAGATCCAAAAGAACCACTGTGATCTGATGTCCTGAATAGTGCAGGCCATTGTATTTCACCAAGGGATTCCTGCAGTGGAGGCTAGGGTTGCCAACTTTCTACTTGCACAAAACCGAACAGCCTAGGCCAGGGTTAGGCAATCTATGGCACACGTGCCAAAGGCGGCATGAGAGCTGATTTTCAGTGGCACTCACACTGCCTGGGGCCTGGCCACCGGTCCGGGGGGCTCTGCATTTTAATTTAATTTTAAATTAAGCTTCTTAAACATTTAAAAAACCTTATTTACTTTACATACAATAGTTTAGTTATATATTATAGACTTATAGAAAGAGACCTTCTAAAAACATTAAAATGCATTACTGGCACGCGAAACCTTAAATCAGAGTGAATAACTGAAGACTCGGCATAGCACTTCTGAAAGGTTGCCGACCCCTGGCCTAGGCAGCAGTGACCATGATGAGATGTTGAGTTCAGGATCCGGACAAAAGGAATAAAGGAGAGTAGCAAAATACGGACTCTGGACTTCAGAAAAGCAGACTTTGACTCCCTTAGGGACCTGATGGGCAGGATCCCCTGGGAAGCTAATATGAGGGGGACAGGAGACCAGGAGAGCTGGCTGTATTTTAAAGAAGCCTTATTGTGGGCGCAGGAACAAACCATCCCGAAGTGCAGAAAGAATAGCAAATATGGCAGGCAACCAGCTTGGCTTAACAGTGAAATCTTCAGTGAGCTTAAACACAAAAAGGAAGCTTACAAAAAGTGGAAATGACTAGGGAGGAGTATAAAAATATTGCTCGAGCATGCAGAGGTGTATCAGGAAGGCCAAGGCACAATTGGAGTTGCAGCTAGCAAGGGATGTGAAGGGTAACAAGAAGGGTTTCCAGAGGTATGTTAGCAACAAGAAGAAAGTCAGGGAAAGTGTGGAACCCTTACTGAATGGGGGAAGCAACATAGTGACAGATGATATGGAAAAAGCTGAAGTACTCAATGCTTTTTTTGCCTTGGTCTTCATAGACAAGGTCAGCTCCCAGACTGCTGCACTGGGCAGCACAGTATGGGTAGGAGGTGACCAACCCTCAGTGGTGAAAGAACAGGCTAAGGACTAGAAAAGCTGGATGTGCACAAGTCAATGGGTACAGATTGAATGCATCCAAGGGTGCTGAGGAAGTTGGCTGATGTGATTGCAGACCCATTGGCCATTATCTTTGAAAATTCTTAGCGATCGAGGGAGGTCCCGGATGATTGGAAAAAGGCAAATATAGTGCCCATATTTTAAAAAGGGAAGAAATAGAACCTGGGGAACTACAGACTGGTCAGCCTCACTTCAGTCCCCAGCAAAATCATGGAGCAGGTCCTCAAGGAATCCATTCTGAAGCACTTGGAGGAGAGGAAGGTGATCGGGAACAGTCAATATGGATTCACCAAGGGCAAGTCATGCCTGACCAACCTGATTGCCTTCTATGATGAGATAACTGGCTCTGTGGATATTGGGAAAGCGGTGGATGTGATATATCTTGACTTAGCTTTTGATATAGTCTCCCACAGTTCTGCTTCTCATGGGGGGACTTCTGGTTTTGGTTTTGATACGGTTCCTCTCGGTTCTCATGGGGGACTTCAATCACCCAGATATCTGTTGGGAGAGCAATACAGCAGTGCACAGACAATCCAGGAAGTTTTTGGAAAGTGTAGGAGATAATTTCTATTTCTACTGCACTGGGCAGCACAGCATGGGGAGGAGATGACCAGCCCTCTGTGGAGAAAGAAGTGGTTCAGGACTATTTAGAAAAGCTGGATGAGCACAAGTCCATGGGGCTGGATGCGCTGCATCCGACGGTGCTAAAGGAGTTGGCGGATGTGATTGCAGAGCTGTTGGCCATTATCTTTGAAAACTCATGGCGATCAGGGGAGATCCCGGATGATTGGTGAAAGGCTAATATAGTGCCCATCTTTAAAAAAGGGAAGAAATAGAACCTGGGGAACTACAGACTGGTCAGCCTCACTTCAGTCCCCAGCAAAATCATGGAGCAGGTCCTCAAGGAATCAATTCTGAACCACTTAGAGGAGAGGAAAGTGATCAGGAACAGTCAGCATGGATTCACCAAGGGCAAGTCATGCCTGACTAACCTAATTGCCTTCTATGGTGAGATAACTGGCTCTGTGGATGAGGGGAAAGCAGTGGATGTGTTATTCCTTGACTTTAGCAAAGCTTTTGATACGGTCTCCCACAGTATTCTTGCCAGCAAGTTAAAGAAGTATGGGCTGGATGAATGGACTATAATGTGGATAGAAAGTTGGCTAGATCATCGGGCTCAATAGATAATGATCAATGGCTCCATGTCCAGTTGGCAGCCAGTATCAAGTGGAGTGCCCCAAGGGTCAGTCCTGGGGCCAGTTTTGTTCAATATCTTCCTTAATGATCTGGAGGATGGCGTGGACTGCACCCTCAGCAAGTTTGCAGATGACACTAAACTGGGAGGAGTGGTAGATATGCTGGAGGGTAGGGATAGGATACAGAGGGACCTAGACAAATTAGATGATTGGGCCAAAAGAAATATGATGAGGTTCAACAAGGACAAGTGCAGAGTCCTGCATTTAGGAAGAAAGAATCCCATGCACTGCTACAGGCTGGGGACTGACTGGCTAAGCAGCAGTTCTGCAGAAAAGGACCTGGGGATTACAGCAGACAAGAAGCTGGATATGAGTCAGCAGTGTGCCCTTGTGGCCAAGCAGCAAAGAATCCTGTGGCACCTTATAGACTAACAGACGTTTTGCAGCATGAGCTTTCGTGGGTGAATACCCACTTCTTCGGATGCAAGTGACTTGCATCCGAAGAAGTGGGTATTCACCCACGAAAGCTCATGCTGCAAAACGCCTGTTAGTCTATAAGGTGCCACAGGATTCTTTGCTGCTTCTACAGAACCAGACTAACACGGCTACCCCTCTGATACTTGTGGCCAAGAAGGCCAACTGCATATTGGGCTGTATTAGTAGGAGCATTGCCAGTAGATCAAAGGAAGTAATTATTCTGCTCTATTCAGCACTGGTGAGGCCACACCTGGAGCATAGTGTCCAGTTTCGGTCCCCCCCCCACTACAGAACGGACATGGACAAATTGGAGAGTCCAGCAGAGGGCAAAGAAAATGATTAGGGGGGCTGGGGCACATGATTTACGAGGAGAGGCTGAGGGAACTGAGGTTATTTAGTTTGCAGAAGAGATGAGTGAGGGCGGATTTGATAGCAGCCTTCAACTACCTAAAGGTGGTTCCAAACAGGATGGAGCTAGGCTGTTCTCAGTGGTAGCAGATGACAGAACAAGGAGTAATGGTCTCAAGTTGCAGTGGGGGAGGTTTAGGTTGGATATTAGGAAACACTATTTCACAAGGAGGGTGGTGAAGAACTGGAATGGGTTACCTAGGGAGGTGGTGGAATCTCCTTCCTTAGAGGTTTTTACGGCCCGGCTTGACAAAGCCCTGGCTGGGATGATTTAGTTGGGTTTGGTCCTGCTTTGAGCAGAGGGTTGGACTAGATACCTCCTGAGGTCCCTTCCAACCCTGAGATTCTATGATTCTATGAACACCCTTGTGCTGCCCCCTGCCCTGCCCCTCCTCCGAGACCCTGCCCATGCCCCATCTGTTCTCTGAGGCCCTGCTCACCGCTCACTCCATCTCCCCCACCTTCTGTCGCTTGCTCTCCTCACCCTCACTTACTCGCTCATTTTCATCGGGCTGGCTCAGGGGGTTGGGGTGTGGGAGTGGGTGACGGCTGTGGGGGGGTGCAGGCTCTGGGGTGGGGCCAAATATGAGGACTTCAGAGTGAGGGAGGAGGCTTCAGGCTGAGTCAGTGTGTTGGGATGTGAGAGGGGGCAAGAGGGTGCGGGAACTGTTGTGGGGCTGGGACTGAAGTATTTGGGGGGCAGGAGGCTGCTCTGGGCTGGGACTGAGGGAATGGGATGGCGGGAGGGGGATCAGGGCTGGAGCAGGGGGTTGGGGCGTGGGGGGAAGTGAGGGCTTTGGTTGGGGGTGTGGGCTCTGATGTGGGGCTGGGGATGAGGGATTTGGGGTGCAGGAGGGGGTTGGGGCTGAGGAGTTCAGAGGGTGGGAGGGGGATCAGGGCTGGGGCAAGGGTTTGGGGCACAGGAGGAGGTCAGGGGTGCAGGCCCTGGGCAGCGCTTACCTCAAGCAGCTCCTGGAATCAGCGGCATGTCCCCCCTCCGGCTCCTACGCGGAGGAGCAGCCAGGTGCTTGAGGCGCGCTGCCCCGTCCGCAGGTGCCATCCGCACAGCTACCTTGGTCATGGTTCCCGGCCAATGGCAGCTGTGGGAGCTGTGCTTGGGGTGGGGGCAGAGTACGGGGCTCCCTGGCTGCCCCTACACATAGGAGCTGGAGGGGGAACATACCAGCTGCTTCCCGGGAGCCACACGGTGTGGAGGCTAGCAGGGAGCCTGTCAGCCCCACTGTGTGGTGCCGCCAACCAGACAGTCAATGGCCCAGTCAGTGGTGCTGACCGGAGCTGCCAGGATCCCTTTCCGACTGGGTGTTCCGGTCGAAAACCAGGCACCTGGTCACCCCAGCGGAGGCAGTTATTCTCTCTGTTACCAAAGGGAAATATATCAGACCCAATAACATGTGTGAGCCTTTATTTGTGGGGACTGTCCCAATCATGCACCACCATTGGACACAAATACACTTCATATACTGAAGAGTAAAACCCAAATTCCTGCACGCTACTTCTCCCACAATAACTGCAAGTGTGTAGGTTGAAAAGCAAGGTGAATTCTGCTGTGCAGTGGGTGCAGGCTGTTGAGAGCCTACATAGAAGGGATCTGTGTGCCATGGTGCTGCTCCATAGGTGCGCCATCTGCCCCACTGCAGGAGGGGGTCAGAAGGCATGGGATAGCTAGTGTCTTTGCAAATTCGTGCATCCACCAGCCAAACTGTCTCTATCTGTAGCTGTAAACACCATAGGGGGTGCATGGCAGCAGCAGAGGCTGCAGGAGCAGCTATGAAATGTCTCCACATGTGCTTGCCCACCTGGGGGAAGCATTCTGTAACCCCCATGGAGGACCACCACTCAAGACCTTTTGTTCCGGCTTTGCATAGCTGAGGGGCATTTGGGCCTAATTGCAAATTCCAAGGTGGCAGATCTAAGGGATAAACCTGACTGCTTCTAGTGGCACCTAGATACTCAGGAGAACATGAAGAAGTTTCCCTGCCTTCCAGCACCCGGTACATCAAACTATTTGTTACTTACCAAAAGAGAGACAGCATGGGAGATAATGGCTCTGCTAGCCCAGCCTTCCTCCCTCTGCTTTTTACTTGTAGGCTAAATCCAATGCAGGCCCCAGTTCGGTAAAGTACTGAACAGACATGCAAATCCCATTGACTTCAGTGCAATATAATCACATGTTTAAGTGCTTTGATGAACTGGGGAGATAATCTTCCAGGTGTCTCTGTATGCCAGTAGGTAACCTAGGGTTCTTGAGTCTCTCTGTGTATTGAAGATTTGGAGTGGACCCGTTGCTGTTTGCAATGTGACTTCTGCTCCGTGTTCACTCCCTTTATCTGTCGCTCTGCATCCCCAAAAGGGCCAGTATCCCCCATGGAGATTGCTAGAGCGCAGAACCATGCTCAGAAGCTCCCCACAAGTTTGCCCCTGACATGTACCCTACCCTCAGAATCACATCAGTTTCCTCCAAGGCATTGTACACTTTCTCCCTGGCCCCAGTGTGGAGAGCACTAAGCCCCGAGGGAGCAAAAATTTTCACATCCCTGATGCATTTTTTTATGGCTACTGTTTGCTCTCAACTCAGCTTGCAATCTGAGACTGCAGTTTTGAGTCCACTTACAAACCAAGCAAGATTTGGCCTGGCCTGTACTCAGGTGGGAGACCTTCAAGGAAAATGCAAGGTACTGCAGGCAGGGCTGGCTCCAGCTTTTTTGCAGCCCAAAGAGGGAGAAGAAGAAAAAGAAAAAAAAGCTGTGATTGGCGGCAC
This sequence comes from Mauremys mutica, assembly GCF_020497125.1. NCBI lineage: Eukaryota > Metazoa > Chordata > Testudines > Geoemydidae > Mauremys > Mauremys mutica. Next base: position 32,534,693 of record NC_059087.1, on the reverse strand, counting down.
TTCGGCGGCTGCTCTCCCGCGCCGCTTCATTCTTTGGCAGCAATTCGGCGGCCGGGCCTTCCTGCCAAGAGGGACTGAGAGACCCGCCGACGAATTGCTGCCGAAGACCCGGACATGCCGCCCCCTTCCATGGGCTGCCCCAAGCACCAGCTTGCTGCGCTGGTGCCTGGAGCCAGCCCTGACTGCAGGAAGAGATATTGGTGATCTAGTAAAGAGTGTATTTCCCATTGAGTCAGTAGTGATCCAGTGCCCCAGCTCGGTGCTAGTGAACCCTGTGCTACTAGCATTGCTGGCTTTCAGCTGAAATGTAAAACCAAGGCCCTCATCGCTTGGGATTATTAACAACCACATAGAATTTTTTGCAAGAGCCAAGATGTTAACCCTAGAGCAATGAGGAGTCCAGTGACACCTGTGCTACAGCATGGCCAGAGGGCAGCAGGAGAGGGTTAGAAGGGAGCCTTATTCCCTGTAAGGGGAAGAAAGTTTGCTATAGATTAACTAGAGCACCTGACGCCAATTAGAGCACCAGCAATCAGTCACATGATAAAAACCCCTGCTTCAATCAGACAGTGTGGGAGTTGGAGCAGAAAGGATTGGTGCTGGAGCAGAGAACAGTTTGGAGGAGTTGGAGCAGAAAGGATTGGTGCTGGAGCAGAGAACAGTTTGGAGGAGTTGGAGCAGAAAGGATTGGTATTGGAGCAGAGAACAGTTTGAAGGGAAGCAGAAGACAGTTTGGAGAAGTGCTGCGGTGGGCTAAGAAGTCCTAGACCCTAGGTAAGGGGCACCTGGCTTGTGCAGAGGGAGGGCAGGAAGCCCCTCCACAAGCTGAAGGGCAGGAGAGGGAAGTAGCCCAGGGGAAGGAACCGCCAGTTCAAGTGGTTCACCACTAACCTCAGGGCCCCTGGGTTGGGACCTGGAGTAGAGGGCGGGCCCAGGTCCCTCCCTCTCCACTCCCCTCCTCTAGGACACTAGTGGGGCAATTAATATTCCAATTTAGGGGCAAGAAATGGCGCCTTGAACCCCCCCCCAAAGAAGAGAAAGTGCGAGACCCATCATAATAGTGCCGGCAATTTGCCACACGTGGTGTCAGGGGTGGGATTTGCGCGCTGGGGACTTAAACCGAGTTAACCAAAACCCTCCCGTCCTTAAGATGGACGACGTGGTCAAGGCCCTAATACAAGCCACCGCAGCCCAGCAGGAGGCTACCCGGGTCCAAGCAACTGCCCAACAGGAGGCGACGCGGATGCAGCAGGAGACTAATCATCTGTTGCTGAGTCAGACTGCCCAGGACCGAGCCCTGCTGAAAGACCTGGTGAACCAGATGAAGGCCCTTATGGAACTGAACCGCAACTGTGAAGGGACCTGGACCATACGGGCCAGCCACTGCCTACAGAAAATGACACGGGAGGATGATGTGGAGGCATACCTCCTGGCTTTTGAAAGAGCAGCCCTGCGGGAGGCCTGGCCCCGAGATCAGTGGTCTGGTATCCTCGCCCCATTCCTGTGTGGGGAGGCCCAGAAGGTCTACTACGATATGGCCGCAGAGACTGAAGCAGAAGGCAGAGATCTTGGCCAGATCTGGAGTAACGATGGCATTGCGAGCCCAGAGGTTCCATGAGTGGCAGTATACGGGGGACAAGACACCCCAATCACAACTGTTTGACCTGATCCACCTGATCCAGAAATGGCTGCGCCCTGAAGCCCTCAGCTCTGAGAAAATGATGGAGGTCCTGGTACTGGACCTGTATATGAGGGGGCTACCACCAGGCCTCCGGGCTTGGGTTGGCCAGAATGACCCCTCCACCTATGATGAGTTGGTCTCCCTTGTGGAAAGACAGCTGGCAGCCCGTGAACTGTTCCAGACCCCAGGTGGGGAGACACGGCAATCCAGGAAGCCAACCCCAAACCCAAGGCGAGAACTACAGGAGAACTGTAACAAAGAGGAAAGACACTGAGGAATGGCCCGAGGCCAAGAAGGGACCTGGGGGTTTGGGAAGAGAGGTGGGGGGCTGGCCAAATAGCCCCAGGCAGAGGGTGACAACCGGAATAAGGGGGTGGTGTTATGAGTGTGGGGAATTGGGGCATATAGCAGCCCAATGCCCCAACAGGGAAGAACCTATGCAGTGTAATCTGGGGAATTACGGGGAGCAATGTGGCCTAATCGGCCTGGTAGGGGTCACAATGACCTCACATGGGTATACAAGATCAGTAAAAATGAATGGTATTAAGACCATAGCATTAATAGATACTGGGAGTGCTGTCACGCTGGTCTCGGGGAAGTTGGTGGGGCGAGACCAACTAACCCGGGCCAAAAACACAGGGGTAACGTGCGTTCATGGCACTGTGAATTTCTACCCCACAATCTTGTACATACTCCACGAACTGAGCATTTGAGCTTGTTCCAGAATCTGGGATGAGCCTATGTTGTCAAAACTGAAATGCTCAAAATAGCACATGCATGTGAATGGACACAGGGTGCTAAAATTAAATTAAACCAGGGGTTCTCAAACTGGAGGTCAGGACCCCTCAGGAGGTCACGAGGTTAATACTGGGGGTCATGAGCTGTCAGCCTCCACCTCAAACCCTGCTTTGCCTCCAGCATTTATAATAGTGTTAAATATATAAAAAAGTGTTTTCAATTTATAATGGGGGGGGGGTCGCACTCAGAGGTTTGCTATGTGAAAGGGTCACCAGGACAAAAGTTTGAGAACCACTGAATTAACCCCTCTGGAGCCTCAGGGAATGCAGGGGAGGGGGGGTCTCCCTTGGTAGGGTTGGGAAGGATATTGCTCTTCTCATGTGATCCCTCCCCCAGTGGCTAATTTTAAATGAAGCTGCCCTCCCCTGACATGAATCTCCCTATGGCATTGAAATTACATATAGACTATAACTTGGCATTGAGAAGTGGAAGGGATGGGAGCCCTAATGGAAAAGCGAACAGCTCGGCTCTTCTGCAAGCCTCAAACTGCTGAATGAGCTTTAGGGTGGGGAAGGCTGTGCCTCCCAAACAGCCTGGCCCTGCTCCCTATCCGACCTCCACCCACTTCCTGCCCCCTGACTGCCCGCCCCCCTCAGAATCCCCAACCCATCCTGCTCCTTGTCCCCTCACTGTCCCCCAGAGACCCCCCCCACCACCCTGGGACCCCACCCCTGCTCCCTGTCTGCCCCAACCCCTATTCCCCCCCCCCGCTGAGTCCTGACAGACCCCCCTTGGAATGCCCCCAATCCAACTCTCCCATTCCCTGCCCCCTGACCGCTCCCCCAACCTCTGCCCCCTCCCTGTGCCCTGACTGTCCCCAGGACTCCCTGTCCCTTAGCCAACGCCCCCGGCCCCAGCCTCTTACCCCCGGCTCCCTCCTCACCCGGAGCCTCAGCGCGTCGCTGAACAGCTGCTGTGTCTCCGGCGGGGCCCAAGCTCCGCCCCGCTCAGAGCCGTGTGGGGAGGGGGCGGGGCTGGGAGCTCCCCGCCGAGCGGAGGGAGCTGAGCTCAGCCTGGAGCTCCAAGCCCCGCCCCCTCACCACGCGGCTCTGAGGGGGCGGGGCTCAGGGGCCCCGCTGGGGCCATGCTGCGGCGCTGTCTGAGGACGCCACTTGATGCACTAAGGCTCCAGGAGAGGGGCAGAGGCAGGAGCCTCAGCTGTTCTCTTGGGGGCCCCTGCGGAGCCCAGGGCTCAGGGCAAATTGCCCCACTTGCCCCCCCCCCGGGCAGCCCTGGGATTAGGGCTGTGAAGACAGTTTCTTTCAGAGCAGCAGGACTAGATGTCTGGATGTCGCACAGCCAAAGGGCAAGGAGCATTCTGCTGCTCAGCGCTGAGCGAGAAGGAACATTTGCAGCAGAAGCATGAGAGGGTCCAGGAGTCCAGTAAAAAGTCAGGAAATGCACCTGCAGGTGCCTGTCCGATTCAGATCTCGATTGGGTGCTGTCAAGGGCCCTCAGCAAAGAGCCTGTCATGCCACATGCCATTTAGCTGAGCCCTGGCGGGATCCTTATCAGGCAGGATAACGAGGGTGATGCTGCAGCTGGGAACAGGGAAGATCCTGCCAATGTCCCTAAATGCCAGGATGTGACCTCACATTAGATCAGGAGGACCAGTTTGGAGATGACAGCAGTGAAAACTCTGGAGAGGGGGATGTGCCTGGCCAGAGACCGGAAGTCCAGGTGGTTACTGCAACTCTCTAACCCCTCCCTCCCATTGTTTTCTAGAGAAATTGTCCTTTCAACACTGCGGATTTTGTAGGTTATGGCCAAATAATTTACTGTCCTGGATATTATGCCCTGCATTGCTGTGTGTGTGTGTGTCTGGGGGGTAGTGCAGACGCCACAACATTTTCGTGGCCTCCTCTCTCTTCCCCTCCCCTCCACCAGCCTCTGCTGGGCACAATCCCAGGTGGATGCAGAGCACTGGGGGGAAAGGTTTGGGAAAAGCCAGCTTTGCTGTTTATCCAAGAGTTCAGAGTATGGGCTGTAGGGCTTGTGCTGAAGCCCACGGTCTTTATCAAGTTCAAAACTAGAAATCAGTGCCCCTCTGTCCGTTTCACCGCAGGCAGGCAGGTCGGGGTGGAGGGGTTCAAACATGGCTTGGATCAATGCTCTCCGTCCTAGCTCAGGCTTTGGTTGGTTTCCTTCGTTTCCCCCCAGTCCTGGTAGCTTGTTCTGGGAAGTTTCTCAGGCAGCAGGAATTCTCCATGGTCTTTCAGGAGAACTGGGAGTGCAAACCTGCTCGGGCCTCCATAATAGCCAGGTCCCTACCAAATTCAGGGCTCACTTTGACTAATTTACAAACCCTCTCACCTTGAAATTGACCAACATCACCATTTCAGATGTTTCCACCTGGTATTGTAACCATGGGGGTCCCGACCAACCTGGGAGAATGGGGGAGTTCAGAGGTTGTTGTGAGGGGGTCACAGCATTGTCACCCTCACTTGTGTGCTGCCTTCAGACCTGGGCTCCAAGGGCAGCAGCCAGCAACATTTCTGAAGCTAGAGGAGGTTCCCAGATGTGCAGGTGGGGCCCTGCTGTTGGGAGCACCTCGGCTCCTACCATTTTCGGGGCACCCAGAGAAGTGGACCCTTGAGCCCCAGAAGGAACTGCAAGGAAAGCCCCGAGCTCTCACTGCAGAGGCCTGGCAGAAGCCCCGAGCCCAGGCACCCAGAGCGCCGGCAGGAGTTGGGAGGGGCATGAAAGTCCTGAGCCCAGTGCCCCAGCACTGGCTGCAGCCACAGGGGGCCAGAAGCTCTGAGTCTGGGCACCCAGAGACATGACTGGAGCAGAAGCTGCCAAGGCCAAAGCCCTGAGCCCAAACACCGAGCTGATGCAGCACACTCACTAGTGCATTGCCTCTGCAGGTGCGTCTGATATCCCCACGGAGAGGAAGTCCTGTCCCCAGCCGGGCAGAGAAACAGCTAGGAGGCCCCTACTGGGTTCTCCTGGCTGGGGGGTCCAGCAGGACGGGAAGATTGCATTTCATGGGGCAGGGCTAATTCGATCTAGCCAAAAAAGGGACAACAAGAACCAACAGCTGCCAGCTGAAGCCAGAGAAATTCAAATGAGACGTAGGCACACATTTTTGACAGTGAGGGAAACTAGCCACTGGAACAAATTACCCAGGGGAGAGGTGGAGTCTCTGTTTCCTGGTGTCCTCACGTCACAACTGCCTGTCATTCTGGAAAGTGCCTTTTAGTGACTTACAAGCAATTGGGCTTCATATGGTGCAAAGTGTGTGAAATTTCATAGCCTGTGAAATAGAGGCCAGATTAGGAGATGGAATTGTTTCATAACCTCTATGAAAAGCTCAGTGTGGGATGCGGAACAGACTCTGCTGTTTTACTGGGTGGCCTGCTTGCTCCCCAGAATCAATATTGAGCAAGTGGGGTGATCTGGGGTGCAGCTCAAACATCCAGCTGGGCTGGCCAGGGGCAGACATCAGGCCTGCCAGGGAAAGGTGGGTGTGGCAGTGACTTCACAAAAGGCCTTTGGCAGGAACTCAGCCTATTGGGCAAGGATGATGAGGCGTCTGTGACCTCACAGAGCTCCCTTGCCAACAGCCGGGCAGGACAGGGATGCGGGGCAGGGGGAACCTCGGAGAGCCCTGTAGCCTTGCTGCAGCAAGCCTCCAGCTCGTGGTCTCTCCCTGAGGACCAAGAGACATTGGTGTGCAGGAGATTCTGTGCGTGTGTTTTTCATTCCCGTGTGGATTTGTTTCAAAGACGTTGTCATCTGTGTAGAAGGTAAGAAAAAATATAGGCTCTAAGTACAAGATAGGGGACTCTATCCTAGCAGATTCAAAGGCATCACCACCCTCCTAGTGAAAAAGTTTTTGCTAATATCAAAGCCTTCCACACTGCAACTTGAGATCATTGCTCCTTGTTCTGTCATCTACCAGCTCTAAGATTTCATGAGAATCAATCTTTCATTAGGAAAATAATTCAAAAATGCAAATACAAAAAACTTTGAGTGAAATCAACCCATCCTGATCTTTAGTGTCTGGGAGTGTGGGCCTCGGGGACCAGACTGAGACCCTCATGGGCTAGTAACACCCAGGAAGCCAGTAAAATAATTCCATTTCTCTTAGCATCCAGGCCTCCCTAATCCAAGGAACACCTGAGGGCTGCGGGAGACAGAGGGGGGCTGAGACTGTCTAACTCATGACTGAAAATACAGAGAGGTGTTATTGGCTTTGGTTGGGGGACAAGTAACAAATCCGTCGGGATTCTTGCCCCAAACAACAATCGCCCATTGTCCTTTAGAGCACGAGGTCCCTAACACGCCTGACTTGCTCAATCTCTCCCCTGCTAGGACTGAGAGAATTTTCTCCATCCCCCATGATACCGAGGGAAAGAGAAAAGAAGTGACCTCTCTTTGGTCACACAGCAAGGTCATGTCAGAGAAAGAGAAAGAGAAGCATAAGAAAGAAGTTGTATCACAATGTTTTGCATTTCAAACTAACAGATTTCTTAAACAAAGGCAATTTGATGTGTGGTTAGTGAAGTGAAATGATACGTTCTTGTCTCCACGTGTTTCTAGATTGATGAACCAGTAGATCTATCCCCTAGTTTTTATCCATAGATTGAGGGAGGAAAACAAGTTTGCCTGTTTTGTGAATTCCCAATGGCTTTCTTGAATTTCAACAAACTAGTCGATTGAACTGAACGATTTGAATAAACTGAAAGGAAGACAATATTTTCTGCACCTTTCAAGGAAGCTACTGCTGCCCAAAGCTGGGTTAGCATTTCAGTTAACTTTGCTTCCAGGGCCTTAGCTATCACATCAGTGGTGCGACTGTCTGAAGAGCTTGGCAGTGAACATGTTCTACTGAATGTTATTTTTTCTCTTCTATTTAAATTATTTAAAATATTGTCATAAATTGGGCCCTTATCAGAGATTGTCAATTTCCAATGTTATTATGACAGTGAGGGAGACTAGCCACTGGAACAAATTACCCAGGGGAGAGGTGGAGTCTCTGTTTCCTGGTGTCCTACCATCATAACTGGTTGGGAAGGTGCCTTTTAGTGAATTACAAGCAATTGGGCTTAATAGGGTGCTAAGAGTGTGAAATTTCATAGCCCGTGAAATAGAGGCCACATTAGGAGACTGAATTGTTTCACAACCGATGCCTCTATGAAAAACTCAGTGTGGGGTGTGGAACAGACTCTGCTGTTTTACTGGGTAGACTGCTTGCTCCCCAGAATCAATAATGAGCAAGTGGGGTGATCCGGGGTGCAGCTCAAACATCCAGCTGGGCTGGCCAGGGGCAGACATCAGGCCTGCCAGGGAAAGGTGGGTGCGGCAGTGACTTCACAAAGGCCTTTGGCAGGAACTCAGCCCATTGAGCAAAGACAATTAGTTGGGAATTGGTCCTGCTTTGAGCAGGGGGTTGGACTAGATACCTCCTGAGGTCCCTTCCAACCCTGATAGTCTGTGATTCTATGAATGAGGCGTCTGTGACCTCACAGAGCTCCCTTGCCAACAGCCAGGCAGGACAGGGATGCAGGGCAGGGGGAACCTCGCAGAGCCCTGGAGCCTTGCTGCAGCAAGCCTCCATCTTCGCTTTACCAGAGAAAGGTTATGAGCAGACAATGGCTGGAAGTTGAAGCTAGACCAATACACACTGGAAAGAAGGCGAGGAGCATTTTTAACCTCAGAGTTTGGAGCAATTGACTGAGGGTTGTGCTGGATTTTCCATAACTGGCCTCTTTTAAAATCAAACTTGGGTGTTTTACTAAAAAAGTATCAGAGGGGTAGCCGTGTTAGTCTGGATCTGTAAAAGCAACAAAGAATCCTGTGGCACCTTATAGACTAACAGACGTTTTGCAGCATGAGCTTTCGTGGGTGAATACCCACTTCTTCAGATGCAAGGAAGATGCATCTGAAGAAGTGGGTATTCACCCACGAAAGCTCATGCTGCAAAACGTCTGTTAGTCTATAAGGTGCCACAGGATTCTTTGTTGCTTTTACTAAAAAACCTGCTCTAATTCCTATGGGAATTATTTTGAGGCACATTCTATGGCCAAAATGAAACAGAAAGTCAGACGACAGTGGTTTCCTCTGGGCTTGGAATTAACCTGTGACTCGCTGGGGGCGTTTGGAATGTGACCATTTTGCTTCCCTCTTCCTCCTTCCCTCTTGTCCCTTCTTCTCCATTGGAAAACGGGCCACCAGAGAAGCCTGATTTCCACCCTGTGCCCCTTCCATTCGTGCTGTAAGCTGAAGGGCATTGTGACTTGAGAGTGAATTCAGCCAGTCAGTGCTAACTCTCCACAGGTGATTTGCATAAGTCAGTAAATGAGCCTGCAGGTTTCCGTGGGAGCGATGCCCAAGGCAGGGCTCAGGCTTCAGGTTTATGCTCAGGGTTAGTGGAGTCAGGGAGCGACAGGTGGCTGAGTTACCTCTGGTGTCACAATGTTACTGCTCAGGTTCCTCTGCCTGCTGCACCACCTGGGCAGTGACTGTCAAGGGGAAGGTTTTGTGGATTTGAAACTTAGAAAACAGGAAGCGCAGGAGAGGAATGGCTTAGAGAGTTTGGCAGTAAAATGTAGGTTTTGTGGCAATATCCTGTGCAATTGCTACTGGATCCGGGACGGAGACAGCATTCCTGCCCCTCCTACCACCTCTTAGCTGGGCCTCCATAAAAGAGACAAGCTAGAGTTTTGCACACTTGTTTGTTTAAGACTGAGCAAATAAGGCCCAACAAATTACTGCTAGGATGAATTTTGCTGCCTCCTCTCCTTGACTAGAATACAAGCAGTTTCTGATTCTCTCAGATGAAGTAGTTCTTCTAAAATCAAGGGCAGGACCAATCAATGGCTTTTTCACAACCCAAACCCCCCTGCAAAGAGATTTTTTTTTATTTAAACTGGGTTTTTAAAATGTATATCGAAAGTTTTTTTAAAAACCTATCAAGTATAAAATTTGAAACAATGACAAGTGATGTTAAGCCCTCTAGTTGCTCCAGCCTATTAAAGTAATTTAAATAAATACCTACATGAAGAAGACCATGTTTGCAGCCAAGTGTCAGAGGAAGTCAAAGCACTGAACTGTTGGAAGTCAATGCCTAAGCACCTGGGGGTCCAGAAGTTATTGAAACACTCAGCCAGATTTTGGCAGCACTAGCCTCTTCTGCGGGTGCAGAAAGAATATTTTCTTCGTTCCAGTTGATGCAGCTACTTCATTCAAATGTAAGAAACTGACTGGGAGTTGAAAAAGGATGAATTCTTCTTTTCCTCTTGTAATATATGAATAAACGCTAGAGAGGAGGAGATGTGAGCTACTACTTCTAAAATCTGGAAGGACGTTATGAGCAGGAACAATCAGTTCAGTGCACGAACCAGAGATACTTCTTTACCTCAGTTTGTTTGAAATGAAAACAAATGGTTCAGTCAACCTTTTTGTTTGTATGTATCCTGCAAAACCAGCAAGTCAACATGTTTGAATGGATCCCTATTCCTAGCATGATAGAAGACTAGGGCTGGACCAGACCTCAGGAGGTATCTAGTCCAACCCCTCTGCTCAAAGCAGGACCAACCCCAAGTTCATCATCCCAGCCAGGGCTTTGTCAAGCTGACCTTCACAAACTTGTAAGGCTGGAGATTCCACCACCTCCCTAGGGAACCCATTCCAGGGCTTCACCACCCTCCTAGTGAACTAATATCCAAGCTAAGCCTTTCACAGTGCAACTTGAGACCATTGCTCCGTGTTCTGTCATCGGCCACCACTAAGAATTTCATGAGAATCAATTCCTCATTAGGAAAATAACTCAAAAATATGACTACAAAACATTTGGAATGAAATCAATCCACCCTGACCTGTAGTGTCTGGGGGTGTGGGCCTCTGAGGCTAGACTGAGATCCTCATTGGCTAGAACCACCCAGTGAGCCAGTAACAATATCCACTCCTGTTACCGTCCAAGCCACCGCAATCCAAGGAACAGCTGAGGGCTGCGGGAGACAGAGGGGTGCTGAGAAGGTCTAACTCATGACTGCTAACCCAGAGATGTGTTATTGGCTTTGGATGGGGGACAAGGAGCAAATCCGTCAGTCACTACAACAGGTCCCACTCGGAGCCAGGGAAACTGGGAATCGAGTCCTGCTGGCACTTCCCAGCTCTGGCTTTCTGGAGGAGGAGGAAGACCCCAGCTCCCCTAGCTGACCCTGAGGCACCTTCTGGGCCCAAATGGAGGTGGCCCCGGGTACAGCTATGGAGTGTCCCAGGAGAGTTCCGCTAGTGGCATTGTATTGTTTTCACAGCCAGTTTCAATCTCTTCCGTTTCTACCCCTTGCCCTGTTGGCAGGGCATTGAGCGGCACCCATTGCAGGCCACCTGGGTGCAGGATATCAAGGAGGGTGAAGGGAGGAGCAACCCTGAGCATCTGCCATCCAGCTCCATCCGATCTAGAGCAAGTAAGTGGAGTTCTCCAGAGCCATCCCCAGTGTGGTGGGAATATCCCACCACTAGGGCTCCCAGCCCGTCCCTTGTCAGGGTTTGTTCCCCAGGTTGAGGGTTCCTGTGCCCTGGGGTGGGATGTGTCGGGAGGAGAAATTGTCTCAGCAGAGCGGAGGTGGGCAGGGGAGCAGGCAGGCTCGTTAATGAGAGGCTGCTTTGAAGCCAGACTCATGGCTGCTTCCCACTCAGTTCCAGAATGGAGCGAATAAGGCAGATGCTGAGGAGGAAGGCCGGGCAGGTGGCTCCAGAGCCGGCAGCAAACATCAGCCAGCCTGCCCAGGAGGAGAGCGGCCCCTGACGGGGAAGAGGCTCGTGGCCAGGGGAAAGGGAGGAGCTGCGTCGCTTGCTGGAGGAGGCGGAAGACAGCAGCTCCCCTAGCTGACCCTGAGGCACCTTCTGGGCAAAAATGGAGGTGGCCCCGGGTTCAGCTGTGGAGGAGAGAGCCAGGGGAGGGCAGGAGCCGGGGAAGGCAGCTCTGGGGCTTCCTTTGCAGGAAGCCAAGGAGCCAGGAGCTGCGCCCCAGGGCCCAGCAGGAGCCGTCAACCACCATGGCAACTGAGGGGCCCTGCGCCAGCCCGACCCTGGCCCCCGAGGAGCCTCCCGCCAGCCCCACCCTGGCCCCTGAGGAGCCTCCCGCCAGTACCACCCTGGCACCTGTGGCGCCTCCTCCCAGCCCAGAGCAGGAGTTGAGCGACTGCGGCGCGACAGACACCAGCAGCTCCGTGTACTCCTGCGGGGCCAGCAGCTCCTCCGTGGGGTCTGGCAGCCCAGAGTTTCTAGGCTCCCTCTTTGGAGGTGAGGGGAGACCCAGGGGAAAGGGAGGAGGACTGGGGCGGTGGGGGACTAGTAACACCCTGTGCCCATCAGCTCGCCAAGGCGCCGGGACTGACCCATGTGAGCCCCACTAACACCAGTGGGGGTGGCACAGCCATGCCCCATGGCAGGGGATGCTGGGCGGAGTCGGGGAGCTCCAGCCTCCCCTGATCATGTTGGCGGGGGGGCGCTAACTGCCACGGGGCCCTGAGGCTGATGGGGCTGAGGGCGTCTCTGGGAGGGGCAGGGTGCCACGCTGGTGCTGCAAAGTGTAACATGGGCTCCTCTCTCCTGCCAGCAAACTGAAGCCACCGCTTGCCCTGGAGCTAGAATCTCGCCTCCTGCGGGCTCTTCTGAACAGGATGTGCACCCTGGGCACTGGGCAGGACACCACACACGTCCGGGAAGGTCCTGATCCTACTTCTCTGGCCCAGGAGCAGGAGCAGGCTCTGGCCCTGCTCCCTCGCTTTGATGGAGCTGCTAAGAATAGAGGAGGGGTGGGCAGAGCTGGGAACAGGCCCGGGACAAACTGGCAGGGGGGGCCCCTTCCCTCCAGAGGGGATTGCGTTACCCCTCCATGGCTGATCCCAGCCTTCCCTCCTCTCCTCATTCTCTGATCTCCTGCCTGGACTCTCCCGGCGATCCTACCTCCCACCCATTGCAGTTTGGCTGGTCCATACTCTGCTGGGTACCAGGCCCTGCACAGAGAACTGCTAAGAGCGAGGATTGACGAGGCAGCAGGCATCCGGCCATGCACTCTTGCTAAGTGTCCCTGGAGTGATGTGAATGGGAGAGGCCAGGATGTGCCTTTTGAGTCTTGCCGGGTTCCTGGAGAATCCTCCTAATTGTCCCCTGACTGGTGTAGCCCCATGTCCCTTGACTGACGGGTGATCCCTCTTCTTGCAGGCTCTGTACAACAACTATTCACAGAGCCTGGACATCCTGCTCAGGGGCCTTCTGACAGAGACCCCCACCGTGGAGAAGCTGCAGCACCTCCTGGAGGTGAGTAGAATGGGACAGTCTGGGGTGGAATTGCCCCTGAACCCTGTGGGAGGGCAGCAAAGGAGAGACTAGAAGAGCCACGTTTCCATTGTGTCCTCCCAGCTTGGACCCAGCCGGCCACACTTTCCCAGAGCTGCCAGTGCAGGGGGAAGGAGCTGGGACTGTCAGCCACAGCTCTGCATGGTTACATTAAGCACTAACAGTGAGCACCAGGCCTGGCTGGGGCCTGAGAGACTGAAACCTCTGTGAGATGCAGGACATGGGCCTCAGAGAAAAGTCACTGGCTCCTCTCTAGGGAGACCCTGAGATACAGGAGGAGCCTCAGGGAATCAGCTCTTATGTCCTAGGGACACTGCAGGTCCCGGAGGGATTGTCCTCAGGGCCGTTCCATGCATCCTACCAAGGCCTTTGCAAGTTGGGTCTGGGGTCCAGGGCGTGTGCCTTGATCCTGACGTGCTGTTCATGGATCAGGGGTTCAGAGCAAATAGACCAGCCCCAAGACTGACCATTGTCCCAGCCTGGAGAGACAAGCAGCTTGTTCCCAGCAAGACGTGGGCAGTGTCATGAACCCCCTTTTCAAACTCTGCGACCAGGGCTCGGCTACTCCACCCTGAGCACAAAGTCTGAGCCCCTTGGGGAGGGGGAGAGGCTGGTTTGTAGAGCATGTACGCCTGTCCGCTGACCCTCCCCTGCCTCCTTCTCCCGCAGCACGTCCATCCCTCTCTCCTGTCAAACAACACCCAGGAGAGAGCCAGGGCCGTACAGACCAGCGCGGCCCTGCTCCAGTTTGCCACCTCCCTGCCTGGATTTGACGTAAGTGACCTCTGACCCCAGCATCCTGCAGAGTCAAGTTCCTCATCCCCTGGCTAATTGGTCCCCCCTGGGTCCGTAAAGGACTGCGTTCCATAGGCCGCTGGCTGGCAGGGTCGTGCCTGGCCCTTGTTATTCTGGAGCAGCGAGTGCTCAGAGAGGGCCCTTGCCCTGCTCCCTTTGCTCCAAGCTCCCTTGGGGGCAGAGAGGAAGAGGGCTCTCGCTCCTCTCCCCCAGCGCCTCCTACAGAGGGGTGGGAGCAGAGCTCAGGTCCAGGGGCGCTGGGGAGCTGAAGGGAGAATGTTGATGGATTCCCCTCTCCTGATCCTTCCACCAGACCTCCTCCACCTTCTCCAAGGCAGGTGAATTCGTGCTGCAGCTGGGTCTCTGTGTATCCCACCCAGCCAGTGACATCAGTCGGCATGCCAGGGGTGGGATCTATTGGCTTTACTGGCTCCTGCTCTGGAAGAGGGGTAAGAAACCCAGCTGGGCAATGGGACCCCATGGAAACGAGCCTCTCGGAGACTAGCTCCAGCTGGCCATTGGGACGCCTCTAGAACTAAGTCCTCTCTGATTAGACCCACTGTAGCGGGGAAGAGAAACCCCAATAGAAACAAGGCCCCTCCTTGAGACTCCCTCTGCTGGGCAATGGGACCCTACAGAGAGAAGCCCCCTCCTCTGAGACCGACCCCAGCTTAGATGGTGACTCTTTCTCTCCCCCTCTCTCTGAATTAGGGAGATGAGTGTGAAAGTGCCAAGGAAATTGGCTGCTTTATCTCATAGCCCGGCTCTGTCCCCCAGCCCAGGGAAATCAGCCCACCCCCGTACGGGACAGCCAGCTTGTGAGGGGACAGGAACGGAGCTGTTGAGACACATGGAGGGAAAGAGCCCCTCATGAGGGCAGGGGCAGAAACAGGCACCACAGGAGACGGACACAAAGCTTGTAGGGTGTCACCAGTCGGGTAGCCAGGGCCAGATCCTGACTTCAGTGGATGTGGGGGGTTCTCAGTATTAGACACCCCCATGAACAGGCACCCGCTCACAGAGCACAAAGACCGTAAGGGTCACATGATTACTGTGATGGCTGAAACAAATCCCCCTTCTGGTACTAACCCGCCTGGCATGGACCCTGCGATTCCATTGGGCCGCGGATGCCACGAGGAGCCTGGCCAGTGTGCACCCAGAAGGAAACAGGCACTGAAAGCGGAAGGCCAAACCTCCCCAATGGGTGTGTCTTTCTCCCCCAGGGCTCAACACCAGAGAGGCCCCAGACCTGTGGTGCCGGGACGGGCTCCAGGACCCCGAGCGCCTGGGGTATAGAAACCTGGCCAGGGTGGGAGAGGTAAGGACTCTCCGCCGGTGCATTGCAGCAGCTCAGGTGTGGAGCTGTCTCCCCCTGCAGTGAGTGTGTCATGGACACAGGGCAAGAGCCTGCTCCTTATTTCCAGCAGAGTATGTGAGGCTCCTGGGAATGTCCGTGGGGTGAGGTGTGGGAATGAACCAGATCTAAAAGACCCCTAACCTCTAGCGGGTGAGCTGCAGGAGCTATCGCTGCTGGGAGCAGCAGGGGTCCTGGGCTGTCTGTGTGAGCTGGGTTCCAGAGCGCGCAGACACATTCCCAGCATCTCATGGCACCTGCGGTGAATCCTGCTCCAGAAAGAGCTTTTTGAGGCCTCAGTGCCTGCAGCCTCCTACTGAAGGGGGTTCCTGGTCCATAGGACCCCAAAGGTTGGCTGCCCCAGGACTCTTCTCCACCTTGTGAGACACTCGAGGGATTTGAAGCCTGGTTCTGGGCCATTGTAAGGGCTCTGGTTCTTTTGGTTTTAGGTCTTTGGTGAGCTCTTCACTGAGGAGCAGAAAAGATCTTTCCTCCAAGCGGGGCTGCTGGCCATCCACGACCCCCTCCTCCGCGTCAGCCAGGCTGGCCTGGTGCTGACCTATTCCATCTTGGGGAAAGCCGGCCAGCTGCTAGAGGGACGAGGTAACCAAAGACGGGTCACCTGGAGAGAAACCCCCCAGGGCCTTTCACCTCCAGGCCATTGAAAATCACTCCCATCCCATCCCCATGCGCTGAGCAGGGAGCAAGGAGAGGGTGACCCCAGACAGGTGCCATTGGTCGGTGCCAGCTTGTCCCCTGAGCAGCTCAAAGCAGGGCAGACCCAGCTCCCCAGCAAGGCTGTTTCCTAACAGGCGTCACATCAGCACGACACACTGCCATTGCTCATGCTAGGGGCTGCCAACTCCCCTAGACACCTCTGTGAGCCTTTCATCCCCCTCCGGGCCTCAGGCCAGTTCCTAGTGGTATCATGTTATCCCAGCCCCCACCTGCTCTGGGAGAACTGGAGGAGTCAGTCAGCAGAGGCTGCTTAAGTGCCCCATTCATCAGAGCCACTGCCCATGGCATCACGTTAAGGACATGGGGATCCCTTGGGGAAAGGTGTCCACTTCCTCTCACCCCCCAGCACTACTGCCCAAAGCCTCCCAGCCCCTCAGCTGGAGGGGGCGAGGGTGGTTGAGGGGACTCTGGGGAGCGGAGCTGGATTCCCGCTGGGTTGGGAGGTAGAACAGCTCTCAGGGGGGGATTGAGAGGAGTGGGGGCAGGAGTTCATTCCACAACGGTGGGAGAGGGGATGGAAGTCACTAGAGAAGAGAGAAGATTTCGTCTCGGGGGTTGGGCGGGGAAATCCGTCCCTCAGACGTGGGGAGGAAATGTTGCTGGCTCCCGGTGCCGTTAATACCCTTTGTTCTCGTGGGTGTCGGAGTCTCTGATTGATCCGTGTTCCCTTGCAACAGGGGGACATTACAGCCAACATATCGGTCCAACTATTTAATATCCGGGTCTTGGGCCAGGTGCCCGAAGACCTGCAGGGGCTGTGCTCCGTGGGGCAGCATTGAAGACCCCCCCCTCTTCGCATGACCAGCTCCCACCCCCTGCCGCAGGTACTGCTCTGTCTCACTGTGCCTGGGGGGGAGGGCTGGGGGGAGCGGCCATAGACCCCCCCGCAGCACTGAGAGAAACCAAGGCCAAGCACCTCGCTCTGAACACCCTGCCCCACCCCAACCACTGGGGCTGGGGCCAGTCCAGATACTAGTTCGGAAGAATGAGGCTGTGGGGCTGGCCCAGAAGTAAGAGCATCCACAGAGCCAGGGGTTATGTTCAATAGCCATTGCAGTCTGGGAGGGGTGGCCTGACATGGAGCCCCTCCCCCGTCGTCACTGCTCAGACCTTCCCATGGCCCCTGTCACCCCTGACACAGCGAATGTCCGACCATCCCCCACCTGGGGCCCAATCCACCCACCTGGTATCTGAACCCTTCCCAGCCGGGAATGAAACTCCCCCCGAACACCCTGGGGCAGGGGAGGAGCCTCCCCGTCCGGCAGGTGGGAACTGAGATGCAGAGGAAGGGCTGTGGCCCTGGCCACACAATCCTGGGTGTAGATCTGGGAAGTGGACTGGATCCCAGCCTAGAGCCTTTCCCCCAGGGGCACCTTTGCTTTCTGCCCTTTAGTCTCCCCTCCGGCTAGGGGGTCTGTGAGTGTGAAATGAACAGGGAGGGTGACGGGGTCCTGGCACACAGCCGGGATGGGAGCTCCCCTTGGCTTGGTCCCCAGGCTCAGAGACATCTTTGTCATCCCGCTGTCCTTCTGGTATTGCTAGGAAGGGAGTCCCCTAATGAGGGGTCTCCAGGCTCCAGTAAGTCATCCTCATTCCCGCCCGCATGTACCACCCTGCCCTGCCCTGCCCTCCGGTTTCTCGCTGTTGACTCTGGCTGGACTCTTGACTCCGGTCTCTGGCTATGACTTTGGTGTGACCCTTCTTGGCTCCAGATTTGGGTTCTGAACCCCGGCTCAGTATTCTCCTTGCCTTTCTCTAGCCTCGCTCCAGGCCCTCCACCCACCCGCTCCAGCCCTGCCTCCTCCTCCTCCTGATCTTCCCCAACCCCTCCGATTTCGACTACACGGATTCAACCTTTGCGTGGCAACGGACTTTGGCTTGTACTTCTGACCACCCGGCTTCAACCTGTGGCCTGGACATGGACACTGGCTCCAGTTCTGCCTGGACATACTCAACACCCAGCAGCAGTAGAAAGGACCCACCATTAATCAAAGCCTAACCCCGCCCCATGACCCCTTAGTCCCTCCCACCTGTCTCCGGAAGTTCCGCCCCATGGGGGTATTTCTTCATGGTCAAGGCGGCCACATGACTGGAAGCCAGGTGTGTCATGTGACCCCTCTAAGAACTCCTCCCACCACCCTCTATCAATCAGGATGGGTTTCATCCTGGAAGGACCACCCCAAGAGGAGATTTGACCAATCAGGGCGAGCTCTGGGGTGGGAGGGTGACCCGTCCCGATGTGGGTCTTGTGACCCCTCTAGGAACTCCTCTCACTGCCCTCGACCAATTAGGATCAGTTTTGTCCTGACAGGACCACCCCAAGAGGAGATTCTGACCAATCAGGGCGAGTTCTGGGGCAGGGTGACCTGTCCAGGAGTGGGCTGTTTGACCCCACTAAGAACTCCTCCCAGGGCCCTCTGCCAATCAGAGTGCAGCACCATCACCTCATAAGTCCCAGCGCTGGACGGACGAGGCCATCTCTTACCAAGGACACATGGTTTAGAAATCGTGGGAAGGCTGCTGAGAGGAAACCTGGACTCCTTCACCACCCCCGTGAGAACTTCGGACTCTGTCTTCGCCCCGAGGGTCTTTGACCGTCCGCGGAGAAAGCGCTACATCAGCGACAGTGCCGAGGAGGAGGAGGGAGTGACCGAGGGGAGCCCTTCGGCTCAGCAGTTGATGGATACTCCGGAACCCGAACCCAAAACCCAACTGCTTGTGAGACACCCCAATGAGCATGCTGGCCTCTCTTTGTCCACCCCCTTAGAGGTGGAATGTGATTGCGGCTCGGGGGAGTCACCGGCGCACAAGGTGAACACAGGTAAAGGAATGTGTGGAAGCAGGGAAAGAATTAACAAGGACTTGAAGGGGATTTTAATGCATGTCAGTCAGTTAGCAAGAGTTAGACCAGCTGTAACCCTAATGACGTGAGACTTCTAGAAGCGAGGATAAGCAAATATGCAGACTGGTGTCTTCTAGGAGTGAGAAAAATAAGATAGCAGGATGGCTTATGTATAAACAAAATGCAGCTGTTGCTCATTATCGTCTGCATTATTGCTAGTTATTGTCTGTAACAAAGGTATAAATGCTTGCTGTAATTGTTTACCCGTTGAGAGACCTGTCCGGGACTGGGGCGACCCTGTGTCCTAGGACACTCTCTCCCTCCATTGTAATTACTGGAGAAATAATAAAGTATTTGATTTTGCTGCACCCAAAGAAAAAGCGAGAACTGAGTTTTTCTCCGACAATTGTCGGACAATTTCTCCCCAAATTGTCGGAGAAAAACTCAGTTCTCGCTTTTTCTTTGGGTGCAGCAAAATCAAATACTTTATTATTTCTCCAGTAATTACAATGGAGGGAGAGAGTGTCCTAGGACACAGGGTCGCCCCAGTCCCGGACAGGTCTCTCAACGGGTAAACAATTACAGCAAGCATTTATACCTTTGTTACAGACAATAACTAGCAATAATACAGACGATAATGAGCAACAGCTGCATTTTGTTTATACATAAGCCATCCTGCTATCTTATTTTTCTCACTCCTAGAAGACACCAGTCTGCATATTTGCTTATCAGTTACAAGGTCATAATAACTTTTTACACAGTTCTTTCCCTCTCGCCTCACACCATCCTCGCTTCTAGAAGTCTCACGTCATTAGGGTTACAGCTGGCCTAACTCTTGCTAACTGACTGACATGCATTAAAATCCCCTTCAAATCCTTGTTAATTCTTTCCCTGCTTCCACAAATGATTAAGTCAGTGTGAAAGTAACTTCCAGGACTTACCGGTACTGCCGGAGTCCTGAGGGGGCGTGGCCTCAACCGGAAGAGGCGGGGCCTCTCAAGATTTTAAGGTCCTGGAGCATCAGCTGTAGTTGGGAGCCCCAGGGCCTTTAAATCCCCCCCGCAGCTCTGGCAGCCGGGTTCGAGTGTGGATTTAAAGGGCCCAGAGCTCCCATGGCTGTGGGGAGCCTGAGCCTTACCCAGCTGGAGCAAGGATTTAAAGGGCCCAGAGCTCCTGCCGCTGCGGAGAGTTCTCAGCCCTTTAATTCCCTGCCCCAGCCTGGGTGCTGGAGCTGCGGCGGGAGGAGGGGGGAGATTTAATGGGCTCTGGATTCCCAGCAACCGCCGGAGCTCTGAGCCCTTTAATTCCCGGCCCCAGCCCAGCTCCTGGAGCTGCGGGGGGAATTTAAAGGGCTCTGGGCTCCCCGCAGCCGTAGGAGTTCTGAGCCAGAGATGAAAGTAAGCCGGTACGGGCCAGTACGGCGTAGCGGCAAGAGCCAGTACGCTGTGCCGGACTGCACCGGCTTCCTCAGCGGGGATTTAAAGGGCTAAGAGCTCCAGCGGCTGTGGGGAGCCCAGAGCCCTTTAAATCCCTCCTCCCCTCCCACCGCAGCTCCAGCAACCGGGCTGGGGCTGGGAATTAAAGAGCTCGGTGCTCCCCGCAGCGGAAGGAGCTCCGGGCCCTTCAAATCTCGGCCCCAGCCCGGCAATGCTCTGGCTCCCTGTAGCCGCGGGAGCTCTGAGCCCTTTAATTCGCAGCCCCAGCCTGGCTTCCAGAGCTGCGGGGTGGGGGGGTATTTAAAGGGCTCTGGGCTCCCCACAGCCATGGGATCTCTGAAGCAGAGATGAAAATAAGCCATTACGGTCCAGTACGGCGTACCAGGAAGAGCCAATATGCCGTGCCGGACCGCACCGGCTTCCTCGGCAGGGATTTGAATGGCTGAGAGCTCTGGTGGTTGCAGGGAGCCCAGAGCCCTTTAATTTCCCCCCGCAGCTCTGGCAGCCGGGCTTGGGCCAGATTTAAAGGGCTCGGTGCTCCCCGCAGCCGTGGGAGCTCCGGGCCCTTTAAATCCACACATGAATCCAGCTGCCGAAGCTGCGGGGGGAATTTAAAGGGCTCGGGGCTCCGCGCCGGCCTGAGCCCTGGGCCCTTTAATTTGCCCCTGAGCCCAGGGTTGATTTAAAGGCCCTGGGGCTCCCAGCCACAGCCGATGCTCCAGGACCTTTAAATCTTGAGGCCCCGCCTCTTCCGGTTGAGGCCACACCCCCTCAGGATTCCGGCAGTACCGGTAAGTCCTGGAAGTTACTTTCACCCCTGCTGTGAGCCCTTTAAATCCCAGCCCCAGCCCGTCTCCTGGAGCTGCGAGGGGAATTGAAAGGGCTCTGGGCTCCCTACAGCTGCCGGAGCTCTGAGCCCTTTAAATCCCCGCTGAGGAAGCCGGTGCGATCCGGCACGGCGTACTGGCTCTGGCTGGTACTCTGTACTGGCCCGTACCGGCTTACTTTCACCTCTGGATTAAGTGATGGTCGAGGTCGTGAGATGTTCCATAGAGCTCTCTTGGCCGCAGTGCCCATGACGGAAGGTGGTACGTTGCGTTCCGCCATGACATTCATAAACACATCCCATCTTTAAGGTCCATGTCTGCTAGGAACAGAGCGCGTCTGGGTCATGGCCCGGACTAAGTCGAGCATGTTAGAACCATTAACCACAGAGGCTTTGTACACAAAAGCCCCTTTATTGTTCCCATAGGCGGCGAGTTCTATGGGCCCGTGGGGCCCAGGCTCCACCAGTAATCCTGAAGCTGGGCCCAGCTCCACCAATGTTTGGGCCCCAGGCCCTGTGCTTTGGGGGTCCCCACGTCGCACTGCCGGGCGCTCTCACTGCAGCCGCAGCTCCCGGGAGAGGCCCCAGCAGCAACTGGGCTCACAGCCCATTGGCCGGGAACCCCAGCCAATGGGAGCTGCCGGGGGCAGTGCCGGAGCTGCCTGGCCACGCCTCCACAGCAGGGAGGGGGAGCGAGCCACCGGCAGCGTCTGAGCCCTGGGCAGAGCAGCAGCAGGGTCTGTGCCTGTCAGACAGACTCAGCCGGTGAGCTGTGGGGGCAGCCAGACACAGAGACACAGCCGGGGAGGGGGGGTTGGTGGGGACAAACAGACACAGCCAGGGGGTTGTGGGACAGACAGACATAGCTGGGGCTGGTGGGGGCAGCCAGACAGACACAGCCAGGGGTTGTGGGACAGACAGACACAAGGACACAGCCCGGGGGTTGTGGAACAGACACACACAGCTGGGGGCAGGGACAGACACACACAGCTGGGGGTGGTGGGGACAGACACACACAGCTGGGGGTGGTGGGGACAGACAGAGACAAGGACACAGCCGGGGGGGTTGTGGGACAGACAGACACAGCCGGGGGTGGTGGGGGCAGCCAGACACACGGACACAGCCGGGGGGTTGTGGGACAGACAGACACAAGGACACAGCCAGGGGGGTTGTGGGACAGACACACACAGCTGGGGGTGGTGGGGGCAGCCAGACACACGGACACAGCCGGGGGTTGTGGGACAGACACACACAGCCGGGGGTGGTGGGGGCAGACAGACAGACACAGCCAGGGGCTTGTGGGACAGACACACACCAGGACACAGCTGGGGGGTTGTGGGGACAGACAGATGGAGCTGTGGGCGGGGAAAGGAGCAGCAATGGGCACCCCGGGGCTGGTATAAAATACACAGGATGGGGGGGGGCTTCCTGAGGGGACTATAGCAACACCCCCCGCAGAGCAGACCCAGGTTGCAGCTGGCTCCGCCCATCACAGCCCCCTGCCCCACAGAGACCCACACAACCCTCTGCCCCCTCGAGAGACTCCCAATGACCCCTGTGCCCCTGTCACTCCTCTCCAGAGAGCCCTCCCCTTTGTGCCAGCCCACTCCCCTCCCCCACTGCCTCCCCTCCTCCAAATCTCCCTACAATCTCCCCCTTTGCCTTCCGCCCCCCAGCCCAGCCCATTCCATTGGCCGGGAGGCTCCCAGTCTAGTGGCTATCAGGGCCCACGGGAGCTGCACATGAGGCAGGGTGCCTGCCTGCAGATGCAGACCTGCCTGGCTGTGGCTCCACAGCACAGGGAGGGGGAGCCACAGGTGAGCAAGCCCTGGTCATCATCACAGGCCCAGTAATTCTCTGGATATTTAATTTCACTGAGGCAAAATGTGTGCAATTTTATGGGTTGAATGATTGAATGACATAATACCCACCTGCCTGCATTGTCCGTCACTAAGTCCAGTAATTTTGTCAAGTGTTTGTTGCACAACATGGTGGTGCCTACCCCTACCTTGTGCTTCAGGGGGTGATGGGGTCCAGGGCAGCCTGTTATAGCCTGTTATAGAACTACCTGATTAGTAATTGGATATGTTGGCTGGCATCTTTTTTTACGTGTTCGCTCCCCCTGATGTTAGAACCTGGCTACACCACTGGGGAGGGGAGCTTCCTAGACCTGTGCAGCTGGGGCTTAGGTGAATTTTGTGATACTGTGCCCCTCCCCAGCTACCACCCTGCAGTCCCCACTCCTGCACCATGCTGGGCAAGGGGCAGCCCCATCCCCAGTGAGGCTATGGTGAGGGGTGGCAGCAGGGGAGGCCACACGTGATGGCAACCTCCCCCCTCAGTACCCACCATAGGGGAGGCGAGTGGGCTTTCTGGACCTGAGAGGGACCCTAGGAGCATGTGCAGTGAACTGCGGGGGAGAGGAGGGGTCCCTCCCCTGGAGCTTGCTGCTGCCAGGGAGGGTGGAGGGGAGTCCTCTTTAGCCCTAGCCCTGGGGCAGCCTGTCTGCACCCCAAGTTCCTTATCCCCAGCCCTGCCCCAGAGTCCTCACCTGACAGGAAAAACACGCAACTTAAATTTGGTGGTCAGTTTAGAGTATCATAGAATATCAGGGTTGGAAGGGGCCTCAGGAGGTATCTAGTCCAACCCCCTGCTCAAAGCAGGACCAATCCCCAACTAAATCATCCCAGCCAGGGCTTTGTCAAGCCGGGCCTTAAAAACCTCTAAGGAAGGAGATTCCATCACCTCCCTAGGTAACCCATTCCAGTGTTTCACCACCCTCCTAGTGAAAAAGTTTTTCTTAATATCCAACCTAAACCTCCCCCACTGCAACTTGAGACCATTACTCCTTGTTCTGTCCTCTGCTACCACTGAGAACAATCTAGATCCATCCTCTTTGTAACCCCCTATCAGGTAGTTGAAAGCAGCTATCAAATCCTCCCTCATTCTTCTCTTCTGCAGACTAAACCATCCCAATTCCCTCAGCCTCTCCTCAGAAGTCATGTGCTCCAGCCCCCTAATCATTTTTGTTGCCCTCCACTGGATTTTCCAATTTTTCCACATCCTTCTTGCAATGTGGGGCCCAAAACTGCACGTAGTACTCTAGATGAGGCCTCACCAATGTTGAATAGAGGAGAATGATCATGTCCCTCGATCTGCTGGCAATGCCCCTACTTATACAGCCCAAAATGCTGTTAGCCTTCTTGGCAAAGGCCAGAGGAGGGAGTGTTAGTGCCTGTGCGGACTTCTGAGAAGTGCATGGGGTGGAAGGGGATGCTGGGATGCTCTGGAACCACGCCTTCAAAGCCAGTCAGGATTCTGGGGGAGCCTCCTCTCTGAGCAGACTGTCTCCAGGGCAAGAAGCTTACACCTTCCTGGGTCTGACCTCAGAGCATTCAGCATACCCTTCCACACCATGCACTTTCCGCAGTGAGTCCACCCAGGCGGGGTCCTGGGGCAGCCAGAGGTCCCTGCACCCCAACTCCGCAGTCAGATGTGACTCTCAGCCAGACTGTAAAACAGAAGGTTTATTAGATGACGGGAACACAGTTTAAACAGAGCTTGTTGGTACAGAAAACAGAACCCCTCTGTCAGGTCCCTCTTGCGGGGTGGGAGCCCAGAACCAAGTTCTGGGTCTCTCCCCATTTCCCCAGCCAGCTCCAAACTGACACTCCCTCCTCTGGCCTCTGTGTCTCTTCCGGACAAGGAGGCCACCTGATCTCTTTGTCCCCAACACCTTCAGGTAGCATCTTGCAGGGGAAACTGAGGCACCCACACAGTATTCAGAGAAAATATTAAGAACATTCCCACTTCATCACAACAGGTGCAACAAAATATAATACTGTATATTGAAGTAGGCAAGTGCTGCTTCTGACTTTCCACTTCTAATTGACTCTTGTAATCTTGTGGCACTGACGCGTTGTAGCTTCATTTTATATCAGCTTACAGGGAGGGAGCGGGGGGGCACCACCATTTTGGGCCCCACCAAAAATTATACAAACCTGCCGCCTATGATCGTTCCATGAAGAGAGATTTGTAGCCTGGCCCAGCTTCTTTAGCAATACGAATGCATTTTTGTTAGAACGCTTCTTCACGTTATCCAGCACCCGCTGAGCAACAGAGTGTGAGGTCTTTGGTGTTTCTGAGGGGTTTCAGTTACATTCAGTCTCTGTTCTGGTAGAAACAGACTGATTTTCACTTTCTCCGCATTGCTCGGCTTCACGTACATTAGGCACCTTTGAAGCTCAGCGCTGTAAGGTTTAGCCTTTTAGTATTCGGCTCAGTCGGTTCTTTGAAGAACAGACTCGTTTCAGCATCCAGTAAGGGAGTTGTGGTCGGTCATTAGGCCCCCTGAGGATACAGAGGTTACCAGTGTTCTGAGCGAAGCGTCAGATTTTTCCCAACTCTCTTTAGAATGCCGTTCTTTTAGCCCCCCCGCCCTCCGGGGACACAGCGTCCATCAGTTTTCTGAATGAACCATCAAACTGTTCCCAAATACTAGAATATAGGGGAGTGGTGACAAGCTTATGGTTTTGGGAGAATGGTTTGTCAGTCCTTGGTGTTTTATTCACAACCCCTCGAGCGCATGCTCCGGGTTTGTGAATGTGGGTGTTTTCTCAGGGTTTGCTGTGGCAGTGGCCGCTGAGGAACTGGAGTTGTGGTGGTTGTTTACCAGAGTCTTGTTTTGCCCATGGGTTTGCCGGATATGAGGTTTGGATTGCCTGGATGCTTCATCTGCACTTTTGTGCTGTTTTGCGTTGTTAAAAGTCTCAAAGCAGATTCCTGGTTCTTTGGCGGTTCTGGAGGAGGTGTCCTTGTAGCGCGGATTAAGCATTGTCAGAAAAGTTGCCCATGCCTATGGGGGGTGGGGGGAACCATTTTACAAAACTGAACTTTACCATCTTTCTCACCCACACCTATGTATTCACTTCAAATACAAAACCTCACAGAACAACCCAACCAATAAGCAAAATATATTTACTGGGCTTCTTCCATCCATCAGTCACTGATGCTGGTGAATTTTCCCTTTCAGCTGTCTCGTTCCCTTTTCTTCTGAGCTTGTTTTCCCTCTGCTCTAAGGATCTCTCATGTTTTCACCGTACTGTGGAGCAAACAGCATTATTATAAAACCACATGAAACCGTCTTGTAAACTTAAAAACTAAATATTCATTAGGGTGTTTTTCTGTTTAAAAAGTCACAGCTTTAAAACAAATCATCCAGTTCAGGCTGTACGAGAAACACAGGTTTTGAGTTTATTTCTACCACTTAAAACATAAACCAAAAAACAACAAACAAACAACAACAAAAACCTCAAAAACATTTTTTTAAAATACATCTCATTTTGCAGAATAAAAACCAAACTGCTTTTAAAACCCATTTTAAACCACATTTTGCACAGGAAAAAACCCTGTTGGTTTGAAACAAACCAAGTACTTTTAAAACCCTACACCTATGCCTTGCCCAGACCCCTCTCACACACAAATCAGCAGCTTTAGAAACACACCAAACCAAGTTTGCCTCCATATACTTTTCAATAACCCCCACCCCCCCATGCATTTAAAAGTCAGTTGCAAAAAAGTTCCCTTTCACTAAGGGATCATGTGTTGCAGGCACATGCTTGTTCTGTTCCCCCAATGTGTGTTTGGGCCTTCAGGTTAAAGAACAAGCAAAAATGTTAGTTCTATTACCACCAACTTTTAAAACAGTATTAAGCACAACTATAGTTGGCATTATACAATGTATAGTTTCAGAGTTCAAGCCAGCAAGCCCTACCTCTGTCTGCCGTCCAGCAGCCTTTCAAGAAAGTTTCTGTTGAAAAGGACAGTCTCCAACAGACCTGAGGTTTTTATACCATCTTAGCCCATTGTTCAAACAGACTTCAGCATAGTAGCTAGCAGGTTAATTTAATCCCCACAGCTCTGAACTAATAGATCCTTAAGAACTTTAGGCACCCGTCCCATAGCACCCCCTGTTGTGATCTGGGGTGGGGGAACCAAGCTGTCTGCACAACAGGGCTTTTTTTTTTTTCCTTTTTTCTGTAAGTTAAAATAAATGTTTCTGTGGGGCCTTCTTACAGTATTGAACAGTCCCCATTTCCAAGCGGGGGGCCCTTTGCAGATATCAATGAATGTCTTGGGGCTTGGGTTTTTTTTTAAACACGTTTCTTTCATGCTTAAAGTTTGGGGTGGGGTGTTTTCTAGAAAGAATGACCCAGAGCATTCGACCAACTCCAGGGCCATATTTAATCTGTCCAATAGTGTTCCACCAACTCCTGGGGTCATATTGAAACTGTCTAATTGAGTTCTGCCAACTCCAGTAGTTATATTGAAACTGTCCAATAGCATCTGCGAATTCCTGAGGTTTTATTTCATTTCATATTAATCAGAACTCACCATCCACCCCCACCCACCCCCATCAAATTTAACCCTATGGCAACAAGGGTAAGTAATCGCAGTCACCCTGGCTATTCAGTGAGGGGGGGTTTAAACCCACTCAGTTCAACAGGATAAGTCAACTCTATTGTACTCAAACACAGGTCTGAACAGCCTGTTTGTTTTACTGTAAGCACATTTCTTAGGATTTTCCCCCCACCCACAACATACATTTCAGCTTTTGCTGTAAATGGGTCACTTTTACACACAAAACCCAAAAGCGCTAGGTTCTCACAAACAATTGATTTTTTATTTAAAAGACATACAGCTCCTTGAAACCAAGCCAAGATGCTTCATTAACACTTTTAGCTCATTTAAGGGCCAAAGGCCTTCGAACAGAAACACAGATAGTCACAAAGCCCTTTTCAATAGGGTTTATTTTTAAATTTACAGCTACCAAGTTTTCTATTGCGTGTTTGTCCCCTCACCATTCTGTAGCTGAATCCTTTTAGATTCCTTACAAATAGTCTTTTCCTTAAGCAGGAATCTGTAACTTTTTGTGCAGACTAGACGGCCAATATCACGCCGTGTCGTGGAAAAACGACCCCGCGTTGTGTTTGGATCAGAATCACATGAGGCCCCTTTATTACGAGCATGCGGGGGGCGGGGACCAGCGAACTGGCTTACCCCTGAATAGAGATTTTTCAACAGGTTTTATAGCAAAAAACCCACAATTAGTGATACACACGTCCTTGTTCACATGATTGCCATAACTGGAGAAATGCTGTGCAAGTGAGTGAAGACCCTGACTGTGTTTTAAAGAAAATGAACCAGAAGGTGCCTCCAATTTTTCCACTCCAGCTGTAAGCAGGTTATTTTCTTTAAAACACAGTCAGGGGCTCCACTCAACTGCACAGCATTGAACAAGGTTCCCCCCTTGCGCTAAATGTTCTTGGCTTAGGCACAGACATTGCACAGCAGAACCACTGGCAATAACGGTGTTTAATCAGCTTTCCAAACCCAGCTCAGCACATAGGCCCCAGAGCTTGTGTTTATATCCACTGAAGTCCAAGACACTCAGTCGTGGGGCTGTTGGCCTGGCGCATCTATGACACAGCCCTTGCAATCTCCACAAAGCTTTTCCCTAAGGCAGTGCTTAAGGGCAGCATAAACAGCAACGCGTACAATAGTCCGCATGACTTTTTTACGCTCACGATGTGGCACTGGCCCAGTTAGTTCTATGCCAAGCCTCCTCCGAAACACCTCATGACCATCATCCTCAGAGTCCTCTTCAACAATTTGTATTGACGTTGAGCAAAACCAAGGTGGGCCCGGTTCATCTTCCCTGCTTGATGCAACGCTGTCCAGGGCTTCCGGGCCGTCTAGAAAGGCATTGTCGAGCTGTTGAGAGATTTTCACAACAGAAACAGTGTAAGCGCCCCACTGTTTGTTTTTACACAACCCCCGGTTCCTTACCCATTAAGAAGCGATTGCTTCTTAATCATTCATTTACCTGTGTGACTTCTTTTCCGTTCACCTTGTCCACCGGTGACTCCCCCCAGCCTCAATCACATTCCACCTCTAAGGGGGTGGACAAAGAGAGGCCACCATACTCATTGGGGTGTCTCACAAGCAGTTGGGTTTTGGGTTCGGGTTTATCCATCAATGGCTGGGCTGAAGGGCTCCCCTCGGTCGCTCCCTCCTCCTCCTCGGGACTGTCGCTGATGTAGCGCTTTCTCTGCGGATGGTCAAAGACCCTCGGGGCTAAGACAGAGTCTGAAGTTCTCACAGGGATGGTGAAGGAGTCCATGTTTCCTCTCAGCAGCCTTTCCACAATTTCTAAACCATGTGTCCTTGGTAAGAGATGGCCTTGTCTGTCCGGTGCTGGGATTTATGGGGTAATGGTACTGCACCCTGATTGGCAGAGGGCCTCGGGAGGAGTTCTTAGTGGGGTCATACGGCCCACTTCTGGATGGGTCACCCTGCCCCAGAATTCTCCCTGATTGGTCAAATCTCCTCTCAGGGTGGTCCCTCTGGGATGAAACCCATCCTGATTGGTAGAGAGTGGTGGGAGGCGTTCTTAGAGGGGTCACATGACACACCTTACTTCCAGTCATGTGGCCACCTTGACCCTGGAGTTAAACCCCCCCATGGGGCGGGACTTCCGGTGACAGGTGGGAGGGACTCAGGGGTCAACGGGTAGGGCTTGGGAGGGTCAAGGGGAGGGGTTAGGTTTGATTGATGGTGGCGTTCCTGATAAATACCAAGATTACATGGATTCCTTCGAAAGAAATGTGGACTCGTTACCTCTGGACCGGGACTATGACTGCCCTGTTGACCTACTACCTTGGCTGAAAGTTGCTTTTCCCTGTATTTACACATTGTTGGGACCAGAATTAGTGGATCTCCCTGCGTAGAAGTCATGAAAACCGGTCCTAAGAGCAGGCCCTTTTTGGGAAGAAGAAATGTGGGACTCTGCTATGCCTCTCTTTAGACAATCAGCTCCTGAACAAAGTGATCATTTGAAACCATTACCCACTGCTGTGAATCCCACAATTGTTGGCTCACAGGAAATCTGCAAAGGGTTTCATCAAACTTCATCTGCAAGGATTTCCAATCTAACGCTCGTTTGGGCAAGGGACAAATGGAAGACAGATTTCAAAACACACGACGGACATTTTAATGGTCTGATATGCTATTTGAGCTAACTAACGGTCCCCTGACCTTGCAACACTTCATCAGTGATGTATTTGGGGACAATGTCATCTATTTGGGTGACATACGTCTCTTTTTGGAGAACCCAGAGCAGCACGCACAGCACATCCAAAACCGGAGAGGTTTCGGCAGCATGGTCTCAACACAGAATTGGAAAAGCGGAACCTCCAGCCAACTCTCCACAGAGTTTTGGGGGTACATCCTCTCCCCAGAAGATGTTACCATTGATGCAAATAAGGTGGAAGCCATTCATAAATGAGGCGAAGTTGGAAGTCCTCAAGAAGTGCAGCGCTTCCTAGACTTCACTCATCCTGTAAAATTGAGACGTGCTGGCTCTCAGTGATGCTTAGACGGAAAACCACGCACCCCACACAGAGGTTGGAACCACCCACTTCCAGGTTGTCCTGAGGAGCCATGATTTCTCCAGGAGCTGGGTAAAGGGCACAGGGATCAGCCTCTCAAAGGTAGGGGAGGGTCGTGTGAGGAGAGGGTCTGAGAGGAGGAGCGTGGGCTAGGCTCTGTATTTGGGCTTGGCAGGGATCGAGAGAAGGGAGAGGGCTGTTAGAGGGCAATGCGAGGTGGGAGGGGGGTCGGAGATGGGGGCAAGGCCTGAAAAGTTCAGCTACTTTAGATCAACTGTGCCAGAGAATCACTGATTGAAGTGACTGAAAGCTCTAAACTGGGGCTGGCCAAAATCCTCCTCCTCAGATGGGAACATCCCAAAAGTCTGTAGAATCTCAGCCTCTGAGGTGAACGTTGTGGCCCTAACCTCTCTCTGCTCTGTACCTCACAGGATTCCAGCCGGCTGTTCCAATCCAGGAGGAAAACTGAGCCACCGGAGTCTCCCAGCACCTGTGCAGTGAAGTGCCATTTAACCCCGCTGTGATGCACAGACCTTGCCCTGGCTGTCTGCACAGGGCTGAATTTCACCCCGTCAGAGTGTAAGGAAATAATTGGCTGAAGGCCTTTTTCTTTTTGGACATTTGTCTAGTGGGAAAGAACCATGGGGATTTGTAACCTGTTTCACTCCCATGCCTGGTGCTTCAATGATGCAGAGATGTGCTGATGCATTGGTTGATTTCCCCACCTTTTAATCTACTCCCTTCTTCTCTTTTAACAGGTATTCTAAGGGCCCTCCGTGCATCATATGGGCATTCTTGGGGGTGCAGATGGCATCAGACCTGCACCTGAATAAATAATAGGGAATGAAATATGCAGACACTAAAGTTCTGCAGCCAAATTCTCAGAAACCTTCCTCTTCAATGTAGGATCAGGATTTTGGTTTGAATTGATTTTTTTTGTAAGAAGTGCTAAGCAGATGCTACACTGTAAGAAGAGGAAAGAGAATCAAAAACTGAAAGATAGTTACTAAAACCAATGAACAGCTGCAGAGAGTGGAGATCTGGCAAAGCAAACAAATGAATACTGTGAGTAAATAACCTGAAAGCAAATGGGGAAGAAAACCTCATCTGGGTAATTGTGGCTCTTGGGACAAAAATCGGGTTCCTGGGTACGTAGCCTGGCTGAGATCATCCCTTTTCCCTGGGATTCAAATGTCATTCTCTGTGTGGTGTCCTTATTTTATTCCTAGGAAAAGGATCCCCAAAGGAGGTGTACGGATCCGGGACTCTAATGTCTGCCAGAAGATTCAGCCACCTTCACAGGTAGAAGTCACTGGCTTTCCTACAATGCCGCTAGCGCTCTTCCTGCTCTCCAGGTCTGCTCCCTTCAGCAGGACAGAGACACCCCTTAACTCCCCGAGTCCTGATTTCCTGCCATTCAAAAGGCTGAGGGTTTGCACTGCCCCCACCCCAACCATCAGAGACTTTTCCTATGGGAATCTCCCTAGAGCAGGGGAGAAATCTGTTCTTCCATTAGAACCAGTCTGCTCAGTAAATCCACCCACACTGACCTCATCTCAGCTGCTTTGTTTATCCGAGTTTAGTGGTATCTTTGGAAAACCCTTAGCGTGTCGGGGTGTCAGGTGAAGCAGGGGATGCAGAAGCTCCAGCAGATTCCCCTGAAGAACACCTCCCTGTCTTTCTCTGGTCAGGTTAGAGCTCACGTCCATTGCGGAGGTGAAGACCGGATGAGAGCTGCTGGATTTACCTTGATGTGCCATGTCCTTGTGTGGATGAAGGACCTACATCTCAGGGATGGCCAGCAGCAGATGTAACATGTGTGTCCAGGAATGGGCTAAATAACCTACACTGAGAGGTAAGTAAAATCGTGGCCACATGTAGACATCACAGGAATTGGTGGGGATTGACCCAGGGTCCTTCAGCACAAGCCCCTCTCACTCATTGTCAACAAATCCAGCTCCACTCACTAGACCACACCCCATTGCAGAGCCCCAGATCCCAGGAGCCCTGATTCTCAGACCCAGGCCTCACATCACAAGGCCAAACCTCCTCCCATTCTGGGCGCTGTAGAAGGGACCATTGGCAAAAAAACCCTCTACATTCCCCCTGTCAGAGACTGCGGCCACGGGTGACAAGTGAATGAGCTGAGATCTCCCCTGTGGGAATCCGAGGGGCTGCACATTTGGGGTTTCACAGGGACGGCGTCTGGCAGCCATTGACAGTGTGTTCCTGGGAGGAGATTTTCCATCTCTAACAAAGGGTTTCTGTTCCCCCAGATCTCAGCCGCTCAGCAGAATGCGGGAGTGCCGAGTGCTGATGGGCTAGAGGGTCCCAGGAGTCGCTGTGCAGCAGGAGCAGGGTCTGCAGTCACCATGGGCCACACCCTGCGCTCCAGACAACCCAGGTTGGTTCCCTGGATTGCAAAGGGGACTTTGGCTTGGGGAATCGGTGCTGGTGCCTGTGTTCACAGCTGGGATGTTTTTCTGAGGCTACTCCATGGTCCATGAAGCGCCATGCAAGCAAGGGGAGAATGGACATTAGAGAGCGAGCCGGGACCTCTGCGGGGCTGCTGCAGTCAAACATCCACAGCCAGAAGAGAGACGATGGGAAACGCACTTTGCTGGCTGGCCACAGCCGCAGCAGCTGTCTCAGAAAGCTCTGCTCATGTTCCAGCCAACAGAGGCAGGACGAAGAGCCACACAGGGAGAGCCTGGGTTGCAATTAGCAAGTTGCAGTTTTTTCAGTGGATTATGCTGCCCTGACCGTCTATTTCCTGCAATGTGCACATCCAGCCTCCCTGGCTGACCTCAATGGGAGTTAGGTTCTCCGTGCCCACAGGATAGGGCTGGCCTTACCATGAGGTGAACTGAGGCGGCTGTCGCAGGTGCCAAACTGTGGCAGGCCACCACTAGGACCCAGAGCGTAGAAAATTGTCTGGTGCTGGTGCATATGTTTTCTCTCTGCTGGAGATGAACAGAGCTGGTGGAGTGCTGTGCTGGAGGAAGGGGGCACAAGAGACATAACAGGCAGGCAGGAGAAAAGGGGAGAGGGAATAACAGAAAGCAACAGGAGCTGCAGGGAGAGAGAGGAGGAGGAGCCTCTTATGTACCTCTCGAGCACCCCCAGGAGTCTGGACTAACACCAGCTTCTCAGGGAGCTTCCTATTTCCTGCTGCTTCCCTGAACCCGCTTGAGGAGAACAGGCAGTCAACTGAAGTAGTAGGAGCCGAGTAGACCCTTAAGACGCTGATATCTTCCCTCATTCAGACCCTGCTACCAGCCTGCTTATTTGTCCCCTGCCACTCTAGCTGGCACAGAACAGCAGTCATGAGTGAAAGAAGAAAAGGCCCCTCTGAGGCAGCATTCAGAAAAAGAAAGAAAGCAAAGGAAGCTTTTCTGTCTACGCAGGAAGGACACTCTGCTGAGATACATAGACACAAATGTTCACGGTGAGCCTTCCGGCCCCAGTGAGGATGTGAGTGCTGAGGAGATGCCTGATCTTCCAGTTAGTCAGAGTGCAGGTGACCTGGAGCTACTGCAGCATCCATATCTCCATCTCAGATGGATGTAACCATGCACATTCCTGAAGAAAAGTGTAGCTCAGAGAAGAGTGTGGTGGAGGCACAAGAAACAGCTGCTGCTGAGTTTAGTTCCTTAAATCTAGATGATCCAGGACTGTGGACTCACTTGAGCAATAGCCTGAGGGACTTCCTTGTACTGCCTGGGCCACAGCAAGTGAAAAACTTCATGTTCCCCAAAGACAATGAAAATAGAAGTTTCCAACCAACACATTCCTGGTGTGAAATCCCCATTGGTGACAAAGTGGAGAGGCCATGGCTTAGGTACTCAAAACCCCAGAATGCTGCATACTGGTTTTGTTGCAAACTCCTCCAGTCTAATGTTCCAGCCACACTGAGTTCTACAGGAACAAAGGACTGGAAAAATCTGGCTAGAAATGTGGCATGCCATGAGAGGGCAGCAAATCACCAGAGAGCATTCCATAGGTGGGAAGAGCTTGAGATGAGCCTAAGGTAAAAGTCCACCATAGATGATCAGCATCAAGAGAAGATTGCATCAGAGTTCTGAAAAGGCTCTTTGCCATTGTGAGAGGGCTTGCTACGCAAAACCTAGCACTGCGTGGCACTTCAGATCAGCTGCATGTGCCAAACAATGGAAACTTCTGCATAGAACTTCCTCACCACACAAGTTCCCCAATCCACCACCCTTTTTTTAATCATAATAATAATTCATAATAAATAAATGACTATTCATCAGAAGAAAGAAAGAATGTCCTAGTTCTTACATCTCCTGCTTTCTTTGTATGTGTCAGTCTTCCTTAGATCAGAGGGGCTTTGAATCAGGGCATGTCCTTACTTTCTCTGTCTTGTAAAGCGCACACTATTGACACTGACCGGATAAATAATGGAGACATTACCATAAAAAAAACCCCAAACCTTTGTCATAAAGACTGTTCTCCTCAGTAAAGCAAGCTATAAACATTAGGAAATGCACAGAGGACTAAAAGGCTGCAAAGTGAAGCACTCTCAAGTTAGGAAATACCAGAATGAGCATTGCCTGTGCAACGTTAACTCTGCAAGAAATGAGGCAGGGACCCTACAGGCAACAGACTCCTTCAATACCCAGCCCCAGAGCAGAAAACCCTGTGCGCTGAATAAGGAAGGGGTCCCATTGGAAAAAACATACTATGGGATCATGTCATTAAAATCTGCATCATCCTGCAAATGTACAAGAGGACTGAATTGAGGGTGCCAGGGCAACACTTCTTTGGACATTTGCTAACCTGAGAATGCTTCACTTTGTAACCTTTCCATCCTGTTTAAAAACCTTGACTTTGTATTTCCTAATGATTTTATTGATGAAAGCAAATGTAAGTAACGTTAAATGAAGAGGTTTTGTTTGTTAATTACCTTTGGGTTTTTTTAATAGAAAGAAACTCTTTTATCTCTGTGCTGTGTAACGGGGTGACCCCCCGCTCCAGCCTGGAAGGGGTTGGAAAAGCCCTGCAGAGGGCTGGGCTGGGCAAGGTAAAACCCTGGCCGATTGGAGGAAGTGGCTGCAGCTGGGGCCACGCCCCAAACTGAGCAACAGGGCCTTCTAAGAAGGCCAGGGAAGCCAGAAGGATCAGTCTCTCTCTGATTGTAGCGGGAGATGGGCCTGGCTGCAGGGAGCTAGAGACAGGTAACCTGATTGGAGCAGGGCCTAGCAGAAGGCCAAGAGGTCCTGGGAGTTGCAGAGGGCAGCCCAGGGGTAGGCCAAGGCAGCAGGTCCAGACCCTCCTTGCCAGTGATGAGTGGACTGATACTGCAGTCTGCCCCAGGGTGCGGGGGTGAGACGATGACTGGCAGTAGCCGTATACTGAGGTGAGGTGGGGATAGTGGGTGGGGGGTTCCCTGGGCAGGGTAGACCCTGATAGAAAGGGGTTACTGCCAGGGGGCAGCACCTCAGCTAAAGGGGCACCGAGTCCAGGGAGGGGCACGGTGGCCAGGGGACAGGCGGATCATTGGCCTGCAAAGGGCGCTCCGGAGCTGAAACGAGCTGATTCCCAGAAGTCACCAGCAGGAGGTGCCGTGGGAGTGAGTCCGCACCTCTATAAGCTGTTAAACAGTGAAGCTCTTACTCATGCGTTGGTTCAGTCTATATTTTATTGCCATGGTTCTTTGTGAAAATCCCACTTTTACCACTGAGGGCTGGGCTGATCAGAGTAATTGAAAGTAATGAAATTAAACTGCATTAAAACAAAACTCATTTTATGCAACTTCAGGGTCAGTGAAAGTTCTCAGCTGTAACCCTGAATGTGCAAGAAGCAGAGAAACACTATCCAAGAAAAAGAGCTGGAATTTTGCATCTTGTTTTCACCTAGGCCTTATTGAGGACAGTAGCAAACACCTGCCCTTTGGAAGGACCACAGCACCGTACCACAGCACAAACCCCACTGAGCACAGCAGGGGCTGTCCCGGTTATCCAGCTCTGGCCCTGTTTCATTACAAACTTCCTTTCGGTGATGATGTTCTGGTAACAAGGGGGCAACCAGCTGTCAAAGGTAGCTGTTGCCATGGCAGCCAGGGTGCTAGTCATTCTCCCCAAGTATGAAAAGTGCTGAGTGGTGGGTTATCTCGGATGTCACAAGGCTACTGCTTAGGCAGCACCAGTGGGAAGCAACTGTGTGGTGTGTATGTGTGATTTGGGTGGGTGGGGGGAGGCTTTCCCAGTGTTCTTCTTTTCACACATTTCCTAAAGAAGGCAACTACATACCCAGAATACACATTAATGATGATTCCACCCACATGATAATTAGTCGCTGAAATTTGATTCAAATCCTGCATGGCATGTTTAGAAGCAAGGGTTCCGAAAAAGGAGAGACCTTGTAAAACAGAAAATGTTGATGCTCTGGTGCATTTGTGGTTGTGTTAAAATTGAATACTGTGACTTTAAATGTTGGGCAGGGTTCCTGGGCGTGCTTGCATGCTAGGGAGTTCAGTAGGGCAGCCCACAATCGGGGCATAGCAGCAGCCAGTCAGCAGGTCCCCAGTGAGTTATGCCTCTCTGTTATAGGCAGTAGCCTACTTTCTCTCCCTCTGATTTTTGGATTCTTATGTGTTGTTGTTCTGGCTCCTAAGAAACAAATTAGCGAGACGTTGGGAACTTCCATCAAGAGTATTTTATATTTTCTCTAACTTCTCTGCTTGTGTGCCACAAAACATGAAAGGCACAATCTCATCCAAAATGAAATAAACTTATGAAGCCAAATGTCCTTTTGAACCCCAAAACTGGAACCATTTCATTCTGGTAACGTTGATCTTACTGAAGCACTTCACTTTTCCTTCCCCTTTCACAGGGAGGAGCCTAAATTAGGTTTCCCTAAATCCGTGATTGGAATAGCGACGCAAAGCCTCACTAGAAGCCAAGCAGCTCGGAAAGAATGGGATGATCCCAATACAGTAGAACCCTGTTTATCTGACCCTCTATTATCCGGTTCTCCGTATTAACCCAACAACCAGCGCACACAGGTCCAGAAGTGGGCAATCTCTCCTATGGTCACTAGATGGTGCTGCAGCCGGGCACTTTCCCGTTCATCCGATTATCCGACGTTTTGGTTAACCAATCTGGCCCTGGTCCCAATTCGATGGGATAAAGGGGGTTCCGCTCCCCTTGTGAGCGATCGTTTGATGCAGGGGAGCTGCTGCTGGTGTTATTCCTTGTGGAAAAGTACAAATTGCAAAACTGATGGGAGGGGCCTTCTGAGGTGGTAGGGAGGGGTCACGCTGTTACCTGCAATGTACACAGGCCCCGCAGCAGGGACGCACCTCGGACTGTGCATAGAAACAGGTTAAAAGTGCATCACCACAGTGAAGCCGTTGTCAAGATGCTATTCTGTGCAGAGGACTGTAAGACAGCCCCTGTTCCTGATCTGAGGCCTGAATGCCATAGGGATATCCCACTCGAGAGCATTGAGATGTGTGAAGAGGTTACTGTAACTGAAAAGACAGTGGTCATGGCTGTGCTGCAAAGTCACTGGCAGGTATTATCAAGCAGGCCAGGCCTGACTCACAAAAGTTGCCTAAGATGAACACTGGGGGATCACAACCTGCATCCAGCAAAGCATCCCACAGAACTGGTCCATTGCGGCAGCAAGTTCATAAGGAGATGACAAGCCTGCTGGACAGGGAATAATGAAAGAGTCAAACAGTCCCTGGGATGAGGAGGTCGTTTTGCTGATGTTTACAGGGAGCTCCTCCCAAGTGTGGGGGGCAGAATGGGAGGAAGCACGAAGGGGCTTGTTTGAAGATTTAACCAGGGAGTGATGGGTATTAGCATCATGAGCCATGTAACTGCGAACACTGTGTGCCCTTAGCCCAGGGGTGGGCAAACTGCCCTGTCTGCAGGCACTGCCTCTGAAGCTCCCATTGGCTGTGGTTCCCAGCCAATGGGAGCTGCAGGGGCGATGCTTGGGGCAAGGAGAGCGTGTGGAGCCTCCTTGCTTTCCCTATGAATAGAAGGCAGATAGGGGATGTGCTGCTGCTCTGGGAGCCACACGGAGACATGGCACTCACATTTTGTCGCTCTTATCTGGACTCTCTGCAATTGGTCCACATCTTTCCTGAAAAGTGGTGCCCAGAAGTGGACACTAGACTCCAGTTGAGGCCTAATCAGCGCGGAGCAGGGCAGACGAATCACCTCTTGTCTCTTGCTTACAACACTCCTTCTCTTACCTCCATATTACAAGTGATAAACTGAGGCAAAGGGAGACTAAACCCAGGGTTTTTAAAGGTATTTAGGCCACATAAATCCCACTGATTTCAATGGGAATTAGGAACTGAAATCCCTTTAAAAAATCTGGCCCTAAGTGATTTGCTCAAGGTCGCAAAGGAAGTCTGCAGTGAAGGCAGAACTTAAACTCAGACCCCTCAAGTCTTAGTCGAGTGCGATAACCTCTGGACCATCCTTCCTTTCTCCTGTGTCTGTCTAATGACGTGCTTCTGTCTATCTAACCCCAGAGATAACCATCTCTCTGTCTGTCTATCCCCATAGAAAAACATCCGTCTGTCTAGTGTCTACCTGTCTACCTACTTTTCCATAACTAAGCCAGGAGCTAGGCTATTTATAATAAATCAATTAAAACCACAAACTAGGAATAAACTCTGATAAGTTCAATAACCAGCATTCTTGTTGAAATCAGTAAGATTATGTTCAGACTCGTTCACTGTATATTAACTGAGGAGATATGAATGAAGAGCAAAGTTAAGCAGCGGGAGCTGAATTAAAACTATGGGTGAAACCCTCATGCCTGCTCTGGCTTCTTGCACAGCCTAAAACTGGAGTTCTGCAGTGGGGAAGCAGAGGCAGCAAGTGAGTTGGGAAAAGCTTCCCCTTCCAAAAGAAAGGACCCTAATGAATACTAAGTAAAACATCTCCCTCTCTCCCATGCTCACATGCAGTATCTTATCATCCTGTACAACCTACGGCTACAAATCTCTATAATTTACCATGAGTGAATGGAGAGAGTGGGAGGACCAGCCTGTCCTTATCAGAAGATAGTTCGTTAGCAGAATCATGAAGCAGCTTCCTAGAGAATACCCACTGATCTCCACCTAAAGGGCCACAATGAATTGGAGGTCAAACAGCATCAAGAAAGATGGTTCCCTTGCAAGCTAGGTGAGTCCAGATGTTCCTATTCCTTCTTCCGCTTCAAACTAAGAAGAAAACTCAACTATGCAAGAGAGATTTCATTCTCTTATCGGTCTGTATCCACCCCGAACCCATGAGAGCTTCCATGGGGGCAGAGAATGGTGCACTGGGGAAGCCCATTCCATACTGTATTGTCTTTATTCACAATCTTCTCTCTCCAGGGCTGTCGACTGGGAATATTTCACCAGCACAAAACTTACTCTGGGAAATTTTAAATGAAAATGTTTGCTATTCAAATAAATGAAACACATTTTTAGAAAAAAACCCCTCCATTAAACAAGATTCTGTGAAACCAAGAGGTAATTTTAAACAGACTATTTTCATCTTGATTTGCACAGTGTATGACACCTTTTAACTCAGTACAGCAGAATGGAACAGACACTCGATTAGTATAAATCACCGTAGCTCTGCTGATGCTGATGGATCTGTGACAACTGACGCCAGGTGATGATCTATCCTGATATTCCCAAACTCTGACATGCAGCGTTCAGGATAGTTTAGGCAGTTGGTCCCATTTCACTGCAAGTTATTTTGTGAGAGAAAATGAAGACAACATTTTGGGGTCAAATGCATCAGCACTTTGAGAACAGAAAAGCAATCTTTTCTCGACAGAATGGATTTTGAAGCTTTCCTCAGGTATTAGAACTGAAAGAAAAATAGACCACTCACCTTAGTCTTTGCACCGTAATGTTAAAACTTGTTGCAAGACAGATTTCTCTTTCTTGAACTCAAATGGATTGTGTAAGGGGTAATTGGAGGTGGGGTTTATTTGTTCTGCCAACACAAGAGGACAGAATTCATAGAATAGCAAGTTTGGAAGGGAACTCAGGAGGTATCTAGTCCAACCCCCTGCTCAAAGCAGGACCCAACCTGAGACAGAATTTTACCTCCATTCCCTAGATAGCCTCCTCAAAGATTGAACTCACAATACTAGGTTTAGCAGGCCAATGCTCAAACCACTGAGCTATCCCTCTTGAATCTCAGGTCAGGCACAAGCGGAGTGAGTGTGTCGTTAAAATACCAGCTGCGTCTGCCGGCAGCAGGAGGTAGACAGACACCAATATATGGTCTTCAAATATTGTTCAAGTTCTTAGACATGTTGATGCTTCTCTCTGTCTTTCCCTCTGTTTTATGCAGTTCATCTGTCTGAAAATCCCCCCTAGCAAGAAGCACGTCCAATTACAAATACACTTAGAGGAGCATGGCAAGATTTTAATCAATATCTGCCAGGATTAGGCAGGGCCACCCAGAGAATTCAGAGGGCCTGGGGCAAAGAAATTTTGGGGGCCCCTTCGATTAAAAAAAATTGCAATACTATATTCTCCTGAGGGCCCTTGCGGGGTCCACGGCAAATTGCCCCACTTGCTCCCCCCCACGGGTGCCCCTGGGAAAAATAAACCTTCCGCATTTCGGCACAAACCCAGTTTTGAGAAAACATCTTTACAAGGTATCACTGGTTCTCAGCATCAGCTAGTGCTAAAAGGCACTAAAGCTCATTAAAAGGGTTGGACAAATATTTTCCATCAAAATTTTTTCTGGATCGAAAACTAGGGGTTTTTAAAAAGCAGAAAAAAATCACGGACAATGTCTGCTTTCCTTCAAAATGTGTTGTTTTTTTAATTGAAAAGCTGAAATTAGTCTGCCAAAACCTGAACGTGATTTGAGGTTTCAGAAGTGTGTGGCCAAATATTTGCTGCTTGCTGTGTTTGATTGTTTAAAGAAACAATAAAAAAATTCTGCTTAAAAAAAAATCCAAAACTTTTGAACCACCTCAGCTTGTGACCAAACACCTGAGCCCATCCAGGCAGAGATTTTTCCAGGTTTCTGATACTCTGCTGGCTCCTTGACTCATATCTGTCTCCATAACTTTGGGTTCATTTAGGTTAGAATATAAGAACAGCCAGGGTTACTACCAGGGTTACTGCAGGGGTGGTCCCCAAGCTCCCCTACCCTGTCTTAATTGGTAGGGACTTCCCTGGGTTTGAGAGCTTACTTACCCCAATAGAGCCAGGGGAGGGTAGCAACCTCCAGGCTGAGACAGAGGCACCTACAGCTAGCCTCACCCCAATGTTTGCCGAATTTGCTCCAGAGTTATTCTCATCCCCTGGGAAACCCCGAAAGTCTAGGTGGGAAAGGAGGGCAGATAAAAGATTAGCAGAGAATCAAAAAATTTCCCTTGTGGGTAGGCAAACTCGTTCAGGAGGCCAGGAGATAATTCAGGCCAGAGAGGACTCAGAGGCGGTTCCTAGCCCAAGTAGGAGCAACCCAGGGGGAAGAGTAGAAATAGGCCCCCTAGAATTAGGTCAGATCGGTACCACACGTGAGAATTTCGGGCAGGACCAGGCCAATGATCCGCTTTATGCGAATGTGAGGGAGGAGATAGTGGAAGTAAATGGCGTACCTGTGGAAGGAAAGATCAAAGGCCCAAGGCCATATTATGTGCTCAAACACGATCTCTTGTACAGGATAGAGCAAATACAAGGAGAAGAATGCAAGAGTGACTAGGTGGTTCCTATCCCTGCAGCCCTTCCATTTCCGGGTACAGCATAGGGCTGGAAGCCAACATGGCAACGCTGATGGCCTATCGCGACAACACTGCCTCTTGTCCCAAGTAGCCAAACCCCATGGTGTTGAGCAGGGGGAGGGGGGGAATATGTGATACAGCATGGCCAGAGGGCAGCAGGAGAGGGTTAGAAGGGAGCCTTATTCCCTGTAAGGGGAAGAAAGTTTGCTATAGATTAACTAGAGCACCTGACGCCAATTAGAACACCTGCAGTCAGTCACATGATAAAAACCCCTGCTTCAATCAGACAGTGTGGGAGTTGGAGCAGAAAGGATTGGTGCTGGAGCAGAGAACAGTTTGGAGGAGTTGGAGCAGAAAGGATTGGTGCTGGAGCAGAGAACAGTTTGAAGGGAAGCAGAAGACAGTTTGGAGAAGTGCTGTGGTGGGCTAAGAAATCCAAGACCCTAGGTAAGGGGCACCTGGCTTGTGCAGAGGGAGGGCAGGAAGCCCCCCCACAAGCTGAAGGGCAGGAGAGGGAAGTAGCCCAGGGGAAGGAACTGTCAGTTCAAGTGGTTCACCACTATCCTCAGGGCCCCTGGGCTGGGACCTGGAGTAGAGGGCGGGCCCAGGTCCCTCACTCTCCACTCCCCTCCTCTAGGACACTAGTGGGGCAATTAATATTCCAATTTAGGGGCCAGAAATGGCGCCCTGAACCCCCCCCAAAGAAGAGAAAGTGCGAGACCCATCATAATAGTGCCGGCAATTTGCCACACACCGTAAAGGCTAACAGATTTATTTGGGCATAAGCTTTTGTGGGTAAAAATCTACTTCTTCCACGCAGCTGAAGAAGTTGGTTTTTTACCCATGAAAGTTTATGCCCAAATAAATCTGTTAGTCTTTAAAGTGCCACTGGACTCCT
Organism: Mauremys mutica; assembly: GCF_020497125.1. Classification (NCBI taxonomy): domain Eukaryota; kingdom Metazoa; phylum Chordata; order Testudines; family Geoemydidae; genus Mauremys; species Mauremys mutica. The sequence goes on along the minus strand of NC_059087.1, from coordinate 32,491,832 downwards.
CATTGTTTTTGTGGATACAGACTAACATGGCTACCCCCTGATACTTGAACCCTAGAGCAGTGGTTTTCACCCTGTGGGCCATGGACCTCTGGGGGTCCGCAGACTATGCCACAGGGTATGTCTACACTACGGGATTATTCCAATTTTACAGAAACCGTTTTTTAAAAACAGATTGTATAAAGGCGAGTGCACGCGGCCACACTAAGCCCATTAATTCGGCGGTGTGCGTCCATGTACCGAGGCTAGTGTCGATTTCCGGAGCGTTGCACTGTGGGTAGCTATCCCATAGTTCCTGCAGTCTCCCCCGCCCATTGGAATTCTGGGTTGAGATCCCAGTGCCTGATGGGGCAAAAAACATTGTCACAGGTGGTTCTGGGTACAGCCTCACCCCTCCCTCCGTGCAAGTAGCAGACAACCATTTCGCGCCTTTTTCCCTGGGTGAACTGTGCAGACGCCATAGCACGGTGAGCATGGACCCTGCTGAGCTCAATACAGCAATCATGGACGTTGTAAACACCTCGCGCATTCTCGTGCAGTCAATGCTGAACCAGGACCTGCAAAACCAGTCGAGGAGGAGGCGGCTACGGCAGCGCGGCGATGAGAGTGATGAGGACATGGACACTGAATTCTCTCAAACCACGGGCCCCTGTGCTTTGGAGATCATGCTGGTAATGGGGCAGGTTCTAGCCATTGAACGCCGATTTTGGGCCCGGGAAACAAGCACAGACTGGTGGGACCGCATAGTGTTGCAGGTGTGGGACGATACCCAGTGCCTGCGAAACTTTCAAATGTGTAAGGGCACTTTCATGGAACTTTGTGACTTGCTTTCCCCTGCCCTGAAGCGCCAGAATACCAAGATGAGAGCAGCCCTCACAGTGGAGAAGCGAGTGGCAATAGCCCTCTGGAAGCTTGCAACGCCAGACAGCTACCGGTCAGTCGGGAATCAATTTGGAGTGGGCAAATCCACTGTGGGGGCTGCTGTGATGCAAGTAGCCAAAGCAATCATTAAGCTGCTGCTACGAAAGGTTGTGACTCTGTGAAATGTGCAGGTCATAGTGGATGGCTTTGCTGCAATGGGATTCCCTAACTGTGGTGGGGCGATAGATGGAACCCATATCCCTATCTTGGCACTGGAGCACCAGGGCACCCAGTACATAAACCGCAAGGGGTACTTTTCAATGGTGCTGCAAGCACTGGTGGATCACAAGGGACGTTTCACCAACATCCACGTGGGATGTCTGGGAAGAGTTCATGACGCTCGCGTCTTCAGGAACATTACTCTGTTTAAATGGCTGCAGCAAGGGATTTACTTCCCAGACCAGAAATGATGTTGAAACGCCTGCAGTTATCCTGGGGGACCCAGCCTACCCCTTGATGCCATGGCTCATGAAGCCATACACAGGCAGCCTGGACAGTACTCAGGAGCTGTTCAACTACAGGCTGAGCAAGTGCAGAATGGTGGTAGAATGTGCATTTGGCCGTTTAAAGGCGCGCTGGCGTACATTACTGACTCGCTCAGACCTCAGCCAAACCAATGTCCCCATTGTTATTGCTGCTTGCTGTGTGCTCCACAATCTCTGTGAGAGTAAGGGGGAGACCTTTATGGTGGGGTGAGAGGCTGAGGCAAATCACCTGGCCACTGATTACGCGCAGCCAGACACCAGGGCGATTAGAAGAGCACACCAGGAAGCGGTGTGCATCAGAGAAGCTTTGAAAACCAGTTTCATCACGGGCCAGGGTACGGTGTGACTGGTGTGTTTGTTTCTCCTTGATGAAACCCCCCTCCCCCTTGATTGACTCATTCCTTGTAAGCCACCCACCCTCCACCTTCGATTACCGCTTGCTTCCTAAGGAAATAAAATCACTCTCGTTTAAAAATCATGTATTCTTTATTAATTAATTATAAAAAGAGGGAGAGAACTGACAAGGTAGCCTGGGTGGGGTTTGGGAGGAGGATAGGAGGGAAGGAAAAGGCCACTAACAAAATTTCAAAATAACGACAGCCTTTTGGTTGGGCTGTCCACTGGGGTGGAGTGGGCGGGTGCACGGAGCCTCCCCCAACACGTTCTTAGTCGTCTGGTGGGTGAGGAGGCTAAGGAACATGGTGAGGGGGGAGGGCGGTTATACAGGGGCTGCAGCGGCACTCTGTGATCCTGCTGCCGTTCCTGAAGCTCCACCAGATGCTGGAGCATGTCCGTTTGATCACGCAGCAGCCCCAGAGTTGCATCCCGACACCTCAGATCTTCCTGCCGCCACCTCTCATCTCGAGCATCTCTCCTCTCCTCACGTTGGTCCCTCCTGTCCTCACGGTCACTGGCATCTTTCCTGTACTTTGATACCACGTCCTTCCACTCATTCAGATGAGCTCTTTCATTGCGGGTCACAGGCCTAAGATGTCCAAAGGGGTCCTCACCTCCATTTGAAAATTTTTAGGGGTTCGCAAATGAAAAAAAAGATTGAAAACCACTGTGCTAGTGTCCTAGCAAAATTCCAGTTTATGTAATTACATTCTGCTTCCCTACATTCCCCCTCCAATATCAGTTGGCTATTTCTGTGCTTCTTGTCTGTAACTGTGATGTAGTGTGGGCAGGGCCGGCTCCAGGCACCAGCTCAGCAAGCAGGTGCTTGGGGCGGCCAAGGGGAAGGGGCGGCACATTGGGCTCGTTGGCAGGAATTCGGTGGTGGGTCCCTCGGTCCCTCTTGGAGGGAAGGACCTGCCACTGAAGAAGAAAGTGGCACGGTGCAGCTTTTTTTAAATTTTTATTTAATTTTATTTTTTTATTTTTTTCACTGCTTGGGGCAGCAAAAACCCTGGAGCCGGCCCTGAGTGTGGGTTTACACTGCTAAATAGCTGCCACCTGCCGCCCCAGAGGGCAGTAGGGCAGAGCATTTTAGTAGGGAGTGAGCATTTGGAGTAACTTCTGTGCCTCAGTGTTGAGAGATATAATTATACCAACAGGCCATTGCGTTCAAGCGAAAGATTCAGTTGGGCTGGGATGTGCCTCTGATCAGGGTCACTTTCTCTTTAAAATTTGAAGCACAAGAAAGCTGTGAGAAAAAAAGAGAAATCTCCCCATAGAGGATGGGAAAGGAAACTCCAGCAGCATGCTGTGCTGTGTGAATTAATTTGAAATGAGCAAGTGACACTCACAGGCCAGACCTGGGCAGAGGCCAGGTCTGAGTGAGTGATGCTGCCTGCTTGACTGGAAAATGCGACCGCACTCTTGTTTGGCCAGGCTTCATGTAAAGCAGAAAGGTGTAAGGGCCTGGTTTGTGTAGTGATTTAGGGGGCTGGAGGTCCAGAGTATCAGACTGTACCTCTGCCCCTCACAACTGCACCATAGCCCTTCCCTGTGCGAGGCTCAGGATGAAATCTGAAGGTGTTCCCCAGGTCCTGTGCTCATGGATTTAATGAAATATTTACTCGCTTGGAATCCGACCTTTGAAACCAGGCCAAGCTAAGGCCTCCAGAATAGCTGCCAAGCCTTGGCTGGCGAGGGAGGCCTACCTCCTTTCAGATTCATCATTAGTCTCCCCACTCCTGTTGGAGGAGCTCTCTGTGTGTGTGTTTCAGTGAGATATTTAACGTCGCCCGGGATCCTGTTCAGTCTCCTTTTGAACTTTCCCATCTCCCAGGGCCTGTGCCTCGTGAACAACATGTCTGATTTGCCTATCAAGAGGATTGGGGGAGAAAGAGAAAGATCAGTATGTTGGGGAATGGGGATAAATGCCACTAATCTCAGCAAATGTCCCTTGGAACCCAACACCTTGGACTTTGGGGTTAATGGCCTGTGAATATTTATTGATTTGCTATGTAGAAGCCTCTCTAGTTGAACACGTCGTCCAGGATCGCTCATGTTTCACATGCTGAGCCTGATAGACGCCTGCATTGTCGTCTGAGTCCGGAGACAAAGGAGAAGACACATTAGCTGCATAAATCCTAGGGAACTCAGTTCCAGTGTCCTGCTGGGGGCAGGTGGGGTGTTTAAGATTTCTAGGAGCTCCAGATAAATGCTCAGTTTGGGGCCCTCATTCACACACGACAAATCAAACCATTGCATATAGTGCCTGAGGCAACTGAGGAATTATTACTGTCATGCGCAGGGTCATGGTAAGCAGTGGGGACTGCTTCCTGCTCTTGGTTACACCAGTGAAATCTGGAGTAACTTGGTTGATTCAGTGAAGTTTCTTCAGGTTGATACTGGTGTAACTCAGAGCGGGATTTGGCCCAAACACTGCTAAACTGAGGATTTAACAATATGGTGGGAGGTCCCTTCCAACCCTATGATTCTATGATCCCCACCCACCTCCCTTACTGTGGGTGTACACCCATCAAACTTAATTACTGATCACTAATACAATTAACCCTTGGGTGGGTATCACATCTAGACCTACAGACTCAGTAGAGTCACTCTGGCTAATTGATGGGGGTGTGGTTAAACCAGGGGTCGGCAACTCTAAGTTAAGGTTTCGCGTGCCGGTGATACATTTTAACATTTTTAGAAGGGCTCTTTCTATAAGTCTATAATATATGTAAGCAGAGTCAGGATGAGCTCTACTCTGACATCTGGTGGTGAATTATGGGGAGTGTGGAAAGGAATTTCAGGTGTTTGCATTTGCACACCCACCCCGCCTAGCATAGTCCACGGCAGCCTGGGATGGTTATTTTGACAGCTCTGGGATCCCCAATTTCTTTGTTATTGGGGCAAGAGGAATAAAGTGTTGTCACCCTGATTACGTGAATGAGGAACTATGAGACTGCTTTATGACAGAGAGTCTCACCATCAGTTAAGTAGCACTCACTAGACAAGGGTGCCAAAATCCAGTGAATTGAGAGAGGTTGGGGATTGGTGTGTGTACCTGATGGGATGGGCCCCTTTTGAGGGCCTGGAACACCAATTGCACCTCCTACTCCTCTCTCCACTGTTGAAGAGCAGAGCTAATTTTGATTCCATTAGGAGTTCATCTAGAGGCTGCTGAGCTGAATTCACGTTGGGCCAATGGTGCACCAGCACTGGGGCTCCCCTACTACAAACTGAAATCACTAAAAGAGCTAAACTTACTGAGCTGAGATCACCGAGTGCTGTGTTAAGTAGTGGGGGAGCCTGAAGATCTATCGCTAAGCGGCTGGCAGAGCGGAGCAGTTTGCAGCATGGTTGGAGTGGCCCATGGAACAGTGAGCAGAGCGGAGAGGTTTGTGGGACGGTTGGAGCAGCTCACGGGTCGGCTGGAGGAGCGGCACAGCTGGTGGAGTGGAGCTGGTTGTGGTGAAGGCTGCAGCAGAACACCACGGAGAGGCGGAGCAGTCGGCCCTGGCCCACGTAAGGTGCCCCTTAACACCCTGTGTGCCCCCGCCCCCCATTTCCACCCAGGCTGGGGGGTGAAACTCTGCAGATAAACTTTTGAACTCTGGGGCGGAACTGATCAGGGACAGAGAATTTTGGGTTGTTGGACTTTGGGGTGATTGGACTTAAGATCCTAAGGGGAAAATGACATTGCCAAAACTTATTTGGTGGGTCTTTTGCTCATGGTTTACGTTATGAATCCTGTTTGTGGTGTTTCCCCAATATAATGCCACATTGTTTCCCTCCTTTATTAAAAGGATTTTGCTACACTTAGGGTAGGTCTATACTCACCATCCGGGTCAACGCGGTGAGTTCGACTTCTCGGAGTTCGAAGTATCGCGTCTAATCAAGACGCGATAGTTCGAACTCCCCGCGCGCTCCAGTCGACTCCGGAACTCCACCACTGCAAACGGCGGTGGCGGAGTCGACCTTGGAGCCGCGGAGTTCGACCCCGCCGTGTCTGGACGGGTAAGTCAGTCGAACTAGGGTACTTGGAGTTCAGTTACGCTATTCGCATAGCTGAACTTGCGTACCCTAGTTCGACCCCCCCCTTAGTGTAGACCAGGCCTCAGACTCCGTGCTTGCTAGAGGGGAAGTATTGCCTCCTAGAGGCACCCAGGGGGGTGGTACGTAGTTGTCCCAGGTCACTGGGTGGGGGATCAAGCCGGTTTTGCATTGCGTTATTGAAACGGAACCCCTGGATACTGAACCCGGCCCTTGTTGCTGCCAACTCAGAGGGGCAGAAGGGTTACATATATAACTAAACTATTGTTGTATATAAAGTAAATAAGGTTTTTAAAATGTTTAAGCAGCTTAATTTAAAATTAAATTCAAATGCAGAGCCCACCAGACTGGTGGCCAGGACCCGGGCAGTGTGAGTGCCACTGAAAATCAGCTCGCATGCTGCCTTCGGCACACGTGCCATAGGTTGCCTACCCCGGGTTACACCATCAGCTCAACAGCGTGAGTCAGCTCTATTCTATTCAATCATGTCTCAAACATCCCTGTTTTATACAGAAACCTCTTTTTTTGACTTTTATTTTAAACACATTTTTTTTGTGGTGGTGATGGGGGGGGGGTTCCCCACAATATTCTACTACACACAATTCAGCTTTTTGCTGTAAATGGGTCTCTTTTACACAAAGACACAAGAGCTAGTTTCTCACAAACTATTTTTTTATTTAAAAGACATATGCCCCTTGAAAACAAACCAAGATGCTCCATCAAAACTTTTATCTTACTTAATGGCCACACAGACCTTCTAACAGAAACACAGATAGTCACAAAGCCCTTTTCAATAGATATTTTTATTTACAGCTACCAAGCTACCAAGCTTTATAGCTCTTCTGCCCTCTAGTCTGCAGAAGAGAAGAATGAGGGGGGATTTGATAGCTGCTTTCAACTACCTGAAAGGGGGTTCCAAAGAGGATGGATCTAGACTGTTCTCAGTGGTAGAAGATGACAGAACAAGGAGTAATGGTCTCAAGTTGCAGAGGGGGAGGTTTAGGTTGGATATTAGGAAAAACTTTTTCACTAGTAGGGTGGTGAAGAACTGGAATGGGTTACCCTAGGGAGGTAGTGGAATCTCCTTCCTTAGAGGTTTTTAAGGTCAGGCTTGACAAATCCCTGGCTGGGATGATTTAGTTGGGTTTGGTCCTGCTTTGAGCAGGGGTTTGGACTAGATGACCTCCTGAGGTCCCTTCCAACCCTGAGATTCTATGATTCTATGAAATGTTTGTCCCCTCACCATTCTCTTAATCCTTTTAGATTTCTTACAAATAGTCTTTTTCTTAGCAGGGTTCTGTAACTTTTTGTGCGGTCCAGATGGTCAATATACTGCTGTAAGCAGGCATCTTCTGGTCATCTTTGGTCATTTTCTTTAAACACTGTCAGGGTCTCAACTGAATTGTACAGCATTTGCCAAGGTGCTAAATTTTCTTGGGTTAGCCACAGACATTGCAAATCAGAACCTATGGCAATAACAGTGTTTAATAAGCTTTCCAAACACAGCTCAGCGCACAGGTCCCAGAGCTTGCAGTTTAGATCCTTCACAGTCCAGCTCACACAGTGGTTGGGCTAGCGCATCTATGACACAGCTCTCACAATCTTCAAAAAGCTTTTCCCTAAGGCAGTGATTAAGGACAGCATAAACAGCAACATGTACAATAGAACACATGACTTTTTTAAGCTCATGACTTGGCACTGGCTCAGTTAGTTCCATGCCAAGCCTTCTCCTTAAATCCACATAGCATTCATCCTCATCATCCTCATCGATGATTTGTATCGGCGCTGAGCAAAAACAAGGCGGGCCCAATTTGTCTTGTTGTCTGATGCAACACTTTCCAGAGCCTCCAGGGCCTCTACAAAGGCATCGTTAAGCTGTTGAGAGATTTCCAGGAAAGAAACAACTGTAAGCCCCCACTGCTTCTTTTTAGATTTACACAACCCTGTGTTGATTCCTAACCCCATTACACCCCATCCTTGACCGTCACGTCTTAATCATTCATTTACCTGAGTGATGTCTTTTCTGTTCACCTTGTCAACTGGTGACTCCCAGGAGCCATGGTCGCCTTCCTCCATAGGGGTGGAAAACGAGAGGCTGTCATGCTCGTCGGTCTTCCTCACAAGCGGTTGGGTTTTGGGATCGGGTTCCGGCGTATCCATCAACAGCTGGGCCAAATGGCTGCCCTCAGCTGCTCCCTCCTCCTCCTGGGAACTGTCGGTGATGTAGCACTATCTCCACATGTGGTCGAAGGCCCTCAGAGCTAAAACAAAGTCTGAAGTTCTCATGGGGGTGGTGAAGGAGTCCATGTTTCCTCTCAGTGTTTCCACGATTTCTTAAACATGTGTTCTTGTAACAAAATGGCCTCTTCTGCATGGCGCTGGACTTTTGGGGTGGTGCTGTGCTCTGATTGGTAGAGGACAGTAGGGAGAGCTCTTAGAGGGGTCACACAACCCTCTTCTGGGCAGGTCACCAGAACACCCCAATTGGTCAAATCTGCTCTGAGGGAGGTCCTCTGCGGCTGAAACCCATCCTGACTGATAGAGGGCGGTGGAAGGAGTTCTTAGAGAGGTCACATGACACCCTTTGCTTCCAGTCATGTGTCCACCTTGACCCCAGAAGTAATACACCCAGGGGTCTTTAGGGTGACAGTTCGGTGGGGCCTACGTTTGATTGATACTTATACTACTTGCAGGCTCACTCTGAACAGGCCCCCACCCACAGTCCCAATTATCCAGCAGCCTCTCTACTCCCAGACCCCAAGCCCTGGTTCCCCTTTTTATTCCACAAGACTCCTAACTCAGTAACCCCTCCTTCCTGACTGGACTTCCATGCTGAAGGAATGTGCTATCCTGGCAGTAGCCAGAAAGCGAGACGTTAATAAGAAGGCATAAGTCCACCCAGATAAATACTGTAGACCCAATGAGTAACCCACTAGTAATGTACCCTGGTGTGATCCTTTACTGGGTAGTTAATGATTAGCTAGGAAAAGAGCATGAGGCAAAGCCTGAAGGGAATTAGTGAGTTGACAAGAGTCTGTGTCCCAGGCCATGGGTCATTATTATTGGGAATCAAGAGGCACCTGATTCTGAACACTGCCCAGACATGCACTGGAAAATGTGACATACCCATTGCTCTGATTTGTTGGGGAATGGGAGGGCTCTGGTTGGGGACTGGATCCAGGTTTGTGGCCTGCTGTGAGCAGGGGCGGCTCTAGGGATTTTGCCACCCCAAGCACGGCAGGCAGGCTGCCTCCGGCGGCGTGCCTGCGGAGGGTCTGCTGGTCCCGCAGCTTCGGCGGACCTCCCGCAGGCACGCCGCCGAAGCCGCGGGACCAGCGGACCCTCCGCAGGCATACCTGCGGGAGGTCTGCCGAAGCCGCGGGACCAGCGGACCCTCCGCAGGCAAGCCATGGAAGGCAGACTGCCTGCTGCCCTTGCGGTGCTGGCAGAGCGCCCCTCGCGGCTTGCCGCCCTAAGCATGCGCTTGGTGTGCTGGGGCCTGGAGCCGCCCCTGGCTGTGAGACTGAACCACTAGGAACATGAGCAACCCACTAGTAATCTACCTTGGTGTGATCCTGAATTGGGTAGTTAATGATTGCCTGGGAATGAGCCATAAGGCAAAGCCTGGGGGGATTTAGGGTTGAATGCCCAAAAGGGGTTAGGCACCTGGAAAACTCACTGCAATTCTCAAAGTCTGAGTCAGGTGCCTGAGCCTATATAATGAATGGGGTGAGCAAGGCACCTGGGACTGCAATTCACAAACCCCTGCACCCTAGGCGGGGAGCTGCCTAAGCTAGTCAATAGGAGATGCCAGTCAGCGAGGTGTGTGAGAAGCCCCACCTCTCACATGGAGATGGGCAGCTTGTGATTCTGAAGCGGGGAACCCTCTTTAGGGTTAGGCACTTTATGTCATTGGAGCAACAAGCTGGCTGTGACCTTCTAACTTTGAGCCTGGTATTTAGCACTTGCCTGGGATGTGGGAGAGCCGGGTTCAATTCCCCCCGCTCTGCCACAGGGGGAGAAAGGATTTGAACAGGGGTCTCCAATCTCTCCAGAGAGTGGGCTAACCACTACTGAGGGATATTCTGCTACAGGGCTCCCTTATCAGAGTGGTTAATTGGACCTGGCCCTCCCCGATCCCAGGTGAGTGGGCTAACCACTCAGCTAGAAGGTGAGTGAGCACCTCTTCCTCTAGCTGGGTTTTGAATGGGACCCAGTGCAGAAGGTGGCCTCTGAGCACAGCCCTCAGTGAGTTGGCTGGTGGTCAGTGAAGCTTCTGTGCCTGGTCTGTGGATGTAGGTAGGAGACAGGTGCACCCACATTAATAAAATCTGGGGGGAACCAGGCATGGTTTCGCTTTGGACCCATCTCTGAATGAACAAGTCCCAGCAGATCTCCACTCTTCTCTGCCTGTTCTTTGGATACTGTTTATATTTGGTCCCGGGTGCAGAAGTGCCTACAAAAAATGCATCCAAAGAAGTGGGTATTCACCCACGAAAGCTCATGCTGCAAAACGTCTGTTAGTCTATAAGGTGCCACAGGATTCTTTGCTGCTTTTACAAAAAATGAGTGTGTCTGCACTTTTAGTAAGCCAGTCCCCACAACTTGAACCAGCGAGACAGATTTAAAATGTGTGGCCTAAACTGTATGAGCTCACTGTCTCCTTCCTGTAACATGTGCCCTCCCTTGCCCTTTCCCTCTCTAGGGGAGTTTATATCCCCGGATCTCTATTATTGGGATTCAATTTTGTGGTAGCCATGTTGGTCCTAGGATATTAGAGAGACAAGGGGGGAGCGGGGTAATATCTTTTATTGGACCAACTTCTGTTGGTGAGAGACAAGCTTTTGAGCTCCACAGAGCTCTTCTTCAGGGTCAGGTCTGGGAAAGGGGAGTGTCACAGCTGGTGGAACAGATTGATTAGCATAAATAGTTAATATATATTTCATGGGACCATTCAAAGTTAACACCTCTCCAATCATAAGAGGGAAAAGCTGCTTGGGGGTGCTTGCTGGGGGATTATAGATTAATAAACCATAAATCCAGTGTGGTGCACCTCATCCAGTGCACTGAACCAAACAATCACTAAACTCTCAAAAAAAAACAGGAGTACTTGTGGCACCTTAAAGACTAACAAATTTATTTTAGCATGAGCTTTCGTGAGCTAAAGCTCACTTCTTCGGATGCATAGAATGGAACACACAGACAGGAGATATTTATACATACAGAGAACATGAAAAGGTGGAAGTATGCATACCAACAGGCAGAGTCTAATCAATTGAGATGAGCTATCGTTAGCAGGGGGAAAAAAAACTTTTTGAAGTGATAATTAAGATGGCCCATAGAAGGTGTGAGGAGAACTTAACATAGGGAAATAGATTCAATTGGTGTAATGACCCAACCATTCCCAGTCTTTGTTTAAACCACAGTTAATTGTATCTAGTTTGCATATTAATTCAAGTTCAGCAGTCTCTCTTTGGAGTCTGTTTTTGAAGTTTTTTTGTTGCAAAATTGCCACCTTCAAGTCTGTCACTGAGTGGTTAGAAAGGTTGAAGTGTTCTCCCACTGGTTTTTGAATGTTATGATTCCTGATGTCAGATTTGTGTCCATTTATTCTTTTGCGTAGAGACTGTCCGGTTTGGCCAATGTACATGGCAGAGGGGCATTGCTGGCACATGATGGCATATATCACGTTGGTAGATGTGCAGGTGTACGAGCCCCTGATGGTGTGTCTGATGTGATTAGGTCCTGTGATGGTGTCACTTGAATGGATATGTGGACAGAGCTGGCATCGGGCTTTATTGCAAGGATAGGTTCCTGGGTTAGTGTTTATGTTGTATGGTGTGCGGTTGCTGGTGAGTATTTGCTTCAGGTTGGGAGGCTGTCTATAAGCGAGGACTGGCCTGTCTCCCAAGTCACTACTGTGCTAATAAACGATGGTCACATAAATACCACCCTATACCGGAAACCCACTGACCGCTATACTTACTTACATGCCTCCAGCTTCCATCCCGGACACACCACACGATCCATTGTCTACAGCCAAGCTCTAAGATACAACCGTATTTGCTCCAATCCCTCGGACAGAGATAAACACCTACAAGATCTCTATCAAGCATTCTTAAACCTACAATACCCACCTGCTGAAGTGAAAAAACAGATTGACAGAGCCAGAAGAGTACCCAGAAGCCACCTACTACAGGACAGGCCTAAAAAAGAAAATAACAGAACACCACTAGCCATCACCTACAGCCCCCAACTAAAACCTCTCCAGCGCATCATCAAAGATTTACAACCTATCCTTAAAGATGATCCCTCACTCTCACAGATCTTGGGAGACAGGCCAGTCCTCGCTTATAGACAGCCTCCCAACCTGAAGCAAATACTCACCAGCAACCGCACACCATACAACATAAACACTAACCCAGGAACCTATCCTTGCAATAAAGCCCGATGCCAGCTCTGTCCACATATCCATTCAAGTGACACCATCACAGGACCTAATCACATCAGACACACCATCAGGGGCTCGTACACCTGCACATCTACCAACGTGATATATGCCATCATGTGCCAGCAATGCCCCTCTGCCATGTACATTGGCCAAACCGGACAGTCTCTACGCAAAAGAATAAATGGACACAAATCTGACATCAGGAATCATAACATTCAAAAACCAGTGGGAGAACACTTCAACCTTTCTAACCACTCAGTGACAGACTTGAAGGTGGCAATTTTGCAACAAAAAAACTTCAAAAACAGACTCCAAAGAGAGACTGCTGAACTTGAATTAATATGCAAACTAGATACAATTAACTGTGGTTTAAACAAAGACTGGGAATGGTTGGGTCATTACACCAATTGAATCTATTTCCCTATGTTAAGTTCTCCTCACACCTTCTATGGGCCATCTTAATTATCACTTCAAAAAGTTTTTTTTCCTCCTGCTAACGATAGCTCATCTCAATTGATTAGACTCTGCCTGTTGGTATGCATACTTCCACCTTTTCATGTTCTCTGTATGTATAAATATCTCCTGTCTGTGTGTTCCATTCTATGCATCCGAAGAAGTGAGCTTTAGCTCACGAAAGCTCATGCTAAAATAAATTTGTTAGTCTTTAAGGTGCCACAAGTACTCCTGTTTTTTTTTTGCGGATACAGACTAACACGGCTGCTACTCTGAAAACTCTCAAATGCACTCATGCAGAAAAATGATGAAAGACAAAACCACTGTATCACCTATGGGTGAAGACTTTTCACAAAGCGATCACTCTATAGCTGACCTATCAGTCCTCATCCTCAAAGAAAAGCTGCACAGTACTTTCAAAAGCTGTGGGCACTTAAAATTCACAACTTTGCTAGACACTAAAAATCAGGGACTAAATAGACACACTGGATTTATGGCTTATCCCCCTCCTCTTCCCCCTTCTATGATGGGAGGATGTTAACAGGCCACTTCACTTGAATGGTCCCTTGAAATACACCTTAACTACTTATGCTAAACAATTGGTTCCACCTTGTATTTAGCTGTGTAGGTTTCCTGAGTACCTTTCCTAGGCCTGGCCCTGAAGAAGAGCTGTGTGGAAGGTGGAAAGCTTGTCTCTTTCACCAACAGAAGTTGGTTCAATAAAAGATATGACCTCCCCCACCTTGTCTCTCTATTATTTGGATTGTAAAATCTTTGAAGCCAGAACCTACCTCCTCTGTGGAGTCTATAAAGCACCTAAGGCCCAATTCAGCAAGGAAATTAAACACCTGAAGTATGTAAATAGTCCCATTGAAATTCACTGAGGGTATGGCTACACTTGCAGCTGTACAGCACTGGGAGTTAAACCTGTCTTCATACAGATGAGTAGGGAAAGCTCTGCAGTCTGGCCACACTGACAGCTGCCAGTGCACTGTCGTGGCCACATTTGCAGCGGCATTGGGAGCGGTGCATTATGGGCAGCTATCCCAGCGTTCAAGTGGCTACAACGTGCTTTTCAAAAGAGGGGGGTGGGGTGGAGCGTGACAGGGAGCGTGGGGGAGAGAGAGAGTGGATTTTTGGAGCCGACACTCTGTCAGCAGCTGCCTTACAAGTTCCAACCCGTTCACTGAAAGCAAATAGCCCTCTTTGTTTTTTTCCTCACAGACCAGATAAGCAGCCTCCCCGAAACAGACCCCCCCCCCCGCACCGCCTCAAGCCCCTTCCTGCCCCTCTCTTCAAGCAAACACTAGCTGTGGGCGTTCCAAAGGGAGCTCATTCACAGCGAACAGTAGCTGTGTTTGTTTTTTTGATAAGCAAGTCCCGGAGCCCAGAGTTCACAACAAAACAAACAGAGGCATCACAACAAAACAAAGAGAGTAATCTTTACTTAAAAGCATTATGGGAAGGTTCCGGAGGTCAGTTACAGCATAGTAAGATTATTCCCTGTTTACACTGGCACCCCAGCGCTGCAGCAGCAGCGCTATTCTCTTTATTCCTCTCGTGGAGGTGGAGTACAACCAGCGCTGTAGCCAGGGAGATACAGCACTGTATGTGCCTTGCCAGTGTGGACAGGGAGTGAGTTACAGGGCTGTAAAGCCACCACCAGCGCTGTAACTCTCAAGTGTAGCCAAGGCCTGAGACTAAAGTTGAAGCAGATGCCTATGTGCTTTGCTGGATCAGAGCCCTAGTACATGTGTGGATGGTATAAAATAATATTAATCCCTATTATTTCCATGATACATTTTCCAGATCTCAATCCACATATTCTGAGGCTCTGATTACTTACAGATCCCCAAATTCAAATGTGACTGGTGAGGGGCTTCACCTTTCTCTAGGCCAGGCAGTGAATTGAGTCTAATTTCCAGCTGGCTTGTCAGGCATGTTCTACATACAACAACTTATAATATTGGTTCGGAGATCAGCACAGACTCACCAAAAAGGCCAAACTCCATTGTCACTGTCCTGTGATTTCCAGTGAACTCGAGCTATGAAACACAGGGAAGTTTTCACTGGCCTGTCACTGAGCTGGAAGCATTCCATCAATAGCAACCTTCAAGGCATTTAGCAGGCATATCAAGTAGGAAGATAAAATCATGAATAGCGAGCGAGGTTCTGCAAGGATGTTGCACAACCGGCATGGAAGCAATGCTTATTAAAGCCCAGCATATCTCTGAACTCACATACTGCAGACCAAGCGCACATTTACTGGGTAATAAATCACACATACAAAGGGAGCTGGGAACAGAATTACAGTGCACAGCTGCAAAAATGTAGGCCTCTATCACTTGAGTTAAAGGACAGCTCAGCCACTTGGCCCTCTCTGCAACAGCCACTAGCTAGCAACAACGCTTATTAGCATATATTCATAAAATCATATAGAGTGCAACATCACAGTAGGATCATAAGGGTTTATATGGCAAGGACTCAAACAATCTATTAATTTCACAGTGGAAAAAAACAGATCCTCATGATTTTTTTGGTCCCTGGTAGCCGAAGAGTGGTTTACTGTAGAAGTTTGAAAATTCTTCAACTCAGTGTTGTGAATGTTTGCATTTTTTCTCCATTGCTTTCAACAGTTTGTGAAATATTTGATTTTTTTTTAGTGTTAAGCAACAGTTTTATGTCAGGGCTGCTGTAATATGATATATCTGTTGTTAGACAGATATATCATATCACTATGACATATCATAGTAATATGATATATCTGTTGTCATCTCAAGCTCCATTTATTTCATTGGCAACAGTATGGGCATTCTTTTAGAGATTTGGGGGTTTTAAAACTGGAACATGACTGAGTACTAGGAGCTTAGTGCTGACCCAGCTATCCCCTGCCCTGGAATGGACTTAACTGGCAGATGGGTTCTCAGTGGCCCATTAGGCATGGGGTTGATGAGCTAATCAGAGCAATCAACTCATCAGCTGGGAACAGTTAAAGGACAGAAAGGAAGTGCAAAGGAAAAGCTGGTAAAGGAAACAGGATCTCAGGATGGGGAGATCTTTTCCTCCCCCTCCCTGGCGAGTGGCCTAAGGCAGGGAAAGTTTACTTCCAATTGTATGTTGCTGCACAAGGCTGAACTGGTGGAAGGGACTCAATAAATACCATGGTGCTACTTGCAAATATGTGGATGTCCAGGGTGTTTGAGGTGGTCCAAAGGGTGGAGAAGACTGCCAAGTGCCCAAGTCACAAGAACAGAGACTCATTTCTTATGGTGTATGTGTATGCCAGAAACAGCCAGAAATTCCAGCTGAGATCAGTTATGCTAGGCCTTTTGCATAAATACAGGGAGAGGCAGTCTCTGCCCTGAAAAGCTTATACTCTAACTAGATAAGATGGATAAAAAATGGGAGAAGGGAGTGTGATGCTCCCCATTTTACAGATGGAGTACACAGAGTCTTCCTAGGATCACAAAGGAATTCTAGGGCAGCAGCAAGAACAGCACTGGCCAGTGCCTTAACCTCCAGGCCACCTCACAAGAGAAAGGACACATGCCCATGAGGGAGCTTAAAATGATACATGGTTTGTTAGCTGTAAAAGAAGGCCTTGAACTGCTCTCTTTGAAAGCAAGGGCAAACCCATTGGCTTTATGAAAAAAACTGAGGTTTTGGAATTTGTTTTAATACCCCATCAGAATGAAATGGAGACCTTTCAATATAGGAACAGCCTATGAGTCAGACCAATGGTCCATCTAGCCCAGTAGTCTGTATTCAGAGAATGGCCAGCTGCTTCAGAAGGAATGAACAGAAAAAGGCAGTTAGCGAGTGATCCATCCCATCATCCAATCCTAGCTTCTGGTAGTCAGAGATTTAGGGACACCTAGAGCATAGGTTGGTGTCCCTGACCATCTTGGATAATAGCCATTGATGGGCGAAGCCTCCATGAATGCATCAAATTCTTTTTTGAACCCAGTTATACTTTTGTCCTTCACAACATGCCGACACATTTTTTGTAAAAACAAAACAACCAACCAACCCCATGAGTGACTTCAATTATTTATACTCTCCCGTATTTATTCCAACAGGAGAGTTTGACTCTACCCATAGTGGTTAGGACACTCACATGGAATGTAGGACACCCAGATTCTAGTGCCTATTCTGCCTGAGCAGGCGCAAGTACTGGAACTTGGTTTTTCCCACATTGTGGGTAAGTGGCCTAACCACTGGGCTATTGACTATTATAACACAGGGAAGCTCTCTACCCTGATACATTTCCACACACATAAAGCATTTTTGACAAAATTGTATTTTCCAGCAAAGTCTGATTGAAAAATTTCCCATCAGTTCTATCCTGTAATTAGCTCCATGGCATCTGTCCCATTATCGCCCAGCTGCTTCTGTTTATCATTTGTTAATTAACTTGTATTTCTGTCAATGATGAACTAAAACCTGGATTAACTGGAATTATAACTTTGGTGGGTAGCAGTCATCTAAGATAAATTGCACAATGGTTTTTGCTATGACCTTCTGCCAATAGCTGCTTGTAGCTTTCCACGCAATTGTCTTTTGGGTTGAAATTTTCCATGTTTGGGCTCCACGCTAATGTGATGATTGGGTGGGGTTTTATTAGGTTTTTTTTTAATATATAATTTTAACCCAGTTGCATTGAGTGGTTTCTGAGGAAGACAAACTGTCACTCAGCAGTAAGCCCAGTTGAGGCCTGTTGGAATAGATACAGAGATTTTTTTTTCTTGATTTTCCTTCAAACCCCATTGCCGCCTCCTCCCAAAAATACCTAAGAAATTAAATACAAATAAAACCTTCATTCGTTCAGTGTTCAGCTGAAATCTAAAGAGATCAGATTCCTGCAACAAGGTCAACTAACGATAGGATCCCTGCACAATTCAGAAGCAGGCCTGGGCTCCATGTACCTGCCAACAGTACTAGTTTGACTGAGCCAATCTCAGTGCCTTGGTGTCCTGGCCAATTTCCCAGGACAGTTGACAGCTTGGGAAACCTGTTAGTTGTGTTGCATGTCCTGCAAATGAGATACACTGAAGGCCACAATATAGGACAAAGCCCCAGTCCTACAATGAGCACTGTGCGGGTGTGCTACACTTACAGTGGTTCTCAACCAGGGGTATATGATTCCCTGGGGGTGCACAGGGGTCTTCCAGAGGGTACATCAACTCATCTAAATATTTGCCTAATTTTACAACAGGCTACATAAAAAGCACCAGTGAAGTCAGTACAAACTAAAATGTCCTACAGACAATGACTTGTTTATCCTGCTCTCTAGACTATACACTGGAATGTAAGCGCAGGATTTATGTTCAATTGATTTATTTTATAATTATATGGTTAAATGAGAAAGTAACAGTTTTTCAGGAATAGTGGCTGGGACACTTCTGTATTTTATGCCTGATCAGACTTCTGAAAGGGGTTCAGTAGTCTGGAAAGGTTGAGAATCACTGGGCATCTGTGTGGAGACCATTGGAGCAGGAGTCTACCCATGGTGCAGGCATAATAGAGTGCACTGCACATTTAAACAGGAAAACAAGACTGGTCTCCAGTTCCTAAGAGTCACGTGGCTGAGTTAAAGTCACTGCAGTAGCAGGCATTTTTAAACTGCAACCTACAAGTACACAGAGTGACCAGATGTCCCAATTTTATAGGGACAGTCCCGTTTTGGGGTCTTTTTCTTATATAGGCTCCTATTACCCACCACCCCCGTCCCGATTTTTCACACTTGCTGTCTGGTCACCCTACAAGTACAGTCTGCTTGTTATTTATATCTCCCCAGATCAGAGACAGCCTGGGGTGCACTACCACCCCTGTAGTGTACTGTTGTAAAGGAGAGGAACCAGGACGGGGGAGTCAGGTGAAGGTGGTTCTCGGATCCTGTTGGTTTGGGTCTGGTTCTGGGCTGGAGTTAGGAAGTGGCCTGGTTTGGTGGGCCTTGTGAGTTCAGTGCTCGGCTGGGAACAGGTGTTGGCTCTAGTTTGGGAGCAGCTGGGGGATATGTTCTGGGGTCCCTGTAGGCTCAGTTCTGGGCTGGAATCAGGTGAGGGCTCGGCTCTGGCTCTGGCTCAGGAGCTGGTCCCTGTGGCTGTGGGCCCGGTTCTTGGTTGAAGCTAATGGGTTGGAGCCATTTCCCAATTCCTGGGCTCACCCACAGATCCGCCGGAGCCGCGCCAGCCCAGAGAGTCCGCGCCTGGGAGAGGCGCTGCTTACAGCTGGTGCCCCCGCCGCCCGCTCGCCGTCTCCAGGCCGGGGCGGGGGAGGATCCGCGTCGCGGGCTCCTCCCGGCGGGGCGGGGCCGCGGCCCGTTTATAGCCGTGTCCCGGCCCGGCCGGACGGAGATCAGGCCCTGCCTCCTCCGGAGCGGCTCCGCCATGGATCTGCAGATCCTGGAGCACCGCGTGCGGGTGCTGAGCCTCGCCCGCCGCGGCCTCTGGCTCTACACGCACCCGCTCCTCAAGCTGCTGCTCCTGCCCCGGCGCAGCAGGTACCGGGCGGAGGGAGCCTGCCTTGCACGGGCGTGTGGGGGCTGGGGGGTCAGAGGGCCCCGGCTTGGCGCGGGAGGGGGACCTGGGGGCCGGCCGGGAGCAGATCCGGCGAGTATGGCTGGGGCAGCTGGTGGAAGAGCTAGTGCCCCGCGCTCAGTCTCTCACTTCCTTGCCAAGCTGCAGAGTCCCTGGGGATGTGGAGAGGCCTCGGGCTGCCCTTTGTAGGGGAGGCGGGGGCTGTGAAAGCCCCTGGGCTGTGAAACATGCGGTGAGGTCAGGGAGAGAAGGCGATACTGGTGTCGGGGGAGGGGATGAGAGTGAGGGGGGTCAGGAGGCCTGGTTAATGTGGGGTGGGAAGCTGTGTGCCCCCAGTGAGTCAGGGTAGTAGATAATGGATATGGGGGGAGATGGAGACCCTCAATCCTCCCTCTGAGTATCCTGATTGTGGTAGGAGCTAATGGGCATGAGCTGTAATTGAAGGATCCCAGGTGGATGAGCTTTAGCTAGATGTTGGGGCCAGGATTGGGGTGGGCGGGCATGGATAATGGGTTGGATTGGAGCAAATTATGGGAGAATGGTTGCTTTGCTTGCAGGGTGAGGTGGGATGCATGCATAGCAGGTTGTATGTGTGGAGATGGCTTGCTGGAGTACATGTTGCTTTGGTAGGCAGCTTCTATGATAAGATGAAACTGGGCCAGGGTGAAGGGAGTCCTGTCTTCCTTTAATATGGAGACCATGACATTCAGATATTTTCTTTCTCCCGCATTCCCAGGGTAGGCACACATGTTAGAAGTGTGAGTATGAAAAGCTTTTTGGGGTCACATAATGCTTTCACAACTATGCACGCTTCTGTGCTAGATTGTTCTTGCACATTCTTATTCACAGGCTGGTGCTCTGGAACTTTAGCATAATGAGTATTGATGTAAAATAGAACTTTAACCTCTGCAAAAATGCATTGTATATTTGGAAGCTGATAGGCTGTGTGCGCCAGACACCTGAGACTTTCACACACAATCATAGATAAGTCCGCTTTGTGCTCACTCCAAGTTGGGTCTTGCACACTCTTAACACAAGTGAATGTTGGCACTGGGCAGCTGTTTGTTGCCATGCTTGTTGCTTCTCTGGCTTGCATCAGACTTCCTTGTGATTCAGCAGCTGGGGGATTTTCCCTGTCCTGATATGCCTACAAAACCCAGGTCCATCTGTTGGGTGTCTGTGAATGAAATTGCCCCAGGCTCAGAGAGCCCTAGCTCCCTTCATGAGGACACTTCACTCTGCCGCTGCTTGTCTTCTCTTCACTGAGAAGTGTGCTTCTGAATTCAGGTGTGCTCTTTAAAACCACTCCCTCTCAACTTGAATCTACTGAATCATCCCAGCTGCCATTGGATGTGGTGCTGTCTGTGGGCATCCCTCTATGCCAGAGAGCAGTCATGTTAGCTAGAGTCATGTTTGTTGTTGATTCTTGCTAGAACAGTGCTAATGCTTTCAAATCCTATTGTAGATAATAATGAGGAGTGGTTTATAAAAACATGCTATAGCCTGGGTCTCCCTCCTCAAAGACTGGATTCATCTTTACTACTGCAAGATTTCTGGCTTTGATTTTTAAACATGATTGGATGGAAGGAAACAGGTCCTGTCTAAGCACTGTTGTGAAACATGAGTGTTTCTAATCCTGTTGGGCCACTGCTGTGTTTCACAACAGTGCTTAAATGTGGCTGTGTAGTGTAGATGGTTCCTTCCAGTTTGCAGAGGGGAATGGTGGGTGAGGCAAGCATACAGGTCCATGGAAAAGTATCTTAACTATCCTTACCTGAGAGGAATTGCTCTGCCTGTGGCAAGTGAACCAGTACTGGAGAATCTTTCAGTGTGCACATTACATTCAATTATGTGTTGGTAGGTGCAAGTTCTTCAGCTTGACGGAGACTCCTGAGGACTACACCATTATGCTGGATGAAGAAGGCTTTAAAGGTACGGTGTGACAAATCTCTCATGCTGAGGCTGCAATTCATGGAGACACAATGCTTTTCCCAGTTGTGGCATTAGCATGCTTCCTGTTTCATTGCCATTCAAATGCTGTTCAGGCCCATTGTTTCTCTTTGCTGCTTTGAAAACCCCCTACATCAGAGGGCAACTGCAGGACATAGGGTAGATTTTTCTGTAGAGCCCCGTTGCTGTTACTGGCTTTAGGCTTAATACAGGTCTATCAGTATAACGTGTGCCTCGATCCATGCTGTGGATGATCATGTAGATGTGCATTGGGTGCCCTGTAGCTGTTTGTACATGTTGATACTAGATGAGTACTTGTTATCATGTTGGTATTTAAAGAGGAAATGCAAATATCAACCAGCTTCAGTGTAATGAGCTTGAATGCCCCTCCTAACCTGGATATGTGAGGGTGAGGCTTTTCCACATCTGGTGGGGTTCTCAAAACCAGCCATACTTCTACTTCTGGAGTTGTGGCTCCTGCTCAATGCCTTCCCAGCCTGTGATGTGCTGCTATGTCACATTCACCATGGAACCTTGCCAGATGGCCTGTAGAGGCCAGGGAAGTGCTGGTGATGTGGTCTTGCCAAGTGTACTTCTAGAGACAAGATGATGTGACAACTTAATGCCTTATAGATGGTGCAGTATACAGCAGGGGTGCCAGAACGGGGGGGCCAAGGGACCATGGGCCTGCCCTTTCCCCTTTTTGCCACAGGCCCAGCCTCCTGCCCAACTTTTCCCCCTGAGGCCCCGCCCCACAGTCAGGCTCGAAGCTGGAGCCTGGCCTGCATAAGAGCAGCCCTGGCAGCTATAGGGAGCCATGGACTCTCCACTTGTCTGCGGTGGGGGTCATGAGAGTAGCCCATGGCCTGTGTCCCCACTCCCCAGGGCAGGTGGAGGGTCCATGGCTCCCAGGTGGAGGGAGTGATCAACGGCTCCATGTCTAGTTGGCAGCCGGTTTCAAGCAGGGTGACCCAAGGGTCAGTCCTGGGGCCGGTTTTGTTCAATATCTTCATTAACGATCTGGAGGATGGTGTGGACTGCACCCTCAGCAAGTTTGCAAATGACACTAAACTGGGAGGAGTGGTAGATACGCTGGAGGGTAGGGATAGGATACAGAGGGACCTAGACAAATTAGAGGATTGGGCCAAAAGAAATCTGATGAGGTTCAACAAGGACAAGTGCAGAGTCCTGCAGTTAGGACGGAAGAATCCCATTCACTGTTACAGACTAGGGACCGAATGGCTGGGCAGCAGTTCTGCAGAAAAAGACCTGGGGGTTACAGTGGATGAAAAGCTGAATATGAGTCAACAGTGTGCCCTTGTTGCCAAGAAGGCTAATGGCATTTGGGGTTGTATAAGTAGGGGCATTTCCAGCAGATCGAGGGACGTGATCATTCCCCTCTATTCAGCACTGGTGAGGCCTCATTTGGAGTACTGTGTCCAGTTTTGGGCCCCACAGTACAAGAAGGATGTGGATAAATTGGAGAGAGTCCAGCGGAGGGCAACAAAAATGATTAGGGGGCTGGAGCACATGACTTACGAGGAGAGGCTGAGGGAATTGAGATTGTTTAGCCTGCAGAAGAGAAGAATGAGGGGGGATTTGATAGCTGCTTTCAACTACCTGAAAGGGGGTTCCAAAGAGGATGGATCTAGACTGTTCTCAGTGGTAGAAGATGACAGAACAAGGAGTAATGGTCTCAAGTTGCAGAGGGGGAGGTTTAGGTTGGACATTAGGAAAAACTTTTTCACTAGTAGGGTGGTGAAGAACTGGAATGGGTTACCTAGGGAGGTAGTGGAATCTCCTTCCTTAGAGGTTTTTAAGGTCAGGCTTGACAAAGCCCTGGCTGGGATGATTTAGTTGGGTTTGGTCCTGCTTTGAGCAGGGGGTTGGACTAGATGACCTCCTGAGGTCCCTTCCAACCCTGAGATTCTATGATTCTATGATTCATGGTGGGGGACCCCTGGGAATGGGGACATGGCCAGGGTCTGCTCCCAGGCCTTCCCACTCCAGGTAGGTGGAAGGGCCAGAGCTTCCGGCTTGCTGGGGGGGCAGGGCCTGGGGGTGGGGGTAGAGCATGGCCATGGTGGGAACAGAGCTTCATTGCTCCTCCACTTTTAGGAAGAATCCATCGCCTTGGCATACAGTAGAACTCAATTGACAATAAACTCTGGTTGCTTGAGTTGTTTCTGCTACAACAGCTGCTTGTAGACCTTTGCTAAGACTTACTATTCCAAATCACCACAACATAATGAAGCAATATCAGTAATACAGATAAACTAAGGCTGGAAGAGGATACATGTATTGTTTCTTTAAAACTGTAGCAGTAAGCCAGGCAGGCAGTGTTCCATCTAATTTTTTCTGCCCATGGGCAGAAAAAATTAGATGTGCACCAATATGGAGGTGTTGTGTGACACATCACCTCTATATTGCTGCACATAACAAAATTTCATGTGGTGGGGGTGGGGCCGAGGGGTTCAGAGTGTGGGAGTGGGGCTTGGCTGGGGCAGAGGATTGGCGTGAGGGCTCCAGTTGGGAGTGTGGGCTCTGAGGTGGGGCTGGGGATAAGTGGTTTGGGGTGCAAGCTGCCCTAGGGGCTATGATGGGGAGAGAGGACCCCCCACCTCTCTCCCCCTGCAGCAGCACCTGAGCTCATCCCTGGCCCCACTCCAGAGCCTGCACCCAGGGCCCTGACCCCCTCCTGCACCCGAACCCACTATCCCCAGCCCTGAGCCCCTCAAACCTGGAGCCCCCTCCTGCAGGCCAAACCCCTCATCCCTGGCCCCACCCCTACATCCCAACCCTCTGCCCTAGCCCTGAGCCCCTCCCACACCCCTCATTCCCAGCTTCATTGGGTCACGGGCATCAACCGTTTTCTTCAACCGGGTCTAAATAAAATCAGCAGGTTTAAAACAAATAAAAGGAAGTTCTTCACACAGCGCACAGTCAACTTGTAGAACTCCTTGCCTGAGCAGGTTGTGGAGGCTAAGGACTGTAACAGCGTTTAAAAGAGAACCTCCATGAATGTATCTAGTTAAGTCCATTAATGGCTATTAGCCAGGATGGGTAGGAATAGTGCCCGTAGCCTCTGTTTGTCAGAGGATGGAGATGGATGGCAGCAGAGAGATCACTTGATCATTACCTGTTAGGTTCACTCCCTCTGGGGCACCTGGCATTGGCCACCATCAGTAGACAGGATACTGGGCTAGATGGACCTTTTGGTCTGACCCAGTATGTCCGTTCTTCTCAGTTGCCAGAAAAAAGTTTGAAAACTGCTGCTCTAACCTGATGAGGCTACTCTGCAGCACTGAGCATTTCACTGGCACTCTGTCTGTGACATACTGGTTCTGTGCTGGTGAAACTAGGACCAGAAAGAGATGCTTCCATTCCTTTTCAGTTAACATATTATACTGGCAAGCACAAATCCAAGTCCCTTTAGTGTATTTTTGTAGGGTTCCCTTGTCTCCCACACCAAAAAATGGTGGAGGCGGTAGGGCGTTCATTCCTATATATAGATTTCTGCCTCTCACTCCGTGCTTGTCAGAGGAGTTGGGAATGGAGCTTATCACTGGAACTATGTGTGCTGTATATCTTCATGACTCATGCCAGCTATAGGCATGATGCAGCCTAAAGCTAACCCAGGCCAACATAGCCCTCTCTTGCACACCGTGTGCAGTATGCTTGAAGAATGAGGCCTCTGATTTGTGCTTCCCAATCTGGGTGTTTCTGACTTTCCACTCCTGGTGTCTTCCTGTTGCAGGACAGTACAGGCTGGCAGAGAATAAAATGTATGTCTTATCTTGTTGGATCTGGCCTAGGAGTTGTCACTGACCTGGAAGCTGAACTCAAGTTCCCTGCTTCCCCCAGCTGCAGCATGGCACTAGATTGGGTCTGGTGGATCTATCAGTGGGCACTGGTCCTTCTGTTGTAGTTGAGGATCTGGTGCTCACTTAGCTTCTAGTCCATTACAAGCTGCCCTGCCTTGCTCAGGCCAATTTGGAATATCTCACTTCAGGGCAGCGGGTGGGAAGTAATTAGTGAAATGGCTTTGGGCTGTGAACACAGAGCTTCACAGCCAGGTTCCTATTGTGAGTTGTACTGTAACAACCAGTCACTTAAAATGCTGGTTTTAATGCTTTTAATGTTCACTGATACCTATTTATACATAGGACATGCTAACCCTGGGAAGGGCAGGAAATGTAGAACAATAGATCTGGGAGCAGCATTCGGGACCCTGCTGAAATGCTCCCTCTTCATCCTGAGCTGTAACTTCAACAGAGCAAAAGCGCCTTGGTGGGGTGATGTAAAGCTAGCACATGCTGACACAGTGAAGAGTGTTGGCAAGAAGCAGAATGCCTATTAAAGGTCAAATGCTGTGCTAGTAGTGTGAAGGCTGCGCAGCTTAAAATCAACCGAGAAATGTACAGTTAAAGTTCCTACTGCACTTGGCCCTGTTGACGATTCTGTGAATTTTGTGATGTATTTAACCTAGGCCCTGTCTTCATCAAAGAAATTCACACCATTGGAGAACTATGCTGATGTCATCACAGCAGTGGCAACACTCAGTGGAGCTCATGTGGTGCAGTTTACATGGGTGATGTGCTGGTGTGACGCTCTGAAGTGATTGTGTGACTGGCATGACTACATCGCTGTAATTCTACTAATGGGGGTTGGCTTAGTGTAGTGTAGATAATGCCTGCCCAGTATCACTAAGCTACATCTTTAAAAGGAGCTGGAATAGCAAATGCTACATAGGTGCAGTGTGGCCAAGTTGCTGTAACAACCCTTTTGTTTAGGTTGTCAGGGTTTGAACCTGGGACCTTCGGTACCAAAGCACACACCTCTGGCACTTGAGATAAAGGAGTAATTCCCTTAAAGAGTAGCAGTAGTAGGCTGTAGTCTTGCTGGACAAGCTACTAGAATTGGATATCCACACTCTGCTGGGGTGGGTTATGTAACCCAGAGCAGGGAAGTGTCACTAGAGCCCAGTGTTGTAGACCTGGCCTTAGCTAGTAACAGTACAGACCTATATCAGTATAACTACATTACTCAGGGTGTGAAAAATCCACACCATGAGCCACATAGTTATAGTGAAGGCATAACCCCACCCCCGTGTAGACAGTGCTGTGTTGACAGAGTTCTCCTGTTGACATAGCTACCACCTCTTGGGGAGATGTATTAGCTATGGCACGAGCTGGGGGGGTTGGATGAGTCGGGAGTTCTGGAGGGGGTTGTCAGGAGGTAGGCACCAAAGATGGCACGTGAGCTGATTTTTAATGGCACGCGACTGCCTGCTGGGACTCCGTGTGCCATTAAAAATCCTGCCGACGCGGCAAGCCACGGGGTCCGCGCTCCCAGGCCAGAGTGTCCAGCCGAGCGCAGCAAGCTGCTGGCCCCTCCCCCCCTTTCCCCTGGAGCCCTGCCACTGTGCGCGCAGCGCTCTGGGGGCTGGGGCTGCGTGCTCCCGCGGGGCAGCGTTTCCCTCCGTGGGGAGGGAAAAACGCTCCCCACTCATCTGGAGCCCTGCTGCCACGTGTGCAGCGCTCTGAGGGGCGGGGCTGCATGCACGGCGGCAGGGAGCCTCATGGTAAGGGGGCTGGGGCGGGTGGGGGGGGTTGGATAAGGGGTGGGGGCAGTCAAGGGACAGGGAGCATGGAGGGTTCTGGGGGGGGCAGTTAGGGTGGGGGGTCTCTGGAGGGGGTGGTCAGGGGACAAGGAGCTGGGGGGTTGGATGAGTCTGGAGTTCTGGGGGGGCTGTCAGGAGGCAGGGGTGTGGAGAGGGCAGGCGGGGGGTGGTGGTTGTGTGGGTCCAGAGTTCTGGGGGTCCTGTCAGGGGTCGGGGAGCGGTTAGATAGGCATGAGAGCCCAGGGGGGTCTGTCTGGGTGCGGGGGTGTGGATAAGGGTTGGGGCAGTCAGGGGACAGGTAGGGGGCAGGGTCCTAGGGGGGCAGTCAGGGGACAAGGAGCAGGAGGCTTAGATAGGGGGTGGGGTCCCAGGAGGGGATAGTCGGGACAAGGAGCGGGGGGTGGTGGTGGTGTTGGGGGTTCTGGGGATGGCAGTCATCCAGCCCTGACCCCCCCCACACCCAGCCCTCTGCCCTGAGCCCTGCACCCCCACACACCCCCCAGGCCCCTGCCCTGAGCCCTGTACCACCCAGCCCTCTGACTCCACCCCCCCCATGACCCCAGCCCTGACTCTGGCACCCCCACACATACCCAGCCCCCCTACCCTGACACCTGCACCCCCTCACATGCCCCCAGCCTTCTGCCCTGACTCTTGCACCCCCCACATCCCCAGCCCCCCACATCCTATGCACTCTGCACATCCCCACCCCCACCTGAGCACCAAACAGGAGCTCCTGCACCCCTACTCACATTCCCACCTGCACCCCTCATACCAAATGGAAGCTGCCCAGGTAAGTGCCCCCACACCCAAACCTCCTGCCCCAACCCTGAGCCCTCTCCCTCATTCTAGCTCCTGGCCAGACCCTTCACCCCCAGCCCTGTGCTCGGTCCACTCCCACCCTCAGCTCAGTGCAGAGAGGGGAAGAGAATGGGCCAGAACCAAGGATAAGGTAGGTACCCACTGTATGTGGGCAGGGCCGAGACCCCAGACCGGCAGCGGGCTGAGCGGGTCCGGCAGCCGGGATCCCGGCTGGCAGGAGCCAGGGGATGGAATCCCTGAGCGGCAGTGGGCTGAGCTGCTCAGCCCACTGCCGGTCTGGGGTCCCGGCTGCTGGCCCCACACAGCCTGCTGCTGGTCTGGGGTTCTGGCTGCCAGACCCTTCCCAGCTGGGGTCTTGGCCACAGGCCCCACTCAGCCCACTGCCGCCCTAGGTGAACAGAACCCCAGACCAGCAGCGGGCTGAGCGGGCTGGCGGCGTAAGATCAACATTTTAATTTAATTTTAAATGACGCTTCTTAAACATTTTGAAAACCTTGTTTATTTTACAATACAACACTAGTTTAGTTCTATAATATATAGACTTGTAGAGAGAGACCTTCTAAAAAACATTAAAATGTATTACCGGCACGCGAAACCTTAAATTAGAGTGAATAAATGAAGACTTGACACACCACTTCTGAAAGGTTGCTGACCACTGAGCTATGCTGACAAGAGAAGCTCTCCCGTTGGCATAGTAGCGTCATCACGTACAGTGCTACAGCAGTGCAGCTGCACTGCTGAAACTGCTGCTGTAGCACTGTACATGAAGACATGTCCAAAGAGTTAATGAGCACCCACAGCCCCACTCCTTATCCAGGATCAGTAACCAAGATGTCAATTACCTTGCTTGTTACCTGGCTCAGGAAAGATTGCATCAAAGATCACTCTGCAATCACACCTCCCACACAGCTAGCATTAAATACAAGGTGGTAATATTGGAGAGAAACTGTGGTGAGCTTTTAAATGCCAGATGTTGTTACAAAACAAATGCCAGTAATTCCTGTATGTAATGAAAGAGGCTAACTAGGAAATCATAACTGAAGAACTGACTGTCTGCTTTGCCTGGGAACCAGCTGGCTTTTAGCTTGTCTCATGCCATGTATCACCATGCATTCACCTGCTTTCCTTCTCTCTGGCAGCTTTCAGGATTACCCAGGGTGTCTGGGGTGAATCCCTACTACAGTGAGAGGGAGCCCTGTCTGTGCCCATGAGAGGAACTCTCCCCAGCCACACAGGGCTCTCTGCTCTGGGCTCTTTTAGCCCCGCCCTTTCCCTCTGCGGGCTCTCAATTAGCACACTGTACCTTGTTACTCGAGTGCCTAGTCCTTTCTGGATGCCTGCAATGTACACTGATCTGCTGCCTTTGTGGAGGCAATGCATCCCAGTGCACTGATTTCACCTCATTCCACACTTTCCTTAGCATAAGGCACTTATACAGGTCTATAGTAAAACCAAAGTGAAGTTTATTTAACAGATTCAAATATAAGGGTTTGGAAACAAGGTTACAGGTAGAAGAAAACCATAAAGCATCTTTACTTAGTAACAAGTTACTTTCCTGCTTAAGGTATTTCTCACCCAAGGCTTGGTTCTGGCCGTTCTTGCCCAGTCCAGAAAGCTGGGATCTGCATTTCATGAGACACCCCTGCTGGCAGACTCTCCTTCGTAATGGATAAAATCTTGTGCTCTCTTCTCCTGCACAGTTACACACTTATCTCTTTCCCCAGGGGATCCCTAGTCAGAAATGTTTCTTTGGGTTCTTTTGTCTTTGTAAATCCTCATGCCTGCGTGGAGAGGCCATTCATCTGGTTATCAACTGAACAGTGCTCTTCTTGGGGGGGTTTGTCCCCAATTTGATACTGAGACCAAATTGAACCGGGAACACCCGAGTGAATGTGTACTCTGCCCTGACCAGTGTGACTTTGAATATACCATGCGTACAAGGCCATGCTGGTGGGAGCGAAGTGGTGTGCTCCTCCAAGTGGCACCCCTGGGTGCTGTGATCTCACATGCAGTGTGTGTGTGTGTGTGGCATCACGCCAAGGAGCATGGGGTCATGCTATGCCCAGAAGTACTGGAATGTCTGGTGTTCCAGAAAGGTGAGAGTGGCCACCCTAAGCCTGCACTGGTCCGAATGATAAATGTAGGGCTGGCTTAATGGAGGTGTCTGCTCACCTGAGGCAGGGCAGGTCTCAGTGCTAAGTTTCATTTTGTTAAACCAAATCTCCTGTGTGTTATAGAATTTCAGTTATTTCCCATGCATGCATCATAATAACCAAGGCAATCAGCTAGCTGTTGGCTTTCAGCAGAAACCCCCCCTCACCCTTCAGTGAAATACTGAGGTAGTCACACACAGGGCAACAGATCTGGGTGTGCCTGGGCATGTCTGTGTTACACTCTCACCTTGCCCTGTACCATGGATACCAGCCCTCTCCATTGGGATGTCAAGCCAAACAGCTCCTTTTCTGCAAGAGCTCTTTAAACAAGGGACTACCAGGGTTTGAAGTGTCTGTTAAGCCTCCTTTGAAGTTGGGTGACTATCTCCCTCAAGGGTTCCCTGTACATGAGTGATTGAGGAGGATGTTGAACATCAGTCTGGGATTTGCTAGAGTGCATCCTGTACCAGTGTTGAGTAAAGACCTATGACAGTTCTGACAGTCTCACAACCCCTCAGGATTAGGGTTGAATGCTGTGCAATGTTTTTTCTAAACTTGAATCAGATGATTGAGTCTGTCTCTTTAATAGCTTGTTTTCCTCCATCACTTAAGCTTTGACATGATTTTAGCAGCCTCTGTCTTTGCTGGAGCTAGAAATCTCTGTGGGATAGCTGTCCCATTTAAGAATCAGGTTTCCAGTGGCAGAAAATTCACATCAGATCTGCTGCTTACTGCCATGTTAGAAATGGATGTGGGGGTGGGAGAGCATGATGATGTTTGGCATTATGTGACTTTTAGGGTCTAGTATTCAGCCTGCCATGGCTACAATGCTCTGGGACAGTACAAAGGTCTTCAAAACCAGTAAGTGTTTTTAAGGAGTGGTCCCGGATCAGTGATCACAGTGCAAATTCCTGATGCTTTTGCCCAAACACTTCCTTGCCTGGGTTTGGTCTATCACAGTGGTTCTCAGACCACTTGAAAATTGCAGAGGGTCTTGGCGGACAACTTAATTATCTTTCCAAATGTTAAGTATCAGAGGGGTAGCCATGTTTGCTGCTTTACAGATCCAGACTGAGTCCTGTGGCACCTTATAGACTAACAGACATATTGGCACATGAGCTTTCATGGGTGAATACATCTTGCATCCGACAAAGTGGGTACTCACCCATGAAAGCTCATGCTCCAATACGTCTATTAGTCTATAAGGTGCCACAGGACTCTTTGCTGCTTTCCAAATGTTGTTTGCACCGTTAGCTAACTATTGTAAAGCACTTTGGATAAAAGCACTATATTAAAAAAACCAAAAAAAACCTTAATCTTTTTTGTTCTACAAATAAAAGTTCACAACTCATATTTTAATATCTATAGTCTTGCCTTTCTAATGCAATGGATGTGCCCTCTCTCCCTGCCGCAGCAACCCCCTAGCTGGGGTTGGGAAGGAGGGCCATCTCTCCTCGGCAGCCACAGCCCTGGAGCTAGGGAAAGTTGTCTTTCTCTGGCTGCCGCAGCGCTGCATGTCCCAAATTCCCCCCAGCCCCTCTTCTCACTCCACTGCCCTCTCCTATCTACCCGCTATTTCCCCCCAAGGCCACCACCTCACCTTACATGTGTGTCTTCTCCAGGGTCCAGGCATGTAATTAGTGGAGCCACGCCTGTGCAGCTCCACTAATTAGGTGGGTGGCCCTTCATTCTCTTGTGTGCAGCCTCCCAGATGCGCACCTTGGAGGGAACTATCCGTGGACCACAGTTTGAGAATCTCTGGTCTATCACTAACAGCTGTTGGCTTGGAGAAACCCCAAGAAGGTCTGGACTGAATTTGATCCACCAAGGCTTTTTATGTTGTACTCCTTTAGGTTAGCTGTAGTCAGACAAGCAATCTCTGATCTGTTAGGATTGCTCAGCTTTGATGTTTCTTTTGCTGCTTAAGGAGCCCTGCATCAAGAGGTAACTAAATTGTTTTCTCTTCCCATCACCACTTGAGTTGCCACGTCTATTCACTGTCCAGCTGCATTGCTGAGATCCATCACACTGCTCCCCTTCCCCTGATCTGATGCAATATCTTGAGTTCTTAGACATGATGTTTCTAATCTCAGCTCAGTTACAATTAGAGCTTCACTGCCAACCCTGATGCTGCTCTTGATGCAAAGTTACAGCTTGACCCATCAATCACTAAAGGTCTTTACCCCACACTCCTTCTGCATGGTTTGCCCAAACCAGCTCACTTGGTCATGCAGGAGAACATCTCATCCTTACGAAGCCTGCATCCACTGCTGACTTTGGCAGTCCCAGCCCCTGGCTGACCCTGCTAGTCACTGCTCTCCCAGATGGCATGGCTCAGCACAGTGATGAGCTGCCAAAATCTTAACAACCGGTTCCCTACCGGGTCTTCTTCGGCAGGTCTTTCATTCGCTCCACGTCTTCAGCAGCACTTCAGTGGCGGGTCCTTCAATGCCACCGAAAACTCAGAGCGAGTGAAGGACCCGCCGCCAAAGTGCCGCCGAAGACTTGGAGCGCCGAGCGGTGAGTAAGCCTTATGGTTTTTTTTTTTAAGTCATCCCTGTCAAAACCTGTTCAAATCGGGGCCCCACACTTCCTAAAGCTGGCCCCACACATCGGGTTTGCAAAATTGTATCAGGGGCCAGGTACGGAAGGCTGTGCCTCCCAAAACAGCTGTCCTCCCCATCCAACACCCCCCCCACGTCCTGCCCCCGACTGCCCCCCTCAGAACCTGCAATCCATCAACCCCACCCCTGCTCCTTGTCCCCTGACCACTGACTCCCAAGACCCCCCCCCAGGTCCCCACCCCCTACCCAACTCGCCCCACTCCCTGTCCCCTGACCGCCCCCCGAAACTCACTGTTGAATAATAGCTGACTGCATCTCCAGATATAATACGTATCTAGCCAATAAGTCAGATTTAATAGTCTCTATTGGATTCTGATATTTATTGCAAAATTGAACTAAGTGCTTTGATGAAGCAGTTTTTACAAGCACTAGTGTGAATTGAAGCTAGCAGTTACATTAATTTAATCTCTGTTCTGTGGATATGATGAAAAGCTTGGCAAGAATTTAGACAGTAGCCATGGCAAATGTTACAGAACACCATTGTGGGGTATGGGATTATATCGCTACTGCCAGTGGCTGTAAACAAAAGAAATGATGTTTTAACAGTTAGCCAGTGAGAAACTATAGTATTTCCATTATTATACAAACAGGTCTTAAAGTCATTGCCTCTCTTCCTGATGTGTTAACAGCAATTACATTTTTTAATAAAATTCAAAGACAACTTTTGTTTTTCCTAGTCACAAAGTGTAAAGGACAGAGCCTCTTTAGAATGCTGGGTGATATAGTCTTACCATTATCTCTCTAGCTATTTTTCTATGTAAAACAAGTTACATATTTAACCCTGTCTGAAACAGAGACAGATTAACATGAATAGATAATATAGGCTTTAAAAACAGAACTATAGACTGGAGAAAATGAGGCAAAAATAGAAAGGAAATGTAGAGAGGATTTTGCTAGGGGAACAGCTGCTATTATTTAGAACATACAGACAGGGAACTCACTGCCTCATCATCCCCCGATTCCTCCCCCCACTCCCAGCCCAGGCGCTCTCTGATTCTTCCCCTCCCCGTCTTACCTTGGGCTCAGCAGGCTGCCAGCTGCAGTCTGATTCCCCTCCCAGCAGCGACACAAGACACCTCGCTCTGCGCAGCTAGAGCATCCTTTGCCCCAGCGCTACTTTCCCCCCGTTTGCCCCGCAGCCCCCCCGAGCCTCGTCACCCCCGGATCCTCCCTTCCCCTGATTGCTCCCCTCCGAGTCGTGAGGAAGGGAAGGGAGGGAGGAATCCGGGGGTGACGAGGCTCGGGGGGGGGGCTGCGGGGCAAACCGGGGGAATGTAGCGCTGGGGCAAAGGACGCTCTAGCTGCACAGAGCGAGGTGTCTTGTCTCCCAGCAGCAGTCCAGCTGCTGGCTGTATGGTAACCCTAACAACCGGTTCTAAACCGGCTTCTAAATTTAGCAACCAGGAACCGTCTGCAGCTCACCACTGGCTCAGCAGTTATGTTCCCCCTAGTGAAGGCTTGTAGTTGGCCTTTGGCTCTGATGGAGGAGCCCTGTTAACCATGGGCAGGTGAGATCCAAGCTGTAGCAGAATAATTTCTTGGTCAGGTTCCCATCTACGTGGGAGCTGCGTTTTCAGTCTTGACAACAGGATTCCCTGTCACTCAAGCCTCCAGGTGTCAGGGAGGAGAGTTTTGTAATGTGGGGCCTGCATCTGGAATGCTGCTTTGGAAGCAGGGGAAATGTCACCAGGTACCTACCAAAGTAATTTGCAGCTACTTGGCTTTGGCAGCCCTCAGCCTTTTGAGAAGCAGATTTTGCAATTAGCTGGCTTTTCCTCATGGCAAATGATGCAGAGACCAGTTAGCTGGGGCCCCCATGCATTGAAGAAGCTGGGGCCCTAGATGCACAACAGATATTCCCAGAACCTAGCTGGGAGAGAATCACAACCAGGATCTCTTTGCTCCTTGGGAAGGGGCAGGGGGTTCAGCGCAGAGGGGGCAGGAAGGAAGCAACAAGGATGCCTGGCTGATGCCCGCAAAGGCAGCTTTTGTGTAAGTAGTTCCTGGATCCCATCCAGGTGGGCTTGGCTGAATGCTCAGAGCTGATTGAAGAAACCCTCCATTCATTACATCCCCCTCTTCCTGAGGGGGAGGGCTACTTACTCTGCACCACTGTGGGAGTATGATGTGCCTGATCACTGGGGAGCAGGAGGAGGGGGGGGGGTGCTAAATGCAGGAGCGGTCCCTCGCTCCAAGATGTGCCTGAGATTACTATGGGGGTGACTGCACCCTTACTGCTCTAACCCAGGCCTGCCTAAGTCCTCTCTTGTGCCTGCCAGCGTCTCATGCTGGTGACTGCCAGGGGAATGTCTGACATGCACGCCTGAGAGAGTGGAGCCAGGGCAGCCGAGCCCATGATTACTGCACTTCAGATTCTGCCTGTGCTATGGGACTGCACAATTTCAAGAGCTTTATTGGTGGGACACGGTGCACCAGGGTGGCTGGAGTTGGTGCAACAAAGACCCGTCTAGGATCAGGCTTTGATGGGGGTGTTTGTGGGAGAGGGATGGGGCTAGACACAGTCCAGCTTGCAATGTTACGATGAGATTCTTGCTTTCCTCTCCAAAAGTCTGAGCCCAGTTCTGTTGCCACTTCCGCACTCATGGGAAATCTTATGGATGGTCTGCATAATGAGCTTCTCCAGCTGCAGCAGCCCGGCCAGGGAGTGTGGAGAAAGACAAGGAAGGGCAAAGAGAAGTGATGGAAGCAAATAAACTGTAGTGGAGAGGAGAGAGAGCAACAGCAAGGGGAGAGGGTATTGACTAGCAAGGGCATGCAGCTCTAGGGCTTGTCTACACTGGCAATTTACAGCGCTGCAACTTTCTCACTCAGGTGTGAAAAAACACCCCCCTGAGCACAGCAAGTTTCAGCGCTGTAAAGCACCGGGGTAGACAATGCACCGGCACTGGGAGCTGCGCCCCTCGTGGAGGCGCTGCAACCAGACAGGGCACATTAAAGCTCTGCCGGGGCAGCACTTTAGTGTTGCCAGTGTAGACTAGCCCTAACTTATACTAATGACTCCAGTGGAGACAGGCCCTTTGTCTGCACTCAGGGAAAATGGTGCCTTTCAACTGGATAAAAGGATATGCAGAAGGATCTAAAGAGTGATACATTACTGTTGAGTACTGGTCAGCCAGTTCTGGGTTGTTGCCCATCTATTGAGCCTGCTATTTGGGGTTGGAGGACATGTGTTAAATGCAGGTCACGGGCCTGGGTTCTCATCAACCTCTTCATTCAGCTCAGCTGTTCCACCCCATTGGGATTTGGGGTGGTTCCCTTATACAGCACTAGCTCTGTAGCTCAAAGGCAAATAAGCACCTTCCAAGAGGCTGCAAAGCTGCAGTCCTCTGGGGTGGCTGAGCTACTCTCCATGTTCCCTAGGCCCATCCTCCCCAACATCCAAGTCCCAGAGCAGCTTCTGCTGCAGTTTTAATGGGCTGTGTCATGGGAGTGGAAGGAAGGGGGACAAGCCCACAGAGGCTGCTCTGCTGTTGTCGTTTGTACTTGTGCTACATGGTGTGGAATGCTGTGACATGGGGACTAGCTCTGGTGCTCACTTGACCCCATCCCCACTTCAGGAGTATTTGGCAGGTTACTCCTCCTCCTGGTTTTGAATCACAGAATCAGGGTTGGAAGGGACCTCAGGAGGTATCTAGTCCAACCTGCTCACTCAAAGCAGGACCAATCCCCAACTAAATCATCCCAGCCAGGGCTTTGTCAAGCCGGGCCTTAAAAACTCCTAAGGAAGGAGATTCCACCACCTCCCTAAGTAACCCATTCCAGTGCTTCACCACCCTCCTAGTGAAATAGTGTTTCCTAATATCCAACCTAAACCTCCCCCACTGAAACTTGAGACCATTATGCCTTGTTCTGTCAGCTGCTACCACTGAGAACAGTCTAGCTCCATCCTCTTTGGAACCCCCTTTCAGGTAGTTGAAAGCAGCTATCAAATCCCCCCTCATTCGTCTCTTCTGCAGACTAAACAATCCCAGTTCCCTCAGCCTCTCCTCATAAGTCATGTGCTCCAGCCCCCTAATCATTTTTGTTGCCCTCCGCTGGACTCTTTCCAATTTTTCCACATCCTTGTAGTGTGGGGCCCAAAACTGGACACAGTACTCCAGATGAGGCCTCACCAATGTCGAATAGAGGGGAATGATCACGTCCCTTGATCTGCTGGCAATGCCCCTTCTTATACACCCCAAAATGCCATTAGCCTTCTTGGCAACAAGGGCACACTGTTGACTCATATCCAGCTTCTCATCCACTGTAACCCCTAGGTCCTTTTCTGCAGAACTGCTGCCTAGCCATTCAGTCCCTAGTCTGTAGCAGTGCATGGGATCCTTCCATCCGAAGTGCAGGACTCCACATTTGTCCTTGTTGAAACTCCATCCCTGTGGGACTGATGCAGTGAGCATAGCAGAGCAGTTTGGAACAGGCGTGGGGAGAGGGATCAGCTTAAATCTTGGTTCTTAAAGCAGGTGGGCGGGGGGGGGGGAAGGGAAGATGAGAGAGGTATTCAGATGCCTTTGTGGAGAGCCTTCCACTTGCTTGAGCTGGCCCTGCCATTCTGAAGTGGGTCCCTGAGTAAGGGGAAGGGCAAACCAAGAAGTAACTCAGTCTGAAGGCACAACCAAGTTTCGTCTCCTCTCTAATTCCTTGCAAAGCTTTGTTCAGCATTATCTCAGTTGAGTTGCACATACATGGCCTGATGGTTTTTAGAGGTGCACAATAATTAATCATTAGCTCTCCTGATGCTTTTCACCTGTAGACTTCAAAGCCTTTTACAAGCAGGGTCAGTACCATTATGGACCCAATTTTACTGTTAGGAGAGACTGAAGCACAGAGGAAGCCACTTGCCTTATTCCATCCAATGGGAGAAGAGGATGCTTAGCACCTCCTGAAAATTGGGTACTGCTGCATATTCTTGGTCTGTTCCTATTTTTCTTAACTCTATTGCTGTGAAGCAAAGCCCTCTGTGCAGCCTAGGGGAGTTTGCGCTACTGTTGGAATCTTAACTCCTGTGTGTCCTTTTTCATGGTTGTTTCTGAGAATGCTGCTTAAGATCAACCTTAATGAGAGCTTTCACTGTTGACAAAACCTGTGATAAACTCCCTGATGCTCTGAAGATCCCTTGAGATCCTTTGCTTTGTTGCACTAGTCTCTTTAACTTGAAATTCCCACTGTTGCTACCACCATTCCAGTGCCACGAAGATCTCACCAGTGGGAGCGCTGATGTGGATTGGTGGCATCAGGACCTCATGTGGTGAGCAGATGTAGATGGCTCAAATGTTGGTCCAACTTCTGTCGCTGCTGCTGCTGGGACTCAACTGGTGGGGAATCTTTGGCATAAAGTCTAGTGTGGACACACAGCCATGGCAAAAGTTCGTTAGTTCTAGATACAGGGAGCTGAAGGGCTCAGTGCCAAACAAAGCAATACCCCTGCTAGCTGGGGCAATAGGGCTTTTGTCTACTAGGAAACTTGAGTATTTTATCAGCTCATGGAGTGTCTTGTCTCGGGTAGTTGAACCATCTAAAAATCACTTGTTTCCCATAGTTGCTTTAGGTGTAATTTGTACCTCTTCTACCCGTCCAGTACCTTAAATGTCACATGATGAGTGTGGGGTGGTAACTAGTGCTTTGGTGCCTTAATAGCTATTACATATACAGTAGCACCTCAGAGTTTCAAACTAACCAGTCAACTACACTCCTCATTGGGAACCAGAAGTGCACAATCCAGCAGCAGAGACCAAAGATCAAATACAGTGCAGTACTGTTACATATAAACTACTGAAGAGGGAAAGTTTAAAAAGATTTGACAAGGTAAAGAAACTGAAACAAGTACAAACATTTAAATTAAGATGGTTAAAAGCAACATTTTTCTTCTGCCCAGTAAAGTTTCAAATCTGTATTAAGTCAATGTTCAGTTGTAAACTTTTTTGAAAGAACCATGACGTTTTGTTCAGAGTTACGAATAACTCCATTCCCAAGGGGTTTGTAACTCTGAGATTCTACTGTACTAAATGCAACTTGAAAGATGCAAACTTCCACACAAGTTGGCGGTGAAAGGGAATGCTGCAGCCAGTGTTTGAACTGCCTTGTCTACAGGGGGGATTTTTTTCACCATAAGCCAAAATGTACATTTAAAGTGAGCTCTACCTGTATAACCCCTCCCCCCCATGTAGATGCTCTTGCTCTGGAATAAGAGATGTGTTTTGGTTTAGCTTGGAAAGAGGCTTAAGCTAAACCAAAAGCCATTCTGATACCAGAATAAGATGATCTATATGGGGCACTGTACCCATGTGACACATCTTCCTGTGTATTCCTCCTAGATTTTTAACAAAGCTCTGCTCTCTCCAGAGCCTGGATAAACAAGCTGGAGTTAGTGACAGCCTGGGGCATAGCTCCAGTTGGTTGAGTTTGCAATTGTTCTTTGCTTTGAGATGCATTTTATTAGCAGACCCCCTGATGTGGGTTCCACAGAGTTAGCCTCTTCTTTTGATGTGTAATTGGATCTCAAGCGCCCAGAGCCCCAACTGTTCAGGCTTATTTGTGTGATGGTTATTCAGATAGCAGCACATGAAATCTATCCTGTTTCAATGTAACGGGGGCTTTAGACTGTAATTATAATGCCAATGTGAGCTATCACTCTGGCCTTTTCTACACTGGGGTTTTCAGACCTGGTGAAGCTGCACCAGTGTAAGAGCAGGTCTTCACTAGCAATATTAAATTGCTGTCTGCGGCAGCGCTGTAACATGGCTGTGTAGTCATGGCATAGCGCTGGGAGAGCACTATGAAAACCCCACCTCCACAAGGGGAATAGCTCCCAGCGCTGGCACTTCATACAGTGCTGAAAGTGGCAGCGCTCAGTCTAGACAAGCCCTAAATGCGGTGCCCCAGTATAAGCCATGACTTGCACCTGGTGCAGCTTATCCTAATGCTGTGTGTCTGTGCTAAGGGACAGCTACACTGAGGGCTAAAATCCTAATGCAGACAAGTCTTTTGGCTGAATTAAGAAAGCTTTTCATCTGTGGGGGAGTGTCCTCTAGTGGTGAGAGCACAGGACTAGGAGGGGTGGGTGCTAGATTCTACTCCCAGTGCTGCCAGCAACTTGCTGTGGCCTTGAGCAATTCACTTAATGATTCTTCCTTTCCTCATCTGCCCTTCCAATCAGAAGGGTTGAAATTAAATTGCTTTGAATTCTGGGAAAGGACCTGACACTTCAGTGTTCGTCAAGGAGTTTATAGCCTGTAAATACAGAGGGCTCTGGCTTTGGTCCTGGTTTGAGAATTATCCATCCCACTGGCTCTGAATTGTCCATTAGCTCCTGAGGTACCTGGGGACCGGTGCATGAGAGGCCCTTCAGTTTTTGGCTCCTGCCCCACTCATGCTGATTTTTTTTGGAGCAGTAAAGCCTTACCTGCACTAGGGAATAGCTCTGATCCAGCACCTGGTGCAGTGCAAAGCAGGCAAGGGCAAGTCATGGTGTAGTAACACCAATTGCTGGATCGTGGCTGTTACTATTGTAATTCTGGCCTGAAATACTGTCAGTCCCTTTGTTTTCATGGGGAAAGAGGCTTTTTCCCCCTTTGCAGAGCAGGAGGAGTGCACAGCTTGAAGGGCCAGCTACAGACAGTGCCTTAACAACCACCTGTCCTGCCTTCGCACTAAGCTGCCTGTCTGAACTCACTCTAGCTGGCTGCCTTTGGCTGTTCTGCTTTGCCTGTTCAAGTCAGGAAGCTTTCTGTGTAGTGATCATGCATCATGATGAGAACTGCTAGTGGGTGTTAACCTGAGCTTATGCCTTTACAATAGGGCTCTGCTGCAGTAATGGTGAGAGACTTGAAAATTGACACCAGTGGAAAAACCACAGTATGCATAAGGCCATGCAAATAACAGCTCTTCTGGTTTCTGATGTCGGAGCTGGGCATGCTGGGGATTGCAGCAGGCTGGATGGAAGCTAGATGTGAGATAAAACAAATGCGACACGGGATTTGAAAAGACATATCCAAACCCACTCCTTCAACCTAAGATCTGAGCAAAACCTTGTCGTCTGGCTCCTGGCAAACTTCACCCGACCCAATCCCGATCCCTGCTGTGGCCTGGACCTGGGTCCCATCCCAATGTGGATCAGTGCACACCTTCCTTGACCTCTCTCAAGCTGAGTCCCCCAGTACCATCTGAGTCAGTGAACCATCTCTCCCTTGATATTGACTGCAGCCCCACCTCTCCAGCCTGCCTCTGCCTATATGGCGTTTGCCTTTCAGGTACTGCATAAACGTACAGCACTGATTACAAGCTAAGCAGGACATTCTTTTGGCACCATGGAGGTTGTTCCTGTGTTAGCTCTCTTGTGCAGGGAGAGCTATGCACCAGCAAAGGGACAGGGCTCTGTCCTGGAACTAGCAAGCTCTGTCACCAGTTGGCATGTGTTACTGTTTCCACACTGCAGTGTAAGTCCCTATCCAAGGCAGCTGTTGCCTGCATTGGTTCCTTGAGAGAGGTCCTGGCCTGCTTGCACAGTGCTTGCAGCTGGAGAGGCTTGGCACAAGGAACGACTGCGTAAGTGGGATGTTACTAGCTGCTGGGAGGAAGGTTCATATGTTACCCAGGCAGCAGTTGCAGTTGGGTCTCTGTACTTGTTGCATCAGCCTCATGGCTTCTGCCACGCCCCCTACTCTTGACTGGCTCCAAGCCTGTCTTGCTTTCACATCCCCCACTTCAGCTGTCTTGGACCCAGGCTTTGCACAGCCGGACTGCAGGGCCTGGCTTCCTGGTGGAAATGCTGTAGCCGGGCAGGAAGCGCACGGGCAGGAACGCCAGCCCCAGGGAGCATCCTGAGGCAGGAAAGGTGGCAGGGTGTGGGGAGCAGACTTGGCACCTCCTGCTAATGCGGGCTCTTGGATGGCAGAGTCCCTCCTGCTGGAGGGGCCGAGGGGCAGGTGTTTCTAGAGCCTAGAGCCATGGAGCTGGCTGGGGTTAACTCTGTTGTAGCTAGTGCTGTGCAGGGTTTGCTTTTGTTGGCTCATGGGCCTGGGAGCCAGGCCTGCTCTGAGGGGAGAGTGCTGAGCTGCCTGGTTCTCTCCTGTGTGCTGATGGCTCCTGTCCTGGCCCTTCTCAAGGGACACTTGACTGGCTGCTTAGCACAGGCCTGTTCACACGGTACCATGGCTGTGGGGCAGCGTCGAACAGCCTGTGTAGATACGTAACAGTCCCTGGCCTGGTTCGGAGGGCTGTGCAGACCGACCCGCAGTAATGAAGGGGATGTCGCTGTGGCAATGAACCCTTGGCAGTGGGTCTCGGAGCACGGGTCAGGTGGCTCAGGCTGGGCTGTGGGCTAAACCTAGCAGGGTAGACATTCACGTTCATGCTGGAGCCTGGGCTCTGTGATCTTCCCCCTCACAGGGTCTCAGAATCTGGGCTCC
The DNA here is from genome assembly GCF_020497125.1 of Mauremys mutica. Classification (NCBI taxonomy): domain Eukaryota; kingdom Metazoa; phylum Chordata; order Testudines; family Geoemydidae; genus Mauremys; species Mauremys mutica. Next base: position 32,449,949 of record NC_059087.1, on the reverse strand, counting down.
AGCCCAAGTCCACACATCTACACTGCAGTTCCGTAGCTCTGCGAGCCTGGGCCAGCTGCAGCCATGCTGCGGATCTCTTACTACAGTGTAGATGTACCCGAAGGGATCCTTGATATGGACTAATCTGTTTGTGAATAGGTGAGGCTTTCAGGCTGAGGAGACTCTGCATTTGCACCAAGCACTGCCTTGGCCTTGCTGTCTCCTACGAAGCAGGCTGCCAGGCTACTGCATGAGTGGCGCTCTGAGGCTGGGAGGCAGTGCTAGCTGGCAGGGGCTGTTACCCTTCTCCTAGTACCTTTCCTCCACTGATCCTGGTAGCCTTCTCCTTTGATCAGCTGCCATTCTTTTCTAGCCACACCCTGCTAGGAGATGAGCCCTATCAGAGAAGATTAGGGTTGGAAGAGACCTCAGGAGGTCAACTAGTCCAATCCCCTGCTCAAAGCAGGACCAACCCCAACTAAATCATCCCAGCCAGGGCTTTGTCAAGCCTGACCTTAAAAGCCTCTAAGGAAGGAGATTCCACCACCTCCCTAGGTAACCCATTCCAGTGCTTCACCACCCTCCTAGTGAAATAGTGTTTGCTAATATCCAACCTAAACCTCCCCCTCTGCAACTTGAGACCATTACTCCTTGTTCTGTCATCTGCCACCACTGACAATAGCCTAGCTCCATCCTCTTTGGAACCCTCCTTCAGGTAGTTGAAGGCTGCTATCAAATCCCCCCCCCCCACTCTTCTCTTCTGCAGACTAAATAACCCCAGTTCCCTCTGCTTCTCCTCGTAAATCATGTGCCCCAGCCCCTTAATAATTTTAGTTGCCCTCTGCTGGACAATCTCCAATTTGTCCACATCCCTTCTGTAGTAGGGGGACCAAAACTGGACACAGTACTCCAGGTGTGGCCTGACCAGTGCCGAATAGAGGGGAATAATTGCTTCCCTCGGTCTGCTGGCAATGCTCTTACCAATACAGCCCAATATGCCGTTGGCCTTCTTGGCAACAAAGGCTCACTGCTGACTCATATCCAGCTTCCCGTCCACTGTAACCCCTAGGTCCTTTTCTGCAGAACTGCTGCTTAGCCAGTTGGTCCCCAGCCTGTAGCAGTGCATGGGATTCTTCTGTCCTAAGTGCAGGACTCTGCACTTGTCCTTGTTGAACCTCATCAGATTTCTTTTGGCCCAATCCTCCAATTTGTTTAGGTCACTCTGGACCCTATTCCTACCCTCCAGCGTATCGACCTCTCCCTCCAACTTTGTGTCATCTGCAAACTTGCTGAGGGTGCAATTCATCCTGTCATCCAGATCATTAATAAAGATGTTGAATAAAATTGGCCTCAGGACTGACCCCTGGGGCACTCCACTTGATACTGGCTGCCAGCTAGACATTGAGCCATTGATCGCTACCCTTTGAGCCGACAATCTAGCCAGCTTTCTGTCCACCTTGTAATCCATTCATCCAATCCGTACTTCTTTAACTTGCTGGCAAGAATACTGTGGGAGACCATATCAAAAGCTTTACTAAAGTCAAGATACATCACGTCTACTGCTTTCCCAATATCCACAGAGCCAGTTATCTCATCATAGAAAGCAATCAGGTTGGTCAGGCATGACTTGCCCTTGGTGAATCCATGTTGACTGCTCCTGATCACCTTCCTCTCCTCCAAGTGCTTCAAAATGGATTCCTTGAAGACCTGTGATGGGTTGGATCACAGAAGCCCTCTTGGGAGCTGCCACCTGATGTGCTAAGACTACTACTACCCCTGCTTTCCCTGCTAGCTCAGGACTCCAGCACCCTGTCTTGCTGAGCCAGACACACCTGTCGGCTCCAACACAGACCCAGGGTCTGAATTACTTACCCCAAAGCTGCAGGTTTACCTGAAAGCAGCTCACAGAAGTGTTCCTGTCTTTAACACTCAGATGCCCAACTCCCAATGGGGTCTAAACCCAAATAAATCCGTTTTACCCTGTATAGAGCTTATGCAGGGTAAACACATACATTGTTCACCCTGTATAACACTGATAGAGATGCACAGTTGTTTGCTCCCCCAGGTATTAATACATACTCTGAGTTAACTAATAAGTAAAATGATTTTATTAAATACAGACAGTAGGATTTAAGTGGTTCCAAGTAGTAACAGACAGAACAAAGTAAAACATGCAAATCTATGTCTAATCAAACCTGAATCATAGAATCTCAGGGTTGGAAGGGACCTCAGGAGGTATCTAGTCCAACCCCCTGCTCAAAGCAGGACCAAACCCAACTAAATCATCCCAGCCAGGGCTTTGTCAAGCCTGACCTTAAAAACCTCTAAGGAAGGAGATTCCACCACCTCCCTAGGTAACCCATTCCAGTTCTTCACCACCCTACTAGTGAAATAGTGTTTCCTAATATCCAACCTAAACCTCCCCCTCTGCAACTTGAGACCATTACTCCTTGTTCTGTCATCTTCTACCACTGAGAACAGTCTAGATCCATCCTCTTTGGAACCCCCTTTCAGGTAGTTGAAAGCAGCTATCAAATCCCCCCTCATTCTTCTCTTCTGCAGACTAAACAATCCCAGTTCCCTCAGCCTCTCCTCATACAGATAAGATCCTCACCAGTTCCAGAATGCTCCCTTTTACAGACTAATCTCTTTTTAGCCTGGGTCCAGCAATCACTCACACCCCTTGCAGTCACTGCCCTTGGTTCCAGTTTCTTCCGAGTATCTTGGGGGGTTGAGATGCTCTTTCTTTAGCCAACTGAAGACCAAATGGAGGGGTCTCCCAGGGGTTTAAATAGACTTTCTCTTGTGAGTGGAGACTCACTCCTATGCAAAGTCCAGCTCCAAGATGGAGTTCTGGAGTCACCTGGGCAAATAACATGTTCATGCATGACTCAGTCTTTGCAGGCAGAAGCCATTGTCCACATGGTATCTTGTATGTCTCCAGGAAGACTTCTTAAGTGGATTGGAGCATTCCAAGATGCATTGTTCCCCAAGTGCTTCCTGATCGGGTACTTAACCTTGCGAATTCCTTCCTAAAGAAGCTGACCAAATGCCTCTCAAAGCTTATTTAGCAATCAAGCAAGTATACAGCCAATACTCTTAACCTCAAGTACAAAATGATATGTGTACAAATAGGATGAATAGATATAGTAGACCATAACCTTTACAGAGCTGTTACATGGCACAGGCAGCACAAAACATATTCCAGTTATGTCATATTCCCATAAAGCATTATGGGATACAGCATCACAACTTGCTCCATGATTTTGCTGGGGACTCAAGTGGGGCTGACCAGTCTGTAGTTCCCTGGGTTCGTTCTTCTTCTTTTTTAAATATGGGCACTGTATTTGCCTTTTTCCAATCATCCAGGACCTCCGTGGATGGCCACAAATTCTCAAAGATAAAGGCCAATGGGTCTGCAATCACATCGGCCAACTCCCTCAGCACCCTTGGATGCATTAGAGCAGCATCCATGGACTTGTGCATGTCCAGCTTTTCTAAATAGTCCTTAACCTGTTCTTTCACTGCTGAGGGCTGCTCACCTCTTCCCCATACTATGCTGCCCAGTGCAGCAGTCTGGGAGCTGACTTTGTCTATGAAGACTGAGGCAAAAAAAGCATTGAGTACTTCAGCTTTTTCCACGTTATCTTTCACTGTTGCCTCCGCCATTCAGTAAGGGTCCCACACTTTTTCCCTGACCACCACCTTGTTGCTAACATACCTGTAGAAACCCTTCTTGTTACCCTTCACATCCCTTGCTAGCTGCAACTCCAATTGTGCCTTGGTCTTCCTGATTACACCCCTGAATGCTCTAGCAATATTTTTATACTATCTATCCAAATTTCCACTTCTTGTAAGCTTCCTTTTTGTGTTTAAGCTCACTGAAGATTTCACTGTTGAGCCAACCTGGTCGCCTGCCATATTTGCTATTCTTTCTGCACATCAGGATGGTTTGTTCCTGTGCCCTCAATAAGGGTTCTTTAAAATACACCAGCTCTCCTGGACTCCTTGACCCCTCATATTAGCCTCCCAGGGGATCCTGCCCATCGGTTCCTTAAGGGAGTCTGTCTGCTTTTCTGAAGTCCAGGGCCTGTATTTTGCTACTCTCCTTTCATCAGGATCCTGATCTCAACCATCTCATGGTCACTGCTGCCCAGGTTGCCACCCACTTCTACCTCCCCTACCAATTCTTCCTATCTGTAAGCAGCATGTCAAGAGGAGCACGGCCCCTAGTCAATTCCTCCAGCACTTGTACCAGGAAGTTGTCCCCAACACTCTTCACAAACTTCCTGGATTGTCTGTGCATTGCTGTATTGCTTTCCCAGCAGTTGTCAGGGTGATTAAAGTCCACTATTGAAATCAGGGCCTATGATCTGGAAACTTCAGTTAGTTGTCTGAAGAAAGCCTCGTCTACCTCATCCTTCTGATACAGTGGTCTATAGTGCACACCCAACACAACATCATTCTTTGCTTTATGCTGCCCCTACATAGAAAGGGTATTTAACCTTTCATTTGGCCTGCAAAGCTTCTGGGATGACCAGGCTGGAGATTCAGGTGCTGTTTTGTGCCTCCCAGCATCCATGATCACATTGGATACCCCACTCCTTGCAGCATGAACCATCTTGGACAAACCTTTATTTGTTGAGGCTTCAAACCAGTGAATGAGTCTTCCTGCCCCCTGTCCTAGAGCCTGGCTGTCCCGTCATAAGGGAAACCAGTTCATGGCACTTTCCCTTGCACTAGCAGTGACTCGGAGACCGAAACATTGCAGTGTCATTCCAAGCAATGATCAGCAGAAAATTTGCCCCGCTGCTTGCTCTAGAGGAAGACGTAGAAACACTGACCAACTATTACTGTGCTGTAATGATTGAGGCAGCAATGAACATCCTTGGGAAACATAAGAAGACAAAACAGTGGGTCACAAATGAAATACTACAAATGTGACATTAAAAGAGAACTTGAGAGACAAGAACAGCACCGAGGGAGCAGATAAATACAGAGTGACTGACAGAAAGATCAAGAAAGGAATGAAGGTGGCCAAGGAGAGAGAGAGTGAAAAACAATGCTCTAAAATTGAAGAGTGTATCAATAATAAAAATAGCAAACAAGCCTTCCAGGTTGTTAAAGATCTGACAAAGGAAAGATGGACCAAAGCTAATGCAATTCAAGACAAAGAAGGGAGCAGTCTTACAGAAGAACAGGACATCATCAATAGGTGGACAAACTACTGCTCTGATCTATACAGCCATCAGACAAATGAAGATCCTAGTGTCTGCCAGCCCAGATTCAACAGAGGAGGATGACTTTCCAATACTATGTGAAGAAGTGGAGACAGCTGTGAAATCACTCAAGAATGGAAAGGCTACAGGTATTGACAACATTCTAGCCAAATTGATGAAATTCAGAGGAGAAATAGTAGTAGATGTACCTACCAAGATTTGCAACAAGATTTGGTAGATGGGGTGAGTGGCCCTCCGTGTGGACAAACTCACTAATCATCACTCGGCCAAAGAAAACCAAACTGCATTTGTGTCAAAATTAATGGACCGTAAGCTTAATTAGCCATCCCAGCAAAGTGATGTTGATGGTCATATTGAACAGATTGAATCCGCAAGCAGAGAATATCATCACTGAAGAACAGGCTGGCTTTTGTGCTGGAAGAAGTACCACAGAACAGATTTTCAACCTTCGTGCTTTACGTGAGAAGTACTTGCAACACCACTAGGACACCCATGTCTTTGAGAGGCAGAAACATGCTGGCTTCCTTTTGGGGAGGGATAGCCCAGTGGTTTGAGCATTGGCCTGCTAAACCCAGGGTCTGTGAGTTCAGTCCTTGAGGGGGGGCCATTTGGGGATTGGTCCTGCTTTGAGCAGGGGGTTGGACTAGATGACCTCCTGAGGTCCCTTCCAACCCTGATATTCTATGACTTCAAGAAGGTGTTTGAGTATGGCACGAAGCTCTCTGGGCATCCATGAAGTACAGTGTTGGTAATAAGCTTATTCTTACCATTAAACAACTGTATGCCAAGGCCAGCAGTGCAGTTCTCAGCAGCAGCACAATAGGAGAGTGGTTTCGCACCACTGAGTCCAGCAAGGCTGCCTTCTTTCGCCCACACTGTTCAATCTCTACTTGAAGCGCACAATGACTGATGTCCTAGAAGATCTCACATGCACAGTCAGCATGGGAGGGGCAAACAATCTCAAATCTTCAGTTCACTGATGACATTGATAGCCTGGTAGGCAGCGAAGATCAACTTGCCCACCTTGTGAAACGATTGGATGAAACCTCCGCATAATAGGGCATGGAAATCAGTGCAGAGAGAACCAAACTGACAGACAGATGTGATGGGATGAGCTCCCATATCACTGTCAGTGGACAAGAGCTGGAGACAGTGAAACAATTCAAGTATCTGGGGGCAATCATCATTGATGAAGGATTCAAGGCTGAAATTCAGGCAAGAACTGTGTAAACAGCAGCAGTGGCAAAGCTAAAGCCAATTTGGAGGAATAAGAACATCTCCTTGGAATCCAGACTGACACTGCTGCATACATTGGTTATCTCCATTTTTCTGTATGTGTGCGAGACATAGACCCTTATAGCAGCACTTGAACAGAAAATACAGATAGAGATGAGATACTTCTGTAAAATCCTGGGCATCTCCTATTTCGACCGTGTCACTAATGAAGAGGTCCACAACATCATCACCCAATGCGCTGAGTCATATGAAAACCTCCTGACCATGAAGAAGTGCAAGCTGAAGTGGTACGTCTATGTAACAAGATCTGGCCTATCCAAGATCATCCTCCAAGGGACAGTACAGGAGAAGAGGTAGACCGAAGAAGAGATGGATTGACAACATAAGAGTGGACAGAAATGGACTTCGCAGAGACTCAAGCACTGACGCACAATCGTCAGTGGTGGAGACAATTGGTTGATGGTTTTCCCCAATGACCAGTGCAGTTATGGGAGTGGTGATGATGAAAGCAGTGACTCTGAGCCTCTTGGCTGTGAACAGAGCTCTCCTTCCTCCCCAGGACTGCATGTTGAGCCAGGCTTGGATTCTCTTAGATCTAGGCTGAATAAACCAGGCTGTACAGTGCAGTTCTGCAAAGGCTGGGGTTAGGTGGTGGCGTGGGCAGCTCGGCCCATTGGCCTAGGGTGCAGGACTTGGAGCTGAAAGACTAGATAGCTTTTCACAATTGTGCTGCTGACACACTGGCCTTCTCTTTACTAGAGAAATCTAATGCTGTAGGAACTGTGGTCTCCATAGCATGCCTGTAAGGGACCGTGTGCTCCAACTGGAGGACATGCATGCTAAGAACTAGCTCATTCTGTGGTATGTTCAGCCTGCATCCCTCTGGTGCCAGTGTGGATGCAGACAAGTTTTTTGATTTATGAAATTAGAACAGTACAGCATTTAACATGGCCCACATTGAATGGATTAAAAACTAGCTGATAGTCCACATTTACACTGAGACCTTTTCTTCAAGTGGGTGTGTTTCCAGTGGGGGGCCACAGGAATCAGTTCTTGGCCCTAGGCTACTTAACACTTTTTATCAGTGGCCTGGTAGAAAACAATCACTGCTGAAAGTGCTGCTGACCCAAAGATTGGGGAGTGGTAAATCATGAAGACTGGTCACTGATACAGAGAGGTCTGGATCACTCAGGAAGCTGGGCACAAGCAGTGTTTTAATACAACCAAATGTAAAGTCATACGCCTAGGAACAAAGAATGCAGGCCGTACTTGCAGGATGTGGGGACCTGATCCTGAGAAGCAATGACTCTGAAAGACTTGGGAGTCATGGGGGCCAGTCAGCTGAACATGCGCTCCCTCTGTCATGCTGTGACAAAAAGGGCTAATACAATCCTTGGATGCATAAACAGGGGAACACAAAGTAGGAGCAGGGGGGTTATTTTACTTCTCCATTTGACACTGATGCAGTTGCTGCCGGAATCTTCTTCCAGTGTCCACAGTTCAAGACAGACAGTGATAAATTGCAGGGGGTTAAGAGCCAAGCCAAGAGAATGATTGATTGAAGGGTTGGAAAACATGCCTTATAGTGAAAGACTCAAGGAGCTCGATCTGTTACAATGAAGGGGTAACTTGATCAGTCTAAGTACCTATATGGGGAACACACTTGACAACCGAGGGCTTGTCAGCCTAACAAAGGTATAATGAGCCACTGGCCGGAGACTGAAGCTGGGCATGTTGGCTAGACATAAGGTACAAATTTTTGAGGGCAATTAACCAGTGGCACAACTTCCCAAAGGTTGCGGTGGATTCTCAGTGCTGGCAGTTCTTTCAGTTGGATGTTTGAGAGATGCTGTAGTTCAAACAAACTAGTTCAGGGAAAGGTCTCTGGCCAGTGTTAGGCAGGCAGTCAGACTGGATCACAATGCTCCCTTCCGGCCCTGTGGTCTAGGAGTTCACTGCATCCCAAGTGGCCTTTCAGAACCACCATTTATTTCTGGGAGCGCTGCCAGGAGCTGTGGGATGGCTAGCCAGAGAGCACTGTAACTGGAATGGTGTAGGACAGCTAGTCCAATGGTTCTCCACCAGGGATGCACATACCCCTGGGGGTACACAGAGGTCCTCCAGGGGGTACATCAACTCAACAAGCTATGTAAAAAGCACCAGCAAAGTCAGTACAAATTAAATTTAATACAAGACTTGTTTATACTGCTCTATATAATAGACACTGAAATGCAAGTACAATATTTATATTCTGTTTGATTTACCATATAGTTATATGGTAAAAATGAGAAAGGAAGCAAATTTTCAATAGTAGTGTGCCGTGTCACTTTTATATTTTTAGATCTGATTTTGTAAGCAAGTTTTCAAGTGAGGTGAAACTTGGGGGTAGGCAAGACGAATCAGACTCCTAAAAGTTAGTGGTTTGGGAAGGTTGAGAGCCACTGACTTAGTGGTTATGAAGTCAAAGTGCAAGCTCTTTCTGTCCTGTCTGTACATCACCTCGCACAATGATGTCCTGGTCCGTGACTGGGCTCCTGTGTGCTACTGCAATACAAATAATGTAATAAAGTTTCTTAAATAGTCAGCGTAGCTAATGGGAATGCATTGAATGTACTGAAACAGTTCTGTGCAACTGGCTTATTTCCCTCTGTCTGCATGATGTTGAGCAGCTCAGTGAGAGCTTGTGCCTCAGTTTCCCAATTTGTATACTGGCTGATAACCTCTAACTGCTTGGTAAAGCACTCTGAGCTGTGGCTGGGAAGGGATAGGTGCTAGGTGACCTAGTCATTAGGTAGCCTGATATGTCCGTTTCTAATACTGTAGTCTGAATCTCTGCTTGGAGTCTCACCTCAGCCTCTTGGCATTTCAGAGTTGCCCCCATCAGAGTTCATGCAGGTGGTGGATTCCACCTGGCTGGTGCTCAACGTCTTGTCCAACGGCAGGTCTTCCACCAGCTCCCAAGCCATAGGAGTGACGAAGATTGCCAAGTCCGTCATCGCACCACTGGCCGAGCACAACGTCTCAGTGCTGATGCTGTCTACCTACCAAACAGACTTCATCCTGGTGAGCCCCCCACCTTTCCCCATGGCCATCCCCTGTAGCAGGCTCCTTCGAGCGGGGTGTGGGTGAAGGACTCTAATTGGCCCCAAGTAACTACACAAGGAGTGTGACAGAGAAACCCTCATTAGGTGAATGGTGCAGGCTCTCCTATGGCAACAGTCTGATGAACATATCCACCTCTTCAATTCTGAATGTGATTCAGAGGGTACTGGGTGCCATTCTGAGAACAGTAGGGGTCAGGCTACCTTCGCCATAGCAATATGACACCCTAGAAGGTTTGTGCGTGAGATTTTTCCCTGCATGCTGTTCAGTTGAAGGGACGGTGGGCTAGGTGAGATGTGGGTTTAGAAGCTCACTTCTTCCTTCCTTGTGGGGGTAGAGAAGAATGGCAAGGAGACAGCAGGCTTACAGGGAGAGGTTAAGCTGAAGGGTGAGGTTTGAGGTCTGTTGCCCTCCCCAGGTGCGGGAGAAGGACCTGCCTGTGGTGATCCACACGCTGACCGGCGAGTTTGATATCTACAAGGAGGTGAAGGGAGAGTCCATCCCTGTTAACTGTGATGACGTGAGCAACGGCTTCCTGAAACCCAAGCCTGGTGAGTCCAGCACTGCCCCCCCGGGCTCTCACTCTGTCTGCCCTCTGCAGAATGGAGGAGAGGTTTGAATGAGCAACTCCGCTGTCCCCTGCAACAGAAAACTGCCTATTGTGTGCTCACCCTGCCAGCATGAACAGTTCTGTTCTCTGGCTCCGGCCACTCCAGCGCAGATCAGTTACTGAACGGGTCAGACTGTGGTAAACCAGTGGGGGGCCCCAGACATGCCGTGCAGCGTATGAACCATTCATACATTAACTTAACTGGCACCACTCCGCTTTGGCCTAGTGGCCTAGCCCCTCTGTTGTGATGGACAGTCCAAAACTCTGAGTGGCATTGTGACCCAGTGTGCCAGGTCACCATGCCACTTAGCTTGGGGCTCTCTCAAACAGAGTGCCTAGCGCAAACTGCTTTCCTCCCCCTGCCCCCCAACCTCCTTAGGCAGCCCTGCTTCTGCCAGTGGTATGCACCAGGCATTACAGGCATATGGCTGCGGGGGCCAGTCTGGTAGACACCAGAAATGCTTGGGGATCCAGGGAGAGACTGGAGTCCAGCTAGGGGACAATCAGAAATGTGCTCTCACATGTATTAAGGTTCCATTTATAAATGGTTTATAGAGAGAATACGTGTTTTTTAATAAATGGTGATTAGTCCAATCTGTCACGCCTTCTGCTGGTTTGCCTGTAACAATGTATAGCACATAATACTACTATCTGTAACATCTGATTTATTAACCCATTCTAATCCACCTATAAATGGAGCATTAATAGACCGTGTGACCAAAGGTACATTTTTACTGATGGCCCAGAGTAGCAGTAGCATAGTTCTGCCACTGGAGGGCACTAGTACCTCAAGTTTGAGTTCCTCCATTGAGCACCGTCTATGCGGACAGAAGCAGCTGTCTGTGCAGGCGGCTTGAGCGTGCCTGGTTTGTCCCGGCCCAGCCCCTTGCTCTGCCTACAGCATATGCTGCTCGGCTGATTTGTTTCTATTTGCTCCATATCAATGTAGCTGTAGGAATTGAGCCCTGTTGATTTTTCCTCTTCCACATCCAAATGTCAGTCTCTGTGCAGCACCTCCTCAAGGTGGCGCTGTTGTGCTATCATTGCTCCATCTGTAGTGTCTAGTCTCCAGGGTAAGCTGATCTGTCGGGCCAGGTACTGAGCACCCGGCTGGAGGCTGACGTGCTAGTCCCACAAGTGGTTTGAGTTCATGAGAGCTGCTTAGTGCTGCCAGCTCAGACTCCTGCCCTGCTGTGCACCATCAGCTCCATGAGATTACATTCATCGCCATGCATGAGAAGGGTGCTTCGTGCTCTGGCAGTCTGGGCTGTATGAGTGATTGTTTCCTCCCAGCTGCGAGCCCTACCGTGCACCCTGTGCAGAGTCCCCAGAACAGGTTCTGCATCCTGACCGTGGCTCCTGACACCCTGCCGGCCATTGCGACCATGCTCATAGATGTCCTGTTCTATTCACACAGGTAGGCAGCTGCGTGGGGCAGTGGGAGGAGACTGTGTTAGCCCCACTCCTTAGCATAGGCATTCTCAGTACTAAAGTGCACTGCAGTGTAGGTGTGAGTGCAGCTAGAAGTGTGGGGGCAGCCTCTCACCTCAACACAGACCCTGAAGAGAAGGGTGGAGGGCTGGAGTGTGGCCAAAAACCTCCAGATCTCTGAAGAATTTATGAACTACTAAAGAACCTTCAGGCACCCAAGGGCTTTGATGGGCGGGGGACCAAGGCCTTTGCAGTGCACCTAGGGGTGCCCACAATGCCCTATGGGGGCATATGGGGCTACAGTGGTGATGTCAAGCCTGCCAGCACCTGGCTTGGATGGCACTTGGGACATTGTGTGCAGCACTGGGGTTGAAAGAACTTTGTCAAAGGCAGAGCTGGAGAAAGGGTCTTCCCACAGGACAGCATCCCCCAGCAGAGGGTGGGCTGGAGTTCAGCCTTAGCTCAGCGGGGAAGGGAAAGGGGGGACCTTCCTGACCAGCAGGAGGTGGATCAGACAACAAGTGCTCAAGGTGAGGGGAGATGGCTTTGTAGATAGAGCAGCTGGGTCTGACCTGGCTTGTTTCAGGGGCTGGCCCAGAAGATCTGTTACTCACAGCACTGGGCTAGACATGGCATCACCAGCCAGCTGGTATTAGAGATGCCAACAAGGCACTTCACTGACTCCCAGTGAAGGCACCTCTTGGGGGGGGTGCACCTCTGTAACTCTCCAGGAGCCAGCCATGAAATGGCTGCTATGTTCTGCTGTGTGCTTCTGGGGCTAACCCCTCTGTCCCCTGTGTGTTTGCAGTCCTCTAAAGGAAGCTGCTCCAGGCAGTCAGGATCTCGACTTCATCAGGTTTTTTGCTTTCTCGTTGATCGAGGGCTATATCTCCATCGTCATGGATGCAGAGACCCAGAAGAAGTAGGTACCATTTATCCACCAGAAGATGGACCCAGTGTCCTTCACCCCATCTAAAGCTGCCCACATCAGGGCCGCCCAGAGGATTCAGGGGGCCTGGGGCAAAGCAATTTCGGGGGCCCCTTCCATAAAAAAAAGTTGCAATATTATAGAGAACTATATTCTCGGGGGGTCCCTGCGGGGCCTGGGGCAAATTGCCCCACTTGCCCCCCCTTCTGGGCAGCCCTGGCCCACATGCGCTGAAGATTTGGTCTTGGGATTGGGAGGTTGGTGTTCTGGAGGTGTCACATTCCCTTTGGCCCCTGCCTGCTCCCATTCTCCCCCCGCTGTGATGTTTTTGGGAGTGGTGTGGCCCCAGTCCCAAGTCAGCAGGTGGGCTGTGCAGAGGGTTAGAGCATTACGGACTGGGGAACCACTGCTGGAATTAGGGTGGGCCCAGGGTTCTAGGAGCAGCTTCATGGGAGTCTGTGCCCTGGCTCATGCCAGCTAGTGGGGGAATGAGGAACGGTCCTAGGGCAGGAGTGACGTACTCCATTAAATGCTTCTAGGTTCCCCAGTGACCTGCTGCTGACCAGCTCCTCTGGGGAGCTCTGGCGGATGGTGAGAATTGGCGGGCAGCCACTGGGCTTCGGTAAGTGGAACGGGGTGTAAGCTCTCCTGCCCAGAGGATCAGCTGCCTTCAGCGCAGCATTGAGCCCTCCCAGGCTGAGATGTTCAGTGCACTCCGGGGGGCAGGGCAGGCTGTTATCCCCGGGGATAGGTGTGCCCAGAGTGACCCGCCCAGAGTCACAGAAGCCAGTGGCTGAGCAGCCAGCACCTCATCTGGAATACTGTGTGCAGTTCTGGTCTCTCTTCTTTAAGAAGGATGAATTCAAACTGGAACAGGTTCAGAGAAGGGCTACTAGGATGAGCCGAGGAATGGAAAACCTGGCTTATGAAAGGAGACGCAAAGAGCTGGGCTTGTTCAGCCTGACCAAGAGAAGGCTGAGGGGGGGCCGCCCAGAGGATTCAGGGGGCCTGGGGCAAAGCAATTTTGGGGGCCCCTTCCATTTAAAAAAAAGTTGTAAAACTATAGAATATTATATTCTTGTGGGGGGGCAAATTGCCCCATTTCTCCCCCCCCCCCCCCGCAGGGCGGCCCTGGGCTGAGGGGAGATATGATGGCTCTCTATAAATATATCAGAGGGATAAATATCAGGGGGGGAGAGAGGAATTATTTAAGCTCAGTACCAGTGTGGACCCAAGAACAAATGGATATAAACTGGACACTAGGAAGTTTAGACTTGAAATTAGACAAAGGTTTCTAACCATTAGAGGAGTGAAGTTCTGGAACAGCCTTCCAAGGGGAGCAGTGGGAGCAAAAGACATATCTGGCTTCAAGACTAAGCTTGATAAGTTTATGGAGGGGATGGTATGATGGGATAGCCCAATTTTGGCAATTAATTTGATCTTTGATTATTACCAGGTAAATATGCCCACTGGCCTGTGATGGGATGTTAGATGGGTTGGGATCTGAGTTACTACAGAGAATTCTTTCCTGGGTGCTGGCTGGTGAGTCTTGCCCACATGCTCAGGGTTTAACTGATCGCCATATTTGGGGTCGAGAAGGAATTTTCCTCCAGGGCAGATTGGCAGAGGCCCTGCGGGTTTTTCGCCTTCCTCTGCAGCATGGGGCACGGGTCACTTGCTGGAGGAGTCTCTACACATTGAGGTCTTCAAACCACAATTTGAGGACTTCAATAACTCAGACATAGGTTAGGGGTTTGTTATAGAAGTGGATGGGTGAGATTCTGTGGCCTGCGTTGTGCAGGAGGTCAGACTAGATGATCATAACGGTCCCTTCTGACCTTAAAGTCTGAGTCTATGAAGCCTGGGCTCACCTCTTTCAGCTCAGCGCTGTAACTAGGGGATCATTCCTCCCATCACTATTGGGGGCCCCAGAGCGCAACAAAGCATGCTGGTACTGAACACTGGTGCCTGGCCGTGAAGCCCCAGCCCCTGTGGCTGCTCAGTGGTGGGGAGTGCAATGGCTGTGGGCTGCCTGGCCAGGAGCCAAGAGGCACTCATTTCATGGTGTCATCGTATTAGAGCTCAGAGAGGATTAGGGTTGGAAGAGACCTCAAGAGGTCCTCTAGTCCAGCCCCCTGCTCAAACCTCATTTTAGGCATGGGTCTGCCAGCTCAGTCTTGGATAGCCCAGGGCTAGAGAGCCCTTTGCCTAGGGGGCAGGGGCACATGGGTGATAGGAGGAGGTTGTCCCCAGGCACTGGGCTGGTACCCACGCTGGCCCCTCTGTTCCCCTTCCTCAGATGAGTGTGGGATAGTGGCTCAGATCGCCGAGCCTCTGGCCGATGCAGACATATCAGCATATTACATCAGCACCTTTAACTTCGACCATGCCCTGGTAAGTCGACTCCCCTGCCTGGATCCCAGCATGCTAGAAATGAACCAGGCAAACAGATGCTGCTAATTGACCAGCTTCTCAGCCCCTTTAACTGAAGCGTTCTCGCCTAGCCCCTGGGGGGGAGGGGGGCAGAGCCCCCTGCTGGGAACAGACATTCCAAGGGGATGAGGCCACCTGACTGCCTCACTGTCTGAATGGGCCTCTCGCCATTGGCCTGCGGCTCAGTGCTAGTCTTACTCATCAGTCTCCTAGCCCTGCATGGCTCCCTGGATGGTGGCATTTCATCCTGGCTGCTCTGACACCAGTGCAGGGGTCAGTGCCCATTGTGGGGGGCCTGCTCGGGGTGGGAGGCACAGGAATGCATCTCATCCGAAGAATGAACCTCCCTGGCTCTGGCTCCCTGGCATTAGTGCCAAGCCAGGGCTGCAGCGTGAGAAATGCTGGTACCAGGAATGTGTGGGGCAGCAGGAGGGACCCCAGGTGGGTCCAGGAGGACGTCTGTTGCTGAACTGTTGGCTGTCGGTGCTTGCTCCACAAAGGCTGGGGGAAGAGGGGTGCCGTGAGGATTGTGGGAGCCCTGCCTAGCTTCCACCTTGCCACTATCTCCAAGTTGTGTGGAGAAGGCAGGGGGATAACTAGCTTCGTCCTGATCTTGCTTTCCTTGCCAAGGGGAGGATAAATAGAGCTGGGGAGTCAGATCTGATCCCACCTTGCAGTGGGAGTTGGCGATCCCTGTGGAGCTGCATGGGAACAGACTTCTGGGGTTCACCCAGTCCTCCCTCCAGCACCCCCCTTCCAAGTACAGTTGGCAAGGGAGTGACAGGCCATGCAGCTCTGTCTCTGGTAACATAGCTCTGGCTTCCTCTCTCTGCTGCTAGGTCCCAGAGGAAGGCATTGACAGCATCATCGAGCTGCTCCAGAAGCGCCAGGAGAGCAGTAGATAACTGGCATGGCAGCTCCCGTGCGCTCTGACGCCTGTCTGGAAAGGCGAGGGGGAGCTCAACACTGAGAGCGGGGCAGAGAACACTCCGGTCTCCTGTTTCTGATGGCGGCTCCACATCAGCAGAGGCCTCTTCTTTGTCTTCAAGTTTCCGGGGTGTGGCTTGCCCTGCGGTGCGGGGCACAGCTCCAGCTGTGGAGCGAGCCCTGGGCTTCAGCAGGAGAGTCCTTGCATTCTCCGCGGGAGTGCTGGCTCTGACAGGCTCCCGAGTGTCCCACTGGGGAACTGAGTTTCCTGCAGCAGTTTCAGTGTTGCCTCTCCCAGGGCCCCTTGTATTCCCCAGACCCACCCCTCAGGGAGCAGAGTCCACCATGAACTGGCGTTGGGCAGACGTTGCCTATCCGTGGATTGTAACTCTCAGCTTGGAGTCAAGCCTGTCACATTTTTTTTTCCTTTGACTGTTTTTGTAGCCAACTGCCTAGTTGCATAGAGCCTCCAGTATTTAGTATTTCATTTGCGATGCCAGGCTTAGGCAGCAGCGGGGCGCTCTCCCTAAAGGCTGGCTGGTGGGCATCTGTGTATGTGGTAGGGGATAGGGAGTTTCTTCTCTTCACGTGTCGGGGGCAGTGGCTGGCTGCATGAGAAGAGGTGCTGGGCACTGGGTTGTCTAGCGGCTGAGTGCCAAGGAAGAGGTTGCTATGGTACAATCGTTCCTGACACATGGTCAAGGGTGTGAGAAATGACTTGTTTGGGATTGTGTGGTCTTGTAGCAGTGTTAACAGCCCTGCCAGGTGCTCAAGACAGGCGCTCGGCCTCTTGGACAGTTCTGGCTTAGTACAGTATGAAGAATTGCAGGTAACCTAAAGTATGTAAGAATGGCCCCTATTTGTAGCATGGTCCTCCCAAGGAAGGAGGAGCAGAGAGCTTGCTAGGGTAGACTCTCCTTTCTATAATGCTGGGAAATGTCGTGTGACCCAAACCCCTCTGTGGCTGCCTAGCTGCACTCAGATACGATGCTTTTATAAGCCCCCTCTCCTTAGGGCAGGGGAGCAGGGATTGATTGACCCAGACTCCTATCTGATGGGCGAGATGGCATCTGTGCCAGAATGGAGTGTGCTAGACAGCTGAGTTATTTTTAGGATTTCCAGGGTACATGCAACTCCATGTGGGGAAGGGAGGAGGGTAGGAAATATACAAATCTCCTGGTTGTGAAGCTGAGAATTTCCCCAGATTGGCACAAGACAGTTGTGGAAGAAAAGCATGTCTGAGTTGTGTGGTGGAAGTGCCTGTATTGCCGCTGGAGTGTGCATGGGGATAGCTGGAGCTACCCTTGTGATGGATGCTGAGAGATCCAGGAGGTGGGGGGGGGTGTGGTGGTCCCCCCCTGTGTCATCTTCTCCCCCCCCCCATTTCCCTTTCACGTTCCCCTCAGACTGGAGTCACAACATAACCTATGGTTACAAGAGGAATGCACGGAGGTGGCATTCCCTCTGTGTCTCCTGCACCCCTGTTTTCTGGGGCATTGTCATGGCAGTGGTTTTCAAGGAACCCCACCCCCCACCCCCCTCAACCTCTCCCAAAAGTGGTGAGGCTGTCCCTCCTGGGCGGCCACGAAAGCTGCCTCTAGGTGAATGAGTAGCTTGTTACCATATAAAGATTTTCCTTGTTTCTGCAAGGGAGTGGCTCTCAATCTCCAGTTCATCGCAAGGGCACTCTTCCTCTCAAAACTCATTCCCCTTTGAAGCACAGCTGTGCCTCTTACATGAGGGAACAGCTGTCAGCAGTGACTGGAAGAGATTCTCCCAGAGCCTGGTCTTGGATTTCAACCTACCGCTCAACTCCCTTTTCTGTGAGCCTTCAAGACAGAGCAAGCTGGGTTGGCAGCAGTAGCACTTATCAGCCAGGATGAACACTCCCACCATGCCTTAGCGTAGGAAAACCCCTGAGAAACTGCCATGGTCCACTGCCCAGCGTCCAAGCCAGACCTGGGCTGCTGGAAATACTCTCTAGATGGGGCATCCTGTGTGCCACAATGAAGAGTTTAGGGGTGGACTAGGCATGTTCAGGGAGGCCACGAGCAGGTTCTCAGAACAGCAGGGTGATGTGATGTGATGTAGGGTCACCTTCTGGGAAAGGGCAGCTGTCCTCCGCTAGCGACTCTTGTTCATCTGGCTAGTGTGCATAGGAAAGGCCTGTGGCTGCTAGCCCAGTGGCTGACTGGTTCATCCTCAAGTGACTTTATCCCTGTTGAGTTTCTTGCCGATGCAGCAAGGTGCCCACCAGTTTGTGCAGCAAAACCAGATTTCCTTAATCTTCTAGTTTTTTGCATAATTTTTTAATGTCAATAAATCTCCCATTTTGAACGTTTGATGGCTGCTACTGTGTATCTGCCAAGTGTTGGAGGGGAATAGCCCCTCTCATGCACCAAGTGTCCAGCTTTGCAGTGTCAGAACATAAACTTAAGGGGCCATGGGCTTCCCTGAGGAGTGAGGCCCTGAACAAGGATGGAAGGGCACTTCACTGGTATCTACTACACAGACCAAAAATCCATCTCTAGGCACGTTGTAACCCCTCCACTTCATTGCCAAAGGGAATGGGGACCTGCCTGTGTTTCCAGCTGTACCAGAGTGGGGAAGGTGGGTAGCAGGAGTTTAGGGAAATGGTCTTTGGGCCAGCACTATTATGGATTCTCAACACATCAAGGAGGCAAGCTGGCCTCGGGGGAGAGGCACGCTGCAGCAAAGGTTGCTCAGGAATTAGACAAGCAGCTGGGGGTGGGAGCCAAATACCGATAAGCCAGCTCTTCTTTTCCTAGGAATGGAGGAGGGCAGCTGTCTAACTGGTAATCTCTCTCTCTCTCTCAGCAAATCTGCTACAGCAAGAAGTAAACTACAGGCCTGTAGTTCTTAAGAAGATCGTATTACCCAATTCCCTTGTTAGTAGGTTTCACTTCTACTGCAACTGCCCGCGCTCCTAAAGTGCTACTGGGTGCTGCAGTCTAGGGCCAGGCTAATTCAAAAGCCCTTGTGTTATGGTAGCACAGCCACTTGGGAAATTGGAAAAGCCCGAGCAGCTCATGGTGCACATGATACAGAATAAGCAGTAGGATGTCAAAACAGAACCAGAACATACTGGTTCTGGTGTCCTTACCAAGAGGGGAAGTCACTTTTCCTTTTAATTCAAAAATAGCTGCTGGGTCCTGCCAGGAATTCATAGTGGAGCAGAGCCAACTGCTTCCCCAGTGGAACATGTTGGCTGACGGTAGTGGGTCCCTGGAATGGAGGTGTGTTCCTGTAGTGAGTGTGACAAGCACAGGGCCTAGCAGCCTGAAGTGTGGAATACTAAGCTTGATTTTGCCGCAGCAGTCTGAAGGGGCAGCTTGTTGGGGGCTTTGAGAGGGGCAGTATTGGGGGGAGGGGGGGGTTTCTGCCGAGGTGGATGGGGCATGGGGAGGAGGAAGTCGCAACAATCCAAGTAGGAGGTGCCTTGACGTGGGTGAGCATTCAAGCTATAGGGTGGGATGCAATGCAAGGATCAGGCTGTGGATGAAGAAATTGGACAATTATTTTTGAACAGTCTCTAAGCAGAGAACACTAGTTCTATTCTGCAAAGGATTTTGGAACTTGGTGTCTAAATTGGAGCAAACCTGAAAATCTTAATTCTTCTTCGAGTGGTTGTTCATGTCCATTCCAAGCAGGTGTGTGCGCGCCGCATGCACGCCAGCCGGAAGATTTTCCCCTAGCAGCGTCCGTAGGGTCGGCCTTGGTGCCCCCTGGAGTGGCGCCGCTGCGGCGCCCTATGTAGGGGCCTGCTGGCCCTCCACTCCCTCAGTTCCTTCTTGCCGGCACTCCGACAGAGGGGCAGGAGGGTGGGTATTGGAATGGACACGAACAACACATCTCAAAGAACAACAGTTACTGAAAGGTGGATAACCGTTTTTAATTCTTCGAGTGGTTGTTCATGTCCATTCCAAGCAGGTGCCTCACAAGCCTAACCTAGGCGGTGGGGTCGGAGTTCACTGCTGACTGAAGCACTGCATGAGCGAAGGCTGCGTCATCTCTAGCCTGGTGCGTGATGGCGTAGTGCGACGTGAACGTGTGGATGGAGGACCACATGGCCGCTCTACAAATCTCCTGAGTGGGGAAGCTGGGCCAGGAACGCCGTGGAAGAGGCCTGCGCCCTTGTGGAGTGGGCCATGATCGGAGGAGTAGGGACCGTAGCTTGACGATAACATTCCCAGATGCAGGCTGTGATCACGAAGAGATCCGCTGAGATGAAACCGGCAGCTCTTTCATCCTATCCACCACTGCAATGAAGAGGTGGGCTGATTTTCTAAACGGTTTGGTCTGTTCAATATAAAAGGCTAGAGCTCTGCGGACATCCAGGGAAGGCAGTCTACACTCCGTGCCTGAAGTGTGGTTTTGGATAGAACAGGGGGAGGAAGATATCCTGCCCTATGTGGAACTGGGAGACGACCTTGGGGAGGAAAGCCGGGCGAGGCCTAAGTTGGACCTTGTCCTTATAGAAGACAGTGTATGGGGGCTCGGATGTCACCTGGCCGAGGTGATCGCGACAAGGAAAGGTCACATGGAAGAGTGTGTAGGAGTACTTGGCATCCAGACTCCCAGCCCTATGCCCTAAGCCGAGAGGGCCAGGACTGCTGCCACCTTTCCTGGCTTCAACCCTCTTGGCTGTAGCGTCCCCTCTGGAGCCATCCGCAGCACAAGGGCGGGTCAGCCTGCATGACAGAGATGCCTGGGTGCTGTGGGACTCTGCCTGGAGTGCTAGCCTTGTGTCCTGCTACCCCTGCCCAGCTCCTGGGGGGAGGAGAAGCAGCTGCCCCCCTGTGGGCCCTGTTGAGCTGAGGGTGATGGAAGGTAGATACTTGTTCTACAGAGCAGGGGCTAGATGTGCTACCTCACCGCAGCCTTCTGTCCAGTGCCAACTTGGAAGCTTTTCTCCCCACTCCATCCCATGTTACTGCGCCTCTCTGAGGGGCTCTGTCTTGGCCATGTTTCCCCAGCCCCTCACCCCCTCCCCCTTTGCTGGCTGGGTTGATGGGCAGCATCAGTAGTTCAGGGAAGGGGGCAGCTGCTGGTTTCAGAGCAGGGATCTATGGGGATGGACTTAATGGCTGGCTTCCCCTTGAGGTTGGGGACTGAGGATGTTGGGGGATTGGGGGAGCTGGCACATATGAATAACCTGTGATCTTTAGGGGAAATCCCTTGTGGTTTTTGAAACTGAAATCCCCCCCATCCTCTTGTTCTGAGGAACAGCTTGTTCTTTGCCCAAAGGAAATGTTGGACTCTGCCAAGCGGAGCTCTTGGGTCCTGGCAGGTAGGGGCAAGCATGTTTCACACCCATGTCACCTGGGCTGGGAGCAGGTCAAAGCCAACTACTGCTGGTTCTGGAGAATGTAGCCAGCTTGCAGAATGGGAGCAAGGAGGCAAAATCCTCTTGCCTAAACAGCTGAAGGGCTCGGGCCCCTGTGTACTAATGAAGCACACCCTGTGATCTGATGGGTCCCCCACACTGAGTTGAGTGAGATCAGGGAAGGGGTGGTGATAGGAGGCACCCTATGCTTTACCATGAGGCCTGTCTATCCCTGCGGTCAGGCGTCTCTCACCTAGGTTACAACCTGCTGCTTCCCCCTCAGCAGCGAGTGCTGACACTCGGCGCCGGAGGGAAGACGTGTTAACCACAGACTTGGCAGCCTGCTTCAGGGAAGGTGTGGGGAGCCCTGAAGCCATTTCCCCAGCCACAAGGGATTTTCACTCGTGTGGGTGATGGAAAGTATGCTCTGTGTTAGCCAGCTTCCCTGGAGGGGCAGGGCCATTTCCCAGGGCACGGTGAACTCTAGCATGCCAGGCTGCCTAGGCAGCATTAAACAGCTGCAGCTGTCTTCACAGCAGTGCCATGCTAGCAAATCTGGCCAGGAGAGGGTTGAGCCAAGGGCTGGGTTGAGCCTGTGGATGGATAGCCAAGGGGTTCTAGTCTCACCCCTGCTTCAGCAGCAAAGAATCCTGTGGCACCTTATAGACTAACAGACGTTTTGCAGCATGAGCTTTCGTGGGTGAATACCCACTTCGTAGGATGCAAGAGTGGAAATTTCCAGGGGCAGGTAAATGCAAGCAAGAAGCAAGCTAGAGATAACGAGGTTAGATCAATCAGGGAGGATGAGGCCCTACAGGGTTGATCTAACCTCGTTATCTCTAGCTTGCTTCTTGCTTGCTTATACTTACCTGCCCCTGGAAATTTCCACCACTTGCATCCGAAGAAGTGGGTATTCACCCACGAAAGCTCATGCTGCAAAACGTCTGTTAGTCTATAAGGTGCCACAGGATTCTTTGCTGCTTCTACAGAGCCAGCCAAACCCAGCTACCTCTCTGATACTTGACCCCTGCTTCAGTTCCCCTTTGTCTTCTATATTTTGGGCTTGCCTACTTCAGGGCTTTAAATTGCACTAATTCAAATACCTGTGTACACATGATGCGATCCTTCCAGGGGGCCTAACTGGCCAGGTAACACGTGTTCTATAATCCAGTTTGAAAGTGCATGAAATTCATTGGGACTTGAGGTTAGACACTAAACTCTCAGGTCAAAGATTCTCTTACTCTGTATCGTGCCCAGTACAAGGATGCCTGCTCTCAGCTGGGTTCTCTAGGTGCTGCTGCAGTCACCATAATGCAGCGATGAGTTGAAAAGGAACAAACTAGCTGCAGGGTGAGAGTGTGGGATGGGGAGGAGAGCTGGCAGCCAGAAACTGTGGTGGCCATTCCTGTCTGTGGGGTGTGTCAGCTCCCCTCTGTAAGATGGGGACCCTTCCCACCTGTACACAGAGCTGGGAGGAGTACAGGGTATTTCATCTGCAAGGAGGCTCTGTCCCCTTGGGCCTTGCCATGACAATCTCTTCAGCTTCCATTCATAGAATCTCAGGGTTGGAAGGGACCTCAGGAGGTATCTAGTCCAACCCCCTGCTCAAAGCAGGACCAGCCCCAACTAAATCATCCCAGCCGGGGCTTTGTCAAGCCTGACCTTAAAAACTTCTAAGGAAGGAGATTCCACCACCTCCCTAGGGAACCCATTCCAGTGCTTCACCACTGTCCTAGTGAAATAGTGATTCCTAATATCCCACCTGGACCTCCCCTACTGCAACTTGAGACCATTGCCCCTTGTTCTGTCATCTGCCACCGCTGACAACAGCCAAGCTCCAGCCTCTTTGGAACCCCTCTTCAGTTAGTTAGAATCATAGAAGCATAGGACTGGAAGGGACCTTGAAAGGTCATTGAGTCCAGTCCCCTGCCTTCACAGTAGGACCAAGTACCATCCCTTGAAGGCTGTTATCAAATCCCACCTCACTCTTCTCTTCTGCAGACTAAATAACCCCAGTTCCCTCAGCCTTGCCTCATAAGTCATGTGCCCCAGCCCCCTAATCAGTTTTGTTGTCCTCTGCTGGACTCTCTCCCATTTGTCCACATCCCTTCTGTAGGAGGGAGACCAAAAGTGGATGTAATACTCCAGGTGTGGCCTCACCAGTGCCTAATAGAGGGGAATAATCACTTCCCTACGGCTTGTACCCTAGCAGCTCTGCTGCCCCGGCCTTCCATGAGCCCTGTGGCTTTTGCACCTGGAGCAGAATTTTGCTGACTCTGGAATGCTGTAGATGATATGCTAATTTACATACTACCCAGAATGCTTTCCCCATTCACACCTATTTATTGTGGAGACCGTTTGTGCTTGTGTAAGCCCAAATTCCTCATCCACAGAGCTGTGGCTCTGGCTTCCCCTCCTTTTTAGCCCCCAAGCAATAACCCATGGAGGCCGATGAGGTGATGCCAGCCGAGGGTATAAAAGCAAGTGAGGTTTAGAGTTACCTAGATCTTAAAGGTGCTGGGCTCAAAATGACATGAGGTTCCCTTTAATGGAGCTGGCCCTAAGGGTGGAGGGACCCTGCACCAAGAGGCCCAGGTGGGGCTGGGAGAGGTGAGTGACATAGTTTTGAGGAAATCCCAAAGGCAGGAACTCTTGCTGTGGTGCAGGTTTTCAGGCTGCTCCCCTTTTTTGCACAATGTTCCTATTAAAGCAGCATGAAAGTGAAACTTTTGCTCATTACAAATCTATCTAAGGTCCTTCTCTGGCTCCCATTCCTAGAGTGTCTGAGCACCTCATAATCTTCAATGCCTTTTATTTACAGCCCTGTGAGGTAGAGATGTGTCGTTATGATGTTAGAGATGGGAAACAGGTACTGATTTCAATGGACGTTGGGAGTCTAAATACCTCTGAGCAGTTGGGTCAAAGTCATGTAGAAAGTCTACGACAGAGCAGGAGCTTGAACCCAGGCCTTCCAGGGCCTAGGCTACTGCCCAAACCACTCAGCTGTCCTTCCCATCCAAGGGGAGAGGGCTCAGTGAGGTGGAATTTTGCAAAATAATTTGGAAAATAAAACACGTCTATGTGGATCTGAATCCCTTTCTAGCCCCTCCCCCGCTTTCCTGGCCATAATACCCCATTGCCTCACTAGGTTAATGAACTGAAGTTGTTGACTAGAGCAAAAATGGAAAAAAATGTTCAGTTTTTTGGCCAGCAAATGCAGATGTGGAGCTACTGAACTGTGCAGATGTCAAATGTGCCCAGTTGCTTTGGTGAACCCCCCACCCCAAGCACAATGTTTGTGTTAACATTTTCCAGACCCACCAGTCAGACTTTGTTTAAAATTTTATGTCACTTTTCATTTAAAAAAAAACAACCACCCCAAAAGCCCCTCAAACAAATTCAAATTTCAGTCGCAGCTCCAAGGAAACATTTTGTTTGAGTGAAAGAAAAAAATTGGCCTTAGCTAGCCCCTGCACCTGCACCATTCACCCCTTTGCCCGACACTCGGGCAGTGTCAGTATTGGCATCTGCCAGAACCAACTGAGCAACCCCAGCCTCCCCCATCTGAAACCCTCACTGTGCCTCTGCCTTGTCCTGTCGCAGGTTCTTGCAAAGCCCAGCATTACCGCTGGTGCTGTCCCATCCTTCTCTTAGGCAGAATGTTCTAAAACCCTCCTTGGATGAGCAGCTTTCACGGTGGAGCCAGCTTGGAAAAGAATGAGAACTTGAAGGACAAGAACTGGGCTTGGCCCTGTTATCCCTGCTGCACCCTTTGTGCCACTATTAAAGGGCAGTGAAGGCTGTTAAGTAGGGAAACTGAGGCACAGAAGGGGGAAGTGAGTGGCCCAAGGTTGCCCAATGAGACTGGGGCAAAGCTGGGATGAGACTGGGTGTTCCTGTCTCACTGGGCCATAACATCTCTGTCTCTCGCTAAGAACGTTCTTCCTCTTAGTCAAAACCTGCGGCGCAATCTCAGTCCTGCGCATCTGCCCTTGCTGCTACATCAGCAGGCTCTCCTTTGCGCTGCAGCAGCGTCTCCCTGAGTCAGCAGCAGCCTGCGCCATGAGGAAGCTGGCCTGTAGCAGTGAGAGGCATGGTCTGAGGGCAGGCCTGCTGAGCACCATGGGCTGTGTGTTCTCCACCTCTCCCTCTTCCTCATTCCAGGGCAGTGAGTGAGCCCCCAAGCAAGCCAGAGGCATTACCTCAGGGGGGCTGTGAACAGAGGGGAGAGGGTTCATTCCCAAGGCCCCCGGAGAGTCTGCTGGGCTCATTAATAACACCCACACGGCTGTATCTCATCAGGCCGTGCCCTCGCATAGCTCGCTGTTATCTGCAGCTGTGACATCCTCTCCTGGCTTGCGCTGCTCCACTCCCTGCCCAGGACGATCTGAACGTGTCATTGCAGTCGGAGGATGAAAAAGGGCCAGGATGTGACAGCACTGGGGAAGAATCTCCTGGGCCTAGAGCGAGCACTCTGCACTGCGTTCTTCCGGCTGCCCCCTGCTCTGCTCCTGCTCCTGGTCTCATTGTGCGTGCTCATGCTCTGCTTTGCAGGGAAATGCCTGGAGATCTCGGCAGCCCAGCCCAGGCTGAGCTGAGTGACATGGGAAACTGCCCACACAGGCGCTGAGCCAGAGAACCCGTTGGAGGGCAGAGGGAGGGAATGACCGTGGATGCTGAAGTGTGATTTGGAAATGACTGAAGGGGGAATACGGTATCCCCGCGCATCACAGGAGGGAGGGGCCTGCGAGGAGCTAGCTGGGCTGCTGCTGCCAAGGGCCCTGAAATCGAGGATGTGCCTCAGTTTTCATTCCCCTGCTCTGCAATTGCTCTACCAGGAGCCACCCTCCCAGCACATTAACAGCAGGCTCCCTGCACCACTGCAGCCTCCCAGCTCCTGGGAGAACATGGCGTTCCAGCTCGGCATCTCCTGTCATGCTTCATAGGCAGCTGGCCCTTTCGGGGCCATGCCAGGCTCCTGTTAGTCCTTGGGACCTGCACTGTGCACAACAGGGGAGAGAATTTCCCCTTGGTCAGGTTAGGAGAGCAGAGGAATTGCTGTGTTTATCGCTCTAGACACTTACTTTATAGGGCCCTGCTCACTGTGGTATGTGAGTGCCTTACAATCGCTCCTGGATTTTAGCCTCGCTACCCCGTTAGGTAGGGAAGCGCTATTCTCATTTTGCAGATGGGGAAACTGAGGTACAGGCTAGTGACTTGACTTGTGCAGGCAGGCTATGGCTGAGCTAGGACGTGAACCCAAGTCTCTATTTATTAAATCATAGAAATCCAGGACTGGCCGCGTTCTCCACTAGACAGTCCTTCTTACAATGCCATGCTGCCTGCTACTGCACTAGCCTGTCTCACTTAGCCCCAGACTATAATGGACTAGCCCCGCCTCCTCCTGCTTCCTACCCACCAGCAGCTGGCTTATCACATGGGGCTCAGCAGGTCCCCCCCCCCCCCTCCAAGCTGATCTTTGACCATGGTAACAATCTGACACAAGCAATTGGTTTTGGCTGCCTGCTAGAGCCCCAGGCAGCTCAAGGGCCCAGGGAGGGCGGGGGCACATTCACTCTGTGGGGGAAGGAGAATTCCAGACAGCCTGTCTCCTGCCAGGACTGAACCGGTCTCCAGAGGATGAAAGATGTGGAGGGAGAGGTGTGGGAGAGGGAGGTGCAGTTTCTAGCTGACTAGAGAAAGGTGTCTGCATGGGGAGATTGATCAGAGCTGCTGTGCAGCGCATCGTGTTAGACCCCTTTCCCCACCCTGCATCTGGCTGGTCTCTAGCTTGTAAATTCTTCAGGGCTACTCTGCATATATGCAGGGCCTAGCACAATGGTGCCCTGATCTTGGTTGCCCTCAGCCCCTCCTGTAATAAACACAGTTACTAATGGTAGACTACACTGTCTGCACGCTCTAAAGAGTCACTTTATTCCAAAATAATTGGTGGGCTTCCAGAGTGGAGTAATTATGCTGCAATGAAATCACGTTTATTCCGGAATTGTGATCTGTGGCCTGCGTTGTGCAGGAGGTCAGACTAGATGATCATAATGGTCCCTTCTGACCTTAAAGTCTATGAGTCTGTGATTCTAACTCCACAATAACTGCTGCAAAATAGCTCATTCCCCACATTGAGGTCAGTTCCTGTGTGATGGAGCTCTCAGCTGCGCTGCTCCAAGTGGGACGATTGGTGCACAGGGTGAAATTCAGCCTATACCCGGATTGCCAGCGCAAGGAGTGGACCTTGCTGCTACCATCCCCCAACACCACCCATCAGCGTTGCACGGGGGGAGGATTTCATCCATTATGAATAAAATAACCTTGGGGAAAATCATGCTGCACCCCTCTGTATCACTGAATGCTCTCCCCCAAGAAAGTCTCTGACTCTTCCTCCCCCTCACCTCCCCTTTAACCACCATGTATCTCAATCGCTGCCTAAACAGGACAAACTAGAAGAGTCTGATACAGAAGATGGGTGCTGGAGGGGGTTGGGCGGCTGTAGCCCCTGATGTGAATGAAGGCTGCTGCTCTGGATCTTGCCCTGTGCAATCAGTGGGGGCTGGATTTAAGTAAAAACCCTAAAATTGGTTTAAAAGTCTGAGGCTGAACTCCCCACCCCACCTGTGCTGAGCGAGGCTCCTGACTCCATATGGTCATAAGCAGCATTAATGCTGATGAGTCTTGGAGTCTGTAGCGGTCCCTGTGCTAAGGTGCTGTGTCGAGGTCTCTCACGGGAATGCACGGTGGGCACCTACCTACAGACGTTGTAGGCTTGGAGCTCAGGACCTTAAGCACCAATCCCTGCTCCTGGAGCTGTCGTGCTCCTTCAGCACCTCAAGCCCATCCAGGGCCACCTGGGGGGGGGAGGCAGTGGGTCAATTTGCCCCAGGCCCTGCAGGGGCCCCCACTAGACTACAGCATTCTATAGTATTGCAACTGTTTTTTATGGAAGGGCCCCTGAAATTGCTTTGCCCCAGGCCCCCTGAATCCTCTGGGCAACCCTGAGCCCATCGCCTGCAAAGCAAAGGGTGGGACTGGGAGGTCTAGGAACTCCCTGCCCCTACTAGGGAGAATTTGACTGGGTGCTGGGAACCCTGCCCACCTCTGAGCATGCCATCCGCTGTGCCTGTCTCCTGAGCTGGACGCTGTGCTGATAATCACTGAGGCAGAGGGAACAGGGACACCACTGGAGGGAGGCCCCAAGTTATAGGAGCAGACCCGCCTGGACCAGGCTAAGTGGATGGATCAGATGGGCCAGCGTGGGCCTGTATTTTGGAGGAACTGTTTGGGGATGGCCCCAACGAGCAGCCTGCAGAGGAAACGGAGCTTCAGACAGTGCAACCGCCATCTTATCTGGGATTAAAAATGGCTGTGCCCATGCAATTGGTATTAGACAGAAAATTACAAGCAAGGGGTTGAATTTTGCTTCTCTTGAGGGCAGAAGCTGCACCATTGCACCCCCCTTCCCACCTCCCATGGGATCCAAAGTGGGTTCCAAGCCAGGGGAAAAATTAAGCAAGCAGCCAGCGATGACATTTTACTAGTGTAACTAGATACACACGTCCTATGTGAAAGAGGGAGCAGGTAATTAGCCTTCACAAGCATGAATGCATATTTCAGCCTGTTGGGCTCGGTTCATCGGCACGCGCGCCTGACATTGCTGCAGCGTCTGAGCTGCCTGGATTATCAGCACTAGTGGCCATGGCAGGTGGATTTCGTTTCCTGGGTTCATCTGCTCATGGCATGCTGTCTAGTGTCCAGTGTGGAAAGTGGGTTGTCAGAAAACTATAAGGTATAAGGTGGCACAGCATTGTATTTATTTGCCTATGAATTTTCACCCCCTGGAGTGTAAACTTCAAATTATACCATTGTGAAAGTAGAATGAATTATATTGTAAAAATAAGAATGAATTAAAGAAATGTTGTATGTACCTTTAAGCAGAAATAAGAAATGTTGAAATACAGGTGCCAGGAAAAGAAACATTAGGCATAAACAATGGTGCTAATGGCAAAACATTAACAGCAGATGGGTAATAGTTAGTAAGGAAATAAGATATGCATGCCTAGCCCAGGTAAACTTATCTGATTCTGTTTCCTTTGTTATCTTGTTAAGTTCTCACCCTTTTATCTGTATAAATAAGATAGTTTGTGTCTTGCATGGTGCTCACATTATGGGTGTCATTAGCAAAGCGCTGTGCTAATAAAACAGAGTGGTCTGACAAACTGTGAGTCCTGAGTCTAACTTTGACACCATCTTGCGCTGCACAGGGAACTGTACAGCTTAAGCTCATGAAATTCGCTCCCTCCCTCAATGTGGAGAGGAATATACAACAGCTTTCTGCCCTGAGTTATGACTCCCACACACTAGTTTTAGACAAAGCAAAAACAAATGTATTGACTACAGAAGATAGATTTTAAGTGGTTATAAGGGATAGCAAACAGATCAAAGCAGATCACCTAACATAAACAAAACACGCAAACTGACAACATGCTACATAGATCGGATATGAATAGCAAATCCTCACCCTAAGAGAGGCTGCAGATTCTTAAGGGTTAAGATGCATTTGCTTACAGCTTGGAATCCCCGGGTGTTCCATTCACAGGCTAAAAGTCCCTTTAGCCTGGGTCCAGCACTTCCCCCAGTTCAGTCTTTGTTCCTTAGTGTGTTTCCAGAATGTCTGGCAGAGTATTCTGCACACCTGATGTGTATGTTGCTCTCTTTGTGTCGGGAGTCAGTGAACCACAATGATATCACTACCCTGCCTTAAATAGCCTTTGCATATGGTGGGAACCCTTTGTTTCAAAACTTAGTTCCCATACCAGTCAATGGAAAAACACTGATATTCCAAGATGGAGTCCAGCACCAGGTGACCTGGTCACATGTCACTGTAGTGTCACAGCAGCCATGAGTGTCTGCAGCATCCTCAGAAAGGCCCCCAGGTGGGATATAAGCTTCTCCTAAAGCCTATTCTGCCCTAATGGCTCATTAACCTGAATGGGTCCTTCCCAGCCAGCCATGTAGATTGAGCCTTTTGCCTAGTGGGTGTTCCCCATGTGTAAAAACATTTGTAATACAGATACATAGTCAATATTCCTAACTTCAGATACAAAAATGATACATGCTGTGGCAGAGCTCTGACCTTGCTCCTGTGGGTCCTGCACTTCTAGGTGGTTTATGCTGCCTCAGTGGCTCACTGTGACCCTCCACGTAGCCCTTCTCTCTCTAGGGCCAGGGTTACAGTCTACTGAGCCCTTTTCATCATAGGCCAGCAAGGAGGTTGGTGAGAGAACTCCCACAGTCTCTGTTCAGCCTCCTGTCCTGACAGGGGCCTGACTTCCCCTCCCAGGAGCTGTTCCTGTAGTGGTGGGTTGTGGGGAACCCGGGCCCGCCCTCTACTCCGGGTTCCAGCCCAGGGACCCTAATGGTAGCAGTTGTTGGCAGCCGACCTTTCACTGCCAGAGTTGCTACATTTCCCTGGGCCACTTCCCCACAGATCTCCTGCTTCTCCCCTCTTCACTCTTACCTTAGGGCTCCTTTAATGATGGTTTGAGGGTGTCTTCAGTAACCAGCCCTTCAGCCGCACTTCCTCTCCTCTGGCTCCCTGGCTCCTCTGCCTGACTGGAGTGAGCCCTTTTTATAGTATCAGCTGGGCCTGAATTAGAGTCAGGTGGTCACATTAACTGAATGGCCTCACCTGACTCGTTACAGGTTAATTAGAGTCAGGTGTTCTCATTAGCCTGGAGCAGCCCCTGCTCTGGTCAGTCAGGGAACAGAAAACTGTTAATCCAGTGGCCAGTATATCTGCCTTCTGCTATTCTGCTGTACCCAACTGGCCTGGGTCTGTCACATATCCCTTCCCCTGCTCAACACCAAGGGGTTGGGCAGCTTGGGACGCCAGACAGTGTACGCGTGATAAGCAATCGGCATTGCCATGGCGACTCCCTGCTCTGTGCTCTATGCGGAACTGGAAAGGTTGCAGGGATAAGAACCACCTGGTTACCCTTGTGTTCTTTTCCTTGTTCCATTGCATCCATTGAAGAGGGGCATGGTCAGTCACAAGGATAAATCTGCGCCCCAGCAGGTAGTAACGCAACGTTTCCATGGCCCATTTTACGGTGAGGCACTCTCTCTCTACAACTGCATATTTTTGTTCCCTCGGAAGGAGTTTCCTACTGAGGTAGAGAACTGGGTGTTCCTCCTCCCCAACCATCTGCGACAGGACGGCCCCTAACCCTACCTCGGATGCATCTGTCTGTAAGATAAAGTCCTTGTTGAAATCTGGGGCTATCAATACGGGGTTACTGCAGAGGGCAGTCTGTAAGTCCGCGAATGCCCTTTCTGCTGCATCAGACCATCTGACTGGATCAGGACCACGGGCCTTCACTAAGTCTGTTAGGGGACTCGCCCTTGTAGCAAAATGGGGGATGAAACGCCAGTAATACCCCACCACCCCTAGAAATGCTCGGACCTGTTTCTTATGACTCGGCCGAGGCCAATTTTGGATGGCCTCTAACTTATTCAGTTGGGGTTTCACTAGACCTTTTGCCTCCGTGAACCCTACAGCGCACTTAACAGGGTTCGCCGTAGGCCAGCTCACCGGAAGATATCAAGGACCACCCCCACTTTTTCCAAGTGGGTCTCCCAGTCTGGGGTATGAATCACCACGTCATCCAAGTAGGCCGCAGCGTAACTGGTATGGGGGCGCAATAACTTGTCCATGAGGCGCTGAAAGGTAGCTGGAGCCCCATGTAGTCCAAAAGGAAGGACCGTATATTGGAAGAGCCCCTCTGGTGTAGAAAACGCCGTCTTTTCCTTTGCATCTTCGGCTAGGGGAATCTGCCAGTACCCCTTCGTCAAGTCTAAGGTTGTCAAATATCGGGCATTCCCCAGACAGTCCACTAGTTCGTCTATGCGGGGTATAGGGTAGGCATCAAACTGGGATCTCATTTAGTCGACGGAAGTCGTTGCAGAACCTTGTGGTGCCATCAGGTTTGGGCACCAACACTATAGGGCTGGACCACTGACTGTGGGATTCTTCGATAATCCCCATCTCCAGCATTTTCCTGACTTCCGCTTTTATTTCCTCCCTTTTGGCTGCTGGCACCCGGTAGGGCCTCATAGTTACTCTGGCCCCAGGGTTTGTGATGATGTGGTAATATGTCCTGGTTGTGCGACCTGGCTTTGTCGAGAATACATCTTGATATTGGGCAATCATCTCAGTTACCTCTTTCTTCTGTGCTGTCGTTAGATCAGGAGACACCCTCACCTGTTCAGGATTTTTGTTCCCTGGGTGCAGCCCTTCTCGAGTCACTGTGCATGCCTCTCGCGCATGCCATGGTTTCAGAAGGTTGACATGATATATCTGCTCTACTTTTCAATGTCCTGGTTGTCACACCTTATAATTTACTTTCCCTACGGGTTCAACTATTTCATAGGGCCCTTGCCATTGGGCCAACAGCTTACTTTTGGCCGTGGGTACCAGTACCATTACTCGGTCACCAGGTTGAAACTGACGAAGCTTGGCTTGGCGGTCGTAGTAGGTTCTCTGGGTCTCTTGGGCCTTCTCTAGGTGTTCCCTCACTATGGGAGTGACCCGGGCTATCCGATCCCTCATCTGTAGTACATGTTCTATTACATTCTTCCCCTCACTGGGTTCCTCCTCCCAAATTTCCTTGGCTATGTCCAGGATGCCTTGGGGGTTGCGTCCATACAACAGCTCAAAGGGGGAGAATCCGGTGGAAGCTTGGGGGACCTCACGGATGGCGAACATGAGGTACGGTAGTAGGTTGTCCCAATCTTTCCCATCCTTGCTTACCACCTTTCTTATCATGGCCTTGAGGGTTCGGTTAAATCTTTCCACCAGACCATCAGTTTGTGGATGGTAAACTGAGGTCCGCAGCGTCTGGACATGGAGCAGGGAACACAAATCCTTCATCAACTTGGACATGAATGGTGTTCCCTGGTCTGTGAGGATTTCTTTTGGTAGCCCTACCCGGGCAAAGATTGCCACTAATTCTTTGGCAATGCTCTTGGAAGCTGTATTTCGTAAGGGGACAGCTTCTGGGTACCTGGTTGCATAGTCTAGGATGACAAGCACATACTGGTGGCCTCGGGTCGTTTTCTCTAACGGCCCCACAAGATCCCTGGCGATCCGCTCGAATGGGACTTCGATGATCGGCAGGGGTACCAGAGGAGCTCTTAGATGTGGACGAGGGCTGTGCAGTTGACATTCGGGGCAAGAGGCACAGTACCGCCGGACGTCTTCATGTACCCCCGGCCAGAAGAACCTGCGTAAGATTCGCCCCTGGGTTTTCTCCACTCCCAAGTGTCCTCCAAAAAGGTGACTGTGAGCGAGGCTTAATATTGCCTTCTGGTGTTTCCGGGTGACTAGGAGTTGGTGTACCTCTTGTTCCTGCATTTGCACGACCCGGTATAGGAGATTCCTCTTGATCACAAAATAAGGCCCTGGCCCCTGGGCCTTTCCCTCTATGGGTATCCCATCTATCTCAGCCACCTCCTTCCTGGCGTTCTCGTACCTTGGGTCTTCCACCTGGTCCCATCCAAAAGTCTCTCTCTCTGGGTTTAACAGCCTGAACTCTGGGGGATCTGTCTCTGCCCTCTCAGCTGGCTCTGTGAGGTCAGGGTTGGAAGTGGTCTCTGACCCCTTCTCTGTCTCAGGGCCCTCCCCTTCAGTTGCCCGTGTACGTCTGCCTACACAGACGACCCTCTGTCCTTGTGTCAGGATTCGGGTACCCAAGGCCTTGGCCGCCCTTCTTTCTCTTTTGGTCTTCCTGCCTTTCCCCGGGACAGGGAATAGCTCCTGGGACATTTCTGCGAAAAAT
The DNA here is from genome assembly GCF_020497125.1 of Mauremys mutica. Lineage (NCBI taxonomy): Eukaryota > Metazoa > Chordata > Testudines > Geoemydidae > Mauremys > Mauremys mutica. The sequence continues at coordinate 32,415,871 of NC_059087.1, read as the reverse complement.
GGGAGGTGACATTCTGCTGCGGAACCCCCCTGAATTTCGGGGAGCTCCTCTCCCTCTAATTCCTCTGGTGGGAGCAAGTTTCCAAACCCAGGGAAATCTCTACCTATGAGCACGGGGTATGGGAGGTTTGGGACTACCCCTGCGTTCACACTGGTGACATTTCCCTGAATTTCAATTTGTACTGGTATGGTGGGGTAGTAGCTAACAGTCCCATGGACACAGGTTACCCCTGTACGCTTGGCCTGCGTTAACTGGCTGCGCTTCACTAATTTACCCGAAATCAGGGTGATAGCACTCCGAGTCTACGAGTGCCATGGTTTCTACCCCATTCAACTTTACCTGCCTTGTATATTTATGTGGGGTGACTGCGACCCCTACAATATTGAGTAGGCTGCATGGGTCTGCCCCGTTCCCCAAGTTACACTGCCTTGGCTCTATGACATTGGGGCACTGGGCAGCTATGTGCCCCAACTCCCCGCACCCATAACACCTATAATTGCTTCTAGTCATTCCCCTATCACGTGGGTTAGGAGATTTAGTCCCAGGGTTCCCCCCACTCAGCTCTTCCCCTTCCTTCTGGGTTCCTGACCGGTTTTCGACCTCCCTCTTCTTCCACCTAGGACTTCCTGGAGGGTTGGCCGCCCGACTCTCCATGGTCGGGGTCAAATGTTTGTTTCGTGAGGGGCCTTCCTTGGGTAGTTGGGTTAATTCCCTAGCTGTTATCCGTCTTTCCACCAATGTGATCATTTCATCATAGGTGGACGGATCGTTCTGGCAGACTCATTTTCGGAGATCTGGCGGCAGCCCCCGCATGTAATGGTCCATGACCAAAGTCTCTAATATCTCCTCTGGGCTGCATGCCTCAGGCCGTAACCACTTCCGAGCAAGGTGTATGAGGTCGAATAGTTTGGACCTTGGAGGTTTGTTCTCCCTGTATTTCCACTCCTGGAACCTCTGCTGCTGTCACCATGGATTGTGCTAGGATCTCTGCCCTCAGCCGGGAATAGTCAGCGGCATCCTGAGTGGGCAGATCAAAGTAGGCCTTCTGGGCCTCTCCGCACAAGAAAGGAGTGAGAATGCTGGCCCACTGCTCCAGGGGCCATGCCTGGGTGGTGAGGATCTTCAGCTGGTCCACAACCTCGCACAGGAGGGCTCGATCTTGGGTCACCTGGCTCATTAATAATTGGTTGGTTTCCTGCTGTAACCTCATGGAATCCTGTTGTGCCATCGCCTGAGCCCGTGTTGCCTCCTGCTGGGCTGCTGTGGGTTGCACCAGTGCTCTCACCACCTCCTCCATGGTGGTACAAAATAACAACAACAAAAACCCCACAACCAAAAACCCTAGTGCACCCTTTTTTTTTTTTTTTTTTTTAAATAAACACCTCTTTGTTCCGCCACGCTGTGAACAATCACGATCCCACTGCTGACACCAGTTGTGGCAGAGCTCTGACCTTGCTCCTGTGGGTCCTGCACTTCTAGGTGGTTTATGCTGCCTCAGTGGCTCACTGTGACCCTCCACGTAGCCCTTCTCTCTCTAGGGCCAGGGTTACAGTCTACTGAGCCCTTTTCATCATAGGCCAGCAAGGAGGCTGGTGAGAGAACTCCCACACTCTCTGTTCAGCCTCCTGTCCTGACAGGGACCTGACTTCCCCTCCCAGGAGCTGTTCCTGTAGTGGTGGGTTGGGGGGAAACCCAGGCCCGCCCTCTACTCCGGGTTCCAGCCCAGGGACCCTAATGGTAGCAGTTGTTGGCAGCCAACCTTTCACTGCCAGAGTTGCTACATTTCCCTGGGCCACTTCCCCACAGCTCTCCTGCTTCTCCCTTCTTCACCCTTACCTTAGGGCTCCCTTAACGATGGTTTGAGGGTGTCTTCAGTAACCAGCCCGTCAGCCGCACTTCCTCTCCTCTGGCTCCCTGGCTCCCCTGCCTGACTGGAGTGAGCCCTTTGTATAGTAACAGCAGGGCCTTAATTAGAGTCAGGTGGTCACATTAACTGAATGGCCTCACCTGACTCTTTACAGGTTAATTAGAGTCAGGTGTTCTCATTAGCCTGGAGCAGCCCCTGCTCTGGTCAGTCAGGGAACGGAAAACTGTTAATCCAGTGGCCAGTATATCTGCCTTCTGCTATTCTGCTGTACCCAACTGGCCTGGGTCTATCACAATGCATACAAATAGGATAATCATATTTAGTAAATCATAACCTTTTCAATTACACCTCACCTGACCTATCTTGCATAAAATACATCTAGTAATCATACTAGGGAGGAGGGCTAGCTCAGTGATTTGAGCATTGGCCTGCTAAACCCAGGGTTGTGAGTTCAATCCTTGAGGGGGCCACTTAGGGCTCTGGGGCAAAAATCAGTACTTGGTCCTGCTAGTGAAGGCAGGGGGCTGGACTCCATGACCTTTCAAGGTCCCTTCCAGCTCTAGGAGATAGGGTATCTCCATTAATTATTATAATAGCTCTATGAAGAATATGGGGTGCAGTGTCACAAGGAACACCCCCTCCCCAGCCACATCTGAGTCCTTCTCAGTCTTTAATTGTGCTATCCTTCCGGCCCCCTGCAAGGGAGGGCAGTGCCTTTAGTCCCTGTACAGATGGGCATTGAAGCACAGAGAGACTAAGACCCAGAGTTGTCAAGATGTTCAAGGGTTGCTGAGCTCAGCTGTGCAACACGTCACTGATTGAGGCACTGAGAGCCAAACTCCCCTGGACAGCTCATTGGATTTAGGCACCTAGATGAGTTAGGCATTAGACTGCTGGGCACAGCCCCACCCAAATACCTTGAACAACCTGGGCCTAAGTGCCTTGCCGAAGGGCAGGCAGCCGGCAGGGAAGGAAATTCAGCTCGGCTCTGCGAAGCTGGGACTTGCCTCCTGGGCAGACCCTCCTGGAAGCAAGACTCAAGAGCAAGTGAGAGGCCCCATGTGTCCGATAACCGAGGAAACGTGTGTGCTGTGCACCCCCCCCCCCCCATTTGTGCCTTGCTAGCGCTCTCCCTTGAGCCCCCTGTTGAATGGAGCTTGATCTCTGGGGCTGAGAGGCTGGTCACATGCTCTAAGGGGTGGGTAATAATACTAACAAACAGGCCATTGTAACTTCTGAGGTTTGCAGTTATTGCGGTAACACAACCAAAGGCGGAGCTGTGATGACAGCAAACCCCACACTCTGATTGTCCCCTTCCCCCACCCTTTGGCTACCTTGGCTATTGAGATGGCCAGCTCCATGGGGCAGGGGCTGTTTCCCACCCCAGGTCTGGTCAGTGCCTAGCACACTGAGGGGTGGCTGATCCTGAGCAGATGGTGCCGTACTACACATACTGTAGGGGATTTTTTTAAGCTGCACCCACATGCTCAGTTTACACATCCCTGGGTGCTAGTTAATAAAACATTTGTCACTTGCACAAAAAACCAGCTGGCTAGCTGCTTTCCATTGCGATGCACTGAGCTGGTCGGCTTGGCTTACAATGGCAAGAGGGAGCTAGTGATTTTGGGTGGGTCAGTTTTGTGGGATCCAACTTCAGATGCCTCCCAGAGGCCTGATTTTTAGAATGTGCTGAGCACTTGTTCGCTGCAAATCAGGCCTCAGACAGGGTCTCAGACTGGCCCTCAGAAGTGTTTGTCTGTCTTTCTCCTGGATGCTGCCTGATGCCGAGGCACAGGGTGGGGGTCTGGAATAACTCAGCCCATTTTGTAAAGGATGCAGGAACTAGATCAGGGGCGGGCAAACTTTTTGGCTTGAAGGCCACATTGGGTTTCCAAAATTGTATGGAGGGCCGGGTATGGGAGGCTGTGCCTCCCCAAAGAGCCAGGCGTGGCCCAGCTCCTGCCCCCTATCCGACCCCCCCTGCTTCTTGCCCCCTGACAGCCCCTCTGGGACTCCTGCCCCCACCATTCCCTGTCCCCTGGTGGGCCTCCCAGGACCCCTGCCCCATTCACCCCTCCCTATCCCCTGACTGCCCCCCGCTGCCCCATCCAACCCCATCTCTTTCCTGACTGCCCCCTGGGACCCCTGCCCCCATTCAACCCCCCTGTTCCCTGCCCTCTGACCGCCCCAACCCCTATCCACACCCCCGGCCCCTGACCACCCCCCAAACTCCCTTGCCCTCTAGCCAACCCCCAACCCCTGCTCCCTGCCCCCTTACCGTGCTGCCTGGAGCACCGGTGCCTGGTGGTGCTACAGCCGCGCCACCCAGAGCCCCAGGACAGGCAGCCACGCCACCCAGCGGGAGCCAGCCATGCCACGGTGCAGCACAGAGCATTGCACCCGCAGTGCAGTGAGCTGAGGCTGTGGGGAGGGAGGACAGCGGGGGAGGGGCCAGGGGCGAGCCCCCAGGACCAGGAACTCAGGTGCTGGGCAGGAGGGGCCTGCGGGCTGGATGTGGCCCACCTCTGAACTAGAGAGTGCCAAGCCACCTTAAACACTCTGTGCTCCAGGCTGCTGCAGCTTCACTGCTCTTGGTACCTAAGCTAGCTAGCTAAGGCTAACTCAGGTATGTCTGCAGGTGCTGCAATCACACTCCCACTGCAGGGTAGCCAGACCCTCCATGAAGAGGCAAGGTGGATGGGACTGACCTCCCGCCCTGAGGTCACAGCAGCCCCGAGCAGGGCGAGTGTGTGTTCTCCCCCATCATGCTGGAGCTGACAATGGAGGCATTACAGATGAGCTACAGAGCTAAGCTACAGGAAGAAGGGGCCAGCAGCTACTGGGTGTCACTTTTCATTGGCTACTCCAAGCCCAGCCCAAGGCATGAGACGGGCCTGGAGCAAACTGCTTGCTCACCCGCCACTTCCTCTGCCCCTGCTACCCACAGCCCAGGAGTGTGAACAACATTTCTGCTTAAGTCATGGGCTAAAAATAATGCGCCGATGAACAGGGCTGGGCAGCTCGGCGGGGACAGAGGCTGCAGTCTCTCTTCCATTAACTCGTAAGGGTGTACTGCCGAACACTCTAGCCAGCCCTCCCCTCCAGCTGAACAAGGCCTCTCCCCACCGCCTGTCACCTAGGGGCCCGACCTCAGCGCTGGGTGTGCCTTCTCTGCCCCACACAGCCCATTCCTGGGACCAGGCTTGAGCGCAATGGGTTTTCCAAGCACCGGCTGGAGCAGGATCTGCTCTGAATGTTGGAACACCTTCACTCTCTGCTCAGAGTGGGCTCCTGGGTCTCAGAGCCATGCCCCAGGTCTAGTCCCACTGCAAATGAGTTAGTTGCTGAATGGCTACACGCAGGTTTTGCTTTCCGCCCAGGTACCTTCCACCACGGTGCAGAGCTGGTGGCCAGAGGCCTTTGCTAAGGCATCACTATTCCTATTTTCCAAACCCTGTAGCCCTCGGAACTGGGGGTGGGGGAATTGCATGGTGCATGTGTGAACCACAGCTGAGAGCTGGGTGTATTTACATAGGCTGGCCTGTTGGACACATGGACACTGGAGGTGAGAGAGACCTGTCAGTCCCATCTCCCTGCAGAGCATGTGGGAGCATGTCTGTGCTGTAATGCTATGTGACTGCAGTTATGTTATTCAGCCACTAGATGTCTCTGTACTCTAAAGAGTGCCAGACAAGGGTGGTGAACAAAGGAGACAAATCTGGAACTCAAGCTGTGTGGGAGGCTGTTTGTGGCTCTTTTCTTTAATAAGCACCTCTTGTTTAAGAAGCTGCTCCCTGTCCCTCAGGAGACCAGAACATGATGGAAGGTCAGTCACACTCAGGGCCTGATTCTCCACTGCCTCAAAACAGGGCTGAAGTTGTACATAGCCCTGGTACTGGCCTTTGCCCCAGGGGTGAATTTCACCCTTAGTCCTTGCTCAGTTCTCACGTAGGCAGTGGAATCTATGGGAGATTAGCTCAGAAAGGCCTGAGAAAGGGCCTGATTAGGATGTGGCCCCTGATGCAAAGCTCATTATCCTTTCCCTTCCATATTAGACATAGGGAGCCGGATTCTGCTGTCCGGTGTAATTCTAGTGTAAGTCCATCGACTGTGGTGGGGATTTGTGCCAGTGGATGGTGGTTCCCTATGTCTGGAGAACAATTTAAAAAATGAGTGATACATGAAATATTAATGGTGGAGGGAATGTGGGGAGCAGCTGGTTCCACCCCCATCAAAGAACCTGCCCTGGCATGGCCATGCCTATACCGAATGTTTACCCAACACGAGTTGAGCCAGATGCTTGTGAGCACCCAGCCATCTCGAGTTCCTGCTATGCAGCAGTGGTATGCAGAGCTCTGCCAAGTGCTTTCGCACTCCAAAGCCCTTGAATTCCTATGAAGTCCCCCGGCTCCTTCCTTCCTCTATCTCACTGCCTTTTCCAGAGTCATAAGGCAGCAGTGACGTATGCCAGGAAGATTAAGAAACAAGTCACTGCCAGTGTGGTCACAGGCTCTATTTTTAACTGAATTTGGTGTTGAAACCTTCCCCCCCCCGCCCCCTTCTATCTTTATCCTGGTTCAATCAACGTAACCTAAAGGCTCTGACCTCAGAGGGAAGCCAGCATTTCCTTCTCTCTTTTGGGGCGCAGGACAGAGGTTCTGGGTATTTGAGACCAGGATTCCCCTCCTCCCACCTGGCCTCTACTTGGGACCACTTGTGTTTCTCATAGACAGTGACTCGGGGGGATAAGCCATCTCTGGGGAGCATCGTGCATGCTCATGGCATCGTCTCAAGAGCATCCTGCTTGCTTCTGGGTGTGATGGGTGGTGCTCCCCACACTGGCTCTACAAGAGTGGAATTGGGCCAGGTGGGCCCAATCAGCGATTAGGCTGCAGTAAATGGGAGATTTAGGCTGAAGGCAGGTAATTAGAGAGACTCACCTGTGAGGGATAGGTGGGGCTTTTACAAAAGCTAGGGAATGGGAAGCAGATGAGATAGCAGGGAGAAGGCTGCAGTCCCTCCCTGGGAGACGGGATAAATGTTTGGGGGGCTGCAGAGATGAGTTGCCTGCAGTTACTCTCTGGGAGGAGGGAGTGAGGAGGCTGGCAAACCCAGAGGAACGGGGAGGGCCAGGAGGTACTGAAGCAGCTCAGGGAAAGGCAGCAAGGTGCAGGGAACGGACCTTGGCTGCTGCGTAGAGGGTGCCGGGAGTAGAGGGTGGGCCTGGGTTCCCCTGCCAGCCGCTGTGGCATGACACTGTGAGGCCGTGAAGCAGAAGACTGCTTGAGAGGGTTGATACATTCCCTGGAAGGGGAAACCACACAAGTGCCCTGGGCGGAAGGCTGAGGCATGAATAGGATGCTGCGGTAGGGTTACCATAAGTCCCGGTTTTCCTAGACATGACCTCTTTTTTTGTCCTGCACCCTCTGGCTGGGCAGGCTTTTGAAATAAGAGGAAATATCTGGGATTTTTCTGCTCCAGATGTTGCAACTCAGAAAGAGCCATCTCCACACCCCGACTGATGCCTCCCCTGCATCCGCAGCTTCTGGATCCCACCCGCCCCTGCCGGGTAAGTGGAGTCAAGCACCTGTCAGCCAGGCAGCCTGCCCTGCCATGGGGCCTCAGAGCCCGTCCGAGAGGGGTGACAGGGCCAGGCCCCAGTTCCCCACCTGGGGAGGGGGAGATGCTGACTGATGGGTTGGCGCTGCCTCCTGGGCCTGTGTCAGCCGCCCTGCCACCATGACAAGGAGCAACACTGTCCCCCAGCTTGAGAGTGAGGCTGCAGGGACCCCATCCAGCACCCAATAGCCCCTCCCACACCCCCAAATACACACACACATCCCTCCAGCACTGTACTGTACCCTGTACCTGTACCCTGCCTCTAGCGCCCCTTCCCCCGGCAGTGTCCTCTATTTGGGAACTTGAAATATGGGAACCCCATGCTGCAGTTGCTGGAGTGAGAGAGGGCTTGCAGAGGAGAAAGTGAGGGGATGTAACCACTGGAAGGGGCGTCAGCCTGACCCAGGTAATCCCCAGAACTGCCAGGAGGTATCGCCGTCCAGTGGTGAGAACAGCAACCCATCACACTTGGCAGCAAATGCAGGCAGGACGGTTGCCTCTGATATAAGGGTCCGTATGGACTGGGCCTGGCAAGAACCCCAAAGTGAGGGCAGGAAGGGACTGTAAGGTGGCTGAACCCTGCCACAAGAGGCCATAACAGAGACACAGCCCCTAAGGAAGGCAGAGTGGAAATGCCCCAGCACAGACTTTCTTTGCGGAGGGAAGTTGTCCCGCACTAAGGGAGGGATGCCGGAGTTGCATTCGCACAGGGGGACCTGAGAAGCAGCAGGGGTGGGTATCTGCTATGTGGGAACAGATATTAGAGAACCAGCAGAGACTGTGGGAAGCCAAAGTGTATTTCCAAGACTGTCTGGTGTGGGTGGCTGGTGAACAGCAGCAGCTGGACGGAATCCTGCAGGAGAAAAGCAGGAGACGTAGTAAGGGCCCAGATGGGACGGGCGCTGAGGGACCAGGAGGCCAGAGGCCCACACTGGAAGGTGCTACGGCTTTTGGAGCAGGGGTCCCCATGGCACCTGGAGAGGGATTGCCCCTATTTGGAGGGAAGGAAAGAGCCAGACCAGCCATACCGGGACTGAGGCAAGGGCCCAGAGAGCCCCACTCAGTAAGCGACTGGCTCAGAGGAGACCTGCTTTCAGTGTGGGGAGAAGGGCCCCATAACAAGGCATTGCCCCAAAGACAGAGAGTCAGGGAAAGGGCCAGGGTCCGAGGCAAGAGGGAAAGGAAGAGCCAGGGGCCTGTAAGGAGCCCATAAGAATGGTGGAGATGCCCATGAGGCAGGTAAAGACGTGAGGTGAAACCGGGGGGAGGAGAGACCCCCAGGGAGGAAAGTAATCAATGCAGGGCTAACACCGAGATAAGCCACACACCAGTGGGGACCCAGACCCTGGGAGCCTGGGTGCCAGAGGACTCGGTGGAGCAGATTGACCAACTGACAGAGATGCTGCCAACTGCAGCACAGGCTTGCCAGGAGGCTGTACAGGAACCGGAGTTCCAGCGGTGCTCTGGAGGAACGGGACAGGCTGCAGCTCATGGTCAGGGGCCTCAGACAGGAAAGGGATGAGCTGAGAGCCCACTTGGGGCAGGTGTGGGGGAGGCCTGCTAAACCCAGGGTTGTGAGTTCAATCTTTGAGGGGGCCATTTAGGGATCTGGGGCAAAAATCTGTCTGGGGTTTGGTCCTGCGTTGAGCAGGGGGTTGGACTAGATACCTCCTGAGGTCCCTTCCAACCCTGATAGTCTATGATTCTATGATAGGTGACTTAGAGTAGAAAACCTGGCCCCCCCTGGGGTTGCAGTCTTGAGGGGGTGTGATGGGTGTGCTCCCCACTCTGGCCCTACAAGAGTGGAAGTGGGCCATGTAGGCTCAATCAGCTGATTAGGCTGCATTAAACAGGGGAGATTTAAGCTGAAGGCAGCTAGAGAAGCTCATTTGCGAGGGACAGGTGGGGCTTTTACAAAAGCCAGGGAATGGGAAGCAGAGGGGGTGGCTGGGAGAAGGGAGGAATGTTTGGGGGGCTGCAGAGATGAGTTGCCTGCAGTTACTCTCTGGGAGGAGGGAGTGAGGAGGCTGGCAAACCCAGAGGAACGGGGAGGGCCAGGAGGTACTGAAGCAGCTCAGGGAAAGGCAGCAAGGTGCAGGGAACGGACCTTGGCTGCTGCGTAGAGGGTGCCGGGAGTAGAGGGTGGGCCTGGGTTCCCCTGCCAGCCGCTGTGGCATGACACTGTGAGGCCGTGAAGCAGAAGACTGCTTGAGAGGGTTGATACATTCCCTGGAAGGGGAAACCACACTAGTGCCCTGGGCAGAAGGCTGAGCCATGAAGAGGACACTGTGGTTCCTGGAGCGAGGGAGAGGCTGCGGAAGAGAAACTCACAGGGTGTAACTGTGGGAAAGGGCGTTGGCCTGACTGAGCTAATCCCCACAACCTCCAGGAGGCAGCGCCGTGCAGTGGTGAGTACGGCAACTTGTCATACTAGGGCTTGTGCCCTTCCTTTACGCCCCCTATGAAATCCCAGCACTGGGGCTGCCCCCGTCAACCAACCAAGGCCCATAGTGGAATGCAACGTGCAACAGACCCAAGATGATGGACCCAGAAAAATGGTCCCTACAGGAAACTTACAATGCCTGGTTCCTTCCTGCAGTGCCATCGTTCTGCCAGTGGTGTCAATCACTGCCGGCAGTGCAGGGGAAGGGAGGCCAAATGGGGGTAGAATGGAGGTAACTTTGGGGATAAAATGACAGACATCCCTTGAAATGAAGGCCATTGGATTGATCTGAGTACAGGCAGCTACTGCCACTGCCACATGCTCCCAGCGAACAACCGATGGAGAGCTGAACAGAATGAAGACCTAGCTGGAATTACGGCCAGCGACAAAGACCAACAGCCTGTGATGAAGATCCTTGGAGTATAGATTCCAAGGCCAGAAGGGACCATTGTAACCACCTAGTCCGACTTCCTGTATCACACAGGCCAGAGACTTGCCCCAAAACAATGCATAGCGCAGATCTCTTAGAAAAAACATCGAACTTGATTTAAAAATTGTCAGTGATGGAAAATCCACCACAACCCTTGGTAAGTTGTTCCAATGGTTAATGACCACCACTGTCAAATATTTACGCCTTATTCCCAGTCTGAATGGTCAATCTCAGGGCAGTCTCAGGATGGTATGCAGAGATGGAGGAGAAATGGCATGAGATGCACCATATTGCAACTTTCCCCAGGGGCATCAGCAAGGGTAGAACTCAAGATCGTTAGCACCAAAAGCACAGGTTTCCACCGCTTGAACTAAGAGAGCAACTCTGTTAGTTGCTTGTAGCAGCTCTCACTGTCTCTGTGGGGTGGCCATTCACAGGAGACCTGTCACAACAGCACTGGAGAATGTGCAGAATGAAGGAGAGGCATGAAGAGCAAATCAGCAATGACTGTTGGATGAGATGAGGGGCAGACAACATCAGGGATAAGTTCAGAGCAGTGAAACTTGTTCAGTACTGAAAAATGGGCCTGACGGGCCCAGAGAGCACAGAATTCTCCATAGCGTGGTGAAGTACTTATGGGGTCTTAGTCATCCCCAAGAGATTGTTCCGTCTGCATGTACGCTAAACCCAGGAAAAGTGACAATCAGCTGCCTCTTGGGAACCGTGGCCATCTTAAGATTTCCTTCAAGCCTGAAATTCACCACGAGGCAGGGCTAGGTTCTGCGCTGGAGAGCAAAGGCCACGATCCTCAAAGGTTTCTAGGTTCCTAACTCCCACTGATTTCCAGGGACTTTAGGAGCCTAAATACCTCTTCGTAGCTGGGCCCAAGCATTCTCAGGCTGTGCTCTGTGGCTCAGCAGAGCTCTTTATGGTGGTGGGCCTCAGAATGAGTGGTTGTGAGAACTAGCCAACTTTCTCCCATGCAGTGACTCACAGGAAGAATAGGTTGGAAATTCTATTATAATACCTATAGGAATTGTTCCATCCTGCTTGGTCTATCCTTCCTCCTTGTCAGAGGAGAAACATTTCTTCTTGACACCCACTCCCACCAAAAGCGTATGCCCTGAAGCAGACCAGTTGCTATTCTTCTGCAACATCTAGATCTAGAGTAAAAGTAGGTGCAAATGTTCTCCCATTCGTAAAACTGCTGCACCTCTTTTCAAATCCTGTTGAACCCTTTGCTGCATTGATTTGCAGACAGATAAACTGAGGCACCGAGCAGTCAAGAGATTTGCCTGTGTGGTGAGCTGAGATAGATGTATTTCTCAAGTGCCATTTCCTGGGAATAGGGTGGCTTGCCCTTTAAGGGCTGGAGGCCTGGGGCCAGCCAATCTTAGGTTACTAAGAAGGCCCATCTGAGCAGGGACCAGCTGATCCCTCTAGAAAGAGCAGCAGGAAGCCTCAGTGGTGAATGCTCAGGTGGAGCACAGAGGCTGCTGGGAGGGAGAAGCAGCAAATTTGGCAGTGACCCAGTAAGAGGGAAAATGGATGGACTTGAGAACTTTAATTTAATAAACCAGAACCTCAGAGGGGCTGTGAATGGACAGAGGGTCTGGGAGTTACTGACAAAGTCCCTTGAATGGAGACACTGAGGTAGCTGCTGCTTTCAGGATTGTGCTGAGGGGGTGCTTTGGCGGTGGCTATACTGACATTCCCTGCCTGTAAAGATGCAGCAAACGGGGCACCTTTGGTTGTGCCAAACCTTGTCAGTCAGATTTCTGGGGAGTCTGTTTGTTCCCCAAATCCCTAAGTGAGCCTGGTTCACGTCTGCCTTTCATTTCCTGCAAGAGGAAGCTTGGCAGCGCAGGAGGAATGGAGCTGGATTTGACTCATCTCGGTGACAGACAAGGGAGAACAAAAAGGGCTCCACTAAAAAAGAGGTCCAATATTGCAAACTTGCCATTTTGGCACCAGTCTCATGATATCTGATGTTTTCCAAAGTCTCCGATCAGCTTCCTCTTTGGAAATGTGACAATCTGTCCTGCAGACTGCAAATAAATGTTACTCTTTCCACACACCAGTCAGGAGGTGATGTGAGAATCTCAGCTTTGATTAAAAAAAAAAAAAGGACTAGCCCTTGTGGTTGTGACAAAAAGCAGGGAGCTGTGGCCTAGCAGCTCCACTGCCAGATGGTAAAGAAAGAGATGCCAAACCAGGGATGGTTTTTTTTAAAATCTCATGATTTTTTAAAGACCGTCTCGGGATTTTTGCACATTTGGGGTTGGCAACACTGGGACTCAAATGGGGCAGCTAGGTTTTGCAAAATTGAACCCCAAAATGGTTTGAATGGAATCTCCACTCAGAGGAACTTACGCTGTGATATGGTACAACCTGGAGAATCCATCCTCAGTCACCTGCAGGAAGTGATCCTGGGAGCCCCTGCAGGTGACTTTGGATCAAATATGGCAATGGAGATGCCCTGCTTAGTTCTTATCAATTAAAAAAAAATCTCGGTATTCAGTTGTATCTAGACGAAATGGAACAATTTGGAAAAGAGCCCATATGCTGGCAGCACAATGGATTTCAGGGGAGCGAGAGAAAGAGACAGAGCTCAGAGCATGGACCTCCAAAGCGGGCATTTATAGGGGTAACAACAATACTGTCATACTCACAGAACTCAAAGGATTTATGGACATACTGCAAGTAATAACTCTTGCACACACAGGCAGGACTCAAACATGCAGCATGCTACCACCCCGCTGTTCCCCCAAATCACCTACAACAACCTAATAACATGCAAGACAACAACTTAGCAGCATATGGCACCATCGACTGGCAGGAGATCAGTACAATAGGCAGTTCTCATTAATGGGGAAGGGAAATTAAACCTCATGCTGCAGGGCTCAGGTCAATCTCTATTAGAGTTGAGGATGAACCCTAATGCGGGGGGCAGATGATAGCACACCTGCTACTGTGGGGTTCGTACACCTTCCTTCGATGCATCTGTCACACAGCTGGGCTAGCTGGACCTCAGCTCTGAGCCAGTCGGGAGGTTCCTGTGGATGCACTCTGCCATCAAAGTCAGTAGCTATTTGAGATGAATGAGACTATATATACCAAACCCCGCAAGTTAGCGTGTCACAACTCCAGCTACTTCCCTAGGAGACCTCTTGAAACATTTGTTCTCTAACGCAATATAACTCTCTGGTCCAGTGAACAGGCCACAAGACTTGGTTGCTCTTTGCATCAAAGCAATAAGAGCTTCTGAGTAACAACTATGTAATTGTTTATTTAAACAGCTTATTACTCTGACACAGCAGAAAAGAGCCTGCAGCTCCCTGGTCCCACTACAAACCTCCCAGCAGCAGGAGGGTTACACTGCTGCCGCTGCCTCCCTGCACAACATTAGCTGTGCCCCACAGCGCTGTGGGGTCTATTACCTGTAACCATGGACCAGTTACTTCCGGTCTCTGTTTCCCATCACTCTTGTTTATTTAGACTGTAAGTGCTTCAGAGCAGTGCCCATCCCTGCACATGTACAGTGCGCCGCCGATCTCAGACGGGGCTCAAGGGGCTGCCCCAATACAAGTAATAATAATAAAAGGAAAGTGCAAAGTATAGCTTTGAATTGGCCCAATGTTTTCTCTCTGTCTCCCCTACACAATGTATGTCTTGTCTGTCCCCCAGTTCTCTGTCTGTCTTTCCCAAACTTCTCTTTATTTCACCCCCAGGGCACTTATTCAGATATACACATGCATCCAAAGAATGTACGAGAACAACATTATAAAGAGAGATTTTACACTGATGAGTTCATTCAGGAGTGAGTGTGTGTGAGAGAGAGAGAGAGACAGGTCACATGACATGTAGGTGAACTCCCTGTGTTCATGGGATGTCACATGTAATGGGAGGGGATACCACAGACCCCCTAGCTCTCAGATCTCAGACCTTCTGGACATCCCCAGCCTGCTCATCAGCATATGATTTGGCAGCTGTGTGAGCCAGGAAGGAAACACCTGCATGGTGGAAAATTTGTCAGCACTTCAGTGAAATGTCTGAGTACAAGGGAAACCGAACGAGTTTGTCATGCAGATAAGCAGCATCTTCTCCTAGCAAGTGGGCACAATTTCCTAGAATGTGATTAGGGCTTTATGGGTACAGAGCCCTTCTCTGACAAAGCTGGCCCATCACTGTGCAAAGCAGCGAAAGCACCGTCAGCCTCCTGGGCTGGCAAGGAAGCACAGATCCAGCTTTGCCTATGCACAGCAACAGAGGGGATGCAGCCTCTGTTCAGCAGCTGAAGGGGCTGGTTGGGCCTTGAGCAATGCCCTGAATTGCACCCCTGCTTTATTGGGGCGGTGGGGCTCTGCAGGACCCAGAACAGCCAGGGTATTAGAATGCCCCAGCCACACCCCTTCCCTCCTCCAGCCAATCCTTGGCCTTTGCAGGCTTGCCAACTCTCACAAGTCTCTCTATATTTGCTTGGTTTTATTTTAAAGCTCCAGCCTCTGGAGTCATTTTCTCACCTGAAAATCTCGGTGTTCTTTAAACACAATGGTAAGTTTCACACCCTCATGGTTGTGGAGAAAAGCTTGAAAATGTGATTCAGGTATAACAGAAAGGCTCAGAAATCAGAAGTTTGGAACACTTAGGGTTGGCAATGCTGCCTTTCCCAGAATTCCCCCTACCACTTGGAATACAGCAGAGGCAGCCCCAAATTGGCTTGGCACTAGGCATAGAGGCTGGGGAGGGGTTGACAGGGGTCTCTGGCAATCCTGAACAGAGGGAAAAAGTCACTTCTCTGAGTTGTTGAGTTCAAGGCCAGAAAGGAACCACTCTCTCATCTCAAGGGCCTGCGAGATCCCATCTCAGCCCCCACTCCTGTGCTGTAACCACAAAGCCACCCTCCATGACCCAGTGCCTCAGTCTCTCCATGTTATGTTTGCTCCTTCCTGGGCCATGTTTCAGCTAAGGGCCCTGCAACTCACGCAGCTCCATTGACATGTGCACAGCTTTAGACCATCTAAACTGACTGCTGTGAGGTTCTTGCCAGATTCTAGCTTCTTTGGGCTGAAAGGGTTAACAGGAAGAGTGATGTGCAATTCTGCTCTGTAAAGTGATTGTGTAAAAATAGCCCCTTGTTACTCACTGGGTTCACCACCCACATAATCATTATTATTATTATTATTTTATTAATTGTTTCCGGCAACACCCACTGCCCAACCTCATGGGGCAGCTTGCCCCAGCCAGTTTACAGTCTGATAAAGGGCAAGGCCAGGGATCCAGTGTACGGTGGCCCACTTGCTTCTCAAGCTTGGCCTGTGGGTGGATGTCGAGACAGAGCAGACATTAGGGCTTGAGAGATCTGGGTTCAGGTTCCTGGGGCCTCCCTGTGCCTTGGCTCCTCAGCTATACAGCGGGATAACAGCCCTGCCCAGACACACAGGGGATTAGGAGAGTAAATGCCTTAAGGAGGTCCCCAGAGGTTACGGTCATAGAATCATAGAATATCAGGGTTCGAAGGGACCTCAGGAGGTCATCTAGTCCAACCCCCTGCTCAAAGCAGGACCAATCCCCAACTAAATCATCCCAGCCAGGGCTTTGTCAAGCCTGACCTTAAAACCCTCTAAGGAAGGAGATTCCACCACCTCCCTAGGTAACCCATTCCAGTGCTTCACCACCCTACTAGTGAAAAAGTTTTTCTTAATATCCAACCTAAACATCCCCCTCTGCAACTTGAGACCATTGATCCTTGTTCCATAGGGGCTATGGAGGTACCAGAGCTGGCAAAGTGCTCGTGGGATTCTGTGTGATGTGGGCTGGTGGCCCTTGGGGACCAGCTCAGGAAGGGGGAAGGGGTGGGGTGGCAAGACACATGGGGACATTTTTAAGATAAACAGTGCATCAGGATTGGTGTTGCAGAGCATAGGGGACAGCAGCCAATGAGACAAGAAGGATGGGATGGAGGGGGGGGGCAGGGGTACTCAGGGCTCTAAAGGGAAAGAAAGGAAGCTGGGAGGAGATGAAAGTGGGAATTCAGAGTCCTATTTGCTCACTGTTACCTGTTCTTTCTGCAGAGCCAGCCCAGCGCCTATTCTGGCTCATGCCTCTTCACAATCTATTGTTGGAACCCCCACCTGATTCTCAGATCCCAGGCTAAGCTAGCAGAGATAGCAGCTAAGAGGGCTTGACCTGTAAACAAGGTCCTATAAACAACCTGTAAAGCAGGCTGGTTAGTCACTGGGACTCAATGAAGAGGGGATCTCAGGAGTAAACGTTCAGAGCGGAACCACACTTGAAAACATAAATTAACTCTGCTCGCACTTCAACCAGACAAAGGTGGGGTGATTCTGCAGACTGCAGTGGCCTGTCAATCTGCTTTTGACATAGGGTGACCAGATATCCCGATTTTATAGGGACAGTCCGATATTTGGGGCTTTGTCTTATATTACCCCCCACCCCATCCCGATTTTTCACACTTGCTCTCTGGTCACCCTATTTTGACATGAGGTGAAATTGTCTTCATAGCATCCAGCATGATTCACACAAAGAATGCACTACAGATGTACACATGAGGTCTGCAGGGCGTGTGTCGCACGCTGCGGAACAGATTGAGTGCGTATCAATGGAGCGTTATGTTGATTTCTTATCTGTGTCAGATTCTGGAATTGAGACACTGAGAGGAAAGGAGAGGGCAGAGCAGGAAACATGACTCAGAGGCGATGGTATAAACCATTGTAAGATAAAACTGGGGGGCTGCTTTGGTGACCAGGAGATGGGGGTGGTAATAGCTCACGGTGATGTCTCTAGGGGTAGGTGCTTTTCAACTATCATCAAGTCGCTAAGAGGAAGGAGGGCTTGATAAGTCACTGGCCGTACGCTCATTAGACCTGGCTTCAGTTCCGTAGTGTGCTACAAACATAGTGTGTGGCCTGGAGCACCGTCCTGCATGGCTCTTGATCTGTCAGTGCCTCAGTTCCCCATCTGTCAACTGGGGATGTTACTGCTCCCTCTCTGCCTGGTCCCTGTGGGTGGTGAGCACTTCCTCTGTACAGCACCTCGCACAGCGGGGGCCTGATCATGCTTGGCCCTCTAGACCCTACATCCCTCGGGGTTTGGCATCAGCATCAGCATTCAGCGTGGAGCCAGCCCTTGTACCTGTGAGGTGCATCAGCGCTTCGGAGGCAGCACAAAGACAGCAATGAGCTTAGTCCATTCCCCTGGACGTAGAGAACATCCACGCCCCATGCCCTCCCCTGAGCTAGTGTGACAGCTGCAGGCTTAGCCAACACACACTAGGATAGCAGCTAAGGGCTGCAAGAGATTCCTTGGAGCTGGGCAATATAATAATGCTTGGCACTCACACAGCAGTTTCCATTGTGCAGTCTCAGAGGTGGATGTCATCAGTCAGGAGTGGATTTACCATGAAACAAACCGTGTGCTGGCATGGGGCCCCCAATGACAGAGGGCCCCCCAAAATGCAGGACAAATCTCATCTGACAACCTGCCTCTGAGTCCCTGCCGGCGGCGCAGCAGGGCTCAGGCAGGCTGCCTGCATGCCATGGCCAGTGGCTCCACGCCGCTCCCGGAAACAGCCAGCTGCTGGCATGTCTCTGTGCGCCCCTGGGCAGCACACGGAGACCCGCTGCTCCCTTCCCCCCAAGGGGCACGCAGCGATGTGCCAGCAGCAGGGCTAAGGCAGTCCCTGCCCACTCTGCATCCCTCCCTCTATGCCATGCCAATGCCGGAAGCAGCTGGCATGTCCCTGCAGCCCCTACGCCGAGACTGACTCCGCAGCTCCCATTGGCCAGGAACTGTGGCCAATAGGAGCTGCGGGGGTGGCGCCTGTGGACAGTGGTGCATGGAGACCCCCTGCCTCCCCCCCTCGCCGCCTGGGAGGTGCTGCCGGGAGGTGGGGTGCCGGTTGCTTTGGGAACTGTGCCACCCCCAACCCCTCCTGCACCCCAAACCCCTGACCCAGCCCAGAGCCTGCACCCCGCACCCAAACTCTCTCCCCGAGCCCGCTCCCGCACCCTCTCCTGCACCCTAACCACCGGTCCCAATCAAAGTTCCTCACTTTATTTTCATTTACTTCCCATTACTTATAATATAGGAGGAGAATGAAGAAAAAAAGAATGAAAAACAAAGGGGAAGATAAGAGAGCATGTTCTTTTTCTTGGCTGGGTCCCGAGGGGGAGTCCCAAAGATGAAGCTGAGCACAGGGCCCCGCTAACTCTAAATCTGCCACTGTCTTCAGCCCATTCAATATACAGAGAAATGTGCATGATCGTCCTTGAAGGCAAGGTCATCCACCAGGGCAATGAAAGAGCTGGGAACCAAACCCAGGCCTCCCAGCTCATTGGCCTGTACGCTATCATACGGTCGCCTATCTGCAAGCCAGAAGCCTCAAAAGCCCCTTGACCCTGCAGGGGGAAGACTCAGTGAATAAGAAGCTGTGAAATAAGCTACCCCCTTTCCTGCTGGATGGCTGGGGCCTGCATCAGCCCTTTTCTTCTCTGGCTATATGGGCGTGTAACCCCATTGCAATCTAGGGAGTAACACAGGGGCAAAGGCTATAGAGGATGGTCTATCGCTAGGTGCTGCAAGCTGACTCCAAGCAGTATCTTCTAGGTGCCCATAGGAGGGGTAGCTTTTGGTTCAGATAGAGCAGCTGCCATTCTGATTTTTTTTCCTATTTAAAAATAAAGAACTCCCTGAAATGCTATGTAGCTCCAAAGGGTGGAGCGGCCTGGTCTTTTTCTGTAGCAGCCCTCTGACTAGGCACTTGGGAAGCTGCTTGCATCACAGATGAGCTCTGGTGGGATCTCGAGGAACTTATTCGAAGAATTAGCTAGCGCACAGAGCCATCATTTCCTCTGGGTGGCCGCACAGCGGGGAACTCATTGGTGCTAGTCATTCCGTTAGCTTCTCTCTTTTTTTCCTGTCACACTGGGCCACCTCCGGCAGGAGGGGTTGGCTAATCAGTATACTAAAGAAAGCAAGGTTCCCCATTTTTGGCCATTAGCAGAGGAAGTGGCAGTGCACTTCACAGCAGGCTGCACCGAACACTTGCCACTTTGAGCATGCTGTGGAACGTGAAGACCCTGGGCTTTCTACTAGGTAGGTTATGACGTTTTCTTCACTTGCTCGACTCTTCGGCCAATTGCTTGCTGTCGCGGCAGCTTTGAAAAGGTCCCCCCAGTGAGTCGTTGTCATTCTCCTTCAGCAGCAGGCTGTGATCAGAAGGAAAGGGCTGTGTAGGGTTTGGTGGAGGAGTCTGTGAGAAAGAGTTACAGTCCTTTAGGAGACTGAGTCACTCAAGAGAAAAATAGAACTGTGTTACCAGACTGAAATTCAGAGGTGTTTTGCTGAATCTGTAACCTGTTCTGCTCAGCTGGGTCGGTGGAAAGTGAGCATTGGAAAGCTTTCTGGGGAAATGGCTTTTACTGGAAACAACTAAAAATAAGAGTGAAAACTGGTTGTGAAAATCAGTACTTGCTCCCTCACAGAAGATATACTTTGTACTGGGTCTGAAAAACATTTGCCTTAGGGTTTAGCTTTGCGGTTCTTACACCCTAGGTTTGGGGGGGGGCGTGAGCTGCTGTACAAGGCAGTTTGGGGGCACTGGCCAGCACAGAGGGGGCTGCCACTGGGTTTAGTCTTGGTTTTGGGAATGAGAGATGGTGTTTTTTGCCTCTGAGTTGTTGGTTTGACACCAGCCACTACTGGTACCAACCCCAAGTGGTTCTAGCAGGAGAGGAAGGTGTTCTAGTGTCAGCAGAACTGTAGGCAGCCTCCACAGAGAGATCTTGGGTGGGAGGTTATAGCAATCTCTTCTCTCCCTCATAGAGCAGATCCTTCCACATCGGGTGGGTTGGGATGGGATGCAGTTTGTGCCTGTCTGTGGACAGCTTAGGGAGTCCCCAAGTAGTCAGTCTGGTGCCTTTCACCATCATTTACCCCAGGGATGTTCTCCTTACTTTCATATGGAGCCAGGCAGCTGTAGACTAGATCTAGGACTTGATTTGACAGACACATGGGCACAATCTGGTACCAGAGGGAGATCACCAGTAGCTGTCTCTTCCTTAACTGCAGGCAGGAGGTAAAAGTTCAGCATGAGGTGACTCCTGGCTACAAGTGGCACCTGTAGGATCAGTGTATGAAGGCTAAGTGGGCCAGCACAGAGCTGAAAACTGTGTCAATATGTAACAATCCTGTTCCATTGCTCAGATACCTCCACCACAGCCCACTTCAAGTGGCACAAGGGCTGGAAACTAGCAGGGAGAGGTGCCTACCACATTAGCCTTCTCCACAGGTAAAATTTTCACCTAAGTCCGAAGGTGAAATTCTACTGTATGGCCCAGAAGGGCATTTGGTGTCAGGATCAAATGATGTCCCATGACACTGTGAGCAGCGCGTCTGAGAATTACATATACAAATTATCTTAGCTGCAGTTATGGTGGGTTAATGGTGCAGTAGTTGTTTTAAAATGTGTGAATGCCTGTGTTATATGTAACTCTATATTAATTATTAACACACACAGCAATGCCGCTAAAGAAACACACTTGGTATTTCTGGAGATTACAACTTGTTCTGCAACAGGAAAGAACAAGTCAGCTCTGTCCTTGCTAGCATCTCTGCAGCCCAGCCCCACTGACTTCAGCTAGCCTGTGGTGCAGTGTGTTCTGGGAGTTTGCTAATCTAAAAACCCAGGAGCTTCTCCATGAGCTGTGTGAGCGTCAAGAGTGAGAAAAGTTCACCAAACTCAATTTCTGTCCAAACGTCACCGTCTCCAGGAGGGAGGGCTGCCTCCAGACCTGGCATGAGTGGGGCAATTCTGCCAGCATCAATCGAGTTGGCCCCCTTTGCGTCAGGAGTGAACTTGCCTCTGAGTCTCGTTTCTTCCCACCTGGGAGCCATGTGGGCGGCACTCTGAGGAATTCAAGTGCTCCCAAGGTGCTGCATCCAGCAGCTCTGGCGATGGCCCTGCTGATCCTGGCTCCTAGCACTGGCTGGGAAGTGGAATTTCCATCTCGTGAAAAATTTCTAGTGTAAAAAGCTAAATTGTCCTGAATTGGGACCAAGTCAAAAATCTCAAATCTTTTTTCTGGAAAGGAATTCAGAAATATTTCCTGGAAATGCGCCATGTGCCCAGGCTCCCCAGCTCTGTGGCTGCCCACCTTGCCAGCCCCAGGAGCCTGGGGAACCAGCTGCCCAGGGAACAGGGAAGGCGATAAGCCTGGGTATCAGGCAGCTGGCCGGCTCAGCGCTGCCCAGAGCACCTGCCTGCTTTCTCTTGAAAGTTTTGATGGATTTGACACGTTCCCATGGAACATCCATTGCATCTAATCATCATTTTCCAACAGAAAACTTTTGGTGGAAATCCTTTGCCAAACTCGCCTAGCTACACAGCCAGAGGAGGGGGCACCCCAGGCAGCACAGAATCATTGAATCATAGGAGTGGACGGGACCTCGAGAGGTCACCTAGTCCCCTGCACTCATAGCAGGGCCAAGTATTATCTAGACCATGTTTACTTTAACTGCATCATGTCATCGAAGCCATGAGGGTGAATGCTGACTAACCAAAGGCAGATACCACAGTGATGCATATGAGAGAAACAGGGAGATACGTAGGGTAGGAGTCACAAAGGTATTTAGGCACCTTCCTCTCCACCCTTGTGGGTCCCTTGTGTCCCAGCTATAGATTTAGGGAAGTAGATATAGTTAGGGGCTAGAACATGAACAAAAGAAATTACCCTGGGACACCCCGCAGGTTTCTGGCCAGGAACACCTGGCTTGACATTCACTGGCGTTGATGAGTTTGCCTCATGCAGCGGTTATGGGCTGGATGGAGACGTAATTTCAGGCAGTGCCCTGGCCTGGGTTCTGCAGAAGGTCAGACTAGATTAAACCTTCCAACCTTAGAATTTATGAATGTTGCCCAAGGAGTTGTTAGAAATCTTGGATTCTAGTTTTTCTGCAATATTTATACAGGGGGAGGAGGGGGGAAAGCAGAACCTGTAGCTTCTTAGGTCTCTTCTAGGACCTTTCAGATACCCCCAGATACCCGGCTGGGAGAGTCCCAAGGGATGAGCCCCTCTGTGCTTAGCCCCACAGTGTCATTTACACCTCCCACGAGCATTGCTGCTTAGATGGACAAAGGACAAAATTCCACGTGGGAGCCAGAATGGCCCCCTACTGGGGAGCCCCCAAGCAGGTTGCTTGAGCATGGGCCCCCCAGGGGAGAACACGGTTATAGAGCAAACGACTCAGGGCCTCATAGACATCAGTGGGAGTAAAACCAGGCCACCTATGAGCTAACAGGAAAAGAAATGACACAGGGATTGTAACTGGCTTCCTAAGAAGCAGGCACGTGTCAGCCTTGAGAGCAGAAGCAGGGATCCTAGCTCAGTTACCCTGGATACACTAGAATCCACTTCCCAGGGGCAGGTAGCCTGGCTCCCAAGTCAGTCTTTGGCCCTCCTGCACAAGCATAATGCTACGCAGTGTGGGCTGCAAACATGCAGAGGAATGTTGACATCCAAACCGAAGACTGTTTTCACTGATGCTTTAACCACGCTGGCTGTCACTTCCCAACCCTGGGAAAATCAGGGCTGACTCCTGCTTTTGCAAAGCACTCTGTGTCCCAGTGTCAAACCACTCTAGAGAGCCATGTAATTCATAGAATCTCAGGGCGGGAAGGGACCTCAGGAGGTATCTAGTCCAACCCCCTGCTCAAAGCAGGAAAAATCCTCAGACTTTTTTTTTAAACCCCAGGCCCCCCTCAATGATCAAAGTCACAGCCCTGGGTTTAGCAGGCCACTGCTCAAACCACCGAGCTATCCCTCCCCCCGGTTGCTCTGCCACACATTGCTATATGGCCAGCTGATGTGCTCAGCGATTGCTGGTGCTAAAAGAGACACTTTGGGCTCTGATCTTGCCAGCTTTCGCAGAGTGGTATGTGGCCAGTAGCTGATCTGAGAGCTTAACAGAGAAGCAATTACATGTTACTTTTTTTCCTTCCAAAGAAAGCACGGAGGTTTCCAGCTAACACCTCCTTCGTTACTGCCTGCCTTGATACAAGGCCTCCAATATGGGCTAAGGTATCTTGGTGTCTCCCTACCATCTGCATCAGTTGATGTAACTCTTTTCTATTCCTTTCTAGCCCTGACTCAGGGTCTCTTCATCCAATGTCTGGCACATGTAAACTCCAGCACTGCCCCCTGCCGAGGGTGTCATCTGAATTCCCTGGGCAAAATCACAGCAAAGGCAAGACAGATGGAAAAGGAAGCCAAGGAGCTGTTCAGGTCCTATGTAAGTGCTGCCCTCCAGGGGGCACCTCTGGCTGGGAGAATCTCTCAAGTGGTGCCACTAAGCTCTGCGTGGAGGGTACAGCTCTCCAGCACCCAAGGCGCTGCTTTTAAAAACAGCAGCATCCAGCAGAATTGGGGAAGGTGGCTGGCCCATGCTGGTAACTGTATAACTGTACCCATAAGGTGGCAGCCACAGGGATGGCCCCATGGAGTAAGCAAGGAGCTGACTGATTTCCCTGTAGGTGGAGGCTGGGTGACGTGCATAGCACCTCATGCCTAGTACATATGGGCCTGTTACAGCACACAGCCTCCCTCTTTAGCTCAAGCTGGAAAGACTCATGCTTTTAGCTCTGGAGGTCACTAGTTCGGTCCCCAGTGTCTGCCACGAAGGTGGCTGTTTCACTGACATGCAATGAGGTTGGGATCCTTCTGCCCAAAAAAGGCATGGGACCTGCTCTGTGTCCTGCCGTATTGTTGGGACAGGAGTTTGCTGGAAATACCACGTGGTAGAGTCAGCATGACTAGCTGGGATGGCAGACTGGTGCACTGTGAGTCGTTGGAAGTGTGTGGGTGGTCTGGGGGAATAACCCTGCTGACACAGTCACCTTCCCTCCAGCTAGATTTCCCCAGAGCCCATCAGTGCTTCCCTGAGCTTTGGCCAGAATGTGTGTGTGGGAGGGAACTTACAGGCCAATGAATCATAGATCAGAGGAATGTTAAGACGTGTTTGGTGCCTCCAGCAGCACAGCTGGTGCCGTCTGGCTGGATGTACCTGACTGCCATTGTCAGAGTAATCACCTGAGACCTGACTGTGGAGAACACCTCCATCTAACTAGGCAGGCCCAAGCAGTGTAAGCATTCCCTCTGACATACTCATGTTCCTTACAGCACCGTGACCAGCAACGCTACCAGTCTTGCCATGTTGCCAGAGGAGAACTGGGTTCCAAGCAATTTAGAGTGTGGGAGTTTTCTTAGATCTTAAAAGCCGCAGTCCTGCCTGCACTGTATGAACATGGAGCTGAAATTTGTGTCATGTCCTCAGCCAACATCTCCCATTCTCCTGCTGTGGTTTAGCTTGCTGGCTGCTACTCTCCACCCCAGAAGTAGCTGCATTTTCATGTTGTTGAATACGTATGTAGTTTGTCAAGCACTAGTACTGGATCCTCTAGTCTAGTGCAAGGACTATAGTAGAAAAAGCATGGTTTGGTAATTAAAGCACTGACCTAGGTACCAAAAAGTCTGGTTCTAGCTCTGGCTTTGTCATCAGCTCACTAATCAAGTTACTTCATGTTTCTATGCCTCAGTTTCACTATCTATAAAATGGCTATAATAATATTGACCTACTTCTGTCGGCTGGTGTGACAATTAATTCCTTAACGTCTGCAGAGTGCTTTGAGGTCCCACGATAGGTAGTGTCCTGTTGCTATAAATGTAATGTAGTGAATCATAGACATTTAGGCTGGAAGGGACCTCAAGGTGTCATTTAGCCCATCCCCTCATGTTGAGGCAGGAGTGAGACAATCATTGACAGGTGTTTGTCTAAGAGGGTTTCCTTTACTGGCCACATAACCGTGGCCCAAGCGACTCTGTCAATCTCTCCCATGGTGGCTGGCATTGAATCTTTATTTTTATTTCCAGTTGACTCACCAGGGCTTGCTTACATCCGAGCTTCGCCAACTCTGTGATGAGGCTATACAGTGGTTTCCTACAGAGAATATAAGAGACCAGCCAAAGATTGTCATGCTGCAGGAGCTATACCGGACTCTGGTGCACATGAACGACGCCCTCGAGAACATCAGGAAGCAGCAGCAGGTGCTGAGCACCCCAGGTGCTGCACTACATGGCAAACTCGAAAGCACTCAGTGGGCGGTGAAAGGGCTTCTCTCCAACACGGTCTGCACCCTCTGTCTCGAGGGCGTCTTGCCCAATTCCAGGCGCACCCCAGAGAGACCTGCAGCCACTAACACTTTCCAGCAAAAGATTGACGGATGCAAAGTGCTCGGGAACTACAGCAAGTTCCTGAAGAAACTGGCCAGGGGCTCAGGGAAGAAAGCGCCGCAGGCACTCAGAGATCAAAGGAAAAGACGGAAAGGCACAAAAAGAAAGGAGGGTTCCTCACGCTCCTGAATGAGCCACCCAGTGGGAGCCAGGGAACCCTAGATGGCTGCCGCCCAGACCTGGTAGTGGGGACGGAGCCAGGCTTCCAAAAAATACTTGAATGAAATACACAACTCCTGTTTAACCCTGAGAAGTGGCTGCACAGGAGCTCAGCGCAGGTACACCAGAGCCATGTCATGTTCTGGTCCCACACTCAATGTGCCAGGACAGACAGTCCCTCTGGGCCAGATCGGCAAAGTGCTTGGCATGCAGCAGCCACCATTGCTCTTGGGGGTGGGAGGGATTCTCTGTTGTTCTCAAGTGGTTGGAGGGGATTCTCCTTCGGTCTCAATGGGAGCTGTTGGGGGCCACGCACTTATGGAAAGCTCGCCTGAGAGCTTCCAGATACCTCTGCACAGCGTACAGAAGCCAAGGTGCCTTTTTTCTTATCAAAAGCACTACCAGATTCTGCAGGAATGGTTCATTACTGCATTGTTTGAGATCCTTTACAGTAGAACAGGCTGGATTCAAATGCACAAAGAACCAGCATCTATCCCAGGGGTGGGCAAACTACGGCCCAGGGGCTGCATCCAGCCCTTCAGACATTTTAATCCAGCCCTTGAGCTCCTGCCAGGGAGCAGGGTCAGGCGTTTGCTCTGCGCGGCTCCCGGAGGCAGCGGCATGGCCCCCCTCTGGCTCCTACGCATACGGGCAACCCGGGGGCTCCGCATGCTGCCCCCACCCCAGGTAAACAGGGCCAATGGGAGCTGCAGGGGCAGCACCTGCAGATGGGGTAGCGTGCAGACCCGCCTGGCTGTGCCTCAGCATAGGAGCCAGAGGGAGCTTTCGGGAGCTGCTTGAGGTAAGCGCAGCCCAGAGCCTGCGTCCCTAACCCCTTTCCACACCCCAACCCCTTCCCCAGCCCAGATCCTCCTCCCACCCTCCGAACCCCTTAGTCCCACCCTCCTGTACCCCCGAGCCTGCACACCCAGCCAGAGCCCACACCCCCTCACCCGCACCCCTGCCCCAGCCAAGAGCCCCCTTCCACACCCTGAACTCCTCATTTCTGGCCCCACTCCTGAGCCCGCACCTCCAGCTGGAGCCCTCACCCCCTCCTGCACTCCAACCCCCAATTTTGTAAGCATTCATGGTCCTGCATACAATTTCCATACCCAGGTGTGGCCTCAGGCCAAAAGTTTGCCCACCCCGATCTATCCTGATGATGCAACCCTAGTTTAACCCATTTTGCCCACTTGGCTGATTTTTTCCATTGCACGACACCTTGAGCAATGATTTACACCAATGACAAGTGAGTGTAATAAAATGTCTCTAAAACAGAATGGTAACAATTTATGCTCACTTAGCACTGGGGCAAATGATGACCCAAGGTGCTGGGCAATGGACAATCTGGTCCCAGGTATAGAAACTTAAATTATATGTGAGATTAACTGGTTATTCCACGTCACCAGCAACACAGAGCTGCTGGGAGTTGGCAAAGGGTATGTCTACACAGCAAAAGCTGTGCCTGGGCTACCTAGCTCGCTTGAATCCAGCTAGCGCGAGTAACAACAGCACTGAAGACAGCGAGCTGAGTCCACGCTGGGCTTGTAACTGCCTTCACTGCCATGTCTTCACTCGATTGTTACCTGCACTAGCTGGATTGAAGCCCGCTAGCCTGTGAAGCAGCTTCATACCAGTCACTCCCAGGTCAGATCAGATCATGAGGTTACTGTGGCCCGGCAGCACTGACTGTCTGAACATTAAACGTTGTTAAACTTGGCCTGATTTTCCAGTGATTCAAAGGTCCAGTGACCCAGCCTGACTAAGTCGCTGTGCACTGTGGAGTATGTGTCTCTCCTAACCAGGATCCAACAACACTCAGCACATGACTGCTGCAGATGTTTGTTCTCTTTATGCCCCTTGTTGTGCTTTCCTGGAGGTTGTTTTGAGATCCCAGACCATGGTCTAGATCCTCAGCTGGAGTAACTTGGTTTAGCTCCACAGACTTCACTGAGGATCTGGCCTGCTAATTTGTATTGCTGTCAAAATGACTCTAGAGGAGTTTTAATTCCCCGGTATTACCTGGGAGTGGCATCACCTGCTGGTGCTGTGCTGATGTCCTAAGGCACTGTTGTACCCTTGGAGGGTATGCCAACATAATGAAACATGACCTTCGAAACAACCAGCATGCCCTGCTCTGTAATAATTTATAGATTAATATTTGTACAGGTTCTGTATTTATTATGTACAATGGTTTAATTTAAAATAGCTTTGTACTGGAAAGATCTATTTAAAAATATGTGGTTTATATATATATATATATGGTTTTTTTAATATATGTTAAAATATGAACACAAGAATATTTTATTTATGGATTTAAATGTTTTTCTCTCATGGGAGTAGGCTACCTGGATCATTCTGATCATTCTGATAAGTCAGACCCACTTATTTTTGTATAACCAGATTGTTAATTTTATTTTAAAATATTTCATTAAAAGCAATGTTGAAATGAAATGTTGGTCTGAATTGAAAAGTAGACCCATTCTATTTAGAAAATGGGGAAACGAAACATTTTGACTTTTTTGGAATTTTTTTTAATGGGTGGGTTTTTTTGGTTTTTAATTTCACCAAAACAATTCTGTGAAATTGACTCATATTCTCAATGTCTGTGTCTATCTGAATCTGCATTTCTTTGCTGGGGGAAAAATGTTTTGTGAGAAAAATGTTACTAAGCTCTTTGGAAGACCTTGCTCCTTGCCGACTGGGGCAATCTCGCCTTGAAGTCAATGGGCATTTTGCCTGTGTAAAGACTTCAGGAAGTGGCTCATCCAATGTAACTCTCTCTTTTCTCAGCCCTTGCCCATGTCCATAAATTGTGTCATCCTGTAATGGAAATTAGTTCAATGGGATTCCCAGTTGCCTGCATGGATTTTTCACTGTTACAAAATAGCCTCACATTTCCCTGTTTTCCTTACTTGCAAAACTCTTCTTATCTGGCCGAGCGTGAGATAGCAATCACTGAGGAATATAGTGCAGCAGAGATAGCCAGCCCCTACAGCGCCTGGGAGAATGTAGGGATTGCCAGACTGGCTCTGACAACTGGTCCATCCTATCCAGTATCATGGCTTTAACAGTGGCCACAATCAGCTGCTTCTGAGGAAGGTGTTAGGATCCATACAATAAACCGTTCATAGGGGAAGTTTCTTCCTGACTCTGAGCAGTGAGTGACTGGACTATGCCCTGAAGCATGGGGATTTCTCTCTCTTCTGAATGTTTGAGTTTGGGAGAGAGCAGAGCTAGCTGGAGCATGGTGTGAGCCAAGGCTCCTCTGGCTAAGGCAGAATGCAGGTGTGCTTATTTAGCTACAGAGATAAGCCGAGCTGGAAAAGCTCTTGCATACTGTAGTGAGGGAGGTTCTGCATGCATCACTGGTAGTTCCATGTTGTGGGTGGAAGAGTACAGCTTTGATAGCTGTTTGTAGCCGGTCCTAAGGAACTCTGCAACTCCCTCACACCAGCAAGTGTCACAGCAACAAAGAGAACCCATGCTGGTGGCAGAGAAATGTACACCAGTTAAATTAACTAGCCCAGTTACAGGTGCTGTCTTCTCCCCAACTTTGCTGTTCTTCACAGCCAGAAGCTGAGTCTTTCCTTTGCAATGTATCATTATGAATGGATCATAAATCCTAAGAAACTGTCACAGTCATTAGGCCCCAGAGCAAGGTAACGAATTTTGTAAACCAAATTTCTGTTCCTTCAGGGGATTTTTGGCCACAAGGTCTAGCAAATGCCAGGAATGTGTATATGAAACAGATGTGTGGGAGGGAAGGGAGGGTCAGAGTCTAATAGTGAAAGTTAGACAAGATAGTGACTAATTAGCAATAACCTGAAAGGAAAGTAAGAATTGGTGAAAGAGCTCACAGGGGGGTTACCTGTTGGAGAAAGTCTGTTTATAAAGTAAAACTAAAGGGCAAACTCTTCTGAAATAAACTTCAGCAGGCCCCACAGCAAGAGCAACAGGTAGCATTAGCTACAGCCAGCTACTTAATCTGCAGAAAATCAAACATGGCCCAAAGCTTATCATTGTAACCAGGCTTTGGCCACCCAGCCTTTCACCAAGGCACTTTCAAAGCAACTTGGGCAGGGCAAAAATTTTCCATCAAAACTGGTTGTGAGTGGAAAATGGGTTTGCAACTTAGATATTTTTTTAAATCATAGAATCATAGAATATCAGGGTTGGAAGGGACCTCAGGAGGTATCTAGTCCAACCCCCTGCTCAAAGCAGGACCAAACCCAACTAAATCATCCTAGCCAGGGCTTTGTCAAGCCTGACCTTAAAAACCTCTAAGGAAGAAGATTCCACCACCTCCCTAGGTAACCCATTCCAGTGCTTCACCACCCTCCTAGTGAAACAGTGCTTCCTAATATCCAACCTAGACCTCCCCCTCTGCAACTTGAGACCATTACTCCTTGTTCTGTCATCCGGTACCCCTGAGAACAGTCTAGATCCATCCTCTTTGGAACCCCCTTTCAGGTAGTTGAAAGCAGCTATCAAATCCCCCCTCATTCTTCTCTTCTGCAGACTAAACAATCCCAGTTCCCTCAGCCTCTCCTCATAAGTCATGTGCTTCAGCCCCCTAATCATTTTTGTTGCCATCTGCTGGACTCTTTCTAATTTTTCCACATCCTTCTTGTAGTGTGGGGCCCAAAACTGGACACAGTACTCCAGATGAGGCTTCACCAATGTCAAATAGAGGGGAATGATCACATCCCTCGATCTGCTGGAAATGCCCCTACTTATACAGCCCAAAATGCCGTTAGCCTTCTTGGCAACAAGGGCACACTGTTGACTCATATTCAGCTTTTCGTCCACCGTAACCCCTAGGTCCTTTTCTGCAGAACTGCTGCTCAGCCATTCGGTCCCTAGTCTGTAGCAGTGCATGGGATTCTTCCATCCTACGTGCAGGACTCTGCACTTGTCCTTGTTGAACTTCATCAGGTTTCTTTTGGCCCAGTCCTCTAATTTGTCTAGGTCCCTCTGTATCCTATCTCTACCCTCCAGCGTATCTACCACTCCTCCCAGTTTAGTGTCATCTGCAAACTTGCTGAGAGTGCAGTCCACACCATCCTCCAGATCATTAATGAAGATATTGAACAAAACCGGACCCAGGACCGACACTTGGGGCACTCCGCTTGATACCAGCTGCCAACTAGACATGGAGTCATTGATCACTACCCGTTGAGCCCAATGTTCTAACCAGCTTTCTATCCACCTTATAGAGAAAAATATCAGCTTTCTATGTAAAATTTCAAAAAAAAATTGTTGAAAAACCAAATGCCCCCAAATTGAAATATTTTGGCCAAAAGAACCTAAGTATTTTGAGTCAGCTATTGAACTTTGGTGCCCTATGGGAGTCCTAAGTCAGTTTCCACATGGCCCCATTCTCCACTATGGGCTGGGTTCTCCAGCCAGCCCACATCTTCCAGGATGGGCCAAGTCTAGGGATTCCCAGGCTGTAACCGTCTCCACTCACCAAGAAGTAGGGGGACCATAGTTCCCTAAACTGAAAACGGGACACTGGCTGCGAGATGGTCGATGCTCAGGGTTGGTGCTCAGCATGCAAAAAAGATACGGCCGTTTCATATATTGTATATAAATATGTTCATCTATTTTATAGCTTCATTTATTTTACTTGCAGTTCAGTAGTTATCGCATTGTTCCTTGTCCTGCTGCTGTTCTTCAGGGTGTGAAGCCACCTGGCATCACCCCACGCTCCACCGCCCGCCCCACAGTTTGAAAACCTTCTGGCTTATGGTGTTGAGGTAAAGCACCACTTAACTGAGCCAAATGCCTTTTTTAACTGTAGGCTGGCTGGTCTGAATAGTAAAACCGGTTTTGTTATAGGTAGGCCGGGCTATTTAGCATAGTCTATTCTGAACAGCACACGTGTCATAAGCTGGCAGAGCAAACAGCCCAATGTCCTGTGACACTAGGGCTGCCGACCCTCCAGGCACCGACGTTTGTTTTTGCTGGTGGGTCCCACTCCCAGTCCCACTCCGCCTCTTCCCCCAAGAACCCCCCTCACACGTCTCAAACCACCTCTTCCCACCTCTGTCCCCTCCCCCTAGAGCCCCCCGATACTCTCCCCCACCCCCGAGCGCCTGAAGGGCGAGTGACGGGGAGAGAGGCAGAGAGGCGCACGCAGCGGGAGTCTTGGCGGGAGAGGAAGACCGGGGGCGAGCAGAGGCACAGCATGGGCAGAGCTACAGCAGAATTGGGGACAGGGCCTCGGGGCAGAGTGCAGGTGGAGCCACGGTCCGTGGGTGCTAAGCACTCCCTGTTTTTTCCCGTGCGTTCTCCGGGGCTCAAGCACACGGCCCCTTTTGGCTGGGACAGGCCTCTTTTTAAGCTCTGGCCCAGACGCCACAGGGCATGGCTTAGCCTAATGCATGTCATTGTGTTGTTTCTTTTGCTGGCGTGCCTTCTGCCATGGACAGCCGAAGCCAGCCCTGAGAGGCCTTGCAGCGAGAGACCCTTACATATTGCATCACAAAGCACTAGCCCTCCGTGGACATGGCAGGATTCAGAACCCAAACCCTAAATACATCAGAGATTGCTGCAGCGATTGACACGGGAGGTTACCTTTTGCAAGCAGAAGGGCTGCGTCTGCTCTCACTTGCACTCAGCGTAACGCTAGTGTAACTCCCCTGCACACAAGGAGCCAGATCTTTGGCCCTGACACAGCCTTTTTGTACTTCTGGGCGGCACAAAGGGGCCATAAAGCCAGCTTAAGCAGCTTCCTGGGGACTTCTGCTGGTGTGGGGAATCTCAGAGCTGCACAGACCCATCAGAACCAGACCCACGCCACCTCCCTCGCAGCCTCCAGGATAGGGGGTGTGGCTGGGAAAAGGGGAGGGGCAGGGACACTGCTGTGGTTCAGCAACCTCCAGCTGTTGGAGATGATCATTACCAGCCAGCGCTACTTAGATCAGCCCACAATCAGAAGGGTATTAAGGTGTCTTATAGCACCTCTTCTCCAGAGCTGTGCCAGCCCTATGCCAGCACAGAGCCCAACAGCGTTATCCTGGAGTGAAACTGGAATGGGTGGAAACTCACACATGTAGCTGCAGAGTTGTGTGTTGTTTACAAAGACCCCTTTGTAAACAACAGCTGGCCCCACCAGAGGCTCTTGTGACATAGTTTTGCTGTCCCTTAGAGATGGCCTAAAGGATTTGGGGCCATCTGGATCCAGATGTGAAGCTAAAATTTGTGGCTCAGGCTCATCTCTGCTCAAAATCCTTTAACAATGGAGACCCAGTTAGAGGTTCCTTCTTTAGTCCCAGTCGGGGGGGTGGGGGGACTGAGTGCAGAAATACGTGTGCACAGTGCCGGCTGGATGGATTCAGGCAGGAGGAATACAGGAAGTGGTGCAGCTGATTCAGTAGGTAGCCTGCTCCCTCTGAGTCAGGCCTATTCTGTGCCACAGAGGTGGCCCCATTTCAGTGGTGGGTGCAGGGAGCAGGGGCCTGTTACAGCGAGTTGGAAAATGGCATCTTTGCACCACTGACTTTTTGGTGAGAAATTGAACTCAAATATTTTGATTCAGAAAAGCTACCTCAGGGCCCCATGCGAGTCAGGTGCCTCATGATCCCTTTCTCCTCTAGAGACTGCCATGATCCGTGGGAGAACTGCACCCAGGAGTGGCGCCAGGGTTTTTGGCGCCTTAGGAGGGGGTGCTTCTGCGCTCCCGGTCGTTGGCGGCAATTCTGAGACGGAGGGGTCCTTCCGCGCTCCCGGTCTTCAGGGCACTTCGGCAGCGGGTCCCGGAGCCAGTGAAGGAGCCGCCGCAGAATTGCCGCCGAAGACCCAGAGCGTGGAAGGACCCGCCCCCCCCCGCCACCGAATTGCTGCCGAGGGCGGCAAAATGCTGCCCCCCCAATCCTGGTGCCCTAGGCGACCGCCTAGGTCGCCTAAATGGAAGCGCCGGCCATGACTGCACCTCCTATGGTTTCATGGTCTCCCTGCTTGGTAGGGTGACCATACGGCCCAAGTATTCTGCACTAAGGGACGTGGCTGTGAAGGATTCTGGGATATGGGGGGACGTGGCTGGTTCTGAGGTCACAGAAGGACATGTGGGTGATACTGGAGTTGGGTTAAAATGGCTTCAAACCCCAGAAATAGAATGTGAACACTCTAGTCCCCCTCACTCTCAGAGGCACACTGATCGGGAGTGGTGACACAGATCCTCCTCGTGCTGTGTCTTGTTTGTGGATAGACTCTCCTGACTGTGAGCCCTGCACTCACATCCATAAGGAGTCAGGGTCAATACCTGACTCCTAGGGCCTCATCCTGCTTCCTTGTCATGGCTGTTGGTCAGGAATAACTCCACAGAAGCCAATGGCGTGACACAGGTGTGCAACCAGAGTGTCATGACTGGGACTTGGGCGGCCTGGCCTGGGAGTCAGACCTAGTGGTCAGAATAGCCATCCAGCCAGAGTCAGGGAGCAGGAGTCAAGCAGAAGGTCATAACCAGAGTCAGGAATCTGCACTGAAGCACAGAGCTGGGGTCCAAAACAGGGAATAAGGTCAGGGCCAAGAACTCTAAGTTATACAGAGAGCTTCTTGGACTGCCCTGGAGGCTTAAATAGTGCACCTGGACCAATCAGAGAGCACCGGGGTACTGCCAAGTTACTTCCCTGGGCAGTCCTCCTGTGGTGCTTAGTCGCCCAGGGTTTGTAGTGCATTGATCATGGCTCTGCATCGCTCACCACGAACCCCATTAGATACAGAGTCTAATGGAGTCTCCATGCTGAAGAACACTCCCTGCAAAAAGCCCCTGAACCCAAAAGCCCACACTTCTCCTTTGGTTTACCCAACCTTCCAAACAGGGCGCACGACCGTCAGCGGAGCTGGGCTGAGTCACACCAGCTGGGGGGACCAACCCAAGGGCTCCTCCGAACAAAGAACTCGCTCATGGCCAGCACCCAGTGCGACGCCTGCAAAGAGCCATTGCACTCTGGCACGTGAGCAGCAGAGCTAAGGCCTGAGTCTCCCCCAGCTTTGCCCCTAGTGCAAAGGGAGCATGACATACACATCAAACTTGGAGCATGTCACATCCCTTACCACAGGTGCAGTGATCACATGAGGTGCAGGACATTGGGCCCCAGCCCTTCACACCTTGCGGTGAGCAGCAGGGCCGGCTCCAGGCCCCAGCATGCCAAGCGCGTGCTTGGGGCGGCACGCCGCGGGGGGCGCTCTGCCGGTCGCCGGGAGAGCGGCAGGCGGCTCCGGTGGACCTCCCGCAGGCGTGCCTGTGGAGGGTCCGCTGGTCCCACGGCTCCGGTGGACCCTCCGCAGGCACGTCTGCAGGAGGTCCACCGGAGCCACGGGACCGGCGACCGCCAGCGCGCCCCCCGCGGCGTGCCGCCGTGCTTGGGGCGGCGGAATTGCTAGAGCCACCCCTGGTGAGCAGCCTCAGACTCCTGCCTTGAGCAGGGCCATTTCCTCTCTGCCCTGGGAAGGGGTTGCATAAATATACGGGACCTGCTGATGTAACTCAGGAGTGCCGCCATTGAAGTCAATGTCATTACACTGGTGCAAGGGAGAGGAGAATCAGGCCGTCTGAGTCAGAAGTCCTAAGGCATGCGCCGTCTGGTCATGAGCACACGAGGAGTCAGTCATTCCCTTGTGGCTGGCCCCGGTCAGTACTGCCCAGAGCAGAGCCCTGCAGCATCAGCCATCGCCGTGAGTCAGTCCCTGGAAGGATCACTGCTAGGCAGCCGTGCCCGCCCGTCCACTCTCTGGGTTCTGGGTACACTCTCTGGGTTCACCAAAAGTGCCAGTGCCCACCGCCTGACTCTGCTAGGGAACGGTCAAACTTGATGGCACAAAGTCTCCTCGTTCTAGCTCAACAACTTCCTAACTTGCAGCATCTTGACTGGGCCACCCTGTGAAAGGGCCACTGAGGCAGGTCCAGCGCAGTGGCTGCTCCACAGAGGAGGCCACCCTTTCTCCTCCAAGAGGCAAGCACCAGAGATCCTTGAGAGATGTCACAATGAAGCAGCCAGTGTCAGCTTCCTTTGCAGTCAGTGGACACGCTCCAGGCCCTAGCCTGCAGTGGCTGGGTTCATGTTCTACGTCTCTCCAGTGCTCCCCAGCTGAGCTCCGAAGAGGACGTTGTCTGCACGGACATTGAATGCAAGGACTGAGGTAATATGCTGCCTTCATTCACTGGGGGGGGGGGGGGGCGTCATCTCCGCTAAGTGTGACTGATACTCTGGAACATGGCCCCAAGGGGGAAGCCAGTCCAGTGTGGTGCAGGATTCACGCAGCTTGCAGGGGGCAGATAGTGTAGTCATGTTTAATAAGGGTGGG
The DNA here is from genome assembly GCF_020497125.1 of Mauremys mutica. Lineage (NCBI taxonomy): Eukaryota > Metazoa > Chordata > Testudines > Geoemydidae > Mauremys > Mauremys mutica. The sequence continues at coordinate 32,379,731 of NC_059087.1, read as the reverse complement.
AACAGGACTGAGGGTTCCCTGTGAGAGTCCATGCCCTGCCTGGTGCCCACTTCTTCACGGGCAGCCACCGCAGTTCCCAAAGTGGCTGGCGCTGGTTTGGCAAGGCAGGAAGCAGGGTAGCCAGGGGCTGTGTCACTTGAGAGCACCCCTTCCGCAGTTGTTGCTAGCTCAGCTCCTATGCTGCTCTCTCAGTGGAGATCAGACTGCCCTGATGGCCCAGAGCCCAGGGGTGGGCACAGTGGAGATAATGATGATGTGATTTAATTATATTAGTATTAGTAGTAGTAGTAGTATTTATTTGTATTATCGTAGTGCCTAGGAGCCCTAGTCATGGCTCAGGACCCCACTGTGCTGGGCGCTGTATGTTATTTATTAGGTGTATTACGGTAGCGCCTAGGAGCCCTAGTCATGGCTCAGGACCCCATTGTGCTGGGCGCTGTACGTTATTTATTAGGTGTATTACGGTAGCGCCTAGGAGCCCTAGTCATGGCTCAGGACCCCATTGTGCTGGGCGCTGTACATTATTTATTAGGTGTATTACGGTAGCGCCTAGGAGCCCTAGTCATGGCTCAGGACCCCATTGTGCTGGGCGCTGTACGTTATTTATTGGGTGTATTACGGTAGCGGCTAGGAGCCCTAGTCATGGCTCAGGACCCCATTGTGCTGGGCGCTGTACTTGCCACCTCATCTCTCCTGGGGGCGGAATTCACCTTGTCTCAGTGACCATCCTAGGAGGGGCCTGCACCACCCTGCATCACTGGGAACGGAGCTCTCCCTATGGCAGCATTTAACACAGGGTACCCCATTAACTTTGGCCCTTTCTATCTGGCCTTGAGAGCTGACAGCTGGAAACTAACAGAGGGGAGTACGCTGCCCTGCAGTGCAGTCCTGCCTAGGAGAGTGGTGATAGGCCAGTTAAATGTCTTCATGCTTGTCCCCATCCCCTAATACAAGACACTTCATGATGGGAGCTGGGGAGCAGTGCTGGTACGCCACTGGTTTAGCCTCAGTGGATGCCATGGGAGGTCAGCTGGGGACCAGGCAGGGCTGGTAGATTGGAAATTATTGTCCGGTGGCAGGCATGTGAATTGCCACTGGGATGGTTCCTAAACAGCCAGTGGAACATTGTGCTAAGAGCATGGGATCTGTTTTCTAAAAGCTGGCTCTTTTCCACTGGTTGCAGAGGGCCGGTCCATTTCCCCAGAGCCGATCTGTGGTGTCTCCGCATCTCGTGCTGGAGGGAAGCTTTGCTGGAACAATTTGCCTGTGATGTGTTTTGGACCATGTGAAATCCTATAGAGCTGCTTCAGGGATAAACACATTGCGCCTCCTCATCCCTGCCCCTGCCCATAATAGATGCTAAACTTAAATGTATCCCCCAAATTAAAAAACATAGTAAGAGAACCAAAAAAAGAGCCACCGTGGCTAAACAACAAAGTAAAAGAAGCAATGAGAGGCGAAAAGGCATCCTTTAAAAAGTGTAAGTGAAATCCTAGTGAGGAAAATAGAAAGGAGCATAAACACTGGCAAACAAAGTGTAAAAATACAAGTAGGAAAGTCCAAAAAGAATTTTAGGAACAGCTAGCCAAAGACTCAAAAAGTAATAGCAATCTTTTTTAAGTACCACATCAGAAGCAGGAAGCCTGCTAAACAACCAGTGGGGCCACTGGACGATCGAGGTGCTAAAGGAGCACTCAAGGACGACAAGGCCATTGCAGAGAAACTAAATGAATTCTTGCATTGGTCTTCACGGCTGAGGAAGATTCCCAAACCGGATCCATTCTTTTTAGGTGACAGATCTGAGGAACTGTCCCAGACTGAGGTGCCATTAGAGGAGGTTTTGGAACAAACTGATAAATTAAACAGCAATAAGTCACCAGGACCGGATGGTACCACCGAAGAGTTCTGAAGGAACTCAAATGTTAAATTGTAGAACTACTAACTGTCGTCTGTAACCTCTCATTTAAATCAGCTTCTGTACCAGGTGACTGGAGGCTAGCTAATGTGATGCCAATTTTTAAAAAGGGCTCCTGAGGTGATCCCAGCAATTACAGGCCTGTAAGCCTGACTTCAGTACCGGGCAAACTGGTTGAAACTATAATAAAGAACAATATTGTCAGACATATAGATGAACATAATTTGTTGAGGAAGAGTCAACATGGTTTTAGTAAAGGGAAATCATGCCTCACCAATCTACTAGAATTCTTTGAGAGGGTCAACAAGCATGTGGACCAAGGGGATCCAGTGGATATAGTGTACTCAGATTTTCAGAAAGCGTTTGACAAGGTCCCTCACCAAAGGCTCTTATGCAAAGTAAACTGCCATGGGATAAGATGGAAGGTGCTCTCATGGATCGGTAACTGGTTAAAAGATAGGAAACAAAGGGTAGATATAAATGGTCAGTTTTCAGAATGGAGAGAGGTAAATAGTGGTGTCCCCCAGGGGTCTGTTCTGGGACCAGTCCTATTTAACATATTCATAAATGATCTAGAAAAAGGGGTAAACAGTGAGTTGGCAAAACTTGTAGATACAAAATTACTAAAGATCGTTAAGACCTAGGCAGACTGCGAAGAGCTACAAAAGGATCTCTCAAAACTGGGAGACTGGACAACAAAATGGCAGATGAAATTTAATGTTGATAAATGCAAAGTAATGCACATTGGAAAGCATAATCCCAACTATACATATAAAATGATGGGATCTAAATTAGCTGTTACCACTCAAGAAAGAGATCTTGGAGTCATTGTGGATACTTCTCTGAAAACATCTACTCAATGTGCAGCAGCAGTCAAAAAAGTGAACAGAATGTTGGGAATCATTAAGAAAGGGATAGATACTAGGACAGAAAATATCATGTTGCCTCTATATAAATCCATGGTACCCCCATGTCTTGGATACTGCGTGCAGATGTGGTTGTCCCATCTCAAAAAAGATATCTTGGAATTGGAAAAGATTCAGAAAAGGGCAACAAAAGTGATTAGGGGTATGGAACACTTCCATATGAGGAGAGATTAATAAGACTGGGACTTTTCAGCTTGGAAAAGAGAGGGCTAAGGGGAGATATGATTGAGGTCTATAAAATCATGACTGGTGTAGATAAAGTAGATAAGAAAGTGTTGTTTACTACTTCTCATAACACGAGAACTAGGGGGTCACCAAATGAAATGAATAGACAGCAGGTTTAAAACAAATAAAAGGAAGTATTTCTTCATACAATGCACAGTCAACCTGTGGAACTCCTTGCCAGAGGATGTTGTGACGGCCAAGACCATAACAGGGTTCAAAAAAGAACTAGATAAGTTCATGGTCCTATCCTCCATGGACCTATCCTCTATGTCTGCAGCAACCAGTAGAGTGGGTACTGAGGGCTGGGCAGGGTAAGAGCATGCTCTGGCTATCCCTGATTGGTAGATGGCTCCTTAGACACCTGTAATTACTTGGCAGAGTTTAGCCCCTGGGCTGCTTTAACCTCAGCAGATGATGGGGAAGGGGACGGTGTAAAACTGGCTGGAAGATCAGGGAGCTGTAAGTGGCTCCTGCCCCATGGGGACTGATTGCCGCAGAGAATCTGGGCCATTGGGTCACTAGCACGTTGGGGAGAAAACTGGGTGCCCTTGTTCCATTCTGGCTAACGCTATATGTTTGCCACAGCCAGGACTTTTGTGACTTATAAGGGGGTTGCCTGCCAAGTCACATGGCCTGCTCCCCCTATGGCCTTGCACCTGTACCACGAGGGCATAAAATGCTCTGAGATGAGAATTCTCCAAAGATAGCAGTGCTGGGGTTTTATGAGCACTCGGTATAAATGTAAGGGTGTGGGCCAGTGGGGATCAGACCCATGCTTTTTGTAACCTGAGCCACTGAGCAAGATTCCCATGTATTTATACGGAAGTACTCTCTATGTGCTGGATTTTTAAGGGAACCCAGCATCTCATTTGCATGAGCTCTTCTGAAAACCTGACCATTTATTAATCTAAATGAGAGCAGAACTGAAAATCTGGCCCTGATTGTCCTTTTGAAACTTTCAATTCTGTTCAGTGTAAAGAAATCTGAGCCAGATCTGGGTTTTTAAACCATTTTCTTCAGAAGAACACGTTAGGATGAAATGTTTTCAAATCACCACCACTGCAAAATGAAAGAGATTTGGCTCCACTCAGTGACAACGTGTGACTTTCTCTCCAATCAGTTTTCCTCTGAATTTGTGATGTCTGCCCTTTTGCCATGACAAAGCCCTGCCTTTTCCCCAACATTTGCCATGACAAAAATGCCCCCCAGCCTTGGGCAGAGTCTAGAATGGAGGCCCACAAAAAGCAAACACACAAATGCCCTTGTTTTTAAGTGAAGGCCTAGCATGGTCCGTGCTCTGTGGCTGTGCTCTCTGAGCGCCCCGGAATCCATTGGGAGCTTCCTCGGCTCTCAACTTACGGGGCCAGGAGTGTGGGATCCCTTGACAAGGAGATGATTTCCCTGTGGTTAGAACAGCCTGGTTTCAGTTAAATCACTATTGATAAAAGAGTTGGAAGTGGTCAGACAGCAAGTCACTGGGTGGATTTTAACCACAGGAAAGTGCTGATGTCTAAAGTCCATCTGAGCTTTTCTTACAGGACCATGGAGACATTTCCCAGTCTCCAACAACACAGAGAGGACTTCAGCCTGCCTGCTGCTAAGGATTCCCCCAGTGTGAGGGACAGGGCAGAGCCATGCTGGGAGTGCGATGTGCACATGGCTGGCGCATGCTACACTTGGGCAAGACCTGCTGCCATAATGAGCCCTAAGGGTCGTAAAAGGGCAGTTTAATGGAGAGTAGCCTGAGGCCCAGCTGCCCATTCCTGGATTAGGGGAGGAGGCAGAACGGTGAGGTCTTTGGGCCTCCCCCCCGTGCCCTAAGTCCAGTTCTGGCCTGTCTCAGTGTCTCCAGCATTGTAGCAAAGAAGACAACAAAAAAACACAACTTCTTGAAACATGCCAGGCTCCTTGAAACCCTGGGCCTGCTCCCACACCCAGAGCCCTGCCCTCCCAGAGAGGGGGTAGGTCAGCCACTTCCCTAGGAGCTGAGTCAGCAAGGCACATGCTTAAGCCAGAAGTAGGGTGCAGCTCCTTCTAGTCTGACTGCTGAATATTCCCAGCTCCTGTGATGTGCTCCTCTGGTCACTCCTTTTCTCTCATTCCTAAGGAGGTGAGCCGTTCCCCGCTCCAGTTAATTCGGTTTCATTTCACTAGTACCTGTGATGGCAGATTCCTGCTAGTTCTCCAACTGGCCATAGAGTTTTCCAGGGTAGACAAGACCTGAACGTCTTATGTACAAAGCAACAGGAGGACTTGAAAACAAACCAACTCTTTCAGGCAGTCTTCAAACCATTCTGCTCTAGTGGCATTTTATGCCCACTTTGCGGAGGTCAAAGCACTTATGCACAGGCTTTATTTAAAATCAACGGGACTTTTAAGTCTTTGTTTAAAGTTAAACAGGTGCGTTAAGTGCTGGCAAGAACATAAGAACCAAACTGGGTCAGATCAATGGCCCCTCTAGCCCAGTATCCTGTCTCTGAGAGTGGCTGGTACCAGGTGCTTCAGAGGGAATGAACAGAACAGGGCAGTTATCATGTGAGCCATCCCCTGCCATCCAGTCCCAGCTTCTGGCAATCAGAGGCTTAGGGACACCCAGCGCATGGGGCTTCATCTATGACCATCTTGGCTAATAGCCATGAACAAGGCAATGGAGAATCATCCCACACCATCTCAGTCCTTGGTATGGAAGGATCATTCATCTCCATGAGTCAAAGGGGAATTTATGGCTGTAATTATTCAATCCTGGGCTTCCCCAGACCGTGGGTGAAGTCCTGAGCTCCTTACTCAGTCCCTACTTAGCCAAATTCTCCTTGATGTCACATTCGCCAGATGTGGGGAACTCTGACCTCAGACCTGGACGATGCTGCTTGCTGGAGATGAGGTGTTTTAGTTAAACACACACCAGAGCCCCACCCTGGATGCCAGGGGCAAGCCACCTTCCCCTCTCCATCGCTCGGTAGCCTTTCCTCAACCTGAGTCCTAGGCCCGGCTTTGCCACTGGTCTGCTGGTGACCTTGGGCAAGGCAGTTCTTCACTCTGTGCCTCAGTTTCTGCAACTGATGACACCAACCACCTTTATAAAGTGCTTTGAGACCTAGCGAGGTGGTATTCAAATGTGGGCACTGATTTTGGTGTCTGGGGGCTGATTTTCAGAACCGAAGCCACCAGGTGCCATGGCTGCTCAGCTCTTCTGGCCGCCCCATCTCAGCAACAGGCTTGGAGGGGCTCAGGCGCGTGTGCAGGGGGGGCAAGCAGGGGCATTCCCCCCGCAATCAGTGCAGGCCCAGAACTCCTCCGGGGCTGGGGCAGGGAGATGACAGCTCCTCCAGCCCCGGGGACGCAGCGGGAGATCCAGCTCCTCCGCCTGGCTGCTGCGGGAGAGCAAGCTCCACTGGCGCCGGGGCCACAGCAGGGAGAGCTGCAAGGGGCACAGAAAGTGACCCTCCAAAAGTGGCCAAATTTGTATTCCTGTTCGTGCTCCTGAAGGGGCTGGAACAGTACAGCAGTGACTGATCTCCCTCGTAGATGCAATAAACAGTCTAATCATCACAGACAATTGGCATCCCCCCACCTCTGAGAGTGCCCACCCCCAATCACAGGGATCAGTGTATTAGAGAGATGTCTGGGGATGGGAATGGAGCAATGGCCATTTTAAATCAGACCTGAGTCCATGTAGGCCGGCACCCTGGCTCTCACAGCAGGCAGCACCAGATCCTTTAGACAACTGTGCAAGAAACCCCCTTGTGGACAATAAAGGAACAGCCTGCTCCTTGGGTAAGTGTTTTGACCCCAGTAATTGGCTCGTGTCCTGAACCATGAGGTTTGAATCCCGCGCTTGGTGTTGCTTATCCTAACTAATGTACCAGGGTGCTCACTAGCCATAGGAATGGCAAGGCTGTTTTCAGACTGCTAGAAAGGAAGGATAAGCTCTTGGGGCCAGGGACTCTAGTATGTGCATGACATCCTGGCCCTATTGTAATCAATGGAAGTTTTGCCATTGACTTAAATAGGTCCAGGATCGCTCACTACAGCTGTACAGGGCACATTGGAAACACACTCCTGACTGAGCCCCTGGGTGCTGCTTAATCCAAAGAGCAGTAATAATGGACCTGAGGGGCTGAATAGCCAGCTAGGCCATAGCCCCTCCTTAGCTGTGCTAGTGGGCTGCCGGGCATGCTAGGGCAACTCCCTCATAGAACATTGGAACCCAAGGGTATGATGTAATAGTCTGACCAATAATTCCCTTCTCTTACAGCATCCACGGCTCGCCTGGGCCTTGGGGCATGTGCTCTCCCAAGCTGCTCTGCCAGTTCAGTCCCTCACGCACAGGCTCCTTGGCCTTGCAGAACTCTTCTGGATCTGGCCCTGCTCACATGCCAGCAGAGCTTAGCATTTGGTCAGCTCGATCCATTAGCCGGGTTTTGGCTGGAGCCAGGTCTTGGGCAGCTCGCCTCTAGGACCAAGGCTAAGAGGTGCTTTATGCAAGGTGTAACGTGCAGGGGCTGTGGAATACAGAACCTGAGTTTAGCTCCTCAGGTACCTGAAGGGGTGGAATCCGCTGACCTTAAAATCCTGGCAGAGCCAGAACAAACTTGTTCTTGATAATGGTGCTGATGAGCTGTTTGCAGGCGCACCTAGCGGATGACAAGGTTGCGGCCCCATTGTGCTGGTGATATGCTAACATATGAGGTGAGATTTTTGATAGTGTTTAGTGTTGGCCTGACTCAGGTCTCGTGGTTAGTCATGGCAAATCTCTCTGTCACTGCAGGCCGGTGCTGAGAGCCCCAGATAGGCCTTGCCCCAAGGGCTAGAGGGTGAGGCATACCAGGTGGGTTGAGATGCATAGGTGCTGCAACTCAGGGTGTGGGCGGTGCAGTAGCCCCCCCGGCTTGAAGCGGTTTCCATCATCTACAGGGTTGGCAATTCGGTTCAATGGCTTCAGCCTCCCCCTCCCCCCCCGCCACACACACACACACAGACACACACACATATTGTTCCAGCCCCCCGTCGAGATGGCGCAAGGGGATAATGGCAATAACATGGTGTGTGCAATTCTTGCTTGGGCTTGCAGCACGAGAGGGGGGAGCTGGGTGTTTCAAAGGTTGAGAGAGATGAGAGCCCCACCCCTATGGTCTTTTTTTAACATGAAGAGAATTGGAAGGTATAGGAGGTTGTAGCCAGCTGGCAAGTTCATTTTGAAATGGAAACAGAGAGGGGCTGAGCTGTGAGCATGTACAACCAGACCCATAGTGGATTCTGAATGAAGTGAGAGCTTTTGCTGCTCTAATCCGGCAGACTCAGGAGCCTAGTCCAAAAGGAAGAGCAGAAACTGCGTCTGCCGGCTCCGTCTTCCTCTTTAGCTCATCCCTGCTTTGTTAGTCAGACAGGAGGCTTTTTGCCTCTTGAGAAGAACCTTGAGAATATTCTGTGCATGGCCTTGGCTAGCCTGCTCTAGCTCCACTGCCAGAGCTGAGCTAAATGCTGGAATTACGGGGGGAGGGTCTCTGACCTGTGTTATACAGGGGACCAAAAGGGGCCCTCCTGCAACTATACCTATCCTAGCTCCTAGAGCTGGAAGGGACCTCAGAAAGGTCATTGAGTCCAGCCCCCTGCCTTCACCAGCAGGACCAAGTACTGATTTTGCTCAGATCTCTAAGTGGCCCCCCTCAAAGGCTGAACTTCCAAGCCTGGGTTTCGACAGGCCAATGCACAAACCGCTGAGCCATCCCTCTGCCACTACCTGGGCTTAAACATGCTGAATCTAGCCTGGGGATTTGCCCCAGTACAGCCGTCTGTGCAGCTGCACAAATACAACCGCTAGTGAAGAAGCTCAAGCTGCTATTGGCATTGGGCGAGTTTACCCTGACTTCAAGCAGAAATAAACTCCCCCATGGCAAGTAATTGCTGTGCCTGTCTACCCAGGGGTGCAGCCACATTGATGGTTGTAACCAGGGCAAATCCTTAGTCCAGACAAGGCTATCAATGAAGATGGGGTATAGACTGTTGAAAGGCAGAGAATAATCAAGCTAACACTTCCATTTTAATGAGTAGTTAGCCCAGAAACCAGGAGGCCAAGCTGGTTATTCTGATCCTCTTTTATCTTTGTTATGATTGGTGCGTAATTTGGACCACCCAGATTTACCATTCTTGAGATCTGTATTCCAAAGTGTCAAAATCCATACCTGGATTCCATCTGGGGAACAAAAATGGTCATAATTGTCTCTTCCAGCTAGCAGAGAAAGGTCTAGCAATCCAACAGCTGGAAGTTGAAACTAGACAAATTCAGACTGAAAGAAGGTGGACATTTTTAATGGTGAGAGTAATTAATCAGTAGAACAATTTACAAAGGGTTGTGGTAAATTCTCTATTACTGGCAAGTTGTAAATGAAGATTGGGTGTTTTTCTAAATGCTCTACAAGTTATTATTTTTTTTAAAAATAGATTATGAGGGTTAGAAGGGACCTCAGCTAGTCCAAGCCCCTGCTCAAAGCAGGACCAATCCCTAAATGGCCCCCTCAAGGATTGAACTCACAACCTGGGATTTAACAGGCCAATGCTCAAACCACTGAGCCATCCCTGCCCAATCTCTGGGATTGGTCTGTAGCCTGTGTGATACAGGAGGTCAGACTAGCTCAGGGGGTCTCAAACTTCATTGCACTGTGACCCCCTATTACTACATGACCCCAGCAGGGAGGACCGAAGCCTGAGCCCACTTGAACCCTGGCGCCCCAGGTGGGGGGCCAAAGCCTGAGCCCCACTGCCCTAGGCTGGGGCGGGGGTTGAAGCCCAAGGACTTCAGCCCCAACAGAGAGCCTGCAATTTGAGCCCCCCACCCTCGGGGTCTGGAGTCGACCCGGGGCAGCTGGGCTTGGGCTTTGGATTTGGCCCTGGGCCAGGGCCACAGCAAGTCTAAGCCAGTCCTGATGACCCCATTAAAATGGGGTTTGAGAACCGCTGGACTAGATGATCACAATGGTCCCTTCTGGCCTTGGAATCATTGAATTTAGGGGAGTCAGACCCCTCCGTTGAAAAAATCTCACCCCAAATTCTTTAGACTCCCTGGCTCGAGCCACCCTCTGTCACCTTCCCAACTCCATATTAATTTTAAAAAGTCACTCAGCCCACTCAAACGGTTTTTCCTTGTTAAGTGAGAAAATTGCACCTCCCTCATCGGGGCGGGTGTATTACTGAGAAGTTAGCACCTTGCTCTGGGACTCTGGAGAGCTGGCTTCTATTCCTGGTTCTGCCATTGGCCTGCTGAGTGACCTTGGGCAAATCACTTCATGTATTTGTGCCTCAGTTTCCCCCTCTGTAAAATGAGGGCAATACTACTCATCTTTCTTTGTAAAGTATCAGAGGAGTAGCCGTGTTAGTCTGGTTCTGTAGAAGCAGCAAAGAATCCTGTGGCACCTTATAGACTAACAGTCTGTTAGTCTATAAGGTGCCACAGGATTCTTTGCTGCTTCTTTCTTTGTAAAGCTCTTTGAGAGATACTGATGAAAAGCTCTATGCAGGAGCTGGGTGGTATTATTATTCCCTCTCTTAGAGCTTTGCAAGTGATGGATCACACTGACTACATGACTGATGCTGTCTTCTGATGGGCTCCTGCCTGGTTTAGATCTACCAATCCAGAGGTGACAGGCAGTGTGATCTAGTGGGTAGGGCATAGGCCTGCAGTTCAGGAAATCTAGGATCCATTCCAAGCTCTACCACTGACCTGCATTGTGACCTTGGTCAAGTCATCTCTCTTTCTTCTCACTCTGTTCAGATTTTAAGCTGTTTTGGACAGGGGCTGTCTCTTGTGTCTGTGTAGCACCCTGTACAATGGGGTCTTGCTTTCAGGTGGGATCTCTAGCTGATACAGTAACATAAATGAATAATAGGTGCTTCTGGGGAATTTAAGCAAAAATCTTGAACTCCAAATTGATGCAGGTGGTTCACTCTTTATTCTGTGGCATCCTCCCCTGGGGACACTTGGGCTAACTCACACAGGAGTTTTGCAATAATTGGTGATAATTTCTGGGATTTTAAAAATAATTTTTCTGCCAAACCAGTGTCCACTCTCACTCCCCACATAGAGTGACGGCTTTTGGAGCTGATCTTAGAATCTCTGACTCCTGTTCATATGTCTTTGATATTCAGAAAGAAAACAGGAAAGATCCTCTGGGCAAAGACTTTTCTAGGCAATGTAGCAGATTTTAAAGTTATGCATCAAAGCTTAATTAATGGATTAAACCACAAAACTCCCATTGAACTTGGTGAGATTAGTGTGGCTAAATCCTCGAAGTGGCTTTGGGAATAACACAATCCAGCGCATGTACCAGCTCAATGGAGTTTTTACAGCAAGTAGCATCTGCCTGTGGCAGGGGACTTTTTGGTATCTATTATTAATTATTAGTAATTACAATAATACCTAGTAACCCCAACTGAGGTCAGGGTCCCATTGCACTAGGTAGTGTATAAATGCAGAGAGAGACAATCCTTGCCACAAAGAGTTGACAAAAAGACTTTTCCAAGGTCACTCAGTGGTAAAACCATGGTTAGCATCTAGGTCTGCTAACTCACCCCAGGGCAGTAACCATTAGGCCATGCTGCCTGCTAACTCTTCAGATTGAAGATAGTGCCTCAAGCGGAGCCTGGGGACAAAACGTGATCCCCACTTTAGTGTGGGGCCTGCCAGTTGAGCTCCCCTGACAAGGCCCCTCCACCAACAGCTGCCTTTGTTTTTTTCTTGCTGCTAACAGTCCTTTTGTCCATGTAGAGTGGAGCATCCCACAGTACAGCTGTTTGAGCTGCATGCACACGTTTCCCACGTGCACAGGGTGGGGTTTTGCGCACACCCTGATGAGTTGCAGCTAGTGCAGGCACAGTTAGCTGCGAGAACTCACTCCACCCTGGGAGCTGCTGCTTGACCACGTCCTGCTCATTGACATTTAAATCAGATCTATGAAACATACATGCTGGACCCACTGGACACCCCCAGCAATGGTACAACCCAGCCGTGTGCTGGGGCTGTGCACTCAGGCTCAAAGAAACCCAAACAAGTCGGAGTATCTTCGTATTTGTACATATGGGCTCCATTGTTTGTTTTACTCACACCGCCTTTTCGAAGGCCAAAGCCAAGTGAGCTCCAGTCTTCTCATGGCCACATCCAGGAGCTGAAATAGCACAAGTTCAGCCCTTGCCTCATTTGGTCTAGTTGAGACATTACAAAATCCAGTGAAAGAAGTGAACACAAAGCTAATGAGTGAGAAGAAAGCGCAGCCTAGTGGATCTGGCACTAGACTAGGAAACATGGGTTCTCTTCCTGGCTAAACTCTCTGGGGTATGGACTCTCTCTGTGTTTGTACAACAGGGGCGGCTCTAGACATTTCGCCACCCCAAGCACGGCAGCATGCCATGGGGGGCGCTCTGCCGGTCGCCGGTCCCACGGCTCCGGTGGACCCTCCACAGGCACGCCTGCAGGAGGTCCACTGGAGCCGCGGGACCAGCGGACCCTCCGCAGGCATGAAGGCTGTCTGCCTTCCGCCCTCCCGGCGACCGGCAGAGTGCCCCCCGCGGCATGCCACCCCAAGCGCGCGCTTGGCGTGCTGGGGCCTGGAGCCACCCCTGTTGTACAATAACTAGCACAGTGGGGCCCAAAAGGATAGTAATACAAATGATTAATAATAGATACCAAATGCCTCACACAGATGCTACTTACTGTGAAATCCCCATGGATCTGGTACATGCACTGGACTGTGTTATCCCATGGGTGGTAATAGTTTAGGTAAAATGATTCCTAGCTGCCATCATTTCTTTGCTAGGAGAACGAGTCTTGTGGATAAGGGAGAAGCAGTGGATGTGGTATACCTAGACTTTAGTTACGGTCTTGCATGATATTCTTATCAATAAACTAGGCAAATACAATTTAGATGGGGCTACTATAAGGTGGGTGCATAACTGGCTGGATAACCGTACTCAGAGAGTAGTTATTAATGGTTCCCAATCCTGCTGGAAAGGTATAACGAGTGGGGTTCCGCAGGGGTCTGTTTTGGGACCGGGTCTGTTCAATATCTTCATCAACGACTTAGACATTGGCATAGAAAGTACGCTTATTAAGTTTGCAGATGATACCAAACTGGGAGGGACTGCAACTGCTTTGGAGGATAGGGTCATAATTCAAAATGATCTGGACAAATTGGAGAAATGGTCTGAGGTAAACAGGATGAAGTTTAATAAAGACAAATGCAAAGTGCTCCACTTAGGAAGGAACAATCAGTTTCACACATACAGAATGGGAAGAGACTGTCTAGGAAGGAGTATGGCAGAAAGGGATCTAGGGGTTATAGTGGACCACAAGCTAAATATGAGTCAACAGTGTGATGCTGTTGCAAAAAAAGCAAACGTGATTCTGGGATGCATTAACAGGTGTGTTGTGAGCAAGACATGAGAGGTCATTCTTCCTCTCTACTCTGTACTGGTTAGGCCTCAACTGGAGTATTGTGTCCAGTTCTGGGCACCGCATTTCAAGAAAGATGTGGAGAAATTGGAGAGGGTCCAGAGAAGAGCAACAAGAATGATTAAAGGTCTTGAGAACATGACCTATGAAGGAAGGCTGAAAGAATTGGGTTTGTTTAGTTTGGAAAAGAGAAGACTGAGAGGGGACATGATAGCAGTTTTCAGGTATCTAAAAGGGTGTCATAAGGAGGAGGGAGAAAACTTGTTCATCTTAGCCTCTAAGGATAGAACAAGAAGCAACGGGCTTAAACTGCAGCAAGGGAGATTTAGGACATTAGGAAAAAGTTCCTAACTGTCAGGGTGGTTAAACACTGGAATAAATTGCCTAGGGAGGTTGTGGAATCTCCATCTCTGGAGATATTTAAGAGTAGGTTAGATAAATGTCTATCCGGGATGGTCTAGACAGTATTTGGTCCTGCCATGAGGGCCGGGGACTGGACTCGATGACCTCTCGAGGTCCCTTCCAGTCCTAGAATCTATGAATAAATCTGTGCATCCTCTGTTCTATAATATTTGCTTTTTGTGGGGCAGGTTGTGGCAAAGGGGCGAGGCCTGAGTTGATTGCACATTTGTAACACCTGCCATCTTGACATGTACACTGGAGAATAAACCAGAAACCTCCAGAGCTTAAAACACCAGGGCTCCGGAACTGACTCCTAGCCTGTACTGCACAGGCACACGGGGGGGCTGCAGTGCACCCTCGCCTGGGGTTACGCGTCTGCTCCGCAATCAGCACTTGCATCACCTTCCCTGGGACACGACATCACATCCAGATTCATCCCGCCCTCAGCTGTGTGCTGTGGCTGCCATCAAAGGTGAAGCTGCAACAACCAGCCAGATTGGGCTTGTGCTCTGTTTTTCTGCTTTGGGAGGGCAAATGGAGCCCTAACCATAAGTTTTATGGTGGATAAGTTTTTTTCCTTAGAAATATCAGCAGTGTTCACTGAAGCCTTCCTTCTTTTGCTGAAGAACTTGTCGGGTGACTCAGAAATGCCAGTTGGTAGCTTTTCCCGCCTTTAGCTAAAGGAAATACATGCTTAGATCTTAGCAAAAGTACAAAGAAAGTGAAAGCTGATTCATCGAGGGGAGAGTCATTTTCATTCAGACTGTTTAATGACCTGTTTCACTCAAACACTCAGGAGGGAAACTGGCTGCTGTCAGAATCCTACCATCTCTCCAGTCATCCATAGAGCCTTCTGGGGTAGGAAAGAGCTGAATTTCTAATACAAAGGGGGAAAGAACCAAGACGAGAAAATAAACATTAAAACCCCCTATCTTTCACATTGAATATGCACCTAGCACAGAAATAATTAATAGTGATATCAGAGCTCATCTAGCACTTTGCATCAGCCGCGCTCAAAGTGCTTTACAAAAGAGGCCATGCTCCCACTGGACAGACGGGAAAACTGAGACACAGAGAGAAAAGTGACTTGAGGAGGGAGCCTTGATCCCTGACTTGGATCTCTCAGTGCTACTGCAATAATCAAACTTTACAGGCCTTCTTTTGCTGTAATAAAGAAGCAAATTCACCTTTAAGGCCAATGAGTGATCCAGCAGGATGTCAGGGGGCAGGCACTGTCCCTTTATGCTTTTTTAAAGGTGCTCCCCTAGCTGATGAGCACTAGCCATGACCTGAGTAACTATCTCACAGACAGCTACCTGGGCCTCCTCACTGCAGCTCAGGGTATGGCTACACTTACGGTTTGCAGCGCTGGTAGTTTGCAGCGCTGGTCATCCAGCTGTGCAGGGCCAGCGCTGGTGTGTGGCCACACTCACAGCTACCAGCGCTGGTGTGTGGCCACATTTGCAGCGCTGTTGGGAGTGATGCATTATGGGCAGCTATCCCAGCGTTCAAGTGGCCACAACGTGCTTTTCAAAAGAGGGGGGTGGAGTGGGGTCTAGTGTGACAGGGAGCGGGGGGAAAGAGAAAGGGGATTTTTGGAGCCAACACTGTGTGTTTAGCTTCCTGCATTGAAAAATCAGAACATGTTTCTGACCCCTTAGTCTTAACTCTTAATTGCAAACAGCCTGCCTCCAACACGGACTCCCCGCGGTGTACTGTGACAGGGAGCGGGGAAGAGAGAGATTGGAAAAATCACAAAATGTTTGCGAACCCTGCATCCAACGCTGTTTCCCCTGCCTCTCATTTGATCGTTCACAGCCAGGTACAGATAGCTCCTGTTTGCTGTGATCAGTGTTTGTTTTTTTAGATAAGCAGTTCAACGGAGCTCCTCCGTTCTGTTTCATTCACTCTCCCTGCCTGCCTCTCATTTGATTGTTTACAGCCAGGTACAGATGATCACAGCAAACAGGAGCTCTGTTTGTTCGGAGCTCCGATCGGAGCTCGTTCACAACAAAACAAAGAGAGGCTGCATAACAAAACAAAGAGAGTAATTTATAAAAGCATTCTGGGATACACCTTATACCCTGGAGGCCAATCACAACGCTGGTGTGTGGCCACACTTGAACAGCGCTGCAGCACCAGCACTGGAATCCTTATTCCCCATGCCGAGTGAGGTATACGGCCAGCGCTGCAGCCAGGGAGTTGCAGCACTGGAAGTGCCCTGTAGGTGTGGCCACTTACTAATTGCAGCGCTGGTGGAGGCTTTCCAGCGCTGCAACTCGCCAGTGTAGCCATACCCTCAGAGTGCCGGTATCAGAGGCATTCAGCTCTGAATCAACTTCAGAATAATGTGCTGTTGGAAAGACTTGAGGGAGTTACCTGCATATCAAGGACATTCTTGTATTCTCTATAATATCCCTCGCTGAGGCGGTGAATGACTCCATAAAACATTACAAGGTTCACAGGCCACAGAATGTTTGCTTAAATCTTTGCCATGCCATTTTTATACATCATCCTATAGACATGCAGTTTAAGCATTTGTACAATGGCATTAACCCCTGCCTGACCTCTCTCTCTCTCTCTCTCTCTCTCTCTCTTTCTTTTTAATTTTATTTGATGTTCTAATATTCCTCTGCTGACATGGATCAGACCTGCCTGGGAACAAGGTAATGTGCTTATGTGTATATAACTTCTATGTTTTCTCATAGGACGGGGCACTTTGGAACAGAACC
This sequence comes from Mauremys mutica, assembly GCF_020497125.1. Taxonomy (NCBI): domain Eukaryota; kingdom Metazoa; phylum Chordata; order Testudines; family Geoemydidae; genus Mauremys; species Mauremys mutica. Next base: position 32,363,090 of record NC_059087.1, on the reverse strand, counting down.
ACTGAGTCCAGTATCACGTTCCCTTGCCACATCTGGTTTAGAAATCCTCTTAACACAATGTACCTGTGAGACTCATTGCCACAGGAAGTTATTGAGGTTAAGAACATAGCAGGAGTCAAATAGGGACTGGATATCTATGTGGATAACACCACCATCCAGAGTTACAATAGTAAGATTTCTTTTAAAATTCCATGAGTTTTAGAGTTTGCAAATTCTTTGGAGCCTGGACTGTCTTTTTGTTTGTACAGTGCCTAGCACAAGAGGGTCATGGTCCTTGAGTGGGGCCCCTAGGCACTAGCACAATAATAATAATAATCCTCATGCTTCACGGCATAAGCCAATCGCTAACTAAAGGGGTCAGGAGGAAACTTTCCCTGGGGGAAAGATTATCCCATGTGTGGCTACTACAGGGTTTCTTGCATCTTCCAGTGGGGGATCTGGTACTGGCCCACTCTGTGCCTCAGTTTCCCCATCTTTAAAATGGGGATAATGACACTGATGACCTTTGTAAAGCACTTTGAGATCTGATGAAAAGTGCTGCATAAGAGCTAGGTGTTATTATTTAGCAATTCCTATTTTGTCTGAGAGCAGCCAATCCAAAATGCTTCAGACAAAGCCATACAAATCTAATGATTCACCTTGTTGTGTCGTACTAAACAGGGTGTAGGAGGGAAAGATCTTCCTGACCCCAGTTAGTGATTCACTTACATAAAGACTGAGGCTGGGAAGCATGAGGGTCTTGTGGTTAGGGCATTGCAACAGCCCTCTCAAGATCTGGATTAAATTCCTAGTTCCACAGTAGACATCCTATGTGATGCTGGGCAAGTCACTCAGAGGATAATAACTCTGTCTCATAAGCTTAGCCTACTTATTACAACTGCAGATGCTCTTTTTTTATTCATATCCATGTCCAGCCTTTTTATGAGTCATGCCAAACTGGCTGCCACCACACTATCTGGTGGCAGTGAGTTCCACAGGCTAAACGAGGTTTATGTCGAAATCTATTTCCATGTATCCATCTAGCTGTTAGCACCCCCTTAGCACAGGCCAGGGCCTTTCAGCTCTAGCCACTCACTGCAGCCATCCTGACAATAGGAAGCTGAGGCCAAATTTCAGCTCCACATCCTTCCTGTCTAACACAAAAACCCGCATTAATTTCTGTGTTAAAATTAAAACTCTATGTAACAATATATGCAAATTAAGTGTGGTCCTCGCAGTCAGTCCTGCAAAGTTATGCAGCACTGGTAATTGGGACTTACTTCACCCTTCAGTGAAATGCAGCCTCCTCTGGGACAGGTTGTGACGGCTGTGCAACAGCATAATATTGCGCAGAAGGGCAGCTCATCAGGGCAAGGCAGGAACCCAAATAAAGCCCAAACTAGTGCTATTTGGGGAAACCCAAATGTCTCAGCATTTGTGTTGTATGTTTCACTGCAATTTGGATGCCTTAGGGGGCCAGATAACTCAGGGTCAGCTCTTCCCATAGGATTTCCACTGTCCAGGAATAGCAATACAGAGGGAGGATCAGACCTTGGGTTATTTCAGACCCATGTATATGGCTCCCTGGAGCATTACAAAGCCAGTGAGAAATGTAAACACAAATACTTTGGCTACAAAGACTCAACCAAGTGCCCAGCACTACCAGACAATAGTTTAAGCCAGGAAGTGAAGAAGAATTCCTGCAGAATTGAACAGGGAGAATGTAGGGAGGTGGGACCCAAACTGAAATGGAGCAAGAACACCATCGCCTTTCCTGCTCAGTGCCAGGGCTCTTCAATGACTCTGAGTGGCCAGGGTTTCGGTTTTACATTTCACTAAGGAATTGGCATTTCCTTCTGTGACAGGTTCGGTCCCAGAGATCCCCTTGGGACTGTCACCTGATGTGCTGAAACTATTTCTGAGCCCGTTTTCCTTGCCAGCTTGGGACTCCAGAACCCACCTTGTTGAGCCAGACATGCTAGTCTGCTGCAACACAGATTCAGGGTCTGGGCCACACCCCCAAAGCTACAGACTTTAACCAAAAATAGCACAGCAGGTTACCTGTCTCCAGCACCCAGACACCCAGTCCCCAATGGGATCCAAACCCCAAATAAATCCGTTTTACTCTGTATAAAACTTATAGGGGAAACTCATAAGAACATAAGAACAGCCATACTGGGTCAGACCAAAGGTCCATCCAGCCCAGTATCCTGTCTGCCGCCAGTGGCCAATGCCAGGTGCCCCAGAGGGAGTGAACCTAACAGGCAATGATCAAGTGATCTCTCTGCTGCCATCCATCTCCACGCTCTGACACACAGAGGCTAGGGACACCATTCCTTACCCATCCTGGCTAATAGCCATTAATGGACTTAACCTCCATGAATTTATCCAGTTCTCTTTTAAACCCTGTTATAGTCCCAGCCTTCACAACCTCCTCAGGCAAAGAGTTCCACAGGTTGACTGTGCGCTGCGTGAAGAAGAACTTCCTTTTATTTGTTTTAAACCTGCTGCCCATTCATTTCATTTGGTGACCCCTAGTTCTTGTATTATGGGAACAAGTAAATAACTTTTCCTTATTCACTTTCTCCACATCACTCATGATTTTATATACCTCTGTCATATCCCCCCTTAGTCTCCTCTTTTCCTTGTCCACCCTCTATAACATTGATAGAGAGAGATGCACAGCTGTTTGCTCCCCCAGGTATTAATCACTTACTCTGGGTCTATTAATAAACAAAAGTGATTTTATTAAGTATAAAATGTAGGATTTAAGTGGTTTCAAGTAATAACAGACAGAACAAAGTAAATTGCCAAACAAAATAAAGCAAAAACATGCAAGTCTAAGCCTAATACATTACTAAACTGATTACAGGTAATATCTCACCCTCAGAGATGTGCCAATAAGCTTATTTTATAAATTATTTTATAAATTTCTAGTCTGGGTCCAATCTTTTCCCCGGGTACAGTCCGTGCTAGTTCCAGCAGGCATCCCAGGTGGTAAGCAGGGGCTCTCCCATGACTGGCAGCCCCCTTGGTCCTGTTCCACCCCCTTTTTATAGCTTTGTCTCTCTGGGTCCCCACCCCTCCTTCTAAATGGAAAAGCACCAGATTTAAGATGGATTTTGTTATCAGGTAACATGGTCACATGTCCTGGGAGACCCCAGCCTCCATTCTTCCTGGGCTGGCCTGCACATACACAGGAAGGTTTGCAAGTAAACAGAGCCATTTACAGTTCATTGATTCTGAAGCACCCTTAATTGCTTCCATGTAATATGTTTACATCAGTAATATAAGTTTATATCTTATTCTCCTAACTCCAGACATAGAAATAATACATGCAAACAAATAGGATGAACACACTCAGTAGAGTATAAGCTTTGTAATGATACCTTACAAGAAATCTTTTGCATAAAGCATATTCTAGTTACATCATTTTCCCATTTATAAGCATATTTTCATAAAGCATATGGAGTGCATCACACCTCCCATCATAGCGCCCACTAGTGCCTTGCTGAGGCATTGGCTCAATTGGATGACACAGTTGGAGGCAGCTCCCTTCAGTCATTACTCAGGGAGGAGAGTGCCCCCTGCTGCATAGCAGCCCCTAGCACTGCACAGGGGCATTGGAATTAGTGAGGACTCAGAGTAGATGGCGCCCCCTTCTGAATTAACCATGCCGCTGCCTGCAGTACAGGCACCCTAGCACCTACTTAGGCATTGGGGTCGACATGGATTCAGAAGGGAGAGTGCCCCCTACTGAGTCACCCGCTCTGCTCCCTGCGGCACAGTGCCCAATAGCACTCTGCTGGGCATTGGTTCAGTACTGACCCAGATGGATGAGCTTGCTGCATTGAGACACAAGCATTGCCTGACTGTTCCTTGGAGCTCTCCTGCCCAGGGACTTGAACATGTTCAGCCTGCTGGTGTGAACAAGATATAAACTTGTTAGAACTGCTTCCGGGCTTGAGCACGGCTTTAAAAAATGACTTTAACCCAGCTATGCCCTGTCTGCACCTTACAGCACAGCTGTGTTCAAGGGCAATTGTGCTTCTGACGTCATTGGGGCTGTATCACTGGCCACCAGCTGAGGAGCCAGCCCTGTGTGTTCAGACAGTGTCCACACGGCAAAAGGGGCCGAAGTGGGAATTGGAGAGGAGGCGATTTCAGCATAATTCCAGCATTGCAGCTGGAAAATAAACTGCATCTTCCAGAGCAGGCTTAGCAGCCAACCTGCAAGGGAGCATCCCGGGGACGATGGCTCTTGCGTTTGTGGCAGTGCTAATATAATAAAATCAACCCCCCTTGAACCAAATGCAGGGTCTGAGTCCATAACCTACAGAACTAGAAGCATGAGCTGTTGCTACCAGAACTAAAGGGTTAACGCTCTTCACTAGCAGCAGGGCTAGTGGAAATGTTTCCATCAAAACTATTTTCTGCCAGGAAATTGGGTTTTCAGCCTAATGAAGATTTTGAATGAAAAGCGTTTCTGTCGGTAAAAAGTATCAGAGGGGTAGCCGTGTTAGTCTGGTTCTGTAGAAGCAGCAAAGAATCCTGTGGCACCTTATAGACTAACAGACTATAAGGTGCCACAGGATTCTTTGCTGCTTCTGTCGGTAAAAGACATTCAAACCCCCAATGCCTGGGACCAGAACCACTTTCCTGTGCAGCAAGGAGCCAGCCCTGACCCCCTAACAGCATGGCTAGTTTCCATGTCCAGAGGCTATTGTCACACAGGAATGTGCAGTGAAGTGACCCGGGACAGCCCTACACCAGCACAGCACGGAACAGCTCATTCACGAGCACACTTCAGCACTTGAGCTGGCAGAGAATTCCCAATTGATTGCACCATGTTAGAGACCATGACACCCAGCTGAGCAGTTACAATTCCATCCCTTTCTCTCTCCCCCCTCCCTGATTCATGTAAATGTCTATTTTGTAACATCCCCACCCACTTAAATACTTTCCTGGCCAGCATGACCTTTGGTTTCATTCAGGATTAGCTCGAACCCTTGCTATTTTCTAAATGAGACAGACCCGGTGCTCTACCTATGCATTACACTGCATCTGAAACGATGAAAAGCAACTCTTGGGGGGAAACCCCCAGCAGGGGAGGTGGGAGGTGAAAGTACTCTAAGGAAGAAGACTCACCCTCAGGAAACTGCAGCACTTTTCCCTGGGTGAGTCGCAGTATTGTCCTATGAACGTAGGCAGAATTTTTTTTCAGGAGTCAGTTTGCAAATTCATGGGTTTTCCTTTAATCAACCCCTCTCTCTGCTTCAAACAATTCCAGAATGAAGTATTCAGTAAAACCACAGCATGATGACCTCAACATTATCACAAAAAGTTACTTAGAAATAACCATTCACTGTTTCCAAACCGATTGCTACTTCCTGATTGTTAGTTTGAATGAATCTGCCTAACTTCTCCCCCCCCACCTCTTTCTTACAGACCGTATATAAACCAGTGAAATCCCCCAGTATGAACATGAATTTCTGAAAACTCCTTCTGTCAACATCAATCTCTCTTAAGTTGCTCCTGGGATACAGCTCAAAATGAAGTTCATTCCAGCAGGTAAAACCATCTTTGTCAATCCTATTTGATTTTTTTTTAACTTGGCTGATTTTGAAGCAATCAGTCACACCTTTTGTCTGAGGCTCTTCTGTTTGGCGCAAAGAGAAACCCTTAAGAAACTTTTTCCCTAGTCTTAGCATCTCTGAGAATTGGCAGTAAAAAGCAAACATGCCTCTCTGGCATATTTCCACAAACATCTGGAAATTTATACCACTCTAAATCTTCCAAAGGGTTTTTGAATTCTTTTGGGTCTCTCGCTGCTGAGAAACACTGATAACTATTGTTTAATTAGATTTTTGAAAAAAATCAGAGAAATAAGGAAGTTGCCAATTGCAAAATGTTTTTGGATTGAAAAGATCAGAGTAGAGCTTATCTAAAGGATAGGCACTGAAGCCAGAATGTTGTTCTCGTGGCCTGAGTACAAGTCATGTCTATGTGAAATGTTGTAGGGTAGATTGCGCTATGCAAACTAGTGCAATAGGAAGAAAAGAGTTTTAAGGGTTTTAAGCAGAGCAGGCAGCATGGCCCACTGGCTGGTGCACTTGGCTGTGACTCAGGAGCGCTGGCTTCTGGTCCCAGCCCTGCCACTGGCCTCATGAGTGCCCTTGGACAAATCACTGTGCCTAAGTTTCCCTCTCTGTGAAATGGGGATAATGGTAGTGAGTGCCGCCTTAAAGCACATCGAGATCTAGTGAGAATGAAGCTACAGAAGAGCAAGGTATTACTGAGACCCTGGACTAGAGAAGCTGAATGAGATTGCAAAATAATATTAATTTAGTGGTGAATGTCACAAGCCACCTCAGCACTGCTGGGCTCTCTGACAGTCCCAGAGCTGAAATATGCATGGGAGAAAACTGCATAGTCCTGGCCCACACCAGACCATGTTCCTCCCTACTGAGAGTTTAATTACATCAGGGAGGGCATTGGCTGTGTCCTTTGCTTTCCATCCTCCTTTGCTTTTCCTGAAAATGCCCTTGTCCCAAACATGAGCACTGCTATGTGAGTGATTGCAACACAGAAGGGAAGTCCTGTCAGTTGCAATGTACAAATTAGGGCACGGATGCTGCTGCAGCGAGTGTAAATAAAGTAATTATCGTATGACTTGTGACCTGCAGCGATTCCGAGGTTCTGACAAGTGTGGACAACTTCAGAGTTTGTCAGATCCCAAGAACTATGTGTTTTTTCAGCAGCTGCATTGTGACATTGCCTGTTGAGCTGGCTGTCTCTAGGCCCAATCAGCAGAGGTTGAGTTGAGTATGTTCTACCTTGCACAGGATCAGGCCCTTAAGATACTATGCTCCATAGAAGCGGAATAGTGTAATTTTTCTCCCTCGCTGTGCAGTTTATAGTACGGAACTGCGGGAGTCATGATCCCAAGTTCTAGCTGTCCAGATCTGTACAGTATTCTCAACTCTGCCACTGGTGACCTTGGTTGTGTCACTCTGTGACTCAGTTTCCCCATCTGTGAAATGGGGATGATAAGGTTTACCTGTCTTTGTAAAGGGCTTTGGGATCCTTGGATGAAAAGCACCATGTAAGTGCCAAGGATTATTATTCATAATAATAATTCATAACAGCACCATTACCACTATGTGATACTATTCCCAAACGGCAGCATATTAATCTCTGGGCTCTATGGGAGAACAAGCAGGAACGTCCAGGGGTTGAACCAGAGAGGGAAAGGAGACACAGTTCATCTTGCATAACATCGTTTGACCTGCTCTGTTCCTCTGTGACACAGGGCTTTGGTCACCTGGCAGCCTGTCCCGCTTGGGGCTGTGCTGAATTTGGTGCTGGTACCCCAGGCAGTGAGGGGGGGGGTGATAGTTGAAGTCTCAGCCCAAAGGCGATGGGTCATCCAAAATTATCCTGAACCCCCCGCCTCAGCCTGGTAATATCATCAGATGCAAGATTAGGCTTCTGCTATTATTAGCTTTTCATATTACAATAATGACATATTACAGCCCCATTGTGCTAGTCTCTGTCCCAAAGACCTCACAGTCTAAACAGACAAGAGGGACAGAGGAAACTGAGGCATGGAGAGTGACAGTGACTTGCCCTAGGTCACCCTGAGGCGGAGGTAGGTTTAGAAACCACGGGTGAGATCCTGGAGACATCGATAACAAAACCCCTGTTGATGTCCCTAGGGCCAGGCTGTCACCCCTGGTTTCCAATCCCGCTAGACAACACTGACTCCTGTGAGTGCAACTGTGAGCCTGGGATTTTGACACATGGCTGCAGGCATTGATGCCTGTCTGCATCCACTCCCATGATGGGGCTGCGTCTCATGCAAGATGGCTAACCTGCGAGGGAGAGGTGGGATCTTTGCCTATGGGGCCACACCAGAGGAGGGGAACCCGAATCAGTGCACAGTGAGAGACAGGTCAGCAGGCAGTGATGCAGCACACAGCTGACTGCGGATCACCAGCAGGCCACCTCCCAGGTGGGGAGGATCAGGAACTCAGGAGAAGACAAGAGCTCACCTTGATGTGGAGAGGGGTAGAAAGAAGACTCTGCTTGAAGAATAAGAGCACCATTTCTTTAAATGTGTAGCAGGCAGCCAGGCTGGGGCAGAAACTCTACAGTGAATCAGAGAGAGAGAGAAGCTTTAGGGATAATGCCAACCTCCTAAGTCTACTAAATCTCCTTGTTCAGTTTTAGAAGAGAACAACTGGCTCTGTGATTCTTTACTATTGTCTTAGGACAGGTGCTGGGGGAAATCACTACCCCACTCAGACTGAGCCTGGCCCCAGTTCTGTGCATATCAGCAGTTTCTCCTATGAGGCAGACAAACCAGCATCTGTTCAGGAATGCTCACTGGTCTAGGGGGGTTCTTTAATAACTCCTAGCATGAGTAGATGGCAAAGCCGATAGTATCATTATCCCCACTTCATAGAAGGGGCAATTGAGAAACTTGTCCATGGTCACCCGGTGGATAAGGGGTGGAGCGGGGAATAGAACTAATGTATCCTGAGTCTTACGCCACAGTGCTAGCTACTAGACCACCCTGCATTTGAGATGACCCCCTTGGAGACACCTCAGTTGGCCACTATTGAAACTTTGATTGATGTCAACAACATGAGCCCGGAGAATGGGCACAAAACCCACACCCAGCCCTACTCCCTGCTTTGCATGCTTGACTAAATCTGACAGGTAGTCACGGACAGTTGTGCAACCTGAGAACACAAAAAGCTCCCAGAGGAAAGAAAAACCCAGGGGAATTCCTGCTCCATTGCAGGGCAGTGCTGAGCCAGGGGGCAGTGCTCAGAGGGTGCTGGAGGATGCAGACAGCAGAGCACTGGGGGTTGGGGAGACATGGGGAAATGGGAATTTTCTTCTTAGCCACACTGGTAGAAGTGAGAGGAGAATATGGCCCTTAGGACAAACTCCAGCCCCTATCTACAGGAGCTCCAGCGGATACGTGGGCATGGGGGAGCAAAGGGAAACTGGATGCGAGCAGGATGGTTCAGGGCAGGTAGGACATTGCCTCTGCTTTATCAAAGAGCAGCACATGTGCCTCAGTCCTGGTGCTAGCTGGCCTGGGGGATGGAAATGTTCTTGGTCCTAGAGATCAGCTGCTTCAGCCCAGGCAATAGCTGGTTCCCTTCCCAGTGATTTGACCCCCTAGAGAGATCCTGCCCAGAGGCAATGGGGGAGAGTCTCTTCTGATCCTTCTTTCCCTCCAGCACTGGCAAGATCAGGAGCTATTAGTGACTGAGGCGGTCCAGTCCCAGTGACACTGGAAGCTTTCCCGGGGGAGATCTCAGAGCTTTCATCTGGCTGGGTGGGCACTGGACTCTGAAGTGAATGGCTCTGATGGCTGGTTCCCCGTGGCATCATCTCACCGCTCCCACTTTCCTCTGTGCACAGGTGTTGTCCCCTTGCTGTTGATGATCCACTGCAGATTGGTGGTTGGCAAGGCACTGCCAGTGAACACCCCCAGCCCCATGTGTGAAAACATGCACGTGTGCAAACCCAACGTGGCTGAGCAGACCCGGAAGCTAGTGGTGCTGCTCAATGCGACGGCTCAGGATCTCTTCAGCATCTATGTAAGTTCCCATTGGAGCCTCAGCTCCTCCTAAATTAAAACTGTGTGAGCTACTCAGGCAGGAGACAGGTCTGTCCTATTTGGTCATCCCCAAGGACATTGCATCGGGCAAGCGGAACGTGCTTATTGCTAGAACCCCATGGGAAGAATTTACATAAAACTGGCAGGTGTTTGCTTGACCTGTGCAGGATCTCGGGGATGAGCCATGGATGTCAGCTGGGGATGCGGGTGCTCAGCACCTCTGAAAATCAGACCCTGTCCCAGATTTTTCCATCACAAATATAGGACGGGCAATGGAGTGCTGGCCTGCAGGGAGGAGTGGGGATTAGTGGGCTAGATTTTCAGGAGTGGAGTGCTGAGTTTAGATGCCAGCCTCAGCTGGGGAAAGCCATTGGTGGGTCACCTTCCAGCCCTTGGGGGGTTACATTTCTATCACCCCTCCCCACTGCACAGTTCGGCACAACGAATGGCTCCTGCTGTCCCTGTCCCAGCTGTGGACGGAGCAGGAGGGACTGCGAAGCAGGACCAAAGTGCACTGGTAGGTGAGTTATTGGTGCAGTCGGGGGATGGCAGAGAAGAAGGACGGGCCAGTGGATTGGGCATGAGCCCAGACTTAGGAGACCTGCACACTAATGCCTGTTCCCCACAGCTGGCCCACGTGACCTTGGGCAAAGGGCTCCAGCTTGGGTTTTCCACCCACATGATGGATTGGGTATTAGCCCTGTAAATCCTTTGCAGACTGCCAGATGCTCAGGTGCTTTGGCCCGGGGAGACAGAGAAGAACCTCGCAAGAGGTGCCTCAGCTCTTACAGGGGTTCAACAGTCCTGAGTCAGGCCCTTGTTTACTGAGGTTTCGGAGCCTTTCAGGCACAACTGGGCCAAGTTTTCAAGCATTTGTGCACAGCTAGGAGGGCTAGAAACCTCGTTTAACGAGAGCTGAGATTCTCGCAGGGCTCCAGGGGCAGGGCTTTAAAACCTACCCTGCAGCATGAGACGTGTGATAAAACAGTGAGCCGGGAGGGCTGAAGGTGGGGCAGTGTGTGCGAGGGGCTGTGTGACTGAGATTCCCTAGTCATTTTCCCCCCTCCCGCCTCCCCCAGCTGGACTGCCAAGGCGACCCATTCAGCAGCCACCTGGATGAACTCTGCAATGCCAACGGAACCAACTTCCCTGACTTCCATGTGAACCGAACCAGCCATAAGAAGGAGATCATGGTGGCCTTATACAAGGTCTTTGCCTTCCTGAACGCCTCGCTGGGCAACATCACCAGGGACCAGGAGGAGCTTAACCCCACGGCCAAGGAGCTACTGGAGCGGCTCCACAACACCACCAAGACCACGCGGGGCCTGATCTCCAACCTGACCTGCCTGCTGTGCACCAACTACAAGGTCTCCCAGGTGGACGTTACCTACGGCAAGAGCAGTAAGGGCATGAACGTCTTCAAGAAGAAGCAGCAGGGCTGCCAGGTGCTGAGGAGGTACGTGCAGGTCATCTCCCAGGCAGCACAGGTCCTGCTACCTCACCTCTCGCAGGCGTGAGCTGCCAGACAAATGGACCCTGCCACTCCCCCAGGGCCTGCTGAGCCTGACTGCGGAGGGATCAGTGCAGCACAGCTGAGGTGAGCGGGGATCTGAGTCAGGGGCATCTGAGAGGGCATATGACAACCAGCTACAGACTTCGGAGGGCAAGGAGGCGATTGCCCTTATGTCAGCCCTCTTGGTTTGGAAAGCCCCTGACTTTTAAGACACTCAGCTTTCAGGGAATCCATCCATCCAGTGGGGCTGCAGTGGCTCCCTGGCGTGGGACTGGCTCCTCCTTGACAACTGCCTCCATCAAGCCCTCTATGCTTGCCCAGGGCACCTCCGGTCTCTTCCTTCACGGGTGGTCTATTATTAATAAGCCTTGTTTGCTTCCTATTTATTATCTCCCCCCAATCCCTTTTGTAATATTGCTCCCCCAGCGCCGTTATTTATTTGAATGTTAATGAGGGTGAGTTCTATCATGTTTGTCTGGTATTTTAATTGTGTCTTTATGACGCTGTTCAGTGCCCAAGTGCCTTAGGGAGAGGGCGCGTTATAAATTACCTGAATTATTAGTCTGTGGGAGGCCAAATGGGCTGGAATTGAGACAAAGGACGGTTTGGGCAGAAGACCAAGGAATGATGGCCTAGCACTGAGATGTGCCAGGCTGCAGACCAGTCGGGCAATGGCCCTCGTGGATGCACCATTGCTTGGCTTGCTGAAAAGCAGGCTGGGGAAAGCACGAGGGAAGGAATCTGCCCTAGCCCCAGCGAGATGGATTAGGTAGCTCTTGTCCATCTCTGGGCCACCCTTTCCTCTGGCTTCAAGGGAGAAATGAGTGGAGAGTTTGGTCCTTTGATTCTAGGAGGTTCTGCACTCCAGCTGGGAGTTGGGTTTCACTGCTTCTTCGTTGTCTCCCTCCAGCCCCCTCTGCACTTGGGGCCTTTTTTAATCTTGATTAGAAACAAAGCTTTGGAACCGCTGGAGCACCAGGCCTGTCGCAGGAGCCCAGGTGCTCTGTGAGACACACCTCACGTACGGTATAAAATCACCAGTGGCAGGGATTTAAGAACAGGGTCTGCTCAGCTGAGTCCAGGTTCTGCAGTAATGGCCGCCCTACGAGGAGCTTAACCCCACGGTTTCCACTCCAGACTAGAACCTGACTCTTTGGAGAGTGTCCCATGGGCAAACTGGCATGCCCCTCTGTGAATCTGAGCGGAGGTCACCCAGACGCTGCAGAGCCTACACATTCAGGGCTGGTGCTAGGGGGTAGCAAGCAGGGCAATTGCCTGGGGCCCCACGCCACAGGGGGCCCCTCATGGTGGGGCTCAGTCCAGTGTGTGAGCAGTAAGGGAGGTGGGGTGCGAGCCCACTCCTTAGTTTCTGTCCTGGGCCCCAGCGAGTCTAACGCCATCTCTGCACACATTGCCTTTGTGAACGCCAGCGTGGGACTCGGCCTTGCTCAGAGTTAACTAAGGAGAATGTCTCAGAGAGCAGGTCCAAAGCCCACTGAAATTAGGGTGACCAGATGTCCCGATTTTATAGGGACAGTCCAGATTTTTGGATCTTTTTCTTATATAGGATCCTATTATTCCCCACCCCTGTCCCGATTTTTCACACTTGCTGTCTGGTCACCCTAATTGAAATCCACAGGAATCTTTAATGACTTCAGCTCAGCCCAGGAGACTGAGATTTTCCAGGTTGCCTAAAGACTATGGACACCCAATGAACGGCTTTGATAATCCCATCCTGGCCTCTCCGGTCACACAGGCTTCCCCTTGCACCCACACAGAAAGGGAACACCCCTCAGATCTCTCGCTCTCTCCTGGCTCCCCTTTGTGCACTATGTGCCACATGGCGAATGCCATCTTGCAGGCTACTGGATTCCTTCCTGGCTCATTTTCAAAGTGGCAGCCTTTCTATCATGGGGCTGAACCGTTTGAGGGCAGGCCTTGAGGTGCTTTAAATCCAGTGAATGAGCTTTCTCACAAAATTTCACTTAAAACAGAAACCAAAACTCCCTATCAAACTCAGTACCAACTTCCACCATGGCAGATGCTTGGTTTTTGAGATGCTTTTCCTCTTTGTGGAGGAAGAGGGTCTGTTTCTAAAGAAAGATATCAAAAGATGGGTTACTGGAAAACCAGAACCATTTAGCTTATTTTCCCCATCACACTCCTCCAAAAAAAGTGTCTGGGATCAGATAAAATGAGACCTGGATTTGAACTACCAGGATCTTGACAAAACTTTTCAAAATCTACAGCAGCCCTAGTTTTGCCTAGCTCTATAAGATACTCTGAGAGCATCCAGAAGGAGCTAAAGGACACAGTTGACCTGTGTGATCTTCAGCTGAAGATTGTGTGTCCTTTTAAAAGATCTCATGTAGTTCAACCTCAAGTAATTGTGATCAATGCTGAATGAATCAGCTGGCCTGTGTTAGGCAGGCGGTCATATTAGATGACCATAACAGTCTCTTCTAGCCTTAAAATCTAGGATGGTGAATTTCTTATTTATGGCCCATAACAATTAGAAGTGGGGAATTGGACAGAAACATTGCACTACCTGAGCAATCTTGTAAACTCCCATCTATTTGTATTTCCTTGTTGTTACTTGCACACAGTATTAAGGCACTTGTCAGGTGAGTGAAAGGTGTGGTTACTCTGAAACAGACATGCTTTCTCTTCTGCACTGGCATCTTCCACGCAGCTGGCTCTGCAAACGTGACTATTTACCATGCGTCGCTTGGACTGTTAAACCGGAATGATGAGAAAGGCACTCAAATCGAAGGGCAGTTGCAAGGGGTGGATGATTTACTTGGGGATTGGTCCTGCTTTGAGCAGGGGATTGGACTAGATACCTCCTGAAGTCCCTTCCAACCCTGATATTCTATGATTCTATGTGGGGGAGGGTGGGTGTTGAAGTGCTGGTTGGCCAGCTACTATTTTGGATCATTCTCCCCAAACCCCAAGCAGCTGGGGACAGAACCCATAGTTTAAAAGGCTCAGATATCACTGATTTTGTTAAATCTTCACCTACGTTTTCAGTGACTTCACCCCTGTAGTGAAGAAAAGGGCTTTTCTCATCACGAAGGCAAAAAGGGGCTCAGGACCCCATGAATGTAAGTAATAGTCCTTATAAAGGGCTCTATGTCATGTCTATATGAGTGATCGGAATGTCTCAAGGGGAAGACAATAGTGCTGGTTCTCTCGAGGCAACCGGGCTCTGGTGCCCTTATTGCAAGCACCTTCCTCCAGTGTGTCAGTGGCCCCCTTGTAGAGTTAGGAGCTGACCGGCACGGGTAAATCCGGCAACCTTGGTTCCCCTTTTACTCTAGTGTAAATCAGCAGTGACACCAGTTCAAGCAGGGTAAGTGCGAGGGAACCAGGTCTATTAGCTAACTGACCCCTGGAGTCTCCCTGAGGCAGACAAGGTTTGTATTCTCATTCACCTCGTTTTACAGATGGTGAAACTGAGGCAGCACAATTTCAACCGCTGCTTTTGGGAGTCCGACTTGAGACACTGAGAGCCTGATTTTCAGAGGTACTGGAACACAAGTGCAACTCCAGATGATGTCAGGGGATTTCCATCGCCTCTGAAAATCAGGGCTGGGTGCCTCCGGCTGGGCACAAGTATCTTTAATTCTAATCCCCTCCATCAAAGTGCACTTTAAAGGCTGTATCACAAGTATTCTTATACTGACAGATGAATCCTGTATCCAGACCACAGAAGTAGCTGTCTAGTCGATTCAGCCCAGGGTTGGGAGTAAAGAGAACCCGAGTTCTAATCCCAGCTCTACTGATCTGCATGACCTACTTAGTGTAGCTCTGTGGCTTCTGTTTCCCCTGTTCCTTACATTGGTGCAAAACCCAGTTTACAGCCCTGCAGGGGGCTCAGACTCCACATGGCTTTGCTGTGCCAGGGGCCAGACCTTGCAGGATTGTTGTGAGGCTATTTAATATTTGACATGAGTGCTAATTACAATAACATGGAAAACTATTTATGTGCCCCATGGTGACAGAGTAGTCTGTGTGTGCCACTGTATCTGTAAAGCCTTATGGAAAAGTATACTCCAGGCCACATGTTTGACAGGACCTTTAATAATAATAATTATTAATAATAATATATTGTATGATATTTAAATATTTATTTTTATACTTTTTAGAGTGTCTTTTTTACAATAAATATTCTGAAATAAATATTCTTTTTTCCCTATGGTTTTCTTAGCACTTCCCTGTTGCGTTACATTGTTACCTCTGGTCTTCCCTCAAACTGCAGTAATTGTAGAGCTGTGATTGCATCTCCTGCAATGTTGCATCGCAGCAATGCTGGATCAGTTTCTCCAGAAGCTATTTCATTATGATCTCAAGCCAAAGGCCACTGTAGACAATGGGCATCTTTCTAGACTTTGGATCAGGTCCTAGGAATCAGATTTTTCAAGAGTTCAGCACCCACAATTGGGGCAGAATTTAAAAAGTGCTCAACATGGGGGAATATCCCCATGGCCTGGCCCCTGAATAGGGGCTGTAAACGTTTCACATCCTCCCCCAGATGGGCACATGCTGGGGGCAGGGCAGAGGCTGGAGGGAGCATGCACTACGGTCATTCCTGGCAGCGCCAGTGCCCCTAGGTAGCCTGGGGGAGGCTTAGAGCCGCTTCAGTTGCCTAAATTACACCAGGAGCTGTTGCAGTCCCTGAAGCAGCTGGAAACCCAAGGGTCCAAGTGTCATAAAGCCACCTTTATCCTTCCTCCCTCCCTTTGGGCTATGAGTCTGGGCTGTGTATCCAAGGGTTGGCAGGATCAGGCCCTGATCAGCTCTTCAGAAATCACTGGGGACAGAGCTGAGCTTGGCACAGGAGCTGGCTGTGAGACAGCTGGGCATATGCCACCTCTGCACCACTACGTTGGGGGCCATGTCGTCCCTTAGTGAGATTAGAACAGCCAGAGTTGCCACCCTAACCTATGTCCAGCTGCTCATGGTCCAACAGACCCTTCCAACAGCTGGAAATAGCTGGGGAGTAGCTCTGGCCATACCTCCTTCTCTCCAGGACCGGCCCAGTGCCAGAAGCTGCAGCAGTGGGTTGCAGAGTTGCCTGCAACTCTGTGCCTGCCAGGGACTCCCCCTATGCTGGGCAACCCCCCAGAGGGCATCTAATGGATTATGGCAGCTTGTCAGCTTCTTTACGCCATCAGAAGCAGCGTAAACATTGTGGGACACCAATGAGATTCAGTGCTGGAAGCAACTAGCATACTGCTGGCATTCCATAAATAACGCTGCTGCCAAAGGATGGCTGCACAGCAGGAGAGACCACAGGTGTTAAAAAGCCCACAGGCCAGTGAGGAGAAACAAACCAAATCAGATAAAAAAATAACCACCTCAAAGACTCCAGCCCTGCCCTTGGAGAGGTTCATAAAAGTCTGGCTAAGCCCAGACCACCTAACTTTCATACAGAACAATGATCTTGTGCTGGCCAATAACATGGGATTGTATCAGTTAACAGGAGGGTGATTATGAGCACACTTGAGCAGTGTGATGAAATCCTCCTCCAGAGTCCATGGGCCTCCAGCCAAGCCTCCCAGGCATGAGACAAAGCGGATGAGTTAAGATCCTGTTTGATCATCCCTTGTCTCGGAGGAGCACAAAATCTCTTGCTCTTAATAACATGCCCCATCAGGTTGTTCAGCCCAGGCTTTACTAATCACAATTGCTCAGGCACACCTCTGTAAAGGAGAGACTCTAAGGCTGCCATCTGACCCAGAGCAATGAAAAGTTGTTAATGTCATTTATTCTTTGGCAGCCTCTGCAACTTCATCACTGCCTTGTGACTCTCTTGCTGTTGTCGGAGAGCTGGCTGCTCTGTGTTACTACCAGTCTCTGTGGGTGGCAAGGAGCAACTCCTCTCTATGCCGGCCACAGCTGGGGATTTTGGGATGCAGGGAATTTTGATATTTACGAATTTGCTTTGGTTCCAATTTGAAACCAAAGCAAATTTAGCAAAGTTTTCCAGCGAGCTGGAGATCCCCAAAAATGTTGTTTCAAAATAGGGTGACCAGACAGCAAGTGTGAAAAATCAGGACCGGGGTGGGAGGTAATAGGAGCCTATACAAGAAAAAGACCCAAAAATTGGGGCTGTCCTTATAAAATTGGGACATCTGGTCACCCTATTTCAAAAACACTAAAATATGGAGTTCTTGAAACAAAATGTGATACTGACATTCTAGCTAGCAGCCATGAAACTGACAAGAATGTCAATTTCACTTAGCTGCTCGGCTGCAGCTGGGGCTTCCTGGGCTGGCAGGCTACCTGCTGGGGCTGCCAGGACTGCTACCAAGTCCCAGGACAGAGCACTTACCACAAGTCCATCCTTCCTCGTATAGTAACTAATCCATGGCTATCTAGGAATTTACAAACATCCTGGGACTTGAGAGACCTGGGCTCAGGTCCCTGCTCTGCTGCAGACTTCTGTGCAGTCTCAGGGAAATCACTTACCCTATCTGTGCCTCAGTTTCCCAGCTGTAAAATGCACATAATAACCCTGCCATTGTGCAGGGAGCGGGTTGTAAAGATAGACACATAAAAGATTGTGGGTGTTCAGAGGGGACACAGATAAAAAGAAAGAGGGGGGCTACCAAATAGAAACTTACTTTGTATTTGGTTTCACGTTTACAAAGAGATGCCCCAGCCCAGGATCTAGATCTAAGTGGCAGTCAGCAGACTGCTCACCACACTTTGCTTCCAAAGGAGAAGTGGTTCAGTTTTCTTGTCTTCCAGCACAAATTTCTGACTTCAATCTTAATGCACAGCAGAGGCCTAGGCAGCCACTGGATCCCTACAGAAATTTGTGCTTCCTAAAGGGCTCAGGCCTGCAGCCTGAACTCAGAATGACTCGCTGGACTCAAGCCCAGGCATATCTGGGCCCAGCTCCTCACCCTAGTTTCAGTTCATCATTTTAGAACCACTGAGTCAGCCAAAAGCAGATAGTAACAGTTTATGATCCCACTGAAAGATTAAGCAGCACTAATCAGTGTAGCAAAACTTCCTAGTGCAAAGCAGAAGCAGGAGTCCTGGCCTTCCATGGTCACCCCAGCGACCTGCTCTCTCCTCACACGCTGCAGAGGCAAATGGCAAAGGGATGGCAGAAGGAAATGTGTCTCCTGCCATGACACAGGCCAACAATGTTAGGCTAGCTCCGCCCCTAATACCGATGGATCCTGGACATGATCCAAAGGCCTTATAGTCAATGGGAGTCTTTCCACTGAAGAGTTTTAGATCTGGCTTAGAAAGTCACTGTTGAAATATGAGATTTTCTTCAGGGTTTCACCAAACCTGGGAAATGCTCACCATGGAATAGGCCACTGAGTGGGTCAAAGCATCAGACACAAGTGGAATGACTAAGCCCCAGAAAGAAGGAGTTCCAGTTTAAACAATCAACTTGCCCTTTACAATGGTTAAAGAAACCCCTATAGTCCACAGATGCTGCTAGGCGGAAGTTACCCAGAAGAGAGGAGCAGGAGCTTTTGAAAGATATGATGTCAGGTATGGGATGTCTGCCTGCAGAGAGGGCAATTATCCACTGGAGCCCCTACCTTACAGTGCCAGCAACTAGCCATTGGAACAACTCACCAAGGGATGTGGCTGATCACTTGCAGTCTTTGCAATGTAATTGGATGCCTTCCGAAAAGACATGCTGTCTAGTTCAGACACAAGTTATTGGGCTTGATAATGTCACTTATCTAGTAGGTGACAGAAATTCCCCAAACTACAGGAGTCACTGAGTAAAATTATCTGGCCTGTGCTATACAGGAAGTCAGGCTAGATAATCCCTTCTGGAGTCACCATCTATGAATCTATACCTGGGATTCTTCAGGCTTGGGTAGAGTTTTAGGGTCTTTCTTCCAGAGAGCCTGGCTCAAGCCAGAATCTGGCTTAAAACATGCCTGAGCGCTGGTGAGAATTAGACCTGGAACTGATCTCCATAACTTGGGGCTGTCTTTAAGGGAATTTAAACCAGATCCCTGAATCTAAGCACCCACCTCTGCTGGAAGGTTCTGATTTGAAAGAGATTGTGGATCTGAAATTCACATAGCCAGGGACATGAAAACAAGATCTTAGTATTTTATAAATTCACCTGTTCCAGAGACATTAATTATTATTATTATTGAGACCTCCAAATCAGAGATCATGGTCCTCTCCCTGAAGAAAGTGGACTGCTCTCTCCAGGTGAGAGGGGAGCAGCTGCCTCTAGTAGATGAGTTCATGTATCTAGAGGTCTTGCTCACAAGTGATGGCAAGCGGGAGCGGGAGATAACTGGTGGATTGGGGCGGCAGCAGCAGTGATGCTGGTGCTGTATCGATCTGTGGTGGTGAAGCGGGAGCTGAGTTCTTGGACGAAGCTCTTGGTTTACAGGTCGCTCTATGTCCCCATCCTCACCTATGATCATGAACTTTGGGTAATGACCAAAAGGACAAGATGGTGGGTATGAGTGGTGGAAATGAAGTTTCTCCGCAGGGTGGCTGGACTTGCTCTCCGACACAGGGTGAGGAGCTCAGCTATCTGGGAGGGCCTCGGAGTAGAGCTGCTACTCCTCCTGATTGAGGGGAGCCAGCTGAGGTGGTTCAGGCACCTGATAAGGATGCTCCCTGGGAGGCTTCTGTTGGAATTGTACCGGGCATATCCCACTGGATGTAGGCCCCAGGCTGACCCAGGACTCCTGAAGGGATTATATCTCCTGTCTGGCCTGGGAACACTGGGGAATCCCCCAGAAGGAGCTGGAATCTGTTTGCGGAGGAAAAGGAGGTCTGGACCTCCTTACTCTCCATGTTGCCGCCATGACCCTCACCAGGAAAAGCGGCATAAAGGGAAAAGAAGAAGATTATTATAGAGAGAAGATGGCTGAGGCAATATCTTTTATTGGACCAGTTTCAGGTCAGATCTGAAGAAGAGTCTGTGTAGCTTGAAAGCTCGTCTCTCTCATCAACAGAAGTTGGTCCAATAAAAGACATTACCTTCCCCACCTTGTGTCTCTAATATCCCGGGACAGCATGGCTACAACACCACCACATATGTATCATTAGTACCGAACTTCCTAGAGACCCCAACCACATCGGTGAACACACATATAGTGAGAGACGGGCCTCGCCCCACAGAACTTAAGTAAAAACAAGACGTAACCGGCAAGACAAACAAATAAATGGACCTGAGGAGGAAGTGACGGCAAAGCCCCAGTAATTCAGCAGGTTTTACTTACACTAGCTACATCTCAAGCATTTAGTCTATCACAAAGAAGGGGATAGAAGAACATCAAGAGTTGAAGGGAAATATAGAAAACATGGGCTGGATTCTGCCCTTGTACAGGGGTTAATCAGGAATAATTCCATCAAAGGTAAAGACAGATGTAACACTCATTGTGAGATCGAAACAAGCCCTTTGGACTCATCTGAGATTGGTGTACAAAGCTTTCACGAGCGAGTGTTTAGACTCTTGGTAACCGAGACAGCCCTCCAAGCAATGACAGCAAGCAGCAGTGGGTAACCCTCAGCGAGAGTGCTGAAAACAGAGAGGGACCTTTCCACAGAGATGACCTAAGGGCCTGGAAGGCTCAGAGGGCCGGAAGTGAGTTATGGAGCCTGTCATTGTTTTGTCATCTTAGAACTGGCAAAGGGTGAGGCTCTCACAGTGACTCCTTTGAAAGGGAACATCTACACGTCAAAAACAACCCTGCAAAAACCTGGCAGCAAGTCTCTGAGCCTGGGGCTGCGGTCAGACCAGGCTCACGCTGCAGCATTGCAAATAGCAGTGGAGACGCTCCAGCTTGGGCTGGAGTTCGGGCTCCGAAACGCACCCACGCCCCTGGGCTCCAGAGGCTGAGCTCTGCCCGACACAGGAACGTCTCTAGAGCTATTTTTAGTGCTGCAGCATCAGCCCCACGAGCCTGAGCCATAGGCCCAGCATGGGCCGCGGGTGTCGTAGGCTGTGCCTCCCCAAACAGCCTGGCGTGGCCCTGCCCATGTTCTGCCCCCAGGCCTCCTCCTGCAGTTCCCAGCGCTCTGCCCTGGGCCAGGCTGGCTGGGGCCGGCCGGCCGGCCGCCACCGGGACTCGGTGTGGCTGGTGCTGGGGCCTGGCCTGAGCTGCCTGCCCAGTTCTCAGACCGTACCACCTGGCTGCCCAGTGCTCCGGGGCTGGTACGCTTTGGGGGGGCGGGGACCATGGCGGGGGTGCTCTGGACTCCTGTGGGGGATGGGGAGGGGCGGGGGCTAGCCTCCCTCAATGTCCGGGTTCACAGTGGCCGCCCATGAGGGCCAGGTTCTGAGACTTGCTGCCAGGGGTTTTTTGACCTGTCATTGTACCTTACAGGCTTAAGTCCAACTCCTGGTAGGCAGATGCCCACATCCCACCTGACATTAAATTGATCCTTGTTGCTAGTTTCACAGGGGAGATCTAGGAATGAGACTCAGCAAACAGATGCTTTGGTGCTGGGTGCTGAATACAAACCCAGACAGACAAAACTCACCTCCAGGCCCTCCAGGTCATGGCCCCAGATTAGGGTTGAGGCTGATTGTTGCATTGTGACTGTACCTTCTCAGTGAAGGAGAAAAGGATTTCCAGTGGTATCAATTCAGCTATTTTTTGGGGGGAGGGAGAGATTCCACTCCCTGTTTCTGTGCCCTGCCCCACTGGGACCCCTGTCCTGTCCCCACTCATGCCCCCCCTCCTGCTGCAGGGACACCGGGTGTCCCTCCGCTGGGGAGTCTCCCCTCTCTTCCCCACATAGTGCATGGGGGTGCTGCCAGGAGGAGCTGGGTTCTCGGCAGACTCCCCTGCACTCTGCTGCACAGGAAGACTCCCTGTGTGTTAATTACAGCTTCATTCGGCCCAGGCTCCAGACACCCTTTCCTCTGGGCAGAGGGGCAGCCTGCCAAATTCGAGTGTTGCTGCGACCCTGTGCACTAGGTCACAATGCCACTTGCTGAAATTTGGCCTGGCCGCCCCCCGTCTGTACAGAGGGGCAGCTAGGTCACATTCCAGCGGCATTGCAACCCTGCAGCCAGAGCCATGTTCCAGACCGCTCCAGCAGCGGCTGCATTTAAAAGTGTTCAGGCCATGGGCCCCCTGGCTCTGTTGCCTGTGAAACTTTGAGCAACTGCAAAAACCTGGGGGGTGGGGGGGCATTCACCCTCCCCAGCCCCCCCCCTCTCGATTACCATCCCTGCTGTGGTCCTGCAAGTGGCCTGTCTGCTACCTTTCACCATCACAAAAGTTCACTCCTCCTTAAAAAGGAAATCAAATGTGTGTGTGAGGTTGGGGGCAAATGGGGCCAACTCTGGGAACAGAACATTCTGCTTCGTCTTATCCCCTGAGTCAGCTATAATATCCTACGTTATCATCAACAGCAGCGCCACAATCAGATAAAGTATCTGATCGGAGCATGCAGTTATCTTGGCCTTGGCTGAAAACAGAAAATGCAGAAACTTCTGCTACTGTGTCTGTGGCTTTTTGCCTCTGATGGGGCAACATTAATAAGAACTTACGCTGCAAAGAGGCTCTCAGCTATGCTGCATTTGAAGAGCAGGCCTTAGAAAGAGCAGAAGAGATCCAGAATGATCAAACACACAGCAATAGCCCCAACTTCTCATTAACAATGTCTCAGGCTTTTACCAGTAGAACTCAAAGCACTTCACCAAGGAGATCAATTTCGTTATCTCAATTTACAGGTGGGGAAACTGAGGCACAGAGAAGCAACGTGACTGGCCTAAGGTCACCCAGCAGGTCATTGGCTGAGCTGAGAATAGAATTAAAGTCTCCCGAGTCCCAGTCCACTGTAGCTACTATGCCACACTGAAACCTCACGCAACTTTCTTTGGCATAAAGCCTTGCTTAAAAACTATAGCCCAAAATGCACCACACAGTTAAATGAAACAGCTACAAAGTTGGAACTGCTCACTGTGTAAAGTTAATCATGCTTCAGGCTGTGCAAGCCCTTTGTAGGGCTTTAAATGTGACTTGCAAGGGAGAAAATAATAGTGTTTTATCCTATTTTTCTTTCACACCATGGTGAAAAAAGGCCTGAATTCATTTTTTTCTTCTTCTTGGTTTTTACCTTAAAAGTCTCTGGAATTTCTAGTCCAATTTTCTCTGTTGTTGTTGGAGGTCTCCGTGGCTAACTAGAGAGCTTGAGTGGGTGCTTTCTCAGGGTGAAGAGACTGAATCTTTCCCTGAGTTCTTTTCTCCCAGCTGTTTGCCAGGTGTATGAGTTAAAAAGCGTTAACAAAAACCAAAACAAACAGAAAACAATTGTAAACAGTCTGATACTAAGGCCCATATCTTCAAAGGTATCTAGGTGCCTAAATTCCATGGGACCAAGGATATGAGCCCAAAACTCTTCCTCCTCCCAATGAACCAAGTTTAACTTCACTGGTGATTGTCAGGGCTGGCTCCAGGTACCAGCGCAGGAAGCAGGTGCTTGGGGCGGCCAATGGAAAGGACCGGCACGTCCGGGTCTTCAGCGGTGGGTCCCTCAGTCCCTCCCAGAGGGAAGGACCGGCCGTTGAATTGGTGTGGAAGAATGAAGCAGCGTGGTAGAGCTGCCACCGAAGTGCTGCTGATCACGGCTTCATATATACATATTTTTTTCCTGCCGCTTGGGGCGGCAAAAAAGCTGGAGCCCGCCCTGGTGATTGTGGTATCAGACTCCCTACTGATTTTCCACCCTTCCATAGAATCTGTCCAGAGAAAGCAGGAAGAGACAAGACCTGAACTGATACTAGCAAAAACAATGAGAAGTCCTTGTGGCACCTTAGAGACTAATACATTTATTTGAGCATAAGCTTTCGTAGGCTAAAACCCACTTCAACAGATGCACGAAGTGAAAAATACAGTAAGCGGTATATATATGAAAAGATGGGAGTTGCCTTACAAAAAGTAATTTTCCCTCTGCTGATACTCACACCTTCTTGTCAACGGTTGGAAATGGGCGATGTCCACCTTCATTGCATTGGCCTCGTTAGCACTACAAAAGTAATCAACTGTTGAGAATAGGCCACTTCCACCTTAACTGAGTTGGCCTCATTAGCACTGACCCCCCACTTGGTAAGGCAACTCCCATCTTTTCATATATATAGCACTTACTGTATTTTTCACTCCATGCATCTGATGAAGTGGGTTTTAGCCCATGAAAGCTTATGCCCCAATGAATTTGTTAGTCTCTAAGGTGCCACAAGGACTCCTCATTGTTTTTGTGATACAGACTAACACGGCTACCACTCTGAACTGATACTGTGACAAAACAAAATCAAACAACCAAAGCCAACTTTCCAGGCCTTCTGTATCAATCATAAAGAAGCAAAGAAAGAGGGGTGATAAAAATGATGAGTCATTTCAGAAGAGGTTTGAAAACAGCAGCAAAGTCAGTACGCTTGAGAGCCGATGCCAAGAGCAGCGGCTGTGATGACAGTGTGAAAGGTCAGTGCTAGACCAGTGAAAGGGTCCTGCTTTGAGCAGGGGGTTGGACTAGATACCTCCTGAGGTCCCTTCCAACCCTGAGATTCTATGATTCTATGAAAGGGGAGTAAAGTGAAAATGTACCAGAGGGGGAGCCGTGTTAGTCTGGAGCTGTAAAAGCAGCAAAGAATCCTGTGGCACCTTCTAGACTAACAGTCTGTTAGTCTATGGCCTGGTCTACACTAGGCGTTTAAATCGGTTTTAGGAGCCTAAAACCGATTTAACGCCACAACCGTCCACACTAGGAGGCACCTTATATCGATTTTAATGGCTCTTTAAATCGGTTTCTGTACTCCTGCCCGACGAGAGGAGTAGCGCTAATATCGGTATTAACATATCGGAATAGGGTTAGTGTGGCCGCAATCGACGGTATTGGCCTCCGGGAGCTATCCCACAGTGCACCACTGACCGCTCTGGACAGCATTCTCAACTCGGATGCACTGGCCAGGTAAACAGGAAAAGCCCCGCGAACTTTTGAATATTTCCTGTTTGCCCAGCGTGGAGCTCCGATCAGCACGGGTGGCGATGCAGTCCGAAATCAAAATAAAAAAAAGAGCTCCCGCATGGACCATGCGGATGTGATCGCTGTAAGGGCAGGCAAATCCGTTCTATCCGTTCTATCAGCGCTCCGTTACAAACGGCAAAAAAAGCTCCATGATTGCCATGCTATGGCATCTGCCAGGGCAATCCAGGGGAAAAAGGCGCGAAATGCTTGTCTGCCGTTGCTTTCCCAGACGAAGGAGTGACTGACGACATTTACCCAGAACCACCCGCGACAATGATTTTTGCCCCATCAGGCACTGGGATCTCAACCCGGAAGTTCCAAGGGGCGGGGGAGGCTGCGGGAACTATGGGATAGCTAGGGAATAGCTACCCACAGTGCAACGCTCCAGAAATCGACGCTAGCCTCGGACCATGGACGCACACCACCGATTTAATGTGTTTAGTGTGGCCGCGCGCACTCGATTTTATAAAATCTGTTTTACAAAACCGGTTTATGCAAATTCGGAATAGTCCCGTAGTGTAGACGTACCCTATAAGATGCCACAGGATTCTTTGCTGCTTTTAAAGTGAAAATATGGACTTGATTCAACTCTTACTTACTCAGGTGTAAATGAGGAGTAATCCCACCATTGTCACATTTACACGGGTGCAGCCCTTTGTGTGGACTTGCCTAGTCTGGTTTAAGGGCGATGTGATCAGGTTTGCCTCTGCAGTGCCCCCTTGTGACCCATAAATATTTTAAAATATAAATAAATAATTGGAGATATACCTGTCTCCTAGAGCTGGAAGGGACCCTGAAGGATCACTGAGTCCAACCCCCTGCCTCCACTAGCAGGACCAAGTACTGATTTTGCCCCAGATGGCCCCCTCAAGGACTCAATTCACAGGCCAATGCGCAAACCACTGAGCCGTCCCTCCCCTGCCCCCCATGGCATGACTCACCCTGCCACAGGTCTCTGCTGGTAGGTTGCTGTCTCTGGCAAGGTCCAATGCAGTAGTGTCTGAGCCCTCCAGCCCAGCCTGCTAGCCTTATCCCTTCTGGACTATTAATGTCCACAGAAATGAGGACAAACCACCCTTCGAACAGGATCGCCTAAGGAACCTTTGGCAGGACACCGCCTTTAGGGGGGCTTTACAGAACTAGTACTTTGACTGGCTGCCAGGGTCTGGTCAATCCCTTCCCCAGGAGGCTTGTCTACCCAGCAAACTGTCACAGCCTCTGTGCAAACAGGCTTCTGCACAACAGAGAAGCAGAGCTCTGTTCTTGTCCCCGCTCCACCCTGAACTGGGTTAGGTCTCGTGCTTAGCTTCCTTCTCCATGTCTGAGCTTTGCTGCAGGTGTACCGGGGTCGGGCCAGTTGGGTCCACAGGCTCTCATACCCATGCCAGCATAGGGGCCCGACTGCCCCATCACAAGCGACTTATTTAAGTTTAGCTTAAATGTGTTCCCAGTGGCTCAGGGCCGGCTCCAGACCCCAGCGCGCCAAGCGCGCGCTTGGGGTGGCATTTTGCCGGCAGGGCGGCAGGCGGCTCTGGCGGACCTTCCGCAGTCATGCCTGCGGGAGGTCCACCGGAGCCACGGGACCAGGGGAACCTCCGCAGGCATGTCTGCAAGAGGTCCCCCGGAGCCGCGGGACCGGCGACCGCCAGAGCGCGCCCCGCGGTGCGCCACCCTGCTTGGGGCGGCGGGATTCCTAGAGCCGCCCCTGCAGTGGATTTAAGTTAAACTGAACTACGTCTGGTTTTAGGGAAATAAGAGCATCCACACAGCCCCTTGCATTGGTTTCATTACGCTGGTTTTAAACACACATCTGTGGTTAAACTGGCACCACTGTCATACAGGCAAATGTTTTGCATAATTTTCTAGCCCTAGCAAGGAACACAGCCAGAAAACTAGCTGGGAAGGTGAAGGTTTCAAGAGCAAGAAAGAAAGTGGGGGTGAGAAGTCTCTTCCTAGAGACCAGGGCGAAGAAAGAGTCATGACCAAGATCTAATCTCCCTTTGGCATTTTTCATATCATTTCATTTCTGCAAAGTTTCCATCTGCCTTTGCTGTGATCACTGAAGCTGATAGACAAAGTTTGCAGCTGAGTGGCACATCAAGGGGAGTGATGGAGGAACCCGCTGTTGGAGTTCCATCTCCCTTTGAACCAGACTGGGACTTTTAAGCAGGAGGAAGGGTTCACCTGGTACAAAGATTGGCTTTCATCTATGAGGCAGGGCCCAGGTTCCCTCCTCACAACCTGTCAACTCCTTACCCTGTAGATTTCCCATTCCATGCTACTGGCTCAGAGCTTCATTGCAAACCAAGCGCAAGGCCTTGTCTGCACTAACGAATAGAAATGTTTGTAGTTGAACCAAACTGGTTTAAGCACAAATAGTCAAGTGCATTCACACTAGCCATACTGAATCAGTGTCAGTTTTGACCCTTGCCACAACGGTGGTATCCAGAACCGCTTCAGCTGCAATCTGGGTGCCTGTCCCACAAGTTTCCCAGCCAATCTCCCAGAAGCAATGCATTATGGGAGATTTCAAAGGCCACTGGTGTGCCTGGAGAGGACTATTTGAACCATATCAGCTTGTCTGTGTCTGCACTAGCTCTACGTTAGTTCAGAGTAAAGCAGCTCAGCTTTAACTAGCTGGTGAAAGGTGGCCTGCTCTAGACAATTATTAGAGCTTTTGACATATATTTGTGGGTATGTAAAATGTTCTAGGGGCTTTAACTGGATTCATTTTTTTAGGGTAGACCAGGCCCAAGGGTCAGACCCTTAATTCCCACTAGCAAAATCCTATTCAGTTATTTTCATAATAGAAAAAGTTCTTTTCCCAAAGATTTTTTTGACAGTTACATTTGGCCCAGATGGTTTCTTCTGCTCAGTTCCTAGGCTGCTGTTTCTACAGGACAGCATGTGACTAATGAATACATTACGTGACCATCTAGGAGCAAGACAAAGCCATGTTGGGAGCGGAGATGAAGCAGGGATTGGGCCAAATCCATCCTTCTCTTGACTTCACCAGAGTTACACCCAAGGTGAATTTGGACCAGTGTTTCCCTCCAGAAGGAGCTATTATTGCAGATACTGTGGGGCACCCCGCCCTGTTAGAGATGAAGCCGTAGAACTCTCTGGGCTTCAGGCTGCGTTAGGGCACCAGGCCATTTACAATGTAAGGAGGTTTGGACTGTTCATTTCCTTGTCTGGACGTTCTGCCAATCCTGCACTCAGAACATGATGACACAAATCCAGAGGCCATCTGGAAACTGGGCCAGTCCCCAGTGTAAATTAGAGCAGCCTCAGAGCTGTCCTAATTTACTCCAGCTGCCAATGGCCCTCAAGGGGTCGCTCTGGTAGCTGGGGATCAGCAGGGAATAGGGACAGCCTGGCCTTACCCCTGCACTGGAGACAAGAGGGGTAAAAAACGATAACAGAAAACGCGGAAATGGCAGAAGTGCTAAATGACTTTTTTGTTTCAGTTTTCACTAAAAAGGTTAGTAGCGATAGAATCATAGACTATCAGGGTTGGAAGGGAACTCAGGTGGTCATCTAGTCCCACCCCCTGCTCAAAGCAGGACCAATCCCCAACTAAATCATCCCAGCCAGGGCTTTGTCAAGCTGGGATTTAAAAACCTCTAAGGATGGAGATTCCACCACCTCCCTAGGTAACCCATTCCAGTGCTTCACCACTCTCCTAGCGAAATAGTGTTTCCTAATATCCAATCTAGATCTCCCCCACTGCAACTTGAGACCGTTACTCCTTGTTCTGTCATCTACCACCACTGAGAACAGTCTAGCTCCATCCTCTTTGGAACCCCCTTTCAGATAGTTGAAAGTAGCTGTCAAATCCCCCCTCATCCTTCTCTTCTGCAGACTAAACACTCCCAGTTCCCTCAGCCTCTCCTCATAAGTGCCCCAGCCCCCTACTTATTTTTGTTGCCCTCCACTGGACTCTTTCCAATTGTTCCACATCCTTCTTGTAGTGTGGGGCCCAAAACTGGACACAGTACTCCAGATGAGCCCCCACCAATGTCGAATAGAGGGGAATGATCACGTCCCTCGATCTGCTGGCAATGCTCCTACTTACACAGCCCAAAATGCCGTTAGCCTTCTTGGCAACAAGGGCACACTGTTGACTCATAACCAGCTTCTTGTTCACTGTAACCCCTAGGTCCTTTTCTGCAGAACTGCTGCTTAGCCATTCGGTCCCTAGTCTGTAGCAGCACATGGGATTCTTCTGTCTTTAGTGCAGGACTCTGCACTTGTCCTTGTTGAACCTCATCAGATTTCTTTTGGCTCAATCCTCCAATTTGTCTAGGTCCCTCTGTATCCTATCCCTACCCTCCAGCGTATCTACCACTCCTTCCAGTTTAGTGTCATCTGCAAACTTGCTGAGGGTGCAGTCCACACCATCCTCCAGATCATTAATGAAGACATTGAACAAAACCAGCCCCAGGACCGACCCTTGGGGCACTCCACTTGATACCGGCTGCTAACTAGACATGGAGCCATTGATCACTACCCGTTGAGCCCGACGATCTAGCCAGCTTTCTATCCACCTTATAGTCCATTCATCCAGACCATACTTCTTTAACCTGCTGGCAAGAATACTGTGGGACACTGTATCAAAAGCTTTGCTAAAGTCAAGGAATAACACGTCCACTGCTTTCCCCTCATCCACAGAGCCGGTTATCTCCTCATAGAAGGCAATTAGATTAGTCAGGCATGACTTGCCCTTGGAGAATCCATACTGACTGTTGCTGATCACTTTCCTCTCCTCCAAGTGCTTCAGAATTGATGCCTTGAGGACCTGCTCCATGATTTTTCCAGGAACTGAGGTGAGGCTGACTGGCCTGTAGTTCCCCGGATCCTCCTCCATCCCTTTTTTAAAGATGGGCACTACATTAGCCTTTTTCCAGTCATCCAGGACCTCACCTCATCGCGATGAGTTTTCAAAGATAACCAATAGCTCTGCGATCACATTCACCAACTCCTTTAGCTCCCTCGGATGCAGCACATCCATCCCACTGATTTGTGCTCAACAAGCTTTTCTAAATAGTCCTGAACCACTTCTTTCTCCACAGAGGGCTGGTCACCTCCTCCCCATACTGTGCTGCCAAGTGCAGCC
This sequence comes from Mauremys mutica, assembly GCF_020497125.1. Taxonomy (NCBI): domain Eukaryota; kingdom Metazoa; phylum Chordata; order Testudines; family Geoemydidae; genus Mauremys; species Mauremys mutica. Next base: position 32,332,850 of record NC_059087.1, on the reverse strand, counting down.
GTCTGGGAGCTGACCTTGTTCATCAAGACAGAAGCAAAAAAAGCATTGAGTACAGTAGCTTTTTCCACATCCTCTGTCACTAGGTTGCCTCTCTCATTCAGTAAGGGGCCCACACTTTCCTTGACTTTCTTCTTGTTGCTAACATACCTGAAGAAACCCTTCTTGTTACTCTTAACATCTCTTGCTAGTTGCAACTCCAAGTGTGATTTGGCCTTCCTAATTTCACTCCTGCATGCCTGAGCAATACTTTTATACTCCTCCCTGGTCATTTTTCCAATCTTCCACTTCTTGTAAGCTTCTTTTTTTTGTTTAAGATCAGCAAGGATTTCACTGTTAAGCCAAGCTGGTCGCTTGCCATATTTATTATTCTTTCTACACATTGGGATGGTTTGTTCCTGCAACCTCAATAAGGATTCTTTAAAATACAGCCAGCTCTCCTGGACTCCTTCCTCCCTCATGTTATTCTCCCAGGGGACCTTGCCCATCAGTTCCCTGAGGGAGTCGAAGTCTGCTTTTCTGAAGTCCAGGGTCTGTATTCTGCTGCTCTCCTTTCTTCCTTCTGTCAGGGTCCTGAACTCGACCATCTCATGGTCATCAAAAGCAAGAGGAGATGTTTGGCAGCTGTTTCTTGATTCCTTCTCTCAGTGCAGCCTCCAGCCAGACAGTAACCACAACCCTGATGATCTAGTAGACACATTTCCCTCAGGGCTTTCCAATTGTGTTGCTAGTTTCTTAGAAACAAACGATATATTGACAGTAATAAATATGTCCCAAGAGCAACAACTGGCTCTACATTTGTCTGGAAAAATTCCCCCTCCAGAGGCATTTTCAGGAGAGGATGTTTATAAGCAATGTGCCAACCTGCCAGGGAGCTGACATAAGGGAAAGGTGGTGCAGACCCAGTAACAATGCACAATAGAAATGCGTCAAATCCCATGGTAAGGTTTGGCCAGGCACTTGCAGAGATTTAGGTGGGTGGTGGCAGAATGGGACAGACGCTAGCACAAATCTGGCAGAGGGTTGGGTGGGCACTGGCTGAGATTCAGGCCAGCAATAGCCAAGTGGATCACACCTTTAGTACAGCAGGGGATCCATGTGAGTGGAGATGAAAGGAAAGGAATCGATCAACTTCCAATATTCCAACACAGCGCTGTAACCAGCAGTGCCTGTCTTCATCTGTGAGAAAGCCAGTGTTACAGGGGCTGGTGCTACTAGCAAGAGCTAGAGAAGCTAATCATTAATTTTGGCCATTGACTTGAAAATGTCTGTTCATGACAACCAAGGAGGAAGGCAGCCAGGGAGACAAACATACACAGGGTATGCCATTGGAAATGCTAATATTTTGTTTCAAAGCACAACCTGAATCTAATCTATCATCCATACCCCTCTATTTCCTCCCACAGTCATCTAGCTATTTAGATCTCCTTGTCATGTCCTCATGCTGCTTCTTCCCCCGTCCATGCAGATGTAATTCCCTGATCTTTGTACTCCTCCGGGCCACTGGATGAACATTTGTGCTCAAGGAGTTGGCACCACAGGAGATGCTTTGTATGTTGAGGCTCCATCCTTCATCACTGTAGTATGTGAGCACCTCCAGTTAAAATTCAACAGTCCCCTCTCTCTCCTCTACCAGCAAGAGACAGGCCTATGGCTTTAAAAGGGGGAGAACAGGGGCACTATTAAGTGAAAGCTTGGCAAAATAAGTAGGTTTCAACCCTTGCAATATGAAACCAGGGAGGGCTGTAGACCTCAGGTACACCTACACTGCAAAAACAAAACCCACAAAACACAACCCCCCACAAAAATGCAGCAGAGTCTCAGAGGCCACGTTGACAAACTGGGGCTCGCACTACTAGTCAGGGGTGTCTTAGCAGCATCCAGAGGGGTCTGGCTCCATCAGTAGCATCCCGCATGCTGACCAGCATGTTGCTTGGCACAGCTCCTTACCTGAAGGTCCAGGACAAGTTACCAGCACCTTCCTGTCACTGGAGGTTTTTAAGTACAGGTTGAACAAACCCATGTCAGAGTTGGTCTCAGGTTACAAAGTCCTGCCTCAATGCAGGGGGCTGGACTGGATGACCTCTCGGGGTTCCTTCCAGGCCGATGTTTCTATGAGTCTATGATATACAGTGATGTCTCTGTCGGAGCAGTCCAGGTGGAAGTCATTTTGCTTCCAGCAATGTGATTTGTACACAAACAGGATAGAACATCTCTACTGTCTGGATTCTTTCCCCCCGAGCAAAGAGTTTGTTTTTGTCAGTGCTGGATGTTTCCCAGGCCCCTGAGAACAATTTTTTGGGAAGGGATATTAAACCTCCTGCTTCAGGGCTTAAGCTGATCTCTAACTATTAGAGCTCAGGGTGAAACCAAATGTGGAGACAGATTATCCCATATCTTCTACTGTGGGGTTCCTCTGGCTCATTTGCTACTGGCCACTGCCAGGGTGAGACTAATGGTTTAGATCAGGGGTTCTCAAACCCCTCATCCCCAGCTCAGAACCCTGACCCCTCCCACACCCCAACCCTCTGCCCCAGCCCTGAGCCTCCCCAAACCCAGAGCCCCTCATTCCTGGCCGCACCCCTCACCCCAACCTCTGCCCCGAGCCCCTCCCACACCCCAAGCCCCTCATCCCCAGCTCCTTTGGGTTGCGGCCATCAACAATTTTCTTCAACTGGGTCCCCAGGAAAAAAGTTTGAAAACCACTGCTCTAAAGGAATCAGATGCCTCCCATTGTCTCCTGCTAATTAAGCAGTGTCTTCTCTGAGGAGCTCCATAGGCAGTCTGACTCACCAACCTCAGCCAGAGGAACGGGGGCCACAAGACACAGTCTCAAGAGTAGGGTTGTGATTGAGACTCCTCAGTGGGCTGAAGAACCTTCTTGTAGCCGGCTAAGGAGCAGATCCCAGCAGCCAACGACTGTCACAGAGACTCTATCAGGGCCACCCCGGGGAGCGGAACAACCCCCCACTCCAGTCCAGGCCTCACCCCCACTCCACACTTTCCCCCTCTTCCCCCCTGCTCTGCCTCCTCCCTGCCCCCAGTCCAGCTTCCACCCCCTCCCCCAAGTGACGCCGGGAGCCGGCAGGGCATAGCGGGGCAGGCTGGGACTGGGTCGCTAGTTGCTGCCGGTGCCAGGCCGCCCACTAACTCCCCAGATCACCCTGGACCCTGCATCCTGAAGCACGGGGCCCCCAAAGTGTGGGGCCCGGGGCGGTTGCCCCAGTCCATCCCATGGACGGGACAGCTCTGACTCTATGCAGAAGGATGTGTCAGCTCCACATACAGTTTTTGGGTGAGGGAGAGAAGATCCTGATGGTATCAGCCTAATAATCCCACCTCAAAGAAGCCAATACAGTCTTCCAAGCAGAGCCTTCATGCTTAGACAGAGATGAAGGTCACACAGCAAGTGAATGTCAGGACACAGTTACAAGCCCTGTCTCACATCCTAGTTTCTACCACTGATTCCTCCCTGCACTGTCCATGTACCAGATATAATCCTTTTCTACCACACTTTGTTTGCAAAGCTCTTCATACCAAACAGGTTTTTCAACACACACACGTTCACTTGTTACTCATTATATTGTTATGTGCCAAGTGGGCTCCTTTTTCAGCTCTCTCCAGCAGTTCTCTCACACTCCGGGCTCTCAAGGCAGTGCCGTAACAAGGGCAAGGCGAGTGGAGGGGCGCAGGGGCGGAGGGGCGCAGCTCTACCGCCCAAGCAGGGCAGAGGGGGGAAAAAAAAGCTGCGATCGGCGGCGGGTCTCTGAGTCCCTCTCGGAGGGAAGGACCTGCCGCTGAATTGCTGCCGCCGCTTCATTCATTCTTCGGTGGCAATTCGGCGGCGGGTCCTTCCCTCTGAGAGGGACTGAGGGACCCGCAACTGAATTGCCGCCGAAGAGCCTGGAGCCAGCCCTTGTCTCAGGCGCAAAAGTTCCTTGTTATGGCTCTGTCTCAAGGCAACTGTGAAACAGGTAAGTTGCTTTACTTCTGGGGCTAGGCAGAGAGATGGTGGCCTATCCAGACTCCATGTGGAATCCTGTATGTATTGAGGGATTTATATGGATCAACTCTCTAAGCTCCACTCTTATGAAGCCCAAGGAAAATACCCTCTGGTTCTTAAGGACTGCAGAAGTACTGAGTGTCAGCGAAATTCTCATCTCCAGTGAGAGTAGCTAGCGATGCATAAACGTTTATTAGACCAGATGGTCAGATCTGAGGACTCCAGTATCCCACCTCCAACGGTGGCCAGCACCAGAAGCTTCAGAGAAAGGTACAAGCAGCTCACAGGAAAATGTGGGCTAATCTACGCCACATTTAGGTCCCCGTAGCTCTTGCAAATGTATACGATAGAGACCACTGATAGAGAAAGGGGAGGTTATTAAAATAGCATGGCCTAGTGATTAGGGTGGAAGACTAGGACTCAGGAAACAATGGTTCAATTCCTGGTTCTAACTCCAGTTTGTTGAGTGACTTTGGGAAAATCCCTTCCTTATGCCTTAGTTTCCCCTTCTGCAAAGTGAGACAATGATAGTGACTTCTTGGACAAAGTGCTTTGAGAGCTACAGATGATATAGGGCCTAGGTATTATTATTACAACATCTCTGCAGCAGGAATTCCTTTTGTATATTCTGCAACTGTTCTGTCACTCTTGGTGACAGTTCCAGATTTGAAATGTGGCCAGAATATGCAACAGAGATTCAGACTAAAGATAAGAGAGCCAGTGCAGACCTGAGACCAGAATTGTGCCCTATAAATAGAAATTCAGCCTTCAAAGAAAGGAATCACATCTTCCCAGAGCCAGTTTCACAAGGCTCTCCTAGTATTTTAATGGTAGATTAAATTCAAAACAGGGTTATGTTAGTGCAAACTCCAGACAAGTTTCCAATGAACAGAACACCAGAGATTGGGGTTCTATTCTTGGGCCTATCACTGATGGGATGTATGATCACAGGGAAGTCACTGCCTGGCTCAGTGTCTTAGTTTCTCCATTTGTAAAATGGGGTGACACTTACCTTCCTGTACAAAGTATTTTGAGACCTATAGATGAAAAGAGAAGTGTTGAGGATTATAATAATGATCAGACAGGAGAGGAAATATCAAAGAATTAAAAGCCTATGAAAATTCCAAATTTACACAGAAACAAAACTTCTGGCCATCAAAAAGCATGAAACATCAAAGTATGACAGAGTAAAGACCCTGGATGTAATGAATCTGAATCACTCAGCAATGCGCTGTCTGCGTGTTGTTCTAAGATCACTACATGTCCTAGCAGGGCCTGAAGTTTTCTGCCAATAACAACAGCTACAACCACACACAACAGACCATTGGAGTTTCCTTAGTGCTGAAGGAAACTGAGCAGCAAACAGTTCATAGACATGACTTCAAAGGCATCCTTGCATCAGCAAACCCACCCTTTACACTTCCGTCTAGATGTATTGCAGGTTTATGGAGTTTCACACACTCTACTTGAGAAGCAATTACCAAAGCATTTGAGTCATGAGACATCTCATTGACCGTTACTCCCTTTGTCCAACAGGGAAGATTGCCAAGGGCAGAAATATTTTTGCAAGCACTGACTATGGCACACACTGGCACCACTGAAACATTCTCACTTGAGTCCATAATCAGGGCTTCCAGTATGCTCCTGTTGCTAGGGTCTGGGGAATTTTTGTCTGGGACCCTTGACGTGATCTTTTTCAGACTGAAAATCCTGACTCATGAAGCCATGACGTGGAAGAGCGCGCTGTGTAAGTGCTAATCGAATTAGTAACATGACACCAGCTTGCTCTCAGGAAGCATGAGGAAAGTAAGCTTGTGTTTTGAGACATTTGTGAGCCCTGAGTATTTTTTTCACTGTTCTTAAGAACAAAACCCCAAACCCTCAGCAATAAATATCACCCCATTACAGACAATGCCTCCCTGTTTAGAGCAAAATGAAGTGAAAGGAGAACTGGAAAATATGTTTTCCCTTTTGCATTGCAATTAGTGGCTAATGTGCTCATCTTCCTCTCTGATGAACAGCTGCCAATTTAACAGAGAAACGATGACTTCCCATTGCTGGGAGCCAAGCATATTGGCTCCTAAGATCAGCCTAGGAAAGAGAATGTGGGCCAGCTAGCCATGTGATTCCTGTTAAAGCAGCAGGTACCTAAACTTTGTGACTGCAACTTGCCACTGGGCCAAAAATTGCCTGTGAGTTGACATTGTTCTTTAAAACCAAAAATAGATGCACAGAAGTAGAATGCTTGTTCATGCTTGTACCCTTCCCAGAGATATTGGCTGCTGATTGAGGGTCAGATGTTCAAGAATGCCTGAGGGACTTAGGAGCCTCCCACTCTGAGTACATCAGCAACAAGCACTGGTGGATGACCTCCTTTAGGCTCATCCAGCAGTTGCAGAATGACTGAAGAATTGACCATGTTTGGTCCTCAGAACCCATTTCCCTGGATGGCAGGTTTGTAGAAATTTTGGTAGTGCCCAGAACCTGCCCCCCCAAATTTTTCCCCCACCTGCCTAAGGCTCTGGGAGGGAGTTTGGATGGGGGAGGGGGTCTGGGGTGCAGGCCCTGGGATGGAGTTTGGGTGTAGGCTCTGTGCTGGGGAAAAGGGTTGGGATGCAGGAGGGGGTGTGGCGTGCAGGTTCTGGGAGGGAGTTTGGGTGCAGGTTCCGGACTGGGGCAGGGGGTGGGTGTGCAAAAGGGGGTGAGGGGTGCAGGCTCTGGGCTGGGGGTGGGAGTGAGGGGTGCAGGCTCTGGGAGGGAGTTCAGGGGCAGGAGGGGGAGTGTGGGGAGGGGGTGCAGGTTCTGGGAGGGAGTTTGGGGATAGCAGGAGGTGCAGGGGTGAGGGCTGTGGGGCTCGGGATGAGGGCTTTGGCGTGTGGGGGGGCTCAGGGCTGGGGCAGAGGGTTGAGGTGTGGGGTGAGGGCTGTGGGGCTGAGGATGAGGGGTTCATGATGCTGAAGGGGGCTCAGGGCTGGGGCAGAGGATTAGGGTGCGGGGGGATGAGGGTTCTGTCTGGGTTTGAAGGGTTTGGGGTGTTGGAGAGGCTCAGGGCTAGTGCCCCTGCCATTAGTGGATGGGGACACTAGGACCCTGCAGCAGCAGTTGATGCTGGGAGCTGGCGGAGCAGAGTCAGCATGGAACTGCAGGCTCCAGGCGAGGTGAGCAGGGGCAGCAAGTGGGGCCAGGACACACTCGGGGGAGGCATGTGGGGGTGGCAGGCAGGGCTGAGGGAGAGACCCAGCCCCAAACATTGGTGGAGCCGGGCCCCCAGGCCCTGAATATTGGTGAAGCCCAGGCACCATGAGTGTATATAACTCGCTGCCCCTGCCCATTTCGGACACTTCTGCCCCAGAGTCACTGGCTAAGACCTTCATGGAGTACTTTGAAAGTGGAGAAGTGCATGCTCTGGGATGACAGGCCCTCGTCTGTTCTCAGTTACCCCAGTGCAATCCCATTGCACCTTCAGGAAAGAAACCTGGGTAACGGGAAGAGAACACAACATGGAATGTTTGTGAACACAACAGCGATGTTGTGCTTACAGGCCACTACACTTTGCCTATATGTAATTCTTTCGGGATCTTTTCTGGGGCAGATCTTGGGCCTGATTCTCTCCATTTTTACACTGGACTAACACCATTGACCTCCATGGAGATACCCCAGACTTACACTAGGGTAAACAGAAGCAGAATTTGGATTGTTGACCCTGTTCCTGGGCCACAATGCAGTCTCTGTATACTGCTCTGTGGGCCTAGAGTGTCTCCAGTTTCAGCTGATCTATCATCTAGCCTCCCTCGCATAGGGGAATCTTCAGGTAGCATACAGACATTGTATGCCACCTACTCCATTCATCTCCTAGCTGTGTGCAGGGAGCATGGTCAGGGCTTTCCTATGCCCTGGGAATCACTTAGTGCAACAGCCCCATGGGGATGACCATTAGCCTTCATTTTTGTTAAGTTGCAGTCAGTTACACTTTTTCAGTCCCATTATCTTCACTAGGTTTGTAAAAGTGTCACCGAGGGGAGGAAGTGATCTGCAGAACTTTTACTCTTTTTTACCATCGAGATGCTAAAAGAGCACTCAAAGACGATAAGGCCATTGCGAAGAAACTAAATGAATTCTTTGCCTCAGTCTTCACTGTTGAGGATGTGAGGGAGATTCCCAAGCCTGAGCTATTCTTTTCAGATGACAAATCTGAGGAACTGACCCAGTTTGAGGTGTCATTAGTGGAGGTTTTGGAACAAATTGATAAACTAAACAGTAATAAGTCACCAAGACCAGATGGTATTCACCCAAGAGTTCGGAAGGAATTCAAATATGAAATTGCAGGACTACTAAGTGTAGTTTGTAACCTATCATTTAAATCAGCTTCTATACCAAATGACTGGAGGATAGCTAATGTGATGCCAATTTTTAAAAAGGGCTCCAGAGGTGATCCCGGCAACTACAGGCCTGACTTCAGTACCGGGCACACTGGTTGAAACTATAGCAAAGAACAAAATTGTTAAACATGATTTGTTGGGGAAGAGTCAACATGGTTTTAGTAAAGGGAAATCATGCCTCACCAATCTACTAGAATTCTTTAAGGGGGTCAATAATCATGTGGGCAAGGGGGAATCCAGTGGATGTAGTGACTTAGATTTTCAGAAAGCCTTTCATAGAATCATAGAATTCAAGATCAGAAGGGACCATTATGATCATCTAGTCTGACCTCCTGCAAGATGTAGGCCACATAAGCCGATCCACCCACTCCTGAACTAATTCTCTCCCTTGACTCTGCTGTTGAATGCTCCAAATCATGATTTAAAGACTTCAAGTAGCAGATAATCCACCAGCAAGCCACCCCTGCCCCATGCTTCGGAGGAAGGCGAAAAACCTCCAGGGCCACTGCCAATCTACCCTGGAGGAAAATTCCTTCCCGACCCCAAATATGGCGATCAGCTGAACCCCGAGCATGCGGGCAATGAACCCCGAGCATGCGGGCAAGGTCCCTCACCAAAGGCTCTTAAGCAAAGTAAGCTGGAAGGTCCTTGTATGGATTGGTAACTAGTTAAAAGATAGGAAACAAAGGGTAGGAATAAATGGTCATTTTTCAGAATGGAGAGAGGTAAATACTACTCAAGATAGTTAAGTCCCAGGCACACTGCAAAGAGCTACAAAAGGATCTCTCAAAACTAGGTGACTGGGCAACAAAATGGCAGATGACATTCACTGTTGATAAATGCAAAGTAATGCACATTGGAAAACATAATCCCAATATACATATAAAATGATGGTGTCTAAAAAGACAGTTACATCTTCCATAAGTGGTGTTCTTCAAGATGTGTTGCTTATGTCCATTCCACAATAGGTGTGCGTGCTTGCTACATGCACCAATTCTGGAAGTTTTTCCCCTAGCGGTACCCATAGGGGAGTGCCCCTAGCAACCCCTGGAGTAGGGCCTGTATAAAGGGTGCTATGTGCTCCCCCCACCCTCAGTACCTTCTTGACAGACAGCTCCGACAGAGGGGAAGGAGGGTGGGATGTGGAATGGACATGAGCAACCCATCTCAAAGAATGCCAGTTACGGAAAAGGTAACTGTTTTTTCCTCTTCGAGTGACTGCTCATGTGCATTCCACAGTAGGTGATTCCAAGCTATATCTGTTGGGGGTGAGTAGGAGTTCATAGACACTCAGGACGGAGTACAGCCCTGCCGAACCCAGCGTCCTCCTTGGTTTGGGAGACGATTGCGTAATGCGAGGTGAACGTGTGAACCAAAGACCATGTGGCAGCCCTACAAATGCCCTGAATGGGGACATGGACCAAAAAGGCAGCGGATGAAGCTTGCCCCCTAGTCTAGTGTGCCCTCACAATCGGCGGCAGGGGGACTCCCGCCAGGTCATAACAGGTATGAATACACAAGGTGATCCAGTTGGAGAGCTGCTGAATGGAGATAGGCCGACCTCTCATGTGTTTGGCTGAGGCCACGAACAGCTGTGAGGACTTCCTGAATGGCTTTGTACATTCCAGGTAAAATGCCAGAGCCCATCTCTGGGGGAGAGATAGCTCAGTGGTTTGAGCATTGGCCTACTAAACCCAGGATTGTGAGTTCAATCCTTGAAGGGGCTATTTAGGCATCTGGGGCAAAAATCAGTAATTAGTCCTGCTAGTGAAGGGAGGGGGCTGGACTTGATGACCTTTCAAGGTCCCTTCCAGTTCTAGCAGATTGGTATATCTCCAGTTATTAAATTAAATCTCACATCCAGCATGTGGAGGCGGCACTCCTCACTGAAAACATGGGGCTTGGGACAGAGCACCCTCAGGAAGATGTCCTGACCCATGTGGTAGGTGGAGACCACTTTGGGGAGGAACGGAGAATGTGGTAGGAGCTGGACCTTATCCTTATGGAACACTGTATGCGGGGGTTCAGAGGTCAGGGCCCTGAGCTCCAAGACCCATCTAGCTGACTTGATTGGAAACAGGAAGGCCACCTTCCATGAGAGGTGCGACCAGGAGCATGTAGCTCATGGTTCAAATGGGGGACCTGTCAACCCAGCCAGCACCAAGTTCAGGTCTCACTGCGGTACTGGGGGCCTAACATATGGGAAGAGACAATCCAACCCCTTAAGGAATTGGCCAATCATAGCATGGGAGAATACCGTGTGGCTCTGCACTGACAGGTGGAAGGCTGATATGGCCACCAAGTGCACCTTGATGGACGAGGGCGCTAAAGAGGGAGTCCAAGGGTTCTTCCACCTCCTCCCATGTTTAAGAAGGATGAATTCAAACTGGAACGGGTACAAAGAAGGGCCACTAGAATGATGCGAGGAATGGAAAGCCTGTCGTATGAAAGGAGACTTGAGGAGCTCGGTTTGTTTTCCTTAACCAAAAGAAGGTTAAGAGGAGATATGATTGCTCTCTTTAAATATATCAGAGGGATAAATACCAGGGAGGGAGAGGAATTATTTCAGCTCAGTACTAATGTGGACACGAGAACAAATGGATATAAATTGGCAGTCGGGAAGTTTAGGCTTGAAATTAGACGAAGGTTTCTAACCATCAGGGGAGTGAAATTCTGGAACAGCCTACCGAGGGAAACAGTGGGGGCAAAGGACCTCTCTGGCTTTAAGATTAAGATTGATAAGTTTATGGAGGGAATGGTTTGATAGGATAACGTGATTTAGCCAATAGGTCAATAACGTGCGACCACTGGTAATTAGTACTGAGGGTCAATGTTGGGATATTGAAAGTCTTTTTCCTGAGTGTCTGGCTGGAGAGTCTTGCCCGCATGCTCGGGGTTCAGCTGATCGCCATATTTGGGGTCGGGAAGGAATTTTCCTCCAGTGTAGATTGGCAGTGGCCCTGGAGGTTTTTTGCCTTCCTCTGCAGCATGGGGCAGGGGTCGCTTGCTGGAGGATTATCTGCTACTTGAAGTCTTTAAATCAGGATTTGGGGACTTCAACAGCTGAGTCAAGGGAGAGAATTATTTCAGGAGTGGGTGGGTCAGCTTTTGTGGCCTGCATCTTGCGGGAGGTCAGACTAGATGATCATAATGGTCCCTTCTGATCTTAAGTTCTATGATTCTATGATTCCTCGGCTTGAAGGTTAAGGCTTGATGCCACCCTTTTCAACAGTTCCTGGTGGGCTTTAGAGTCCTGGGAAGTTGAGATAGGGAGGCCGACAGTCTCTCCGAGGCTCCAGCCACCGAGCGAGCCACCACCGGGTACCATGGTGCCAGCCAAGGAGCCTGGTGCCACTGCTCCTGCTGTGGCACTGGCAGAGCAGGCTGTTCAGCTTGACTAGCCTGTCCCATCAACTGATGACTGCAAAGGGAGGCCAGGCTGGCATATGACCTGCCACTATGCACGGACCGGGACAAGCGGTGGCGTCAGGAATGGTGCCGACCACGAGACTGTGATCCCGGCATGGAGGAGCCAGAGTACCGCCGGTAGCAGCTGCTCCGTGATCAGCTCCGACGGGTGGATCTGTGACAGCGAGGTGCCAGTGATCGACACCTGGGGCTGCAGGAGTGGTGCCACGGCAGGGACCTCAAGTGAGATGAAGAACGGGAACGACATCGATGCCTGAACTGCAAAGCATAGGCGGTGAGTTATATGGGCCCGTGCTCCACCAATATTCAGGAACGTGGGCCTGGCTCCACCAATGTTTGGACTTATATTTTTCAGAGCCGCCCCATCTATAGGAGGGACTGGGACAACCGCTCCAGGCCCCACACTTTGTGGGGCCGTGCGCTTCAGGGGGACGTGGGGTCCAGGGTGGCCTGGGGGGTTAGTGGAGGGCTTGGCAACCTGCCCCACTCTGGTCCTCCCCACCCCGCCTATTCCCGCCCCTGCTCCCCCCCCACCCCCATTCCACCCCTTCCCGCAAGCTCCTGCCCCATCTCTTTCCAGCTTCTGCCTTCTCCCCCAAGTGACGCCGGGTGCTGGCAGGGTAGGACAGAGCAGAACGGGGCGGGCTGGGGCCGGATCGCTTGCTGCTGCCAGCGCCAGGTCCCCAGCTAGCCCCATAAGGCCGCCCTGGATCCTGCGTCCCCCTGAAGCACGGGGCCCAGGGCAGTTGCCTCGGTCCATCCTATGGACGAGACAACTCTGCTTGGACCTGTTTGGGCACCACCAAAAATTATACAAACCTGGTGCTCATGCTGCAAAGGGCTATGCTCTCCTTATGAGGTCTACGGTCCCTCGAGGCGGAGCGGTGCCTGGACCCCTGCCAGTTGGTACCCAGCCAAACAACCTGGTGGGGATTGATGGGGACCAGCGTGAACGGTACCGACCAGGCGGCGACTGCTGGGATCCAAGCAGTGGGTTGCCTCTGGACCAGGGAGCCAACGGTGGTGGTGCCCCTCATACCAGCAGAGACATAACGTCCCGGGTCACTTGCAGGGCCTCCGGCGTGGAGGGCACCTGGATGTCTGGGGAGGTCAGCGCAGAGTGGGCCAGGCTACTGCGCTCAACCTGAGATGGAGGCCGATGGGGACCGGGAACTGCCCAACGTGGGTCTAGTCTCTCCCCTGGTCTTGCTCCAGTGTTTTGGTGGAGAAGACCTCTTCTTCGCCTTTTTGGAGTGTCCCGCGGACAGGGAGCGGTCCCGGCTGGTGGAAGACACCGAAGGGTCGCCGTGCACTGATGCCGTGGTGCTCAGTGCCAACTCGGAGTGGCGCAACAGTGTCAGGGTCAAGGCCGACTCCATCAAAATGGCTTGGAGCCAAATGTCCCGCTCCTTCTTGGTCCGAGGCTTGAAGGATCTGCAAATCTGGGGATGTCTCTACTGCCCTTTTCTGGGGAGGGGTGTGGCAGGGCCACAAGGCCTCCAATAGGGAGCCTCAGGGCCTATTCCACTCCATCACACCCCTCCCCCTTCAGACAAGATTGAGGTGGTGCTCTTGCAGGTCATGTCTCTGCTTACCCAGTCTTTTGCCCTAGTTTAGCAGGGTATTTACTCTCTCCAACCTTTCTGTTTGGAAAGTTCCTTTGCATGTGCCTCTGTCTGTCAGGGATCTTCCTCCATGGCCTCTCTTACCTAGGAGCTTTATAGTCCTTGCCCTGGTTTCCCTGCCAAGCCTCTCTGCCTGGAGAGATTTGGCAGTCTCTCACCACAGTGGATCAGAGTCTTCCCCCTCAGGCCTATCTACCTGGAGAGCTTTTATAATCTTTGCCCCTTTTGGTCAGGGCTCCCTGCCAGACCTCTCTTACCTGGAGAGATTTTCCAGTTTAGGCTCCTTCCTTAAGTATCTCTGGGACATGCCTTCTACTAATTTTGCCCTGCTTCCTCAGGGTACTTCTCTCCCTGGTCTTTCTACCTGGAGAGCTATTCATAGTAGTTTCTGCCTTGGTTCTCAGGGTCTCTCTACCTTGAGAGCTTTTAACTGTCCTCTTGCCACAGTTAGTTAGGGTTCCTCTCAGACCTCTTTGTCTGAAGAGGTTTTAATTGTACAGGCTCCCTGGGAGCTCCTTCTATTCAGGGCCAACCTATCTCAAAGGTGAGCTCAATCAAAGTTACCCTTTAGCCATGTTCCTTAGCCAAGGGAAATCATCTTGTTTGACTGACGTTAGGAAGTCCACCAGGTCAATGGAAATACCCTTATCTTTCTCAGAAATATGAACTGATCACAGCCTGGGGTCCCCCTTTTTGTAGGTAGCCCAGATGGTGAACATAGCCCTCCATAGTCATGGGATCTCACTGTGCTCAATTTACAGAGTCAATTCTCGAGGGGAGACATGCCCTTTTAAACAAAAATACACAAGGAAAACATCTTTTCATCAGCAGCTCCCTGGCTCCCCTGAGGATTCTCATGGCTAAGGTATTATATCTTTAATTTAGTACCACTGGCTCTGGATGCTTGAGCAAACTGGACATTCATGGATCGGATACCAGTCACAGGTCTAAGCAGATAATAGTGGAATTTAAAATACCAACTTTGTTTCCTCTTGATACTATTTTCCTGTAAGTATTTTCAGCCATCTTACCCTGGGTATGTCAGTGAAAAGGAAAAAGTCTGTGTGAGATTTGAGGCCACTTCATTGACTTTGGTTTCCTGTTGACAAGCCTAAACTTTCATCAGCACAAATAACCCCTCCCTACAACTCCCGTAAAACACCTGAGTATCATGAAGAGAACATGTCATGAAATGTTTGTGAAGGAAACAACCACCTTGCACTTAGAAACCACAGCGGTCTGACCTTATGTTCTGGCCCTTAGGGCAGATCCTGTGTTGTAAAGAGTGTTAATGAATGTTAACTCCAGTGACAATAGATTTAAGGGTGGGTGCTCTCAGAGGCACCTCATCCAGGAAAGAATCCATTAAATACAGAGGTGTTTTAACTGCATTAGCTGGGCAGACAGAAGAGTGTTTAGAACACAGGCCTTGAAGAGCGGGGAAATCATTCTTCCTTTCCAAGAGAAACCAGGGTAACTGTACCATGAGTGCATCCTTATGATAAATTATACTTTGTATTACAGTAGCACCTAGAGCGCTCTACTGCAATTGTGCTAAGTCAATGGAAAATTTTGTATATGACAAGATTGCCCTAAAAGTCTATTTATTTAGCATTAAAGCAATTTGTTTCATTAAAGGATATTTAGAAAACACCATGTTATTTTTATTGGACTCTAAATTAGCTCCATAGGAAGTTATTACATGGCTTAAAAAATTTCAGCCCATTTAAGGTATACTTGGCCACTTGACATGAATCAGTCTTGTAAACTGGTCATGGAAAAAGTACCATCTCAAAACCCACCCCCCACCTGTACCATGACAGTGAGAAATCTAGTGGTATTTTACTCACTCACCAAAAAAAATTATTTACTTCGGTCAAGGGTGGGTGTGGGCTTTTGGTAACTATGCTTTGGTGTAGGAGACCTTGGCCATAAAAACTTCAAGAATGCCAGCCCAGTGGGGCATGACTAAGGGATGCAGTACACAGCAGCAGGCCACAATTGTCTATATTACCTGCTGATTGAAAAGGAAAGATGAAGGCACTGGAAATTAAAGTGCCATTCAAAATACTGAGATGGTCAAGGAACATAGTTCTTGAGACACGATTTTATCAGTTGAACTGTACTGATGAAAAATACAGGGGGAATTCTGATCTCATTTACATTTGTGCAAATCTAGAGGAATCGCTCGATATCCTCTAGATGTTCACCAATGGAAAGGAGAGCAGAGTTTAGTCCTTGATCAGTTACTCAGGCACCTATGGTGATCTGGTTTGTACTGCCACCTATGATAGTAGTGAGCTTGGTAATAAAGAGCTTTCTGTCAAGTTCCCATTGAAATCAATGGCAAAACTCTCATTCTCCTGTTCACTTCAATGGGAGCAGGATCTAACAAAGAATCTGTAGCATCAGCTTCTCTTACCTACAGGAGGTTAAGTTTCATTTCTTCTTGCTGGTCTATTTTGAAAGCCTGAAGTGATCAGATTAAAGTTTTTTTTTTCAGACTAGATCCCATGGAGCTGTGGAAATCCCTAAAAATTCTTCAATTTTCAGTTGAAAACCACACATTTATACCTGCTGTAATTCTGCTCTGTGATGATGCAAGTAGGTGTATTTTGTTATTGAGTGCTAACTATGCATTATGTGTAAGGATGTGGTTTGAGACGCTGCTAATCATATTCAGCTTGACTTCCTGGCTAAGTCACACAAAGATGCTATTCTTCTTGTTAAATGCTACCTGAGTTAGAGTGTGATTTTTAGAAACACTGATGACTCAGACGTGGCTCTCACAGGTGTAGGATTTCCACACGCACTTGGTTAAAGGCCTGTGGTCATGACAGACCAAAAAGGGTTACCACTACTCACCAACTTTCTGAAAACCCTGTAGGAAACATTCACTTTCACCCTACTGCACTTTCCCAATACATTGTTTTTTTTAAATAACTGCTTTGTAACATTCACTATAATTTGCATCTCTGACAAATAAAAGGGAGGATGCTGTCTATGATTCTCCGTATTACTCACAAAATTACTAGCATGGAAGTTACATTTTCTTGTATTCTGGCTTACCTAGTCTCCTCTCAGTGCACACACATAGCTGTTTTTAGCATTCATGGGATTTATCAAATGCTGCATAAGAAAGAAGAGACCCTTTGGAGACAACTGTTATAAGGTAGTTTAGTTCACTAAGAATCATGGACCCTGTACTACTAAGTAACTTGTTTTATGCTAGGGTGTATCACAGTTGATGATGACTAATGTGTAACACATTAAAATCAGTTATTGATCATTTAACTAGAAATGTGGTTGAAACAAGCACAAGAGAAAAGAGGTTTTAGCTTTAACTGATATGACAGAATTTCTAATGAATAAAAAATATATAGATATATAAGTCACTTGGACAACTGTAACTTGCAGTAAAAAGTCATTGTTCTAGAATTTGTTGGTAATCAGTGGTTTGTGGGAAAAAGAGAATCAGATAATACTGTGGAAATTCATCAAGAGATACGTTATTTCTAATCAGCCTAGATCAGCAGGGACCAAAAGTCATTACCATGTAATAACTGATTAGGAGCCTATGTGAACTAAGTCAGTGAGTCTCAGTCCAAGTTTGTCATGATCAAGTCTCCACATCACAAAAACACAGTCCCACAACTGGTCCCTGGGTTGGCAAAGAGGTCAAGGACTGAATAGACAAGGAGGGTGATGAATTCTACTGACTTGAGTGTCAAAACTTCCAGGTTGACACACATTGGTGGAACCCATGTTATAACTGCCCTGTGGAGAAATGAAGGACTCCAGTTAAAGTGTGTGTGTGAAATTGATTAAAAATAAACAGGATAAACAAGATTGAGAAAACTTATTTTCCTGCTTGTTTTTGGTTAGTGGGCAAATCAGCTAGTTACAAACAAGTGCAAAGTTACAGCCACAATACTGAAGGCCAGGCAAAAATTCAGGTCTTTCAGGTTTCTATAGTGGCATGTCTCTTGGATTAGGCATCAGTCAGTAAAACCCAGTTGGATGCTGTTGCACATTCAGCAATGCCTGGTATCAGCAGGCTACTCTGTGGCCCACCTACCTTGTACAGAAGAAAGTGGAAAGATAGCTGTGATATCATCCCATTTGTAATGCAGGACTCAGCTAGCTATGGAGATGAGTTCAGTTGAGTATTCAGTATTGTTCAATTTCAGATGCTCTTTTACTCCAGTTAGTACATTCCAGTCTAGCTTCTGTCTCTTCTAGAGGTCATAGTGGTCAGGCCATGGAAGATCTCTTGCTGGGTTTAAATGAGGGTCCGGTGGACAATTTGGTCAGACTGGATTTCCCAGCAGATTTTTATATGACCAGTCAAAGGTTGCTTTGGCAATTAAAAGAGGTTGCTGGATGTCTGGAACAGCTCACAGTGGTTCCAGCAGTAGAGTCAGTTGACAGTGATGGACAATTGTGCGTCTTTGGAGAGGAATTAGATAGGTGAGGTCCCTCATGGATCTGTCCCATCTCCACTGTTCAACATACAGAAGGATGACTTCTAAACACTATGGACCAGATCCTCAGCTAGTGTAAGCTGGAGTAGTTCCATTGACTTTCATGGAGCTACACTGATTTACACAAGCTGAGAAATGGGCCCTGTTGCCCTGGATTTGAGGGGTGTATATACCCCAGAATGTGATCAAGCCAATTGCAACCATATTATGTGCACTCAGCAACTATACAATAATAAAATAAAACACCACATAGTTAAAAGTTCATTTAAAAACAGGCTTTCAAAAGCAAGGTCATAGTTTTAACTATTTCCCCATGCTAATTTTCCCGCTACTGTTACTCACACCTTCTTGTCAACTATTGGAAATGGGCCATCCTGATTATCACTACAAAAGTTTTTTTTTCCTCCTGCTGATAATTTAACCCCACCTTAACTGATTAGTCTCGGTATAGCTGGTATGGCAACATCCATTTTTTCATGTTTTCTGTGTGTGTGTGTGTATATATATATATATATATATATATATATATATATATATATATATATATATATTCCTACTGTATTTTCCACTGCATGCATCCAATGAAGTGGGTTTTAGCTCACAAAAGCTTATGCCCAAATAAATTTGTTAGTCTCTAAGATGCCACAAGTACTCCTGTTCTTTTTGCTGATACAGACTAACACGGCTACCACTCTGAAACCTATCCTAGTTCTGGTTCTTAGACTGTGCTCATCACCATAGTATCTGAGCAGTTAAGGCAGTGGAATCTTTGCTGTGGTGGGTCCTTGGTTCTCACCTCCATTGCTATCCAACCTAGTCTCTCTCGCTCCCCACCATGACTATAAAGTGATTAAAAACCTTTTCCCCAGAGGTTTTTTTTAATCAGTATGACCAGGACTGACCTCAGCTATTACATTCCTCTCATTCCTCTATTATCTATTAATAGATTCCAGCACCAGAAGGGACCATTGTGATCATCCTAGACTGGCCTGTATAACACAGCCCAGAGAATTTCCCTGAATTAATGTTAAGCATTGACAATGCTCTCAGGACTGTACAAAATACAGATTCCTTACCCCAAAGAGCACAGAAACCACTTTCTATTGCTTTGGATCTTCTTACATTTGATTTGATTTGTAACCAAGAAGGCTTTTCATTATAGTAATGTTTTAAGTGTGCTGTATTTCAAAATGGTTTACATCACACAACAGCCTAAGCCTCTTGGTATGGGTTAGGGTGATGCTTTAGAAATAAATTGAGCATATAACTATAGGTAATAAAAAGGTAATAATTGGAGATATACCAATCTCCTAGAACTGGAAGGGACCTTGAAAAGTCATCTAGTCCAGCCCCCTGCCTTTACTAGCAGGACCAATTTTTGCCCCAGATCCCTAAGTGGCCCCTCCAGGATTGAGCTCACAACCCTCAGTTTAGCAGGCCAATGCTCAAACGACTGAGCTATCCCTCCCCTCTAACACTATAGCAACACTATTTGCAAAGTCAGAAGAAATTACTCAGTGGCATAAAATGTCTAGATAGTTTATTTCCATAGATAACAACAAACCAGAACTATTCTCCGGAAATGGCAGATTTGATGCAGTTAGGTACAAACTCCTAACCATCTGACTTGTGCTGCTTGCAGACACTGGCATCTTAGAAAGATCATCCTGAAATACTGCCACTGATGCTGGGGACCACGTTAGAGTGAAAGGGAATGCAGTCAGTGTGGGAATGAAATCCAGAGAAGCTGCCCAGAAGAGATCACTGGTCCTCAGCTTCAGAGCATCCAACAAGTATCTCTAATCTACAGTGCTGTGAGAGTAACTTTGCTTGCTATGTCTATTCAATAAAAGGGTTAAAACCAGAAGAAAGATATATAACCTATGTAAAAATAGAAATATGTACACTGTCTAGAGAGTTAAATATGAAGAGAAAAGATTAGACATCTCTAAAAGAATGCATAAGGTGTGTTATAATCCAAATCAGCACATTCTAAAATGTCCTATATGCCACAGCAATTATCAGTTCCTGCCTGCTAGAAGCAGCTGCACCGGCTCACTGACCTTCCTCTTCTTCCTTGGCTTCATCATCTCTTCCTGGCTAAATGCAAGGTCCAGGCTGTACGTCTGCAAGAACCACAGAGAAGGAGATCATGCTCATAGCACAGACTGCCGGCTAGTTTCTAAGCAAAATATAAGACAAGAAAACCAAACTTCAAATCCCACATCTTACTGCAGGGATCCTTTTGGTTTGGCTAGTTCAGCCTTGCTCTCTAGAAAGGAAATCAGGCAGGGAATCAAAACTAGGGTCCTGAACAACCTGGGCTGGTCGCTTTGTGAAGGCAGGAGACTCAGCCTCACAGAGCGGGAGCACATCTGGCAGCTACTAGGAGCAGCATCCATTCCTTACTGCTGAAAGAGAAATCTTTGGGGAGCTGATTAGCATTTGGGGGTTAAAAACTCTCATCACCAAACTTATCTAACCATTCAAACAAAGAGCAGAAGGATGGTGTTCTTTATGTCTGCATGTACTAAACAAAAGGCAGCTGGAAACTGGTTCTTAGCAGGAGACATAGGGTATGTCTACATTGCAATTAAACACCTGGCAGCTAGCCTGTGTCAGCTGACTTGGGCTCGTGGGACTCAGGCTGCAGGGCTATTAAACTTCAGTGTAGACATTTAGGAGTATGCTGCGGATACCTAGTGTGACAAAGTTCCTCCTCTACCTTGGTGGGTCCTGCGCTTATTGGCGGATTTGCTCTCCTCAGAGATCTTCCCCTCTGGTAGAGCCCACCGTCCGGGTCAACTCCTCCTGTGTCTGATCAGGAGTTGGGAGGTTTGGGGGGAACCCAGGCCCACCCTCTACTCCGGGTTCCAGCCCAGGGCCCTGTGGATTGCAGCTGTCTATAGTGCCTCCTGTAACAGCTGCATGACAGCTACAACTCCCTGGGCTACTTCCCCGTGGCCTCCTCCAAACACCTTCTTTATCCTCACCACAGGACCTTCCTCCTGGTGTCTGATAATGCTTGTACTCCTTAGTCCTCCAGCAGCACGCCCGCCCTCCCTCCCTCAGCTCTTTGCACCTCTTGCTCCCAGCTCCTCACACATGCACCACAGACTGAAGTGAGCTCCTTTTTAAACCCAGGTGCCCTGATTAGCCTGCCTTGATTGATTCTAGCAGCTTCTTGATTGGCTGCAGGTGTTCTAATCAGCCTGTCTGCCTTAATTGTTTCCAGAAAGTTCCTGATTGTTCTGGAAAGGGAAAGGGGACCATGTTAACCTGGGGCTAATATATCTGCCTTCGATCACTCTCCTGTAGCCATCTGGCCTGCCCTTTCACACTAGATACCAAACATACTGGAATCAAAATACCATGGTGATTGGTGTAGACAGACCAAAAACTTCCTTACTCATTTTCAGTTGCACTAGACACTTCAGTTGTTCTTTTCAAAATAATGATCTTGCATTGCCCTCAAAGCTGCTTATGTCATTGTTCCTTATTGCAGATGTAAAGTGCAATCTTTGGTAATCTAGCCCTTACTGCTAGGAACTGAAGGGATGCTCCCAATACAACACATATTCAAGGCATGATGTGATCATTGCAGAATTTCTCACTCATATCATCAAGACTTTCTATCTAGCCCATGTGGCTTTGGAATGGGGATTCATAACATGTACATATCTATGGTCTTTCAAACATGTGAAATACACAGATTACAGGTAGCATGAAAATAGTCCAAACTTTCCCCCATTCCATGATTCAATCTCTGTTTTTAAACTTGTTTCTCTTTCCTCCTCTTCATTACCTACCAAAGCAGAGACACACTTACTAACAACTTCCTTTCTTAATTAAAAAATGGAAAAAAACAGAACCACAAAGTGAGGCAGGCATGCTCTAGCCCAGCAAATCGCTTATGCAAAAACTTCCTTTTGATTTCAGTGGGAAAGGAGCAATGATAGGGTTGCCAAGTTGGTCGGACGTATTCCTGGAGGTTTCATCAGATGACATAATCTTTAATTCCTGGAGACTCCAGGATAATCCTGGAGGGTTGGCAACCCTAAGCAATGAACAGATCTATAGGTCAGAGCCCCCAAGTTGAGAATAGCTGTTCAAATGGACACTTCAAGCAGGCATTTATGCTACACCCCATGGAATTGCTTTGTCTTATCTGCTTCCTTATCCCACACAAAGGGCGCACAGAGGGAAACTATTGGGTCAATACATTCTCCCACTGGCCAGATTCCTATTGCCTCTATATAAATTCATGGTATGCCCACATCTTGAATACTGTGTGCAGATGTGGTAGCCCCATCTCACGAAAGATATATTGGAATTGGAAAAGGTTCAGAAAAAGGAAATATTATTTATCCAAAGCTTGGTCCAACTGTGCTAGGTTCTGTACAAAGTCCACCTAGCACTGTCCCTGCCCCCATAAACTTACAATAGAAATAGACAAGACAGAAAATAGGTGGAAAGGGAAGGTCTTGCCCAATTTCAGCAGCAGAGCTAGGACAGAACAGAGGTCTCTAGACTCTTAGTCCAGAGCTTTATCTACTAGATCACACCACCTCCTTGGATGTGACCAAAGGCACTACTACAGAGGTCTGCAACCTCTCAGAAGTGGTGTGCCGAGTCATCATTTATTCACTCTAATTTAAGGTTTTGCGTGCCAGTAATACATTTTAACATTTTTAGAAGGTCTCTCTCTAAGTCTATATTATATAACTAAACTATTGTTGTATGTAAAGTAAATAAGGTTTTTAAAATGTTTAAGAAGCTTCATTTAAAATTAAATTAAAATGCAGATCTTATCAGTTTAATGCAGTGGTTCTAAACCTGGGGTGCACGTGCGGAGGACCCAACAATCCGATGTGATACGGTACCAGGCATGGTAGAAACAGGATAGACGGTTCAGAAATGGGTAAGAGCTGGTAGTACATCCTCGGGTGCACCTTCAAAATGGGTGGGAGGCTTAGACTGTCCTTGACCCTGTCCGGAGGGGGGCGAGACGGTCTACGTCAGGAGTATCTGTTTCTCCGACAAGAAAAGTCTTGCCTCGCTCTAGGCGGGAAGGCGTGCTGCTGGGTGGTCTGGGGTTTAAATGGCTTTCATTGGTTAGCTGGGGTATGCATACCTAAAGATTTGATAGTGTTTCTCGTGTCCTTTAAGGTATGCAAGCGGGAATTGGTTTGCTCTGCAAACAAGCCCTGACCATCAGAGGGGAGGTCTTGGATGGTGTTTTGGACCTCTGGCGGGAGACCTGAGGATTGCAGCCAGGCATTTCGTCACATGGCAATGCCAGAAGCCAGAGTGCCCGCAGCATCGAGGGAACCCTGGAGAGAGGTCCGGGCCACCAATTTACCTTCCTCAGCAATGGCCCCGAGTTCCGTACAGGCCTCCGCTGGGAGAAGACCTTGGAATTTAAGGACAGAAGATGAAGAGTAAAAGTTGTATCTACTGAGGATTGCCAGCTGGTTAGCAATCCTAAGCGAGAGACCCCCAGTAGAATAAATCTCTCTCTCAAAAAGGTCCAGGCGTTTAGTGTCCTTTGATATGGGTGCAGGCCCTTGCTGGCCCTGTCTTTCTCTGGTGTTTACCGCATACACTGCAAGCGAGCATGGGATGGGGTGAGTGAAAAGGTACTCGTAGCCCCTGGTGGGAACAAAGTATTTTCTTTCTACCCCCTTGGCTGTGGGAGGGATAGAGGCAGGGGTTTGCCAGAGAGACTTGGCATTACTTTGAATAGTCTTATTCATGGGGAGGGCCACCCTGGAAGGCTCCTCCGAGCCTAGAATGTCCACCATCGGGTCCTCTTCCTCCAGAACCTCTTCAATTTGGAGGTTCATACTGACGGCCACGCACCTCAATAGTTCTTGAAGTACCCTAAAGTCCATCAGGGGTGGACCAGACATTGACGTGCCACCCACAGCCTCATCAGGGGAGGACGAAGACAACTCCACCGGGAGAGCTGGAGTGGGGACAGCCTCTTGGTCAGCCGCAGGTATCTCCTCTGGGGCTCCTGGGGTTGCCCCTACCATGGATGCTGACTCCTCAGGTAGGTCCGAGTCCGGAGGAGGGCGGCTGAGGGTTGCCTCGAGAGGGCAGGTGTCCGAACGCAACAATGGCCAGGCACCTGGGGGGGGGGACCTTGGGCCTGAGGTTAGCCCAGGGGGTCCAGAATTGCCACTGAGGCTGCCAATTGGGCACTGGGCGGTCTTGTCCAAGGCTTCCCGGGCCTGACCGGGGAATGTCTGAAGCCCTCTCTGACCTCCCCGAGGGGGACTGGGACCGCAACAGCCAAGGAGGGGCAGTGCGTGAGTGTAGTAAGGGGGGCACTGAGCTCCTTGGTAGCAGAGGGTCATGGGGTGACCAGCGCCACAAAGCCAATCGCAATCGAGAGCAGTGCCGCGATGAAAGGAATTGACACCACTGGGAGAGCACTGCACACTGAGGTGCTCGGGCCTGCGTCTTGAGAGGGCCGCAACGCAGACTCCATGAGGAGTTGCTTGAGATGAATTTCCCTCTCCTGTCTTGTCCGTGGCTTGAAAGCCTTACAGATTTTACACTTGTCAGCCTGATGGCCCTCCCCCAGACACCTAAGGCGGAAGTCATGGGGGTCGCCCGTAGGCATGGGCTTATTGCAAGACTTGCAAGGCTTGAAGCCCTGGGATGGCATGCCCCAGGGCCCCGCAGGGCAGTTGAAGAGTGCTAAACTGCCCTCAACGATTAACTACACTTAACACTATAGAGAAAAAACACTAACTATTAACAATTAACTAACAACCATTGAGATAAACTAGGGATTAATGGAGCACTTGGGGAACCAGGAGACCACTGTTCCAACAACCCTCACAGGCGGTAAGAAGGAACTGAAGGGGGGTCGGGCTGGCAGGATCTTATATAGAACGCCATATTGGTGCCACTCCAGGGGGCTCCCCAGCCGGCCCAACGGGTAGCTGCTAGGGAAAAAGTTTCCGACATCCATGCACGCGGCGCGCGCGCACACCTAACTGGAATTGATGTCAGCAATCACTCAAAGAACACCACAAATTAAGCACAGGCACATAAGTACAACTACTTTGTTTCATCAGACCTGTGTATTTATTAGCATTATACATGTTTTAACGATTACTGTAATATACAAACAAAGTTTAAGTTTTCAAGTTTTTAAGCTAATTGTAATAATTTTTTATAAGGGCTGCAGAGCACTGGGACCAGGCCAGGAGCAGAGCCCTGGGCTGGCTGCCAGTACCCTAGGCTGGCAGGAGGGCTGAGCAGGGCCAGAGGCCCGGACCCTGGCTAGCAGGGGGCCAGGTGGCTGGAACCCCAGACCAGCAGCGAGGTGAGGGGTGCCGGCGGCTGGTATCCCAGGCTGGCAGCAGGCTGAGCAGGACCAATGGCCGGGACCCCAGCTGGGAAGGGGCTGGCATCCGGAAACCCAGACCGGCAGCGTCCGGAAACCCAGATGCTCAGCCCGCTGCCGGTCTGGGGTTCCAGTCGCTGGCTCCTGCCAGCTGAGGTCCCAGCCGCCAGCCCCGCTCAGTGTGCTGCCGGCCTGGGATTCTGTTCACTCAGGCCGGCAGCCGAGACCCCGGCTGGCAGCAGCGTGCCAGTAAAAATTGGCTCGCATGCTGCCTTTGGAATGCATGCCGCAGGTTGCCAACCACTGCACTACTATGTACTGACCTGCAGAATGCAATGCATTTCAGCACTGTACTGCGTGACAAGGTGCAATATTTCTTAGTGGAATTTTTTTGTGTAGAACTGCAGCTAAAATATGAATCATGCCATTACTAACTTCAGGCATAAAACAGGGCAGCTGGATGTAGTCTGGGAAAAGGTATTACGTTAAAAATAGGCCCAGATTAAAGCCCTCTTAAAGCCTGGAGGGGGAGGGTCTGGCAGCCAGGTAGCTGTGATCTGAGCTGCCATGCAGAGACCAGGGTTGGAGCACCATTCCCAGCCACACACTGCAAAATGAGGGTCCTTCTACACCATTTCCTGTGAACAGGTAGCATTAGGCCATCTTTGCCCCCCTCATAGTCACAGACCTCAGTGTAAGTTAAAGCAAACCTAGGGCTCCTCTAACTTATTTTCTGCTTCCCATAGTGGATTATGGGAAGGAGAAAATAGCTAGAGAACAGCAGCATTCAGCCATACCCCCTCTTTTCCCTGGCCTGCCTGCATGGTAGGGGCTGAGAGTAGGGCTGGCGCAGAGCCACCCTGATGTTTTATGCCAGCAAGGAAGCACCTTACCCCAGAGTCCCAAAGTGTTCAAATCCAGGGAAGTGACTTACAGTCATCCCCTGGTAAATTAAAGAGCATATCAATGGATGCTAAGGAGAGTCATGCCCCATCACCTAAGCCTGGAGGACAGCATCTACAACACAGGTCCCGGAAGGTGTAAAACAGCAGAATGATCCTCAGGGATTTGTCATAACAGCAGATAATTTTCAAGGGGGAAAATAATCTCAAGAGTCTTTTAATTAAAGTGAGCTGGTCAAAGTTCTATACATGCTATGTAATCAGCTGCAACTTATCCTGACTCACTGGAGCTGGAGTGCTCTGCACTTCTGAAAATCAGGCCCAAGGCTCTTCAAACTGAGCCCAAAACCCAAGGAACCCCAAATCAATGTCCACTTTAATCTCTCTCGCTACCTCACCTCTACAATGGGGGTAATTCTTATCCGCCACACAGACAGGGATTAATCCATGCTTACAAAGTGCAGCAAGAGCTCTGGCTGGAAGATGCTAGGGAAGCAAAAAGTGGTATTGCAAGGCTCAGTTCTGATCTGATACCAGTTTACCCTGATGTGACTTCACTGACTTAGGTACTCCTGACTTATACCAGCATGAGTGGAGAATCAAACTTATTATTTTTTTAAATCTATTCAAGCAGAGCAGAGGATGCAGAATGAAAGCCTGTCATTGCAGCGTTCCTATGGAAACTTGCCATCCTCATGTCCCCAGTAAATTATGCCAAGACGTCACTGTCTACTAGTGACTCTTCTTTTTCCCCTTGCTCATTGTGGTGAAAACACTATCATGAAACATGAGTTCCTCTTCCACAGGCTGGGAAGGTCACAGACCTTATCTCTACCTTGAGGTTTCTCTTGTGCCTTTTAAGGGACTAAGGAACAGAATGTTCAAGTTTAAAAAAGAAAGACAGGTTCAGAAGAAAAAAGTTCCAGATCCTCTCTACTCCCTCACCAAAGCCCCAATGGGTCTCCCAAAGGCACATGGGGCTGCATTGATAATAATACCTAGCTCTTATCTACCATTGTTGTTTGCAGTGGTGTTGTAGCCATGTTAGTCCCAAGATATGAGAGCCTAACAGAATTGATAAAGAGCTCTGTGTAGTTCTAAACTAAACTAAAGCTTGTCTCTTTCTCCAGAAGTTGGTCCAATAAAAGATATTACCTCACCCATCTTGTGTCTCTGGCTCTTACCTAGCATTTTTCCATCTGTGGATCATTAATATATCTGATTGCAAGACTGGGGCCCAGCTTTATGGCATGCTCCCCACTTAGAATCATAGAATATTAGGGTTGGAAGAGATCTCAGGAGGTCATCTAGTCCAACCCCCTGCTCAAAGCAGGACCAACACCAACTAAATCATCCTTGCTTTATCAGACTTCCATGCTGACCCACTGATGGACATTCTTCAAGGCAACTACCCTACTCAGCCCACAGGGAATCTCAAAGTTAATGCTGAATCAGTCATTCTTAACTTTTGAGGGTTCCTCCAGGGAGGGTTTGGGAGCCAGTGGCCAGCATGTATACCATGAACATCTTGTGGAGATAGTGCTGCTATGGAGGCTGACAGCCAGTGACAGAGGCTCTGGGCATCCATGGGGATGTCCCTCTGGCAGATCTCAGGAGATCTGAGGGTATCAGATCTACACCCCACCAGCTCTACTGGGGACCAAACCTCACTTCCCATTGTGCAGATCACTAGGACACTCTTTCTTGCACCCTAGACAGGAAAAACTAAGGTTAAGATTCTGTCATGGATATTTTAGTAGAAGTCAGGGTCAGGTCACGGACAATAAACAAGAATTCACAGAAGCCTGCAACCCTGTCCCTGACTTTTACTAAAAATACCATGGGGAGAGGGGAGACAAATAGAGCACTGCCAGGGACTTGCAGCTGCTCCAGCCCCACATCTGCTCCTGCAGTAGGAGCTCACCCAACCCTGGCTGCTAGTCTGGAAGGCCGCCAGCCACTGTTCTGCAGTGGCGTAGCCAGGTTCTAAGTGCAGGGGAAGCAAACATAAAAAAGGTGCCCCCCTTGGCTCCTCCTCTGGCCACGCCCCCTTGGCTCCTCCTCCATCCTCTCCACGCCCCCCCCCCGTGGCTCCTCCGGCCGTGCCGCGTCCCCCCCCTTGGCTCCTCCGGCCACGCTGCGGCCATGCTGGCCCCCCCTCCCAGACACCCCTCTCATTGGGTCCCTGCTTACCTGGCTGCCCAGGTGCCTCTGATGAGCTACCTCCTCCTCCCCCATAGCGCCAGGGTGCCCAGCTCCTGCTGGTTCCCGCTGAGTCCAGAGCGACCTAGGAGCTGGCTCCCCACAGGGAACAGAGACCAAGCCCCGCCCGCTTGCCAGGGGCAGAATGCAGCGCCCCGCATGCTGCCCGTTACCAAAGCGTGTCTTTACCTTGAGGTGCCTGTGCTCCGGCCGTGACTCCAGCGCTGGCGGGAGAGCAGGAATGGGGAGGAGAGGGAGGCAGCTGCAGCTAATCCCCTGTTTGTGGCCAGGCTTCCCGCAGCAGCTATGCAGGGCGCATTTGCCCCGCATGGCAGCGTGCAGCCCTCCTGGCCAGGCACGGGCGGCTGCACTGCAGTCCTGCAATGCGTGGCTCTGGCTGCGCCCGTGGTTTCCAGCCCCTCTGCCTACGCTGCCTGCTGATGGCAGCGGCTCAGATCTGCCCGGCTCTTTGCTTGCCGGGCGCAGCGGGCGTCTCGCTCTCCACACTGCAAGGGCTCCCTGGGGCTCCCTCTAGACGACACCCAGGGCAGGAGAGTGTCCGCGCTCGGGCTCGCCGCCTCCCTGCCCCTGCCAGCAGCAGTGCCCAGGCTTGTCGGGGAGTACGCACGGATGGCAGCGGCTCCCACCCAGCCTGCGCCCCGGGTGCTCCCTCCCCGGACCACCAAGGCAGGGCTGACAAACCGCGCGGAGAGAGGAGGGGCCCAGGGGAGGAGGAGGACTGCAAAGTGCTCCCTGAGCAGCACCGCCCACAGGGCAATGTACCAGCTGCTTCGCAGGTGCAGGGGCCAGCAGCAGCGAGGACTGCAACAACCTCTGTGGTGGGTGAGTGAGGGAGCGCGGGGCTCCAGCCTTCTTCCCCTCTCCCCAGCAGCACTAACGTGCGCACACAGGTGGGGGTGTGCGAGCGGCAAGTCTCCCTCCCAGCTCCTCTGCAGCCCCTCCACGCCGTGAAGCCGCCAGCACTCTGCCTAGTGCTGGAACGTCTTGAGCAGTTGAGCTGGCGCCACAGCAGCTTCCCCCCTCCCGCCGCCGAGCCGCACCGCGCTGCAGGGACCCAGAGCTCCGGCAGCTCCCAGACACCCCACTCAGGTGCCACTTTTGAAAAATGTGCAGAGGGGAAGCGGCTGCTTCTCCTGCACCCCGCTAGCTACGCTACTGCTGTCCTGGGGGCCGCTGCTCTTGCTCCGGCAGCACTGGGGCTGGCTGCCAGCAGGGGCTCTAGCTCATCCACTGCTCCTGCAGCAGGGGCTGACAGCCACTGCTCCAGGCCCAGTGGTGCTGACTCAACCCCAGCCACTACTCAGCCCTGCCCCAGAAGTCACGGAGGTCCCAGAAAGTCACAGAATCCGTGACCTCCATGAAAGAATCCTATCCTTAGGAATAACTCATGCAGAGAATGAATGGCCCTATCCAAGACACAGCTAAGAATCTGATGAGAACCAAGAGAAGCATCCAGGAATTTCCTGACCTCACAGCGCTGTCCTGTTCCTCCCAGAATGGCCTAACAAGAAGGGAAGGGGCAAACTCAGCTCTGAATTTCTCTTTGAACTGATTGGGTGCACGTAACCCCAGCTGTATTGGAAGAGAGATGTTCTGGAAAGTTCTCATCAGATACAGCAGTGTGTTGATAAGAGGACTAGAGATAAGCTTTTTTTGCAAATGGTTGAGATAATGATGTTACTACAAAAAAATGTTCTTCCATCACTCAGCTGAGATGCTGCAGCAGGAAATTTTCACCTTGCAATGGCTTTCTGTCCCCCGACTCTTTAAAAACTGTTTTCAGAGGGAAGATCATAGGACATAGACATCAAGGAAAACATTATACAAGCCCCATCTGTATTAGTGGGACTCACCAAAATCTGCCTTCACGGATATGACTGTAAGATCACAGCCTTAGTCACTAACAGGATGCTGTCATTCTGTCTGATGGACACTGATGCTCCTTGTTATACTGTCTCATCAATGAAAGGCTGCATTCCCACTGGCTTCAATAAGGGGCCAGTCCCTCGGGCAAACAGAAACAAGTGAATTTGAAATTAAAAGTTGAATAGTTTTCAAATTACAAAGGCACCATGCAATTTTTAAATTAACCTATTTTTGGTTGCCCAAGTTTGTATTTGATTTGTTACTCTCCTTTTAACTGATTGCATAGGCTTCCCAGAAACAGCAGCAACCACTGCCTGTTGGAAAACTGAAAGATTTCTTAAGACTAGGTGGCAGAATTAAACAACGTTTAAAAAAATTAGGCCTTCACTCTGTTTGCTAAAACTTCTCAGGTCATTAGGAATCACTCTGAGGCCTCAAGGCACAGCTTGCCGTATGAGAGAAAAACATGGATATGTACACATGGCAATCTTGTACCCATCTTTTAATGAGATCTCAGTCCAATTGGTAAGTGTATATTTGGTTGGATGGCTCTGATCTATCCTGCAAAAAGTTTGCTAGGGCTTTGATGCTTGGATGAAGCAAACAAGATCAGGGCCTCATTGTGGTAGGCACTGTACAAACACATCGTAAGAAACAGTCTCTGCCTCACAGAGCTTACAATATAAATAAACAAGGCAGAAAAAGCATGGAATGGGAAACAGTGGCATAGAGAGCTGACGAGACGTGCCCAGGTCAAACAGCAGGCTTGGAACAGCACCCAGGCCTCGAGTCCTTGTCCAGTGCCCTGTTAGCACAGTGGTTTTCAAACGATGGGGCGGGCTTCCAAAGGAGGGGCAGGAATGTGTCAAAGGAGATGCCAGCTGTGTGCCTTTTTTTTTTCTTAAGAGCTCCAACTGTGAGCCCCAGGTGGCTGGAGCTTGTGCAGAAGGACCATGCATACCAGGAAGGTGAGGATAAAGGGGACAGCTGGAGCCCTGCCATCCAGGTGTGGGCTTGCCTCTCCCTCCCTCAATCCCTCACTGGGAGGCGGGGGTTCTCCGGCTCCCCTGGGTTGGCAGCAGCGCAGAAATAAGGTGGCAATGGGGCACTAAGTCTGCTGTGAAAAGTGATACTGACAAATATCACTTTTCACATTGCCACTCTTACTTCTGTGCTGCTGCTGGCATGCACTGCCTTCAGAGCTGGGTGCCCAGCCAGCAGCTGCTGTTCCACTCTGCCTTCAGAGCTGGGGGTTGGTGGTATGTGTCCTTTTGGGGGTTGGGGGGTAAATGACTATAGACACAAAGAAGGGGGCCCCAATCAAATATTTTGAGAACCACTGAGTTAGGGTATACCCACACTGCAATAAAAGACCTGCAGACCAGCTGTGGCTGGCCTGAGTCAGCTGACTTGAGCTTGCAGGGTTCAGGCTGCAGGGCTACAAAACTGCAGTATAGATATTCAGGCTTAGGCTGGAAGCCCTGCTCATGGGGCCTCAGAACCCAGGCTGCAGCCCAAGCCTGAATATCTACACTGCTATTTTTAGCCCCAGAGTCCAAGCCCTGTGAGACTCAGTACCACAGGTTTTTTATTGCAACAGAAACATACCCTAACGGCCTGATCTGCTGAAATCCTCTTAAAAGCTGTTGAGCACGCCATTGGAATTGAAAGTAACAAGCATTTTTCAGGATGGAAACTTCAGTCTCCACAAAAGACACGAACAATCAAACAGAGCCTTGCACTTTCTGAACTTCCATTCAAGAAAGATTAGGTGTTAAACATTTAATATCAAACACACAAATGTTTCTGTCGTGATATCTGTATCTTCCTGCCCCAAGATACTGCCACCAATATGCTTTATGGATCAAAAACTTCAAAGAAACACCAGCACAGAGAGCAGCCTACAACACCTTAATTTAACTGCAAGATCCCATTTCCATTAGCAAATATCCATATATGAAAACACTAGGTAGAAACCCTATATCTTACCCCACTCAAAGGTTGGTTCCTACTAGAACAGCAGTGGAGAGGAGCATATCATCAAAATATAGAATTGTGGACTAGATCCTCAGCTGATGTAAATCAGCATAGCTCTATTAAAGTCAATGGAACTAGGCTAATGTATACCAGGTGAGGATATTATCCAATTTGTCAGACGCTGGAGGATTAAGTAGGAAGAGAAGCTTTAGTTGGAAGCAGCAAGTTCTTGTTTAACTCCAAGTCTGTTCAATCATTGAAAAATATAGAAGTAGTATGAAAAATAAGTGAAGGGGCTTCTGCTTTAGATTCAATATATATAAAAGTCCTTCTGTAAGTCCATCCCTCAGGCCTTTATAAAAAGTGTACTTATAGTCAGAAAAGTCTGTTTGTGGGGGAGGGATAGCTCAGTGGTTTGAGCATTGGCCTACTAAACCCAGAGTTGTGAGTTCAATCCTTGAGAGGGGCCACTTAGGGATCTGGGGCAAAAATTGGTCCTGCTAAGTGAACACAGGGGGCTGGACTCAATGACCTTTCAAGGTCCCTTCCAGTTCTAGGAGATTGGTATATCTCCAATTATTTATTACCTTTACAGCACCTAGCAAAATGGGGTCCTGGTCAACAACTGGGGCTCCTAGACATTATGATAACACAAATAATAAATAAAACAACAATAACAATGGCCTTTTCTTCTTCAACAGATCTGCACCCTGTATGTCTCTCCCAAGTCACATCTGCTGACCTTATGGACAAAAATAAGACTTTAATACTTTCTAATCCTGCTTTCCCTGCACAGCTATGGGAGAGGGAGCTGGAGTCCCTCCCTACTTGGAGCTCATCTACAGATCAATGAATTCAGCTTTCAGTACTTCTCACTTGCTTTTTATGAGCCCAATTTAAGCCTTCATAGGGTAGCTCAATTGCACATTGGTACTTGTATTTGAATGTCCATTTTTCAATTGCACAAGCTTTTGACTTGGTGATGATGCACAAGACAGACGGAATGAAGCAGCTTGACTCAGATCCCAGGGTGAGTTTGTAGGACTGGCAGTTAAAAAAATACCAGCACTCTGGCCAAGATTTTTAAAAGCAACTGGTGATTTTAGGAACCTCTATTTTTGGGTGCTCAACTTGTGACATTTTAAAGAGGCCTGGTCTAAGGGTGGGTGCGCTCAGCACTTTTTGAATACTTAGTCCTTACAAGATGTCTCAAGTTAGACACCCAAATATTAAGGTTTCCAAAGTCACTTCAGTCACTTTTGAAAATCTTGGTCTTAACTTTTAACTTGCAAAATTTGATATACGGTCACTGAGGGAAATCAGGAACCCTACAATGCCATGTTTACGGTCATATTTATGGGCCTGGTTTACACTAAAGCCCCATCTACACCATTCTGGCAGTGTCTTAAAGTAGGTGTAAACTACATTTATAGGCCCCTTTGCATTCTCAGAGCAGTTTAAAGGGGTATTAATGTAAATGAGAATCAGGTCATCAGAGTATAACCACAATAAAGACCTCAGGATTTCTTCTACAAGAACTCATCTGAAAACATTTACCTGATTATAAAAAAAATTCTGTAATAGGAGACTGTACTAATTCTATGAAGCTGTCTACAAAACAGGATGCCTTCATTCATTCACCAATTATTATGTCTGATAAAATGATTGCTTCTGCTCATATTACCTACACTTGACCACATCTGCCAATACTTAATGTTGGTGTGGATGGGTACAGCTTGCTCAGGAAGGATAGACAGGGGAAAAAGGGAGGAGGTGTTGCCTTATATATTAAAAATGTACACACTTGGACTGAGGTGGAGATGGCCATAAGAGACGGAAGTGTTGAGTGTCTCTGGGTTAGGCTAAAAGGGGTAAAAAACAAGGGTGATGTCATGCTAGGAGTCTACTACAGGCCACCTAACCAGGTGGAAGAGGTGGATGAGGCTTTTTTTAAACAACTAACAAAATCATCCAAAGCCCAAGATTTGGTGGTGATGGGGGACTTCAACTATCCAGATATATGTTGGGAAAATAACACAGCAGGGCACAGACCATCCAATAAGTTCTTGGACTGCATTGCAGACAACTTTTTATTTCAGAAGGTTGAAAAAGCTGGAAAGGTATAACAAGTGGGGTTCTGCAGGGATCTGTTTTGGGACTGGCTCTGTTCAATATCTTCATCAACGACTTAGACATTGGCATAGAAAGTACGCTTATTAAGTTTGCAGATGATACCAAACTGGGAGGGATTGCAACTGCTTTGGAGGACAGGGTCATAATTCAAAATGATCTGGACAAATTGGAGAAATGGTCTGAGGTAAACAGGATGAAGTTTAACAAAGACAAATGCAAAGTGCTCCACTTAGGAAGGAACAATCAGTTTCACACATACAGAATGGGAAGAGACTGTCTAGGAAGGAGTACAGCAGAAAGGGATCTAGGGGTTTGGAGAGGAGCAGACTCACCCTGCGGCGCCTCCTGCTGGTGATTTCTGGGAATTAGCTCGATTTCCAGCCTCGAGCACCCGCTGCAGGCTGGTGATCTGCCTGTCCTCTGGCCCCCGTGTCCCTCCCAGACCTGGTGCCCTTGTGCCTGGGGTGCTGCCCCCTGGCAGTAACCCCTTTCTCTCAGGGTCTCCCCCTCCCAGAGGAATCCCCACTTACTGTCCCCACCTCACCTCAGTTACTGCCAGTCATTTTCTAGCCCCCTGCGCCCTGGGGCAGACTGCAGTATCAGGTTGGGTTTGGACCTGCTGCCTTGGCTACCCTCGGGCTGCCCTCCGCATCCCCCAGTATCTATTAGCCCAATGCTAGGCCGCAGCCTGGGGCTTTCCAGGCTGGAGCTCCTCAGCTCCTCTGCCTTTCCCCAGCCCTGCTCCACTCAGGTACCCTGTCTCTAGCTCCCTGCAACCAGGCCCTTCTCCCTCTATAAACAGAGAGAGACCGTTGAGCTCCTGGCTCCTAGCCTCTTTATACAGGCCAGCTGTGGCCTCCTTGGGGCGTGGCCCAGCTGCAGCCACTTCCCAATCAGCCCAGCTTAGCAGCACCCAGCCACAACCTTCCCCCAGGGCTGTTTTAAGCCCTTCAGAGCAGGAGCAGGGTAACCACCCTGCTACAGGGTTATAGTGGACCACAAGCTAAATATGAGTCAACAGTGTGATGCTGTTGCAAAAAAAGCAAACATGATTCTGGGATGCATTAAGAGGTATGTTGTGAGCAAGACACGAGAAGTCATTCTTCTGCTCTACTCTGCGCTGGTCAGGCTTCAACTGGAGTATTGTGTCCAGTTCTGGGCACCGCATTTCAAGAAAGATGTGGAGAAATTGGAGAGGGTCCAGAGAAGAGCAACAAGAATGATTAAAGGTCTTGAGAACGTGACCTATGAAGGAAGGCTGAAAGAATTGGGTTTGTTTAGTTTGGAAAAGAGAAGACTGAGAGGGGACATGATAGCAGTTTTCAGGTATCTAAAAGGGTGTCATCAGGAGGAGGGAGAAAACTTGTTCACCTTAGCCTCGAAGGATAGAACAAGAAGCAATGGGCTTAAACTGCAGCAAGGGAGGTTTAGGACATTAGGAAAAAGTTCCTAACTGTCAGGGTGGTTAAACACTGGAATAACGTGCCTAGGGAGGTTGTGGAATCTCCATCTCTAGAGATATTTAAGAGTAGGTTAGATAAATGTCTATCCGGGATGGTCTAGACAGTATTTGGTCCTGCCATGAGGGCAGGGGACTGGACTCAATGACCTCTCGAGGTCCCTTCCAGTCCTAGAATCTATGAATCAACCCACAAACTTCACTCAATACTCTGGCTTCCTGATTCAAGTGGAATCTATACTGGTCATTTGGTTTGCCTCCTTTCTACTCATATATAAAGAAAGGAAAGTCCCTTTGGTATGGAAAATAATGATTAATTCAAATTAACAATGGCTTTATCAGGATGATCTGCTTCTTCTGACTAGTGACCTGATTTCATTTTCCCCGAAATTGACTTAAAAACAAAAAAATCAGCCAACTTCTAATCTTCCATGATGAATTTTTTGCCAATAAAAGTGGTACTAAAGAGTCAAAGTGAAGAAACCCTTGTCAAGCAGATCAGTGCAGTGCAATGCAGATGGATTTGAGGGGTGAATATTCTTTAGAGGTGTTCAATAGGTAGAGCGACTCCTCCGTTTTTTCAATCACCAACGTTGTGGTTCTGAGCACCACCTTCACAATTCCTTGCCAACACCACTGTGTGCCAACTGAAGTTCATCACACTGCATGAGGTATGTGTCTGATGCTATGAATAGAACATGATGTTACACGAAGGATGTCAGAGCATGATTCAGTAGGACAAAAAAAAGCCTCCTGTTTTCACACCGATGATGGAATAAACAACAAATCAGAAGGAAACTGGAGGTTGTACTTCAGAGAAAGATGTGGTTAATGTTTGATAAAGATCAATTTGGGCACAGATCTTCATCTTTGAGAGACAAGGCAAATGTTTCAGACAGGGATAGTTTAGCTGCTGAAAGGCAAAGCTCACTTGGTAGCACATTCTTATCTCTGAGTTAGAGAGTCATGGGTTCGAATTCCCACAACAGTGTTTAGGCTCCTATCCAATGCTGACACCACAGTGCAGTACTAGGGGATAAATAGAGGTGCCACCCTTTGAATGATATGTTAAGCTGAGGTCTCCACTTGCTGTGTGGGTGAAAGACAGACATCTCACGATCTATCATCATGCAAATATGCTCGTGGAGCATTTCTTGTATCATTCAAACTAACTCACTGTGTAAGCGCTTAGTCCTGCACCATTCAAGTCAATGGGATCAAGCCCTGAGTTGTTTGGAGACTGATTGTTCGGTGGCTGGCACTAGCTTACCAGTCGTGTTCGTCCCATGGTATCTGAGACATTGCACAGGAAAATATTAGTTTCTTAGACATTCTGGCGAGTGAATATTGATTTTTCAATGGAGACGAGTGCATAGATCCCCAAGTATGAAATGTGATGTATAAAATCAAATTCTAGGCTCCTGGTCAATGTTCAAATAAATGGGCTTTGTAAAGAAGTTTTCTGCAGCGCTTTGACAAACCTGTTACCTAAAGACAAAGAACCAACAGAGCCTATGGCCCATGCACTCCCTCTTGGGGTGGGGATGAGGGATCCAATTTTGGCCAGTAGATCCAAATAACCCCCAAACACCACTTGTGGTGTTGCATATATTCATTGAGGAATGCTGCTCCACAATGCCAAGAGGGAAAGAAGCCAGGTTAGGCCAAAGACCCATCCAGTCTGGTATCCTTTCTCCACAATGGCCAATACTAGATGCTCCAGAGAAATGTGCAAAAACTCTTGTACAAGACAGTTATGGAATAAACTGCCAATACAAAGTTTCTTTCATTGTTGTATGCAGTGTTGTTGTAGTCATGTCTTTCCCAGACCTGAAGAAAAGTGCTGTATAGCTCGAACACTTGTCTCTTTCACTAACAGAAGTTTGTCCAATAAAAGATGTTACCTTACTCACCTTGTCTTTGTAAACCCCATCAGTCAGGGTTTATGCCCTGGGCCATGAGAGTTTATATCCTTTACAAACTTTTATCCTATTTAATAAAATTGTTGATATTCTTAATCATATTTATGTTTCATTCTTTTTAAAAAAAAAATCCTAGTAAGCTCCTAGACAAAATAAAAGGAGTTGGCAGTGAATTCCAGTTCTCTGGGAGTTTCTTAGGGTATGGCTACAGTTGCAGCTGTACAGCGCTGGGAGTTAAACCTGTCTTCGTACAGCTAAGTAGGGAAAGCACTGCAGTCTGGCCACACTGACAGCTGCCAGCGCACTGTCGTGGCCACATTTGCAGCGGCATTGGGAGCGGTGCATTATGGGCAGCTATCCCAGCGTTCAAGTGGCTGCAACATGCTTTTCAAAAGAGGAGGTGGGGTGGAGTGTGACAGGGAGCATGGGGGGGAGATTGAGTGGGTTTTTGGAGTGCCCACACTGTGTCAGCATCCTGCCTTGCAAGTTCCAACCCCCCTCCATCCTCCACTCCTCTCTCACTCACTGAAAGCAAACAGCAGCTGTTTGTTTTTTCTCACAGACCAGATAAGCAGCTGCCCCCTGAAAGGGACCCCCCCGCCTCTCTTTTCAAGCAAACATTAGCTGTGGGCGTTCCAAAGGGAGCCCCCCACCTGCCTCTACTCATTTACAGCAAACAGTTGCTGTGTTTGTTTTTTTGATAAGCAGCTCCCGGAGCCCGGAGTATACAACAAAACAAAGAGAGGAACCTTCACTTAAAAGGATTATGGGGAGTTTCCGGAGGTCAATCACTGCGTAATAAGATTACTCCCCGTTTACACTGGAGCACCAGCGTCTCAGCCACTCCGCAGCAGCTGTTATTCCACTCGGGTAGGTGGAGTACCTGCAGCGCTGTAGCCAAGGAGACACGGCACTGTATGTGCCTTGCCATTGTGGACAGGGAGTGAGTTACAGCGCTGTGGGCGGCTTTATTGCGCTGTAACTCCAAGTGTAGCCAAGGCCTTAGTGCTAATCACAAGCAAGCCACAGTGATGCTCACCTGCTGAGAAGCCTTAGTGCAGGGTACTCTGTCTGACCCCTTCACTCCCATGTCTTCTTTTTTACCTAAAACATAAACATTATAATTTGTCAGCTGTGTCTACCTTAAAGACAGTGTCCAGCAGCGTGACTGGATTTGATAGATCAAAATCTCATGGTGGCTTTGAAGTTGCACTTTGTTTTCAGACAGTGCTGACATTTCATTCTCAGAAACAAACACTCTGTGGTATATTCTCATCTCAGTGTGCAGCAAATTACTTACATAAACCCTTATCCAGAAATTTATACTAAAACTCAATATTTTTAATTGACTAAAATACAATTTACTGAATTGTCCACTTAGTGGTGGCATTTCACAAGCTGTATTTGAGAGCTTGGAAAGTTATGTATAAATTTACAGTATCAGAAGCTTGATTTTGAGAGGGACAATTTGGTGATTATTCACATTTGTTCAGTTTTAACATATAGGTGGGATTTGTAATGTCTGACTGTAGATATCCAGAGGACAATAGGATCGTTATAAATGTAGATAATACAATTCAATAATGATGAAATATCTATTTTCTATGTATTAGAACAATTTGCTGAGATGCAGAAGTGGAGGACAAAGTGATAAGATGATAAGAATTCCATTTACTGTTAACATTTTACAAACTAAACATACATATCAAGGCCCACTGTTATCCTCTTAATGAATCCAACCCAATTTGCTTTTTAAGAGCAGTTTAGACAACCCCTGTCAGGGATGGGTTTACTTAATCCTGCCTCAACACAGGGTGGGTGGGGGAGGG
Source organism: Mauremys mutica (assembly GCF_020497125.1). Lineage (NCBI taxonomy): Eukaryota > Metazoa > Chordata > Testudines > Geoemydidae > Mauremys > Mauremys mutica. The sequence goes on along the minus strand of NC_059087.1, from coordinate 32,293,259 downwards.
GCTGAACTAGATGACCTCTGCAGGTCCTTTTCAGTTCTTCATTTCATGATTCTACAATGTTAAGCCATCCTGGAAAAATTCTGCTCACCCAGGGCAGGTCAGTTGGTGAAACACATGTACTGTGTCATTAATGCAGTTGTTCAGGAGCCTTTTATTTTTAAAGCAGGACCTTTACCTGTGTCTTGAGGGTTAAGAAAAGATGCTTCATTTTTGCAGCCTGGATCTGCATCAGTTTCACCCTTCCTATTTTTACTCGACTCTACTATGATGGGCAGAGGATTGTTCTGTAAAGAAAACAGTGCATTCCCTTAATATCCTGACAGAAAACACAATGCCTAAGGGCTTGTCCATACAGAGACTTTGCGCACATCAAGCCATGGTGTAAATCTACAGCACACAAGCTTGCCAGGGAGTGCACTACAGAGCTTTTAATGTGCGGTAGCAGGGTCCACATGGCCAGTTAGTGCACAGCAAGCTTAGGGCACTGTAGATTTACGCCCCATCTTGCCATGCACTAAGTCTCTATATAGACAAGCACTAAGAAATAAAATCTTACCCACAAGAACTACTCAGATTGAAGACAGGGTGGATAAAAATCCATGATTTAAAAAAAATAAATTAAAAAAAATCAGATTTTTTTTATTTAAATCAGATTTTTTTGATAAAATGCTTTTTGAGGGAAAAACCTATCTAAAGATAGTTTTAATTAAGATACATAATAGCTCAAAGATATTGCATCATGGAATAGGGATTATAAATTCTAATTCTATAGTATGAGACAATATATTCATGTCATGTTTAAGAAAAGTTTTGTAAATGAGTTCCAAAAATTCATGGATTAGGGACACAATTTTATGGGGTTCCAGGGGCTTCTGTATAGATTATTTAGGTTAATCTTTCTATCTACCCAATGGCGTTCAGTCTAGAAGATACCATTGGAGATGCTTAGTTTTGCAGTTCTCAAACTGTGGATTTGTGTTTCCAGAGACAACATACTTGTTAACAGCAAAAATGTTTTTAAATAAATAATATATAGTGGAGAAAAATAACAGACCTCAACCCTATTGTCCCTCTGCAAATTTGTGTACACAGTCAATCCCTTACCTCTCTCTAAGGCCTTGGCTACACTTGCGAGTTACAGCACAATAAAGAAGCCCCGGGTGCTATAGCTCATTTCCTGTCCACACTGGCAAGGCACATAGAGCGCTCTGACTCCGCAGCTACAGCACTGCTGGTTCTCCACCTCAGCGAGTGGAATAACGTTTGCTGCGCCCCCGCTGGAGCGCCGCAGCACCAGTGTGAACGAGGTGTTGCATTACTGCGCTCTGATCAGCCTCTGGAAACGTCCCATAATCCCCTTAAATCAAGTGGCCACTCTTGTCATTGTTGTGAAATCAGCTGCAGGAATGCAGAAATGCCCTTTCCAAGCTCTGTTTCGGAGAAGCCAGCTGCTTATCAGCTCCAAGAAAAAGCAAACATTTACTGTTTGCTTTGAGTGAGTGAGAGAGAGGCAGGTGGGGAGGGGGGTCTGAACTTACAACACAGCATGCTGACACACTCTCAGCACCCCAAAAACCCACTCTCTCTCCCCCCACATATACACAACACACTCCCTGCCACACTCCACCCCACCCCCCTATTTGAAAAGCACGTTGCAGTCACTTGCATGCTGGGATAGCTGCCCATAATGCACCACTCCCAATGCCGCTGCAAGTGCCGCAAATGTGGCCATGCCAGTGCGCTTGAAGCTGTCAGTGTGGCCAGACTGCAGCGCTTTCCCTACTGCGCTCTACGAAGGCGGGTTTAACTCACAGCTCTCTACATCTGCATGTGTAGCCATGCCCATAAAGTGCAAAGTTTCAAAAAGTTCAATGACTAGAAGATTGTTGCGGGTGAAATAGATCTGGACAAGGAGAAGAAGTCTGGAGATAAATGTGAGAAGGGAGAGACAGGCAGTAGAAACAAAAGTGAAACTGTTTGAGCAACATATTCCAGACATTTTGAGGTCATTCTGAGTGTAGCCTTCATTGATTTGAGATCTATCATACCATTCTCTCACTAGAAGGGAAAACCTATAATGGCAGCAGGCCGTAAAAGAAACCCAGTTTGGGAATATTTTAATGAAGTTCCTCTACCTCTGGGTAAGACAGGCATGCGTGCAAAATGCAAACAGGGCAACAAAGAAATGCAAGGTCTGGTTTCTCAAATGAAACATCATCATGAGAAGTGTTCCTTCTCAGGAGAAAGCTGCGTTGAAGATGATGAAAGGAACATGTCTGAACAAGCAGGATCTTCAGATTAATGAGCAGTATGGTAATAATAATTAAATAACTGCATTGACTTATTTTGTTTAGGAGAATCCATCCTCAACATACAGGATTCTGAAGACTATCCACCTTCATGATCACCATCATTTTCTATAGTTTCAGAGTTATCTGCTAAAGATAAGCAGCAAAGAGTCCTGTGGCACCTTATAGACTAACAGAAGTTTTGGAGCATGAGCTTTCGTGGGTGAATACCCACTTTGTCGGATTCACCCATGAAAGCTCATGCTCCAAAACGTCTGTTAGTCTATAAGGTGCCACAGGACTCTTTGCTGCTTTTACAGATCCAGACTAACACGGCTACCCCTCTGATACCTGCTAAAGATAGTGTTTCATTCACACCATGTATGTCACATAGCCACAGTATATGACCTGTAGCAAAAACTTAAAAAAACTCCATCATCCAGAAACAACCATAGATAAGTTTGTGATAAGAACCAGCAGATTACAAAAAGAGGTAATTGATGAAAAAATTGCCTGGTTTGTTTATGCAACGGACTCTCCTTTCTGTATGATTGAGAACCCACACTTCATTAACATGGTTCAGTCATTAAGACCAGGATACAGTCAACCCAACAGAGCAGATGTCGCAGGCAAATTGCTGGATAAAGTGTATGAAAGAGAAATTGAGCAGTGTGCAAAAGGTCTAGAGGGTAAAATTGTTAACCTGAATCTTGATGGGTGGAGCAATGTCCACAATGAACCTGTTGTATGTGCTTGTGTGACAACAGAAGAAGGGAATGTCTTCCTTACAGAAACAATTGATACATCAGGAAATGCACACACAGCAGAATACTTACAAGAAGTAGCAGTAAAAGCTATAACAAACTGTGAAAAAAAATTCAGATGTGTAGTATGCTGCTTGGTCACAGACAGACAATGCTGCAAATGTATCCAAGATGAGAAGACATTATTTGGAAGAGAGTCCCAAGCTAATAACATACAGTTGCAGTGCTCATTTGATGCACCTCCTAACCAAAGACTTCAGTGTTCCAGAAATAAAGGCTATAATAATAATAAAGTTGTTGAAATTGCAAAATACTTCCACAACAACCACTTTGCAGCAGCTGCTCTGAAAAAAGTGGGAGGAACCAAGCTAACTCTCCCAGAAGACATGCGATGGAACTCTGTAGTGGACTTTTTGAGCACTATATCAAGCACTGGCCTAATCTGACGACAGTTTGTGAACAAAATCGTGAAAAAACAGATGGCACTGTCACAGCCAAAGTTCTCAACATTGGGCTTAAGAGAAATGTTGAACACATGTTGAGTACCCTGAAGCCTATTTCTGTAGCCTTGAACAAAATGCAGGGGAAATAGCTGTTTTATTGCTGATGCTGTTGAAATCTGGAAGGAACTGAGTGAGATCTTAAAAAGAGAAATATGCAATGACAGAGTTAACGAATGGGACAAGTACTATCTCCAGCTCATTTTCTTGCAAATATTCTCAATATTCAGTACCAGGGTCAAACTTTATCTGCTGAAGAGGAGGAGTTGGCTATGACATGGACATCCATCAATCATCCCTCCATAATGCCAACTATAATAAACTTCAGAGCTAAGGGTGAACCATTCAAGAAATATATGTTTGCTGATGATGTTTTAAAGAAAGTCATACCAATGAACTGGTGGAAGTCACTTAAGCACTTGGATTCAGAGACTGTTGAAGTGATAATCTCACTTTTAACAGTAGTGGCTTCTTCTGCCGGTGTAGAAAGAGTATTTTCTTCCTTTGGACTAATTCATTTCAAATTGAGAAATCATTTGGGACCTGAAAAAGCAGGAAAGCTTGTTTTTCTTTTCCAGATTATGAACAAACAGGAAAATGAAGATGAAGATGACTGAGGCTTGGTCCACACTAGGACTTTAATTCGAATTTAGCAGCGTTAATTCGAATTAACCGTGCACCCGTCCACACCAGGAAGCCGTTTAATTCGACCTAGAGGGCTCTTTAGTTCGAATTCGGTACTCCACCCCGACGAGGGGAGTAGCGCTAAATTCGACATGGCTATGTCGAATTAGGCTAGGTGTGGATGGAAATCGAACTTACTAGCTCCGGGAGCTATCCCACACTGCACCACTCTGTTGACGCTCTGGACAGCAGTCCGAGCTCAGATGTTCTGATCAGCCATACAGGAAAAGCACCGGGAAAATTTGAATTTCTTTTCCTGTCTGGCCAGTTTGAATCTCATTTCCTGTGTGGACGTCGTGGCAAGCTCAGCAGCACTGGCAGCGATGCAGAGCTCTCCAGCAGAGGAGTCCATGCAATCTCAGAGTAGAAAGAGGGCCCCAGCATGGACTGACCGGGAAGTCTTGGATCTGATCGCTGTGTGGGGCGATGAGTCTGTGCTTTCGGAGCTGCGCTCCAAAAAACGGAATGCAAAGACCTACGAGAAGGTCTCCAAAGCCATGGCACTCAGAGGATACAGCCGGGATACAACGCAGTGCCGCGTGAAAATCAAGGACCTGAGACAAGGCTACCAAAAAATCAAAGCGGCAAACGGACGCTCCAGAGCCCAGCCCCAGACATGCCGCTTCTACGAGGCACTGCATGCCATTCTCGGTGGGTCTGCCACCACTGCCCCACCAGTGACCGTGGACTCTGAGGATGGGATAGTGTCGAGGGGCAGTTTCTCGGCGATGTTCGCCGATGGGGAAGATGAGGAAGGGTTTGTGGAGGACGAGGCAGGCGACAGCGGTTACAATACTGCTTTCCCCGACAGCCAGGATCTCTTCATCACCCTCACAGAGATCCCCTACCAACCCTCCCCGGCCGTTAACCCGGACTCCGAATCAGGGGAAGGATCAGTCGGTAAGTGCTATAAACATGTAAACATTTATTTCTTAACAAAACAGGAATAAAAACTATATAAAAAGAAGGTCAATGCATATAGGTATCGAACAAAAATCCTCTTGGGACAGTTCAACGAAGCTCTCTGAGAGGTACTCGAAAAGCCTCCGCAGGAGGTTCCTGGGGAGAGGTGCCTTGTTGGGTGCTCCGTGGAAGCACACTTTTCCGCGCCAGGCCATCAGGAGGTATAATGGGAGCATCGCCTCGACCAGCATGGCAGCATAAGGCCCTGGTCTGTGCAGGGATTCACGCAGCATTCGCTCTCTGTTTGTCCTGGAGACCCGCCTCAGGGTGATCTCGCTCGGCGACTGCTGCATCTAATTAGGGGAATTACTTTAATGTTACTATTGTGAATGCTTGACTTTTCCTTTGCATAACAATGACCGTCGTTTAACAGCCACGTGTTGTAGGCTGCAGAGGAAAAGCATACAGGGATCTTTCCCGGGGACAGCCGCGAGGGGCTGGAACAGGGTCAGACTTTATGCTTTCCAGATTGCCTGCAGCAGGAGGGCCCTGCTATCCATTAACTGTTAAGCAGCCTAAAGTTTCCGGCTTACCAGGCCTGGCTGCTACACGGATTCTGCTGTCCTGCCCCGCTTGTCCGATCTCCAGTGCAAGACCCCAGGCAATGAAAGCGAATGCCGAAAATTCGAACTTGTCCTGAGAGCACATGAGATTAGGTGCCCTGTATGGTCTTGTTCACAGAAACTGAGTAGACTGTGTTCAGTGTTCGCAAACATGTATCTTTGGAAGGAAATCACTTCCTTTTTCACATCACACAGCTGCGGCTCTTTCCCGAACTGCCCCGGCATCCCCCTCACAGAGGCTGGCGCAGATTAGGCGGCGAAAGAAAAAGACTCGGGACGAGATGTTCTCTGAACTGATGGCCAGCTCCAGAGCCAAGGCGGCCCAGCAGAGCCAGTGGAGGGAGACCCTCTCTCAGCAGCAGCGCTCACACAGCGAACGGGAGGACAGGTGGCGGCAGGAAGACCAGCAGGCGACTCAAACGCTGCTTGGACTAATGAGGGAGCAAACGGACACGCTCCGGCGCCTTGTGGATGTTCTGCAGGACCGCAGGCAGGAGCAGAGAGCCCCCCTGAACTGTATCTGCAACCGCCCTCCCCCGCCACAAAGTCCTGTCCCCCCCTCACCCAAAATCACAAGAAGGAGGGGCGCTAGGGGCCGTGAAAACTGTCACTCCACCCCAGCAGAGCGCTCATGTACCAAACAGCTCTCATTCCCTAAAGTATCAGAATTGCTTGCCTTCCTGGCTCACCTGATCCCAAATCCCAGTTTCATCCCCCAACTGTGTAGTTGAGTGTTAAAAATAGTTTGCTGTTCATTACTGTTTCCGTCATGTTTCTTTGCAGAAGACTTTGTGTGAAGGTTGGGGGAGGGGTTTGTTAATTGCATAGGACAGCCACCATTAACAGGGTACAGACATGGGGGCAGGATCAACAGCAGCTCACACACAGAGTGCAGTCACTAGGCACCCGGGTCACTCTGCGAGGTGTCTGCTGCCCCAGGTCAGTCTGGGAGGTGTATGTTGCCCCAGGGTCCGAGCGCCTGGCATCCACAAATGGCAAGGCAGGCTGCCCTTACCATGCCCTTCCACCCTAGCCATGAACCTCTCCGATGCCCTGAGCCCCAGCCAGAGCAATCATCCACCCACACCTACTCACCCTTCCCACACACCCCTCACCCCTTCCTGCAAACCCACCCCTTCCTGCACACCCTCCTGTAACCGTCCTCCCCCCAGAGACCGCTGTAGGAGCAGGAGCCCGTCAGTCCTCGAGTGTAGAAGCGGTATGTACATCACTGCACACCGTACCCACCACAGTCTGCGTCCCTGTTGGAACCCTTGAACGAGAATTCGTTAGTAAAGAAAACTTTGTTAATTAAAAATGTTCCAATAACTTTATTTTTAAACGTCTGTTGGAAGGGGGGAAACCTGGTGAACGGGGTATGTAACCGCTGAAAAAAGACAATAGTAACTGAAACAGGGGCAAGTTCAGCTTCTCTGTAAAGAGACTGGACAGTCATAGGTTACCCTGCTCTCTGAGGAACCTAGCTTTCAAAGCCTCCCGGATGCACAGCGCTTCCCGCTGGGCTCTTCTAATCGCACGGCTGTCTGGCTGAGCGTAATCAGCAGCCAGGCGATTTGCCTCAACCTCCCATCCCGCCATAAAGGTCTCCCCCTTGCTCTCACAGAGATTGTGGAGCACACAGCAAGCTGCAATAACAATGGGGATATTGGTTTCGCTGAGATCCCAGCGAGTGAGTAAGCTCCTCCATCTCCCCTTGAGACGTCCGAAAGCACACTCCACCACCATTCTGCACTTGCTCAGCCGGTAGTTGAAGAGCTCCTTGTTCACTGTCCAGGGCGCCTGTATAGGGCTTCATGAGCCAGGGCATTAACGGGTAGGCTGGGTCCCCGAGGATCACTGTAGGCATCTCCACATCCCCAACACTTACTTTGTGTTCCGGGAAGAAACTACCTTCCTGCAGGCATCTAAACAGACCAGAGTTCCTGAACACACGCGCGTCATGAACCTTGCCCGGCCACCCGACGTAGATGTTGGTAAAACGTCCCTTATGGTCCACCAGTGCTTGCAGCACCATTGAAAAGTAGCCCTTTCGGTTAATATACTGGCTGGCCTGGTGGGCCGGTCCCAGGATAGGGATGTGAGTGCCATCTATAGCCCCACCGCAGTTTGGGAATCCCATCGCGGCGAAGCCATCTATGATGACCTGGACGTTTCCCAGGGTCACCACCTTTGAGAGCAGTAGGTCAACGATTGCGTGGGCTACTTGAATCACAGCAACCCCCACGGTAGATTTGCCCACGCCAAAGTGGTTCGCTACTGACCGGTAGCTGTCTGGCGTTGCAAGTTTCCAGAGGGCTATGGCCACTCGCTTCTGCACACTCAGGGCTGCTCGCATCCGTGTGTCCTGGCGCTTCAGGGCAGGGGCCAGCAAGTCACAGAGTTCAAGGAAAGTGCCCTTACGCATCCTGAAGTTTCGCAGCCACTGTGATTCATCCCAGACCTGCAGCACTATGCGGTCCCACCAGTCCGTGCTTGTTTCCCGGGCCCAGAATCGCCGTCCCATAGCATGAACGTGACCCATTGCCACCATAATCTCCACAGCGCGGCGTACCGTGCTTTGTGAGAGGTCTGTGCCACTCTCACACTTCACGTCCTCACCGCGCTGCCGGAGCCTCCTCGCCCGATTTCTCAGCAGCTGACTGTGGAAGAGGTGTTCGATAAGGTGCGAGGAGTTGACAACGGCCATAAGTGCAGCGATGATCGCAGCGGGCTCCATGCTCGCAGTGCTGTGGCGTCCGCGCTGTCACTGACCAGAAAAGTGCGCGAACAGAGTTCCCGCCAGCGCTTTCAAGGAGAGAGGGCGGGAGTGACGGTTGAATGATGACAGTTACCCAAAACCACCCTCGACACATTTTTCCCCCAGAAGGCATTGGGGGCTCTACCCAGCATTCCAATGGGAAGCGGGGACTGCGGGAACTGTGGGATAGCTGCCCAGAATGCACCGCTTCCAATGTCGACGCTTGCCCCGTTAGTGTGGACTCACAAAGTCGAATTAGTGTCCTTAGTGTGGATACACAAATTCGAATTCATCAGGTCGAATACACAAATTCGACCTAAGTTAAATCGAACTACTCCTGTAGTGTAGACATACCCTGAGTTAGCTGCTGAAGCCAATATTTTAAGTTTCTCATGTTGACCTGGCTGACATAGTCCATTTAATTTTGGGGTTTTTTTTAAAACAAATATTTCATATGCTTGTTTCGTTAAAATATTATATGTTTGCTGTTGAAGAAAAAAAACAGAATACATAACTGTGACATTCCCCTCTGGTGTTATCTGGACCAGTGACCTGCTAGGCCTCTCCAATCCTTGACTCTGGGAGCCAGCCTTACCCTGCTCAGCTGTGGGAACCCCCACTCCTGGGCTGTTCACACACAGCCTTTGGCATGTAAGCTGCTCCCAGCTACTTGCAGGCGAATGACACTAGCCAATATCTCCGGTCCCTGACACAACCCTGGGAACCTCCGTCTTGCAGTGCCCAGTTATGAATCATAGAATATCAGGGTTGGAAGGGACCTCAGGAGGTCATCTAGTCCAACCCCCTGCTCAAAGCAGGACCAATTCCCAACTAAATCATCCCAGCCAGAATCTGACAATTGTTAATGAATTTTAACCTCAGAACACCACTGTGAGGAAGGGATAAGAAACTAAGAATTCTGGTCCCTTTGTGCTGATGGATCCAGTCAGCTGGTGTACCTTTGGCATAGCTGTGAGGAAGGAGGCATGGCTGGAGTGCTGCTGCAATCATAGAATATCAGGGTTGGAAGGGGCCTCAAGAGATCATCCAGTTCAACCCCCTGCTCAAAGCAGGACCAATTCCCAACTAAATCATCCCAGCCAGGGCTTTGTCAAGCCGGGCCTTAAAAACTTCTAAGGAAGGAGATTCCACCACCTCCCTAGGTAACCCATTCCAGTGCTTCACCACCCTCCTAGTGAAAAAGTTTTTCCTAATGTCCAACCTAAACCTCCCCCACTGCAACTTGAGACCATTACTCCTTGTTCTGGCATCAAGTACCACTGAGAACAGCCTAGCTCCATTCTCTTTGGAACCCCCTTTCAGGTAGTTGAAAGCAGCTATCAAATCCCCCCTCATTCTTCTCTTCTGCAGACTAAACAATCCCAGTTCCCTCAGCCTCTCCTCATAAGTCATGTGCTCCAGCCCCCTAATCATTTTTGTTGCCCTCCGCTGGACTCTTTCCAATTTTTCCACATCCTTCTTGTACTGTGGGGCCCAAAACTGGACACAGTACTCCAGATGAGGCCTCACCAATGTCGAATAGAAGGGAATGATCACATCCCTCGATCTGCTGGCATTGCCCCTACTTATACAGCCCAAAATGCCGTTAGCCTTCTTGGCAACAAGGGCACACTGTTGACTCATATCCAGCTTCTCGTCCACTGTAACCCCTAGGTCCTTTTCTGCAGAACTGCTTCCTAGCCATTTGGACCCTAGTCTGTAACAGTGAATGGGATTCTTCCGTCCTAAGTACAGGACTCTGCACTTGTCCTTGTTGAACCTCATCAGGTTTCTTTTGGCCCTGTCCTCTAATTTGTCTAGGTCCCCCTGTATCGTATCCTTACCCTCCAGCGTATCTACCACTCCTCCCAGTTTAGTGTCATCTGCAAACTTGCTGAGAGTGCAGTCCACACCATCCTCCAGATCATTAATGAAGATATTGAACGAAACCTGCCCCAGGACCGACCCTTGGGGCACTCCGCTTGATACCGGCTGCCAACTAGACATGGAACCATTGATCACTACCCATTGAGCCCGATGATTTAGCCAGCTTTCTATCCACCTTATAGTCCAATCATCCAGCCCATACTTCTTTAACTTGCCGGCAAGAATACTGTGGGAGACTGTATCAAAAGCTTTGATAAAGTCAAGGAATAACACATCCACTGCTTTCCCCTCATCCACAGACCCAGTTATCTCCTCATAGAAGGCAATTAGGTTAGTCAGGCATGACTTGTCCTTGGTGAATCCATGCTGACTGTTCCTGATCACTTTCCTCTCCTCTAATTGCTTCAGAATTGATTCCTTGAGGACCCACTCCATGATTTTTCCAGGGACTGAGGTGAGGCTGACTGGCCTGTAGTTCCCTGGATCCTCCTCCTTCCCTTTTTTAAAGATGGGCACTACATTAGCCTTTTTCCAGTCATCCGAGACCTCCCCCGTTCGCCATGAGTTTTCAAAGATAATGGCCAATGGCTCTGCAATCACATCTGCCAACTCCTTTAGCACCCTTAGATGAAGCGCATCCGGCCCCATGGACTTGTGCTTCTCCAGTTTTTCTAAATAGTCCCAAACCACTTCTTTCTCCACAGAGGGCTGGTCACCTTCTCCCCATGCTGTCCTGCCCAGTGCAGCAGTCTGGGAGCTGACCTTGTTTGTGAAGACAGAGGCAAAAAAATCATTGAGTACATTAGCTTTTTCCACATCCTCTGTCACTAGGTTGCCTCCCTCATTCAGTAAGGGGCCCACCCTTTCCTTGACTTTCTTCTTGTTGCTAACATACCTGAAGAAACCCTTCTTGTTACTCTTAACATCTCTTGCTAGCTTGAACTCCAAGTGTGATTTGGTCTTCCTGATTTCACTCCTGCATGCCTGAGCAATAGTTTTATACTCCTCCCTGGTCATTTTTCCAATCTTCCACTTCTTGTAAGCTTCTTTTTTGCGTTTAAGATCAGCAAGGATTTCACTGTTAAGACAAGCTGGTCGCCTGCCATATTTACTATTCTTCCTACACATCGGGATGTTTTTTTCCTGCAACCTCAATAAGGATTCTTTAAAATACAGCCAGCTCTCCTGGACTCCTTTCCCCTTCATGTTATTTTCCCAGGGGATCCTGCCCATCGGTTCCCTGAGGGAGTCAAAGTCTGCTTTTCTGAAGTTCAGGGTCCGTATTCTGCTGCTCTCCTTTCTTCCTTGTGTCAGGATCCTGAACTCGATCATCTCATGGTCACTGCCTCCCAGGTTCCCATCCACTTTTGCTTCCCCTACTAACTCTTCTCTGTTTGTGAGCAGCAGGTCAAGAAGAGCTCTGCCCCTAGTTGGTTCCTCCAGCAATTGCACCAGGAAATTGTCCCCTACACTTTCCAAAAACTTCCTGGATTGTCTGTGCACCGCTGTATTGCTCTCCCAGCAGATATCAGGGTGATTAATGTCTCCCATGAGAACCAGGGACTGCAATATAGAGGCAGTCAGCAGCGAACCAGCTGAGCGGCGAACAGCAGAGGCTAACAGAGGGAGTTTGTCTGGCATCTGTCCGAGAGGAGGTACGCTAAGTGCTGCATTAGGGGGGCTGTGTTGGTGAGTATCTGAGTGTCTGTTGCAGGGACAGTTTGTCAGTTGGACCGTGTGCTTGATTGTTTGTTTGTTTGTTTGAAAAGTGTGAATTGGGAAAGCTTTGTTCCAGGTGGGCCTTGAGTGGGCCTGACTGCTATATGCCTGCTGGACACTGCAAGCTTATATAAGTTCGTCAATTTAACAAAGAAACTGATATGTACCAGGCTTGTTCTCCCAAGGGGAGGCTCTGACACACTGCAAACCAAATGCACTGCTTCAGATAGAATAAACAGATTTATTAACTATAAAGGTAGATTTAAGTGATTATAAGTCAAAGCCTAATAATTCAGATTTGGTCAAATGAAATAAAAGTAAAACGCATTCTAAGCTGATCTAAAACTTTCAATGTCCTTAAAAATTTAGATGCTTCTCACCACAGGCTGGCTGGTTACTTTTCAGTCAGGCTCTTCCCTTTAAACAGCATTTCAGTTGCTTGGTGGTGGTGTCTGTAGATGTAGGTGGGAGAAAGAGAGAGCATGGCAAATGTCTCTCCCTTTTATCATGTTCTTTCTTTCCTCTTGGCTTTGCCCCCCTGCCCCCTTCAGAGTCAGGTGAGCATTACCTCATCGCAGTCCCAAACTGCCCAAAGGAAGGGGGTGACTCCCTCAAGGGTCTAACAGATTATTTTGTTGTTGCCTAGGCCAGTGTCCATTGTTCCTGTGAGGCTGGGCTGGGTTTGTCCCATCCATGCCCTGACGAGGTGTGAACTGCCTCTCTGTTCTTGGAGAGTTTTTGCCTGGGCTTCCTTTAAGCCATGAGGAGACATTTTCAGCCTCATAACTATATTCATGAAATTATAACATAACATTACTGTAACAATTACTATAACATCACTATAACAACCATGCTCAGTGCATTATGAGCCTTCCGAAGACCCCCAACATGACAAACTTTGCATTGGATACCACACAATCATTTTATAAAGATGAACATGGGGGTGTAGGGTGTTCCCCCGAGGTACAGAGCATCACAACAACATTGTTGTTTTAGTTAAATAAAACAATTTAAATGTCTGTCTGGTGACAGTCTCCTCCTAATACAGCATGGCAAGAAAATCCTCCAAATATTAATGATTAACCTGTTGAATTGGAGATAGTTCATCTTCCAAAGACTTCATAAATATCTGCTTCAATTACCTTTGGTAAATGAAACAACCAAACAATCATTCATTTTCTGATATAGCTGTAAAACTCATCTGAAGAGTTTTCAAAATAAATTGCTTTAAACATGTATAGTGTGTATCTTCTAAAAATGAAACCTACATCTATCTCTGAGTTGTGAAGAATATGTATTAAGGTTATAACAACCAACAAGAATGCTCTTTTATGTATAAATCTACAATTAAACTGAGTCTTCCTGATTTAATTTGATTTAAATCAAACCCACCCTGGTTGAAGATCACTCATTCTGAATTTAAATGCTTCCAGTGCTTTCCCAATCCCACTTACCCATCCTCAACTACATGCCCTGCGTGGAAATGTAACAAAGAAGTATGGGCTGGATGAATGGACGGTAAGGTGGATAGAAAACTGGCTAGATGGTCGGGCTCAACGGGTAGTGATCAATGGTTCCATGTCTAGTTGGCAGCCGGTATCAAGTGGAGTGCCCCGAGGGTCGGTGCTGGGGCCGGTTTTGTTCAATATCTTCATTAACGATCTGGAGGATGGTGTGGACTGCACCCTTAGCAAGTTTGCAGATGACACTAAACTGGGAGGAGTGGTTGATACGCTGGAGGGTAGGGATAGGATACAGAGGGACCTAGACAAATTAGAGGATTGGGCCAAAAGAAATATGATGAGGTTCAACAGGACAAGTGCAGAGTCCTGCACTTAGGACGGAAGAATCCCATGCACTGCTACAGACTAGGGACCGAATGGCTGGGCAGCAGTTCTGCAGAAAAGGACCTAGGGGTTACGGTGGACGAAAAGCTGAATATGAGTCAGCAGTGTGTCCTTGTTGCCAAGAAGGCTAATGGCATTTTGGGTTGTATAAGTAGGGGCATTTCCAGCAGATCGAGGGAAGTGATCATTCCCCTCTACTCAGCACTGGTGAGGCCTCATTTGGAGTACTGTGTCCAGTTTTGGGCCCCACAGTACAAGAAGGATGTGGATAAATTGGAGAGAGTCCAGCGGAGGGCAACAAAAATGATTAGGGGGGCTGGAGCACATGACTTATGAGGAGAGGCTGAGGGAACTGGGATTGTTTAGTCTGCAGAAGAGAAGACTGAGGGGGGATTTGATAGCTGCTTTCAACTACCTGAAAGGGGGTTCCAAAGAGGATGGATCTAGACTGTTCTCAGTGGTAGAAGATGACAGAACAAGGAGTAATGGTCTCAAGTTGCAGAGGGGGAGGTTTAGGCTGGATATTAGGAAAAACTTTTTCACTAGTAGGGTGGTGAAGAACTGGAATGGGTTACCTAGGGAGGTGGTGGAATCTCCTTCCTTAGAGGTTTTTAAGGTCAGGCTTGACAAAGCCCTGGCTGGGATGATTTAGTTGGGTTTGGTCCTGCTTTGAGCAGGGGGTTGGACTAGATGACCTTCTGAGGTCCCTTCCAACCCTGAGATTCTATGATTCTATGATTTTCAAAAGAGGTCAGGGCCAGATTTTTAAAAGGTCAGCACCAAAAGCTGGGGCCAGATTTTCAAAATTGCTCAGCTGCCAGCACCTCCCACCGTGACATTCATGGACAGATTTTCAGATCAACCTACGCTGAACTGTGACAGATTTGAGACCTGGGAAGTGTAAAGAGTTCAAACAGTGAGGCTGAAATGTGCCAGATGGGCATGGACTTTTGGGAAAATAAGCTGTTGAGTTTCCTGGGAATCCTTGGGGAATGGTTAGTGCAAATTCCACAACCGCATTTATGCAAAAACTCAGCCTTTTGAAGCTATGCCCTGAGGAAAGAGCCACTGGTAACTGGTGACTACCTGTTCCTAGAGATCAAAGGCCCGAGCTGTATAAATAAACTGCTGAATTGTCCAGGTGGGTCTGGTTCCTGATCTAAAACCTGACAAACACATAACCAAAGGGGCAAACTCAGCATAGGGTTTGAAAGACTGACACATACCAGAGCTCTGACCTCTGATAAGCTTTTAGTATGCATGTAGGTTCTTTTATTGTTTTCTATGTTTTCTCTGTAATGCTTTTGCCCTAAGAATAAATGCAGTTTGCTTTGTGAAAGTGGTTGGTGACTGGTGAGCACTGTTTTGGTCCCTAAAAAACGAGTAAACTACAGGTGCTGGACCCCAGTCAGACCTGCTGGAAAAACCACAGTGAGGTGCAGAGGGACAGCAAGCCCAAACCCCCATCTGAAGGGAGTGTGGGGCAGGTCTCTCCGCAAGGAGAGGTGATGACTGGGAAGCCTAAAACCTAAAGTGGGTGCCCTCGAAAAAGACCAGGGGTGGGTAGGTGGGTGAGGGACAAAGGTGCAGTTAACCCAGAAAACTGTGACACCAACACGCTGAGCTCGTTTGAAAAATCTGACCTCTATGGCTCCCCATTTTCCATGGTTAGTTATTGGTTATGGGAGCACAGCATCTCGCTGAATGATGCCAAGCGATGGAGAGGCACAACAATTTGTACATTCCTCTTAAAAGGCTGGGTACAATATAATGGGAATGGTCCCATATTGGGATAGGAGGAGTGTGGGTTTGTGTCAAACAGAACTAGTGGAATACAGTCTCCACCATCTTTATTTAACTCATTGGCAGGTTTTCAGGCAGCTCCTCTAGATGCATGTAGGCACAGAGATTACAGCAGCTAGATCAGGTGTTCTCAAACTTCATTGCACTGCAATGCCCGTGACAACAAAAATTACTACATGACCCCAGGAGGGAGGACCAAAGCCTGAGCCCACCTGAGCCCCCCACTCTATGTGGGGGGAGGGGGCCAAAGCCAAAGCCCAAGGGCTCCAGCCCCAGACAGGGGTCCTGTAACCTGAGCCCTGCCGTACAGAGCTGAAACTCTTGGGCTTCGGTCCTGGGCGGAGGGGTTCGGGCGTCAACTTTGGCCCTGGGTAGTGCAACTTGGGCACCAGAAAGTATAAATAAAGTATAAGCCAGTCCTGGCGACACAAACAGGGTCACAACCCACCGTGGTGTCCCAATCCACAGTTTGAGAACCGCTGTGCTAAATAATGTATTTCTTCTATTTCCTCTTCCCAACTCTTTCAGCGGGAAGGTCTGAAGGTCCAAGTTTGGACTCTGCCAAATACAGGGCATATATGGGAGGCCTTTCATCTTGGCAAGGCAGGAACCAAGTCCTACACTCTCCAGTCCTTATAGATATTAGGGTTTTAGGCCTCCATTTCCTACACATAATCCCTTTAATTTCCTAACCTACTAATATGTAGCTCACCCAGGTTCACAACATAATCCCAGGAACACACCCTAGTAATCAGATTCGTGTGATAGTCTCTGAGCTGAGATCTCCCATGGCAAGTGACCCTCTAGACTGGCTCAAACTTACTCCATCATTTGTAGACACATTTGATGTGGGGGTAGGGATAGCTCAGTGGTTTGAGCATTGGCCTACTAAACCCAGGGTTGTGAGCTCAATCCTTAAGGGGGCCATTTGGGGATTGGTCCTGCTTTGAGCAGGGGGTTAGACTAGATGATCTCTTGAGGTCCCTTCCAAGCCTAATAATCAATGATGTTCTACTAATACTATGTAATACAGGTTGATAGGGCCTAATCCAAAATCCACCAATCGTTGGGACTCTTTTCATTGACTTCAATGGGCTTTGGCTCAGGCATCTAGAGAGGTACACACACAGAATAAAACTTCAGATAGATGTGTCAGAGAGATAAGAGGCAGAAATTCACATTTTGATTTGACATGAGACTTCATAACTTTGAAAAGGTCATTATTTGTACACATTGGAGTCTCTCTTGTTTTAGGCCTTTGGAAGCAGAACTATTCCAGAATAAAGTCACTTTTATTTCGGAATCCAGTAACCATACAGGGAGTTATTCCAGAATAATTCTTCCATTATAGCTATGTTGGCCAATAGCCCTGTATAGACAAGCCCTTGTATTTGGACTGTAGACTCTTTGGGGCAGGGACTGTCACTTCTTAGGTGTTTGTACAGCAACGAGCACAGTGGCGTCCTTGCTCTATGTTTGAGGCTTCTAAATGCTACCAGAATAATGTCTGTGACATGGTTAGGTCTGAGCTGTACAAGACACTAATGTGGAGAGAGTCTCTCCCAGAAGATCTCCTGATCTAGAAGACAGACATGGGAGAAGTAAAGGACACACTGGGAAATCCAAAGAAGAGAACACTATTTAAAAACACCACCACCACCTAGCCTTTATATTGCACTTTTCATCTGTAGACATAAAAGCACTTAACAAAAGAAGTGATCATAATTATCCCCATTTCAGAAATGAGAGAGCTAAGGCACAGGGAGTTGAAATGACTTAGAATCATAGAATATCAAGGTTTGAAGGGACCTCAGGAGGTCATCTAGTCCAACCCCCTGCTCAAAGCAGGACCAATTCCCAACTAAATCATCTCAGCCAGGGCTTTGTCAAGCCTGACCTTAAAAACCTCTAAGGAAGGAGATTCCACCACCTCCCTAGGTAACCCATTCCAGTGCTTCACCACCCTCCTAGTGAAAAAGGTTTTCCTAATATCCAACCTAAACCTCCCCCACTGCAACTTGAGACCATTACTCCTTGTTCTGTCATCTTCTACCACTGAGAACAGTCTAGATCCATCCTCTTTGGAACCCCCTTTCAGGTAGTTGAAAGCAGCTATCAAATCCCCCCTCATTCTTCTCTTCTGCAGACTAAACAATCCCAGTTCCCTCAGCCTCTCCTCATAAGTCATGTGCTCCAGCCCCCTAATCATTTTTTTGCCCTCTGCTGGACTCTTTCCAATTTTTCCACATCCTTCTTGTAGTGTGGGGCCCAAAACTGGACACAGTACTCCAGATGAGGCCTCACCAGTGCTGAATAGAGGGGAATGATCACATCCCTTGATCTGCTGGCAATGTCCCTACTTATACAGCCCAAAATGCCATTAGCCTTCTTGGCAACAAGGGCACACTGTTGACTCATATCCAGCTTCTCGTCCACTGTAACCCCTAGGTCCTTTTCTGCAGAACTGCTGCCTAGCCATTCGGTCCCTAGTCTGTAGCAGTGCATGGGATTCTTCCGTCCTAAGTGCAGGACTCTGCACTTGTCCTTGTTGAATCTCAGATCACCTAGCTATCCAATGGCAGATCTGGGCATCGAACAGCAAGTCTCCTGAATCCCAGTTGAGTGCTCTAGCCTCAGTAATGAGATGGAGAAGAAAATGTTATTTATCCAAGGAATTAAGGTTTCAGAGTAGCAGCTGTGTTAGTCTGTATCCGCAAAAAGAACAGGAGTATTTGTGGCACCTTAGAGACTAAAAAGCAACAATGAGTCCTGTGGCACCTTAAAGACACATGTGTCTGACAAAGTGGGTATTCACCCACGAAAGCTTATGCTCCAATACATCTGTTAGTCTTTAAGGTGCCACAGGACTCCTTGTTGCTTTTTACAGTTCCAGACTAACACGGCTACCCCTCTGATACTTAGAGACTAACAAATTTATTTCAGCATAAGCTTTCATGGGCTACAGCCCACTTCATCAGATGCATAGACTGGAACATACAGCAAGGAGATATTTATACATACAGAGGACATGAAAAGGTGGAAGTAGCCATACCAACTGTAAGAGGCTAATCAATTGAGATGAGCTATCATCAGCAGGAGAAAAAAACTTTTGAAGTGATAATCAAGATGACCCATAGAAGGTGTGAGGATACTTAACATGGGGAAGAAGTAGAGACTTTAACAAGAACCAGGCCAAAATCTATTCTCAGTTATGAACATGCAGGCCCACTGGCATTCGGCTCAGAAGAGGTAATTTAATGCCAGAAAAGGTACATGAGACAATTCTGATATGATAGCATTTTAATGTTCACTTTGCACTGATGGAAATGATGCCACAAAGTTCAGGGTAATGGAGACTCAGATCCCACGGATTTTTAAAAAAGCATTTTTCAATCTGTTTACAGATTGGTGAAGATAATCCAGAAAAGCTAGATTATTTGGATAAAAAAAATTAGCTCCCTGAATTGATCTCCTCCACAGATTCTCATTCTCAGATTGTGCACTCAGAACAAAAACCTGATACAACTTACAAGTCAATGTTATGTCTCTGTACTACTGGGGACAATTTTAAAACTGGTCTACACATAGACCCAATGGACAAGAAGAACCAGGATGGGCCTATGGAGAAGTCACATTCAGAGACCATAAATTACAGCTAACAGCTATATAACCTAGTTCCCCATCATTCTGCCTTCCTTCCTACATTGCCAGTGTGAAATCCTAGGAGTTGTACCACTGATTTCAATGGGGCCATGATTTCACCCCCAGTGTGCAAGACTGGAGACATTATTATGATGTCCAAAACAAGAGTTTTAGCACCACCAGAAGCTGTACAGTTTTTTCATCCATAGATCTTAAAGCTCTTTACAAGGGTGGGTCAGTGTCATTAGCCTCATTTTGCAGATGGGGAGGATGAGATACAGAGAGAGGATGTGGCTTGCCAAGTGAGTTAGTGCAATGTTAGGAAAAAACTTTAGGTCTGCTGACTTCCAGCACCCTGCTTATGCCACAGCACTGCTGCCATACCTCAAAATACTGCTAAGCGAGAACAGGTTAAAGCTGGAATTCTTTAAAAATGTCTTTTTTTTCAGGGGAGACAATAAAGGCAAAACCCACTCCCCACAGTAACTGCTGGTGACTTGGAGCCATTTCCTTACCTTGGTACTACTCTCTTCTTCGTCACAATCTAGCCCTTGATGGGAGATCTCAGTAGGGCCGTTCTCCTGGATCAGGCTGCTTCCCAAAGTCCTCATCCTCTTGCTCTCAGTTGTCACTCTTACTTTCAGGATATGAAACCCAGTGGATATGGACCCAACTTTCAGGTTGACAGGGTCTCCATCAAACAACAGGTTATCTGGGCTGCTGTCTTCCTTAAAGCCAGGGGGCTGGTAATCATCAGGAGTTACTGCACAGGGAAGAGTGTCCTCAGTTGATAGACTAAATTCTAAGCCACTTTAATCTGCAATAATGGACAAATCCAGTACCTAGCGCAATTAGGTGGGGCTCTGGATAGATTCAATTGGGGTGTGAAGTGCAAAGGAAACATCCTCCCCAGGACATCAAAGCTTCTGCAGCCCAATGGCAGGAGAAGCCTCCACAAGTTTTTCTGCAGCCCCCTGTTGCCCAGATATACTTGGGTAACCCCACTATCTTCATATTCTCCCCTCACTTACATCATCTAACCCAGCGGAAGGAGTCCACTTTACATCACCTAGCCCAGCAATGAGCTTGTAGAGGTGCAGTTGGGCTCTGCAGAATCTTTATTATTAGTGAAAGAAAAGAAAGAGACCAGTTTAATCTCAGATTGAAGTTTGTGGGGCTGGCATCAGGAGGAAAAAAAATCTGTTTATGTGTAAACTTGCAGTGGTGGCCTAGTGGAAACCTCCTGCTTTGTATGCAAATTAAAATCCTGGCTAATCTCTTACAGAAGTGATAAACATTCTGTCCTATGATTTGCGGATGACACCAAGTTGGGAGGTATTGCCAATTCGGAAAAGGATCGGGATATCCTCCAGGGAGATTTGGATGACCTTGTAAACTGGAGTATTAGTAACAGGATGAAATACAATAGTGAAAAGTGTAAGGTTATGCATTTAGGGATGACTAACAAGAATTTTAGTTATAAGCTGGGGACACACCAGTTGGAAGTAACGGAGGAGGATAAGGACCTAGGAGTCTTGGTTGGTCATAGGATGACTATGAGTAGGCAATGTGATGTGGCCGCTAAAAAAGCTAATGCGGTCTTGGGATGCATTAGGCGAGGTATTTCTAGTAGAGATAAGGAGGTGCTAGTCCCGTTATATAAGGCATTGGTGAGACCTCATTTGGAGTATTGTGTGCAGTTTTGGTCTCCCATGTTTAAGGATGATGAATTCAAACTGGAACGGGTACAAAGAAGGGCCACTAGAATGATCCGAGGAATGGAAAGCCTGTCGTATGAAAGGAGACTTGAGGAGCTCGGTTTGTTTTCCTTAACCAAAAGAAGGATAAGAGGAGATATGATTGCACTCTTTAAATATATCAGAGGGATAAATACCAGGGAAGGAGAGGAATTATTTCAGCTCAGTGCTAATGTGGACACGAGGACAAACGGATATAAATTGTCAGTCAGGAAATTTAGGCTTGAAATTAGACGAAGGTTTCTAACCATCAGAGGAGTGCAATTCTGGAACAGCCTACCGAGGGAAACAGTGGGGGCGAAGGACCTCCATGACTTTAAGATTAAGCTAGATAAATTTATGGAGGGGATGGTATGATAGGATAACGGGTTTAGTCAATAGGTCAATAACATGCCACAATGGTAATTAGTACAAAGGGTCAATGTTGGGATATTGTTAGCCTTTTTCTAGGGGGTCTGGCTGGAGAGTCTTGCCCGCATGCTCGGGGTTCAGCTGATCGCCATATTTGGGGTCGGGAAGGAATTTTCCTCCAGGGTAGATTGGCAGTGGCCCTGGAGGTTTTTTGCCTTCCTCCGAAGCATGGGGCAGGGGTTGCTTGCTGGTGGATTATCTGCTACTTGAAGTCTTTAAATCATGATTTGGAGCATTCAACAGCAGAGTCAAGGGAGAGAATTATTTCAGGAGTGGGTGGATCGGCTTATGTGGCCTGCATCTTGCAGGAGGTCAGACTAGATGATCATAATGGTCCCTTCTGATCTTGAATTCTATGATTCTATGATTCTATGATCTATTATGCAAGATGTCAGACTATATTATCCCAACGGTCCTTTCTGGCTTCAAAGTCTATTAACAGAGCACATTTGATCTGGAGTCACTGAGAGATAATAAACTTGGGACTCTGTGATGCCATTTATACACTCACTTTCTGGAGAAATAACAACCTAGCCAAGTATTTTTGCTCCTCATACTGAGGTAAAGGGAAAGGATATGTCCCTTTTCCATTGCCCAGCTGTATTTCTTAAAAGTTTGTGACTATTTCCTTAAAAAGCATGTGTCACATCTTTATGCACTGAATGGCACTATTCTATTTTGCATGCTGCCTCATCACAGCAGCTTTCTGGGTCCAGATTTCACCTATCTATTCTTTGTTCCCCTTCACAGTGGCATGTGTTGCTCATGGGAATTAACAGGAGGGGAAATCAGCTCGACAGGACAGACCGTTCTTCACTTACCATCATTGTAGTAGAAGAGTTTCATGGTGAGGGTAATGTCATTGGGAAGGGGCCCGAGGTTCTGCATTAAGAGGTACAGCTTACGGATCAGCAGGATGCTGCCTTTCTTAATCTCTTCACTGCTCACCCCTTTTGCAAAGCTCATTTTGGTGCTGGAGCCAAAACAAAAGAGCAACTGAATCATTAATGTCCAAACCCCAATTAAAAATATTCAGCTCCCACTGGTTTGTCTTGCACTACAGTAACAGAGCTTTAGTGCTTTTACGTAGTCCTAGCATGAATAGGGAAGTGACACAGACTTTCAACAGTGGGAGATGGCATGAAGGAACACAATAGTCCAGAGTTCAGAATCGTGTAATTGACAAATGAACAGATATTGTAACTGGGGCAATAAACTTCATTCTACAAGTGTTGTAATTCATTTGTTTGTACATGACTAAGTTGGGGACAAGCAGCCACAATACAAGTGCCTTTCACGTACTTGACTAGCTTCTAAATAATTTTCCTTTAAGGACTGGGGGGAATTGGGTGAGAATCACATGTAGAGCAAACTCAAAGAGGTTATGTTCAAGTCCGTCCTGTTCTAATTGAAGTGTGTTGAATGCCCTAACTTCAGTCCTAACATGACATGCTAGTCCAGAGATAAAATTTTCAAGAGTGTCTAAGAGACACAGGACCCTAACTCTATTGACTCTCAGTGAGACTTGGGCTCCTACGTGTAGTTTATTCACAGAACAGGACATTTTAATCTAGCCTGTAACCTGTTTAGAAAGTCTTTGAAAGCACACAGGCTTGCTACCTAAAGTTACCAAAAGCTGAGATGATTTAAGAAAAGACGGTTACTCACCTGTAGTAACTGGTGTTCTTCGAGATGTGTTGCTCCTATCCATTCCATGTAGGTGTGCGCGCCGCGCGTGCACGGCTCTTCGGAACATTTTTAGCCTAGCAACTCCGGCGGGCCGGCTGGCGCCCCCTGGAGTGGCGCCGCCATGGCGGCGTATATATACCCCAGCCGGCCCGTCCGCTCCTCAGTTCCTTCTTGCCGGCTATTCCGACAGTGGGGAAGGAGGGCGGGATTGGAATGGATAGGAGCAACACATCTCGAAGAACACCAGTTACTACAGGTGAGTAACCGTCTTTTCTTCTTCGAGTGATTGCTCCTATCCATTCCATGTAGGTGATTCCCAAGCCTTACCTAGGCGGTGGGGTCGGAATGAGACGTGGCGGAGTGTAATACCGCAGAGCCGAAGGCTGCGTCGTCTCTAGACTGCTGCACCAACGCGTAGTGGGAAGCGAAGGTATGGACTGAAGACCAGGTGGCCGCTCTACAGATGTCCTGGATGGGGACATGGGCCAGGAAAGCGGCCGATGAGGCGTGTGCCCTCGTGGAGTGGGCGGTGAGTCGGCACGGGGGAACGCGAGCAAGCTCGTAACACGTTCTGATGCAGGACGTCACCCAGGAAGAAATCCGCTGCGAGGAGACTGGCTCGCCTTTCATGCGGTCAGCTATTGCCACGAACAGCTGGGACGAACGCCGGAAGGGCTTCGTGCGGTCGATGTAGAACGCGAGCGCTCGGCGGACGTCGAGGGTATGCAGCTGCTGCTCCCGAGACGAGGCATGCGGCTTCGGGAAGAAGACCGGGAGGAAGATCTCCTGGTTGAGATGGAAGGGCGACACCACCTTGGGGAGGAAAGCCGGGTGTGGTCGAAGCTGCACCTTGTCCCCGTGAAAGACGGTATATGGGGGACCCGCCGTCAGGGCGCGGAGCTCTGAGACCCGTCTGGCGGATGTGATCGCCACGAGGAAGGCCTTCTTACAGGTAAGATGGAGGAGAGAGCAAGTAGCAAGGGGCTCGAAGGGTGGGCCCATGAGCTGGGCGAGGACCAGGTTAAGATCCCATGTCGGAGCAGGAGGCCGCACCTGCGGGTAGAGACGGTCTAACCCTTTAAGGAATCGTGACACCATCGGATTGGAGAAGATCGAGCGACCTCCTATAGCTGGTCGAAATGCTGACAGCGCTGCCAGGTGCACTCTGAGGGACGAGATTGCAAGACCTTGACCCTTGAGGTACCAAAGGTAGTCGAGGACAGTCTGGATGGGGGCCGAGAAAGGGTTGATACCTCTCTGGTCGCACCAGAGGGCAAAGCGCTTCCACTTGGCGAGGTAAGTAGTTCGCGTTGACGGTTTCCTGCTTTCGAGCAGCACTTGCTGCACCGCTGCGGAGCAATCCCTCTCTGCGTCGGTCAACCACTCAGGAACCAAGCTGTAAGATGCAACGATTGCAGGTTCGGGTGACGAAGCCTGCCGAGGTCCTGGGTTATGAGGTCCGGCCACAGCGGAAGGGGAATGGGTTCCCGAACCGACAGCTCGAGCAGCAGGGTGTACCAGTGCTGTCTCGGCCAGGCCGGAGCGACGAGTATGATGCGGGCTCTGTCTCTCCGGATCTTGAGCAATACTCGGTGGACGAGCGGAAACGGAGGGAACGCATAGAGAAGAGGCTCTGTCCATGACAGGAGAAACGCATCTGAGAGGGAGCCTGGAGCTTGGCCTTGGAAGGAGCAGAACCTGTGGCATTTGCGGTTGGTCCGAGAACCAAAGAGGTCTATCTGGGGAAAGCCCCACCTCTGGAAGATGGAATAAGCCACATCTGGGCGAAGGGACCACTCGTGAGAGGCGAAGGACCTGCTGAGGCAGTCGGCCAACGTGTTCTGCGCTCCCAGCAGAAAAAACGCTTCGAGGCGAATCGAGTGGGCTACGCAGAAATCCCAGAGGAGCAATGCCTCGTTGCAAAGTGGGGAGGACCGCGCTCCGCCCTGCCTGTTGACATAAAACATGGCTGTGGTGTTGTCCGTGTAGACCGCTACACAGCGGTTCTGCAGGTGAGCCCGAAAGGCGAGACAAGCTAAGCGGATCGCTCTCAGCTCTCGGACGTTGATATGGAGGGAGAGCTCCTGGGGTGACCAGAGACCCTGGGTGTGTTGGTCTCCTACGTGAGCCCCCCAGCCCAGCGCCGAGGCGTCCGTCGTCAGGGTGATTGACGGGCGAGGCGGGCGGAACGGAACTCCCCCGCAGACCGTTTCCGGGTCCAGCCACCAGGTGAGCGTCTGGAGAGCAGGGTTTGCCACCGTCACGACCATGTCTAGGGGATCGCGATGAGGACGGTACACCGACGCCAGCCACATCTGGAATGGGCGAAGTCGGAGCCTGGCGTGCGCGGTCACAAATGTGGACGCTGCCATGTGACCGAGGAGGCGGAGGCAAGATCGCACCGTTGTCGTCGGAAAGGCCTGCAGTGCCCGAATGAGGGAGGCCAACGCCTCGTGCCGAGTGCGAGGTAGGCACGCTCTGGCCAGATTGGAGTCTAGGACCGCTCCTATGAACTCCACTCTTTGCGCTGGAACTAGAAGGGACTTCTCGGTGTTGACAAGGAGGCCGAGAGACCGGAACAGATGTAGAACCTCGGATACTTGATTCACCACCAGCGCTTGGGAGCGGCCCCGAATCAGCCAGTCGTCGAGATATGGGTAGACGTGGATGCGACGACGGCGGAGGGCTGCGGCGACGACCGCCATGCACTTGGTGAATACCCTCGGCGCGGTGGAGAGGCCGAAGGGGAGCACTGCGAACTGGTAATGAGCTCCTTTGACCAGAAAGCGGAGGAAGCGTCTGTGGGGGGGGTAGATTGCCACATGAAAGTAGGCATCCCTCATATCGAGGGCAGCAAACCAGTCTCCAGGATCCAAGGAAGGGATAATGGACCCCAAGGTCACCATCCGAAATTTGAGCTTGCACAGGTATCTGTTGAGCTCCCGGAGGTCTAAGATGGGACGAAGGCCGCCTTTCGCCTTGGGGATGAGGAAGTATCTGGAATAGAATCCCCTGCCTCGCCTGCTGGGAGGTACCTCCTCGATGGCACCCACGCTCAACAGAGACTGGACCTCCTGTAAGAGGACTTGCTCGTGAGAGGGGTCCCTGAAGAGGGACAGGGAGGGGGCGAAATGAACTGTAGGCGGTAGCCGTACTGGACCGTGCTGAGGACCCAGCTGTCCGAAGTTACAGATGACCACGCCTGGAGGAAGTGGGAAAGGCGGTCGGAAAACAGAAGGGGTGGATCCTGATTGGAGAGAGGTGAGCGGCCCTCGGGCGTCTCGTCAAAAGGCCGACTTTGGGCGCTGAGGGGTCTTGGACGATCCCTGGGTTTGGTTCCGCCGCCCGCCCGATGGTCTGCGGCGGAAGGGGGCCGAGCACCGATTGTTAGGCGGGCGAGGTCTGTTGTATTGGAAGGGTCGATAAGGTTGCTGCCGGAAGGGACGCCTTTGGGTGGCCGGCGTGTGCATCCCTAATGTGCGGATCGCCACTCTGCCGTCCTTCAGGGTTTGAATGCGGGTATCGGTTTTTTCTGAAAATAGACCCTGCGTCTCGAACGGAAGGTCCTGGAGCGTGTACTGGACCTCCGGCAGCAGAGTAGAGGACTGAAGCCATGCAATGCGTCGCATGGTTACCCCTGACGCTATGGTCCTGGCCCCCGAGTCCGCGGCGTCTACCGCTGCCTTAATTAAGGTACGGGAAGCTAGCTTTCCTTCCTCTAGCAATGCCGAGAACTCCCTGCGGGAATCCTGCGGGGTGAGCTCTGCAAATTTGGCTAGGCAGCCCAAGATGTTGAATGTATATCTTGAGAGCAAGGCCATTTGGTTGGCGATACGGAGTTGGAGGCCGCCCGCCGAGTAAATTTTTCGGCCTAACAGGTCCATGCGCTTGGACTCCTTCGCCTTTGGCGCCGCGGCGGGCTGGCCGTGTCGCTCCCGGTCATTGACAGATTGGACAACTAGAGAGTCCGGAGCCGGGTGAACGTAAAGGTATTCGTAGCCCCTCGGGGGGACCGAGTACTTCCTCTCAACTCCGCGCGCTGTAGGCGGGACGGAGGAGGGCGACTGCCAGATAGCGGCATTGTTTTTCTGTATTGTTCGAATGAAGGGGAGCGCTACCCTCACGGGGGCGTCCTCCCCCACCACGTCCGTGATGGGGTCCTCGACCTCCTGGACTTCTTCCACGGGTAGGTTGATGGCCTTAGCTACCCTTCTGAGAAGGTCCTGGTGAGTCTTGAGGTCGATCGGCGGGGGCTCCGACGGTGCCGCCCCTGCCACCGCCTCATCGGGGGAGGAGGATGAGGAAGGACCCGGTAGCACTTCCTCCGGTGCCTGCTCCGTGTCTGCGGGAACCGCTTCATGCCCCAAGAGCGTGCCGTGGTCGGCGGCCTGCGGAGTGGGGGACGGAGGTGGCCTGCTGACAGTGGCTACCGGTACCGACCGCACCGATCCTGGCTGTCGCGGCGGGAGGGGGGGCCCCTGTTCATGTTCGGCCCAAGGGACCCAAAATCCCCATTGCTGCGGTCCATGTTCTGGTGGGAGGGACCCCGCCCGGAAGTCAACTGCGCTGCCCCCAGGGGAGGCGACTGAGGGCTCTCTTGATGGCCAGGGAGGGGCCGAAGTGATGGCCGGGCGGACGCCCGGTGCCGAAGTAAAGGGCCCCCGCGGTGCCGCCGGACGGTGCCGGTCGTCACGTGGTCTGGCCGGCGAACGGGACCTGCGCGTGTCGCGGTGCTGGGAGCTCGACCGGCGGTGCCGGGAGCTCGACCGGCGGTGCCGGGAGGTCGACCTTCGGCCCCGGGAGCTCGACCGGCGGCCCCGGGAGCTCGACCTGCGGCGTCGGGAGCGCGACCGACGGTGCCGGGAGCTCGACCGACGGTGCCGGGATGCGGATCCGGACCGCGTGCGGCGGCGTCTGGAGCGACTACGCGACTCTCGACGCCTGTCGTGGTGCCTGGAGCCGGACCTGCTACGGTACCGGCGACTCTGCGACCGGGACTTGGAACGTCGCCGGGAGTGCGACCGGTACCGCGACTGGGAGCGGTACCGGGACTGCGACCGGCGAGGAGACGGGGAGCGTCGTCGTGACGTGGATCGTCGTGCCCGGTGCTGCGGAGAGCGGTGCCGTGAGCGAGAACGGGACCGCGACCTGGCGGCGGTGCTGCGATCGGGTCGGGCGCCCGGGGACGGGGGTCGCATTAGAAGTGGCTTCCCAATAGACTTGAGAGGCCGCACCGGTGGCCCCGGCCGCTGAGCGCTTGCGTCAGCGGTAAGTTCGATTAAATGTCTTGCCGTCGCGAACGCCTCGGGCGTGGACGGCAGCCTCAGCTCCTCATCGGTGGGCACCGGGGAGCTGGGCGGTGCCGGACTCGACGGGCCCTGCGGCGCCGGAGTCGACGGAACGGTGCACGTTTTGTGCACAGCCTCAGCCTGCACCGTTACAGTCGGAGGCGGCTGGGCTAACGGTCTCTTTTGCTTGTCCGAGACCGTCTTCGGCACTTTGCGCTTCTTTCCCGGGGAGACGGAGCGGTGCCGGGTCTTCGGTGCCGGGTGCCGCGCCTCGGCACCGGGGCGGCTGGGTGCGGTCGGCGCGCTGCTAGTCGAGGCAGTCTTTGGCGCCGCCGGTGCCGGTGCCGGAGGTTGGAGGGCCGACTCCATGAGGAGTTGCTTCAACCGCGAGTCCCGCTCCTTCCTCGTGCGAGGCTTGAAAGCGACGCAGATGGGGCACTTGTCCGACCGGTGAGCCTCTCCAAGACAGCGGAGGCAGGTGTCGTGCGGGTCACTCACCGGCATAGACCGCTGGCAAGCCGCGCAGGGCTTGAAACCCGCCGGTCCGGGCATAAGCCTGCACCGGGGCGGAAGAAGAGGGCTAACCCCTCTAACTCCCTAATGAGTAAGATAACACTAACTATAGAACTATTAACAAAATTTAACAACTACGATAACTATATACACTAACTAACGGAGAACGCTAAGCTGTGGAGGACAGGAGAGCACTCCACTGATCCTACTAGCCGTCACGGGCGGAAAGAAGGAACTGAGGAGCGGACGGGCCGGCTGGGGTATATATACGCCGCCATGGTGGCGCCACTCCAGGGGGCGCCAGCCGGCCCGCCGGAGTTGCTAGGCTAAAAATGTTCCGAAGAGCCGTGCACGCGCGGCGCGCACACCTACATGGAATGGATAGGAGCAATCACTCGAAGAAGAAAAGGCTTTTTTCTGGAAAGATAAAAAGACGTAGCCCTAAGTATGTCTAGTGAGTAGAGTTTAGTGTCTGTAGGAGAATCTTGAAGCTTACAAAAAAATATTGGTAAGGCAATAAATTGACTTATATGGAAGACCAAAACTACTTTTGGTAAAAAATTTGGATGATGCCTTAGAGTAAATCTGTCCTTATGAAACAAATTATACAGAGAATCAGCCACCAAATCTTGAATTTTGGTTACCCTGCCAGCCAAGGTGATGACTACCAAACACAAAGTTTTAACAGAGAAGTGATAATGGGAGCTGTGGGAATGGCGAACAGCGGCTACTGCAAGCTGCAGGGAGCTGTGCCTGCGGACGGTCAACATAAACAAAATGTCTCGCGGTCCACCAGCAGATTACCCTGATGGGCCACATGCCAACGGCTGCCGACCCCTGTCTTAGTGACTGCAAAAGCCATTCACCATACTGCAGTGTCAGACATCCAGTGAGGCCTGCAGAGCTGTCTTGGCCACCAACTGGCCTTCTGTAGCCACTGCCTTCAGTTCATCTATGGTCTCCTGAGGAGGTTTTTCAGACAGATGTAAAACCTTTCCCCTGAAGAAAATTGTTGTTAGCCAATAAGGCTTGATTATCAGCTAGGCGAGTCTGCAAACTAGCATATGAGTAAACTTTTCTCCCCAGAAGATCCATCTGCTTGGGCTCCTTGTTCCTGGGTTTAAATGTAGGGGGCCCAGGCAGCTTAGAGCTTTCCTAAGTTATCGTTACAACCAAAGAACCAGGGCCTGGGTGTGTAACAAAGTAGTCAAATCCCTCAAAAAAGTACAAATGATCTGCCCTCTTAGATGGCAAACTCAAGAATGTCTTTCATTAATAGGCATGGTCCAACAACCCTGAGACACTGGGTGCAGGATGCCAAGAAGTTATGAGACCTCTCCTGGACATTCTCCAGGAGAATCTCTAAAGTACCCACCATTCTTTTAAGCAGGTCCTCAAAGGCCCTAACATTGCGTATTGTGGACATATTAGACAGAGTCATGGTCTTGTCAGATGGCCAAGGAATAGGCTGGTCCTCGTATTCCTCCATGAGGACTTCCTCACCAATTTGCAGGAGCTTCTGATGAGATGAATGAGACTCCCTAAAAGAATCACTAAGGGAAAAGGGCAATTTTACTCTGGATCTTGATGAATCTATTGAAATCCTGGGAGCGGGTGGGCTTCTGAAGGCCTCCCCCTCAGCCTAAAGGGAGGAGTCAATAAACCCAGGGTTCAAGTAAAGGCAGGGGATAACAAATGATTAAACAGGAATGGGAGTGATGGTCACAGGGTCAAAAGCAGGAAGCCAGAGGGGGACGCTGAGCAGATAACCCCAGACAGAGCCCACTGCTCCTCGAAGGTGTCCAGGGAGCCAGTGGACGCAGCCCAGAGGAACTCTGTGTGGATGTGTGTGCAAAGCAAGAAACAGAAAAAAACCCACAGTCACAGAGCACTTCCACGTCCAGCATCCTCCTCCTGGTATGGTGGATGGCCAGCTTGGCCAGCGACAGGAAGAAGTTGACCAGGAGGTCTTGCGACTTCATGGGGCCATGGATAGGGTGTGCAGACATCAGAAGGTGCTGGGAAAAGTGCAGCCAGAACCTGAGGAAAAGGTTCTGGAGGAGCCAGAAAAGGGGCTGAAGGCTGGTGCATTCGAGACAGATGTGCACCAGGATTTCCCTCACGCCACAGAAGGGGCAAGTGGTCAGGAAGGGGGCTGTACCACACCAAATACACGCCTGTGCACTGTTCCATGAAGGAGCCACCAACTAATATTCCCGGCGGGCCATGGAACCAAGGTAGAATACAGACAGACCCACGAGGGCTCTTCACCCCCCACAGATGGTAGGAGGCCCTGCCACTTGGGGTCAGGGCAGGAGACGTGGGTGAGGAAATTAAAAGTACAGAGCACGAGCATGTACAGCTGTGTCCTAGGCATGGTTCAGAAACGCAGAGGGGGCGGCCAGAGGGGCTAGCAGGGACAGGCACTTGATGACAAGGTCCAGAGGGCCAGGGGCAGGTAGGGAGCATCCTCCCGCAGGTTGGATCTTGACACAGATGAATAAGCAGTTAATGGAAGAGGCTGAGGTCTTCACAGAGACCAAGAGAGCCAGGTTTGCAAACCACATGAGAAGGGCATATGGTACCACAAATGTGGAAACCAGGGAACGAGGCCTTTCTGAAGCACTCCTTCCAAGGCCGTTCACATGTTGCTAGGGGAGGTGGAGATCTCCTAGAAGGGTTCCTGATGCCATGCAAAGATGAGGATGCAAATGTATAAAATTCCTTTCACAGAGGAGCTGATTCCTGAGGTGTAGAAACAGGAAGAGCCTCACATCTGACAGCATGAGAGGTAGTCACCAACACCACAGAGGTTGGACACGGAAAAAATTTCATCTTCCGAACATTCGGCTGTGGTACCAAAAGAGTCCTGGGAACGGGAGATAAAGGAGAGAAATCTAGCAATGGGGACTCCTGTTCCAAAGTGATAGTAGATGATGTCAAAGCAACCTTAGTGGATGAAGAAGGCAGCACTCATGACTCCAAGATATATGGTACTGATGCCCACAGTACCGGGATAATGTCAGTCACCAAAGGTATAGGATGTAGTATCGTAGCTAAGGAACATGATTCTCCCAGTCTTTGAAGATTCACAATACCAATGTGGTTTCAAAGGAGCTATTTTAGACAAGTCCTCTTCTTTGTTAGTACCAGGGATGACAATCGGTGCTGAGCCCTGTCTGGAGATCTTTGTTCTTTCCTGCCTCTGGAACTACTGATTGACCTGAGGACGACTGAGAAGACTCAGAGAGCTAGACAGCAGCATGAAGTCTTCTGAGGACAAAAGATCTATCTCCCAGAGAGATGTCTCTTATAGCTGAAGCACTCATTGAAACTGGTTTCAAAGCCAGAAGAGACTGTTCCCAAGGGTGTACCTCAGAGTCAGACACACTCCACATAGATCTTTCTGTTAAAAATAATTTTAAACAGGCATCATGACCCCTCTGTATGTGCTTAGAAAAAGAGTTATAAATGGCACACTAGCTAGGGATATGAGACTCCCCTAAACACTCTCTAGATGCATCATTGGCAGGCACGACAGTCTTGCAGGCAGGGCAGATTTTAAAGCTCAGACCGATTCCTTGGTACTAAGGCAAGACTCATAGAAAGCAAAATTGCTTTAATTTGTGTTTGCTTGTTTTAGCAGCAAGCTTAACTAAAACTTACCAAGACAATACACTAACTCCAAGCTAACTAACTATAACTCTAAAGTACTAAAAGGCTAAAAGGAAGCAGGAGGACACTATGGGCTGTGACTTGCTACCATGGGCAGTAAGAAAGAACTGAGTAGCTGTTGGGGCTGCCTCTCCTTTTTCACCCTGCTGTAGGGGGCATATGAGGCACATGTACAGCCCCAACAGGCACGGCCAGCTAAAAGATTCCAGGCTCACACACACAGGGCACATACACCTACAGTGGGAGTCGAACAAACATTTGAAGAAGAACAATCCTTATGGTGTTGATATTATGCTGCACCCAAGGGTGGTCATTGGCAGTCAGAGAGTGAACATGGGACTTCTGAATTTCAAAGCATGAGACTACTGCCTGAAGTACAACATCCTGCTATGTTAGCCCAGGCTGTAGCAGGCTCATCAAATTCTATGTATAGCCCAGCCACCACCGGGGGGGGGGGGGGGAGCGCTACACAGAGTGGGCACGGGATACATCAATCTTGTCCTTAATTCAGCTCTGCTATATCAAGGTGTTACAGCACATGTACTGTAATATGTAAGCTCATCAACGCAGGAGTTCCGATCCAGCAGGATGCTGAGTGCCCTTAATTTCCACTGAGTTCAATGGCAGATGAAGCCATTCAGCACCTCATGGTACTGGAGGGGTGCATGATACAATCGCAAGGGACAGTTTTTGCTTTAAAAATGTTTTGATAAAGCAAATTTCTCACTGTGTATTTTTCAGAAATAAAACAAAGCCATTACCTGACAATGTCCATCTGGGGCCCATCCTTTGTATACTTGAATTTGAACTGATACAGCTCAGTCACCCTCTAGACATTCACAAAGGGAGCAGAAAAAACCAAGTCTTTCAGCAACATGTTCCCAAAAAAAGCTCAACAGATTGTGCAGGAAACTCTCTGGTGTCCCTGCTTCCTCACTCCTATGCCTGTCTAGCAGGATCAAATTACTGACTAGGCCCCATTTTGATCTCAAAAATCATCTGCAGATTTTTGTCAAACTTTCTTAAAAGAAGCAAATGCAAATTCACTTCTGGGCTGAGAAGAAACATGAGAAACTCCAACTCAAAAGGAAGCTTGGGGGAGAAAAATCAGGAGCCACTTAAAACAGGAGGCCATAATGCAAATAGCATGTTAACTAGAGCTTACACTAGTGATGTTATGGTTAGGGCTGGTTGAAAATTTTGCATCCAAATGTTTTTTTGGTGGAAAATTGGGTTTTTAACTAAATAATATTTTTTTTGCAAAAACCATCTGCTTTCTGCAGATTTTTTTTGTCAAAAAATTAGCCTGAAAACAGAAAAATGTCAATTCTGAAATGCTGCCGCAGGCTCTCATGGAAGTTGTAGTTCAGGTGCCTCTTGCTCCCATTTTCTTCTAGGACAAGGCTCCCCAGCCAGACTATATCTGCATGATGCACCCTGGCCATGCAACTGTCATTGCCAAGAGGGACCTGTGATGCACCCTGGACACACCCGTCCCTTGCCAAGAGGGGACCTGTGGTGCATCATGGGAGATGCAGTCCTACCAGGGAACTTATAGAGGTGAATGGGAGCGTGAGGTGTTGGAACTACAACTCCTATGGGACAGCGACAGCATATCAGAATGAAAATATTTCAGTTTTCGATATTTTGCTGAAAACTCAAAATTTCTGAGGAAAATAAGAAACCATAAACAGCTCTGATGATAACACATTTAAAGAGCATTTTGGTAAGGTTTTGGAGGGGAATAATAATCCCAGCCTTGGTAGCCAAGTATATGGAGTAAATTCTTGCTCTTCTTCCATGAGCCACACTGGGGGGCAGTGGAACAGTAGTGGATGAGCAGAGGTTCTGTCTTTACAGGACAGATGAAGACATAATGGCTCATGGGGCAATACAGAGCAGGGTGATATTCGCCACTGTACAAAGGGACTACCAAGTGCTCTATGCACCACCTACATCCCAGGGCTGAAGTGGTGAGTAGGCCTTGCAGTGGACCTCTCTGACCAGACTGAAAGTCACCCTTTAACAGTGCTGCTGACAGCTGGTGCGTAAAGGAACGGTGTGCATTATCCCCAGCTCCTGCTTCTGGTCTTCAGCAGAGGGGAGCAAGGTCCTACCTATGCCCCTGAGTTACCCAACAAGCATCACCAGGTGCAACAGACAGGCCAACAGCCTAGTGTTCAACAGGGGCACTTGGATCACCACTCTGCCTGGCATCTGTGTTGGTCTGCTGAGGTGAAGGAATAAGAGAAAGAGGTAGCTTATGTCTCCTCGCTCAACCATGCAAACCTGTCAAATCAAAGCAGCATTTAACCCTATGAGCCCATTCTGAATATAGTACAACTCACCCCTACAATTTATTTCCCCCCTAAGTAGAGCTTGACTCCTTCTTACCTGTGGCTCCTTGGGATTGGTGTAAATCTGTTTTAAGAAAGTATAGTGAATGCATCTCTCTCTCTGATAAAATGTAGCAGTGAGAAGTAAACAAACAACTGAATCTCTATCATGCCCTAAGAACACGGGGTATGTCTAGACTGCAGTCATGAGTTGTGATTAAGGTGACCACCCGTCCCTTCGCTTAAGGGATGTCTCTTGACCATTTTAAACATTAAATTGAGGCTTATGATAATTGCATTGTATACTGGAGGGCAGCAGAAATGGACACTTGATATGCTAAGGTAAATCGTGTTTCCCTAAAATGTCCCTTAAAATAAAGCACTGTCCCTTATTTTTCATGTGGCTTTCCCTTATTTCCATCCAACAAAGGTGGTCACCCTAGTTGTGACTGAAGCTTGAACTACCTAGCTTTAATCGCGCTAGTTTGGGTATGGGAACAGTGAAGCTGCTGATTTGGGGCTGGCTTGTATAGCCCATGCCAATGCTTGCAATGACACAGCTTCACTGCTCCGGAAGCAAGCTCTCCATAAAAGATCAAACCATAGGACCATCTATACAATAGCCAATACCTGTTGCTGCAGAGTAAGGTGGAAAAAACATCCATTATATGACATTTTGAAGGGCTCAGGGGAGATCTCATCCAGACCCTCACCAGCGATCAATAATGCCCTCATGCATGAGGATTAGTTACCCAGATCTTTGCTATGGTGTCTAGAATACCTACAAGTGCTTTACAAAGGTATGCGTCAGAGACTGGCCATGCACAATCTCTGCAACACCAAGGGTCCCAACGACAACTTTCCAGAAATCTGAGGGCTAAAGGGTTTGTCTCATCAGTGGCAATGAGAAGGCAACTGAAGAGGGTGCTCATAGAGAGGGGAAGGGAAGGAGGCAGTTGCCCATTTCTGTTTGGGGTATAGGCAGAAGGAAGCAGCAATGTGAAGCACATGGCAGTGCTTGTAATCAGTATCCTATACCTGGGCTCTGACTATACTACAGACTTGTGCTGGCACAGCTACATCAGCCAGGGGTGTAAAGAAGCCTCTACAGTAGATGCAGATATACCAGCAAAGCTGTGCTTTTACTGGTATTGCTTGCTTTGCTTGTGGGGGGTGGTTTTACTCTAGTTAGATCCACACTAGGAGCACTTTGCCAGTATTATATACTGGTATTCCTATACCAGTAAGCTGTTCCTAGTGTGGACATGGCCTTCGTAATTTAAGGATGAATATTGTGCACCACTGATGGAGGCAAAAGCTGCATCCAGCAAATGTTCCCATGCAACCTAAGAAATTAGCATTTATCTTGTGACGAGAGAGGTTATTGCTCTAAACCCCATTGCCATGAGCTCTTTAAGTACAGACAGAGATGGGCAGAAGAAGCCTTGGTTTAACGTCTCATCCAACCACCGTGGGGGAAGGAAAACACCTTGCTTTCATTTAACGGATGACTTACTGCCAGGACAGCCATATGTAACTGGAAGAGAAAATAAGAGTCTAGTCAAAATCTAAGTGCCTAGTGTAATTAAGGAATAAATACATTCAATGGTTTGCGAGTCAAGGCTTTTCAGACAGACCCTTGCTAATTCAGACGCACTTGGGTGCAACATCAGTGACACCCTGTGGCCAGTTTTATTAACTACATCGGGGTCGGCAGCCTGCAATTAGGTACCAGGTTTCAGTCTTTGATCTCTGATATGGACCTCATCACAGACACCTACACCTTGTTCACCTATAGACTGCACTATGGCAAAGAACTGTACTTGAGAGTAGCCTTGTAAACCACTTGAAAGCTTTGGCTAGAGAAAGCATTAGTTCACTTGCTTACTGAAACAAAGGAACTGCCTCAATAGATCAAACCAGTGATCCACCTGGCCCAGTACCCTCTCCCTGACACTGACTAGCACCAGATGCTTCAAAGGAATGTGCAAAAAATCTGGGAGTGGATAATGGAATAACTGCTCACAGGAGTTTTTTCCTAATCCCTGTCAGTTAGAAGTTGATTTATGTTCTGAAGTATGAGGGTTTGAATCTCTTGTAAATGGTGGAGACCATTACTTATTTAAAGCTGACTGTTTGAATTGTCAGTAAGCAAGTATTTGAGTTCAGAACATTTCACATCATTTCATCTATAACAACAGTAGAATTGACATAGACAAGCGTCAGTCTGATCAGCAGTGCATATATCGACAAAAATCCATCTGATTTAGGCAAGAGTAATGACTATAGATTACTATAGCTGCTATAGATGAGAGTTAGTCTGACGAACAATGCTGACACACAGACAGCAATCAGCCCTTTGTATTTACAGGTCAGATTTTTCCTCAGATTGAGTAAGTGAGGGCTGGGATTACTTAAAAATGTGCATTTATTCTGAAACCAGGTACTCAAGCCTTGTATTTGACAGAATACAAGAAGAAAAGAAAATCTAAACTCAGGGCAGGTCTACACTTAAAACGTTGCATCGGCACAGCTGCACGCCGCTGTAGCGTTTAAGTGAAGATGCTCTTAGGTCTTCCATTGGCAGAGCTAATCCAGCTCCCTGAGAGACAGTAGCTATATCAACAGGAGAAGCTTTTCCATCAACGTAGCGCCGTCTGCACAGAGTAGGGGGCGGTTGGTTAGTATAACTATGTCGCTCAGGAGTGTGGATTTTTCACACCCCTGAGCGATGTAGTTATACCGATATAAGTCTGTAGTGTAGACCTGGCCTCTGTATGGAAACCAGATGACAGTAAAATGAAGAAAATGGAAAAGAGAGGAAAGAAAGGCAAGGGGACGGGAAAAGAAGGGGTGAAGGAAAGAGGGAGCAGAGAAGAGTATGGCAAAAGAACAAAGGCAGGGAGAGAGATTTGCTTTGATTGACAGAATCGGCGTCCATCCATTAAAGGATGTAAATATAGAACAGAGAATGCAGGGGAGAACCCTGCAGACTGCAAATTAATGTGGAACCTATTCACAACAAGCAGGTCTAGACACTAATAATGGTTACTAAGCTACGCTACCTAAGGGAGTAAATGTCAATATCACAAACACACAGAGCAGCTTTCCTTCCTTCCCTGAGGCACAGATCTCTATTGTGTACTTGTTCTGTATGTGCAGTTTCCAGTGGGATCACTGGCGAATATATAGCAGAGATGCTCCCTGCTGGAATGCACACGGAAAATTGGAGCAGAGTTTTGCCCATTGTTTGTGAAGAAGGATTATACTACCAAAATAGGAAACAAAAACTTACATAGTTCTTTTCCAAAGCATCAAAACAGCCCTGAATCCTGCCAGGAAAGAAATGTTAGTAACTAGTCATGCCAGTGTAGGAGCTGGAAATCCTCACTTACTAGATGGAGTTTAGAGTGCACATTTACAAGCATTAAGCAGCACAGAGCTCACAACATTTTTAGCTTTTAAAGATCTCTTCTCCCCTCCATATGTGTGCACAGTTTATACACTAAGGCATCTTATTACCAGGCATCCTGGGACTACTCAAAACAGTAAACACGACTGGGTAGTAATGGCCAGATCTTTGGCCCCATTCTGGTCCCTTTGTGCTGATGGATCCAGTCAGCTGGGTGTTCCTTTGGCATAGCTGCGAGGAAGGAGACATGGCTGGAGTGCTGCTGCAATCATAGAATATCAGGGTTGGAAGGGGCCTCAAGAGATCATCCAGTCCAACCCCCTGCTCAAAGCAGGACCAACTCCAACTAAATCATCCCAGCCAGGGCTTTGTCAAGCCTGACCTTAAAAACCTCTAAGGAAGGAGATTCCACCACCTCCCTAGGTAACCCATTCCAGTGCTTCACCACCCTCCTAGTGAAAAAGGTTTTCCTAATATCCAACCTAAACCTCCCCCTCTGCAACTTGAGACCATTACTCCTTGTTCTGTCATCTTCTACCACTGAGAACAGTCTGGATCCATCCTCTTTGGAACCCCCTTTCAGGTAGTTGAAAGCAGCTATCAAATCCCCCCTCAGTCTTCTCTTCTGCAGGCTAAACAATCCCAGTTCCCTCAGCCTCTCCTCATAA
Source organism: Mauremys mutica (assembly GCF_020497125.1). Lineage (NCBI taxonomy): Eukaryota > Metazoa > Chordata > Testudines > Geoemydidae > Mauremys > Mauremys mutica. The sequence goes on along the minus strand of NC_059087.1, from coordinate 32,254,092 downwards.
GTCATGTGCTCCAGCCCCCTAATCATTTTTGTTGCCCTCCGCTGGACTCTTTCCAATTTTTCCACATCCTTCTTGTAATGTGGGGCCCAAAACTGGACACAGTACTCCAAATGAGGCCTCACCAGTGCTGAATAGAGGGGAATGATCACATCCCTCGATCTGCTGGAAATGCCCCTACTTATACAGCCCAAAATACCGTTAGCCTTCTTGGCAACAAGGGCACACTGTTGATTCATAGGGTACACTGTTGACTTTTTATGATAATGATTTTAGGCTGCTCTAAACTATCCTGAGACAGTGCAGAACTGGCCCCAGGACTGGAGAACTGTATATGGCTCCTCTGCAGCCTCCTCATCCTTGCCTAGTGCTTAAAGGACACAGCAGATAACTGAGCCATGAGTATTTGCAGGATTGGGCCCTTACAGTATTTAAACCATAAAGACGTGCTACACTCCCTATAACAACTCCCTCAGCTGAGTAAGGAGTGATGCCATGTTTCTGAAACCTGAAGACCTGAAGAACAGCTCTGTATAAGCTTGAAAGCTCGTCTCTTTCACCAATAGAAGTTGGTCCAATACAAGATATTACCTCACCCACCTTTCTCTCTCTGTTTCTGAAATGCATTTATTAACTATAACTCCAGAAAGCTAAGGGCCTAGTAATGCCCCCAGAAACAGACAACTTCCAGTGAAGAGAAAACAATGCACATACTAGTTAAAAATCAATCAAGCATAAACATGACTTTAAAAAACTAGAAATAGCAAATATGTAACCTATGGAAATAAGTAATCTCACAACTTTGTTTAGAGTGAGCCTCATTCCTCCCTTACCTGCTTTGTTTGTTCACTTGAGGGCCTGATCCTGCTCTCATTGGGGTCAATGAGATCACATTTACATTGGAAGCTCGTTGGAGAGGGACCATGTCTTTGTTATATAAAGTGCCAAGCACACACAGCTTTTATAATAAATCAATGGTAATTGCTTTGGCAAATCCAATAGCATTGGCCCTGAAGGATTTCAAATTTAGGAAGTAAAGGCGCGTGGTAAGACAGCGGAAATCTGAGATGTAAATCAACTCCACACTAGCTTGCTGTAGTCTAACTGCCTGAGTGCATCTTGCTGACGTGGGTAAACAGCTCTTTAATGCATCTTGAGCCAGTCCCATTTCAAAGAAGTCTAGATCAAAGCGCTCCAGCAAACCGTCAATGCATACCAGCAGGGTGCACATGGACAACTGGAGTGCAGCAGACTAGTGCAGGATAGATTCATACCCCAGCTTGTTGTAGTCTAATTGTTTATGTAGGCAAGCCCTAAGTTTCACTGTTATTCACTTACCACTTGACTATCTGCAGTGACCCCAGACAGCTTTTATCTTCCCGAAGGATTTTTAGACAGAGGTCTGCAAAACAAGAGTTAGCATATAGTTACAAAGCTTATCTGCAGCCACTGGGCAAACACTGAAATCTAGTCAGTCAGCAAGGTATGAAGTATTTTATTGGGAAACACTTCCTGAGCTGGAAGATTGGTTTTAACAGCATCCCAGGTGGGCTGACACAGGCTCACTGCTGTAGTTTAAAATGCCAAAGACCTTTGCTGAGATACAGTGAACTCTTCCAGGAAAAAGTACTGGAGTTACAGATTTATTGAGTGTGGCTTCATTTAGAAATGCCAGCAGCTTCCTTTCTTCTTCCTTTCCCCTCAATCCCCATTCTCATTTTATTCTGGCACTTCCCAACAGCACCTTTTAGTTCTGCACTCCAGTGTTCACTAACACACAAATAAGCTGAACAACTGTGCTCAAAATGAGCTAATGCTGTGATGTTTCCCCACCGGGCTCCTGTGGCCCTTTCGTCCTCCAAGTTTAGGAGTTACGATCCACAAGCAGAAAATTCCTAAAATTAAAGCCAATGCTGATAGGCCAACCACAGAGGTGAATTAATGCCTTGGGGCCCAATCCTGCAGCTCCCACAGGAATGAGTGGGTCAAATGTCAAGATTCTTGCTCAGAAAGACACTTGAAGATCTGAAATCTGATCAGAAAGACTGATGACCTTTCGGATGGAAAAATCAAAAGTCAAATTTGGGATTTCCTCTTCCCTCCTCAGCAGGCCATAATGAACAAATGACCAGATTTCAAGATACTAGCTCTATGGGAACACAGAAATGAACTGTACCCCATTTCAAGCATAAGTCAAGGATGATAAATATATAAAGCTGGAATATATGGAGTCACTACCTCTCCCCACCTTCAGATCTTAACTTAATATAAAGATGCGGAAATCAAAGTTTCATCAGTTGGCGTGACCTTGCCACAAGTCTCACAATACCTTGTGTTTTTCTTAAAGCCTCATCTCTGAAGCCACCTGATTATGTGAAATATCAGGGGGTAGCCATGTTAGTCTGTATCCACAAAAACAACAAGGAGTCTGATGGCACCTTAAAGACTAACAGATTTATTTGGGCATAAGCTTTTGTGGGTAAAAAAATCCACTTCTTCAGATGCATGGAGTGAAAATTACAGATGCAGGCATTATTATGCTGACACATGAAGAGAAGGGAGTTACCTCACAAGTGGAGAACCAGTGTTGACAGGGCCAATTCAATCAGGGTGGATGTGGTCCACTCCCTATAATTGATGAGGTGTCGTCAATTCCAAGAGAGGCAAAGTTGCTTTTGTAGTGAGCCAGCCACTCCCAGCCCCTATTCAGGCCCAAATTAATGGTGTTAAATTTGCAAATGAATTTTAGTTCTGCAGTTTCTCTTTGAAGTCAGTTTCTAAAGTTTTTTTGTTGCGGGATGGCTACTTTAAAATCTGTTATAGAATGTCCAGGAAGACTGAAGTGTTCTCCTACTGGCTTTTGTATGTTACCATTCCTGATGTCTGACTTGTGTCCATTTATTCTTTTACGTAGAGACTGTCCAGTTTGGCCAATGAGAGGCACTGCTGGCACATGATGGCATGTATCACATGAGTAGATGTGCAGGTGAATGAGTCTCTGATGGTGTGGCTCATGTGGTTGGGTCCTCTGATGGTGTCGCTAGAAACTAGAAACTGCAGAACTAAAATTCATTTGCAAATTTACACCATTAATTTGTGCCTGAACAGGGGCTGGGAGTGGCTGGCTCACTACAAAAGCAACTTTGCCTCTCCTGGAATTGACACCTCCTCATCAATTATTGGGAGTGGACCACATCCACCCTGATTGAATTGGCCCTGTCAACGCTGGTTCTCCACTTGTGAGGTATCTCCCTTCTCTTTATGTGGCAGTATAATAATGCCTGCATCTGTAATTTTCACTCCATGCATCTGAAGAAGTGGGTTTTTTACCCACAAAAGCTTATGCCCAAATAAGCCTGTTAGTCTTTAAGGTGCCACCAGACTCCTTGTTGTTTTTTGTGATTGTGTGAGAATCTCAGCTTTCATTTAAAGAACAGGAGTACTTGTGGCACCAGGGGGACTAACAAATTTATTTGAGCATAAGCTTTCGTGGGGTAAAACATTTCATTCACAAAATCTCCAGATTGTGGAGAAAAGATTGAAAATCTGACCCCTAATGGCTCAAAAAACAGAAGGCAACTGTAAAAAAATCCCTGACATTTATTATAAAAATCCAGTCTTGTGATTTTGAGGGAGCCTGATACATACACCTCTATCCTGATATAACGCGACCCAATATAACACAAATTTGAATATAATGCGGTAAAGCAGTGCTCCGGGGGAGCAGGTCTGGGCATTCCGGCGGATCAAAGCAAGTTCGATATAACGCGGTTTCACCTATAACACGGTAAGATTTTTTTGCTCCCAAGGACAGCGTTACATCACGGTAGAGGTGTAGTTTTGGAATGCTTGGGATTGGCAATACTGATGAAATTGCTGAGTAATGAATGTAACTGGAAAACAAAACAAACATTGAGAGAAACTGATGGTTGCCACTAGCTCTAAGTTGTCTTTCTGCCATAGGAGCTTTTCCTGTATCAGGGCTGCTGGATAAGGCCCATAGGCTCACATCCTGCAAGATATTTAGGTGCTTAATTCCGATTGATTTCAATAGGAATCTGGCACCTACATACCTCTGAGGATTTGGGCCATGGTCAGCAGTCTTCCTACAAAAGATTGAACTTGTCAAATATGTGAACAGCACTGGACTAATCTGTACTGGGCAAAGGTAATCCATTGAAACATGCTTGTAGCATGCACTGAAAACATTACCATCTAAATAGCGAGTTCCATATGAGCTCTCTGGGAAGAGCCCTCTTAGGTATGTTATACAGGAGACAGAGATGGCCAAAAGCCTTTTCATCAGCACCACGGACTGCTGGTCAGTGGCAATTTTGTGTGGAAACAACACTGATTCCTGAAAAAAAGACAAAGACAAAAATATTATTGGTTTTAGACTAGTAGAAAGGTCCGGAGCTAGAGGGGAGAATTAGCAGGTTTAGAGGGAGTCTAAATTAGGGTAATTTACCCTTTCTTTTGGTCTCCATAGTGTGTATGCCACACACTTACACACTGGTGGACTAAGTATAAGTGGCTCAAGGAGCATCTAACACACTTGGCCCAAAGTTTATTGCTACACAAAAGCTTTCAGTGACAGTATTAATATATTGTCACCCAGGCAGAGAACTATTGCTACAGTTCCACAGGGTGGTAGATGCGGTGTTACAGAATTCCAGTGACAAAACAGGGCTCTGAGGCCTACACACTGGAAAAGAAGCACTATTCCAGGGGAGTGCTTCTCAACTGCTCAGATATTTAGAGTCCAGAAGGCAGACACAGCCTGCAGACAGGCTTCCAACAAAGCCAGAGGTTATATGCAGATCTGGTTTCTAAAAGAATGTAGGATTCTGCTTAGTAATAGCTAAGCACTCATATACTTTTCCATGCCTAGGACTCTGTTTATTATGAATAAGGCTAAGATTTTGTCATAGGCAACAAACAAAAATTCATGCGGTCGTGACTTTTACTAAAAATAACCATACACGCCACGGCAGAGGCACAGAGCCCTAGCTGCAGCCCCCACTGCAGGGCAGGGGCACACGGCACTAGCAGCAGCCCCCGCCACAAGCCATGGGGCAGAGGCGCGTGGCCCCAGCAGTGGCTCCTGCCGCAAGCTGCAGGGCAGGGGCGCACCGCTCCAGCGGCAGCTCCCACCGCGGGGCTAGTGCCGGCTCCAGCCCCAGCCCCAGCTCCAGCCACAGCTTCAGCTGCTGACAGCTGAAGAAGTCACAATACACTCATGGAATCTGTGACTGCTGTGACCTCCGTGATTAAATCGTAGCCTTAATTATTAATACTAAACATCAAGTAGTGGTGATGATCTAGTGGTCCCTTCTGGTCTCCATGACACCTGGTATTAACATGCAAAATCTTTGTGTAAAGGAGTACCACTACCAGGACTTGCATCCGACGAAGTGGGTATTCACCCACGAAAGCTCATGCTGCAAAATGTCTGTTAGTCTATAAGATGCCACAGGATTCTTTGCTGCTTTTACAGATCCAGACTAACACGGCTACCCCTCTGATACTTGACTACCAGTTCATTGTCTTTTTTCTCCTCTAGGGAGGCTCTGCATGCCCAAGGAATTTTACATAGCCAAGCACCAGTATCCAGCACCTAGGCACCGATTTGCCTACAAATCCTCAGGTTACCTAGCCAGCATCTTCTTGGCTACCCTGGCCTGGAGACAGCTGCTTTCAAAACCCAACAAAGACACAGTGTAATCAGCACTGAGCACACTGTCTGCCCTGGAAGCAACGGATGGGAAGGGTAATCAAAGCCAGGTACTGAGTACTACTGAGTACTGCAGGGCTGAGTACTACTAGGCCAGCATGTTGATCAGTAACATTAAGTCCTAAATCCTGTACCTTAGAGGTTTTATGCTTCTGCCCAGTGTGTGAGAGCTGAGCCGTGGCCATAGCGTCTCAAAGTGCTGCCTTCGACATGCAATTAGAACCTGCAGAGAAATAGACATTAACCACTTGGCAAATACAGGATTCCTCGTATTTCTCATCTTCCTGACCATAAGAACCAGACTGCATAAGAACTCTCTCTAGATTTGAAAGCCGAACTCTTGCCAGGAGAGCTAAATGGTGTCAGATTGACGTCACTCTGTGCCACAGTTTGGAAGTTCACATGGCAGGAAGAACCCCTCATTATCTCTAAGAACGGCCGTACCGGGTCAGACCAAAGGTCCATCTAGCCCAGTATCTGTCTACCGACAGTGACCAATGCCAGGTGCCCCAGAGGGAATGAACCTAACAGGTAATGATTAAGTGATCTCTCTCCTGTCATCCATCTCCATCCTCTGACAACAGAGGTTAGGGACACCATTTCTTACCCATCCTGGCTAATAGCCATTTATGGACTTAACCACCATGAATTTATCCAGTTCTCTTTTAAATGCCGTTATAGTCCTAGCCTTCACAACCTCCTTAGGTAAGGAGTTCCGCAAGTTGACTGTGCGCTGCATGAAGAAGAACTTCCTTTTATTTGTTTTAAGCCTGCTGCCTATTAATTTCATTTGGTGACCCGTAGTTCTTGTATTATGGGAATAAGTAAATAACTTTTCCTTATCCACTTTCTCCACATCACTCATGATTTTATTTATCTCTATCATATCCCCCTTTAGTCTCCTCTTTTCCAAGCTGAAGAGTCCTAGCCTCTTTAATCTTTCCTCATATGGGACTCTCTCCAAACCCCTAATCATTTTAGTTGCCCTTTTCTGAACCTTTTCTAGTGCTAGAATATCTTTTTTGAGGTGAGGAGACCACATCTGTACACAGTATTCGAGATGTGGGTGTACCATGGATTTATATAAGGGCAATAATATATTCTCAGTCTTATTCTCTATCCTCTTTTTAATGATTCCTAACATCCTGTTTGCTTTTTTGACCATCTCTGCACACTGCGTGGACATCTTCAGAGAACTGTCCACGATGACTCCAAGATCTTTTTCCTGACTCGTTGTAGCTAAATTAGCCCCCATCATATTGTATGTAGAGTTGGGGTTATTTTTTCCAATGTACATTACTTTACATTTATCCACATTCAGAGGCAGCTCTAGACATTTTGCCGCCCCAAGCACGGAGGGTCCGCTGGTCCTGCAGCTTCGGTGGACCTCCCGCAGCCGTGCCTGCGGGAGGTCCACTGAAGCCGCGGGACCAGTGGACCCTCCGCAGGCAAGCCGCTGAAGCAGTGATTTCCCTACACCCCCCCCAGGGGGGGTGTACACCCCCCCCTGAATTTTCCCAACACCCCCCCTAGTTTTGTGAGCTAGTTACATACCAATTTAGTGACTGTTTGGAAATCTGAATTTAAACTGAAACATTAATACACACTTTAAAAGCTTATACAGTGTATGATAAAATGTGTATCTGAAAAAGTATAATAGATTTGAAAAGTATGAACATAGACTAGCTTCCTTGCTTCCTTATACAGCTGTTTTTTTATGATGTCAGTGCATTCATTTCGGTGATGTTGGCCAACCTAATAATTTCAAATGCTGATTTGTCTTAGCAAAGTCTAAGGCTATGGCTACACTAAGCACTAAGTGTAGTCAAAGCGCCAGCGCTGGGAGAGAGCTCTCCCAGTGCTGTCCGTACTCCACCTCCCTGTGGGGAATAACGTACAGCGCTGGGAGCCGCGCTCCCAGCGCTGGGGCTTTGACCACACTGGCGCTTTGCAGCGCCGCAATTTGCAGCGCTGGAGAGGGTGTGTTTTCACACCCTGCTGCAGCGCTGCAAATTTGCAAGTGTAGCCATGGCCTAAATGAGCTCTCCCTGACAGCTAGTGATGAGCTGGGGGCTAAGGCTTCAGGGCCAGATTATATTTACATTCACACCTAATCTACCTAGGTATCCAGCAAACAGAGCTGTGTTGTCCAAGTGATAGATTTTGGCTGGTGTTGGGTTACAAACCACTTGAATGTGGGGGGAAAAGGGATGAAATGTTGTTCTTATTGTATGAGTAAAGGGCAGTAGAACTGTGCTTAGCCTGTGATGATTTGAAGGCATCAAGAGAGAGGGTGGGGACCTGTCCCTCTCCACTGTTTAAAGACAGAGCTGATTAGGCTCCAATAGATAGTCTTTTGTTCTGTTAAGTGACCACTGCAGTTGAAATCACTGACAATCAGGTCTAAGTGCTTAGTCCTGTTGCGGGGACAGTGTTCCTGTGGGTACAGTGTTTTTGTATAAGAGACAGCCCAGACTGCACTAGCAGCAAGGTTCCCGCACTGAGAGCTCAGCTGAAATCACTGAGCGCTGGTGGAACCTCAAGAGACCAACTCATAGAGGTCACAGTGGTAGGTGACAGCAGAAGGTGACTGTGCAGGGCCATTGGCAACAGAGCGGTGGAATGAACGGTGGCACAACGAACAGCCGTGGCCAGAGCGAACTGTGCCTTTTTGTCCCCCACCTGGAGAGTGTACTCACGTGAAAGCACCTCTGAACTCTGAGTCTCCACTGACCAAGGACAACACCGGTGAGTGGAGTGTGGTGGAGGGAAAAGTGAGGGGCATGTTAAATAAACATTTGTTTGTTGGACTATATTTTAGTCACTTTGCTCCAGAATGCTGGATTTGTGACTGGGAATGGAAACTTATATAAATATGTTTCACAGTAGGCCAAGATTTTTGAAATGCAGTATTTGCCAAGGTTGTTATCTCACATTGTTGCTATCTTGGGAGGTCATTATGTTGGGGAGTTTCTGTACTAAACATTTTTATTATAATTAATTTTTACATAAGAATGGTCATACTGGGTCAGACCCATGGTCCATCTAGCCCAGTACCCTGTCTTACAACAGTGGTCAAGGCCAGGTGCTTCAGAGGGAATGAATAGAACAGGGAATCATCAAGTGATCCATCCCCTGTTGCCCATTCCCAGCCTCTGGCAAACAGGCTAGGGACACTCAGAGCATGGCATTGCATCCCTCTCATCCTGGCTAATAGCCACAGATGGACCTGTTCTCCAGGAATTTATCTAGTTCTTTTTAAAATCCTGTTATAGTTTTGGTCTTCACAGCATCCCCTGGCAAAGAGTTCCCTGGGTTGACTTTATATTGTGTGAAGAAATACTTTCTTTTGTTTTTTTAAAATCTGCTGCCTATTAATTTCATTGGGTGACTGCTAGTTCTTGTGTTATGTGAAGAATTAAATAAAATTTCCTTATTCACTTTCTTCCCACCAGTCAAGATTTTGTAGACCTCTATCATATCCCCATTAGTCATCTCTTTTCTAAGCTGAAAATTCTCAGTCACTTTAATCTCTCCTCCTGTTTCATACCCCTCATCATTTTAGTTGCCCATCTCTGTACCTTTTCCAATTCCAATATATATATTTTTAGGATGAGTGACCAGATCTACACACACTATTCAAGGTGTGCACATACCATGGATTTATATAGAGGCAATATGATATTTTCTGTCTTATTATCTATCCCTTTCTTAATGATTCCCAACATTGTTTGCTTTTGTGACTGTTGCTGTACATGGAGTGGATGTTTTCAGAGAACTATCCACAATGACTCCAAGATTGTGGCATTGAGTGTTAACAGCTAATTCAGATGCCATCATTTTGTATGTATAATTGAGATTGCTTTCCAGTGTGCATTACTTTGCATTTATCAACACTGAATTTAATTTGCCATTTTGTTGCCCAGTCACCCAGTTGTGTGAGATCCCTTTGTAGCTCTTCGCAGTCTGCCTGGGACTTAATTATCTTGAATAGTTTTGAATCATCTGCAAATTTTGCCACCTCACTGTTTACCCATTTTTCCAGATGAATATGTTGAATAGGACTGGTCCCAGTACTGACCCCTCAAGGATACCACTATTTATCTCTCTCCATTCTGAAAACTGATAATTTATTCCTACCCTTTGTTTCCCATCTTTTAACCAGTTACTGATCCATGAGAGGACCTTCCCTCTTACCCCATGATGGCTTACTTTTCAAAAGTCAATTTAAATTAAATACATTTTTTTTTAAATTATATATTTTTTTAGAAATCTAGATCTGTTATGTGTTTTGGTGTAACTTGCATTTTCCTTATGTTAAATTTGCATTATCCTAACAAAACATTTACTTTGTTCACTTTCTTCACATCAGTCAAGATTTTATAGACCTTTAGCATATCCCCCCTTAGTCATCTCTTTTCTAAGCTGAATATTCCCAGTCATTTTAATTTCTTCTCCTATTTCATACCCCTAATCATTTTAGTTGCCCATCTCTGTACTTTGTGCATTTCCAGTATGTCTTTTTTGGGATGGGGTAACCAGATCTGCACACAGTATTCAAGGTGTACATGTGCCATGGATTTATATAGAGGCAATATGATATTTTCTGTCTTATTATCTATCACTTTCTTTAAAAAGCAAAGGTTTCAGAGTAGCAGCCATGTTAGTCTGTACTGCAAAAAGAACATAAGCTTTCGTGGGCTACATCCGATGAAGTGGACTGTAACCCACGAAAGCTTATGCTCAAATAAATTTGTTAGTCTCTAAGGTGCCACAAGTGCTCCTGTTCTTTTTAAAAAAGCAAACAGAATGTTGGGAATCACTGACTGCCGCTGCACGCTGAGTGGATGTTTTCAGAGAACTATCCACAATGACTGCAAGATCTTTCTTGAGTGTTAACAGCTAATTCAGACTCCTTCATTTTGTATGTATAGTTGAGATTGTTTTCCAATGTACATTACTTTGCATTTATCAACATTAAATTTCATCTGCCATTTTTGTTGCCCAGTCACCCAGTTTCATGAGATCCCTTTGTAATTCTTCGCAGTCTGCCTGGGACTTACCTATCTTGAATAGTTTTGTATCAGCTGCAAATTTTGCCACCTCACTGTTTACCCATTTTTCCAGATCATTTATGAATATGTTGAACAGCACTGGTCCCAGTACCGACCCCTCAGGGATACCACTATTTATCTCTCTCCATTCTGAAAACTGATAATTTATTCCTTTGTTTCCCATCTTTTAACCAGTTACTGATCCATGAGAGGACTTTCCTCTTACCCTATGATGGCTTACTTTTCAAAAGTCAATTTAAATTAAATACTTTTTTTTTAAATGTATGTTTTTTTAGAAATCTAGACCTGTTATGTGTTTTGGTGTAACTTGCATTATTCTTATGTTAAATTTGCATAATCCTAACAAAACATTTACTTTATTCATATCTTTTTTTATATATCTCATTGGTCCTGACACCCCCCCTGTAAATTCGAACACCCCCCCTAATTTCAATTCCTGGGGAAACCACTGCGCTGAAGGCACCCTGCCTGCTGCCCTATCAGCGACCGGCAGAGCGCCCCGCGTGGCTTGCCACCCCAGGCACGCGCTTGGAGCGCTGGTGCCTGGAGCCGCCCCTGTCCACATTAAATTTCATTTGCCATTTTGTTGCTCAATCACTTAGTTTTGTGAGATCTATAAACAAACTGTCAATAGTCCTGGAAAATCAGGGCCAGATCCACAGCTGGTGGGAATTGTTGTGGCTCCAGAGGCTTCAATGAAGCTAGGCCAATTTACATCAACTGAGGATCTGGCTCTCTCTCTCTTTGACAGAGGTACTTTTGATCCTCATGCTGGTGCACAGAACAGTGCTACTGCTCAGAAATGTTGAGCCGACTCCCAGACAGCTGTTTGAACAATCCAAAGAGCATTGTGCTTTTAAAAGAGCATGGTCAAGCTGAAAGCAAAATATTAATCTTGACCCATTTTAAGCTTCTATCTGAAACATCCCACACATTTTTAAATAATAGTAATCCCCATTTATCTTCCATAGAAATAAAAGGATTTAATCCTCTTTTAAGTGAAAATTTTATCTGAGCCTTCCTATTGAGCCACTATAGATGTCTTCATAATATAGCATTTTTCACCTTCAAAATTCTTGAGAAACATTATAAGAACATAAGGACGGCCATACCAGGTCAGACCAAAGGTCCATCTAGCCCAGTATGTGTCTACCGACAGTGATCAATGCCAGGTGCCCCAGAGGGAGTGAACCTAACAGGCAATGATTAAGTGATCTTTCTCCTGCCATCCATCTCCATCCTCTGACGAACAGAGGCTAGGGACACCATTCTTTACCCATCCTGGCTAATAGCCATTTATGGACTTCACCACCATGAATTTATCCAGTTCTCTTTTAAACACTGCCATAGTCCTAGCCTTCACAACCTCCTCAGGTAAGGAGTTCCACAAGTTGACTGTGTGCTGCGTGAAGAAGAACTTCCTTTTATTTGTTTTAAACCTGCTGCCCATTAATTTCATTTAGTGACCCCTAGTTCTTGTATTATGAGAATAAGTAAATAACTTTTCCTTATCCACATCACTCATGATTTTATATACCTCTATCATGTCCCCCCTTAGTCTTCTCTTTTCCAAGCTGAAGAGTCCTAGCCTCTTTAATCTCTCCTCATATGGGACCCTCTCCAAACCCCTAATCATTTTAGTTGCCCTTTTCTGAACCTTTTCTAGTGCTAGAATATCTTTTTTGAGGTGAGGAGACCACATCTGTACACAGTATTCGAGATGTGGGTGTACCATGGATTTATATAAGGGCAATAATATATTCTCAGTCTTATTCTCTATCCTCTTTTTAATGATTCCTAACATCCTGTTTGCTTTTTTGACCGTCTCTGCATACTGCGTGGACATCTTCAGAGAACTATCCACGATGACTCCAAGATCTTTTTCCTGACTCGTAGCTAAATTAGCCCCCATCAATATTGTATGTATAGTTGGGGTTATTTTTTCCAATGTGCATTACTTTACATTTATCCACATTAAATTTCATTTGCCATTTTGTTGCCCAATCACTTAGTTTTGTGAGATCTTTTTGAAGTTCTTCACAATCTGCTTTGGTCTTAACTATCTTGAGTAGTTTAGTATCATCTGCTAACTTTGCCACCTCACTGTTTACCCCTTTCTCCAGATCATTTATGAATAAATTGAATAGGATTGGTCCTAGGACTGACCCTTGGGGAACAGCACTAGTTACCCCTCTCCATTCTGAGAATTTACCATTAATTCCTACCCTTTGTTCCCTGTCTTTTAACCAGTTCTCAATTCATGAAAGGACCTTCCCTTTTATCCCATTACAGCTTAATTTACGTAAGAGCCTTTGGTGAGGGACCTTGTCAAAGGCTTTCTGGAAATCTAAGTACACTATCAGGGGCGGCTCTAGACATTTCGCCGCCCCAAGCAGGGCGGCATGCCGCAGGGGGCGCTCTGCCAGTCGCCGGGAGGGCGGCAGGCGGCTCCAGTGGACCTCCCGCAGGCGTGCCTGCAGAGGGTCTGCTGGTCCCACAGTCCGCTGGTCCACTGGAGCCGCGGGACCAGCGGACCCTCCGCAGGCACGCCTGCAGGAGGTCCACTGGAGCCGCCTGCCGCCCTCCCTGCGACCGGCAGAGCACCCCCCGCGGCATGCCGCCCCAAGCACGCGCTTGGCATGCTGGGGCCTGGAGCCGCCCCTGTACACTATGTCCACTGGATCCCCCTTGTCCACATGTTTGTTGACCCCTTCAAAGAACTCTAATAGATTAGTAAGACACGATTTCCCTTTACAGAAACCATGTTGACTATTGCTCAATAGTTTATGTTTTTCTATGTGTCTGACAATTTTATTCTTAACTATTGTTTCGACTAATTTGCCCGGTATCGACGTTAGCCTTACCCGTCTGTAATTGCCGGGATCACCTCTAGAGCCCTTTTTAAATATTGGCGTTACATTAGCTAACTTCCAGTCATTGGGTACCGAAGCCGATTTAAAGGACAGGTTACAAATCTTAGTTAATAGTTCCGCAACTTCACATTTGAGTTCTTTCAGAACTCTTGGGTGAATGCCATCAGGTCCCGGTGACTTGTTAATGTTGAGTTTATCAATTAATTCCAAAACCTCCTCTAGTGACACTTCAATCTGTGACAGTTCCTCAGATTTGTCACCTACAAAAGCCAGCTCAGGTTTGGGAATCTCCCTAACATCCTCAGCCGTGAAGACTGAAGCAAAGAATCCATTTAGTTTCTCCGCAATGACTTTATCGTCTTTAAGCGCTCCTTTTGTATTTCGATTGTCAAGGGGCCCCACTGGTTGTTTAGCAGGCTTCCTGCTTCTGATGTACTTAAAAACATTTTGTTATTAACTATAAACAGATAGTTAAGGGTTAAGGTCTCTTCTACCTGTAAAGGGTTAACAAGCTCAGTAACCTGATGAACACCTGACCAGAGGACCAATCAAGGGACAGGATAATTTCAAATCCCTGTGGAGGGAAGGCTTTGTCTGTGTTCTTTGTTTGAGTGTGTGCTCTCTTTGGATCTAAGAGAGGCCAGACATGTCTCCAAGTTCTCCTGGAGTATTTCCTACTATCCAGTATAGTGAGTATTAGAAAGGCGAATTAGTCTTTTGAGTTGCTTTCTGTATTTGCAATTGTGTGTTTGCTGGAAAAATTCTTTATTTCTGTTTGCTGTTAATGATTATTCTGAGGAGGAGGGAGGGGGAAGTCTGTCCAGGTTTATAAGTCAGACCCTGTGATATTTTTCCATCCTGGTATTACAGAGATAGTGTACTTTCTTTCTTTCTTTTAATAAAATCTTTTCTTTTTTAGAACTTGATTGATTTCTTCCCTTGTTTGGATTTTCAGGGGAAGGGAAGGGGGAAAAGTGAATCCCTCTTTGTTTGATTCAAGGAGTTTGAATCAAGGTATTTTTCCCAAGGACTAAGGGAAGGGGAGGGGGAAAAGTGAATCCCTCTTTGTTTGATTCAAGGAGTTTGAATCAAGGTATCTCTCCCAAGGACAAGGGGAGGGGGAAGAAGGTGGGGGAAATGGATTATTTCCCTTTGTGCTGAGATTCAAGGTGTTTGGATCTGTGTTCCCCAGGGGAAGTTTTTGGGGGAACAGGGAGTGTGTCAGACACTTAAAACTTGACTGGTGGCAGCGAGAACCAGATCTAAACTAGGATTTTAGTTTAGAGGAGTCCATGCAGGTCCCCATCTTGTGAACGCTAAAGTTCAAAGTGGGGAATAAACCTATGACACCTTTGGAGTTTTTGGCTAGCCGTTCTTCAAACTCCTCTTTGGCTTTTCTTATTACACTCTTGCACTTAAGTTGGCAGTGTTTGTGCTCCTTTCTATTTGCCTCACTAGGATTTGACTTCCACTTTTTAAAGGAAGTCTTTTTATCTCTCACTGCTTCTTTTACATGGTTGTTAAGCCACGGTGGCTCTTTTTTAGTTCTTTTACTATGGCCTGGTCTACACTAGGACTTTAATTCGAATTTAGCAGCGTTAATTCGAACTAACCGCTCAACCGTCCACACCAGGAAGCCATTTAATTCGAACTAGAGGGCTCTTTAGTTCGAATTTGGTACTCCACCCCGACAGGTGGAGTAACGCTAAATACGACATGGCTAGCTCGAATTAGGCTAGGTGTGGATGCAAATCGAACTTAGTAGCTCCAGGAGCTATCCCACAGTGCACCACTCTGTTGACGCTCTGGACAGCAGTCCGAGCTTGGATTCTCTGACCAGCCACACAGGAAATGACCCGGGAAAATTTGAATTCATTTTCCTGTCTGGGCACTTTGAATCTGACGTCCTGGCTGGACATCAGGGCGAGCTCCACAGCACCTGCAACGATGCAGAGCTCTCCAGCAGAGGAGTTCATGTTATCTGTGAATAGAAAGAGGGACCCAGCATAGACTGACTGGGAACTCTTCGATCTGATCGGTGTGTGGGGCGAGGAGTCTGTGCTTTCGGAGCTGCGCTCCAAAACAGGGAATGCGAAGACCTACGAGAAGGTCTCCAAAGCCATGAGAGACAGAGGATACAGGCGGGATGCAACGCAGCGCCGCGTGAAAATCAAGGACCCCAGACAAGGCTACCAAAAAATCAAAGCGGCAAACGGACGCTACGGAGCCTGCCACCACTGCCCCACCAGTGACCGTGGACTCTGACGATGGGACAGTGTCGACGGCCAGTTCCTCGGTGATGTTCACGGACGGGGAAGATGAGGAAGGGTTTGTGGAGGACGAGGCAGGCGAGAGCGCTTACAACGCTGGTTTCCCCGACAGCCAGGATCTATTCATCACTGTCACGGAGATCCCCCAACAACCCTCCCCGGCCATTAACCCGGACCCTGAATCAGGGGAAGGAGCAGTCGGTAAGTGCTTTAACCATGTTAACTTTTATTCTTAATATAACAGCAATCTTAACTGTGTGAAAAGGAGGTCTCTCTAGATATGGGGATAGAACAGAAATCATCCTTGGAGATCTCCACGAAGCTCTCCTTGCGTTAATCGAAAAGCATCAGCAGGAGGTTCCTGGGGAGAGCTGCCTTATTGGGTGCTCCGTGGTAGCACAGTTTTCCGCGCAAGGCTTTCATGAGGTACTCAGGGAGCACTGCCTCCCCGAGCACGGCTGCATCGGGCCCTGGTTCGTGCTAGCTTTCACGCAGCATGCGCTCTATCTCCTTCAGTGACCCTCCTCAGGGTGATCTCGCTCGGAGACTCCTGCATCTAATTAGGGTAATTACTGTAATTTTACGCCTGGTCCAAAGTATTTTTAAAAAATCTACGGACAGACGGCATAGCACAGACTCAGCACGCAGCTGCGTGACGAGCGTAACGGAAAGCCAAAGAATATAATGGACGCTCATGGAGGGAGGGGGGAATGAGGACGCAAGGTATCCCACAGTTCCTGCTGTCTCCGAAAAGTATTTGCATTCTTGGATGAGCTCCAAATGCTTCTAGGGTCAAACACAGTGTCTGCGGTGGGTCAGGGCATAGTTCGGCAATTTGCGCACACACCCCACCCACCACCAGAAGTGAAAACAATCCTCTGTTGACTCTTTTACATGTCACCCTATCTTTACTGAATGCTGCAGATAGACGCGATGGTGCAGCACTCAACACCAACATCCTTGCTCCCCCCACGCTATGGATGGCTGATGGTACAGAAAGATGGAAATCCGTCCTCATCATCAGCCTATTGGCACATGGGGCAGTGCAAAAGGGCTGGTAACCATGCCGACTAGCATCAGTAAGGTCGATCAAGGGCGCCTGTCCCTAATTTTTGATGGCAGATGGTGCAATATGGCTGGTAACCGTCCTCATCATTGCAACAGGGGGCTGAGCTCCATCAGCCCCCACCCTTCATTGTAAATAAAAGATTCAATTGCCCCTGGACTAGCAGAGGGATGATGGGCTCCTTCATCCACACTCCTTAATGTCCTGCCTGGACTATCATTGCAGCTGGAGGCTTCCTTCCACTCATTTCTCACAAACAAGTCACTGTGTCTTATTCCTGCATTCTTTATTACTTCATCACACAAGTGGGGGGACAATGGTATGGTAGCCCAGGAAGGCTGGGGTAAGAACGGAATGAACAGGTGGTGTTGTTGCAGGAGCACCCCCTGTGAATAGCATACAGCTCATAATTTATGCAGGATCGGACACAGAGCAGCTGTGCTCTCTGGTTCTATGATACAGTGGTTCTCTAGTACACTTGCCCATAATCTAGGCAGGACTGATTCTATTTTTAGATACCAAAAAGGAGGGATTGACTCAGGGAGTCATTCCCAATTTTTGCTTTTGCGCCCCTGGCTGCTTGGCCAGGGGCACTTATGACAGCACCAAATGGGGCAGTGCAAAAGGACAGGTAACCATGCCCATCTTATTACCATCTTATTACCAATTTATGGTATGGTAGATGGTACAATATGGCTGGTAACCATCTCTGCTGTCATGCAAAAGCAAAAGCATGCTGCTGTGTAGCGCTGCTGGCCCGCCTCTGTCAGCGGCATCTAGTACACATACGGTGACATACACAAAAGGCAAAACAGTGTCCATGGTTGCCACGCTATGGCGTATGCCAGGGCAAATCTGGGAAAACGGGCTTGAAATGATTGTCTGCCGTTGCTTTCCCGGAGGAAGGAATGACTGGCGACATTTACCCAGAATCCACCGCGAAAATGATTTCTGCCCCAGCAGGCACAGGAGTCTCAACACAGAATTCACAGAGACAGCCTAGACTCAGTTAATTGTTCGCAAAAATGTATCTTTGCAAGGAATTCACTCCCTGTTTCCCATCTCACAGCTTCCACTGTCTCCAGACCTGCCACAGCATCCCCCTCGCAGAGGCTGGCAAAGATTAGGCGGCGAAAGAAAAAGACAAGGGACAAGATGTTCGAGGAACGTATGGGCTGCTACCTAGCAGAGGCGGACCAGCAGAGCCAGTGGAGGGAGACCGTCTCTCTGTGCCAGCGCTCACACAGCGAACGGGAGGAGAGGTGGCGTGAGGAAGACAAGCAGGCGACTGAAACAATGCTTGGACTAGTGAGGGAGCAAACGGACACGCTCAGGCGCCTTGTGGATGTTCTGCAGGACCGCAGGAGGACAGAGACACCCTGCAGTGTATCTGCAACCGCACTCCCCCGCCACAAAGTCCCATACCCCCCTCACCGAAAATAATCAGGAGGAGGGGCGGCCGGGGACGTGAATACTGTCACTGCACCACAGCACAGTGCTCAAGTACCCAAAAGCTCTCATACCCTACATTTGCCGAAGTCCTTCACTTCCAGACTCACAGTAGTCCCAATCCCAGTCCCATCCCCTAACTGTCTACTTAATTAATAAAAATGCTTTGCTGTTAATTACTGTTTCCGTTATGTTTTTTCAAAGAAGACTGTGTTTGAATGGGGGGCGTGGGGAAGGGGGTGGTTAATTGCATAGGACAGTCACCTTTCCCAGGGTACAGACACGGGGGCAGGATCAGCAGCGGGTCACACACACGGTGCAGTCAGTAGGCACCCTGGTCGGTTTTTGGAGGTGGTTTCCAGGATCTGTGTGGGCGGGGGAGATGTGACTTTGCAGCGGGGGAGGGCGGTTACAGATCTTATACAGCGGTCCTTGTCCTGGACCGCTGAGTCACGCAGCTGAGGAATCTGTATCCGTCCTCCTCCACCACAAGGTCACATATCCGCCCGCACACAGAATTCCATAAAGAGGGATGGCAGGCTCCGTTGAAAGCAGCATTCCGGCACTGCGGACCGCTCTAGGAGCAGGAGCCTGTCATTCCTTGAGTTTAGAGGCGGTCTTTACATCACCGCACACCCTAGCCAGCACAGCCTGCGTCCCAGTTTCAACCCTTTCACGAAAAGTCATGAATAAAGAAACCTTTGTTAAGTAATAATGGGACATGTATTTTATTTTTACACGTGTGCTGGAAGTGGGGATAACGGGGTGAATGGGGTATGTAACCAAAGAGGAGAGTCAACAGTAACTGGGTAAAGAAACAGTGGCAGGTTCAGCTTCTCTGTAAAGAAACTTAACAGTCACAGGTCACGCTGCTCGCTGCTCGCTGGTATTTGAAGAGTTCCTTGTCGCTGTCCCAGGCGCCTGTATAGGGCTTCATGAGCAAGTGCATTAGCGGGCAGGCTGGGTCCCCGAGGATGACTATAGGCATCTGCACATCCACAACAGTTATTTCGTGGTCCGGGAAGAAACTACCTTCCTGCAGGCGTCTGAGCAGCCCACAGTTCCTGAAAACACACGCATCATGAACCTTGCCCGGCCACCCGACGTTGATGTTTGTAAAACGTCCCCTATGGTCCCCCAGTGCTTGCAGCACCATTGAAAAGTAGCCCAATTTCTCAGCAGCTGACTGTGGAAGAGGTGGACGATAAAGTGCGAGGAGGAGAAAACGGCGATGATCGCAGCGGGCTCCATGCTTGCAGTTCTGTGGCGTCCGCGCTGTCACTGACCAGAAAAGTGCACAAACAGATTGCCCGCAGGCGCTTTCAAGGAGGGAGGGAGGGAGGTTGTGATTGACGGTTCAATGACGACACTTACCCAAAACCACCCTCGACACATTTCTCCCCCCAGCAGGCATTGGGGGCTCTACCCAGCATTCCAATGGGCAGCGGGGACTGCAGGAACTGTGGGATAGCTTCCCACAGTGCACCGCTTCCAAAGTCGACGCTGGCCCCGTGAATGTGGACTCAGAAATTCGAATTAGTGTATTTAGTATGGATACACAAATTCGACTTCATAAGGTCGAATCCACAAATTCGAACTAAGTTGATTCGAAATAGTCTTGTAGTATAGACAAGGCCTATGTTTCTTAATTTGGGGTATACATTGAAGTTGGGGCTCTATTATGGTGTCTTTAAAAAGCGCCCATGCAGCTTGCAGGGATTTCACTTTAGTCACTGTACCTTTTAACTTTTGTTTAACTAACCTCCTCATTTTTGTATAGTTCCCCCTTTTGAAATTAAATGCCACAGTGTTGGGCTGTTGAGATGTTCTTCCCACCACAGGGATGTTAAATGTTATTATATTATGGTCACTATTTGCAAGCGCTCCTGCTATAGTTACCTCTTGGACCAGCTCCTGCGCTCCACTCAGGATTAAATCTAGAGTTGCCTCTCCACTTGTGGGTTCCCGTACCAGCTGCTCCATGAAGCAGTCATTTAAAGTATCGAGAAGTTTTATCTCTGCATTTCGTCCTGAAGTGAAATGTTCCCAGTCAATATGGGGATAATTGAAATCCCCCACTATTATTGGGTTCTTAATTTTGATAGCCTCTCTAATTTCCCTTAGCATTTCATCATCACTATTACTGTCCTGGTCAGGTGGTCGATAATAGATCCCTAATGTTATATTTTTATTAGAGCATGACATTTCTATCCATAGAGATTCTATGGAACATGTGGATTCACTTAAGATTTTTACTTCATTTGAATCGACATTTTCTTTCACATATAGTACCATTCCCCCCCTGCACGACTTGTTCTGTCCTTCCGATATATTTTGTACCCCGGAATGATTGTGTCCCATTGATTGCTCTCAGTCCACCAGGTTTCTGTGATGCCTATTATATCAATATCCTCCTTAATCACAAGGCACTCTAGTTCACCCATCTTATTATTTAGACTTCTAGCATTTGTGTACAAGCACTTTAAAAACTTGTCCCTGTTTATTTGTCTGCCCTTTTCTGATGTGCCAGATTCTTTTTTATGTGACTGTTTATCATCTGATCTGGCCCTTACATTATCCTCTTCCATCCTCTGCTTCTGACTATAACCTGGAGATTCTCTATCATCAGACTCTCCCCTAAGAGAAGTCTGGGTCCGATCCACATGCTCCTCTGCAGCAGTCGGCTTTCCCCCATCTCCTAGTTTAAAAACTGCTCTACAACCTTTTTAATGTTTAGTGCCAGCAGTCTGGTTCCACTTTGGTTTAGGTGGAGCCCATCTCTCCTGTATATGCTCCCCCCATCCTAAAAGTTTCCCCAGTTCCTAATGAACGTAAACCCCTCCTTTCTACACCATCGTCTCATCCATGCATTGAGACTCTGAAGCTCTGCCTGCCTACCTGACCCTGCGCATGGAACTGGGAGCATTTCTGAGAATGCCACCACAGAGGTCCTGGATTTCAGTCTCTTCCCTAGCAGCCTAAATTTGGCTTCCAGGACATCTCTCCTACCCTTCCCTATGTCATTGGTACCTACATGTACCACAACCACTGGCTCCTCCCCAGCACTACACATAAGTCTGTCTAGATGCCTTGAGAGATCCGCAACCTTTGCCCCAGGCAGGCAAGTCACCATACGGTTCTCCCAGTCATCACAAACCCAGCTATCTACGTTTCTTATGATCGAATCTCCCATTACTAACACCTGCCTTTTCCTAGAAACTGGAGTTCCCTCCCCCGGAGAGGTAACCTCAGTGCGAGAGGCAACCCCAGCACCATCTGGAAGGAGGGTCCCAACTATGGGAAAGTTTCCCTCTGCTCCCAAAATTGTTCTTCATAACTTCTGAGGATAGGACAAGAAGCAATTAACTAATCTTCATTACATTCCCCAAAGGTAGAGAAGCATCATAGAATCATAGAACTGGAAGGGACCTCGAGAGGTCATCTAGTCCAGTCCCCTGCACTTAAGGCAGGACTAAGTATTATCTAGACCATCCCTGACAGGTGTTTCTCCAACCTGCTCTTAAAAACCCCCAATGATGAAAATTCCACCAACCTCCCTAGGCAATTTATTCCAGTGCTTAACCACTCTAACAGTTAGGAAGTTTTTCCTAATGTTCAACCTAAACCGCCCTTGCTGCAATTTAAGCCCATTGCTTCTTGTCCTATCCTCAGAAGTTATGAAGAACAATTTTTCTCCCTCCTCCTTGTAACAACCTTTCATGTACTTGAAAACTGTTATGTCCCGTCTCAGTCTTCTCTTCTCCAGACTTAAAAAAACCCCAATTTTTTCAATCTTCCCTCATAGGTCATGTTTTCTAGAACTTTAATCATTTTTGTTGCTCTCCTCTGAACTTTCTCCAATTTGTCCACATCTTTTCTGAAATGTGGCACCCAGAACTGGATACAATACTCCAGTTGAGGCCTAATCAGCACGAAGTAGAGCGGAAGAATTACTTTTCGTGTCTTGCTTACAATACTCCTGCTAATACATCCCAGAATGATGTTTGCTTTTTTTGCAACAGCGTTACACTGTTGACTCATATTTAGCTTGTGATCCACTATGACCCCCAGATCCCTTTCTGCGGTACTTCTTCCTAGGCAGTCATTTCCCATTTTGTATGTGTGCAACTGATTGTTCCTTCCTAAGTGGAGTACTTTGCATTTGTCCTTATTTAATTTCATCCTATTTACTTCAAACCATTTCTCCAGTTTGTCCAGATCATTTTGAATTTAATCCTATCCTCCAAAGCACTTGCAACCCCTCTCAACTTGGTATCGTCCGCAAACTTTATAAGTGTGCTCTCTATGCCACTATCCAAATCATTGATGAAGATATTGAACAGAACCAGACCCAGAACCAATCGCTGCGGGACCCCCCTCATTATGCCCTTCCAGCATGAATGTGAACCACAGATAACTACTCTCTGGGAATGATTTTCCAACCACTTATGCACCCACCTTATAGTAGCTCCATCTAGGTTGTATTTCCCTAGTTTGTTTATGAGAAGGTCATGCGAGACAGTATCAAAAGCCTTACTAAAGTCAAGATATAACACATCTAACACTTCCCCCCTATTCACAAGGCTTGTTACCCTTTCAAAGAAAGCTATCAGGTTGGTTTGACACGATTTGTTCTTGACAAATCCATGCTGACTGTTATTTATCAAGTTATTATCTGCCAGGTGTTTGCAAATTGATTGCTTAATTATTTGCTCCATTATCTTTCTGGGTAAAGAATCTAAGCTGACTGGTCTGTAATTCCCTGGGTTGTCCTTATTTCCCTTTTTATAGATTGGCATATTTGCCCTTTTCCAGTCTTCTGGAATGTCTCCTGTCTTACAAGACTTTTCAAAGATAATTGCTAATGGCTCAGATATCTGCTCAGTCAGCTCCTTGAGTATTCTAGGATGCATTTCATCAGGCCCTAGTGATTTGAAGACATCTAACTTGTCTAAGTAATTTTTGACTTGTTTTTTCCCTATTTTAGACTCTGATCCTACCTCATTTTCACTGGCATTCGCGATTTTAGACATCCAATCACCACCAACCTTCTTGGTGAAAACTGAAACAAAGTCATTAAGTAACTCTGCCATTTCCACATTTTTTGTTATTGTATCTCCCCCACCCCCACATTGAGTAATGGGCCTACTCTGTCCTTAGTCTTCCTCTTGCTTCTAATTTATTTGTAGAATGTTTTCTTGTTTCCTTTTCTGTCCCTAGCTAGTTTGGTCTCATTTTGTGCTTTGGCTTTTCTAATTTTGTCCCTACATACTTGTCTTATTTGTTTATATTCATCCTTTGTAATTTGACCACGTTTCCAATTTTTGTAGGACTCTTTTTTGAATTTTAGATCATTGAAGATCTCCTGGTTAAGCCAGGGTGGTCTCTTGCCATACTTCCTATTTTGTGCCTCGGTTTCCCTGAGCGGTTAAAGCCAACACCTTCCAACTTGGGGATGCCTACACTTACTCACCTAAGCCCATAATTAGATACCTGAGTAAGTGACCTGGAGCTTAGTTCTGATCTCAGTTCACCCACAGTATTCTTGCCAGCAAGTTAAAGAAGTATGGGCTGGATGAATGGACGGTAAGGTGGATAGAAAACTGGCTAGATGGTCGGGCTCAACGGGTAGTGATCAATGGTTCCATGTCTAGTTGGCAGCCGGTATCAAGTGGAGTGCCCCAAGGGTCGGTGCTGGGGCCGGTTTTGTTCAATATCTTCATTAACAATCTGGAGGATGGTGTGGACTGCACCCTTAGCAAGTTTGCAGATGACACTAAACTGGGAGGAGTGGTTGATACGCTGGAGGGTAGGGATAGGATACAGAGGGACCTAGACAAATTAGAGGATTGGGCCAAAAGAAATATGATGAGGTTCAACAAGGACAAGTGCAGAGTCCTGCACTTAGGACGGAAGAATCCCATGCACTGCTACAGACTAGGGACCGAATGGCTGGGCAGCAGTTCTGCAGAAAAGGACCTAGGGGTTACGGTGGACGAAAAGCTGAATATGAGTCAACAGTGTGCCCTTGTTGCCAAGAAGGCTAATGGCATTTTGGGTTGTATAAGTAGGGGAATTTCCAGCAGATCGAGGGATGTGATCATTCCCCTCTATTCAGCACTGGTGAGGCCTCATTTGGAGTACTGTGTCCAGTTTTGGGCCCCACACTACAAGAAGGATGTGGATAAATTGGAGAGAGTCCAGCGGAGGGCAACAAAAATGATTAGGGGGCTGGAGCACATGACTTATGAGGAGAGGCTGAGGGAACTGAGATTGTTTAGCCTGCAGAAGAGAAGAATGAGGGGGGATTTGATAGCTGCTTTCAACTACCTGAAAGGGGGTTCCAAAGAGGATGGATCTAGACTGTTCTCAGTGGTAGAAGATGACAGAACAAGGAGTAATGGTCTCAAGTTGCAGAGGGGGAGGTTTAGGTTGGACATTAGGAAAAACTTTTTCACTAGTAGGGTGGTGAAGAACTGGAATGGGTTACCTAGGGAGGTGGTGGAATCTCCTTCCTTAGAGGTTTTTAAGGTCAGGCTTGACAAAGCCCTGGCTGGGATGATTTAGTTGGGTTTGGTCCTGCTTTGAGCAGGGGGTTGGACTAAATGACCTCCTGAGGTCCCTTCCAACCCTGAGATTCTATGATTCTATGAAAATCCAGAGTCACTCACTGTAATCAGTAGTTATTCCCAATTTACACTGGTATAAATAAAATCAGAATCTGGCTCCTGATTTTTAGCTCACTTTGATTTACTGTGGAGATGTCTTAGGTGTCTCAAATTGAGCCAGTAGTGACTACTTTTGAAAAGTGACTTACCCAGGCCACATATAGAGTCAACTGCAGAGCCATGATCAGAACCCAAGAGTTGCTGGGTCTCAGCCCTATCATGTCACCACTTTTCAAAAGTTATCATTCCCAGCTCCAGATATACAGAGGAAAAGGCACATGGGGATTTCTGTGAAACACATGCTGGATCATATTGCCAATGGAACTACTCCCGATGACACCAGTAACGTGAGAGAAGCCCAGTAAACAGGGCTGCCCGGGGGGTGGGGGCCAGTGGGGCAATTTGCCCCAGGCCCCAGGTCCTGCAGGGGCCCCCACAAGAATATAGTATTCTATAGTATTGCAATTTTTTTTATGGACGGGGCCCCTGAAATTGCTTTGCCTCAGGCCCCCTGAATCCTCTGGGCGGCCCTGCCAGTAAATGAGACACAAGCTCTTGGAGCACAGGCTCATGTAGATTTTCTTTTACAGCTGATAATTATTGGGCTTGGATGATCTGTGTAAAGTCCTGGGCATAAAGGCACATGGCCAGATTCTGCTCTGTCACAACACTTGGCCCACAGGCAACATGTATGTTGGGAGGGCTTGAAAGGAGGAAGGGCTACTAGGCTCCCTCTTAATGCAGCAATGATTAACCATGTGTCCACCGAGAGTATATGGAGAGGGACAAAAGGGACCACAAGTAGACAGCCCACCCAATGTAGGTGGGGGGTGTGAGTGTGTGCAGATGGGGAGTGGGGAGAACAGTGCCCCCTCACGGAGTGCGGTAGAGTGGGACAGGTGCGGATCTAAGGGTAGGGTGACCATCCGTCCCATTTTTAAAGGGACAGTCCCATTTTTGGGGACTTTTTCTTATATAGGAGCCTATTACCCGCCACCCCCTGTCCTCTTTTTTCACAGTTGCTATCTGGTAACCCTATCTAAGGGGGACTATGATATCACCCTCCTCTGGGTGTGTATAGGGGCACACATGGATCTGGGGGATACCGCCCCATCAGGGTGCATGGGGAGGAGTCAATGGAAATCCGGGGGGATACCGCACCCTCAGAGTGCGTGGGGAGGAGCCGATGGGGATCGGCGGGGGGGGGGGGTACCGCCCCCTCAGGGTGCGTGGGGAGGAGCCGATGGGGATCGGGGGGGGGGGGGCTGCCGCCCCCTCAGGGTGTGTGGGGAAGAGCCATTGGGGATCGGGGGGGGGGGAAGCCGCCCCCTCAGGGTGGGTGGGGAAGAGCCGTTGGGGATCGGGGGGATACCGCCCCGTCAGGGTGCGTGGGGAGGAGCCGATGGGGATCGGGGGGGGGGGGGGATGCCGCCCCCTCAGGGTGTGTGGGGAAGAGCCGTTGGGGATCGGGGGGATACCGCCCCCACTCAGGGTGTGTGGGGAGGAGCCGATGGGGATCGGGGGGATACCGCCCCGTCAGGGTGCGTGGGGAGGAGCCGATGGGGATCGCGGGGGGGGGGTACCGCCCCCTCAGGGTGCGTGGGGAGGAGCCGATGGGGATCGGGGTGGGGATACCGCCCCGTCAGGGTGTTTGCGGGAGTCTCGATGGACCGGGCCCTTCTCACCAGGGACTCGGAGCCTGGCGCCACCGCGGGACCGACCGAGAGCGGAGCCCGCGCGCTCCTTGGCCACTCTGCCGAGCCCGCCTGGCCCCGCGCCCGCTTCGCCACAGCGCCCCGCCCCCTGCTCAGACCGGCCCGGCCCAGGCCCCACTCCCCGCCCTCAGACCGCTTCCCCCGCCCCCCCAGCGCCCGTGCTCAGACCCCCCCCCCCGAGCTCCCCGTGCTCAGGCCCCAGCGCCCCGCGTTCAGCCCCTAGCGCCCACCCACCGCCCCGTGCTCAGACCCCCAACCCCCCGCGCTGTGTGCTCAGACCCCCGCCCCCCGTGCTCAGACCCCCGCCCCTCTGCGCTGTGTGCTCAGCCCCCCCCGTGATGGTTCTTTGTTTCACATAAGAACAAGGGGGTGCATCCATCCTTACAAAGGTGTTGCCTTCCTGTCAATTAAATCAAGATTTCCCCCCTCTGGGCTTCTGCCCAAGGCCGGCAGAGAGCAGACCTGACTTAACTAGCTTTCCCCCGGGGGGCCTTAAGGAGCAATCAGAAGAGAGCTAAGCTTTTTTACAACTGAAAATATGGGCAGGGATTTGCAAAGGAACCGAGGGTTCCGACTGCCCGGCTCCTACTGACTTCAGTGAGATTGGAATGCTGCACTCCCATTGAAATCCCTTGGTTAGTGCAAGATTCCTTATCCTCACCTTGGGCCAAAAGGGGTAAAATCGGGTGGAAGGATTCTAGCAAGTGGCGATCCAGTACTCTGGGGTGATCAGATGTCCCAATTGTACAGTGACAGTCCTAATTTTGGGGTCTTTTTCTTATATAGGCTCCTTATCCCCCACCCCATCCTGATTTTTCCACATTTGCTGTCTGGTCACCCTACAGTACTCTTTCCATGTCCTCCCTAAGCAGCACAGGATGAATGTCTGCAGCATTGTGTGGTTGGGTGCTTAGCCCGGAAAATGCTGGGATGGAATGGATGGGACACACTTGAGTCCCATTTTGTTTCAGCACTGTAGAGGAAGCGGACTCACCCCTGCGACGCCTCCTGCTAGTGACTCCTGGGAATTAGCTCATTCCAGCTCTCGAGCTCCCTCTGCAGGCCGGTGATCTGCCTGTCCCCTGGCCCCCATGCCCCTCCCTGGACCCGGTGCCCTTTTACATGGGGTGTTGCCCCCTGGCAGTAACCCCCTTTCACTCAGGGTCTTCCCTCCCTGGGAAACCCCCACCCTCTATCCCCACCTTGCCTCAGTATATGGCTACTGCCAGTCATCATCTAGCACCCTCGCACCCTGGGGCAGACGGCAGTATCAGCCTATTCATCACTGGCAAGATTGGGTTTGGGCCTACTGCCTTGGCCTACCCCTGGGCTGCCCTCTGCAACCCCCAGTACCTGTTGGCCTTCTGCTAGACCACAGCCTGGGGCTTTCCAGGCAGGAGCTCCCCAGCTCCTTTGCCTTTCCCCAGCCCTGCTCCACTCAGGTACCCTGCATGTCATGCCCTGCAACTAGGCCCTTCTCCCTCTACAGGCAGAGGAAGAGTGGTTGGGCTTCTGGCTCACAGCCTCTTATAGAGGCCAGCTGGGCCTGATTGAGGCATGGCCCAGCTGCAGCCACTTCCCAATCAGCCCAGCTTAGTAGCTCCCAGCCACAACCTTCCCCCAGGGCTGTTTTAAGCCCTTCAGGGCAGGAGCAGGGTAAGCACCCTGCTACAAGCACCCTCTACACTCCCTATCCGTGGCCCCACAAAGCCGCGGGACCTCCTGGTCAACCTCCTCCTCGCCCTGGCAAAAATGGCAATCTACGCGACCAGGGAGAGGCGGTTGGCCAATGGAGACTCCTGCGACTGTGGGGCTTGTTTCCGATCCTTAGTCCGTTCACGTCTCCGGGCGGAGTTCCTCTGGGTGGCGTCCGCTGGCTCCCTTGACGCCTTCGAGGAGCAGTGGGCGCTGTCCGGGGTTCTCTGCTCGGTGTCACCGTCAGGCTCCCTTCTTATGACCCTTTGACCGCACTCCTGTCCCTGTTCTTTTATTAGTTGTCCCCCGCAATTAGTGGGTTTCTGAGGCTCTGTGGCACCTCCCCTTAGGCTGGGGGGGGTTCCGTTAGCATGGGGCGGGCTCGCCCGCCCCATTTCCTGGAAACCCAATAGATACAAGCACCCTCTACACTCCCTATCCGTGGCCCCACAAAACCGCGGGACCTCCTGGTCAACCTCCTCCTCGCCCTGGCGAAAATGGCCATCTACGTGACCAGGGAGAGGCGGTTGGCCAGTGAAGACTCCTGCGACTGTGGGGCTTGTTTCCGATCCTTAGTCCGTTCACGTCTCCGGGCGGAGTTCCTCTGGGCGGCGTCCGCTGGCTCCCTTGACGCCTTCGAGGAGCTGTGGGCGCTGTCCGGGGTTCTCTGCTCGGTGTCCCCGTCAGGCTCCCTTCTTATGACCCTTTGACCGCACTCCTGTCCCTGTTCTTTTATTAGTTGTCCCCCGCAATTAGTGGGTTTCTGAGGCCCTGTGGAACCTCCCCTTAGGCTGGGGGGGGTTCCGTTAGCATGGGCCGGGCTTTGCCCGCCCCGTTTCCTGGAAACCCAATAGATACAAGCACCTTCTACTCCGGTGAGCACAGTCTCTGTCTTCTCACCTGTGTTATCTGAAGCTCAGCTGTTATTTAGAAGAACATAAGAACGGCCGTACTGGGTCAGACCAAAGGTCCATCTTGCCCAGTATCCTGTCTGCTGACAGTGGCCAATGCCAGGTGCCCCAGAGGAAGTGAACCTAACAGGCAATGATCAAGTGATCTCTCTCCTGCCATCCATCTCCATCCTCTGACAAACAGAGGCTAGGAACACCATTCCTTACCCATTCCTAACCACTTGCTCAGTGCTGGAGTAGCTAATGTCACCAAAACATACATTGTTTCTTTCGTGTTTTTCTGTGACTTGATTGAGCAGCCCAGATCCCTGTGCAGGAGGTCAGTTAAATGGGGAATATGCTACAGAGGCCTTTCCCTTTGTATTGAAGTCAGAGTGGGCTAATCAAATTCATTCCCAGCCATAGAACTCTTACAGGGAAAGATGCAAAAACCTGTGCTACCACAACAGAGCCCCAAGAAACAGGCCAATGTGCCTGGGAACAAGTTAATGCTGAGGATGGGTTTTTGGTTCAGTACCTTGGTGGTGGTGGTGGTATTTCCCCTCCTCATCTCTCTAACTGTGTGTACTTTGTATTATTATTTGCAGACTATCACATCACATACTATTCTCGGTAGTCCCCAGCTCTGAGAACTTCATGTGGTTTCCCCAGCTCACAAATAGGCGGGTTCAATTCAGTGATTTGACAGACAGGCAAGAAGAGACAGCATACATGTTGCACACATGCCCCCTTATTGGTGCTTCTCTCTTCTCCCTCCCCCTGACCTTTCCTCCACTATGCAGCCAGTAGCTGCTGGAAACCCAACCCCAGAGGGAGGGGAAGCAAGAAGAGTTCTTTCCTGGCTTACTGAAGGGCTCCTGCGATTAAACGCAGACACAGTTGTGGACTGAGTGTTGAACCCAGGGCAGTTCTGAACACCAGCAATTGGACTAACCCACTCATGTTTTGCAGGGTCAGGCTTGTCAGTCACTTACCTACGTGGAGCCCTGGCACCAATCACAAGCTGTGGAAGCTGCGCTGCCTCCTGCCTCGGTGCCCAAAGCTGAGCTGTAGAGGAGCCAAGATGTCTGCAGGTCAGAGTCAGAAAGCTGAGACCTGGGACAAAGGCACCTTGCAAGAGCTGAAGGTGCCCTTTGCCAGGACTGAAATTGGGACCTTTTTCCAAGAACAGCCCAGGATTGGAAACCAGTACCTAGAAGATGCTTTCCTTCAGCGTTACTTGAAAACACACCTGCCATCCCAGGTTTGACTTGTGTGTGTATGTGTTGTGTGTGCAGTACAACCCCCTATTGCTGAGACTGTGGACACCTTTTCAGTCTATAGGCATTGCAGAGTATAGGTGCTGGAATTAGCAGTGCTGGGGGTGCTGCTCCACCCACTGGCTTGAAGTGGTTCCATTATATTCAGGGTTTACAGTTTGGCTCAATGACTCTCAGCCCCGCCACTATCCAAATCATTCCAGCTCTCCTGCTGCAGAGTGAAAACCCTGTATATCACTGATCCCTTAGCTCTTTTACTGCTGAACCATATATCAAGCACAGGTGGATTACTGGTGTTTCCTGACTATCCATTCATTTGTCTTGAAGTTGTGATGAAAAATGGTGATGGGACATGAGCATGTCCCAGCAAAAGTGAAAAGGGTTTAACAGAGTCTTTTGGGTAGGGTTGGATGAGACATGACTCCTCTGTTCTGTTAGGCTATCGATGCCTTCACTGCATGCCAAGCATGGAGTAAACAATCAGGGGCTTAGTTAACCCATGGTAGCCTAACCCACGACAGGATGAGCACATTGTTGTATTGTCATGCCACTGGTGCTGCATCTGGCTATGACAAACAATGCAGCTATCTGGGCATGTATCCCAGGGTTCACAGCACCACATCTCTCTGTGCCGCTGCATGCTCACATTTGCAAGATGTTGTGGGACAACTTGTCTGCCTGCTCTGGTAGCTGCAGGCTCCTGCACAGACTTGGTAGTGAACATTGTTGTGCTGTATCAAACACCAGAGTTGTGTGAAGCTGAAGAAATGACAAAGCAGAGGAGAAGAGATTGATTTCTGGTCACGGGACTTATGGGAAGGGATTGGAAGACCATCATGTCTTGATTGTTATGACTCTGTTGTCAGGTGAGGTCTTCAAATCACAATTTGAGGACTTCAGTAACTCAGACATAGGTTAGGGGTTTGTTACAGGAGTGTATGGGTGAGATTCTGTGGCCTGCATTGTGCAGGAGGTCAGACTAGATGATCATAATGGTCCCTTCTGACCTTAAAGTCTATGAGTCTATGAGTGCAGTTACCTCAGGGTAGTAATACATGTAGATACGGTAATACTTACTTCTGCCATGAGTGCAGGGGACTGGACTAGATGACATATCAAGGTCTGTTCCAGTCCTATAATTCTACCTTAACTGCTACGCTGGGGTGTGATGTAGGGGGGGATATGATTGCTCCTTATAAATATATCAGAGGGATTAATATTAGGGAGGGAGAGGAATTATTTAAGCTTAGTAACAATGTGGACACAAGAACAAATGGCTATAAACTGGACACTAGGAAGTTTAGACTTGAAATTAGACGAAGGTTTCTAACCATTAGAGGAGTGAAGTTCTGGAACAGCCTTCCAAGGGGAGTAGTGGGGGCAAAAGACATATCTGGCTTTAAGACTAAGCTTGATAAATTTATGGAGGGGATGGTATGATGGGATAGCCTAATTTTGGCAATTAATATGGCAATTGATCTTTGATTATCAGCAGGTAAGTATGTCCAGTGGTTTGTGACGAGATGTTAGATGGGTTGGGATCTGAGTTACTACAGAGAATTCTTTCCTGGGTGCTGGCTGGTGAGTCTTGCCCACATGCTCAGGGTTTAACTGATCGTCATATTTGGGGTCAGGAAGGAATTTTCCTCCAGGGCAGATTGGCAGAAGCCCTGGAGGTTTTTTGCCTTCCTCTGCAGCATGGGGCACGGGTCACTTGCTGGAGGATTCTCTGCAGCTTGAGGTCTTCAAACCACAATTTGGGGACTTCAGTAACTCAGACATAGGCTAGGGGTTTGTTATAGAAGTGGATGGGTGAGATTCTGTGGCCTGCGTTGTGCAGGAGGTCAGACTAGATGATCATAATGGTCCCTTCTGAACTTAAAGTCTATGAGTCTATGGCTCAGGGAGTGGTGGCTACCTCACTGTGTAGGACTGATAGAAGAGTGCAGATGTGTGAGCACAGAGAGTGTTACGGGGAAAATCCACAGCTGGGCCTGAGTTAAGTCTGCATTGAAGTGAAAATTTCCAGGAGACTAGAGGATGCACTGAGATGCCTGCAAACCCTGCTAAGCCATCCTGTTTCTCTTGCTCTTAATTTAACTACACTTTGCGAGCAGGGCACTTAAAGAAGTTCCCCTCAGAAAGAAGAATGTGTCCATTTCAGTCTGCCCGCCTGCAATATCTGTCACTAGGCTTTGTGTTGGCCCTTGGACAATAAGGCCAGAATTTGGCATTGTATGGGGTCACTGCAGAGGGGGGCTGGATTTGCAGACCTTATGCAGCATGATAGATGTTCTCTTTGTACCATGGAGCTCAGCTCTGTAGGAACCCCCAGTGAAGTTTGGGAATGGGACAGAGAAGGAATAGAGGTGTGGCTTATTCCCCCTATGAAAGGGGGCATGCATTGGCTCCACAGGCTATTGTAGTTTTTCAGCTATTGGGGGCCAGATCCTTCCATTGTTACCCATGCTGAGTAGCACCTGACTCTGTGCTTTGTTCCACTGCAAGTCATCTTATTACTTCTAAAGCTAGGTATTATCAAGGTGAGAAGGGTGGCAGAATCTGGCCCTCACTGATTGATCTGAAGCTCTTTCTGTCACTGTTTGGTCTCTTTTATTGAATCATAGAATATCAGGGTTGGAAGGGACCTCAGGAGGTATCTAGTCCAACCCTCTTCTCAAAGCAGGACCAATTCCCAACTAAATCATCCCAGCCAGGGCTTTGTCAAGCCTGACCTTAAAAACCTCTAAGGAAGGAGATCCCACCACCTCCCTAGGTAACCCATTCCAGTGCTTCACCATAGAAAATAATAGAATATCAGGGTTGGAAGGGACCTCAGGAGGTCATCCAATCCAACCCCCTGCTCAAAGCAGGGCCAGTCCCCAGACAGATTTTTGCTCCATATCCTTAAGTTTCACTTGACCCTGCCATAAAGCCATAGTCCTGTGTCTGTAACACTGCTATGGCTGCTTTGGGGACTTGCTTTTTTGACAGCTGTGCCTGTTTCTAAAGAGAAGGATGAGGTGTCACAAAGACAGCATTGCAACCTTGCTGCCAGATCAGGTGAATGAACAGGGCCTGAGAAGGAGGATGCCCTGGTTAAACCTTCTTTACTGGCACCTGTGGCAAGAATATTTTGAAGCCCCCTGAAGAGCGGATGGAGCCATGCTTTCATTCTGATGTGTGTCCCCTGGTGTGGGAGCTCTCTTCTGAAGAGAGAAAGTGGCTGGGACAGTATTCAGCAAATCGCTGCAGGATATTTCATACTGTTACATATTTGGCCACAGAGAGGCAGTGTTGTCCCACCACTGAAAGAGAAGAGCCAAGCCTAAAGACCCCTTACTTCAGTGGTCCCCAACGTGGTGCCCGTGGGTGCCATGGCACCCGCCAGGGCATTTATGTACGACCGCCTAGTGCCCAGCAGGGGAGAGAAGCTGTGGCCCGGCACCTGACGGGGACAGAGAACTCAGGCTGCGAGCACGGTGTTCTCTGTTCCCAGCAGGCGCGGGGCCCGCCTAGTGCCCAGCAGAGGAGACAAGCCGCGGTCCCGTGCCTGCCGGGGACAGAGAACTCCGGGGCTGCAGGCGCCGGTGTTCTGTCCTCGCAGCTTCTCTCTGGCTTCTCTCTTCTCTCTGGGTTCATATATTATGTTATATTAAATATGATGTTTTTCTTATTATTTAATGTACAAATACAAAATATGCCTTGAAAAATTGTTGGCGCCCGCCACACTCTTCTGAAAACATGAATGTGCTACTGGCCACAAAAAGGTTGGGGACCAC
Source organism: Mauremys mutica (assembly GCF_020497125.1). Classification (NCBI taxonomy): domain Eukaryota; kingdom Metazoa; phylum Chordata; order Testudines; family Geoemydidae; genus Mauremys; species Mauremys mutica. The sequence goes on along the minus strand of NC_059087.1, from coordinate 32,219,598 downwards.
TGCCTTACTTAATGCAACAGGGGGCTGGTGATTGCTACATGAGACAGGAAATTGTACAGGAGTGTGTGGAGCTCTGCATGTGCCATCCAACAAATATCACACTGGAGCCTGACTCCCCATGCAGCTGTGTTCAGAGGTGATTAACAAAGAATGCTCTTAGAGTGGTGGTGGTGGAAGATCTGTTGATTCCATGTACTCTAACATGATTTCTGGGAACTGGAAGAAAGTGCATGTTTTCTCTGGCTGCAAAGTCCAGCTGCAATGAAGTCCCCTGTAGCTCCCAGCTGTGAGCTTAAATGTATTCTTCCAATGCAAAGAAAACACAACCTAACTGGTCTTAAAATGGAGTTTGATCAGTTTCTCATCAGGATTATATAATGAGGTTGCCTGCAATAGCAGGGATCTGGACTCGGTGACCCAAGAGGTCCCTTCCAGTCCTGTGTTCCTATGTGTGCTTATTGTTGGTGCTGGGGGAGCCCATCTCCATAGAATCTCAGGGTTGGAAGGGACCTCAGGAGGTATCTAGTCCAACCCCCTGCTCAAAGCAAGACTAAACCCAACTAAATCATCCCAGCCAGGGCTTTGTCAAGCCTGACCTTAAAAACCTCTAAGGAAGGAGATTCCACCACCTCCCTAGGTAACCCATTCCAGTGCTTCACCACCCTATTAGTGAAAAGGTTTTTCCTAATATCCAACCTAAACCTCCCCCTCTGCAACTTGAGATCATTACTCCTTGTTCTATCATCTTCTACCACTGAGAACAGTCTAGATCCATCCTCTTTGGAACCCCCTTTCAGGTAGTTGAAAGCAGCTATCAAATCCCCCCTCATTCTTCTCTTCTGCAGACTAAACAATCCCAGTTCCCTCAGCCTCTCCTCATAAGTCATGTGCTCCAGCCGCCTAATCATTTTTGTTGCCCTCTGCTGGACTCTCTCCAATTTATCCACATTCTTCTTGTAGTGTGGGGCCCAAAACTGGACACAGTACTCCAAATGAGGCCTCACCAGTGCTGAGTAGAGGGGAATGATCACATCCTTCGATCTGCTGGAAATGCCCCTACTTATACAACCCAAAATGCCATTAGCCTTCTTAGCAACAAGGGCACACTGTTGACTCATATTCAGCTTTTCGTCCACCGTAACCCCTAGGTCCTTTTCTGCAGAACTGCTGCCCAGCCATTCGGTCCCTAGTCTGTAGCAGTGCATGGGATTCTTCCGTCCTAAGTGCAGGACTCTGCACTTGTCCTTGTTGAACCTCATCATATTTCTTTTGGCCCAATCCTCTAATTTGTCTAGGTCCCTCTGTATCCTATCCCTACCCTCCAGCGTATCAACCACTCCTCCCAGTTTAGTGTCATCTGCAAACTTGCTAAGGGTGCAGTCCACACCATCCTCCAGATCGTTAATGAAGATATTGAATAAAACCGGCCCCAGCACCGACCCTTGGGGCACTCCACTTGATACCGGCTGCCAACTAGACATGGAACCATTGATCACTACCCGTTGAGCCCGACCATCTAGCCAGTTTTCTATCCACCTTACCGTCCATTCATCCAGCCCATACTTCTTTAACTTGCTGGCAAGAATACTGTGGGAGACTGTATCAAAAGCTTTGCTAAAGTCCAGAAATAGCACATCCACTGCTTTCCCCTCATCCACAGAGCCGGTTATCTCATCTTAGAAGGCAATTAGATTAGTCAGGCATGACTTGCCCTTGGTGAATCCATGTTGACTGTTCCTGATCACTTTCCCCTCCTTCAAGTGGTTCAGAATTGATTCCTTGAGGACCTGTTCCATGATTTTTCCAGGGACTGAGGTGAGACTGACTGGCCTGTAGTTCCCTGGATCTTCCTTCTTCCCTTTTTTAAAGATGGGCACTACATTAGCCTTTTTCCAGTCATCCGGGACCTCCCCCGATCACCATGATTTTTCAAAGATAATGGCCAATGGCTCTGCAATCTCATCGGCCAACTCCTTTAGGACCCTCGGATGCAGCGCATCCGGCCCCATGGACTTGTGCTCGTCCAGCTTTTCTAAATAGTCCCGAACTACTTCTTTCCCCACAGAGAGCTGGTCACCTCCTCTCCATACCGTGCTGCAGAGTGCAGCTGTCTGGGAGCTGACCTTGTCTGTGAAGACAGAGGCAAAAAAAGCATTGAGTACACTAGCTTTCTCCACATCCTCTGTCACTAGGTTCCCTCCCTCATTCAGCAAGAGGCCCACACTTTCCTTGACTTTCTTCTTGTTGCTAACATACCTGAAGAAACCCTTCTTGTTACTCCTAACATCTCCGGCTAGCTGCAACTCCAAGTGTGATTTGGCCTTCCTAATTTCACTCTTGCATGCCTGGGCAATACTTTTATACTCCTCCCTGGTTATTTGTCCAATCTTCCACTTCTTATAAGCTGTTTTTTTGTGTTTAAGACGGGCAAGGATTTCACTGTTGAGCCAAGCTGGTCGCCTGCCATATTTACTTTTCTTCCTACACATCGGGATGGTTTGTTCCTGCAACCTCAATAAGGATTCTTTAAAATACAGCCAGCTTTCCTCGACTCCTTTCCCCGTCATGTTATTCTCCCAGGGGACCTTGCCCATCAGTTCCCTGAGGGAGTCGAAGTCTGCTTTTCTGAAGTCCAGGGTCTCTGTTCTACTGCTCTCCTTTCTTCCTTGTGTCAGGATCCTGAACTCGACCATCTCATGGTCACTGCCTCCCAGGTTCGCATCCACTATTGCTTCCTCTACTATTTCTTCCCTGTTTTGTGAGCAGCAGGTCAAGAAGAGCTTTTCCCCTAGTTGGTTCCTCCAGCACTTGCACCAGGAAATTGTCCCCTACACTTTCCAGAAACTTCCTGGATTGTCTGTGCACTGCTGTATTGCTCTCCCAGCAGATATCAGGGTGATTAAAGTCACCCATGAGAACCAGGGCCTGTGATCTAGCAACTTCTGTTAGTTGCTGGAAGAAAGCCTCGTCCACCTCATCCCCCTGGTCCGGTGGTCTGTAGCAGACTCCCACCACGACATTACCCTTGTTGTTCATACTTCTAAATTTAATCCAGAGACGCAGGTTTTTCTGCAGTTTCATACTGGAGCTCTGAGCAGTCATACTGCTCTCTTACATACAATGCAACTCCCCCACCTTTTCTGCCCTGCCTATCCTTCCTGAACAGTTTATATCCATCCATGACAATACTCCAATCATGTGAGTTATCCCACCAAGTCTCTGTTATTCCAATTACATCATAATTCCTTGACTGTGCCAGGACTTCTAGTTCTCCCTGTTTGTTCCCCAGGCTTCTTTCATTTGTGTATAGGCACTTAAGATAACTCACTGATTGTCCCGCTTTCCCTTCTAGGGAAGCTTCTTCTGTTTCTAGTGGTGGGAACAGGTCTGACTGTAGAAGTGATGATACAGATTTGTGAACACTTGGCTTCTGCATTGCTGAGCTTCCCCATCACTGAAAGAGATGGAACTCCTCCACCTCTCTCTGTTAAAGGCCCTGCAGCATAAGGGATCACCTCTCTATCATCTCAGTCTTAAAGCATTTCTAACACACCAAGCACTGGGCTATCCGAGCACTGAATACAGTTAAGCACTGAATGAGGCTGCATGGCAGTTACTGGATTCTGCTTTGGACTAGATGGTTAGTGGATGATCCTAGTGGAAGAGCAGCATTAAGATGCTGCTGGGATGTTATATTCTGTGGTCACAAATGCAGGGACACTGAGCTCTTTCTACTAGGTGGTAGGCAAAGAGCCTGTTAGAACTCTTGGGCAACATCCTGAATTACAAAGCTAATTGTGGCAGGTCCATTTGGAGCACATGTGCATTACCAGGCAGGTTGCCGGTCTCTCCCTCCTGGAAGGGGGCGGGGGAGGGGGCACTGTTACTTGGAGGTGAACAGAGCACTGCACTTTGGGTTTGCTGCAAGCTCACGATCATGTTTTTCCTCCAATGTCCCTGCCTAGTTAGATGCCTGGCACCATTTGGAGACTTGCTTAGTGAGGTCATGCTTTGCTTCTCAACTGAGATTAACAGCTACAGAGGCCCAGGGCTCTTGCATTTCCAGAACAGTGAAGCACATGCAACTTGGATTCTTAGGCCTGGTCTACACTACGAGTTTATATCGAATTTAGCAGCATTAAACTGAATTAACCCTGCACCCGTCCACACAACAAAGCCCTTTATATCGATATAAAGGACTCTTAATACCGGTATCTGTAATCCTCCTCGACAAGGGGAGTAGCGTTGGAATCGGTATTGCCATTTCAGATTAGGGTTAGTGTGGCCGCAATTCGACAATATTGGCCTTCAGGAGCTATCCCACAGTGCAACATTGTGACCGCTTTCTGGACAGCAATCTGAACTCGGATGCACTGGCCAGGTAGACAGGAAAAGCCCCGCAAACTTTTGAATTTCATTTCCTGTTTGCCCAGCGTGGAGCACCGATCAGCACAGGTGACCATGCAGTCCCAGAATCAAAAAAGAGCTCCAGCATAGACCGTACGGGAGATATTGAATCTGATCTCTATATGGGGAGATGAATCTGTTCTATCAGAACTCCGTTCCAAAAGACGAAATGCCAAAGCATTTGAAAAAATCTCCAAGGCTATAATAGAGGCCACAACAGGGACTCAACACAGTGCTGTGTGACAAGCGTAACGGAAAGCCAAAGAATGAAATGGATGCTCATGGAGGGAGGGAGGAAGGAAGGGGAGACTGAGGACTCCAGCTATTCCGCAGTCTCCAAAAACCATTTGCATTTTTTGGCTGAGCTCCCAATGCCTGAAGGGTCAAAAACATTCTTGCGAGTGGTTCAGGGTATATGTCGTCAATCTCTTCCCCCCCCCCCCAGTGAAAGAAAAGGGAAAAAAATCGTTTCTCACCTTTTTTCAATGTCACCGTACGTCTACTAGATGCTGCTGGCAGACACGGTGACACTGTGGGGCCAGCAGCATCGCATTGCCTTCCCTTCCTGATGGCAGACTGTACAATAGGACTGGTATCCGTCACTCCTGGCTGGCCCTGGTGAGGTTGGCCGGGGGTGCCTGGGCAAAAATGGGAATGACTCCCAGTCATTCCCTTCTTTAAGCTTTGTCTCCTGGAGATTCAGTCCTGCCTGGAATATCATAGCAGCTGGAGACTGCCTTCTCCACATTTTATCTCAATAAAGTCAGTGTTATGTCTTATTCATGCATTCTTTGTTACGTCATCACACAAATGGGGGGATAACTGCCACAGTAGACCAGGAGGGGTGTGGGAGGAGAGAAGCAACAGGTGGGGTTGTTGCAGGGGCACCCCCTAGAATGGCATGCAGCTCATCATTCCTGCGGGATGTCTGGGGCTCTGACCCGGAGTGGCCGTTTGCCTCTCTGGTTCTTTAGTAGGCTTGCCTGATAGCCTAGGCAGGACTGACTCTACCTTTAGACAAAATGTAAAGAAGGGAATGACCTGGGGAGTCATTCCCATTTTTGTTCATGCGCCCCCAACTGACCTCACCGAGGCCAGCCAGGAGCATCCATGGCAACAGCAGATGGTACAATATGACTGGTAACCGTCATTGCCAACTTGCAAATCAGCAGACGGTACAGTAGGACTGATAACCATGTCTGCTAACTTGCAAAGGCAGGGAGATACTGCTGTGTAGCACTGCAGTACCGCGTCTGTCAGCAGTATCCAGTAGATATATGGTGACAGTGAAAAAAGGCTGAACGGGCTCCATGGTTGCTGTGCTATGGCGTCTGCCAGGGCAATCCAGGGAAAAGGGCGTGAAATGATTGTCTGCCGTTGCTTTCATGGAGGGAGGATTGACTGATGACATTTACCCAGAATCACCCGTGACACTGTGTTTGTCCCATCATGCATTGTGGTCTCAACCCAGAATTCCAATGGACGGGGGAGATTACGGGAACTGTGGGATAGCTACCCACAGTGCAACACTCCGGAAATCGACGCTAGCCTCGGTACATGGACGCACACCGCTGAATTAATGTGCTTAGTGTGGCCGCGTGCACTTGACTTTATACAATCTGTTTCCAAATACCGGTTTCTGTAAAATCAGAATAATCCCGTAGTGTAGACGTACCCTTAGACTGTGCCTGTAAGGCAAGGGCCTGTTTTGGGGTCATGGAAGCCACCTGGCTCTAAGAGGCCCTTGTGAGGGGCTGCCTGAGTGCCCCAAGCTGGCAGTACCACCTCGTGGCAAGTGTCCAAGGCCACTCTGCCTAATGGCTATAGTCCCCAGTATCATTGCCCAATGGCAAGAGTCAAGATCCGCTCTGCCTAGTGGATGTAGACGCAAGGCAGGGGGCTAGGGGAACCCAGGCTCACCCTACTCCACTGGGTTCTAACGTAGACCATATCCATAGCCTAGGGTCTGGTACCTTTATTTACTCCCCCAAGTTACTTCCTATCCCTGGTCTCTGTACTTCCATTGGGGTCACAGTGTCTTTGGGATCTCTCCTGGCTTCCTCTCTGGAGCCCCTTCCCCTGGTGACAGCAAGTTGTCACCCTTGGCTCCTACAGTTGATGGGCTTACAGCGACTTGGCTAGGAGGCTCAGTCCCAGTGGCTTCTCGGCAGGAGGTTGCTGCACCCAACTGCTCTCCTCCCAGGTCAGGCAAGACTGAGCTGAGTTGCTCCCTTTTGAATGCTCCCGCCTCTGGGAGCATGCCCAGCAGAGGCAAGGGGGCGTGACTTCCGGTGTCCAGAGCAGCTCCTTAACCCTTGCCTCACCAGTGTGGGGTTGATATACCCCATCACAGACCTCCAGGAGGTGTTAGCTCTCCCCTGATCCCCCTGACACACAACTTGATCCTTTAGGATGGGGTAGCCTGGGAGAAAACTGGTTGATATGAAGGATGGAGTCTTCAAAGAGTTAACTGGAAAATATATATTGTATCCTGGTTATCCAGTTTGAAAGGAAAAATGATAAAGAAGGTGATCGTGTAGGGTGTGTTTTAATGAAAAGTCAATATGTACTTTGGTACCAAGGAAAGGAAAATGTAATGTTTGTATTTCATCAACATAAAATGGGAGGGTGTCTTATCTCTCTACTCTGGCCCAGCAACTAAAGTCAAGTCTATGCTGTAAAGTTTTGTCAGCTTAGCGATGTTGGGCAGGGATGTTTAACACTGCTGGCAAAACCCCAGTGTAGACACATCTGTGCTGACATAGCTAATGTTGTTCTGGCAGAACTCTTCCTTCCATCAGCATACACTGCATCTGCAGTAGGGAGCCCTGCTGCCATGGCCGCTGTGACTGGATGCCCAGGGGAGCCAGCCAAGGTCACTCAAGGTGAACTGCAAAGAATGGGGCAGACAACCCCAAAACTGGTGGAAATCTTAATACTTAGATTTACCAAGCCAGCACTAAACAGCTTCTGTTATACCTCACTGGTCACTCAGAAGTCCAAAACACAGTTCCTTTAAAGTATCCCAGCCTCAGGCCTCCACCTAGTTACCCAAGTCAGATATGGTGAAAATTAATGAAAATATTATTTCATCATATAAAAAGGTTTTACCAATCCCAAAGGATCGGACACATTATCTCCTAGATTTAATGAATATTCCAGATCTTAACCAAATACACACTTACAGCCAATTCTTATTAACTAAACTAAAATTTATTTAAAAGGGAAAGAGAGAGTATGGTTAAAAGATCAATTTACATACAGATATGATGTAGATGGGTCAGACTCACCCCCGCGGCGCCTCCTGCTGGTGATTCTGGGAATTAGCTCTGTCCAGCGCTGGAGCGCCCTCTGCAGGCTGGTGATCCACCTGTCTTCAGGCCCCCCGTGTCCCTCCCTGGACCCAGTGCCCTTTTACATGGAGTGCTGCCCCCTGGCAGTAACCCCTTTCTCTCAGGGTCTCCCCTCTAAGGGAACTCCCACCCTCTATCCTCACCTTGCCTCAGTGTATGGCTACTGCCAGTCATTGTCTAGCCCCACACTCTGGGGCAGACTGCAGTATTAGCCTATTCATCACTGGCAAGGAGGGTTTGGACCTGCTGCCTTGGCCTACACCTGGGCTGCCCTCTGCAACCCCCAGTACCAGTTAGCCCAATGCTAGGCTACAGCCTGGGGCTTTCCAGGCTGGAGCTCCCCAGCTCCTCAGCCTTTCCCCAGCCCTGCTTCACTCAGGTACCCGGTCTCAAGCTCCCTGCAGCTAGGCCCTTCTCTCTCTGAAGGCAGAGAGAGACTGACTTGCTTCTGGCTCCCCTGGCCTTTTATAGGGGCCAATTGTGGCTCAGTTTGGGGCGTGGCTTCACCTGCAGCCACTCCCTCAATCAGCCCAGTTTTTAGAGCAGCAGCTCTCAAGCCCTGCCAGGCCACTTTCAAACCCCTCAGGGCAGGAGCAGGGGCCACCCTGCTACACATGAGTACAATTCTTGAGGTTCAGATTTATAGCAGAGATGGTGAGCTCTGTAGTTGCAAAGAGTTCTTTTAGAATTTAGTCCATAGTCCAATGCCCAATATCATATCCAGGGTGTACCAGCATAACTGGGATCTCATCTTGCGACTCAAATGTCCCCTGATGAAGTTTAAGCAGATCTGAGATAAAAAAGGATTGGGACCCACGGATCTTTTATGTAATTTCAAGCCACCTTTGAATAGGGCCCTCATTTCCTAAGCATCGTCATTAATTATTCACACAGATTAACATAAGGCAATTATCTGTTTTTCCACCATTCACAGATGATTTGCTATATACTTCAAAGAGAGATGAATACAGCAATCAGGGGTGGCTCTAGGAATTTGGCCGCCCCAAGGAGGGCGGCATGCCGCAGGGGGCGCACTGCCGGTCCCGCGGCTCCGGGGGACCTCTTGCAGACGCGCCTGCGGAGGGTGCGCTGGGAGGGCGACAGGTGGCTCCGGCGGACCTTCCGGAGTCATGCCTGCGGGAGGTCCACCCGAGCCGCGGGACCAGCGAACCCTCTGCAGTCATGCCTGTGGGAGGTCCGCTGGTCTTGCGGCTCCGGTGGACCTCCCGCAGGCATGACTGCGGAAGGTCAGCCGGAGCCGCCTGCTGCCAAAATGCCGCCCCAAGCACGCGCTTGGCGCGCTGGGATCTGGAGCCGGCCCTGTTAACAATTCATTTAAAGGCTAGGATGTTCTTTTGAGCTCTGAATTAACAGAATACAGCATAGACAGGGACTCTTGATTACATTGTTGACCACTACCCATATATATGTAAATATACAAAAACACAAACATTATCTTCCCATATGTCTTTAAGGGTTGAATTTGAGTCATTTATTTTGCAGGATGCTTAACCCTTTCTGGCCATTTGTCACAGCACCATCAGCAGAACCTGTGTAGTGTCTGGCCTCAGGAACTTCATCTCCATTACTATGTCCCTTCTGATAAAAGAGCATTGCAGGGATCTCTCTTCCCTCCAATATGGGGCAAGGACAGTGTCATGTGTCATACTGGTTAGGAGCACAGAAAAAAATCAGCTCTTAGCAGGAAGAAGTCTTAGGTACTTCTATGGCCCCTGTTACCCTAGTACCAGCGTGTACCAGATAGGGCAGCCTGATCCCCATGGTATAGATGGGAACTGAAGCCCAGAGAGAAGTGACTTGTCCAGGTCCACACAGGGAGTCACTGGTGGAGCTGGGAATGGAACCTAGGTTCCCCAAGTCCCAGGCTAGGGCCCAAACTACTTAACCATCTTCCTTTCCTCATCAAATGGAGTGGTAACTGCTCCTTCCTCTTCAGATGGCGCTGGCACACTCTCCCGCTAGGGTCCCTGTTGTCAGTAAACGAGTGCCTGTGTGCTGCTCTCTTAGGGCCTGGTGGATGTTAAAGCCCTGTTGTCTTCTGGAAAATCCAGAGGGGCAGCCAGGGTGATTTGCTTTGTGAGAGGAGAGCATGGAGGCAGTGTGACAGCAGAGTGACACACTGATCCCAAGCTAAGAGAGAGGCTGCTGTCTCAACTCGTAAGAGATGCCATCAAAGGAGCAGGCCAGAGGGGGCAGGGTGGGCAAAGAGATGGTTAGTGCCATCCAGGAACAGGTTCCATCCTTCGCTTTGACAGACATTTCAGGGACTGCCTGCAGGTTCCTCACCCCACTGAGTGTGTTTTGAGGTCTCCTTGGGGCTGCCTTGCAGGTGCTGGAGAAGGTGAGTCTGGATCTGGAGAGGTTTGGGGCCCGTGTAACGGCCGAGATTGACTCTCTGGGGCGTGAGTGCGAGTTGAATCCTCCTGCACTGCAGCACTATGATGCTTGGGGGCGGCGTGTGGACCACATTGTGACTTGCCCAGCCTGGAAGAGGATGAAGGAGATTGCAGCAGAGGAGGGGCTGATCGCTGAGGCCTACGAGAGGAGATACTCCATCTGGAGGTAACCATATTGGTGTCAGAACCACTCCACAGTCTCAGGCATGTGCACCTCCTAGGACCCAATCCTGTGCATGGTGCTGGGCGCCTCTTGCAGGTTAAGCCTCGAAGGTTGATGTTCAGCACATCACAGAATTGGGTCCCCCGTCTTCTCATGGGTAATAAATGCTGTAGAGGCAGACTCACCCCTACCCCGCCAGAAAGAACAGCAGTGTTTCTGCCCACTGTAACACACCACATCGTTATTAATCAGTCCTCACTGCCTATAATTTTTCATAATCTTCTATCATGGCCCCATGCTCCTTCATCGCTCCGGGGGCCTAACTCACCCACACACACGCTGCACTGGAATACCCTGACAGAAAACTGGAATAACACAAGGCTGGATCTGGCTCACCAGTAATTTTGAGGAGCTGCAGCCCAAGAGAGAGCTCTCAGTTATTACCATGCTCTAGAACTGCACTCACTGCGTGCTATCTGCCAGGGCACAAGCCTTTGGGCCAGGACTCAGGTTCCTGCTCTGTCATAGGCTGGTTTGGATTGGAGACTGTTTCTCCTCTACTCGTAGAGCTGGGTAGCCCTGATACTCTTCAGTTTTTATGGCTGCACCCACTTCTCCTCACTATAGCTGAATTGCTGTGGGGCATGTTTATCCCTGATTTCTTTCTTTGGTAGCCGTGTGCAACAGGTTGCCAAGCTGTACCTATATGCACCCTCTGCTGGCCTTTTCACCTGCCCGCTGGCCATGACTGATGGAGCAGCTAAAGTCATTGAGGTAAGAATACAGCTAGTCACTCATCAGCACAGGCTATTTCATTGCAGGTGTCTGTATTCATTGCAGAGGCAGCCAGCATGGCATCATGGCTGGGGTGCTGGACCAGATCCAGAAGAGCTCGGTTCTGTTCCTGGCTCTGCCATTAACCTGCTGGGTGACTCTGTGTAATTCATTCCCTGTTCTGTGCCTCAGCCCTGGCCTACACCACAAAAGGGCGTTGGTATAATCACATTCCTTGGGGGTGTGACTAATCCACACCCCGAGTGCCGTAGTTACACTGACCTGAGCGCTGGTGTCGACAGCGCTATGTCTGTGGGAGAGCTGCAGTGATGCAAGTTTCTAGTGTAGACAAGTCATTGGTGTCCTGTCTTCTTAGATTTCAAGCTTGTTGTGGCAAGAAGTGCCCATACTACATATGTATGGAGCAAAGTGGGGTTCTGAGGAAGCCTCTAGCTCAGTGATCTCCAACCTTTTTATGCTCAAGATCACTTTTTGAATTTAAGGGTAACCCAGGATCTACTCTGCCCCTTCCCCGATGCCCCACCCCTTCCCCAAAGCCCTGCCCCACTCACTCCATCACCTACACCGTCACTCACTCTCCCCTACCCTCACTCACTTTCACAGGCTGGAGTAGGGCTTTGGGTTGGGGTGCAGGCTCTGGGCTGGGGCTGAGGGGTTTGCAGTGTGGGAGGGGGCTCTGGGCTGAGCCTGGGGCAGGGGGTTGGGGTGCAGGAGGGGATGAGGGGTTCGAGCTCTGGGAGGGAGTTTGGGTGCAGGAGGGCGTACAGGGTGCTGGCTCTGGGAGGGGGATTAGGGCTGGGGCGGAGGGGGTGGGGTGCTGGCTCTGGAAGGGGGTCAGGGATGGGGTTTGGGATGCAGGAGGGGGTTTGGGGTGCGGCCTCCTACTGGGCAGCATTTACCTCCGGCAGCGCAGCGAGGCTAAGTCAGGCTCCCTCCCTACCCCGGCCCACGCCCCTCCTAGAAGGGGCCAATGCGCCGCTGTGGGCCCTGGAAGGGGGTGGGTGGCACATGGCTCCATGCGTTGCCCCTCTCTGCAAGCACCACCCCCGCAGCTCCCATTGGCCACAGTTCCCAGTTCCTGGCCAATGGGAGCTACGGGGGCGGTGCTTGCAGACAGGAGCAGCATGTGGAGGGGACCCCTGCCCCGTCCCCCCCTCCTCTCACTCCCAGGGCACAGGGTGTGCTGGCTGCTTCCGGAAGCCCCGCTGGAGATCCTCTAGGATCAACCAGTTGTGACTGACCAATTGGTGATCACTGCTCTAGCTGTTACTGTAATGCAAATAATAAATAATTACAATAAATGGCCTTCCAGGCACTTTTATTTCAAGGCCATGAGTCCCTTATTTTCCATTTCCTTGCACCTTGTTCATAGAATATCAGGGTTGGAAGGGACCTCAGGAGGTATCTAGTCCAACCCCCTGCTCAAAGCAGAACCAATCCCCAGATAGATTTTTGATCCCTAAATGGCCCCCTTAAGGATTGAACTCACAATCCTGGGTTTAGCAGGCCAACGCGCAAACCACTGAGCTACCCCTCCCCCATTCTGTCACTTACACTTGTGCAAAGTGGGTGCTAAATGCCATGGCTAGATCCTCAACTGGTGTAATTAGCTGAGCTCCATTGACTTCCCTGGGCTGAGGATTTGGCTGGGTTTGCACAGGTGTCTGTGCCTACACAAGGTACAGAGCCGGGGAGAATCAGGCCCTGAGCTCACCAGCATAGTTTGGCCTTTGTACAGTGAGCAAATAATCCTAAGGGCCTTGTCCTCCCTCCAGCTTGCTGTGTGCTGGGGATGTACCTTGTACCCTGGTGCACAGGCTCCTGTGGAAACTCTTGGGCCAAATCTCTAGAGGCGCTGAAGTCAGGGGGAGCTGAAGGTGCTCAGCACCTCCCAGGACATGTCCCTGTGTAATGGAGACTGGATCTTATCTCTGTACAATGCTACTGTCAGCCTCCCCCATGGACACGCTGGGCCATTTCCGAGACTCTCTGCAGCAGTCACCAGACACACAGGGATTCAGGACATTGAAAGATTCCCTGCCCTGGCTGGAGTTTGCCTATTCTGACCCAGGGACAGGTTTCTGGATGACCCTCTGCAGCTTGTGAAGGCAATTGTTTCACAGTGTTTAACGCCATTAGATCATCTAGTCTGATCTCCTGTACGTCCCAGGCCGCCACCACCACCCAGAGATGCCTCTGTGGAGACTTTACTTAGACTAAAACATTTCAGTCCTAAATTGTGTGTCACAGTGAGATAACAGGAGACACTGAGATGCCACCAGTGCCCGAGGCCCTGCAATGGCAGGAAATTGAATAGGTGGGATATACCCAGGTGGTCCCAACAGGTGATCCACATGCCATGCTGCAGAAGGAGGTGAAAAAAACCCCAAGGCTCTTGCCAATCTTCCTGGGGAAAAACTCCTTTCCAGCCTCAAATCTGGATATCAGTGTGACCTTGAGCATGTGAGCAAGACCCAGCAGCCAGGCATCTGGAAAGAGGAGTCTCTGTACCACCTCGGGGTGCTGGGCCAGCCTGTTTGTGGCCTATCTCTAGCTGTGGCTGATCTCTGATGCCTCAGAGGAAGGTGGAATCCTCTCCCCGCCCCCTCCAGGAGTATGGTCAGTGAAATATGTAGCTGGCCCTTCTGGATCTTTCTCTTAAGAAATTCTTGGTTTTCTCCCCCCCCGCAACAGTCTCTGGGTATTTCCGGGCCCCTAGCAAAAGCTTTTGGCCACCTGACCTCACGTGACCCCAAGAAGTTCTGGACCTCTGGCCAGTGGATGACAGAACGCAAAGGAGGCTCTGATGTCGGTAGGTGTCACAGGTTGAAAGCGTTTCCAGTGGCAGCGCTCTGTGTGGCTGCATTTCTTTAATAACTGACAAGGCCGATAAGAGCACAGTGGGCTGTGTTAACAATAACGTAAAACAATTGGGGCTGTTTTCAAAACCATGTAGTGGATTAAAACCAAGGGAAACCATGCATCTGACACCCCCTGCGCCCCCAGATGGTCTGACAATCTCTCTTGTTGCCACCAACACACAACAAAACAGACCTTCCAGGCCACAACCACACTCCCACTCAGCTGTCTAGAGCCACGGACCCTCCACAGAGAAGCTCAGCCCTGAACACAGGCAGCAGAGGTGTTCTAGCCAGCATCTGTTGTGAGGGACAGAGAACTCTGGAAGACCCTGTTTCAAATGCTAGTCCTCCTCTCTTGTTCCCAAGCAAATGTTGGTGATATGGGGCTTTAAGGATGCAGGGAAACCTCAGTGCTGCATATTGGAGACAGAGGACTCTGGGAGGGGGGTGTTCTCCTCAGCAGGGTCCTGGAAGGTGAGGTGTAATTCCCTGTTGGGAGAAATTAAAGGGCCAGCTGAAGAGTGAACGCTGTTGGGAAAGGCAAGACTGCAGGGCTCCTGGGTACAGAGTGCCCCTTGCCATTCTTGGTGGAATAGGAGCCGTGATAGTGGTGCATCATTTGTGCCTATGAGCCACGCTTGTTCCTCTCCTATCAGTGCTGCCAGTATTTGCCGTTAGCCTGGAGCAATTGCTGTGGGCTGCTAACACTCTAGCTGGGCTCCTTTTCTATGGAGGTGTGAGTATTTCACCCTGGTTGCACTTCACCCAAGGACAGTGAAGAGGATTAGTTGCTGATCGTGTTTCATCTTGACACCGTAGAGCGATTTAAAGAGGTGCTGCTTAAGCCACAAGCCAGAATTGCCTGTCACAGATGCTTCCCCTAAAGTCAAGATCTTGTGCTCTTTTCTTGCAGCTAGCGGCACAGAGTCAGTGGCCAGAGAGCAGCCAGATGGCACATATTGCCTCTACGGCTTTAAATGGTTTACTTCAGCCACTGATTCAGACATGACGCTGACCCTAGCAAGGATCATGGATGCTCAGGGACATGTAGAACAGGTCAGTTTCCCAGTGGAGCCCGGGGAGGTGGCAGAGAAATTGTTTTCCTCCCCTTCCATTCTTCATCACAGCCAAATCCTCCTCATTCAGCCTGTGTGGAACTCGCTGCAGTGAAGGGATCTCTCCCATGTGCTTCTACATAGGGCTCCAAAGGCCTGTCCCTGTTCTTCCTGGAGGTGCGAGATAAGGAGGGGAAGCTGAATGGCATTGAGGTGCAAAGGCTAAAGGAGAAGCTGGGGACGAGGCAGGTGCCAACAGCTGAGCTGCTGATGGATGGATCCAAGGCACAGCGGGTATGCAAGGGGCAGCAGGGGGGAGATCAGGTGGCTCTCCCCTACTCAATGGGCTGGGCTGGGCTGGCAGACACACAGAGTGACATGTGGGTGGGGGTTTCGAGGCAAGAAGTCAGATTTTTCAGGTGACTGAGGCAGATTGAGATGGAGGGAAGAGTCCATTTCCACCAGCCCATTGACACACTCCACTCCCAAAGAGATTCATGGGGGGATTTATTCTAGCCTTTGTTCCTTGATGCTTTCAGATCTCTGCAGAGGGTCGGGGTGTGGCCTCCATTGCCAACATGTTGACCATAACTAGGATCCACAATGTCATCTCTGCAGTGGCTGCCATGAGGAGGTGAAGCCCACATGGATCTCCATGCCCCTGGGGGAGCAGCCAGGCGGACAAAGGGGCTCAGCTTTGCGTTGCTGCCATGAGCCACACTGTGCCGTGGTGGGGCCGTGGCTGGGAGCTAAGTGATGCAGGGAAGTGGGAGGAGAAGGTTGTTTCTATCTCACAACAGCCTGGCTTTCAAACTTCCTATTTGCTGTTTTTGTTTCAAGTAGGACTTCCTCATGTTGGCTCAGCTTGTGAGCTGCTTGGGGCAGGGTCCGCCCCTTAGCTCTGGGTTTGTAAGTGCCTAGCAGAGGGGGGTCCTAGGCACTACAGCAAGGCAGATGATAATGTGCAGCAGAGCCGATGCAAGAGGCCACACTTGCTGGGCAACCTCCTGTCTGAAGAGTCGCAGCGAATGCCCCAAAGTGCGTTGTTCCCAGCAATAGCTCTCCAGGTGAAGAAATGTGAATTGACAAAGCTCCATTGACTTTCCACCCAGGGAGGGCTCCCAAGAGCTCTGCTGCAGCAGGACATGTGGCAGCTCAAGCTAGATCCTGAGCCACTCTGGCTGCTGCTGGTGTTATAGCAGCGCCCCAGTCAGAGATTGACGAGCATCGAGCACAACAGGGCACCAGCCAGCTATGACTATATGGGAGCCCAGCTGGATCCAAATGGGGGGATAGTGGAGGTTCTACTCATGTCTCCGCTGCTGGGGAGCGGTGGAGAGAAGACACCGCTGTCACCTCCCCCATGCCCACCCCCCATCCCCAAGCTCAGGGGTGAGGTTGGGAAGGGAGGAGTGCAGGAGAACCAGGGACGAATGTGGCACATGCATGCAGGTGTGGGGAGCCAGCAGTGACTCAGGGACTGTCTGTTTCTCCTACTGGTGTTGCTGGGACAGCCAGGGAGTGCAAGAGAAGGGTTTGTCACTGCTGTTCCTCCTGGTGGGATTGGGTAGGCACGTCAGCATCCGCTCAGGAGGTGGTGGGAAGGTGTGAACTAGCAGGTGTGGAGGAAAAGACCACAAACCACAATTTGAGGACTTCAGTAACTTAGACATAGGTCAGGGGTTTGTTACAAGAGTTGGTGGGTGAGATTCTGTGGCCTGCATTGTGCAGGAGGTCAGATTAGATGATCATAATGGTCCCTTCTGACCTTAAAGTCTATGAGTCTATGACAGACGTCCCAGGGACCTGAGGGATGGTCACAGCAGTAACTGAACTCAAGCCCTTGGCCTCCCTAGAACTAATCACTGACACTTGTCCTCATTGAGGATCATGCCAGCATCACCTGGACAATTCTTGGCTGAGCTGGCATGGTGCCTTCCCCCCGCCATATGGCCTTGGGGAGAAGACAGCCAGCCGGAGACTCCAGTGGGCATGGGCAGAAAGCCACCAAGGCAGGCACATCTGGACATTCCAGTTAACTCTGTAGGACCTTCGCTGCTCTGTGCTGATTGGTTGTTCGCTCCAACCCTCCCCTCACCCTCTCTTCCCTTTAGCGGCACTCCACGCCTGCCTCTTACTCTCCTCTCCTCGCCTCTCCCCTGCCCAGCCCTGTCCCCTCTCTTTCATGGCACTAACATGCCATGTGCTGCTAGTGCACGGCTCGTTCGACTGGCGTGTTCTGCCTCCTCCCACCCTGCATCTGTCTGATCTACTGAGCCTGGACGCTGTTCAGGGCAGGGACTGTCCCCTACTCAGTACAGTGCCTAGCACAAGGAGCCCCCTTCTTAGTTGGGCCTTTGGCACTACCATCCTAAGCATGATTACTAATAATAACCGGGAGCTAGGTGGTGTGATAGAGAGCCTGGAGCACTGGGCCTGGTGCCAGATTTGAGGCCTGAACCAAAGTCTGTAAACCAAAGTAGGCCTGGCCTTGGCAAAAGAATAACACGCTAAATAGTTATGCAAATACCTTTCAGAAGGCTAGTACGGATACATCCCAATCTTGTACAAGAGCAGATGGTTTAAGAGAACAATTAATAGGGATGTTGTGTCTGAGATATCAGGCACAAGAGAAGGTAACAGACATGTCACAAAACTGGCAGGGTGGCAGGTAAGTTGTTTGTCTCAGGCTATAAATGTCAGGGTCCCTTGCCTTAACCCTTTGTATGGCCTAGGGGACAGCAGAGACTCTTGCTGCTGATTGAGTCACTCCTTGCCACAGGAACTGGTGTTAGCATACCTGTAACCATGGAGCCAAGGCGCTAGGACTGCAACTTGAGGGCAATAGACCAGGCCGAGTGCCTTTGTCACCCTGTGCCTGTACACTCTCTTTATAAGTAACATCGAGCTCTGCTAAATTAGCAGGCTGCATTAGCTGCTAGTCCAAGGACAGATGCACTGAGCAGCCTAAACAGTATTACCAAGGCAACAGCATTCCAGCCTTCAGCACTTGACACCAGGTGGGTGAGCAGGAAGAGGTTTGCTGGGGTGATGGGGAGAAGTAAGCACTGCTGTGGGTTAGCTGTCTCCTAGGCTGACTATACAGTATCACTTCCATCTGCCATGGTTGGGTTATTCTGCATCCCCAAGCTGTGAATGGCTCAAAAGGGAATTTAGGAAATGGGTTTAATATAGATGGGAATGTAAAGGCTGCAGCCACTAACCCTCCATGCCTGACTGCCCTTTCGTTCCTAGGGTGATTAACCTGGCCAGAGAGTATGCCGGCAAGCGGGTCGTCTTTGGGAAGCTCATCAAGGACCATCCCTTGCACATGCAAACCATGGCCCGGCTGGAGGTGAGGCTTCCTCGCACTCACTCACTCACTCCTGCCGCAAGGCAAAGATTCACCACTGCTGCAGGGAGCTGTGAATCAGGAAGGCCGGCCTGCCACTGTTGTTCATAACCAGACTGGTCAGAGCTCTGTGGAGTTTTGTTACCGATGCTCTCAACCCTGCTTTAGGCACAAGGCTGCCAGAACTGGCTAGTATCGATCCAGGGCATATTAGACAGGGATGTGACACGTACTCTAGCAGGATTTGAGCTGAGCAGGAATTCACCCACTCTGCAGGAGTCTGGATTTGCTCAGACAGCAGACAGGTGCAGAGCTGTTCCTCATAGAAGTACATGGATGCCCATGTAAAACCCTGCCCTTGGGCATGTAATTGAGCCTGGGACATCTGGATCTCAAAGCATGAGCCTCAGAGGCCTGAGCTAAAAGACCCAGCTCCATTAGTCAAGGCCATAGCTGGCTCATTAACTTTGGCAGGAGACCCAGCCACCAGTAGAGGTGGACAGAGCACCCCTGAGTGGGTTTCACCCATGTCCAAAATGGTCCCTGAATGATTTGTGGAATCCCTGGCGCAGTACATGGTGCTCTATTATTTAAATTCTATGGGGACTGTAAGCACTTCAGAGCGTTGGGTGCCTCACACTCTGTCTGTGCAGCACCTGGCACAATGGGGCCCTGATCCTGCGCAGGAGCTCTAGGCCCTGCTGTAATAGAAATAAATAATAACAATATACAGACAAACAGGACTGAGGACTATAGAAGCAAGCTGGGTGTGAACCTGCACTCTGGCTCTGATGAACCAGCTGGGCTGT
Organism: Mauremys mutica; assembly: GCF_020497125.1. Lineage (NCBI taxonomy): Eukaryota > Metazoa > Chordata > Testudines > Geoemydidae > Mauremys > Mauremys mutica. Next base: position 32,200,386 of record NC_059087.1, on the reverse strand, counting down.
GGAAGGGGTTTCAAACCTGGGTCTGGATTTAGCAGCTGGGTCCTTCTCTGCTTTACAGAGATCAGAGACAAAAATATTGTTTGTTTATGGTAGATCACCAAAAAACAACCTGCAGAAACTTATTGTCCAAAAAGGGATCTAAAATACAAAGGGCCCTGTTCACTTCCCCAAACCCAATCAAACCTTCTGTTTCCTTCTTGCTCTGGGCAATGTAACATCATGCAAATGCTTGGCCCCCATGGTGGGACAAGTTTCTCTTTCATCCCCACCTAATATATAAAAATCCTTTTTCAGGGTGATGGTAGTGGGGGAGAGACAGCAGTATCTCCAAGCTAGTACTATCAAACATAGGTTGAGGTTCTAGCATCTCTGAGTCTGCCCTCAGAACAGTGATATGGCCAGCTGGTCTAAGTGGCCTCTGCAGAGCACATCAGAACAGATGCATGCAGAAAAGCTTAATATCATGTTGCCAGGGAAGTGAGCTACTCATCAAGCAATCAGCCAGGGTCCTTGCAGGTCCTGACAAGTGGTTGCACCTGCAGTGCTCCTGCCTCTCTGCAGATCATAGAATATCAGGGTTGGAAGGGACCTCAGGAGGTATCTAGTGCCAGACCCTGCTCAAAGCAGGACCAGTTCCCAACTAAATCATCCCAGCCAGGGCTTTGTCAAGCCTGACCTTAAAAACCTCGAAGGAAGGAGATTCCACCACCTTCCTAGGTAACCCATTCCAGTGCTTCACAAACCTCCTGGTGAAAAAGTTTTTCCTAATGTCCAACCTAAACCTCCCCCTCTGCAACTTGAGACCATTACTCCTTGTTCTGTCATCTGGTACCACTGAGAACAGTCTAGATCACGGGTAGGCAACCTATGGCACGGGTGCCGAAGGCAGCACGCGAGCAGATTTTCAGCGGCACTCACACTGCCTGGGTCCTGGCCACCGGTCCGGGGGCTCTGCATTTTAATTTAATTTTAAATGAAGTTTCTTAAACATTTTAAAAACCTTATTTACTTAGGCACAACTATAGTTTAGTTATATATCATAGACCTATAGAAAGAGACCTTCTAAAACGTTAAAATGTATTACCGGCACGCAAAACCTTAAATAGAGTGAATAAATGAAGACTCGGCACACCACTTCTGAAAGGTTGCCAACCCCTGGTCTAGATCCATCCTCTTTGCAACCCCCTTTCAGGTAGTTGAAAGGTGCTATCAAATCCCCCCCTCATTCTTCTCTTCTGCAGACTAAACAATCCCAGTTCCCTCAGCCTCTCCTCATAAGTCATGTGCTCCAGCACCCTAATAATTTTTGTTGCCCTCCTCTGGACTCTTTCCAATTTTTCCACATCCTTCTTGTAGTGTGGGGCCTAAAACTGGACACAATACTCCAGATGTGGCCTCACCAGTGCCGAATAGAGGGGAATGATCACATCCCTCGATCTGCTGGCAGTGCTCCTACTGATGCCCAATATGCCATTAGCCTTCTTGGCAACAAGGGCACACTGCTGACTCATATCCAGCTTCTCAACCCCTAGGTCCTTTTCTGCAGAACTGCTGCCTAGCCACTAACCCTCACCCTAGTCTGTAGCAGTGCATGGGATTCTTCCGTCCTAAGTGCAGGACTCTCACTTGTCCTCCTTGAACCTCATCAGATTTCTTTTGGCCCAATCCTCTAATTTATCTAGGTCCCTCTGTATCCTGTCCCTAGCCTCCAGTGTATCTACCACTCCTCCCAGCTTAGTGTCATCTGCAAACTTGCTGAGGGTGCAATCCACGCCATCCTTCCATCTTTGGAAGGATGTCATCTTGTTTCCTGTACATCACTGTGGGAGGATGTGGACTTGTGATGTTGAAAATTGAATCAGGTGCCTGGAAGGAGAATTGATCTGGTGTCTGATGGAGCCTAAAAAAATGGCACTGTCGCACTCCTAATACTGGACCATGGTTACAGAACTACCAAGGGAGCAAGGCCCCACACCTGGCCTGCAATACCTGTGGTATATCAGACTGGGCAGAGCAGTCTTTGCCTCTGCAGCTTTGGCAGGGGCTTGGTACTGATTCAAGGTAATTCTCCTGGTACAAGGTCAGATGGGGTTGATGCATGCCTGTGCCCATAGGGATTGCACGTGAGTGCTCCCTGCTGCTTCTTTCCCTGCAGGTGGAAACTCGAGGGGCCTTTCTCATGCTCATGGAGATAGCCAAGCTGCTGGGATTAGAGGAGACCAAGATGGCCAGTGAGCAGGACCTGCATCTTCTCAGGCTGCTGACGCCAGTCGCTAAGCTCTACACTGGGAAACAGGTATTGGGTGGCCACATTCAATCAACCTGGGAGGGGCTCTGTGCAGCATGTCACTGACCTTGGGCTGGATGGAGGAATGAGTTACAGGGAGAATATAAATTGCAGCAGCAATACAGTGTCCAGGGCTTGGGGTAGAAGGAAAACCTGCTCCTGCCAGGCTAGCAGAACAATGGAATGACTGCTGCCAGTTAGGGCAGGTGAGTTAATTAACTGCTCTGCATTGTGGGGAGTGGAGGTCAGCTATAGGCAGGGGAGAGGCGTATTCTGGTCAGTGATTGGTGAATGAGGCACATGTCACATTTCTGATCAGAACAGATGGAACAGTGGTGTGGGGTTTTTTAAAGTGTGGGAACACTTGGCTGAAAATATTTTGCTAAATTAAAAAAGAGAATTCTCCTTTGGGCAGAGACCAAGCAAAGACAATTCACTCCCCAAAGGAATTTGTTTCCTACAGTTATGAGCAACTGAAAAGGAGTTGGGTTTGTGTAGAAGTTCAGTTTCAACCTTAACTCTAGAGGTCTCTCCTGCTGTCTCTTTCTCTCTTTAAATGTGTGCAGAAGTTGGAATGGATCCACTTATCCCGGGACGGAGGTAATGTGTTTGTCTTGAAACAAATTTCTTTACTTCCAGGCACTATTTTTTGCATTGTTCATTAATGGAGCACGGGGATTTCTGTCTGCTTCTCGGGGCAACTTGCTGGCCTCTCGCAGTTCATATTAGAAGCTGCTGAACTTCAAGTTTTTGACCAAGTGGCCCTTTGAGTAGGCGTCTTTCCCAACCTGCTCTGCACACAGATCATCTCACGTACCATGTAAAACCCAAACTCGACTCCTCCCGGGGGTTTAGCTCTATGAACATAGAACTCCTCAATAAGATGTTATGAGAATCCTATCCAGCCTACTCCCCAGGTTTGACTGCTCAGCCCATGCTCTAGAGATCAGTGGCTCTCAACCTTTCCAGACCACTGTACCCCTTTCAAGGGTCTGATTTGTCTTGCAGACCCCAAGTTTCACCTCACTTAAAAACTACTTGCTTACAAAATCAGACATAAAATACAAAAGTGGCACAGCCACACTGTTACTGAAAATTTACTCTCTCCTTTTTACCATATAATTATAAAATCAATGGAAATATAAATATTGTACTTACATTCCAGTCTATAGTCTATAGAGCAGTATAAACAAGTCATTGTCTGTACGAAATTTTAGTTTGTACTGACTTCACTGGTGCTTTTTATGTAGCCAGCTGTAAAACTAAGCAAATCTCTAGATGAGTTGATGTACCCCCCGGAAGACCTCTGCATCCCCCAGGGACACACGAACCACTGCCCTAGAACCTCTCCCCAGAGAGTCCCTCGAAATCCCTTTATGTCCATGTAGGGTAAGAGTCACCTGCCTCACTGAGTCAGCATAACTCACTTAACCCTTTCCCTGCAGGATCAGCACCGGAAACTGTTTGGATGCAACATGGTAATTAGCATGGAGGGCAGCATGAGCAATTTCTCCATCTGGGTAATTTGGATCTTGAGGTTCAAATCCTGGAGTCTCGTGATCTGTGTTTTGCAGGCCATTGCTGTTATTTCTGAGGGACTGGAGTGTTTTGGAGGGCAGGGCTACATGGAGGACACAGGCTTGCCAGTCGCACTGCGAGATGCCCAGGTAAGAAAACAGAAACAAAACGTGACAGTTCTTCTCCATAGCTCCTCACTTGGTGCGTCCCAGGCATCCCTCTGCAGTGCTACACTGCTGCCTGGCTCTCTGCCAAAGACAGATTGCCAAATGTGTGTGCTCATGCCACCAGGCCTTCCCCTCCCGCCTAATGTCATGGCTGTCCTCTGCCCATGTGCCAGCCCTGCTGTTGGACCCCACATCACCACAGAGCTCTAACACGGTGATAGAACTGACCAGTTTGTCATTGTTCTTCTCGTCCCGATGGGCCATTCGCCGTCATGTCACTCGTGATTGACTCCTGCTCAGGGGCGCTATTGAGCTGTCAGCCACATACTGACTTCCACTGCCTGTTTGTCCTCATGTGGGCTCACTCCTCCCTTAGAGAACCGACCCCTCCTGCTTCACACCCTCCCCTGGGCTGCTCCCATAAACTTGGCCTCCCCCTCTCATCTCCCCTACAAGCCTTCCTCACCTCCCTTCACAGTTCATTCCCTCTCCAGCCTCGTCTCCTCTTTGGGCTTTGCAATGCCACCCTTCCGTACCCCATCCAACCCCCCATGCCCCATTCAACCCCAGCCTCGTCTGCTCCTCACAGCCCTCTTCTCTGCCTCCCTTCCACTCTCACAGCACTCCATCTGCCCTTGCCACCAGCCTTTAACCCTGTCCTCCTTCCCCGCCTTTAACCTCGTGTTCTGCAAGCACCATGAAGTCCTGGCTCACCCCCTCCATACATCTGCTCTTTCTGACTCAGCAGTTCCACTTCTCCTTGCGCATCCACTGCCCTGACTCCATGCCTAGCAGCTCTACCCTTCAGTCACTATGGGATGTGTGGGGGAGATCAGTCTGAGCGCCCCTCTCATTGGTAAGAAACCCCAATAACAGCTGCTTTTCCTGCCTGTCCCTCCTCCTTCACAGGTGCTGACCATCTGGGAGGGAACAACAAATATCCTCTCACTTGACGTGCTGCGCTCTCTCGCCAAAAGCCAAGGCCAGGTGCTAGCTGCATTCTGCTCTGGAGTGCAGGTGTGTTCGCTCACAGCAACATTGATCATCCAGACGTTCACCTCCCTGGACCTGGCTTCTTGCTCCTACTGCAAGACCTGCTGGGAACACCACTGGCTTTACAGTGCTGAGCTGATTGCATCCGACCAGGCATCTCCCCCACTCTCACTCAGTGCTGAGGCTGCTGCTGCCTGGCATCCCATGTTCCTTCCTTATGGCTGTGATTTGGGAAGGGGAAGGCCCCAGAGGGCTTTGACAGCTCTCCAGCTATGGCTCTTGGTTTCAGGAACCATGCACTACCTCATCCATTCCATCCTTGAGGTTTGACTTACTGAACCAATTCTCCTGTCCACACTCCGCATGCCTGTCCCAACAAACAATGTGAAAAATGCCCAAGACTTTCTCTGGAGTGCACTGAAGCCCTTAAAAAGCCCACCCAGCTTTGCATTTCATTTAACACGATTCCAGTAGGTTGGAGTGACACCCAGCAAAGCTTGGCTAACTGGCTGTCTCATTGCATCTCCCCATGCTGCAGCCAGCTGGGCCTGTCGAGGCTCATTCCACTTGGGGCTTCCAAGCTCAGATCTGTCTAGTCAGGAGACAGCAGGTCTCTGCATCCAGGTACCAAGCACTATTGCTTACACTAGGCTTCTAGACCAGAATCCTAGTTTGACATAGGGGTATAACACAACCTGCTTCTGAGCTGCTGGTGCCCCAACTCTCCTGGCCTCTAGAAATTGGATTTATTTTGTGTTTTTTTATTACCCACTCTCAGCCATACCACTCCCTGGCATCAGAGTGTGGGGCTGCTGGGATCTTCACCTTTCGTGCCACCTGGACTACCACTGTGGCCTGTTTCTGTTTTCATCTTCCATGGCCTAGCCCTCCAGCCAGGTCACCTCCTAGGTAATGAAAGTCCAATTGAAAATTCAAATAAACATCCAAACAAAGATTCTTCTTCGAGTGATTGCTCCTATGCATTCCAGTTAGGTGTGCGCGCTGCGCGTGCACGGCTCTTCGGAACATTTTTACCCTAGCAACTCCGGCGGGCCGGCTGGTGCCCCCTGGAGTGGCGCCGCTATGGTGCTGGATGTATACCCCAGCCGGCCCGTCCGCTCCTCAGTTCCTTCTTACCGCCCGTGACGGCCAGTTGGAACAGTGGAGTGCTCCCTTTCCTCCACAGCCCTAGCGTTTCTCTACTCTTGCATGTACATAGTTGTTTAGGTTACTTAGTTGTTAGATTAGTTGAATAAGTTTAGTTAGCTATAGTATAGAATAAGGGAATAAGGGGGGTTTACCCCTCTTCTTCCACAACCGGTGCGGGCTCATGCCCAAGGCACCGGGGTTTAAGCCCTGTGCGACTTGCCAGCGGCACATGCCTGTCGGGGACCTGCACGACTCTTGCCTGCGCTGCCTCGAGGAGACCCACCGTCCAGATAAGTGTCCTATCTGCACGGCCTTTAAGCCTAGAACAAGAAAGGAGCGGGACAGTCGTTTAAAGCAGCTCCTTATGGAGGCAATGCTCCAGCCTCCCGCACCGACCCCGGCGACACCGAAGTCATCATCGGCGCGCAGCGCACCGGCGGCCCCGAGCCGCTCCGGTACTGAGGCGCCTCGACCTCCGCAACCGGCACCGGCGACCCGGCACCGTTCCCTCTCCCCAACGAGGAAACGTAAGCCGGTGAAGACGGCCTCAAAGCTGCATCCTCCGGGACCAATAGCCCAGCCACCACCGATGCCTCCGGTACCGGCTGTAGCGGTGCACAGACCGTGCACGGTACCGTTGACTCCGGCGCCGCAAGGGCCATTGAGTCCGGTACCACCCTGCTCCCCAGTGCCAACCGCGGTCGAGCTACAGCTCCCGTCCACGCCTGAGACGTTCTCGACGGCGAGGGAGCTCATTGAGCTCACAGAGGCACCGAGCCTCCGGCACCGCCGGTGCGGGCTGTTAAGTCAGCGGGTAAGCCGGCTATGATACGGCCTCCTTCCCCTGACGGACGGGATAGATGGCGCTCCAGGTCTCGGTCTCGATCCCGGTCCTGAAGACGGTCACCGTCACGCCGCTCTAGATCCTGGCACCGTTCACCATCGCGGTACCGTTCACCTTCTCGGCGCCGGTCGCAGTCCCGGTACCGCTCAACATCGCGGTACCGGTCACACTCCCGGAGACGCTCCCGGTCCCGGTCGCCAGCACGTCGGCACCGCAGAAGGTCCGATTCCCGGCACCGTTCCCGGCACCGTGACTCCCGAAGCCGCTCCCGGCACCGCCGGTCGAGATCCCAGTCGAGATCCCGGCACTGGTCGAGCTCCCGGCACCGCGGCAGTCGATGGTCCCGCTCTCCATCCCGGCACCGCAACGACCGGCACCGATCCTCGGCACCGTCCGGGGACAGATTGCCGGCATTGACAGCGCAGTCCGTGAGTGCCTCTGCTCCTCCGTGGCCGTCTCGTCACTCCTCCGTCGCTTCGTGGGCAGACAGCAATGGCCATCTTCAGGCTGCCCCGCAAGGACAAGTCCACGGTGTGCAGCAGTGGGGCTTTTGGGTCCCCTGGGCCCAGTACGAAGCTCAAGGGCTCCCTTTCCCCCCGCGGACCCCAGCCTCCGAACGCAGGGTGCCGGAGGCCACAGTGAGCAGGCCGCCCCCATCACCACCAGGTGAGGCCCAGTCGCCACCTGGTCCTGCGGAGCATCCGCGGTCCGAGACAGCTGCCCACCCCATAGAGGAACCACCTTCGGAGGCCGTGGTCCAAGGTCTGTCCTCGTCATCCTCACCAGACGAGGCGGTGGCGGGGGCGTCTACGGCGGACCCTCCACCTATTGACTTGCGGGCCCACCAAGACCTTCTTCGCCGGGTGGCGAAGGCTATTGACCTCCCCGTGGCGGAGGTCGCTGAGGATGACGACCCGGTGACTAATGTAATTGGAGCTGAGGCCCCAGTGCGGGTGACCTTACCATTCATCCGCACTATTCAAAAGAACGCCACTACCATCTGGCAGTCACCGGCGTCCGTCCCTCCCACTGCACGCAGTGTAGAAAGGAGGTACTCCGTTCCCCCCACGGGGTACGAGTATTTGTATACCCATCCTGCACCAGACTCACTCGTGGTCCAGTCGGTCAATGACAGGGAGAGACACGGCCAGCCAGCTCCAGCGCCGAAATCCAAGGAAGCTAGGCGCATGGATCTGTTGGGCCGAAAGGTCTACTCAGCGGGGGGTCTCCAGCTCCGGATCGCCAACCAGATGGCCCTCCTCGCCCAATACACCTTCGACATCATGGTGTCCCTGGCGAAATTCTCGGAGCTGATCCCAACAGCCTCACGCCAGGAATTCTCGGCCCTCCTGGAAGAGGGCAAGAAATCCTCCAGGTCCTCCATCCAGGCCGCTCTGGACTCGGCGGACTCGGGAGCCAGAACCCTGGCCTCAGGAGTGACCATGAGGCGCATCTCCTGGCTACAGTCCTCCACCCTGCCACCGGAGGTGCAGTACACTTTACAAGACCTCCCCTTCGACACTCAGGGTCTGTTTTCGGAAAAGACGGATTCCAGAATTCAGACCCTCAAGGACGGTCGAATTGCCATTCGCACTCTGGGTATGCACACACCGGCTACCCAGCGAAGGTCATTCCGGCAGCAACCCTACCGGCCCTTTAATCAGCCCAGGTCGCGACCCTATAATAGCCGGCGACCCGGCCTGAATCGCCGTAGACCGTCGGGCAACAGGCGCAACCAGACCCACCCGCCTTCGAAGGCCCCTCAGGGCCCCAAGCAGGCGTTTTGATGGGACGCCCGAGGACGGCCCATCAGGCTCTGTACCGGCTCCTTCCCAATTATTTTGCAACCGCCTTTCCCACTTCCTTCCAGCGTGGTCCCAAATAACAACGGACAACTGGGTGCTTCGTATGGTTACCACCTTCAGAATGGTTACCGCCTTCAGTTTGTTTCGCCCCATCCTTCCCACCCACCTTCCCCGTCCCTCTTCAGGGACCCCTCTCACGAGCAATTCCTCCTACAAGAGGTCGAGACTCTGTGGAGCTTGGGTACCATAGAGGAGGTGCCGCACGACATGCGGGGCAGGGGATTCTATTCCCGATATTTTCTCATCCCCAAGGCGAAAGGAGGTCTACGTCCTATACTGGACCTCCGGGAGCTCAACAGGTACCTGCTCAAGCTCAAGTTTCGCATGGTCACCCTGGGGACCATCATTCCCTCCCTGGATCCGGGAGACTGGTTTGCCGCCCTCGATATGAAGGACGCGTACTTCCATATCGCGATTTACCCTCCCCATCGACGCTACCTGCGCTTTGTAGTCAACAACGCGCACTACCAGTTTGCATTGCTGCCATTCGGCCTGTCCACCGCGCCGAGGGTCTTTACCAAGTGCATGGCAGTGGTTGCCGCAGCCCTCCGCCGTCGTCGCATACACGTCTACCCGTATCTCGACGACTGGCTGGTTCGCGGGACATCCTGACAGCTGGTAATGGACCAGATGACAGAAATACTATCCCTATTTCGGTTCCTCGGCCTTCTCATCAATGCCGAGAAGTCCACCCTAACTCCATCGCAACGGGTGGAGTTCATCAGAGCGGTCCTCAACTCCAGTTTAGCCAGGGCCTGCCTCCCTCGATCTCGGCACCAGACAATGGTCTCCATCATCCGGGACCTACTCACCTTTCCCACGACAACGGTTCGGTCCTGCCTGCGCCTCCTGGGCCACATGGCGTCCTGTACGTTCGTCACCGCATACGCGAGGCTCCGCCTTCGCCCTTTTCAATCTTGGCTGGCATCTGTATACCGCCCGCACCGCGACCCGATAGACATGGTAGTCACCGTCACAAAACCGACACTCGCTTCGCTCAGCTGGTGGCTGAACCCAGAGGTCGTGTGTGCAGGAGTCCCGTTCCGCCCTCCTCGCCCATCCGTCACCCTAACCACGGATGCCTCAGCATTGGGATTGGGGGCTCACCTGGGCGACCTTCACACCCAGGGTCTCTGGTCGCCCCGAGAGCTCGCTCTCCACATCAACGTCCGGGAGCTGCGAGCGATCCGTTTGGCGTGTCACACCTTCCGCGCCCGCCTGCAAGGCCGCTGCGTGGCAGTGTTCACGGACAACACGACGGCAATGTTCTACGTGAACAAGCAGGGTGGAGCCCGCTCCTCCCTCCTCTGCACGGAAGCGATGCTCCTGTGGGACTTCTGCGTGACCCACTCGATTCACCTGGAAGCGTCCTTTCTTCCAGGAGTGCAGAACACGCTGGCCGACCATCTCAGCAGGTCGTTCCTCTCCCACGAGTGGTCCCTTCGTCCAGATGTGGTACACACGATTTTCCAAAGGTGGGGATTTCCCCAGATAGACCTGTTCGCCTCCAAGGAGAACAGGAAGTGCCACCAGTTCTGCTCCTACCAGGGTCGCTCTCCGGGCTCCCTGTCGGACGCATTCCTCTGCTCATGGACGGATCACCTCCTCTACGCCTTCCCTCCGTTCCCACTCATACACCGAGTGCTACTCAAACTTCGGAGGGACAGGGCCCACCTAATACTCGTCGCTCCGGCCTGGCCGAGGCAGCATTGGTACATCCTGCTGCTCGAGCTCTCCGTTCGGGATCCCATTCCCCTTCCATTATGGCCGGACCTCATCACGCAGGACTTCGGCAGACTCCGCCACCCGGACCTACAGTCCCTCCATCTTGCAGCTTGGTACCTGCGTGGCTGACCCACGCAGAGAGGGACTGTTCGGCGGCAGTACAGCAAGTCCTGCTTGAAAGCAGAAAGCCTTCCACTCGCTCCACCTATCTCGCGAAATGGAAGCGCTTTGCCCTCTGGTGCGACCAGCGTGGCCTTAATCCCTTCCTAGTCCCTATCTCTACAATCCTGGACTACCTCTGGTACCTTAAGGAACAAGGACTCGCGGTCTCCTCCTTGAAGGTGCACCTGGCAGCCGTGTCCGCCTTTCGTCCATCCGTAGAAGGTTGATCCATCTTCTCAAACCAGATGGTTTCCCGCTTCCTTAAGGGCCTGGACCAGTTGTACCCGCCGATACGACGTCATACCCCGGCCTGGGATTTGAACCTGGTTCTGGCCAAGCTTATGGGAGCCCCCTTCGAGCCCTTGGCCACGTGCTCCCTGCTCTACCTCTCGTGGAAGACGGCCTTCCTCGTCGCTATAACGTCGGCAAGGCGAGTGTCCGAGCTCCGTGCCCTCACGGTTGGTCCGCCGTATACTGTCTTCCACGGATACAAGGTGCAGCTTCGACCACACCCGGCCGTCCTCCCTAAGGTGGTGTCGGCCTTCCACCTCAACCAGGAGATCTTCCTTCCGGTCTTCTTCCCGAAGCCGCATGCCTCCCCTCGGGAGCAACAGCTTCACACCCTGGACGTCCGCAGGGCTCTCGCTTTTTATATCGAGCGGACGAAGCCCTTCCGGCGTTCGACCCAGCTGTTCGTAGCGGTTGCCGATCGCATGAAAGGCGAGGCGGTCTCCTCTCAAAGGATTTCTTCCTGGGTAACGGCGTGTATCCGGACATGCTACGAGCTTGCTCGCGTGCCACCATGCCGCCTCACCGCTCAGTCCACGAGAGCGCACGCCTCGTCTGCCGCCTTCCTGGCCCATATTCCTATCCAGGACATCTGTAGAGCGGCCACCTGGTCTTCTGTCCACACGTTCGCCTCCCACTACGCGTTGGTGCAGCAATCTAGAGATGATGCAGCCTTCGGCTCCGCAGTCTTACACTCTGCCACGTCTCACTCCGACCCCACCGCCTAGGTAAGGCTTGGGAATCACCTAACTGGAATGCATAGGAGCAATCACTCGAAGAAGAAAAGACGGTTACTCACCATAGTAACTGTTGTTCTTCGAGATGTGTTGCTCCTATCCATTCCAGACCTGCCCTCCTTCCCCACTGTCGGAGTAGCCGGCAAGAAGGAACTGAGGAGCGGACGGGCCGGCTGGGGTATATATCCGGCGCCATAGCGGCGCCACTCCAGGGGGCGCCCAGCCAGCCCGCCGGAGTTGCAAGGGTAAAAATGTTCCGAAGAGCCGTGCACGCACGGCGCGCACACCTAACTGGAATGGATAGGAGCAACACATCTCGAAGAACAACAGTTACTACGGTGAGTAACCGTCTTTTCTTCTGCCCCTCCTGGGCTCTGTGCACTGCCTCCCCTCCCACTGTGCTTTCCCCTGCAAGTGCTGCTTCTCAGCAGGTTTCCGCACTGTTTCCCCCCCCCCCTCCGGGGACACCGGGAACTTCTCCTAGGGACCTCCCTACTACTTCCAGACATCACTTCAGCCTGCCTTCACTGGGGTCTTCGCAGGGAGAGGGAGCTCCTTCCTCTGTAGTCCACTCTACAGCAGTGGGGGTCACTAGTTGTAATTAAGTCCCCAGATCAGAATCAGCTGGGCGATAACTGCAACCTCACAGGCAAGGCTGAAGTCATCTGTTAAAGGGCCAGCCAGCATATGACACCCAGCTTTTGCGGAGATAGTTTAGCCCTCCGTAAAAGTAATGGATTGTTACCATTCTAGGCATGAGTCTTGTTTCCCACCGTTATTGGCTCTTTTGCTACCTGGTACCATTTGGTTTAGCTCCTGTCTACAGGAGTTGGAATCTACTGTGAGGGGCATCTCTAGAGGAAGGAACATTGCTGGGAATGTTTGTTCTCTGAGGGGATTCCCATCCAGCCTCCTCCCCGCAGAGCTAAGGGCAGGGCCGGCTCCAGACCCCAGCACGCCAAGCAGGCGCGTGGGGCAGCATTGTTCCGGCAGGGCGGCATTTGGCTCCGGCAGACCTTCCGCAGTCATGACTGTGGTGGGTCCCCTCTTCCCGCGGCTCCGCTTGAGCTCCCGCAGGCATGACTGCAGTGGGTGTGGTGGTCCCGTGGCTCGGACGGAGCTCCCGCAGGCATGCCTGCGCATGCTCCACCGGAGCCGCGGAACCAGCGCACCTGCCGCAGACACTTCTGCCCCGGCCGTGGGACCGGGGAAGGGCGGGGCAGCGCGCCGCCCTGCTTGGGGTGGTGTAATTTCTAGAGCCGCCCCTGGCTAAGGGTCTGCTATTTCTGCCTTTGACTTGTGTTAACTGGCTCTTGTTGGGAGTACGTTCTCCTCCTGCTTGGACAGCAAGTAAGTATGGGATACTGAAGGGTGCCACTAAGGGAGTTCCCACCTGGTCTTATGATGGAAGCCTGGTTCCAAGAGCAGTGAGCCACTGAAGTATATCTCCAGAGAACATGAATGACAGGTAACTTTCTTTTCCTTTGCACCACGTGATTATGGGAAGCTGAGAGCCTTTCATGTGCGTACTTCATGATGCATGCTACAGAGGCAAGGCAAGGGGTTACTGGGTGATTATCCTGCTGATGTTCACATAGAAAGTGCAACCAGAGGAATGAATGTGAGAAATGGCACTAGCTTCCTAAGACAACCATCTGGGAGACATCCTGGGAGTTTCAGATGAGCAATATGTGGGGCCAGTTTTATTGGCTATGGCTTTGCTGCAGAACTTTGGATGCATTTTAAAATCCACTTCTACTCTGAGAAGTGACGTTTTAAAAATGGTATCATGGGGTTCCAGGATCTTGTATGCCAACAAGTTCATATCGAATTTGATCAGCTCACAAATGAAACAGGCTCTTTCTGAATGTCAGCTGTGCAAAACTCAGCCTGGCCTATGTACAAATAAAGCCGAGTGTTCTGCCTTTTCATGGATCATCAGCAATGATTCTGCAGGCCAGTTTGCGCCCTCAGTAAAATCTGTCCAGCCCTATTGAAGTAAATATGATTTGCAATCAAAGCCCCCTGTTTTTGGTGTCCTCATTCTTATTTTTAAATATGCATAACCTTGAAAATGATTCTCCATTATAAGAAATGAGTCCAGTTCTGGCTCTATTGTTTGTTAGTTGTTTGCAGCAAGGAGAGGCTAACCAAAGAGTGGCAGCTTAAACAGTTTCTGATGGATTCAGAAATACTAAAGGTCATTCCCTGTTTGACTACATCAGTCAGAAAAGTGACGGTAAAAATGGCCCCATTGATGCAGCCTCCTGTCAGTTATACTCTTATGGACTTAGAGCAGGTACACAGGGAGGAAAGCAAAGCTGGAGTTGTTTCTGCCTTTGACATGAGCAGTGAAGCTGCTGGCTGAGTTCTCATTCTAGAATTTCTTTTCTCCTTATAAGAGAGGAAGTGGAAAAAACCCAGTTTGATTTTCCTGTACGTTGAATTTACACCACTGGCAGTTGGAAAAAAATATCACCTGTAAAAAATTAGCAAATTAGAGATGAAAGGATTTGATGCAGAACACATACAGAATACAACCTGTCACTTTTCTGACCAGAACCATGCTTTGAAGCTGATCAGATTTTGGATCTACAGTACCTGGGTCCCTTTAAACACACAACAGCATGGCAATTTAGGCCAGGAATAGGCAACCTTTGGCATGTGGCCCATCAGGGTAATCCGCTGGTGGGCCAGGAGACATTTTGTTTACGTTGACTGTCTGCAGGCACAGCTGCCCACAGCTCCTAATGGCCGCAGTTTGCCGTTCCCAGCCAATGGGAGCTGCAGGAAGGGATGTGCTGGCTGCCGATTCCCGCAGCTCCCAGTGCCCAGGAATGGCAAACTGTAGCCAGGAGAGCTGCAGGGGACCGTGCCTGCAGACCAGGGGCGGCTCTAGGAATCCGGCCGCCCCAAGCACGGTGGCATGCCGCAGGGGGCGCGCTGCCAGTCGCCGGTCCCGCGGCTCCGGTGGAGCATCCGCAGGCGTGCCTGTGGGAGGTCCACCGGAGCCGTGGGACCAGCGGACCCTCCGCAGTCATGACTGCGGAAGGTCCGCCGGAGCCGCCTGCTGCCCTGCCGGCAAAATGCCGCCCCAAGCGCCCGCTTGGCGCGCTGGGGTCTGGAGCCGGCCCTGCTGCAGACAGTCAACATAAACAAAATGTCTCACGGCCTGCCAGTGGATTACCCTGATGGGCCGCATGCTGAAGGTTGCCAACTCCTGGTTTAGGCAGTAGCAGTTTGTTACACAGCCAGTTGTACCAAGCTATTACAGTAGAACCTCAGAGTTATGAACACTTTGTCATGATTGTTCTTTCCAAAGTTAACAACTGGACATGGACTTATACAACTTTGAAACTTTACTAAGCAAAAGAAAAATGGTGCTTTTAACCACCTTAATTTAAATGAAACAAGCACAGAGTTTCCTTACCTTGTTAAATCTTTTTTTTTAATTTAACTTTCCCTTAGTTTTTTAGTTTACATTTAACACAGTACTGTACTACGTTTTGTGTGTCACTGCTGCTGCCTGATTGCGTACTTCCAGTTCCAAATGCGGTGTGTGGTTGACCAGTCAGTTCATAACTCTGGTTTTCGTAACACTGAGGTTCTACTGTAGTGTGGTATTTGAATCACTGTGTTTTGAGAAACCTATATACCTTTGGCTTCATCCCAGCCTGTTATGCCCGTGTTTCTGCCTTTGGGGTCTGTGCTATTTGTTGGCATCAACCTCTAAGTTACTTTTGCAAAAGGCTTTTTAAAACATCTCCTTAGTATGCTGTGGGCTTGGAGGTTCCTTTGGACCTTCTCTTGGCAACAGACCTAACCTGTACTGAGGAAGGTAGTCGTGCAAGCAAGTTTTATAGAAGACAAAATTGTGTTGAATTTTCACAGGCTGACTCCTACTGAGCTAACAGGCTGTATTTTCCAGTAACAACAGTAAGAACTGCATGATCACCTCAAATATTGAAAGCCTAAAATACACAAAACTACTTTTTAGTAGGATATCAGCTACTACTAAGTGTCAGTTTCACAAATAATCTGCAAATAAGAGATTAATTCACATGACTAACCTTCTACAAAATGCTACTCTAAAATACCAGCTCCTCATTGCAAATCTAACCATTGTAACCCTTCGATCACATTGTATTACAGCAGCAAAGCACAAATTGCAGAACTACTGTGGTAAAGATGTACAGTTCTGTAAAACATAGCACCCCAGACGCTGGGCCGAGACCCAGTGTGAAATCCTGGCTTCACCGAGGTCCATGGCAAAACACTTCAAAGGGGCCAGGATTTCACACACACACTGCAAGTTTTTCAACCCAATGACCATGGAAATGCAGAGCCAAACGCAGCATCAGTAATATGGTGTAGTGATGCTTAATGACATTTATATATTGGATACAAATACATGTTACGTGAATCAAGACCCTTCTGAGAGCTCACCCTATGGCAGTATGGGAAACCCTGATTAAAGGCTCCACTCAGTCTCACACACCGAGGCAGCAGTGTGCACACCATAGTATTAATAGGAAGCCAGTGGTATTAGGGTCTCTCTGCTGACCTTCTGTCATGTTTTCCACAATACAGCTAGGCCACTGGGAAAATGGCAGCTTAATCAGAGGAGCCAGCAAAGCCCCTTGGAACAGCCAGAGCCCTGCCATCCATTCTCAGAGAGTTGAGCACAGGCCTGGCTGCTTTGGGCTTTCCCACATATATGTGACTCGTAAGGGACGGATTCTTCAGACCTGCCTGTTAGCTCAAGGAGAGCAGTAGCTGCAGTCACACTCTGAGCACAGCTCTAATGTCTTAATGAAAGTGGAAATATTTGGACGTAGAAGGACAGATCAGATACAGTGGTGATGAGCATGTATAATTTCTACCTGATACAGATATGTAATTACAGGGTAGTGTGTACACTCGTCGGTATCCGCACCTTGCTGGAATGCCAGCATGGTGGATCTAGCTCACGGTGTTTTTCAGTTAATAAACTAATGCTGCAAGTTTCCTTCAAACAATTTTCTCCTGAGTGCAGCTGAGCAGCGTTCTGTCAATGTTGGCTGGTGTGGTATAAGCTTCCTGTGGCAGCCTCAGTGAGAATTGCAGTGGTTTGATCTCTTCCATTAGCATTTAAGCAGCTGTGTTTCCCTGCGGGAGGCACTCAATAACTTTTCCTTTCTTTGCAGGGGAAGCTGGCGCTGGCTTCCAGCATTTCAGAACTGGAATCTTCTGTGCAGCTACTCCAGGATGCTCTCCACAGGCTTGGCCAGTTCACTCAAAGAGTTGGCTCAAAAGGGGCAGTTGCGATGGAGCTAGCAGCACGAGACTTTGCCTACACTCTGGCAAGGATCTACACAGGTAATGGAGAGAACTGACAAACAATCCACTGTAGAGACTCCAAAATGACTCTGAATTAGTCCTAGGATGTTCAGTTTCAGGGATCCTGGGGTAGGTTTCAGCGGAGGAGATTGGTTTTCAAATGTTGTTAAACAATGGTGGTGTAAGGAATGCTGGTCACTGCCTCCTTTTTGAGCAGGAGATTCAGGTATGAAGCAGCAAGATGCTGTGATGGAGTAAGGAATACCTGGGCCCTTCCATTACATTTTGCTATTGGGATGGGAGTCTGGAAACATTTATATCTGACGTGTGCTTTTCGCAGGGGCTCTCTTACTCGAACACGCAGCCCAGCCTGACGCCTCCTCCACAGACACCTACGCAGCTCAGAGGTAAATAGAACCCCTTTCTCCAGCCACCTCTTCCAAGCAGATCCTCTGGGTGTATTCAGCAGGTGCCGCACCACACTCATGTGATCCGATCCCTTTCTAGTAGTCAGTCACGCCTTCTACTGTGACAGACCCAGACCGCTGCTCAACATCCGCTGCTGCTGGAAACAAGTCTCGGTTCTGCTGTATCAGTGAAATCTGGTAACAGTGAAATCTGATCAATCCCCTCCATGGTGTTCATGGGGATTGCCTGTCCACAGCATGCCTTTCTAGAGATTGTAACATTGCTAGGGGTTAGGTTGCAACTAGTATTGTCCATACAATGGCTTTGGTTAAAAGTTATTTGCATTCCCTACTCAGGTGGTGCAAACAGGATCTCTGCCCCGTAGACTCAGAAGAAAAAGCTGGCTGTTATGATGACAAGGCAGCTTCCATGGATACCTACTTGGTTTACGAGGGAAACCCAGTTTTGAAAGGAAAGCTGTGACTTAACTGAAGCTAACTGAGAACATCCAATCCTCACTTTGGAAGAAAAATTGGATTACAATCCTGGCCAGTGCCTGGTGCGTCCAATACAAATTGCATTTGCTTATAGTGTGCTTAATATTTAGGGTTATGTAAACAAATGGGCTACGACCATCAGTGTATCACCGATCGTCTCTTTCAGGAGGTGTTGAAAAGAAACATGCTTAGAATGTTTTAGGCAAACACGTGGTAGTCAAATGCAGATAATGAATTTAATAAGAAAACTCTGAAGTGCTAATGAGTATTCTTTTCAACACTGAGACAAGGAAACAGAACCAAAGCTACATCTGAAGCCTGGTCTAAAACACAGAAGTTACAGAAGTTTATAAAATTGATTTTTAGCTTTGCAACACCACTTCCCCACCCCCCCTCTCTGAGGCAACACCCTACATCTGCAATGCTGCCTCCAGTAACTTTGTGTCAGTGGAGAGTTCCCCTCCACAAGGGCATTCTCCACTGGCCTCTTTAGCCACAAGAACTTGGTTTGAGCATCTGGCCAGATGAGGAAAGATGAGATCCTCTTTCCCAGGCAATACCAAAAAGGGACAGATATGGGTCAGCATGATTATAGGGGGGTGCTTGGTAGAGTTCCAGTTACCCTCTGGATGGGTCTGAAAGAAATGGTTACATTTTATTAGTGAGGAAGTGTACACAAGGAATTGTTAAATAGAAACTTGATGCTATTGAGACATGCATGTCACAAGACAGTCTCATGCAGAGCAATACTTTAGAGCAAGTCTACACTGCAAAATTGTCAACCTAAGTTATGCCAACGTACAGCCACCGCGGTAATTGAATCTGTTTTCATGTCCACATTTCGCTCCTTGTGTCAGCAGTGCACATCCTCACCTGGAGTGCTTGCACCAATTTAACTGCTAGTGTGGGACACGGTGGGAGTTCCTGACAGGCAGTAACAGTCGATATAAGCAACACAATGTCTACAATGACACTGCATCAACCTAACTACATCGACTTAAGCCCTGTGCCTCTCGCGGAAGTGGAGTTATTAAGTCGGTGTAATGGGCGAGTTACAGCTGTGTAAGCTACAGTGTAGCATAGATGCTTATAGAGTTAGGTCGACGTACGTTGCCTCTGTCGTGTAGACCAGACCTTAGTGTGTTATAAGTTGAATTGTTAAGGTACAGTACTGAGCCAAACTTATCCCTATATGCTGTTTAAAAATCAGACTTTGGTGAGATCAGATACACAAGGTAGCTGATGTAATTTTATCAGAAATGTAAGCCCTACGCAATCTTCTTTATAATCCTTATCATATCAGTGCAAACAACTTAAAATGTGAAACCATTTCTTTGAACAAGATGGTTGAGTGATTTGGCTATTCTGCAATAAAGGAATTGGGAAAAGGTTCAATACACATTGCATTTGTCTTTTTAAAGTACATCTAGTTGTCAACATTTAAATGAGACAGCAGGTCTCCTTGCCATACCATGAAAGTAGAACTCCCTGTTGAATTAAACTTCAACTTATAAAGAGGGCAGATGTGAGGAAGGAATCATAAGTACACTTCACCTATGATAGCCTTTCCCCCACCCAAATGTTACAGTGACGTGCAGTGTGCTCACTGCCTTACCCAGCCAGTAACTGTACTTGGAATAGGTAACTATGGCTACTGAAGCTGTGCTATTTCTTGGCCAATGACATCACAGAATATCAGGGTTGGAAGGGACCTCAGGAGGTCATCTAGTCCAACCCCCTGCTCACAGCAGGACCAATCCCCAAGCAGATTTTTGCCCCATTTCCCTAAATGGCCCCCTTAAGGATTGAACTCACAACCCAGGGTTTAGCAGGCCCAGGCTCAAACCTCTGTAGCCAGCAGGGCTTCATGCCGTCTGTGATAATCACTTATTGCTGAGGCATTCAGCGCCTCAGAAGTGCACCAACATTTTAATATAATATATGGAGACAAACCTATCTCATAGAGCTGGAAGGGACCCTGAAAGGTCATTAAGTCCAGCCCCCTGCTTTCACTAGCAGGACCAAGTACTGATATTTTCCTGCAGATTCCTAAGTGCCCCCCTCTAGCATTGAACTCACAACCCTGGATTTAGCAGGTCAATGCTCAAACCACTGAGCTATCCCTCGCTGCCACTGTCTAGCTAGTTCAAGGAAGCTACTCTACAAAAGCTACTGTGGGATGCAACAAGTCACTTGAATATGAATCTTGCGCCAGGCTCCCAGAATGAGAAAGTTGCTTCCTACTGGTAAAGGAAAATAATCTTTGCCCTCCATAGAGCTCATTCATTTCCCTTTCATATGTGCCTTAATGGTACTGCAGCACACAGGACATAAGCTTTCCAGTTTTAGGTTAAAAATCAATAAAACACCCTCAAGGCAGACATGTTGGTATCGTTACTTTGGAAAGCAAGGGAGAGAGCTGTATTATTTTGTATGAATATATGTACTGCAGTGTATCTGCTTGATATCATTCTATCTGACTACACAGACAAATGAAAGGGGTTGTTATGAATAGCCAACAGAAAATGAAAGAATGGTGGAGATCCAGACATCTGGGGTAAACACCTTCAAGGGAGTTAAGATAATACAGGTTAGATTATTAACTGGGAAGATCTTTTCTGGGCACCAGCAACTTCATACAGTTGTTTTGCCAAGGCCACAGCCTAGATCTCAGGAAGGACCATAAACCTTTAAGAACCTCAGCCTAGAGAGGAAGGGGGATGGGGAGCAGGGAGACACACAGAAAATGCTGCAGGGGCTGTCTGTCTGTCTGTCTGTCCCAGGCCAGAAGTAGGGGTGTCTGGGCTAAGAAAAAAGAATAACTTTAGGTCAGACACAGACATTTAGGTCTTTTGTTATTTTACCCTTTTCTCTGTTTGCTATCTGCCTTTGGCTGAATAGATTTAAATTTTTTATTAAAGTTATGTTTAAAATTAAATATACGCAAGTTAAGAGGGAAGGGTCTGTATATCTGGGCTCAGGCTTGAATTATGAGGGATTACAGGTACTGGTTACAAGGATGAAGAGATACATACACATCACAACCAGCATAGACCCAGATTGGGGTGCGGGAGTTGTTAAAGTGTCAGTGGGTAAGTGGGCTTGGGTACACCACCCATGGAATGTATAAAGAGTCCAAGTCAGTATTGGTGCAGCGAATAAGTACATGGGTGGGGTGCGTCCCTTGGTTCGTCAAGGAAGGAAGTGGGTTATTTCCCTCATCGGTGGTCTCGATTACTCAACCTGGTATTGATGGTGTCCCGTGATGTGTTCCGTATAGAAGTGTCTCGACCACCTGATGGTGTTGGACACCATGAGCTGTCTCATGAGCCGGGCGTAGAGTTGACCAACTCCGCCCGCTCTCAGAACCGGCTCGCGGTGGGGGTCCCACAATCAGGGCATGTATCTGGACCTCATAGCCCTGGGCTCTCAGGGTGTTGGCCAGTGGGGTGTACTTCAACGCCTTCCATGCTCGGGCCTCGTCGAAGGCCAGTGACCTGTTTTGAAGAACCTGTTTTTCAGTCACTTTAATCAACTGTCGTCACAGGCTCCTAGAGGAAAAGGGCTCACACATGGCAAACAAAAGGGACTGTTGTACTACAGTTGGTAGCCAGAGGGGCTGCAGCCCACACCCACTTGTGAGGCAGATCTACACTGCAAGCAGGGGTGTGTGATTGTGGCACACATAGACCAGGCCTGAGCTAGCCATGTCTAGTTAGCTCGGGTACTAATAGCAGTGAAGTCGTGGCAGCACAGGCTGTACAAGCCCATTCAGGATCCTGGGTACTCATGTGCTGAAGTCTGGGCTGCTGTAGCGTCACTGCTACTGCTAGATCCAGGCTAGCTCAGGTATGCCTACATGTGCTGCAATCACACCTCTGACCTCTGTGTAGATCTGCCCATATGGTGCCATGCAGAGAGGGGTGAAAGTACTGAAACCCGTCAGCAGAGAGGTGCACTTGAGAAGGCCTAAAAGGGGGCTAAAGCACAGCTCCCCCTGTACGGGTGCCAGATCCAATATACAATGACTCACATTTAACTTCTAGCATTAGGAGTTGTTTGCAGAGGTGATTAACAGACCACCAAGATCCTGATGCTTGCTAGGAGCCGATCTCTGGGAGTGCAGGGCTTTGCAGGCTATGACAATCCATGTTAACTGGGAGCTTGGGCCATTTTTTATTTGGGGGGGGGGAGGGAGCGGCAGGGGAGGAGAGGGATTTTTAAAACAAAAAAAAAGTTTAGGCCCTACATATACACTGAGTTGCAAAACCCAAGGGACTGTACAACTGTCACTGTGTCACTGAGTACGTAAATGACAAATTTATTAATACCCGAATAGTCACTTGGAGGTGACAGCAGAGTAAATGGTGCTACAAACAAGGAATCCCTAGGCTCCAACAAGTTGTACGGCCGCTAACCCATTCTCAGGTCTGAGATTTGCATGTGTTCAAACACTTAATGTTCTTGAAGCAACTGATCAGATTTCAGATGCTATTTTAATAAAAATTCCACTCCAAATGTACAACCAAATGCATCATCTGTGACCACTGCAAGACAATTAATTTAATATATAACTCTGGGAATTAGGTAAAAAAACCATACTTCTTAAATAGTAAGATAAAACTCTAGCAGCATTTCAAAAAACTGAAAGTCCAGAGGGTGTGCTGACCTTAAAACCCCAAAAGCAACAATCTCTCAGCCCCAGAGCCTGTACCGTGAGCATAAAATGATGGATGGAGATCATTCTTCACCTGTTTGTACACTGTACAGTTAGCCAGACAAATGTTGAGACTCAGGGTTATAACATCAGAGACAATCTAAATCTTGCGCTGGATCCTGAATGTGAACCAAACACACTCCAGAAACTGAATTTCATACAGCGGTGGTTGCAGCAGTTCCTGTACATCATCATCATCATCATGATCCTATTACGCCTCTGGCATTCAGGGCGGCGGCGAAGCTCTTTCACTCCTGTCTGTTTCAGGCAAGTCTTTCAATGGTTCCACAGCTGTGTCCCAGGTTTTTCAGCTCCACTTCCACAGCTCTTCGCCATGTTGTTTTCAGGCGTTCTCGTTTTCACTTGCCTTCAGGTGTCCATTTTATTGCTACTCTGGTGATGGAATCAACGTCCATCCGAAGCACATGACCGATCCGTCTCCAACGCCTCCTGGTAATGATGGTGCTCAGATCCTCTTGGCTGCACAGTGTCAGTAGATCTTGGTTTGAGATTATTCTGGGCCAAAAGATATGGAGGATTTTTCTGAGGCAGTTTGTATGGAATGAAGACAGTTTGGACCTGTCATACTTTCTCATTCCCCAACACTCTGCACTATAAAGTAATGTTGAAAGTATGCTGCTCTGATAAATCTTGATTTTGGTTTTGGTGTTGTATTTTGATGATTTTCAGACTGTATTTAAGTTCCTGAAGGTGTTTCTGGCTTTATTGATTTTGTTCCAGATGTCCTGGCTGATGGTGCTGCCCAAGTATGTGAATGTTTCTACATTAGTGAGAATATAATCCTCTATCCATACTGGTGATGGTGAGGCAATATTAAAGGTCATGATGATATCTGTCTTATTATGGTTGATTTTCAGTCCAATTTGCTGGCTGAATGCAGTGAGTTGAGTTGTTTTTTCTTGTATATGGCGTTGGGTATGTGACAGGAGAGCAACATCATCTGCCAAGTCCAGGTCTTCAAGGGATAAGAAGAGTGTCCATTTAATGCCTCTTGGCATGTCTTCTGTTGTACGCCGCATTACCCAGTCGATGGCAATATTGCAGAGGATTGCAGACATGACACACCCCTGACATACTCCTGTTTTGACTTCAAAACAGCTCACTGTGATCAAGACTGAATGTAAAGTTGAAATAGAAGCTTTTGATGACATTGATGATACAGAAAGGGATTCCATATGCCCGCACAATGTGCCATAGGCTGCTCCTGTGAATGCTATCAAAAGCCTTCTCAAAGTCTATGAAATTTATGTAAAGTTGCCGTTGCCATTCTAAGCACTGTTCTATTATGTTTCGTAGAGTGAAGATCTGGTCTGTGCATCTATGCCCTTGCTGAAAACCAGCTTGCTCTTTTCTGAGAATGCTATCAACTGCCTCTGAGATACGCTGGACTATGATCTTATACAATACTTTGCTTGGCACAGATAAGAGTGTGATACCATGCCAGTTATCACAATCACTGAGAGTTTCTTTCTTTGGTATCTTCACTATAACCCCAATGGTCCACTCATCTGGCACTTCTTCCCTTTCCCAGACTGATGTAAATAGAGGGGTCAGGATAAATGCTGCTAATTTAGGATTTACCTTGAACAATTCTGCATTCAAGTTGTCCTTGCCAGGAGCTGTCCCATTTTAAAGGATTTGATGGTTGAACGATCTCTTCCTTAGATCTGTGTTGATATCAAGATCTTCTTCCGCCTCCTGGATGTTTGCTTCCTCTTTAGTTGGCTCCCTCTTCAGCAATTCTTTGTCCAGTGCATTTCTTGTTCTTTTTTGGTTATTAGTAGGTGTCCTTGTTCGTTCCCGATGAGAGTGTTTGTTGGTGTCTGCTGGTTACCACTGATAAGCCGCGTTATTTTGTAGACGGTTCCTTGTTCACCACGAGCAGCTGCATCCTCTGCTTGTGTTGCCTGATTATCAATATAACGCCGTTTGTCGCTCTCACAAGGCGTCTGACCCCCCCGTGTGCCTTGCTCTACTGCTCGTGGTATCTGTCCTTTAGCTTCTGGGATTTTGTGTCAAACTTTTTTCTTCAGGGCTCATCTAGTTTCTATGGTGTTCCATGTGCTGGGTGTAATCCACCCCTTCCTTTTCTTCTGCCCGTAGCCTAGACAGGCTTCACTGCTCTGTTTACAAATTACTGTTACTTTGTCCCACTTCTTGATCTCATCGGCATTCCCCTCCTCCTCCTCCTCAAGGTCTGCAAGTGCTTGAAACCTGTTCTTTAACTGCAGAACGAAGGCTTCTGTATTTCAAGGGACTTTCGCTTGTCAATATCATAACGTCTATGTCCCTTGTTTGGTGGACCCACACTTCTCAGTTTTAGCTTGATGGAGGCTGTCACAAGGTGGTGATCGCTGCCAACTCCTGCACCCCTTCTCGCTTTCACATCTGTCAGTGAGTGTCGCCATTTGCCATTGATCATGATATGGTCAATCTGGTTCCTATCTCTGTCATTTGGAGAACACCATGTCAGCTTGTGAATTTCACTATGTTGAAATAGGGTCCCGCAATGACGAGGTCATTCCTATTACAGAAATTAACAAGCCATTCTCCGTTTTCATTCACAGTGCCACACCCATGCCTTCCCATTGCTCTGTTCTTTGTGTTGTCCTTACTGACCTCGGCCACCAACTCTCACTTAATTTTAGGGAAAAAAGTAAACATGCACAGATTCACATTCAAATCATTGTAATATATATTTGTAGGGTTTTTTGGCAGACTCAATAACAAAAACAATGCTGCCTCCCCCCATGTAGGGCTTAGTGGGTCCTGAGGCTTGCTGTGAAAAATGATATTTGTATATTTGTTAATATCACAGCACATTTAGTAGCTTCCTGGGAGGCTATGGAAAGTGATAAGTGATATTAACAAACATACAAGTATCACCTTTCACAGATAGCTAATAAGTCTGCTGTGAGAAGTGATACTTGCATGTTTGTTAATATCACTTTTCTCAGCAAGCCCCAGGACCCATTAAGCCCTGGATGGTGGGGGCCGAAGAAGATTAGGCAGCAGGGGCCAGACGCAGTGGTGGGATGGGTGTGGGGCAGGGGGGCCCCAGGGCAATGGGGGGTGAGGGTGGATGCAGAGCTGCAGAGGCAGGAGGAGTCCAGGGCAATGGAGGGGGGAGTGAATGCGAGGCCAGGAAGGCACCAGGGTCCTGGGAGAGGGAGATGGATACAAGGCCATGGGAGGCAGTGGGGGCCAGGGGCAATGGAGGTGGATGATGAGCCCCACTGTTGCGTGGCCAGAGCCAGGGCCTGGGCCACGCCGGGGCAATCAGTAGGACTCGGGCCCTGTCTATCTTTATCTTTTCCAGGACCTTGCTGATCAGTGGGAACAGGGGGAAGGCATAAACAAACTGGCCTGACCAGGATAGGAGGAAGGCATCAGAGATCGCTCCCCATACCAGCCACCCCCACCCCTCCCCCAAGCCATCGATAGGTCTGCCAAGTTGCGAACATGTCCACCTGGGGAGTTCCCCAATCCTGGAAAAGTCTGTGCAACACCTCTGGCTGATGAGACCACTCGTGTTGAGAGCAGAAGTCCCTGCTCAAGTGATCCGCCTATGAGTTCCGGGCACCTGGTAGATGGCAGGCATGTAGGCAAATGTTGTGGGCTAGACAGAAGTCCCACAGCTTGAGGGCTTCCAAGCAGAGGAGTGGGTCCCGCCTTGCCTGTTGACGTAAAACATCGAGGCCGTGTTGTCCCTGAAAAACCTGACCACCCTGCCCCTCCAGGCATGAGTGGAAGGCCATGCATGCCAGCCAGAGTGCCTGAGCTCCTTGACATTTATGTGGAGGGCCAGGTCCTGTGCAGACCACAGACCTTTGGTCTGAACGTCTCTCACATGGGCTCCCCACCCCAGGTCTGATGGGCTGGACATGAGTTCCATCGACGGGGGCCTGCCTCTGAACGGAACCCCACGGAGCATGTTCCCCGGGGAGCAGGGGCGGCTCCAGGCACCAGTGCAGAAAACATGTTCCTGGGGTGGCAAGCCGCGGGGGGCGGAGTGTCGGTTGCCGTGAGGGTGGCAGTCAGGCCGCCTTTGGCAGCGGCATGCCTGCAAGAGGTCCGCCGATCCCACGGCTTCGGCTTCAATTCGGCGGTGGGTACGCCGAAGGCACGAGACCAGCAGATCACCCGCAGAAATGCCGCTGAATCCGCGTGATCAGCGGACTGCCCGAAGGCAAGCTGCCGAAGGCTCCCTGACTGCCGTGCTTGGGGCGGCAAAAAACAGAGCCGCCCCTGCCGGAGAGGACCACAATTGTAAGGAGGAGATCACGGACTCGGGCAAAGTGAGGACCTGAACCCGTCCGGTGGGAGGGAGGCTTTGGCTGATGTGGCGTCCAGGACTGCCCTGATAAACTCTATGCGCTGTACCAGGACTAATGTGGACTTGGTGTCGTTCACCAACAGGCCCAGAGTGGTGCACGTGGACAGGAAGAGCACCACATGATCCCGCACCTGCAACCGGGAGCTGCTCTTGACCAGCTAGTCGTCCAGACAGGGGAAGATCTGGACCCCCCGATGCCTGAGGTAGGCTGCTACCATCGACATACACTTTGTAAATACTCTGGGGGCAGTGGACAGGCCAAACGGGAGGACCGTGAATTGGTAGTGCTCCTGCCCAACCATGAAACGGAGGAAGTGTCTGTGCCCTTTGAATATATGGATGTGGAAATACGCGTCCTGCAGGTCGAGAGATCCAGGAAGGGAATGATGGACTCCAGAGAGACAAGCAGAACTTGAGCTTCACCATGTGCTGGTTCAGGCCTTGCAGGTCCAGGATGGGCCTGAGCCCCCCTTTGGCGGGAGTAGTACCCCCTCGAGTTTGAATTCCATGGGCACCACTTCCACCACTCCTAGACCAAGGAGCCGCCCCACCTCCTGCTCGAGCGGGGCCTTGTGAGAGGGGTCCCCCAGGAGGGACGGGGGAGGAGAGCGGTTGGGTGGGGTAGAGGTAAACTGGAGTGGATAGCCCCAGGAGATGGTGCTGAGGACCCATCAGTCCGAGGTCAGCCGCGATCACTCCAGGAGAAAAGCACACAACCAGTTGGAGAAGGGAAGCTTTATTGCAGGTGGATCCCGGATGTGAACTGGGAAGTCGCCCCCGGGCTTCCCATCAAAACTGCCATTTCCCTGCCTGTTTGCCCTTGGAGGACCCAGGTTAGGGGGCAGACCGGGATTGCCTCTGCAGACTTTTTTATAGTCCCGTGACTTTTTATAAGGGGGTTCGTATTTAGAGTGGGTGGCCTTGGTGGGAGCCTGCTATAGCTTAAATTTAGGTTTAGCCAGAGCCGGAACATAGAGGCCAAGAGTCCGGAGTCTTTCAGGCCATGCAGTTTTATGTCTGTCTATTCCGCAAACAGAACCTTGCCATCAAACAGGAGCTCCTGCAAGGAGTCTGCTCCTCACTGGACAGCCCAGACAGATGGAGCCACAATGCCCTTCTCATGGACACTGCTGAGGCCATGGACCGCACGGCCATGTCCCCCGCATCTGATGCTGTCTGCAGGGTTGCCCTGGCAGCCGCTGCACCCTCCTCAACCAGAGCTTTGAACTCCTTCCTGTCACACTCCTGGAGGGGAGTCCTCGAACTTGGGCCCCACAGATTGAACTCATACCGGCCACCCATATGGCTCGCCACCCATAACTGGAAGCTCAAGGACGAATAATTTTTTCTCCCAAATGAATCCAGCCTCCTTGAGTCTTTATTTTCCAGAGTAGGGGCTGGTTGGCCCTGCCACTCCCTGTGGTTGACTGACTTGGCTTGTATAGGTATTCATGTCCCTTGGCCGGCACAAAATACTTGTGTTCTACTCTCTTAGAAATGGTGGGCAATGAAGCTGGGGTTTGCCACAGGCATCTGAAATTTTTGCCGCCGCTTCGTGGAGTGGAAAGGCCACCCTGCCCGGTGCCGAGGCGGACAGGACATTGAAGAGGGAGTCCGAGGGCTCCTCCACCTCCTCTGCCTGAAGGTTGAGGTTTAATGCCACCCTTTTCAGTAGTTCCTGGTGGGCTTTAGAGTCTTCTTGTAGGACGGAGGGGCCATAATCACCTCATCAGAGGAGGGCGAGGAGGTGGGAGCAGTACTTTGCGTGTCCACCGGCACCGAGGATCCACCACATGGTTGCTCTCTGGGCATGATGCCAAAGAGGTACGTCCCACTGACTCCCTCCTCGGAGGCTGGGAGAGGGAGGCCGACAGCCATTCCAAGGCTCTGGCCACCGAGCGAGCCCCCACTGGGGGCTGTGTTGGGGCCATGGTACCCACTGGTACCACTGTGCTGGCCACAAGGCCCGGTGCCACTGCACTTGCTGTGGCACCGGCGGAGCAGGCTGTTCGGCCAGGCTGGCCTGTCCCATTGATGGACGACTATGAAGGGAGGCCAGGCTGACCTGCGACCTGCAGCTGTCCCTGGACTGGGAGGAGTGGCAGTGCCAAGAGCGGTGCCGACCATAAGACCGTGATCCTGACGTGGAGGAATGGTACTGCTGGTAGCAGCTGCTACGCGGTCAGCTCCAAGGTGCCAGCCTGCTCCATCACGGCAAGGGGCCAGCAATCAATGCCCAGGGTAGCGGGAGCGGTGCCATGGTGGGATCCTGGAGCGAGACAACGAACGCGAACAGCATCAATGTTCGTGTTGCAACTGGCTACAATAGACCATTGGAGACGAGGACCTTTGGCGTCATCTGCCTCGGTCCCATTGGTGTCCACTCCTCGAGGCGGAGCAGTGCCTGGAGTCTCTGTCAGTCAGAACCCAGCCAGACAACTTGGTGGGGGTTAACAGTGACCTGTGTGGACTATGCATGGGACGGTTGCTGAGTGGCAAATGGCATCGGGAACATTCCCTCAACCGTGACCAGTACCAACTTGGGGGCAACTGCGGAGATCCCAGAGGCAGCTTGCCTCTGGACCGCGGGGCCAATATTGGCGGTGCTCCTGGTACCGACATGGACATAACGTCCCGGGCTGCTTGCAGAGCCTCTGGTGTGGAGGGCATCCGGACATCGGGGGAAGCCTGCTCCGAATGGGCAGGGCTACTCCACTTGACCTGAGTTGGAGGCCTAGAGGCCGATGGGGACCGAGGTCTACCCAACATAGGTCTAGCCTCTCCCCCAGTCTTGCTAAGGTGCCATGGTGAAGGCCTCTTCTTAGCTTTCTTGGCGTGCCCAGTGGACAGGGAGCGGTGCCGACTGGTAGATGGCGCTGGGGGGTGTCCCTGTGCACCGACAGTGTGGTACCCAGTGCTGATTCAGAGCAGCGCGCCGGAAGCGGGGTCAATGCCAACTCCATCAGGATGGCCCGGAGCCAAATGTCTCTCTCTCTCTTGGTCCGAGGCTTCAGCGACTTGCAAATCTTACAGTTATCACTGAGATGGGTTTCACCCAAACTGCGTAAACAGTCACTCACTGGCATCGGTTGCCTACATGTGTCGCACGACTTAAAACCCAAGGCACGGGTCATGCCCCGGCCCGGGCGCACTAAACTAATCAACTACTTAACTACAGGTACTGGCCCGGGCGCACTAAACTAATCAACTACTTAACTACAGGTACTGGCCCGGGCGCACTAAACTAATCAACTACTTAACTACAGGTACTACTACACTGAACGAGCAAGAGTTCTGGAGGAGAGCTGTAGCAAAGCTGGAGCAGGGCAGGTCCGAAGCACCTTCACTGGCGGCAAGAAGGAACTGAGGGTGGGGGGAGCACGCAGCACCCCTTATACTGTGCCATGGAAGCGCCACTCTAGGTGTTGCTAGGGGCGCTCCCCTACCGGTACTGCTAGGGGAAAAACTTCCAGCACTGGTGCACATGGTGAGCACGCACACCTATTGTGGACTACACATGAGCAATCATTCAAAGAAGCGCTGCCCAGCACCTGCCCCATAACCCTGCCCCACTCCCCAACACCCAAACTCTGCTGCTGCTGGGGTGGGGGGAGGGGAGAAATGGTGGCCTGCAATTTCCCCAGCAGTGACCGGTGTGACTGGAGCAGGGGTTGCCTGAGCTGCCCCTGAGCCAGGTGCACTGGCCACTGCAGAAGTCATGGAGGTCACAGAATCTATTAGTTCTGTGACAAACTCGCACCCATAATAGTGCACAATATTATATGGGCTTTTTTATTTTGTTCTTGAAGCTGTGAGATACAGCCAATGGTTTTGATCACTGCTCTGTCCTGAATCTGCAGTATTATTTAATTTTCCAAGAAAAGGCAGTGAGAAAAGCTTATAAAACAACTGTGCACCAAACCTGTGTGACTAGAATAAGGCTGTCCCTAAATAACCAAGAGAAGCTCAGAAAATACTTCAGTCTCCCAGAGAGTTCAATAAAATAATCCCTTCTCTGACTTAAAATATGGAAGACAAAAATAACAACAAAAGGAATATACGTTTGTGTGATGGAAAGTGACCAGGTATATACGTAAGCCTAGGGTGCTGAAATGAACTAGCTGCCCTAATGGAGGAACATTACTCAGGCCCCTAAGTAGGTTAGATTTGCAGAACTAGCATATGTGTTCTCCACCTTTGGGAGAGATTAAGAGAGTTTTCAGCGTTGAACTTGAGTCCATTTGGTTTGTTCCCAAAGAGCCACAGCTGCACCATCAACATTGAGAATAAGGAGAAAGGTTGAAAGTAAGAACTGAGCTTTAACTTCCCCACCAACATTGTCAAATGATAAATGTTAAACCATGGCTGCTGCAGAGGGTAGAAATGCACAGATCTCCTGTTTCCAAACCCCACTGAAACCAGATGTGAAGACTGTGGTGACCTAGTCCATTCTCCACTGATGTGGTTGTGGATATAAAATCATTGGCTCAAACTCTGAAATCTGATGGTCCATTCAGGGTAAGAGAAATCTGAGGTACAAAGATAGTTTTAACTCTCTTAACAAGTACTCCTGCCCAAGGGAAAACTGTATTGATTGTTATGGAGCAATACCTGATGCTCCATATGTTTTCATATCTGAAAAACTAAGTTTAATGTTTTTCTTCTAAATTTAAGAGCACCAATGTGCTCATTGCAAAGACTCTCAGTGGAAAAGAAAGCAAGAGGAAGCTTATGACAATCTCCTTTATGGAAGGTTTCTTGGTGTTTCTGCTGAACCTCAAATATTTCACCTACGAAGGACAGCAAGAAAAATAAATTAGGAAGTGTATTAGCAAATGCTCCCATGCAAAACTCTAAACTTTATTCACCTTTATTTATATATTTAACAATTCTAAAGTATTTACTTCTTGCTTTGACAAAAATGAAAAATATAGGAGCACTTTACTCCTCCTTAGGAGAGAAGGGTTATATATACAGCTATGGAGAGAGATCGGTTCCCCCTTTACATACAAAGAAAAATAATATTAATAAAAAAGTGCTTCATTGATCATAAAAGACTAAGAGCTGCAAGCATTTATTCACACTATATATCACATACCCAAAAAACCCGTATCATAACCTCTTGGCACCTGTCATTAGGAACTGCAGAATCTGATTTATTCCTGACTCTGCACCACAGAACCACACAATGTTAGTGTGTAGAATTACACCATGTCCACTAAGGTCAAGCTTCTAATCACTAGCCTCAAAGGAAAAGCCAGAGAGATAGGAGCTGTATATTACCCTGGTTTCTGTTCCAACCTTCTCAGCTGTACCAGGAACTGTAACAACTGTAGCAGTTCTAGTCAGGATTTTTACTGCATTTTCCCAGGAATAATTCATTTTTGATAAAACTCGAATTGGAGACCCTAGATTTTTCTTTGCTTTTCCCTTGCTGATGATTTCCAAGTGTTTCAAAACATGTACCAGGGAGGAGCCCAAAGAACACTGTCACCAGACATCCTGCCCTCTAAGCACATGGGCTCCTAGGCTAAACCAGCATCTTGGAACATTCATTTTCATCTTGTAAATCTTCAGCTTACACTACAGCAGTGTATGCACCTTTCACAAGCAGTGTGAAAAGTTCAGACATCAAAAATAAAATACTTTGACATGTCTTTCCCCTAAGGTTCTACCAGCTATTCGGAGATGCTTCTCTTTATGAAATTCACTCTAGGAGGTGTCATTCTGATGTTCTACTGAAAGCAAGTACCCCTCTAGCCCAAGACCCCTTATAAATCCTTGCACTTTTGTACTCAGAAACGTTTACACATTCCAAGGGAATTTGTTCTACTTGAGCATGTCAGAAGTAGAAGCTGTCACAGCTTAGCCTAGACAATATATTATACATTATAATGTACTTTTCTTCCTTCTCCAAACTGCATTAAGCATACTGTATCAAAAGGAAAAGGGTGTGTGAGTGTACCAAATGTTCTCATTAAGAAATAGATATTCAAAAGACTCACAATTTAATGAGGTGGTTTTAAAAGTTGCTTTCAAATTAGGGAGGAAAATTCATGATTTGTTTTGGTTCTTGATTAGATGCTTGATCAGGATTATCATGTCTAGAGTATACAGATCACAGAATGAAAAGGAGCAAATGTTCCACAGACATGACAAGCATCAATGTACTTATTTTCACTGACTGGCAGCCTCAGGCCCGTGAAATTTTACTCAGCAAGATATCACAGCCATTCTATAGTTGCTTTGAGATCTCTCATTAAAGTGAGTCTGGTCATCAGTATGACATTCAGTCTATGTTTGAATGCACCACAGTGAGTGCCCGATCAATGAACCAGCTCTGCATTTTGGATAAACTATTCAAAAAAAAAAATGTGACAAGGGTAGTAGTTTAAAGGTCTCCTAATTTCCCTGACACCGTTTTCTTTATGATGAGTTACATGTACAGAACCTTACATAGAAGCACCAGTGAAAAACCAGTCCTGAACAGGAAGCCATTCAATGCCCTTCCCTTTCACTTCTCTTAAACAAGCACACACTTTCGTTAACCAAAGATGTCCAGGTGTTTCCACTCAAAGCCACAGCCGACTTAGCTAATGGCAATAAAAGATGTGGATTACATATGTAAATACAGAGCTGCTGAGTATGGTAATCTGTGATAGATTCCCCTTTCACGCAGTGAGGCTAACTAAACCCACTCTAAGAACAGAGGGAGAGTCCTCTCTTGGGAAAGAGATTCTCATTTTTTCTAGCAGCAACAGTTTCCCAAACAGCAGTTTCTTGTTTGGAAGTAACAGGAGTGACTGAAAGCACTAGCACTGACACTACAGGTATTCACACTCCACACGCTGTCTCTGGACTGATTCCCCTCCTCTCCTTTCCTCCATAAAATTGAGAAGTCTCTGCAGCACAGTTCAATGGTGGTGCAGCTAGAAGCATGAGAGAGACCTGATCCTGGGCCCAGCCCCTTTCCCACTTCCCCAGTCTTCCAGAAAAACAAAAAAAAACCCCATACATACATTTTATATATATATATATATATATATATATATATATATATATATATACACACACACACACACACACACACCCCGCACCCCAACAGGATAAAAAGGAAAGGGAGGGAATAGCTGGAAAAGAAGAATTCCACAATCCAGTGGTACGTCCTAGAGTTCTGTCCCTCTGAGCAGTGATCCATGCCCAAACTCCAAAGTGCACGGCTTCTTCAGTCCTACCAGCCTCTGTCCACCAAGCATGTCTGTTTAGGAGAAGAGTCAGCATGGTCTTTTTCACCCTTCCTTCTAGGCTGGAGCTTCAATTTGAAGAGGCAGCAATGGGTTTATCCAGTTCAAGGTCAAGGCTGGAACTACTGGGATGCAAGCTGCTGTAGCAAGATTTGCAGACTCTGCTGGGTTCAAAGAGCTGTTGACTGGGAACTGGCACCTTCTGATTACAGCAACTGGAGCAAAACACATTCCCACAATTCCTTGGATCAAGAACAGAAAGAGAGGAGAGAAATGGAAGAAAAAACAATTAGAAGCCATTTGATTTAGCGAGACAAGTTTTAATATCACAGTATGCCTTTGCAGGTGAACTAGGTGCTAGTGAAAGGGGCCAGACTGCAGTTATTCTCTAGACAACAGAGCAGAGGCAGAGACAAGGCAAGCTTCTCCTTCCAACCACACCTCTGTGTTTCACCCCTGATGGGACCACCTCTAAAGCAGATAAGAGTTTGAGTCTCCCATTTGTGATTCAATCACTGGCCTCTACTAAGATTTAGGTGCTTTTGAAATTTTACCCCAAGTGACGTAGGCAGCTCTGTCCCATTTTCAGTGGGACTCAGGCGGCTCAGGCAACTGTAGTTGCACTGGAGAGTTTACAGTGGCAGAACTGAGCACCGCTGTAAG
Source organism: Mauremys mutica (assembly GCF_020497125.1). Taxonomy (NCBI): domain Eukaryota; kingdom Metazoa; phylum Chordata; order Testudines; family Geoemydidae; genus Mauremys; species Mauremys mutica. The sequence continues at coordinate 32,165,446 of NC_059087.1, read as the reverse complement.
CTCCCTAATGTAACCCACCAATAGCGCTGTCTACACCGGTGCTTAGGTCAGTGTAACTTGCATCGCCTGGGGGGTGGGGCTTTTCCACACCCCTGGGCGATATAAAGCTACACCGCAGTAAGTGCTAGTGTAGATATAGCCTAAGTTACGTGACTTTGAAAATGTTACCTTCCTGTTCAATTGTGGGGTGCACTAGGAACTGGACTGAGACCCCCAACTCAGTGGAAGTAGGCCAAAGAGCTGTTGGATGGTGAAGCTTCTGTTTACTACCAATCTTGTCCATATTTGAAACAGTGACCTAAAGGTGAAAGGCTCCATGTCCCCATAATCCTCTAAACACTACGGGATTCCTTTTTGGTAAGTGAGAATACAAAGGGGTAACTAAGCCTTTTTTCTTGTTTCTTACATGTATATGCTTTGGAAGATTTAAATATAGGCCAGATAAAATACGATAAAACTTTAACAAATGTAGTCTACCCACTATCTCCAAGATCCAATAAAGGTCTGTGCTGTGATGGTTGTAGTTCAGTGTCATCATACTTCTGCACACAGAAAATGTGAAAATCAACCAGAACCATGCAAAGCCATGGGATAAGCAGCCATGTATTCCATGCTTAGAAAGTGACAACAACAATGCAGCAGAACAAGCAGGTCTTACACACATTCCTGTCAGGTGTCAGTCAGCGGAGGCATGCTGGCTCATGCACCTCAGGGGAGTCATGGATAAATTTGGAATCTTGAAAATGATTAAATTCTTCATCCCCACCCTCACCCGCCCAAATCCTGGCTCTGATCATTCTAAGCTGATGAGCACTATAATTCACACCCCTGCCCTCCAAAACTAGGCAGGCATTACTAAGGCGTTAGCACTGTACTTCAGGGAGCTGAAGTTTTCAAATTTTACACAGAAGCTTCCAGAGTTTATCTGCTTGGCTTATGTTTTTCTCATCAACTCTTTGGTGTTAGGATTTTGTGCCAGAAGAGGCTTATAGGGGGAGATCTTGATTTCCTGCTGCCTAGAGACTGATGGGCAGAAAAGTCTGAATGTGTCTAGCAGCCTTGATTAATCTTTCGATGCCAGGAGACAAGATTTCCTGATGCTAGTAACTGATGGAGTGACAGACAGCAAAGGGAAATCCCATTTCTCACCTCATTGGGCTAATTTTCCCAGCTCTGCACAGCAGCTTCTGGTTATAAAGCTCTAACCTTAGCACTAGGAAACTCACTTTGGCTAGACTCGTACAGTGGTTTTTGAAGTCTTCGTAAGGACTCCATTAGAAACTGCTATTAGAAAAAACCGCAGGAGTGAAAACAGTTTAATGCAATGCAATACCGAGAAGCTCGGCAGGAAAGCAGTTCAGATATTCTAGAGCTCTGTTTCAGAAAGGACGATTATCCAGCAGAAATTTACTGTTGACAGACTAGAACAAAATGGTTTTCTGGAGAAAAGCAGCTAAACATTTTTTTAAATCTGTTTAGATCAACAGCGTGTCTCACACACCTGATCTGTTTTCTCTTAGGGTTCTCCCCCTAACTCCTGAAAGGCCAGTAGAACCTGTCACACTCTGTGCCTTGTACTCTGCTAGAGGTTCATTCAAGCTCATCCATCTTGCCTCTTTAACAGATAACAGAGGCTCAATGGAAAATGTCATATTCCTCCTCTGAGAGATGACCTGACTTTTGCTTTCCCAACATCCTGCTATCGCTCCTACCTTCTCTCGCCAAGCAATAAACATCTACCCTTACCCTTTCTCCACCAGGCTCCACTTACTTGCTTCCCCCAAGGTATTGTTTTATTACTGATAAAATGGCACAGCCACACCAGAACTCTCCTATATCTTTCACACTTCACAAAATACTCAGACCTAAAGGAAAAGGGTTCAAAATAAACTGGTAACAACTCCATTTGTAGGTTGCTCCCTGCAATTAGAAGTGAAGCATTCACAGATTCCAAGGCCAGAGGGAACTATCATGATCATCTAGTCTGATCCTCTCAATAACCCCTTGTAGAACTTCCCCAAAATAATGCCTAGAGCAGATCCAATATTGGTTTAAACATCCAATCTTGATTTGAAAATCGTCAATGGAGAATCCATCACGACCCTTGGTAAGTTGTTCCAAGGGATGATTACTCACACTGTTAAAAATGTATGCCTTATATTCAGTCTGAATTTGTTTCTTGTTTCTCAAACAAATGACTCACTGAAGTGGGGGTTAGTTTGAACTGTGATGTGGATTACATAACAAAAAGCTGAGTCCTAAATGCCTTTCTGTGGAAAGAGCTGCTTAATCAGAGTCATATGAAACTAAACACCTGACAGCTGTACTATCCACCCAGGATTCATTTCTGAACAAGTGAAGAACAAAGATGAGGGGAGGGAGAAATAAAGTTAGTTTGGAGAAGTTATCAAAGAAATGCAGCTAGACAACAGACAGAGGCTGTTGCAAATGCTCACCAGGTTTGATCAACACGTTCAATGTCCCTGCAGGGAGGGGAGAAAGAGCTCAGAGGGGAAACTAGTAAAAAGACACAAATGGTGCCAACAAGGGACACTGAAGTTTCTTTAACTTGCTCAAGAGTATAAAATAGGTGGTTTTCAACCTCATTATCGCCCGCACAGGGACAGGGTGAGCAGGTCCACCATAGAATCATAGAATCTCAGGGTTGGAAGGGACCTCAGGAGGTCATCTAGTCCAACCCCTCTGCAGCGGAATTAATGAAACATTCAGATATGAAAACTTTTGATCTTCTTGTTGTAGGTCACTTATTTCTTACTAGTCCCTTGAAAGCCATCTCAACCAATATGGATGGCCTGTTCCAACCAGGTTGGAAACACTAAGAATGGCATGCAATGCAGGAACTAAATGGCAATTTGCAATAAAACCTGAATCCCCGAAGTGATGATAATTCCCAGGGTCCTTAGGCAGGTCCAGTGTGTACACACCGAACAGGAGCCCTCTAGAGCCTAGGCCTGGAAAGTTGTAGACTAAATGGCAACGCGATTCCAGGGAGACAGAGGAAGCAAGGTGTCAGCGCTAAATGGGAAACGCTTTGCAATGGACAACTAAAATAAGCAAACCCACTAGAGAAAGGACAGAGGAAAACAGCAGAGCTCAATTCTCACCAAATATGTCAGATGTACGTAATTTTAATATCTAGCATTTATACTTTTCATCTGAAGCTGTAAATCTCATATATACAGATGAAGAATCTTGGGAAAATCAAAACTACTCAACTTATTCTGGTCATTCTTTACTGGGTTTGTTTATCTTCTCAAAAGGACAAAATGGAACAAAATATAAAAATGGACACAAAGCACAGCAGAAGCTTTAACTCATTGCTGCTTCAAAGGGCAATACAGCATCAAAACTAGATGCTCACCATCTGTTTAAGTGCTACCTTCTCTGATCATCTTGTCTGCTCAGATATCCAACAATGGGATTCAGTAATACAGGGATACACCTTCATTCCCTGGAGCATGAAAATATGATTTATAAAGAGGGGGTTACTTACCTGTAACTGGAGGTTCTTCAAGGTATGTGGTCCCTAACTGTATTCCACTGAGGGTTATGCGCATGCACCATGCGCCCAGAGCTGGAGCTTTTCAAAGTAGTATTACTCGTTGGTCTGCTCATGCGCCCTTGTGCCACCCTCGAGTTTCACCTGAGGTGATAAAGGGTAGGGCAGACCGACCGCGTCTCCAGTTCCTTCTCCACTGTAGACATACCAGATCCCCAACAGAGGAGGAGGAGGGTGGGATTGGAATACAGATAGGGATCACACATCTCAAAGAACCTCCCGTTACAGGTAAGTAACCTCCCCTTCTTCTTTGAGTGACAGTTCCTATTGCATTCCACTGAGGGTGATTAACGAGCAGTACCTATATAGGAGGCGGGAGCGAGGAAGATGACGGAACCGTGGAATGGAGGACCACTGCACCAAATGGCACTGGTGAGGCCACATCTGGAGTATTATGTCCAGTTTTGGGCCCCCCACTACAGAAAAGATGTGGAAAAATTGGAGAGAGTCCAGTGAAAAGCAACAAAAAGGATTAGGGGTCTGGGGCACATGACTTACGAGGAGAGGGTGAGGGAACTGGGCTTATTTAGTCTGCAGAAGAGTGAGGAGGGATTTGATAGCAGCCTTCAACTACCTGAAGCGGGGTTCCAAAGAGGATGGAGCTCGGCTGTTCTCAGTGGTGGCAGATGACAGAACAAGGAGCAATGGTCTCAAGTTGCAGTGGGGGAAGTCTAGGTTGGATATTAGGAAAAACTATTTCACTAGGAGGGTGGTGAAGCACTGGAATGGGTTACCTAGGAAGGTCGTGGAAGCTCCATCCTTACAGGTTTTTAAGGCCCGGCTTGACAAAGGCCTGGCTGGGATGATTTAGTTGGTGTTGGCCCTGCTTTGAGCAGGGAGTTGGACTAGATGACCTCCTGAAGTCCCTTCCAACCCTGATATTCTGTGATTCTGTGAAATGCTGAATGAGCCGTCCATCGTGGAATCATATACTGGAGTATAGTGAGAGGAAAAGGTGTACACCAAACTCTACGTGGCTGCCTTATCTATGTGTGCAAGGGGCACAGCATGGAGTGTGGCTGTAGTTGATGCTTGCAGTCTCATGGAATGGACGCATATCCCTCAGGTGGAGATCATCCCAACAATTGGTAGCAGTATATAATACATCCTGAGACCTACTTGGAGATTCTCTGAGTGGACATGGCCTGCCCCTTAATTCTCTCCACTATGGAAACAAATAGCCTGGGCAACTTTTGAAATGGCTTCATCCTTTGTATGGAAAAGGCCAGGGTCCTATCTACTTTGAGGGAATGGAGTTGCCATTCCTCAGGAGAGCAGTTTGGTTTGGGAGAAAGGTAGGTAAATAGATGGGTTGGTTGAGGTGGAATTGGGAAACCACTTTTGGAAGAAATCTGGGCTGTAGTTTCACTGAAACCTTGTATTTATGGAATGTGGTGAAAGGAGGGCTTTCCCATCATGGCCCACAGTTCGTCAACCCCCCTCGCTAAGGTAATGGCAATGAGGAAAGCAACCTTCATGGAGAAGAGAGAAAGGGGACAGGAGGCCAGAGGTTCAAAGGGAGAGTTCATTAAGGAGATAAGGACTAGTTTGAGGTCCCACTGAGGGGTGATAGGCTGAATGGGCAGGTATTTACGTATAAGGCCCTTCCAGAATCTGGCCATCAAGGGATGGGTAAAAATTTAATGCCCCTCCACTACAGGGTGGAAAACGCTAATGGCCACTGTATGCACCCTGATGGAATTGAGAGCGAGCCCCGAGGTCTTCAGACAGAGGAAATAGTCTAAGAGCAGTGGGATGCCCACAGCTTCGGAGGCAAGGCTTTGTTGTTGTACCCAGGACGTGAAACACGCTCATTTAACCTGATAGGAGCATCTAATAAAGTCCTTCCGGCTACTGGAGAGGATGTCTTGTACTGGTAACAAGCACTCTTGTCCTAACGGACGTGTCCATCCAAAAACCAAGTTGTCAGGTGAAGCATCCATGGATCAGAGTGCCTGAGTCTGCTATTGTGTTGTGTTAGCAGTTCCAGAAATGTCTGGAGCAGGAGTGGAGGATGTTTTTACATGCAGAGAAGACGGCAGGGCCAGAACAGAGCAATCAGAAAAGACGGTTACTCACCGTAGTAACTGGTGTTCTTCGAGATGTGTTGCTCCTATCCATTCCATGTAGGTGTGCGCGCCGCGCGTGCACGGCTCTTCGGAACATTTTTACCCTAGCAACTCCGGCGGGCCGGCTGGGCACCCCCTGGAGTGGTGCCGCCATGGCGCTGAATATATACCCCAGCCGGCCCGTCCGCTCCTCAGTTCCTTCTTGCCGGCTACTCCGACAGTGGGGAAGGAGGGCAGGTCTGGAATGGATAGGAGCAACACATCTCGAAGAACAACAGTTACTACGGTGAGTAACCGTCTTTTCTTCTTCGAGTGATTGCTCCTATGCATTCCATGTAGGTGATTCCCAAGCCTTACCTAGGCAGTGAGGTCGGAGTGAGACGTGGCCGAGTGTAAGACTGCGGAGCCGAAGGCTGCATCGTCTCTGGATTGCTGCACCAACGCGTAGTGGGAAGCGAAGGTGTGAACAGAAGACCAGGTGGCCGCTCTACAGATGTCCTGGATGGGGACATGGGCTAGGAAGGCGGCCGACGAGGCGTGCGCTCTCGTCGAGTGAGCGGTCAGGCAACATGGTGGCACGCGAGCAAGCTCGTAGCATGTCCGGATACATGCCGTCACCCAGGAGGAAATCCGCTGCGAGGAGACCGGCTCACCTTTCATGCGATCGGCAACCGCTACAAACAGCTGGGTCGAACGCCGGAAGGGCTTTGTCCGCTCGATATAAAAAGCGAGGGCCCTGCGGACGTCCAGGGTGTGAAGCTGTTGCTCACGAGGTGAGGCGTGCGGCTTCGGGAAGAAGACTGGAAGGAAGATCTCCTGATTGAGGTGAAAGGCCGACACCACCTTAGGGAGGAAGGCCGGGTGTGGTCGAAGCTGCACCTTGTCTCCGTGGAAGACGGTGTATGCTGGACTAACCGTTAGGGCACGGAGCTCAGAGACTCGTCTTGCCGATGTAATTGCGACGAGGAAGGCTGTCTTCCAGGAGAGATAGAGTAGAGAGCACGTGGCCAGGGGCTCGAAGGGCGGTCCCATAAGCTTGGCCAGAACGAGATTTAAATCCCAGGTCGGGGTAGGACGCCGCACCGGCGGGTACAAGCGGTCCAGGCCTTTGAGGAAGCGGGAAACCATCTGGTTGGAGAAGATGGACCGACCTCCCATGGATGGACGAAAGGCGGACACGGCTGCCAGGTGCACCTTCAAGGAGGAGACCGCGAGTCCTTGTTCTTTAAGGTACCAGAGGTAGTCCAGGATTGTAGGGATAGGGACTAGGAAGGGATTAAGGCCGCGCTGATCGCACCAGAGCGCGAAACGCTTCCATTTCGCGAGGTAGGTGGAGCGAGTGGAAGGCTTCCTGCTTTCAAGTAGGACTTGCTGTACTGCCGCCGAACAGTCCCTCTCTGCGTGGGTCAACCACGCAGGTACCAAGCTGTAAGATGGAGGGACTGTAGGTTCGGGTGGCAGAGTCTGCCGAAGTCCTGTGTGATGAGGTCCGGCCATAACGGAAGGGGAATGGGATCCCGAACGGAGAGCTCGAGCAGCAGGGTGTACCAGTGCTGCCTCGGCCAGGCCGGAGCGATGAGTATTACGTGGGCCCTGTCCCTCCGAAGCTTCAGTAGCACCCGGTGTATGAGCGGGAACAGAGGGAAGGCGTAGAGGAGGTGATCTGTCCAGGAGCAGAGAAATGCGTCCGACAGGGAGCCTGGGGAGCGACCCTGGTACGAACAAAACAGATGGCACTTCCTGTTCTCCTTGGAGGCAAACAGGTCTATCTGGGGAAACCCCCACCTCCGGAAAATTGTGTGCACCACATCCGGACGAAGAGACCACTCGTGGGAGAGGAACGATCTGCTGAGATGGTCGGCCAGCGTGTTCTGCACTCCTGGAAGAAAGGATGCTTCCAGGCGAATCGAGTGGGCCACGCAGAAGTCCTACAGGAGCATGGCTTCCTTGCAGAGCAGGGAGGAGCGGGCTCCACCCTGCTTGTTCACGTAGAACATAGCCGTCGTGTTGTCCGTGAACACCGCCACGCAGCGGTCTTGCAGACGGGCGCGGAAGGCGAGACACGCCAAGCGGATCGCTCGCAGCTCCCGGACGTTGATGTGGAGGGAGAGCTCTTGGGGCGACCAGAGACCCTGTGTGTGAAGGTCGCCCAAGTGAGCCCCCCATCCTAACGCCGAGGCATCCGTGGTCAGGGTGACGGATGGGCGAGGAGGGCGGAACGGGACTCCTGCACACATGACCTCTGGGTCCAGCCACCAGCTGAGCGAATCGAGGGTAGGCTTCGTGACCGTGACCACCATGTCTATGGCGGGCGGTACACCGACGCCAGCCAAGATTGAAATGGGCGAAGGCGCAGCCTGGCGTGCATTGTCACGAATGTGCAGGACGCCATGTGGCCCAGGAGGCGTAGGCAGGACCGCACCGTCGTCGTGGGAAAGGTGTGTAGGTCCCGGATGATGGAGACCATTGTCTGGTGCCGAGATCGAGGGAGGCAGGCCCTGGCTAAACTGGAGTCGAGGACCGCTCCGATGAACTCCACTCGTTGCGATGGAGTTAAAGTGGACTTATCGGCATTGATGAGAAGGCCCAGGAACCGAAATAGGGATAGTATTTCTGTCATCTGGTCCACTACCAGCTGTCGGGATGTCCCGCGAACCAGCCAGTTGTCGAGATACGGGTAGATGTGTATGCGACGACGGCGGAGGGCTGCGGCAACCACTGCCATGCACTTGGTAAAGACTCTTGGCGCGGTGGACAGGCCGAAGGGTAGCACCGCAAACTGGTAGTGCGCGCTGTTGACCACGAAGCGCAGGTAGCGTCAACGGGGAGGGTAAATCGCGACATGGAAGTACGCGTCCTTCATATCGAGGGCGGCAAACCAGTCTCCCGGATCCAGGGAGGGAATGATGGTCCCCAGGGTGACCATGCGAAACTTGAGCTTGAGCAGGTACCTGTTGAGCTCTCGGAGGTCTAGTATGGGTCGGAGACCTCCTTTCGCCTTGGGGATGAGAAAATATCGGGAATAAAATCCCCTGCCCCGCATGTCGTGCGGCACCTCCTCTATGGCACCCAAGCTCAACAGAGTCTCGACCTCTTGTAGGAGGAATTGCTCGTGAGAGGGGTCCCTGAAGAGGGACGGGGAAGGTGGGTGGGAAGGATGGGGCGAAACAAACTGAAGGCGGTAACCATACTGGACAGTACGAAGGACCCAGTTGTCCGATGTTATTTGGGACCACGCCGGAAGGAAGCGGGAAAGGCGGTTGTAAAATAATGGGGTAGGATCCGGGAAAGAGACTGATGGGCCGTCCTCGGGCGTCCCATCAAAAGGCCTGTTTGGGCCCTTGAGGGGCCTTGGAAGGGGCCTGGGCCTGGTTGCGCCTGTTGCCCGATGGTCTACGGCGGTTCAAGTTAGCACGCCAACTATTATACGGCCTTGACCTGGCCTGGGTAAAGGGCTGGTAGGGCTGCTGCCGGAATGACCTCCTCTGGGTAGCCAGTGTGTGCATACCCAAGGTGCGAATGGCAATTCGACCATCTTTGAGGGTCTGAATTCTGGAGTCCGTTTCTCCGAGAAGAGACCCTGAGTGTCGAACGGGAGGTCTTGAAGGGTGTACTGCACCTCAGGCGGCAAGGTGGAGGACTGCAGCCAGGAGATATGCCTCAGGAGCCAGGGTTCTGGCTCCTGAGTCCGCCGAGTCCAGAGCAGCCTGGATGGAGGACCGGGAGGCTTTTCTGCCTTCTTCCAAGAGGGCCGAGAACTCTTGACATGAGGCTGTTGGGATCAGCTCCGAAAATTTCGCCAGGGACACCAAGATGTCAAAGGTGTAACGAGCGAGAAGAGCCATCTGGTTGGCAATCCAGAGCTGGAGGCCACCCGCCGAATAGACCTTCCAGCCCAACAGGTCCATGCGCCGTGTGTCTTTGGATTTTGGCGCCAGAGCGGGCTGCCCATGCCTCTCCCGGTCATTTATGGACTGCACCACGAGGGAGTCCGGAGTCGGGTGCGTATAGAGGTACTCGTATCCGGTGGGTGGGACCGAGTACTTGCGCTCCATGCCACGCGCGGTGGGAGGGACGGACGCCGGTGATTGCCAGATGGTAGTGGCATTCCGCTGTATGGTGCGGATGAAGGGCAGGGCCACCTGCAGCGGGGCCTCAGCTCCAATGACGTTGGTCACCGGGTCGTCATCCTCAGCGACCTCTGCCATGGGGAGGTCGATAGCCTTGGCCACCCGGCGAAGAAGGTCTTGGTGGACCCGCAAGTCAATAGGAGGGGGGTCTGCCGTAGAAGCCCCCGCCACCGCTTCATCCGGCGAGGATGATGAGAACAGACCTTGGACCACCGCTTCTGGAGCTGGTTCTTCGAGGTGGTGTGACGCCGCCTCGGACCCTGGATGCTGTGCCGGACCAGGTGGCAACGGGGCCTCACCCGGTGGTGATGGGGGAGGCCTGCTCACCGTGGCTTCGGGCACCCTATGTTCGGCGCCCACGTGCCTCGGGGGAAAGGGGAGTCCTTGAGGCTCGTGGTAGGCCCAGGGGACCCAAAAACCCCACTGCTGCGGTCTGTGGTCCTGGTCTTGGGGGTCGGCCCGGAGATCTCTCCCGCTGCCCGCCTGAGAGGCGACTGAGGGCTGACGAGAAGGCCAAGGCGGGGCAGAGGCGCTGAAAGATTGCGCCGTGGATGCCGGCAGTAGGTCCCTGGACGGTGCCGAGGATTGGTGCCGGTCGTCACGGTGCCGGGATGGAGAGCAGGACCAGCGACTGTTGCGGTGCCGGGAGCTCGACCGTGACCTCGATCGACGGTGTCTGGAGCGGCTTTGGGAGTCCCGGTGCCGGGAACGGTACCGGGATCCGGACATCCCTCGGTACCGACGGTCGGGTGACCGGGAGCGTCTCCGGGAGTGCGACCGGTAGCGTGATGTTGAGCGGTACCGGGACTGCGACCGGTGCCGAGACGGGGAGCGGTACCGCGATGGTGAACGGTGCCGAGATCTGGATCGGCGTGGCAGTGACCGTCTGCGGGACAGGGAGTGGGACCGACGTCTATCTCGTCCGTCAGGGGGAGGCGGCCGCAACATCGCCGGCTTGCCCGCTGACTGAACGGCCTGCACCGGCGGTGCCGGGAGCCGGAGGCTCGGCCTCTGTGAGCTCGATGAGCTCTCTCGCCGTCGAGAATGTCTCGGGCATGGACGGGAGCTGCAGCTCAACCGCGGTTGGCACCGGGGAGCAGGGTGGTACCAGACTCAACGGCTATTGCGGCGCCGGAGTCGACGGTACCGTGCACAGTTTGTGCACCGCCGCAGCCGGTACCGGAGGCACCGGTGGTGGCTGGGCAAGCGGTCCCGGAGCATGCGGCTTAGAAGCCGACTGCGCCGTCTTCCGTTTCCTCGCTGGAGAGAGGGAACGGGGCCGGGACGCCGGTGCCAGCTGCGGAGCTCGAGCTGTCTCGGTACCGGAGCGGCTCAGGGCCGCCGGTGCGCTGCGCGCCGATGACGATTTCGGTGCCGCTGGGGTCGGCGCGGGAGGTTGAAGTGTCGCCTCCATAGGGAGCTGCTTTAGGCGAGTGTCCCGCTCCTTTCTAGTTCTCGGCTTAAACGCCGTGCAGATGGGACACTTATCTGGACTATGGGTCTCTCCGAGGCAGCGCAGGCAGGAGTTGTGCAGGTCCCCGACAGGCATGTGCCGCTGGCAAGCCGCACAGGGCTTAAACCCCGGTGCCTTGGGCATGAGCCTGCACCGGTTGTGGAAGAAGAGGGGTAACCCCCCCTAATTCCCTTACTATACTATATCTAACTAAACTTATTCAACTAATCTAACTACTAAACTAACTTAACCAACTATGTATACGTAGAAAATAGAGAAACACTAGGGCTGTGGAGGTAAAGGAGCACTCCACTGTTCCAACTGGCCGTCACGGGCGGTATGAAGGAACTGAGGAGCGGACGGGCCGGCTGGGGTATATATTCAGCTCCATGGCGGCGCCACTCCAGGGGGCGCCCAGCCAGCCCGCCGGAGTTGCTAGGGTAAAAATGTTCCGAAGAGCCATGCACGCGCGGTGCGCACACCTACATGGAATGCATAGGAGCAATCACTCGAAGAAGAATGACTGTTGCTCTCTCCCACCAGAGTTTGTGGAGGACATGCGGTAAGGCCTGGTCTACACTAAGGGCGGGGGTCGAACTAGGGTACACAAGTTCAGCTATGCGAATAGCGTAGCTGAACTCAAAGTACCCTAGTTCGAACTACTTACCCGTCCAGACGCGGCGGGGTCGAACTCCGCAGCTCCAAGGTTGACTCCGCCACCGCCGTTTGCAGTGGTGGAGTTCCGGAGTCGACCGGAGCACGCGGGGAGTTCGAACTATCGCGTCTAGATTAGATGCGATAGTTTGAACTCCGAGAAGTCGAACTCACCGCGTCAACCTGCGCGGCGAGTGTAGCCAAGGCCTTAGAGTGGTTGGGGGGGAAGGCATAGTTTGTCTAGTCTAACAATCAATCAATGACTGGAACATCGCCCTGTGAACAGGCACCAAGTCCCCATCTTAAGCAATAGTGAGTGCACTTGGTGTTGGTGTGGGATGCAAAGAGGTCCCTGATCAGAGTTCCCCAGCAACCAAAGATGTCTGCAACTACCATGTTGTGTAACTCCCATTCGTGGTTGGTAACAAAGCTCCTGCTGAGAGCATCGGCAATCACATTCTGGGTACCAGGCAGGTAGGCTGCCGACAAAAGGATATGATGTACAATGCACCATTTCCATAGGCATACCACTTCCGTACACAGCGCTGGAGATCTCATGCCCTCTTGTTTGTTTACGTAGTATATGTGGTGGTGTTGTCCAACATGATGAAGATGTGACAATACTGGAGAGCTGATAAGAACAAGCGTACCGCTTTGTGTATCGCCCAAAGTTCATGGCTCATGGCTAGGCTCTGGCGCAGGGGCCACAGCACTGGTACGGACGGCAGATTGTTCAGGCTAATGTATGGGGGGTGGTTCCCCAGCCAGGACCTGATTATGGCCCCATAGCGACCTCCATGAGGTGATTTTTGAGGTGGCGAGCTCGGCCTTCTTGTGTAGAGGCAGATACTGAACCTGGACCCAGTGTGGGCTTCCCCCCAAACAGCACCAACAGTGTTGGTGCTTGTCGCTGATGGAAAATGAGCGAGGGCAGGAAGCGCAGACTTAACATCTTCAGAATAATGTATTACCAGACCTGGGTGCTGAAAGGGAGGTGGGGTGGGGATTGTTTGGTGGGAAAACCACTGATGCGGCAAAAATTACTACCAAAAAACAGTACAATCTTAACTATGAACAAGAGTAAAAACAGTTTTTCTAAAAAGTTTGGAAAAATGCATCATCCAGGACAAGAGGACAGCAGAAGCTCTGACTTGGACCATGCAGCAGTGAGAAGGCACAGGAGATGCAGCCCCACCCTTTATCACCTTGTATGAAACCACAAGGTGGTGCAAGGGCACATATGTGGACCAACAAGCGATATTACTTTGAAAAGCTCCGGCTTCAGGTGCATGCACATAACCCTCAGTGGAATACAATAGGGGCCATCACTCAAAGAAGAACCTGGGATTCTCCGTCCCAAGCCAGGATGTTACTTAATCAATAGGCCAGTGCCACCTGGTGCTATCTAGCATGGCCCCCTATCAGCAATAGGTTTGGCTCAGGCTAATCCAATGAGCCAATGAGATTGTACTTCAGGCAGGCATCCATTTCAGAATCCTGTACACAAGCAATTGGGGGGGGGGGGAGGAAAGGGAAGAGTCAAGGCAGAGGAAAAAGAGACTGAAAATAGCAGATTCCCAGACAGTGACTGAAAAAGATGTGATTCCTATGTTGGTTGTACTGAATGGGAAAAGGTTTAGACAATATTTTATAACATTTACATTTACTTAAAAAATATGCCTGCAAAGAGCAGACTATCTCTGAATCGCCGTTTAAGGGAAAAGGAAGGCTGACTGGTTGAATGGGTATGGAGCTGATAGCCGGTTTGGCTTTTGAAATGGACATTGCAAATAAATTGGGACCCAAGAGCAAAACCAGCCTTGTTTTCCCAAAGGAGGCTGGATTCCTTGCTTCAGCAGCACACAGGGTCCTCCTACTCTAGAATCTCTCTTATCCAGACATCCTTCCTAGTCTTTCCTAATTTAAGAGAAACAGAATTGGCAGTTCAACTCAGGACAGCCTCGCTGTTCAGCTGCTTCCCCTTTCACCTCTCTATGAACAGGTTACCTGCAGTGGTGCTTCCTGCTGGCAAGCCAGAATGTACTGTCACAGCCATAGCAGTGTGCAGCTAGGTGGTCTGGAAGCCATCGTGTCACCTGTGAAACACAGAACACAAAGACAAATTTGTCAAGGAGGAGACAGCTCTTGAAAAATCAGTCTGGCCTGAGCGTATAAAGCCTTTGAAGAGCACAGACACGGATGTGCCCCCTGCTACTTAAATTAGACAGATTCAATCCTGCCAATACTGAAAGAAAGAGAAGACAGAAATCTTCTCGGAAAGTGATCCACCAAATTACCTCCAGCCACACAGAGAAGAAGTCCTAATATATAGCTCACTGATTTCTTTCTATACTTCAAAGGTACCCAAGCCAAACATGTTTACAGGGAACGTGTTAGTCCAGGGTTCCTTCAGCTATTGTCTTTCCATGGTTTCTCAAAAATTGTTCATAGACACCTGACAGCAAAGGGCTCCTCGGCACAGATATTTGAAGTGTTAGAGATAAGTGAGGGCAAGAGGGATTGTTAACAAGAACTGGTGTGTGACCATGAGGCTGTAGTATAACCATGTTATGGAGATCATGTCCTAACAGAAGAAAAGAGGGAGGAATATCACAGACAGGGATTTAGTCTGTACCTCTGTGTCCTGTTTATCCACCTGCTCCCAGCTGGCTTCAGAGAAAATCTCTGTGCTGCAGCGAGACAAGCAGTTCTGATCCAGATTGCTTTCCGAGTCGGGTATTGAAGTCTGTTGGCAAACAAACACAGCTGAACAGAACCTGCACATACTCCCACTTCCACACAAACCAGAAGTAAACAGTTCGGAAGGGGGAATCTGTGCACTTCCTGCTAGGAAAAGATATGCTTGGACTGGAGGGGCTCAGGTCAGATATACTTACATACCTGTAATTTAGGTTGTGTCAGTACAGACAAGAGTTCTATATGGGATGGGACTTACTGTGCAACAAGTGAGGCAGTTTGCTTGTGTAATGGTGTACTGCAACAGGACAGAATTAAACTGTTAACCCTTTAATGTCAGACATGGGGTTAAAATCTACCTGTTGCAGTGTATGTGTAAGATTCCGGACACATAGCAAATGATTAACAGTGGGCACCTCACAAATTTCACAGCTGTACCCTGTCAATCCAATTTTGCAGCCCTATCTCCTTTCCAAAGTTCTTTCATTTTAAAAAACAATATTTATAATATGTATGCCTTGCTGTTTCTGATAGTTCCCTTGGGAAGATGCAATTTAAAATCAAACATGGAGAGGTAAGGATTAGAGCCCACTTCCACAAGTCAGTCTTTGGACTGATGCGTCCTTGCCAGGTTGAACTTTATTTCAACTGACTTTGGTCAAAGGACATACACAACAGCTCTTCCAGACATGAGAGATTCAAGAACTTTTGTTCTCCACCTTTCAGTGCTGGAGAGCTGGTACCTCTGATGCTAGCTTAGAGAATATACCTATCAAGACCGGGCAGAAATAGAAGGTAGAAACTAGGACCCAGGTTTGTAAAGGTATGTAGGCGCCTAAAGATGTAGATAGGCACCTAAGTGATTTTGAAAATCCATTTCAATCTGCCCATACATTACACATTATGAAGGCCCTTATCTCAATAAGAATACTTTGAATTAAGCCAATGGGTCACATTTCTGTCAGGAACCCAAGCTCCAGCTAATGAGAGAAGACCATTTTGAATGATGCTCAGCAGACCTTGCAGTCACAAAACCAGCATTTATCAATTATTATATTAGCTGCAACCTCAGTGGCCCAAGAAGTTCATGCAAGTCTTTCCCAATGAATGTGCATGGGACTATCCAGCCCCTCTGTCAACTAGACCCTTTTGCCACTTCCACAGAATGCTTATAAACATTACTCCTGGGGGAATTCTGCGCCACTGTGCAATGCAGAATTTGTGCAGAAGTAATGTTCTGCACAGAATTTCCTTTTTCTCCCTCACAGAAATGGTTCTGCAGAGCTGCTGGCTGCCACTAGGGGCCACTAGACCCAGTAGAACCCAGCTCCCCAGCTCGCAAACAGAAGACGCTGCCAGGGGAAAGGTGAGCTGGAGGGTTCCTGGCAGCTGCAGTCCTTGACATGCCCTGAAAGAAGGACGTGGCGTGCACTACAGGGAACTCCATACAAGCCCAGGACCCAGCATCAGGGTGTTTCTTTCTCTGGATCCCTGGGCTCTGGGGGTGTGAGTGTATTGGATGTGGGGCACTCCTCAGCTGGGCTCTGAGGGTAGGGGGTGCATATGTCTGGGCTGGGGAATGCACTGCAGCTGGCTTTGGAGGGGTAGGGGGTGCAGGTGTCTGGGCTGGGGGTGCCCTGCAGCTGGGCTCTGCAGGGTAGGGGTGCAGGTGTCTGGGCTCGGAATAGAGGGTGTAAATGTCTGGGCTGGGGGATGACCCGTGCCTGGGCTCTGAGGGGCAGGAGATGTAGGTGTCTGGGCTTTGGGGAGGGAAGGGGCTGCAGGTGTCTGGGCCCCTGGCTGGAGGGGCCAGAAAAGCAGGAACTGGGTTGTCGTAGGGTTCTCTTTAACTCTCTAGTCCTGGGAGAATTTTTGTTGTCTGTATTGTTATAGAGATAGTTGCTGACAGATATTCATAGAATCTCAGGGTTGGAAGGGACCTCAGGAGGTCATCTAGTCCAACCCCCTGCTCAAAGCAGGACCAAACCCAACTAAATCATCCCAGCCAGGGCTTTGTCAAGCCTGACCTTAAAAACCTCTAAGGAAGGAGATTCCACCACCTCCCTAGGTAACCCATTCCAGTTCTTCACCACCCTACTAGTGAAAAAGTTTTTCCTAATGACCAACCTAAACCTCCCCCTCTGCAACTTGAGACCATTACTCCTTGTTCTGTCATCTTCTACCACTGAGAACAGTCTAGATCCATCCTCTTTGGAACCCCCTTTCAGGTAGTTGAAAGCAGCTATCAAATCCCCCCTCATTCTTCTCTTCTGCAGACTAAACAATCCCAGTTCCCTCAGCCTCTCCTCTTAAGTCATGTGCTCCAGCCCCCTAATAATAATTGAAACTGGTGTGATTATATAATGTTATTTTGACAAATAAATTATGCAGCATTTTAAAATATTGTGCACAGAATTTTTAATTTTTTGCACAGAATTCTCCCCAGGAGTAAAACCTGTAAGTATTGTAAATGTAAATCTTTTATAATTCTGTAGTTGTACAAAATATACATACTAGATGTAAAACAATGAGGAGTCTGGTGGCTCCTAGAAGTGGGGCTTTTTTACCCACGAAAACTTATGCCCACATAAATCTGTCTTTAAAGTGCCACCAGATGCCTCATTGTTTTTGTGGATACAGACTAACATGGCTACCCCTCTGATACTTGACACACTACATGTGTGCATAGAGAGTGAAGTTTTCATTATTATTGTAATTTGTACTGTGGTAGTGCTCAGAGACCTCATTCAGGATCAGTATCCCAATGTACTATGTGCTGTTCAGACACATAGAAAGACATGGTCCCTGCTCCAAGGAGTTTATAATCTGAGTATTCCCTTATGCCTCCCCTACCATCTTCATTCTTTCCATCCCCCCCACCCCCCATTCCTTCTCTGTTGGTTTCCACTTCCCTCTCTCTAGCTCTTCTCTAAACTAACTGACAGGCCTCTGAAAAAAGAAGCCACAAACAGCTGCTTTGTGGTAGTGGGGCTTCAAAGTTCCAGTGGCTCCTGCCGTTTGTTTTTTGAAGCTACGCTACCACCAAGAAGCAGAGTGAGGCAGGTGCATTGGCTTCTTTTTTGAAGTCTTGTTACTGCAGTTTAATTTAAACAGGAGGAGTAGGCAAAAATAGGTAAGGGGAGGAGGACTGAAGGGAATTTAATTAAAAATTCACCACACCCACAGGTGCCCAATGTATTTTGCTTTACCTACAGATTATATATTTACAATTACAAACTTGTGGATACTACACAATTTGTAATCTTTTTATAGTATCCATAATATTGCAACAACTACATACATGATGTAGTCTAGCTGTAGCAAACATACTACACTCAAACGATGCTCAAGATTCAGGTCCTGCTCTAGCTGCTTTGAGAAGCTTTAATGCTGGTAAAGCTGGCTTTACTGGCAGGGCCGGCTTTAGCAAGTGCAGGGCCCAATTCCTGGGGGGAAGGGGCTTGTACTCACCGGGCGGCGCTCCCAGTCTTCGGCAGCATTTTGGATTGCCAGCCAGGAGAGTGGGGCCGCAGGGCTTGCCGCGCTCTGGCCAGGGTTACGGGGCCGCCACGCTCCGGCCAGGAGAGCGGGGCCACGGGGCTTGCCGTGCTCCGGTCGGGGTCACGGGGCCGTGGGACTGCTGCACTCCAGCCGGAGCTCCAGCCGAGGGAGCAGGGCTGCGGGGCTTGCGGCACTCCGGCCAGGGGAGTGGGGCTGCAGGGCTTGCCGCGCTCCGGCCGGGGGAGTGGGCACGCTCCAGCCAGAGCTCCAGCCAGGGGAGCGAGGCCACGGGGCTTGCTGCGCTCCAGCCGGAGCTCCGGCCGGGAGAGCGGGGCTGCGGGGCTTGCCGCGGTCCGGCCGGGGGAGTGGGGCCACGGGGCTTGCCGCGGTCCAGCCAGAGCTCCGGCCAGAGGAGCGGAGCCACAGGGCTTGCTGCGCTCCAGCCGGAGCTCCGGCCGGGGGAGCAGGGCTGCCAAAGACCCCGGCGGAGCTGACCGCCCCTGGGGTGAGTAAAAAAAATTTAAAAGGCGCCTTAGGCGCGGGGTCCAATTCTGGGGAATCGGGTGAATCAGCCTAAAGCCAGATCTGTTTACCGGCACTTGAAGACTCCCCTTTTCTAAGGGAAATCCCTGGGTGGCAGAGGCAGCATAACAACTCTAAGTCACCACCTTTACTGAGCCTAGTGTAGGCCACATCTTTGAGGGAAGGGGACACGGCCCACATCCCTGTGCCTCAGTGGTTCCCAGCTCCCAGAACAACCACCTTTGCACCCACCTCCCTGTGAATTATGCCAAGGACCAAAGGGCCAGTAATAGAATCAGACAATTAGGGTTGGAAGGGACCTCCGGAGGTCATCTAGTCCATCCCCCCTGCTCGAAGCAGGACCAACCCCAACTAAATCATCCCAGCCAGTCCTATAGATCTGGCCCAATAAATTATATGTAAATGTTTAAAAAGCTCTCTCAACCATTTTATGAGCACAGCAAAAACTATGTAAAGACACCGTGATTAGCCCCATTCCACAGCACACCAAAGGTGTGTGTAAATTAGGACGGTCAAACAATTAAAAAAAATCACAAGATTAAAAAAAAATAGTAGCGATTAATCACAGTTTTAATCGCACTGTTAAACAATAGAATACCAATTTAAATTTATTATAAATATTTGTGGATGTTTTTCTACATTTTTAAATACATTATTTTCATTTATAACAGAATACAAAGCTCACTTTATATTATTTTTATTACAAATATTTGCACTGTAAAAAAGATAATCTACAAGTCAAAGCATGAAAGGGCATATGAATAGTTAGCATATCTGGCACATAAATATCTTGCAACACTGGCTACAATAATGCCATGTGAATGCCTGTTCTCACTTTCAGGTGACATTGTTAATAACAAGTGGCCAGCATTATCTCCTGTAAATGTAAACAAACTTGTCTGTCTTAGTGATTGGCTGAACAAGTAGGACTGAGTGGATTTGTAGGTTCTAAAGTTTTACATTGTTTTGTTTTTGAGTGCAGTTATGAGAAAAAAATATATCTACATTTGTAAGTTGCACTTTCATGATAAAGAGATTGCACCTGAAAGTGAGAACAGCATGCCCTTTTCAGCACAGACTCACAGGACTGGAAGGGACCTTGAGAGGTCATCTACTCCAGTCCCCTGCACTCATGACATGACTGAGACTTTTAAAAAAAATATTACCATAACCAAAATTCACTGTCTAACCAAACAACAATATTTCTTACCAAACAGATGACTTAGTACTGTGGGCTCCAGAATTGTGATTAACCAATCCACTATTGTCAGCAGTGGCTGAATTACCGTTACACTTACCACTTCGTCCCCATAATCGCCATTGAAACGTAGTGAGCTATTCAGGTATTGGCTCTCCAACCGGCTCCTCAACTCCTGCACTTGCTTCTTCAATATCTCCACTTCCTGCTGATGCCCAGTTTCAATCTGACGCAGGCGCTGCTGGATAACATCAGTGTAGACTGGCATCCCATCATCATCCAAGTGGCTCCTGGTGGGTTGGTCTGGGCTGCTAACTGTCTGTTGCCTCCCAGAATGGCCATGCACCCACTTATGGTGCAAGTTCCTCAAGTGAAACTGGGCAGAACTACAACTAGCTGTAGAGACCTGCTGGCTCAGAGAGGCTTTGATCCTATCATCCTCTCCATTCACACAGTGTCCATTTGCTGCGGGGTATTTCTGGGTAATACTAAACCCTGCAGGTTTCTCTGTCACCTTGTTCTCAGTCTCCAGCTCCCCATTACACACAATCTCATCTTTACATTCAGCTAAAGGCAAGGCACAAGGGGAAGGCATTGAGCTGTGTGTGTTGCTGCTGTTAGAAGTCCTGTTTACTTTTGTTCCCAGTCTGTGTAGCTTTATCATGTTTTCCCCCTCAGGTCTGTTTTCAGTTGTTTGAGAAAGTTCTTCAGCGCTGTTGTCCATCAGATGAGGTCCGTGGCAAGGGCCTTTCTGAATCAGCTCTTGCTTTGCTCCATTCTCTGTTAAGGTTTCGGTAGAACTTTCCATGTTGGATGTTTTTGCCTCATGTTGGATTGTGATGGGCAATGGAGGGCTCTCTGCCTCTATATGAAGTCTACTAACACCTTCCTCCACTTTCTTCTGAATGTCACTATTTACAGTACTCTCCAAGGGAATAGTTTGTAGTCCTTTCACCTGAAGTAACTTCTGGATACTGTTACTGAGATCCATAGGCTCCTCCTGTTGTCTTTTAAGCTCAGAAGAACCTTGTGAAACTGGATGTGGATTGGACACTGGATTGTTTATTAAAATATCTGTATCCATCTCAGTCTTTTCATAGAGGCCATCAACATACCCATCAAGATTTTCAGTTCTGTTCTCTTTACCCAGGATAACCTCCTCCTCATCCTCTTTGCCTGTTGTCTCCAGGGTACCCCTCAAGAGCTCCTCCAGACCAACATCCTCTTTGGTGGCCTCCTGCAAAATGTTCTCCATCTGTCCCTCTGCCACGCCAGCTGCAACTGAAAGCTCTGCTCCAACAAGAGCCCTGCCTTGTTTGCTCAGGCTGTCCCCATCAAATGGATCATCCCCTGGGTTGCCAAGGCTGCTCAGCTCCAGGGACCTACGGTGCTCTTGCCACTTTTCATTTAGGCTGGGATCACTACTACGTCGGTTAGTTGTAGGCACGTTGCTGTCGCAGGCCGTTGTCAGATTGTCAAACGATCTCGTCTTTGGTAGCCTACAGAGGTACAAAATCAGAATCAAAAGTTACTTTTAAAAATATTTAATTACACAGGTTATTATTAATGAGCTTCCTCATTTTGAAATCACAACCAGTCACTCACTACTGTGGAGTTCTGCAGTGCACTACAGTATTATCTAACAGTTCAGTCTGATCATTTATGGGTCAAAGCTGCTCCAGCACCGTCCCATCTGGCCTTCTCTCTCCATCAAGAAAATTTCTTCAACTAATCTTCAGCATTCCCAGAATCATCCCTCCACACCAAAGCTCCATTTCCTAACTAGCATGCACCCAGAATCATCTTACTGGAAAAGGCTTCTCTAAAGACAAGGGAAGCAGTAGTTACATGAATGTAATACAAGAAAAAAAGCAGTGTGTACAACGAATGCAAGGCAGCCCTGAAGGTGCTATATCCCATGTTTTCTGGCCTCCACAATACAGAGGCAATACACCAAAGCAGAACAAATTCTGCAATTGGGGACAGTACCTGGGATGTTATTTGGGCATACTCTGTATACTGAACTGTGTTTTATCTGTTAATTTATTTCAAACCTATTTTCTGCTCTAATGTGTTTGTTACACAACAATCCAGGAAGTTGAATACTTTCAAAATTGAAATGACCACACAGGGCTTTTTGTTAGTCATTTAAACAATCTCACACCTCCCTCCCACACCAAGTGCTCCTCTCCCTAAATCTCACAACATTCTCTGTTGATCTTACTTTACAGGATGGGATTTCTGGGCTCTAGGCTCACCTGCCCAGAGACTGATCTTCAGGGCTGGAGCCTGGAACTGGGTAAGGGGCACAGGTGTCATCAGCAGGGGTGGAGGGGGAAGAACATGGTAGGTAAACAGCACTCCAGAGCATTAAATTACGCACATGACACACTGGATACAGCACCTAGAAAGAGAAAATGTGGCATGTTCAGGTTTAGGAACATTGACCTGTCTCTCTCCAGGAATTTTGCTACTCTAATTTTACAGCTCAGGTTCACAGTCCAGAGGTTCTACTGGATTTGGGGTCTAAGCAGCAACAATGGCATTTTTAATAATGTACTCGTAGCTATCAAGTTGTTATCCTTTCCTTCGGATATGGGGATTTTGGAAGGGGAAGAGTTTAAATAACTTAGAAAAATCTTTATTTCCATAAACACGGTGACATTTTAACAGTTCTCTACAGGTTCTTATAGCATGCCCATCACTACAATATCTGAATGCCTAACATATTATTCTATCAAATATACATAAAGACGACTGTGCCTCTCTCCCCCAAGTCCCTCGTGAGAGTTTATTACTATGGGAGAACTAATTGAAAAAGGGAAAGTGATGAAATTAGATATGTGCAAAGTCTTCCATAACATTTTTTGTTATGCCAGTTTTTTGACAAAATTATCTGGGAGTTTAAGATATCTTATGACACAACTCTTATCCCCCCAGTGTAACTTGACAGAGATCTCTTGTCGGTAACCATATCTTGTCAAGCACACAAAATATTTTATTACAAGGAATACAGCATATATCTGACATAGAGATACTCTCTATGGCTGCATTTGGTTTGTCCCAGTGGTCTGCTGAAGACAATGTAATGTAAATGCTTCAGAAAGATGGCTTTGGTGGTGTGGGAGTGCATGGCATAGCAGAGGTTAAGCTAAGGCTATTCAAACATAAAACCTTGCTATGGCACTCAAATGGTAACTATCCACTGGGTACGTGGGGGGACTATCCATAAGAATATACATAAAAATGGCCATACTGGGTCAGACCAAAGGTCCATCCAGCCCAGTATCCTGTCTTCCGACAGCTGCCAATGCCAGGTGCCCCAGAGGGAATGAACAGAACAGGGAATCATCAAGTGATCCATCCCCTGTTGCCCATTCCCAGCTTCTAGCAAACAGAGGTTAGGGATACCATCCCTGCCCATCCTGGCTAATAGCCATTGATGGACCTATCCTCCGTGAACTTATCTAGTTCTTTTTTGAACACTGTTATAGTCTTGGCTTTCACAACATCCTCTGGCAAGGAGTTTCACAGTTATCTTTAGGCAATACATCATGGAAGAGGCAAAGTCAAATCATCACCCACAGGAATAACTGGGATGCTTCCTTGAGGTGGATATTTTTGGGACAGTCACTTTCCCTGACTCCCACAGTTGTAATGCAGAATCCCTAAAGGGACTCTCCCACAGGTGGTGGGGAATGAATGATACATACAGTTTCTGACTGGGAGGAGTAAAGCAGGTTTTTGAAGGCTTTGTTTGCTGCTCGCAGCAGAGACCAGACAGAACATGTCCTTTCCTGAGTATGTTTTTCTCCTCTCTCCTTCGCATTGTTGCACAGGAATGTACCAAAGAGGCAAGAGTAGGTGTGCTGCACCAATTTGACCTGTACAGACCAATACAGATAGAGTCATATGGCAGCACATATGGTGTATGTGAAAGATGTAACTTTCATGCTTAAGAGGCAATTCATCTACCATTCATGTGAGGCTGTCTATGTAAGGCTTTTGTGGAGGATACCATATAAATCTATTTAGCATTTTTTGCATGCCTTCTTAGAAAGCTAATGACAAGAACATAGCAGCACAATGGGCTCCTCTCCATTATGCACCATCATATTTGAACTATATAAAATGTTAGGAGGAAATAGAACATAAAGATTGCATGTTTATTTACATGCAGTGTCTAAAACTTACGTACTGAAACCAGGGCCCTGGAGAATATGGTAGAGAAGGGGATTTTTGACAGTTATCATATAGCATCAAATAAAGTAAAAAAGCACAGAGCTGGCAATAATAGGTAATCACAGAATATCAGGCTTGGAAGGGTCCTCTCAGGAGGTCATCTAGTCCAACTCCCTGCTCAAAGCAGGACCAATCCCCAACTAAATCATCCCAGCCAGGGCTTTGTCAAGCCTGACCTTAAAAACCTCTAAGGAAGGACATTCCACCACCTCCCTAGGTAACCCATTCCAGTGCTTCACCATCTTCCTAGTGAAAAAGTTTTTCCTAATATCCAACCTGAACCTCCCCCACTGCAACTTGAGACCATTACTCCTTGGTCTGTCACCTGCTACTACTGAGAAGAGTCTAGATCCATCCTCTTTGGAACCCCCTTTCAAGTAGTTGAAAGCAGCTATCAAATCCCCCCTCATTCTTCTCTTCTGCAGACTAAACAATCCCAGTTCCCTCAGCCTCTCCTCATAAGTCGTGTACTCCAGCCCCCTCTTTCCAATTTTTCCACATCCTTCTTGTAGTGTGGGGCCCAAAACTGGACACAGTACTCCAGATGAGGCCTCACCAATGCTGAATAGAGGGGAATGATCATGTCCCTCAATTTGCTGACAATGCTCCTACTTCTACAGCCCAAAATGCCGTTAGCCTTCTTGGCAACACGGGCACACTGCTGACTCATAGCCAGCTTCTCATCCACTGTAACCCCTAGGTCCTTTTCTGCAGAACTGCTGCCTAGCAGTCCCTCATCTGTATCAGTGCATGGGATTCGTCCGTCCTAAGTGCAGGACTCTGCACTTGTCCTTGCTGAACCTCATCAGATTTCTTTTGGCCGAATCCTCTAATTTGTCTAGGTCTCTCTGTATCCTATCCCTACCCTCCAGCGTATCTACCACTCCTCCCAGTTTAGTGTCAACCGCAAACTTGCTGAGAGTGCAGTCCATGCCATCTTCTGTCTTGTGGCACAAATGGAAACACAGGAAGCTCATCCAATCTAGATTGTAGCTCACTGCACACAATAGCCTCAATCCAGCAAAGCCCTTACAAATGTACTTATCTTTAAGCATGTCAATAGTCCAATTGACTTCAACAGAACTACTCGTGTTAAAAGTTAAACACATGCTTAACTGCTTTGCTGGATTAGGGCCTCCAGCTCTAAAAAGACCAAAAGATGGAATTACTCAGGGAATTGGTGAAGCATTATAGAAACTTTCTTCTCTAGGTTGTCAGTTCAAATCCATTCATGTAGTTAGTGACACAATAACGGTGTGACTGGCTTGGTCGCCCTGAGATGTGACTTGAATAGTCTTAGCCAAACTTCTCAGAGGACAGTTGTCAATAACAGAAAAGCCGCACTTTCTAAGCAGTTTTAGAAGAGAAAGAGAATGGAAACTCCTTCTTGCTCTTAGAGACATCCTCTCCAGGTCAGGATGAAATAGTGTAGCGGAGAAGTGCTGGGGAAGTTTGCATTGTCATTACCTGTGCTGTCCCTATTCTGTGGATATTTGAATCCAGGACATGATTTCTTTCTTTCTTTCTTTCAAGTTTAAAGGAAGTCCTAGAAGGCCCCATCCCTGCTTTCAGAGAGAACTGATCGCAGATTCCATGAAGACAAGTGGTTTTGTCTGCCAGACAAGGCTCAACAGTTGTCACATCTGTTTATCAGGCTGCACTGTGATATAAGGTAGATGGGAAAATCGGAAACCCCTCAGGGCTATTCAGTGTGTTAGTTCTGTCTACTGGTTTAGAAGTATTTAATAAAACAGTAATCTCTCAAGCCACAACTCACAAGGAATGCTTCGTTAAACTCGAAAGAGCAAGGGAACTGCCTCTGGAGCTGATGGACGCAGTCCAACCACTGTAAAAATACTGGGCAGCGCTCATTTAGGTCATCCGAATTCTCACCATGGCCACAGCGATCTGCAAACTTGTGGCCAAAATCCAGCCATTCCATCTCCACTAGCACCTGGAAACCCTGCGGGAAAGAAAATGTAGTTGAAGGTCTCCAGATGTTTTTGTCAGTCCAAATGTAACAATTTTCCAGGACACAGTCAGACTTCTCATAGGAAGTATTCATGCTTAATATACCTGGTTTCTTTTCAGAATTAATCATGTTTTCTTTCAACCTACTTTTCTTCTATTTAATTCCCTTCACAATTAACCCACCATATCATTCAATAGCATCCATCAGATTCAGCAAGACTGGTGATAACATTAGTACATTTTCAGATGAAGAAAAAAACGGTTCCTTACCTTTGTAACTGTTGTTCTTCGAGATGTGTTGCTAATATCCATTCCAGTTAGGTGTGCGCGCGCCGCGTGCACATTCGTCGGAAGATTTTTACCCTAGCAACACCAGTGGGTCGGCTGAGCGCCCCCTGGAGTGGCGCCATAACGGCACTGCATATATACCTCAGCCGACTCACCCGACCCTTAGTTCCTTCTTGCCGGCTACTCCGACAGTGGGGAAGGAGGGTGGGTGTGGAATGGATATGAGCAACACATCTCGAAGAACAACAGTTACAAAGGTAAGTAACCATTTTTTCTTCTTCGAGTGATTGCTCATATCCATTCCACTTAGGTGATTCCCAAGCCTTACCTAGGTGGTGGGGTCGGAGTGAGACGTGGCAGAATGCAGGACCGCAGAGCCAAAGGCTGCGTCATCTCTCGACTGTTGGACCAGGGCATAGTGCGAGGCGAAAGTATGAACGGACGACCAGGTCGCCGCTCGGCATATCTCTTGTATCGGTACTTGTGCCAGAAAGGCAGCGGAGGACGCCTGGGCCCTGGTAGAGTGGGCGGTGAGATGGCCCAAAGGGACATTAGCCAAGCTATAACAGGTGCGTATGCACTCTGTGAGCCAGGAGGAGATTCGCTGCGACGAGACAGGAAGACCTCGCATCCGGTCAGCAATTGCCACAAACAGTTGCGGGGATTTGCGGAACCGTCTTGTCCGAGCAACATAGAAAGCCAACGCCCTACGAACATCAAGGGAGTGAAATCGTTGCTCTCGCAAGGATGCGTGAGGCTTTGGAAAGAAAACTGGAAGGAAGATGTCCTGGTTATTGTGGAACGCGGACACTACCTTCGGGAGAAATGCCGGATGTGGACGTAGTTGCACCTTGTCCTTATGAAAAACGGTGTACGGTGGGTCCACCATGAGCGCTTTGAGCTCGGAGACCCGTCTGGCTGTTGTGATAGCCACTAGAAAAACCGTCTTCCATGACAGGTGCAGCAAGGAACAGGTGGCCAGCGGCTCAAAGGGTGGGGACATGAGCCTGCTGAGGACGAGATTGAGGTCCCAGGTGGGAATCGGGTGGCGCACCTGGGGGTAGAGACGATCAAGGCCTTTTCTGAAACGAGTAGTCAGAGGGTGAGAGTACAGCGTATACCCTCCCTCACCGGGGTGGAAAGCGGAGATAGCCGCTAAGTGCACCTTGATAGAGGACAGTGCAAGGCCTTGCTGTTTTAGCGACCAGAGATAGTCAAGGACCATTGGAAGCGGAAGCTCGGAAGGAATAGCGTCGCGCGCTTGAGCCCAGCAAGCGAAGCGCTTCCACTTGGCCAGATAGGTAGATCGAGTGGAAGGCTTTCTGCTGCTCAATAAAACGTGCTGCACGGGAGCAGAGCAGCGCAATTCCGACTGGTCTAGCCACTCAGGAGCCACGCCGTGAGGTGGAGGGCCTTCAGGTCTGGGTGACGGAGAGTGCCGTGATCTTGTGTTATAAGATCCGGGTGAAGCGGCAGAGGAATTGGGCCGGCTACCGAAAGACGGAGCAGCGTGGTGAACCAGTGTTGCCTGGGCCACGCTGGCGCAATTAAGATGAGACGTGCCTTGTCCCGTCGGAGCTTCAGCAGGACTCTGTGTATGAGGGGGAACGGAGGAAAGGCGTAGAACAGATGACGAGTCCATGGAAGGAGAAACGCGTCTGACAGAGAGCCCGGTGACAGGCCTTGAAAGGAGCAAAACTCCTGGCATTTGCGGTTCAATCGGGATGCAAACAGGTCTACATGGGGAAATCCGCACTGTTGGAAAATGGCATGAGCGATGTCTGCTCTCAGCGACCACTCGTGGCAGAGAAAGGACCTGCTCAGGCGATCTGCGATAGTGTTCTTGACGCCAGGAAGGAAAGACGCCACCAGATGTATCGAGTGGGCTATGCAGAATTCCCAGAGTAGTATCGCCTTGTGGCAGAGGGGGGGAAGAGCGGGTCCCGCCTTGCTTGTTGATATAGTACATGGCCGTTGTGTTGTCCGTAAAGACTGAGACACAACGGCCATGGAGGCGAGTTCGGAACACCTGGCATGCCAGGCGCACTGCCCGGAGCTCCCTGACGTTGATGTGCATATTCAATTCCTGCACCGACCAAAGGCCTTGAGTACGAAGATCGCCGAGATGGGCTCCCCATCCGAGGGACGAGGCGTCCGTTGTCAGGGAAAGGGAAGGTTGAGGAGCATGGAATGGGACCCCCGCGCATACGTGGGAAGGGGTCAGCCACCAATCCAGGGATTGAAGGACACCCGCTGGAATGGTGAGTAGGGTATCCAGAGGGTCCCTGTGTGGACGGTATCTGGAGTGGAGCCACAGCTGGAGTGGGCGGAGGCGGAGCCTGGCAAACGGAGTTACGTGTGTGCAAGCCGCCATATGACCGAGGAGGCGGAGACAAGCACGGGCCGAGGTCATACAAGAGGCCTGAAGGGCGCGGATTAGCTGTGTAAGGGCCTGGAACCGTAGCTGAGGAAGGTAGGCTCTGGCTAGAGATGAGTCCAGGGTCACGCCAATAAAGTCCAACCTCTGAGTTGATACTAAGGTGGACTTCTCTATGTTGAGAACTAGGCCCAGGCGCGTGAGTAAGTCTTTGATCACTGTGACTTGTTGCTGGACCGTGGCCTGCGATTCCCCCCTGATGAGCCAGTCATCCAGGTAGGGAAAAACGCAGATGCCGCGCCGACGGAGGTGGGCGGCGACAACGGCCATGCACTTCGTGAACACCCTTGGGGCCGTGGAGAGGCCGAAGGGGAGTACTGCAAACTGGAAGTGTAGGTGAGCGATTGTGAAACGGAGGAAGCGTCTGTGCGGTGGAAAGATGGCGATATGAAAATAAGCGTCCTTCATATCGAGGGCGGCATACCAGTCTCCCGGATCCAAAGTAGGGATAATCGTCCCGAGGGATACCATGTGGAACTTCAACTTCAGCATGTATGTGTTGAGGTCCCGCAGGTCGAGGATGGGTCGGAGGCCCCCTTTGGACTTGGGGATCAAAAAATAACGGGAGTAAAACCCCTTGCCCCTCTCCCTCTCCGGAACCTTCTCGACCGCTCCGATGGCTAGGAGCGAATGCACCTCTTGTAAGAGGAGTTGCTCGTGAGAGGGGTCCCTGAAGAGGGACCGGGAAGGAGGGTGGGAAGGTAGGGGTGAAACGAATTGTAGTTGGTAGCCATGTTCCACGGTGCGTAGGACCCAGGCACCAGTGGTCAGCCGGGCCCACGCCGGGAGGAAATAGGAAAGGCGGTTGGAAAAAGGCAGGGAGGGATCTGGAGAAAGATCTGGTATGCCGTCCCCGGGCGCATCTTCAAAAGGATGGTTTAGGCCCTGGTGGTTTAGAGGGGGTTCGCCCCTGGGACGGTTGGTTGCCAGGCTGTCGTCTACATCCCCCGCGACCCCGTCGCTGACCAGAGTCCTGCCTGTAGCGAGGCATATAGTAAGGTCGGTTAAACTGGGGGTGGAATGGACGCCTCTGGGTAGCAGGGGTATGCATCCCCAAAGTACGGATGATGACCCTGTTGTCTTTTAGGTTCTGGAGTCTGGAGTCCGTCTTTTCGGAGAAGAGAGCCTTGGAATCAAAAGGAAGTTCCTGAATGGTGTACTGAACTTCAGGTGGGAGCGTCGAACTCTGGAGCCAAGAGATCCGGCGCATGATAACGCCCGAGGCTATAGTACGTGCCCCCGAGTCAGCTGCGTCTAAGGAGGCTTGTAACGAGGTGCGCGCTACCTTTTTACCTTCCTCTACGAAGGCCGCGAACTCCTGTCGGGAATCCTGAGGTAGGAGCTCTTTGTACTTCTCTACCTCAGCCCAAGTGTCATGCCCGTAACGGCTTAGCAAGGCCTGCTGGTTAGCCACGCAGATCTGCAGGGCACCAGCAGAGTAGACCGTGCGACCAAGCAAGTCCAGTCGCCTGGCGTCCTTTGATTTAGGAGCCGGGCCTTGCTGGCCGTGACGCTCTTTATCGTTGACAGACTGCACCACCAACGACGAGGGGATAGGGTGTACATACAGATATTCATATCCCTTGGAAGGGACCATGTACTTGCGTTCCACCCCCCTTGCTGTGGGCGCAATAGAGGACGGAGTCTGCCATAGGTTATCAGCAGTCGCCTGGATAGTCTTAATGAAGGGCAGGGCTATGCGGGTAGGGGCGTCCGCTGACAAAATGGTCACTATCGGATCGTCCACTTCCGATACCTCCTCCGCCTGCAGGTCCATTCGCAGTGCCACCCTACGAAGGAGCTCTTGGTGTGCCCGTAAGTCAATTGGTGGGGGACCTGCAGACGACGACCCCGCCACCGCCTCATCCGGGGAAGAGGAAGAAGAAGAAATCCCGGGCACGATGGTGTCCCAGTCAGCATCTGGGACCTGGGAAAGTTCCTGCTCCAGAGGTTCCTGGGCAGGCTGATTACCTTCCTCCGCACATGATGGTACCTCAGTGTCAGCTGGGGGGCGGCTTATTGTAGCTTCCGGGATGCGAGACTCGTGTGGTACGGTGCGCGTGGTAGGCACAGGAGCGCCTTGGGCTTGGTGGTAGGCCCAAGGGGTCCAATAACCCCAGTGATGAGGGTCCTGGTCCGCATAATGGGACTGCTGAAAAACTCCCAAAGGGACCTGAGGGTCATGTTCGTTGACGTAGTAACTGTTGGCGTGTGAAGAGGCCAAGGCGTGCCGGGAGGGCCAGGGCGGAGCAGATAACCCTTGCGCCGAAGTGCCCACGGATCGCATTTCCCGCCTCTGCGGCGACCGGTGCCGGGAGGCATCCCGATAGCGAGAGCGGGAGCGAGAACGGGACCTGCGACCGGCGCGGTGCCGGGAGGTCGACCGGAATCTCCATGTTCGGTGCCGGGAGCGGCTTCGCGAGTAGCGGCAGCCGTAGCGGTACCGAGATCCTGAACGGTGCCGGGAATGATGAGTTGGAGAGCGGGAGAATGACCGGTGCCGCGAGTCTGACCGGTGCCGCGTAGTCGAGCGGTGCCGGGACTGCGAGCGGCGTTGCGATCGGCGCCTAGATAGAGATCAGCGTCGAGAGCGTGAGCGCTGGCGAGAACGGGAACGGGAGCGGTGCCGGTCGGACTCGGTGCCGGCAGGCGGCTTGAGCATTGACGGCTTGCCCATGGAACGGAGCGCCCGCACCGGCGGCGCCGGGGGCGGCGGCACAGCCGGGTCTGTCAATGCGATGAGGTCCCGCACCGCCTCGAAGGTTTCCGGAGTCGACGGCAGTGGCATCTCTACCGCGGCAGGAGCCGGGGAGGTCACAGGTGCCGGGCTCGACGGCCTCTGAGGGGCCGGAGTCGCCGGTGCCGGCAGAAGCGTCTGCGGCGGAGGAACTGGTGCCGCGGCAGGTTTCGGTGCCGGGCGGTCCGGACGGGGCGCACTCTGGTGCTTCGGAGCAGGCGGTGCCGAAGAGGCAGCGGCCTTCCCCTTCTTCGCCTTTGGCGAGAGAGAGCGTCTCTGGGCGGGTTTCGGTGCCGATGGCACTTTCGGTGGCACAGCAGAGTGGCCCGGCGCCGTGGCGGCGCTGCGAGAGTCCAGAGGGACAGTGGGCGGTGCTGTGGCCGGAGGGGTTAAGGCTGCCTCCATGAGGAGTTGTTTAAGCCTAATGTCTCTTTCCCTCTTTGTGCGAGGCTTGAAAGCCTTGCAAATTGGGCACTTAGAAGACAAGTGCGACTCTCCCAGGCACTTCAAACAGGAGCTATGAGGATCCCCTGTAGGCATAGGCCTGCGGCAGGCCGAACACGGCTTGAAACCCGGGGAGCCGGGCATACGCTCCGGTTCCGGGTGGGGGCTAATCCCCGAACCCGCTAACTATCTAACAGTAAACTGATTAAACTATCAAAAACAAGAAAACCTACAACGAAGATATCAACTATGTACAATTTTTTAGAGAAAAGAACTATGAGGAAGCTAGAGAAGCGGAGGACAGGCAAGCTGCACTCCACTGTTCCAACGACTGACACGGGCGGTAAGAAGGAACTGAGGGTCGGGTGGGTCGGCTGAGGTATATATGCGGTGCCGTTATGGCGCCACTCCAGGGGGTGCTCAGCCGACCCACTGGGGTTGCTAGGGTAAAAATCTTCCGACGAACGTGCACGCGGCACGCGCACACCTAACTGGAATGGATATGAGCAATCACTCGAAGAAGAACCTGAGTTCAATCATTCATGGCCTTCCCTATTAATCTGCAAAGAAACCCAAACTCAGCCATCCTCCCATGCATCAATGGATGGTTTACAAACCTCTATGGTCCTGTAATATGGATCTAGCAGCAGTTTGGACAGTGCCACTATCTGTGGGGTTCGGTCCCAGCCATCCGAGCAGTGCACCAAGACTGGTCGCTGGTCTCTGTCTACTGCATGCACTACCAATAGCGCAGATTTCAGAAGCACAGACAAGTGCTGCAGCCATTTGGTACTTTCCAGTGCTGATAACCAACTAAAGAAAAACCAAGGGAGGATAGGTTATGCTCTTTTTAATGTTTCCCAGCTGAGATCTTTGAATTAAAAAAAAATCAGTGTGATCATAATTAAACTCCCATTATAGTACTAAACAATGAGTGCTTTCCTTGAATCTATTTTTCACTTAAATTATCTTGTTAATGCTCTCACAAGTTTTCAGGAAATACAGACAGTCTACTTAGTGAATGTGAAAGGCTCATGGCAGCAAATGAAGAACGAGGAGAAACTGTTAGAGGAACGAGGGTTGAAATGCTGCAGTGTTCTGGGGAATGTTCACAGTCAGAAGACCCCCCTCAGTTATTGTCACTGGAGGTCAGTTATATCATGGAAATGATGGGCTGAGTCTCCAGGGTGAGGATATTAGGAATGTGGTAAGTTCATGGAGCAACACTAGTGCCTTTCAAAGGAAAGTCAGACTGCTACACACCTCTGGGGTTAGATAGCATGTTACAATAGCAGTTCTACAAAATCAGGGGAAAGCTGAAATATTGCAGGATGCACAGGTGAGATTAACCAAGCCCACCTGACAGTAATATACGCTAATATTAAAGCAAAGGATCCAATTTTGATCCCAGTCTCATTTGCTATCTCCATTTTAGAATTAATGAGTCAGTAACTTCCTTTAGCTCAAGCTATATTAAGCAGTAGCATGTTTACAATGAGAAGGCTGTGGAAGAACTAACACCTGCTTAATTCAGTCTAGAAAATATCAGGGGAAGAATGAGAGTTAGACACAAAAATATAATTTAAGAAAGAAAAAAACCTCAAATGCCCACTTACTTTCCTGGGTCTGGCATCTGTGTGCAGAGCAAGCGCAGTGACTGAAAGCTCTTCCGGATAGAATGGATGTTTGCCATCCCCATGAACACCACTTCACAATTTGGATAATACTCTGTAGAAAATTATAAAAACCAAGAGGAGGAATTAAAAACAACATGAATATTAAGTTAAAAAAGCAGCTTTTCTATAAAAACAAACTGCTGCAGTTGTGGACTGATGAAATAGTGCTGTTTAGCACAATCTTCTGTAGACAAAAAATTGTGCTTGGACTTCAGCTGGTATTCCAGACATTACAACAAATGGTGGAAAAACTGAAAGTACTGGTAACTATTGTGACAATATAAAGAAAATACATGTGCTTGTTTCTCTACTGAATTTATGATGGAGATCTAAGTCACTGTGAAGACTTCTGAATCTTCCTTGCTGTCTGCTGTTGGGTGAAACAACAGGTTAATGCATTATCTTTTCACCTCTGCAGAACTCGTTTCCAAACTAACTTACACCATAACAGAACTAGCACACAATTTGGTGTATGTCTGGCAATGTCTATTAAGCAGAGGGCCAGAGCCAGGACAGTAGCAGTGTTTAGGTCTGGAGAGACGTCTATTGGCAAAAGGTTGTTGAGGTTTTTAATGGTTTTTTTTTTTTTTTTTTACTGTTCCATTTCATACCACAAGAAGCAGTTCACAGACAGTTCCCCATAGGGGTAGTGGTATTACACTGCTAGAAGTTATACAATGCTCTAAAAAGACTGAGCAATCTGAAAATGACTGTCAATTCATGATTGTCCTTAAACCTTAAAATTAAAGATGATTTACTTCACCTTACCTCTTGGGAAGACCAAAGAGGTTACTTACTTCACCCCATCTACTCTGTGGAAGTGACAAGTGTCACTCAGATGAGAAATACCCAAGGCTGCAGTAGACAGAGAATGGAAGGGACTATTTGTGCAAGTCCTAAGCAGCTTTCCTCTGGACAAACCCGTAGTCTATACTCAAACTACTCACCCTAGATGGGTTGGCAGGATCAGTGCAGATACGGCCCCCTACTCATAGGAAGTGCTCAGGCTCAGCATGTTTCAGGATCATGCCCTTTAGACGACCATCTCTAAGTTTATCTTACTTTTGTACTATGCATCTGACCAGTTGATTAGCAGATTAAATAAACTGCCTCATATGAAATACACTCTATGTCCTGAGGGAGTGGACTTTAAATAATATCAGGCTGCAGTTCTGTCAGGTGTGGCCTATTAGTATGGTCTTCTTCCTGGACCTCCCACCCACCCACCCCTTTAACAGATGCCTCCAACTCTGTGCTTGCATCTATAGACCACATAAATTGGATCCCAGAGCTCCTGGAGATCTATCCTTTACCCACACAGCCTGGTGCAATTTGCAAGCCAGTAAATATTGTGTGCAACTCTTTGACTTTATACTCTTTTACTCTGCTACAAACTGAGGAGAGAGATCCACAAAATTCAACAGGGTTAACTGCTGATCCGAACGTAAATAATATTGTATGCACATCCCAGATCTTTCAGGCTAAACATTAGAACCAGATTGTGCCATTTAGCCAGTGATCTACATTGGGAATGGTGTGGAGCAGTACTGCCCCAAGTGGAGCTCCAAGAGGCACCATCTTCCGCTCCCCACCAAATTCCCTGATGTGCAGGAGAGTGCACAGGATGAAACATTTCCTGGAATGTGCCCTCCCTGCCATGCCTTGCTAGCTCCAAAGGCAGTGTGGAGGGCCCCTCTTCTTCAGGGACCTCTTTAGGAAGGACTGCATCCTATGAGTGCATGGAACGCACAATCCCTGGCCTCTGCGTAGAGCTGGGAAGACAGCACCTTTCCTCTACCACCTCTAATCACCATGCTAAAGCCAGGGATATTGTGGCCCTTTCTGAGCCATGAAGACATTATCCAAACTATTTTTTAAAAGTCATCAATATTTGAAGATGGAGCATATGGTCTGTGAAAGGTCAACAAACTGCTCCTTACAAAGGCTGTTACACTTAATATTCTGACTTCCTCTCCAGAGTGTACTGTTGGATTAACTGTATTTTATTAAAAATGTGACCAAGATTTGGGTATCACATTTAATGAAGCTAACATAGCTGTCTGGAAATTTCCTAAAAACTGTTCAAGTATCCTCATCTTGAAACTCAAGATAGTTACTGTACTGCATTGTGCTTTCCATTTAGACATTTCATTCCATTAATCATGAGTTCCTTTATACTTTTTGGAAGCTATATGGACATTTAAGGTCCCCCTCTCACCACCGGCAGCTATGCCCCTAAGTGCAGCTATTCTGGTCAAAGATCTCAGAGGGCCACCTTAGATATTACTGAAATAGCTTTGCCTTTCCTACCTGTAATTTTCCTATCCGGTATTCTCCCATATTCTCCAATGATGGAATTTAACCAGGATGTATTCCCATCTACTAATGGTCATCAAAAAGCTTCCTGCTCATACTACCCACAATTCATAAACGGTGACAAAGAACATGGAATGTAATAATCCTTGGTAAACTTCACAAATGCAGGATAAGTAAGTATTTTACTTACATTTGTATATGGGAGCTGTTCCAGAAATACTAAGAGTGCTGTGTCTCTGCAAAAAAGTCTCCCCACGTATAACAATCCTGCAACACTATTACCCACTATAGTTTATTGAGTTTTGTTTTGGGTTTTCTCTTGTATTTTTATAGTTAATCTATACATTAATCTTTAGTGTGTTTTCATATTGCATGTAAGTTTAAATATTTGATTCAGTGAAGAAAGACTATTCAACATACTGTACACAGTTCAATGTTAATTATGTATTGTTACTAATTTAGTCTTACACTTTGAAGCACAGAATCAACTGGCAACTAACTCTGTCCCTTTCAAGTAAGTACAGACTGACTACACTGGATTTTCATGCTCCATGATAGCTATATTGATACAAACTTTCATTCAATGCATTACACCAGTGTAAAGTTTTGACTTGCATCCATGTGACTCTAAAGGCTTGCAAAACTGTCGTAACTACACTTTGTGGTGCAAAACCCCTTGCTGAAGACAAGCCCCATGTCCCTTTAAATGTGTATCTGTCCTTTTGACTACCTTCATATAATCATAGAATATCAGGGTTGGAAGGAACCTCAGGAGGTATCTAGTCCAACCCCCTGCTCAAAGCAGGATCAATCCCCAACTAAATCATCCCAGTCAGAGCTTTGTCAAGCTGATATATAAACTGACATGAGAGCAAACACTACTTACCTGGGCACTCACAGCCTCCACCTTTGGCTCTGTTAGCCACAGCAGCTGCATAAGAACGTGCATCCAAGATCAAAAGCTTCTGAGGCTGGATGGCCAAACTTTCTGCTCCTGAAGCATTAGAAATTGAGGAATCTATGGAAAGAAAAAGGACAACCAAACAGTAATTAAACAAATACTTTTGACAGTATCTGCAACAAAGTCATACAGGAACCACAATGTGCATGCACTGTGCACAGAGGAATCCTACACACTCTGTAAACATGCAGTCACTCCCACATATCTTATACTATACACAGAAGATCACACTCCCATACAAAGCTCTAGCCATTTCAGAAATGAATGGGCTGATGAACTCACCAAATTCCACATCAGAGAGGTCCCCTCCATTGGAGAAGTCTCTGGAACAATTTCCATTCATTAATTTGCCGCTTTTTGACCTAGAGTCTGAGGCACATGCTTTGGCCACTGACTGGACAAGGTGTTCATCATCTGCATTTCTCCAGCCCCACCAGCTGACCTCGGGCTGTCCACAACGGGAAATTACTGCCCCATTACACTGGTGCCTACACAGGAAAGAGTAAGAACAGCTAACTATACCCATCACATTAGCACCCTAAATAAAAGAATAAGTAGAAACTAAACCACATAGAACATTGGGAATTAACTAGCTCGCTGCAGAGTTTTACATCATATCAGTGTTCTAGAGGCACATATATCCTACAGATTTATATATAATCCAAGGATGCTCCATAGGAATGTGTTCCAAGCTTGTAGGATAGTTGAGTCAATTGCTGTAATATGAAAAGATTAAATATGACATTCAAATATAAGTCACTTTTGGTACCCAGGCTGCAGTTAGACACCAGCAGCTAGCCTATGACAGCTGACTCGGACTCACAGGGCTCTGACTACACAACTGTTTCACTGCAGTGTAGCTGTTCGGGCTCAGGCTTCAGGCTAGATCACAGGCCCTGGTTCTCATGGGTGACTTTAATCACCCCGATATCTGCTGGGAGAGCAATACAGCAGTGCACAGACAATCTAGGAAGTTTCTGGAAAGTGTAGGGGACAATTTCCTGGTGCAAGTGCTGGAGGAACCAACTAGGGGAAAAGCTCTTCTTGACCTGCTGCTCACAAACAGGGAAGAAATAGTAGAGGAAGCAATAGTGGATGGGAACCTGGGGGGCAGTGACCATGAGATGGTCGAGTTCAGGATCCTGACACAAGGAAAAAGGGAAAACAGTAGAACAGAGACCCTGGACTTCAGAAAAGCAGACTTCGACTCCCTCAGGGAACTGATGGGCAAGGTCCCTTGGGAGAATAACATGACGGGGAAAGGAGTCGAGGGAAGCTGGCTGTATTTCAAAGAAACCTTATTGAGGTTGCAGGAACAAACCATCCCGATGTGTAGGAAGAGAAGTAAATATGGCAGGCGACCAGCTTGGCTTAACAGTGAAATCCTTGCTCATCTTAAACACAAAAAAACAGCTTACAAGAAGTGGAAGATTGGACAAATAACCAGGGAGGAGTATAAAAGTATTGTTCAGGCATGCAGGTGTGAAATCAGGAAGGCCAAATCACACTTGGAGTTGCAGCTAGCCGGAGATGTTAGGAGTAACAAGAAGGGTTTCTTTAGGTATGTTAGCAACAGGAAGAAAGTCAAGGAAAGTGTGGGCCCCTTGCTGAATGAGGGAAGGAACCTAGTGACAGAGGATGTGGAGAAAGCTAGTGTACTCAATGCTTTTTTTGCCTCTGTCTTCACAGACAAGGTCAGCTCCCAGACAGCTGCACTCTGCAGCACGGTATGGGGAGGAGGTGACCAGCTCTCTGTGGAGAAAGAAGTAGTTCGGGGCTATTTAGGAAAGCTAGACGAGCACAAGTCCATGGGGCCGGATGCGCTGCATCCGAGGGTGCTAAAGGAGTTGGCCGATGAGATTGCAGAGCCATTGGCCATTATCTTTGAAAAATCATGGCGATCGGGGGAGGTCCCGGATGACTGGAAAAAAGCTAATGTAGTGCCCATCTTTAAAAAAGGGAAGAAGGAAGATCCAGGGAACTACAGGCCAGTCAGTCTCACCTCAGTCCCTGGAAAAATCATGGAACAGGTCCTCAAGGAATCAATCCTGAACCACTTAAAGGAGGGGAAAGTGATCAGGAACAGTCAGCATGGATTCACCAAGGGCAAGTCATGCCTGACTAACCTAATTGCCTTCTATGACGAGATAACCGGCTCTGTGGATGAGGGGAAAGCAGTGGATGTACTATTTCTGGATTTTAGCAAAGCTTTTGATACAGTCTCCCACAGTATTCTTGCCAGCAAGTTAAAGAAGTCTGGGCTGGATGAATGGACGGTAAGGTGGATAGAAAACTGGCTAGATGGTCGGGCTCAACGGGTAGTGATCAATGGTTCCATGTCTAGATGGCAGCCGGTATCAAGTGGAGTGCCCCAAGGGTCGGTGCTGGGGCCGGTTTTGTTCAATATCTTCATTAACGATCTGGAGGATGGTGTGGACTGCACCCTTAGCAAGTTTGCAGATGACACTAAACTGGGAGGAGTGGTTGATACGCTGGAGGGTAGGGATAGGATACAGAGGGACCTAGACAAATTAGAGGATTGGGCCAAAAGAAATATGATGAGGTTCAACAAGGACAAGTGCAGAGTCCTGCACTTAGGACGGAAGAATCCCATGCACTGCTACAGACTAGGGACCGAATGGCTGGGTAGCAGTTCTGCAGAAAAGGACCTAGGGGTTACGGTGGACGAAAAGCTGAATATGAGTCAACAGTGTGCCCTTGTTGCCAAGAAGGCTAATGGCATTTTGGGTTGTATAAGTAGGGGCATTTCCAGCAGATCAAGGGATGTGATCATCCCCCTCTACTCAGCACTGGTGAGGCCTCATTTGGAGTACTGTGTCCAGTTTTGGGCCCCACACTACAAGAAGGATGTGGATAAATTGGAGAGAGTCCAGCGGAGGGCAACAAAAATGATTAGGGGGCTGGAGCACATGACTTATGAGGAGAGGCTGAGGGAACTGGGATTGTTTAGTCTGCAGAAGAGAAGAATGAGGGGGGATTTGATAGCTGCTTTCAACTACCTGAAAGGGGGTTCCAAAGAGGATGGATCTAGACTGTTCTCAGTGGTAAAAGATGACAGAACAAGGAGTAATGGTCTCAAGTTGCAGAGGGGGAGGTTTAGGTTGGATATTAGGAAAAACTTTTTCACTAGTAGGGTGGTGAAGAACTGGAATGGGTTACCTAGGGAGGTAGTGGAATCTCCTTCCTTAGAGGTTTTTAAGGTCAGGCTTGACAAAGCCCTGGCTGGGATGATTTAGTTGGGTTTGGTCCTGCTTTGAGCAGGGGGTTGGACTAGATGACCTCCTGAGGTCCCTTCCAACCCTGAGATTCTATGATTCTATGATTCAGCCCGAGCACTGAGACCATCCCAAGCCCAGATGTATAAACTGCAATTAAACAGCCCTGCAGCCTGAGCCCCATGAACCCGAGTCAGCTGGTGCAGGTCAGCCGCAGGTTTTTAATTGCAGTGTAGACAAACCCCAGATCTCAGAAGGGGGGTGATGTCCAAGATTTAGTTTTGGAGGGCTTTATCTAATTAGAGCACACACCAATTATTAGGTCTGAAGGGAGTACGATGCCTCTGATAAGAAGAACCTGTAGACCTTGGTGTGCCTGCTGTACGATTATGCCTAAGCATAACTTGAAGACTTATTTCTGTGCATGGACAGTGTCAATGAGCCGTCATTGTGCCCTGGGTGTTCTTGTAAAGACATACAGATTCTGCAATGGTTCTGTACTGCAAGTATTACTGCAATGGCAAAAGGAAAATAGCTCCTTTCCCACCTTTTCACAAGGGATGTTAAATATCTATAGCTTGGCTCTTTCTGAGGCTTGTTATATGCGCCCTGTTTGAAAATATTGACTAAGGGTATGTCTACATTACATTAAAACACCTGTGGCTGGCCCAGGTGAGCTGACTCAGGCTCCCAGGTCAGCTGACACTGGCCAGCTGCAGGTGTTTTATTGCAGTATAGATATACCCTCCACATTCCTGTCAGTGAAGAGAAATGCTTCTGAGTAAGAGAAACTAGATTGGAGACTATAAAAGCATGAGGGGAATTTTCCGTCTTATATTCTTCCCTGCCCTGTCTCTCACAGGACTACTCCCCTTTCTCAAGATTTGTTTATGACACATACTACCATTTCTCTAACAGACAGCAGGTGGATGGGGTTTCCTTTGTAGCCTCTCAACACTGATGATAACATGACAAGAGTAGTTTAAAAAGTAACACAGACATTTCCTGAATCTGGGGGCTTCTGGTACCAGGCTGGTGATGGTGCTGAAGAAACAAGATTTCCCTGTATGCAGTGTTGTGTTGCAACTAAACTTCCCATGTGCTTCATGAGGACAGATCAGTCAAAAGAAAAAAAGTGTCGTGATGGAAAATAAAGAGCCTGAGTCTGAACACCTGTACTCATGTGATAAGTCCTTACTCACTCAAGCAGTTCCATTGACCTAAGTGGATGTATATGCATGAATAAGGACTGCTTGTGTGAGTAAGGGTTAGCAGGATCCTAGAACTGGATGTGTGCAAGATTTAGTTTGTAAGTAAAAAAGCACCTCAGCAGTAAAATTTGCTACAGATGTCAAATCAAGCCGACTTTAAAGAATAAAATACTCTTTGTTATTGGGATATTTCTACTGCCTCTAAAATGCAAGTGACAAACTATAAAAGCTCTGTAAAAAGCAACGAAGAGTCCTGTAGCACCTTATAGACTAACAGATGTAGTGGAGCATAAGTTTTTGTGGGTGAATACCCACTTTGTCAGACGCATGGAAAAGCTCATGCTCCAATACATCTGTTAGTCTATAAGGTGCCACAGGACTCTCTGTTGCTTTTTACAGATCCAGACTAACACCGATACCCCTCTGATAGTATAAAAGCTCTGTATATGCATAATGGTGCAGAGGACTAGAAAGTCAGGGAGAGAGGTGACATTATCAATATAGGATGTCATGTGACAGTGAGATCACTGAGGAAAGGAGTGATTGAAAGTGGCTGTTTATCTGGTCCTTATTGGGCAATGACAAACTCATAGTAAAACTAGTTTTGTTTATTTACAACAAAATTTCTCAAAGTCTATATAATCATTGTATATAAGAACAACAGTTTACTTTAAAGTCTCAACTAATTTTCAATTTTATTGCAAATAAAGTGAAGATTTTGATATAAAGGGAAGGCATCTGACCACCACAAACATGTTTTTAAAACAAGTTTCTGGAGAACCACTTCCATTGCCTGTATAAACAAAAAATTCAAACGTGTTTTGTTTTCTTAAATATATGACATTTGCCTTTTTGTTATTTTCTAAGTGCTGGTGCATCCTATTGCTGCCAATGGGATACATACTCTCACTTCCATCCATCAAGGGCAGCAGGCTCTGATTCCTGGGTTCTGCCATGCAGTTCCTGTCCCCAGCTCTGGGTTCTGGCCATGGGCACTGAGCCCTGGCCCTGGTTGCAAGGCAGCAGACACCAGGCCCTGGCTCTGGCCACGCAACAGCGGGGCTCATCATCCACCCCCATTGCCCCTGGACCCCGCTGCCTCCCATGACCTTGTATCCATGCCCCTCTCCCAGGACCCTGCTGCTTTCCTGGCCTCACATTCACTCCCCCCTCCATTGCCCTGGGCTCCTGCTGCCTCCGCAGCTCTGCATCCACCACTCCTGCCCTGGGGCCCCCCTGCCCCGCATCCATCCCACCACTGCGTCTGGCCCCTGCTGCCTAACCTCTTCGGCCCCCACCATCCAGGGCTTAATGGGTCCTGGGGCTTGCTGAGAAAAGTGATATTAACAAACATGCAAGTATCACTTCTCACAGCAGA
The DNA here is from genome assembly GCF_020497125.1 of Mauremys mutica. NCBI lineage: Eukaryota > Metazoa > Chordata > Testudines > Geoemydidae > Mauremys > Mauremys mutica. Next base: position 32,122,724 of record NC_059087.1, on the reverse strand, counting down.
CTTATTAGCTATCTGTGAAAGGTGATACTTGTATGTTTGTTAATATCACTTATCACTTTCCATAGCCTCCCACGCAGCTACTAAATGTGCTGTGATATTAACAAATATACAAATATCATTTTTCACAGCAAGCCCCAGGACCCACTAAGCCCTACATGGGGGGAGGGGGACCCCAAGAGGGAGGCAGCATTGTTTTTGTTATTGAGTCTGCCAAAAAACCCTACAAATATACGTTACAATGATTTGGATGTGAATCTGTGCACATTTGTTTTTTTCTAAAATTAATTAAGTGTTTTAGGAAAAAATTGTCAGTGCGGCCACCAAAAAAATTTGTTGTGAGAACTCCTGGCCTAGACCTCAACTTTCTTAGGGTATGTCCATTCTGCAATTAAAAATCTGCAGCTGGGCTGTGCCAGATGACTCAGGCTCACGGGGCTTCGATTCCGGGCTGTTTAATTGTGGTGTAGACACTTGGGCTCAGGCTGGGAGGGTCTCAGAGCTCAGGCTGCAGCCAGAGTATCTACACTGCAATCAAACAGCCCCTTAGCCCAAGCCCTGTGAACCCGAGTCAGCTGGACTGGGCCAGCCGTGGATGTCTAACTACAGTATACACACACACCCTGAGACGTGTTCAGGCAGATGAAATGAACTTGTTTAAAATGTGTTCCCAGGGTTATTAAATTTGTGTCAACTGCTTGTTACAGATAACAAACACTGTAGTATCCCTACTAGACCAAACCAGTAGCTGGCACAGGCTGCTTCATGCTAAATGTTTAAAGAAACTCTGACAACCTGTTTAGGCTTCACATTTGCCATATCCTAAGATTGTAATATACTCTGGGAGAAGTGGAGGCACACTGCACTTTCAAATTATATTTTGATAGCACTTTCTGTAATTAGTTCAAATAACATTCATATACTGAAAAGAAAAAACAGCAACTATTACTAGAAGCAAAGGAGAGACCATTGGAATGGAGCCAGATTTACAACAGGTACCACCCACATGCAGGGAGAAAATATGTTTCCATTATAATCAGGAATCCTAGTTTTATGTGATAAAAAACACCCCAAATTCTCTGATAAAAAAAACATAAAAATCCGTGTTTTTCTGTAATTAAAATAAAATGTTTAATTTTAAGTTTCCCTAGCCACAATATATATAGGTATCTGTTGAACATGCTGTTTTACTGATATACAGTAACTCCTTGTTTAACATTGTAGTTAAAAGTTGGAATACTGTCATGGATGGATATAAACTGTTCAGGAAGGACAGGCAGGGCAGAAAAGGTGGGGGAGTTGCATTGTATGTAAGAGAGCAGTATGACTGCTCAGAGCTCTGGTATGAAACTGCAGAAAAAAAGATGGTTACTCACCTTTAACTGTTGTTCTTCGAGATGTGTTGCTCATATCCATTCCAATTAGGTGTGCGCGCGCTGCATGCACGTTCGTCGGAAGACTTTTACCCTAGCAACACTCGGTGGGTCGGCTGGGCGTCCCCTGGAGTGGCGCTGCTATGGTGCCAAATATATAACCCTGCCGACCCATCCGCTCCTCAGTTCCTTCTTGCCGGCTACTCCGACAGTGGGGAAGGAGGGCGGGTTTGGAATGGATAGGAGCAACACATCTCGAAGAACAACAGTTACAAAGGTGAGTAACCGTCTTTTCTTCTTCGATTGCTCATATCCATTCCAGTTAGGTGATTCCCAAGCTTTACCTAGGCAGTGGGGTCGGAGTGAGACGTCGCGGAGCGTAAGACCGCTGAGCCAAAGACAGCATCGTCTCTAGATTGTTGAAACCAATGCGTAATGGGACGCAAAGGTGTGGATGGAAGACCAGGTAGCCGCCCTACAAATTTCCTGAATGGGCACATGGGCCAGGAAGGCGGCAGAGGAGGCTTGAGCCCGAGTAGAATGGGCAGTGAGATGTCCCGCGGGAACATGTGCCAAGTCATAGCATGCCCGGATACATGATGTCACCCAAGAAGAAATTCGCTGGGAGGAGACCGGCATACCCTTCATTTGGTCAGCGACGGCCACAAAGAGTTGAGGAGACTGCCTGAAGGGCTTGGTTCTCTCAATATAAAATGCGAGAGCCCTACGGACATCCGTGTGTAATTGTTGTTCCCGACGCGAGGAGTGCAGTTTCGGGAAGAAAACAGGGAGGAAAATGTCTTGATTGACGTGGAACGCAGAAACCACTTTAGGGAGGAATGCCGGGTGTGGTCGGAGCTGTATCTTGTCCTTATGGAAGACAGTGTAAGGGGGATCTGCAGTGAAAGCGTGAAGTTCCGAAACTCGTCTAGCCGATGTAATAGCGACGAGAAAGGCCGTCTTCCAGGAGAGGTACAGCAACGAGCAGGAAGCCAAAGGCTCAAAGGGGGGACCCATGAGCTTAGCCAACACGAGGTTCAGGTCCCAGGTAGGGGTCGGCCTCCTGACTTGAGGGTACAGTCGTTCCAACCCTCTACGAAACCTGGAAACCATGTGGTGAGAGAAGACTGTACTGCCCGCCTCGCCCAGATGGAAGGCGGAAATGGCTGCAAGATGCACTCGTATAGACGAGACTGACAGGTTTTGCTCCTTAAGGGACCATAAGTAGTCCAGGATAGTGGGGATGGGCACCTGACTCGGAAGGAATCCCCACTGAGCGCACCAACAGGAGAAGCGCTTCCACTTGGCGAGATATGTCGTTCGCGTGGAAGGCTTTCTACTCCCCAATAGGACCTGCTGCACTGCATCCGAAAAGCGCAACCCTGATTGGCTTAACCAGAGAGGAGCCATGCTATCAGATGGAGGGACTGCAGGTCCGGGTGGTGAAGCCTGCCGAAATCCTGGGATATGAGGTCTGGATAGAGTGGTAAGGGGATCGGATCCGCTACTGAGAGGTCGAGCAACTGCGTGTACCAATGTTGCCTCGGTCACGCCGGAGCAATTAGTATTAGGCTAGCCTTGTCTCTGCGGAGCTTAAGGAGGACTCTGTGGACAAGCGGAAATGGAGGGAAGGCATAAAGGAGGTGGTCGTTCCACGGGGATCAGGAACGCATCCGAGAGGGAGCCTGGAGAGCGACCCTGCAGGGAGCAGAACTGCTGGCACTTGCGGTTCTGCCGGGAGGCGAAAAGGTCTATGAGGGGAAACCCCCACTTTTGGAAGACAGAATAGAGAACGTCTGGACGGATGGACCACTCGTGAGTGAGGAAGGATCTGCTCAATTGGTCTGCCAAGGTGTTCCGGACTCCTGGGAGAAAGCATGCCACCAGGTCTATTGAGTGGGCTATGCAGAAGTCCCATAGTAGAATCGCCTCCGACAAAGGGGGGAGGATCGAGTTCCTCCCTGCTTGTTTATATAATACATGGCCGTTGTGTTGTCTGTGAAGACCGAGACACAACGACCCTGCAACTGATTCTGGAATGCCTGACAGGCCAGGCGGACCGCTCTCAACTCCCGGACGTTTATGTGCAACGCCAACTCTTGAGGGGACCAAAGGGCTTGCGGGCGAAGGCGCCCCCGATGAGCGCCTCATCCCAGGGATGATGCGTCCGTTGTTAAGGACACGGAGGGTTGCGGTGGATGGAACGGGAGGCCCGCACACACCAGGGACTGCGACCTCCACCAGTTGAGGGAGGCTAGGACGGTCGATGGGATGGTAAGTATGATGTCTATGACTACCTGGGCGGTATGTCGAGGCGAGCCAAGTTTGAAGGGGCCTCATGCGTAGTCTGGCGTGCTTTGTTACGAATGTGCACGCTGCCAAGTGGCCGAGGAGGCGGAGGCAAGTGCGAGCTGAGGTTGTCGAGAAGTGTTGGAGCGTTTGTATGAGGGAGACAATTGCCTGAAATCGAGGCAAAGGCAAACTGGCTGTTGCGAGAGTGGAGTCTAGCATCGCCCCGATGAACTCTATTCTTTGCGTAGGCACTAGAGTGGATTTCTCTAGGTTGAGTAGCAGGCCTAGACTCATGAACAGGTTCTTGATGATGTGCACGTGCGTGGTGACTTGTGCCTCCGAAGTCCCTCGAATCAGCCAGTCGTCGAGGGATGGGAAAACATGGATTCGACGACGGTGGAGGGAGGCCGCGACTACAGCCATGCACTTTGTAAACACCCGCGGGGCCGTGGAGAGGCCGAAGGGGAGGACTGCGAACTGAAGGTGCTGGCGGCCCACCAGAAACCAATACCGTCTGTACGGAGGGTAGATGGAAATGTGGAAGTATGCGTCCTTCATGTCGAGAGTGGCGTACCAATCTCCGGGATCCAGGGAAGGGATGATGGTCCCCAGGGATACCATGCGGAACTTGAACTTTTTCATGAACTTGTTCAGTCCTCGCAGGTCCAGGATAGGTCGAAGGCCCCCCTTTGCCTTGGGGATAAGGAAATATTGTGAATAAAACCCCTTGCCCCTTGAGTGCTCCAGTACCTCCTCTATAGCTCCGATGGCATGGAGCTTGAGTACCTCTTGTAAGAGGAGTTGCTCGTGAGAGGGGTCCCTGAAGAGGGACGAGGGGGGGGGGTCGGAGGGCGGGGTTGAAATAAACTGCAGGTGGTATCCCAACTCCACCGTGCGAAGGACCCAACGATCCGAGGTGAGTTGGGACCACGCAGGGAGGAAGGAAGAAAGGTGGCTGCAAAACAAAAAGGGATCCTGGGAGGTCATCGGTACGCTGCTCTCGGGCGCACCCTCAAAAGTTTGGTTTAGGTCCCGCAGATGGTTTAGCGGAACCAGAATTATTGTTGCCCCCTTGAGGTCCAGACTGTCGTCTGTGATTAGAGCGACCTCGACGCCTAGCGAAGTCCTGCCTCGGCCTGGGCGGGGGGTAAGGGCGCTGAGGCTGGGGGCAGAAGGACCGTCTCTGGGTCTGAGGGGTTTGCATTCCGAGTGAACGCATGATCACCCGGTTGTCCTTCAGACTCTGCAGCCTGGGGTCTGTCTTTTGAGAAAATAGGCCCTGGCCATCGAATGGGAGGTCCTGGATAGTGTACTGGAGCTCAGGTGGCAGGCCCGACACCTGAAGCCACGAAATCCGCCGCATCGCTATACCCGAGACGACTGTACGAGCTGCCGAATCTGCAGCGTCCAGCGAGGCCTGGAGCGAGGTACGTGCTACCTTTTTGCCTTCCTCCAACAATGCTGAGAACTCTTGTCTGGAGTCCTGAAGCAGCAGCTCAGAAAACTTACCCACTGACTGCCAGGTGTTATAATTGTACCTGCTCAACAGGGCCTGCTGGTTTGCTACCCTTAATTGGAGGCCTCCTGCGGAATAGACCTTTTGGCCCAATAAGTCCATGCGCCTGGCCTCCTTAGATTTAGGGGCAGGGGCTTGTTGGCCATGGCGCTCCCTCTCATTAACAGATTGTACAGCTAATGAGGAGGGAGGGGGGTGTATATACAAGTACTCATAGCCCTTGGAGGGCACCATGTATTTTCGTTCAACCCCCTGGCAGTCAGTTGAATGGAAGCCGGGGATTGCCAGATAGTATCTGCTCTGGCCTGGACTGAACGAATAAAAGGGAGGGCCACGCGGGTGGGTGCCTCCGCTGACAGGATGTCTATGACAGGGTCTTCCACCTCCGGGACTTCCTCTACGGGCAAGTTGATATTCTGTGCCACCCGCCGGAGGAGGTCCTGATGTGACCGAAGGTCAATGGGAGGTGGACCCGATGTGGATGTGCCCGCTACTGCCTCGTCTGGGGAAGAGGAGGAAGATAGCCCCGGAACGAGTGGGTCCAGAAGTGGCTCCTGGTCCTGGGCAACATCGGGGGCCGGAGAAGCTTGGACATCCGGTGCAGGCACTGAAGCATCCTCCGTACCGGCCGGTGGAGGCCTGCTAATCATTGCCTCTGGCACACGATGCTCTGCAGCAACAGGACGAGGCGTCACAGCAGGCTCGCCTTGGGCTTGATGGTATGCCCAAGGTGTCCGAAAGGGCCACTGTTGCGGTGTGTGGTCTGGGCCGTGAGGTCTCTGGGTGACTACTATTATTGCCCGAGTCCCCATAGGAGGCAGAGTCGGCATGGGATGAAGCCAAGGCGTGACGAGACGGCCATGGCAGGGCTGTGCTGGAATGGGGCGGGTCTCTGTAGACCGACGACCCGTGTGCCCCATGCGGTACCGGAGACCGGTGCCGGGAGTCGTACCGGTACCGGGACGGAGATCGGGACCTACTACCAGCACGGTGCCAGGAGGTCGACCGACGTCTCGAGTCCCTGCGTCTCGACCTGCTACGGGAGGCGTGGTGCCGGGAGCGGTGCCGGGAGCGGGAGCGGTGCCGGGAGTACTGCAAGGTCCCATTTGCCGACGATCAGTGCTGTGAGTACGACCGGTGCCTAGATGGATATCGGTACCGGGACTGCGAACGGTTCCGGGATCAGGATCTCGACTGTCTGCGGGATCTCGACCTCGCGGTGCCAGCACTCCCCGGCGTGGAGGAGGCACTCGTTCCCGGTGCCGTGGCTGGTGCCGATGCAGGAGGAGTAAGAGCAGCTCCATTAGGAGCTGCTTAAGGCGAATGTCTCCGGCGTAGAGGGCACAATAAGCTCAACCACGGCGTGAACCGGGGAGCTGACTGGCACCGGACTCGACAGCCCCTGGGAGGCCAGAATCGACGGTGCGGTAGGTGTCGGTGCCGTGGCAGTTGAGGGTGCCGGGCAGTCCAATCTTGGTGCGCGCTCAGACTGCTTCTCCGATGCGGGTGCCGCAGGAGCCTTACGCTTCTTGCCACGCGGAGCGAGTGACCGGTGCCGGGTGTGAGTAGGCTACTGGCTAGGAGTCCTCGCGGTGCCAGCGCTCCCCGGCGTGGAGGAGGCACTCGTTCCCGGTGCCGTGGCTGCTGCCGATGCAGGAGGAGTAAGAGCTGCCTCCATTAGGAGCTGCTTAAGGCGAATGTCCCGCTCCTTCTTTGTCCAGGGCTTAAACGCCTTGCAAATGCGGCACTTGTCCGCGAGATGGGATTCGCCCAGGCACCTGAGACAGGAGCTATGAGGGTCTCCCGTGGGCATTGGCCTGTGGCAGGTCGAGCACGGTTTAAACGCCGGTGAACCGGGCATGGGCCCGGTGCCTGGTGAGGGAAAAAGGGCTAAGCCCCTATCCCTCTCAACTAACTACACTAACTACTATTAACAACAATAAAAGTAAACTATAAATACCAAAAACTGAACTATATACACAATAAACAGGAGAAAAACGAGCACAAAGCTAGGGAAGAGGAGGACAGCTAAGCCGTGCTCCACTGTTCCAACGACCGACACGGGCGGTAAGAAGGAACTGAGGAGCGGATGGGTCGGCAGGGGTATATATTCGGCACCATAGTGGCGCCACTCCAGGGGGCACCCAGCCGACCCACCGAGTGTTGCTAGGGTAAAAGTCTTCCGACGAACGTGCACACGGCGCGCGCACAACTAATTGGAATCGATATGAGCAAGCACTCGAAGAAGAACCGGAGAGTCTCTGGATTAAGTTTAGAAGTGTGAGCAACAAGGGTGATGTTGTGGTGGGAGTCTGCTATAGAACACCAGACCAGGGGGATGAGGTGGACGAGGCTTTCTTCCAGCAACTAGCAGAAGTTACTAGATCGCAGGCCCTGGTTCTCATGGGAGACTTTAATCACCCTGATATCTGCTGGAAGAGCAATACAGCGGTGCACAGACAATCCAGGAAGTTTTTCGGAAGTGTAGGGGACAATTTCCTGGTGCAAGTGCTGGAGGAACCAACTAGGGGCAGAGCTCTTCTTGACCTGCTGCTCACAAACAGAGAGAAGTTAGTAGGGGAAGCAAAAGTGGACGGGAACCTGGGAGGCAGTGACCATGAGATGGTTGAGTTCAGGATCCTCACAAAAGGAAGAAAGGAGAGCAGCAGAATACAGACCTTGGACTCCCTCAGGGAACTGAGGGGCAGGATCCCCTGGGAAAATAACATGAAGGGGAAAGGAGTCCAGGAGAGCTGGCTGTATTTTAAGGAAGCCTTATTGAGGGCACAGGAAAAAAACATCCTGATGTGCAGAAAGAATAGCAAATATGGCAGGGGACCAGCTTGGCTTAACAGAGAAATCTTTGGTGAGCTTAAACACAAAAGGAAGCTTACAAGAAGTGGAAACTTGGACAGATGACTAGGGAGGAGCATAAAAATATTGCTCAAGCATGTAGGGGTGTAATCAGGAAGCACAACTGGAGTTGCAGCTAGCAAGGGATGTGAAGGGTAACAAGAAGGGTTTCTACAGGTATGTTAGCAACAAAGTGGTGGTCAGGGAAAGTATGGGACTCTTACTAAATGAAGGAGGCAGCCTAGTGACAGATGATGCGGAAAAAGCTGAAGTACTCAATGCTTTTTTTGCCTCAGTCTTCACAGACAAGGTCAGCTCCCAGACTGCTGCACTGGGCAGCACAGTATGGGGAGAAGGTAACCAGCCCTCTGTGGAAAAAGAAGTGGTTCAGGACTATTTAGAAAAAGTGGCCGAGCACAAGTCCATGGGGCCGGATGCACTGCATCTGAGGGTGCTAAAGGAGTTGGCAGATGATTGCAGAGCCATTGGCCATCATCTTTGAGAACTCATGGCGAACGGGAGAAGTCCCGGACAACTGGCAAAAGGCAAATATATTGTCCATCTTTAAATAAGGGAAGAAGGAGAATCCGGGGAACTACAGGCCAGTCAGCCTCAACTCTGTCCCTGGAAAAATCATGGCACAGGTCCTCAAGGAATCCATTTTGAAGCACTTGGAGGAGAGGAAGGTAATCAGAGACAGTCAGCATGGATTCACCAAGGTCAAGTCATGCCTGACCAACCTGCTTGCCTTCTACGATGAGACAACTGGCTCTGTGGATATGGGGAAGGCGGTGGATGTGATGTATCTTGACTTTAGCAAAGCTTTTGATACCATCTCCCACAGTATTCTTGCCAGCAAGTTAAAAAAGTATGGACTGGATAAATGGACTATAAGGTGGATAGAAAACTGGCTAGATTGTTGGGCTCAATGGGTAGTGATCAACGACTCGATGTCTAATTGGCAGCACCAGGGGTCGGTGCTGGGGCTGGTTTTGTTCAACATCTTTATTAATGATCACAGAATATCAGGGTTGGAAGGGATGTCAGGAGGTATCTAGTCCAACCCCCTGCTCAAAGCAGGACCAACCCCAACTAAATCATCCCAGCCAGAGATTTGTCAAGCCTGACCTTAAAAACCTCTAAGGAAGGAAATTCCACCACCTCCCTAGGTAACCCATTCCAGTGCTTCACCACCCTCCTAGTGAAAAAGGTTTTCCTAATATACAACCTAAACCTCCCCCACTGCAACTTGAGACCATTACTCCTTGTTCTGTCATCTTCTACCACTGAGAACAGTCTAGATCCATCCTCTTTGGAACCCCCTTTCAGGTAGTTGAAAGCAGCTATCAAATCCCCCGTCATTCTTCTCTTCTGCAGAAGAAACAATCCCAGTTCCCTCAGCCTCTTCTCATAAGTCATGTGCTCCTGCCCCTTAATCATTTTTGTTGCCCTCCACTGGACTCCTTCCAATTTTTCCACACCCTTGTTGTAGTGTGGGGCCCAAAACTGGACACAGTACTCCAAATGGGGCCTCACCAATGTCAAATAGAGGGGAATAATCACATCCCTCAATCTGCTGGCAGTGCCCCTAATTATGCAGCCCAAAATGCCATTAGCCTTCTTGGCAACAAGGGCACACTGTTGACTCATATCCAGCTTCTCATCCACTGTAACCCCTAGGTCCTCTTCTGCAGAACTGCTGCCTAACCACTCAGTCCCTAGTCTGTAGCAGGGCATGGGATTGCTCTGTATCATATCCTTACCCTCCAGCGTATCTACCACTCCTCCCCACACAGGGAGCACTACAGAGATTTAGGGGACTGTAACATATCTAATCAAACACAATCAACTGCTCAAATTAGATGCTGCATAAGCCCCTAGGAAGCCTGACAAGGAAAAAACGTACAGTATTTACAAAGTTATCATCGATATACCAGAGACAAATAGCCTAAAAATGTCAGTCAATACAAGCACTTAATGTCTTTCCAGAGCCCTTGTGTGTTGCCATTATTGTATGGAGGTGTAAAAACCAAAAGGGGCGGGGGGGGAATCAAAAACTGACAAGGTGAGTTACACGCTGAAGTCTGATGTAAGAGTTCTGCAACAACGAAAGTTGAGAGGTGAAGGTATTAGTAATTCATAGCTGGAAGAGTTACAGAGTAACAAGGAATCAAAATACAGCAAAGCTTCTCATGCATGCACACACCACCCCTCTGATTATGCATACTAAGAAAATAGGGGCACCAGGCACTGCTGTAACTCTGGTGTTTCCTACTATTTACAGAATGTGTTGAATGTTCGTTACCTACATTGTAGTTACTTGCACTCATTTTGAACCCTGGCACATTAGCACCCTGAGCATGTTTTATTACTAGCTGAGATTCCCAGTTCCAAGTAAGCTAAGGTTTTATTTGCTGAAAAGCCCCAGTCCTCAGTTTGGTGACAGTGGATGCTCATGGTCTGGAGTCTCACCTGTAAACCACAGCTGGGATACGCTTCCAGGACCGAAAGCTTGCCACACTCTCCAGCTCCTTGTCCGTGATCCAGGCGGGAACTATGAGCTCCTGTGGGTAGCTACCACAGAGCCTGAGTGGAAAGAGGAAGTGAAGGGTTAAATGTAGCAGACAAATAGATACATAACCTACTGACAATACAAAATAAAAGACAGTACAAGCAAACTAAGTGCCGTTCATTTCACAACCTATATTATTTTGTGAGCTCGATCAATCATATATTCAGCTACAATCCTCTTCATTAGATATTAAAGAATACAGTGGACCAGAACCTTAGCTGGTGTAAGTCTGCATACCTCCATTTGTATCAATGGAGCAGTGCTGCTTTCACCATCTGAGGATCTGACCCAGCGTTTCCTTAGGAAAATTATAACCCAATGGTTATTTAACTCCAGCTGCCAGGAACACATCAAAACACAGAAGAGAAATTCCTCATCTTTCAAATACCAAAGAGATAGTAATTCCACTCTCTTCTATAAGCTCATATCACAAAGCCACTAGGAATGAAGTCATTATGGTCTCGCAGAGTTGGTCAGCAGAGGATATATGGGTAAAACTGGACCAATGCATCAACCTATCAATCCCTTTCGGAAGGTAGGAAATGGATTGCGTTGATTTGTGGTGGTCTGGTGAAATGGTACTTTTCCTTGTGGGCTGCCATCTTGTGCTCTAGAATTTAGTGAAAAAAGAGTGATGTGTGCTGGAATTACACAAAATGTCTAAGATTAGCTTGGAGAAGTGTGAACAGTTCCCATTCATTGCTACAGCATATTAATTATTAGACCAATTGATGTTTATATAAATGTCAACTTTGGTAACTACTTAACCACTAACCCAAACTTGCAAGCAAAAAAAAGGATACTCATATTTTGAAGATCAGCTCAATCTACTATGCTTGGATTCTCACTGAATCTCAGTGAGTATAAGGCAGGGGTCGGCAATCTTTCAGAAGTGGTGTGCCGAGTCTTCATTTATTCATTCTAATTTAAGGTTTTGCATGCCAGTAATACATTTTAAAGTTTTTAGAAAGTCTCTTTCTATAAGTCTATAATATATAACTAAACTATTGTTGTATGTGAAGTAAAAAAGGTTTTTTAAAAGGTTTAAGAAACTTCATTTAAAATTAAATTAAAATGCAGAGCCCCCAGGACCAGTGGCCAGGACCCGGGCAGTGTGAGTACCACTGAAAATCAGCTCGCGTGCCGCCTTTGGCACGTGTGCCATAGGTTGCCTACCCCTGGTATAAAAGAATACCAACACTCCTCACCCTACCCCCTCCAATCTGACCAATGATTGAAAGAACCTTCCAAGAATGAATCATAACAGCAAGGTTATAATTCTAACCAAACAGAACTCTGGAATGACGGAACATCTTTGTCTCTAGCTGCTTATACAGGCTGCCTAACTCTTCTCTGTAACAAAAAGCCTGTACAACTGTGGAAGCAGCAGGAGACAAGGAGAAACAGCACAATGAGCCAGCCAGTTCTACACAGACAACACGTGGAAACCCTTACCTTAATGTTTAAAATTTGTGTTTCATTTCTCACCCAAATTTAAGCAGATTTCTAGGAGAAAAATTGTGAGCCCATAAAGAATGTCTTCCACAGCTTGAGATAAACTGCAGGGAACTGAAAATATTTTCTTCCAATAACAGTAACAGAAGTGGAAGTAGTTATAAAAAATAAGTCATGCATTTTCCCCCAATTCAGGGCAACATGTAAGCATGTGCCTAAGTCTATCTCTATTCAGAAAAGCACTTAAATACAGATATAAGTGCTTTCCTGAACAGGACTCCTTTCCTGAATTGACTCCTCAGACTCTAAAAATGCCAAAGGGGAAAAAATTACGTTTTTTCCCCATTGTGCTTCTTTATGATAAAAAAAGAAAAGAGGCGTTTTTTATTTATACAAGAAAACCTTACACATGTCAAGAATATCTAGTTTAGTCTCCCTAGTTTTGTTGGAGGACTCCTATGAAACTAGAGAACTGGAGTGGGAACTTTCTCAGGTCTCAGTTCAAAGGCCTGGGTTTCTTCCACAAAGAATTTTTCTTCCCCATCTTTCTCGGGTGTTTGAGGAAAATAGTTGCTAACAAAAGCAAAATATTTTAAACAGTCTGAATAAGAATCAATTCCCTTCTCATTTGGTCAGGTTTCACTCTCTTGTAATGTTATAGTCCCTCTAGTTCTCCTGTCCTCCAAGGAGTCTTCTAGCAAGAAGAACAGAAAATCAAGACCTGATATCTCTAATTAAAAAAAAAATATATATATATATATATATATATATATATATATATATATATATATATTTGGTAACCCACTTTAAGGCATTCTTTATAAATACATAAATCAACAAAAAGGGCATAAGCTTATTTTTCCCTTTTTGCAGATTATCTTTCATTGTAGAACTTCTGAATTTTAAAAAGTTCCAGTGATCTGCTACATGAGGATTGGTGTTTTGACAGGGCACTTGGCTGTGAAGCAACAGTCTACAGAGATCCATACAACTTACTTGTATTTCTCATTGATATTGGATATCCTCCAGGCATTGTTCATATCAAAACCCATCCGTTCAACTTCATTTTTAAACCTCGAAGTTACATGCTCCCCTGGATACCAAAGGCAGACAGAGGAAATAAATCAGAAACACAAGGAAAGGTTCCTACTTTCCAAAACAGGTTGAGAAAGACACCACTGCACTCATTCAGGAAACAGGAAAGTAGCAGGCACTGTGCAGCAGGACACCTGTATACATTTTTAACTCCTACTTGGAAAAATTCATATCAAGCAAGCGCAAGAGTACAACTGTTTCCGTTGATGACACTCAGTAATTGACTCTCCACACAGTAAAGAATAACTAATTTTTATTTTTTTTTTTAAACAGTATCGAGTCTAAGTCCCTGTAGATTCATATAGGAAACACCAAACTGCTGCGTAGATAGCAGACCAGATTCAAACACATTAGGAAAAAAGTATAATTTAGAGGAGTATGCTCTAATAAAGTTCAGAATATAATCTACCACAGAGGGACATGCTCTATTAATGTCTCCTTTCCAGAGCTCAGGAGAGTTTTGTATCAATGAGAAATAAACTAAGCTCTGGCCCACCTGATTCCCAGAAGGAACAGATGCTCTAATGCAGCAGTTCTAAAACTGTGGGTCAGGAGCTCAAAGTGGGTCGCGACTCTGTTTTAATGGGGTTGCCAGGGCTGGCGTTAGACTTGCTGGGGCCCAAAGCCGAAGCAAAATCTCCACCACCTGGTGCTGAAGCCAAAGCTCAGGGGTTTCAGGCCTGGGTGGCGGGACTCAAGTTACAGGCCACTCGCCCAGGGCTGAAGCCCTTTGGGCTTCGGCTTGGCCTGTCCACCAAGGATGGTGAGACCCGGGCTTTGGCTTTGGCCCCCCATCCGGGGCTGCGGGGCTCAGGTGGGCTCAAGCTTCGGTCCCCCCTCCTGTGGTCATGTAGTAATTTTTGTTGTCAGAAGGGGGTCACGGTGCAATGAAGTTTGAGAACCCCAGTCTAATGGATAAGGCAGTAGGGCACTAGCCTTGAACTCAAGAGACCTTGGCTCAATTCCCAATTCAGTCCAATACCAATCTCCTAGAACTGGAAGGGACCTTGAAAGGTCATCGAGTCCAGCCCCCTGCCTTCACTAACAGGACCAATTTTTGCCCCAGATCCCTAAGTGGCCCCCTCAAGGATTGAACTCACAACCCTGGGTTTAGCAGGCCAATGCTCAAACCATTGAGCTATCCCTCCCCCATTCCTGTATGACCTTGGGACAAGTCACTTAATTTATCCTGAGCCTCAGTTTCTTATCCCTTCCTCACAGTGGTGTTCTGAGGTTAAAATTCATTAACAATTGTCAGATTCTGGCTGGGATGATTTAGTTGGGAATTGGTCCTGCTTTGAGCAGGAGGTTGGACTAGATGACCTCCTGAGGTCCCTTGCAACCCTGATATTCAGTGATTCTATGATTCTTAGATATTACTGTAATGAGGGCCATACAAATTCCTAAATCAATACATTATGGCAACTGGAATGTTTACAATTTATTTTTGTATAGCACCTTTTGAAAAAGTATCTCAATACAGTTGAAAAAAATTCAAGACAATAAAAAAAGTGAATCTGAGAGCCAGAAAGGTCTATATAGCTAAAAGGTAACAGTATATAAACAAGTCCCCTTCCTTTTCATACAAGGTGCAGAAGATGATGATTCGTAGAGCGTTTCCAGACTTCTAGGTCTACAAAATATATTAAATAGAATGAATGCATGACCATCACTAGATAGAACAAATCTAAAAGTCTATTAATGATCAAACACTTTCAACTATTGTATCACTACATCATGGGACAACGTATCTATTAACAGAGGAGAAAATCAATTGAAAATTAAGTGTCATACATATTACACGTTTTACACAATTCAGAAAACATTAATACTTGAAAAAATAGTTATATACCTGTAAAAATGAAAATTAATGTTACATACGTCTAAAAACCGATGTTTTCATATCTTCTTGGTAAATACTTGTAGACAAAATTAAAAATATAATGGCAAATAGCTTAGTTAGAATAAAAAAGTATAAGACAGCCAAAGCATAACATCTACAGTTACACTACGATAAAAAAAATACATAATATCTATTTTATGTGTCAAGTTATAAACTAAATATCAGACACGACCAGGAAGAAAATTTCAACCTGTACTACAGTATTACAAAATTAGCTGGGTGTATAATGGCACTTTATTGACTCTCTCTGAAACATTAGCTATAAGCCAGAACTGGGGCAGCATATATGATTAGATGAACCAATGGTCTTTTGATAAGGCAATTACTCTTTTTTAGGTCACAAAATTGAAAAAAGTTTCGTGTGCTCAATCTAGTCCCTACTGATCATTTGTCAACACTACAAAGCTTGCCATCACACAGACTCTGATCAAGAAAGCTATAGTACTAGGAGACTGATCCAAAGCTCCTGAAATCCATGGGAGTTTTTCCACCTACTTCAAGGATCAGGCCCTTGAATAACAAGGATACAAAGGCATCATTGAGATGTACTGGAGGAGGCAGATGCAAAATATATGTCCAACTGTCACAGGGCTGCTAACAGGGGAGTTTGAGTGGGAGTTTACAGGGGGAGGCGGAAGGGGGCGGCACCGTGTTCCCTGTGTTCTCCAGGTAAGAACGCCGAGCGAGGCCGAGACAGCAGCAGCCATGAGCCAAGCAGCAGAGGATACACCGAGGATGATAGCATACAGCAGCTGCGGTATGTACATGGTCCTAGCGGGGGACCCAGAACAGTACTATGTATGCATGAAGTGCCGCCTAATAGAGCTGCTGGAGGAAAAGATCCAGGGTCTAGAGCTGCAGGTAGAAACCCTGGTAGAGCATAGAAGGGGGTTCGAGCAGCTGATGGAGCAATGGCAAGCAGTGTCTGAAGGGGAATGCCCAGGAGTACAGGGGGAAGCAGGGGCTACGGCCAGTGAGGGGGGACTGCCAGATGAGGAATATGGGCGGTGGAAACATGTGACCGTGAGAAGCAGGCAGGGGAAAAGGAGAGCCAGTGAGGGGGAAATAGAGCTAAGGAACAGGTTTGAAGGTTTGGAGAATGAGGAAGGGGCACAGCAGGTGGTAGCTGACGGTGGGAGGGCAAGGAAAAAGAGAAGAGCGGCTAGTCCAACAGAAAGAGGGGAGGAGTCGATGGAGGCAGCACCAAGTTTGGGCCCAGGGAGGATGCAGGATGGCTTAAGGGGAACCATAAGGGATGATAGCAATGGAAGGAGCTTGCAACCAAGGGGGACGGAGGATAGGTTAGAGGACCGCACTGTCCCCAGGCAAAGGCAGGTCTATCTGATTGGGGATTCCATACTGAGAAGGTTGGACAGGCCTGTGACCAGGGCCGATCCAGAGAACAGAAGGGTGTGCTGTCTACCGGGCGCTAAAATACGGGATGTGGACCTGAGGTTGAAAAGGATCCTAAGAGGAGCAGGTAAGAACCCGTTGATCATCCTTCATGTAGGAACGAATGACACGGCTAGATTCTCGCTAGAGAGAATCAAGGGAGACTATGCCAGGTTGGGTAAGACGCTCAAGGAAATTGAGGCTCAGGTGATCTTCAGTGGGATTCTACCTGTCCCTAGGGAAGGGCGCCAAAGGGGTGACAAGATCGTGACGATAAATAGTTGGCTGAGGGAGTGGTGTTACAAGGAGGGCTTTGGGATGTATGGACACTGGGAGGCTTTCGGGGACAGAGAACTGTTCTCACGGGATGGGTTACACCTAAGTAGGGAAGGAAGTAGAATTCTAGGAGGGAGGCTGGCTCATCTGATTAAAAGAGCTTTAAACTAGACATTGGGGGGAGACGGTTGGGAGAGGTCCAGGTACTCTCCACGCCAAATTTATACATTGAGAGTGAGAACAACAGGATAACAACAGATATAGACAGAGGGGGAGGGTTAGGTATAAGGAAAAGGGGGGGGGGGACGGATACTAGACCAACAGGTCATACTGGTAGTACTATGTCCCTACCAAGTTGGGTGAAAAGGGTGAGAGGAGCCAAACAGCAAAAATTAGGATGTTTGTTCACCAATGCGAGAAGCTTAGGTAACAAAATGGAGGAACTGGAGCTCCTGGTCCGAGAATTGAAACCAGATATCGTAGGAATAACCAAAACATGGTGGAACGGTAGCCATGACTGGAGTACAGGTATGGAAGGGTATGTGCTGTTTAGGAAAGACCGAAACAAAGGTAAAGGTGGGGGACTAGCATTGTATGTCAATAATGAGGTGAAATGTAACGAAATAACAAGCAATGCAATGGATAATACGGAGTCTGTTTGGGCAATGGTCACATTGGGGATGAAAACTACTAGAGCGTCCCCTGGGATAGTGATTGGGGTGTGCTATAGACCGCCGGGATCTAGCCTGGATATGGATAGAGAGCTCTTTAATGTTTTTAAGGAGGTAAGTACTAATAGGAACTGTATGATCATGGGAGACTTTAACTTCCCAGATATAGATTGGGGAACAAATGCTAGTAATAATAATAGGGCTCACCTTTTCCTAGACATGATAGCTGATGAATTCCTTCATCAAGTAGTTGCTGAACCGACGAGGGGGGATGCCATTTTAGATCTCATTTTGGTGAGTAACGAGGACCTTGTTGAGGAAATAGTTGTAGGGGACAACCTTGGCTCGAGTGATCATGAGCTAATTCGTTTCAAAATAAATGGAAGGATAAACAAAATTTCATCTGAGACTAAGGTTTACGATTTCAAAAGGGCTAACTTTACTAAATTAAGGCGATTAGTTAGGGAAGTGGATCGGACTAACATATTTAGAGATCTAAAGGCGGAAGACGCCTGGGGTTACTTCAGGTTGAAGTTGCAGGAGCTGTCAGAGGCCTGTATCCCGAGAAAGGGAAAACAGTTCGTAGGTAGCAGTTTTAGACCGAGCTGGATGAGCAAGCGTCTCAGAGGGGCGATTAAGAAAAAACAGAAAGTGTACAAGGACTGGAAAATGGGAGGGATCAGCAAAGAAACCTACCTTATTGAGGTCAGAGGGTGTAGGGAAGCAGTGAGAAAGGCAAAGAGCCGGGTGGAGATGGACCTAGCGAAGGGGATTAAAACCAATAGTAAAAAGGTTTTTTAGCCATATAAATAGGAAGAAAACCAAGAAGAAAGAAGTGGGACCGCTTAAAACTTTAAACGGAGTGGCGATTAGGGATAATCTTGGCATGGCACAATATCTAAACGAATATTTTGCCTCGGTCTTTAATAAGGCTAATGAAGGGCTAAGGAATAGTGGTAGAGGGACTGATGGGAATGAAGATATGGGGGTAGACATTACGGTATCTGAGGTAGAAGCCAAACTTGAACAGCTTAACGGAAGTAAATCGGGGGGCCCAGATAATCTTCATCCTAGAATATTAAGGGAATTGGCAAGTGAAATTGCAAGCCCGTTAGTGATGATTTTTAATAAATCTCTAAACTCGGGGGTTGTACCGTTTGACTGGAGATTAGCTAATATAGTTCCTATATTCAAGAAGGGGGAAAAAAAGTGACCCGGGTAACTACTGGCCTGTTAGTTTAACATCTGTAGTATGCAAAGTCATGGAAAAATTTTTAAAGGAGAGAGTGGTTACGGACCTTGAGGCCGATGGCAACTGGGACAAATTACAGCATGGTTTTACGAAAGGTAGATCGTGCCAAACCAACCTGATCTCCTTCTTTGAGAAAGTAACAGATTTTTTAGACAAGGGAAATGCGGTGGATCTAATATATCTAGTTTTCAGTAAGGCGTTTGATACGGTACCGCATGAGGAATTACTGGTTAAATTGGAAAAGATGGGGATTGAAATGAAAATCCAGAGGTGGATAAGGAGCTGGTTAAAGGGGAGACTGCAGAGGGTCGTATTGAAGGGTGAACTGTCGGGTTGGAGGGGGGTTACCAGTGGAGTTCCTCAAGGTTCGGTTTTGGGTCCGATTTTATTTAATCTATTTATCGCTGACCTCGGAACCAAAAGTAGGAGTGGGCTGATAAAGTTTGCGGATGACACAGAGTTGGGAGGTATTGCCAATTCGGAAAAGGATCGGGATATCCTCCAGGGAGATTTGGATGACCTTGTAAACTGGAGTATTAGTAACAGGATGAAATTCAATAATGAGAAGTGTAAGGTTATGCATTTAGGGATGACTAACAAGAATTTTAGTTATAAGCTGGGGACGCACCAGTTGGAAGTAATGGAGGAGGAGAAGGACCTAGGAGTCCTGGTTGATCGTAGGATGACTATGAGTAGGCAATGTGATGTGGCCGTTAAAAAAAGCTAATGCGGTCTTGGGATGCATTAGGCGAGGTATTTCTAGTAGAGATAAGGAGGTGCTAGTCCCGTTATATAAGGCGTTGGTGAGACCTCATTTGGAGTATTGTGTGCAGTTTTGGTCTCCCATGTTTAAGAAGGATGAATTCAAACTGGAACGGGTACAAAGAAGGGCCACTAGAATGATCCGAGGAATGGAAAGCCTGTCGTATGAAAGGAGACTTGAGGAGCTCGGTTTGTTTTCCTTAACCAAAAGAAGGATAAGAGGAGATATGATTGCACTCTTTAAATATATCAGAGGGATAAATACCAGGGAAGGAGAGGAATTATTACAGCTCAGTGCTAATGTGGACACGAGGACAAACGGATATAAATTGTCAGTCAGGAAATTTAGGCTTGAAATTAGACGAAGGTTTCTAACCATCAGGAGTGCAATTCTGGAACAGCCTACCGAGGGAAACAGTGGGGGCGAAGGACCTCCATGACTTTAAGATTAAGCTGGATAAGTTTATGGAGGGGATGGTATGATAGGATAATGGGTTTAGTCAATAGGTCAATAACGTGCCACACTGGTAATTAGTACAAAGGGTCAATGTTGGGATATTGTTAGCTTTTTCCAGAGGGTCTGGCTGGAGAGTCTTGCCCGCATGCTCGGGGTTCAGCTGATCGCCATATTTGGGGTCTGGAAGGAATTTTCCTCCAGGGTAGATTGGCAGTGGCCCTGGAGGTTTTTCGCCTTCCTCCGAAGCATGGGGCAGGGGTCGCTTGCTGGTGGATTATCTGCTACTTGAAGTCTTTAAATCATGATATGGAGCATTCAACAGCAGAGTCAAGGGAGAGAATTAGTTCAGGAGTGGGTGGATCGGCTTATGTGGCCTGCATCTTGCAGGAGGTCAGACTAGATGATCATAATGGTCCCTTCTGATCTTGAATTCTATGATTCTATACATTTTCATTAATACTAACATTCAGCAAATTCACCTAATTTTCCTCTAAGCCTCTTTTCTAAACACATACAGTGGACGTGTATAATTAGCTACAACTGATCTTCAACTGGAGGACTTATGGAGATACTTACTGTCATAACAAAAAGAAAAAAATCAACATATAACTAACAATCAGTTATTTAAAAAACATTTTTTTTTTAGGATATCTCCCCCTTCCCCCCCCCGAAAAAGTACTGGTTTTGGGAGAAGACTGATGATATCTAGCCTACTGTGACTACATTAAGCTCTGCAAGCCTAGGACTGTTTTGAAAGGTGGACAACACACAAACATCACTCTAAGCGAAGGCTACAGAGAATTCCTATCATTTCCAAATGAAGGAAAAGGAAACTTTACCTAGGTTCCACCTTGGAGAGGTAAAGTCTTAGAAAGGCCCTCCAATAGCTAGAGAATATTGATCTTCCAAGAGCAAAAAGGTAAAGACTTTGGGCCTAATTGTCCTTTGAGATTCAGCTCCTTCATGCTACTACATTGGCATAAACAGGCATCATAAGCCAAACAAATCCAACCCCCAGTGATCTATCCCTTCAGGGACTTCCCTGCGTGATTCAGAGCAGGCACAATGGCTCTACTCCACATTCCCCTTCACAGCTCAGTCAGAGGAAATGGAGCATGATCAAAGTATAACAGCACGACAGTTCTTCTCATCTTCCCAGATGGACCCTTAGCACCTGAAACAACTTCACTTACTGCCCTCCTCACAATTCCTTCACTAGGTGTAATGCACCCAAATTGACAATTCGATTCCTTGTTTCAACCTGATAAGACAGCATTGTACAGACAAGGTGTAAACTCAGCTATATGATGAAAGTCTTTTGAATCTGTGGCAAGTGCAGAAGTTTCACTAAACGTGGGACAGCAGAAGTCCTGTAGACTCCAGCATCACTTTCAATAGAACTTTATTTGCACTAACCCTCTGAGTTTGTTGCATTTCATGTGGAGAAAAGAAATGTTATAAAGTCCTTATTACCATTACAGATAGCAGAGCAGGATCAATTCTGACATATAAAGTAAAGCCCAGCAACCTTGTGGTTCTGCAGATTTCTTATATTATTCCAGACATTACAATTTTGACCTTTTCTAACCCAGCAGGTGGAGAACTAGTAAATGAAATCAAACCAGCTGGCAGTCTCCAGCATATTCATCCCTTAGCCCTGAACTTTAACATTTCTAACTCTTTCTTTTTTGGAACAGTGATTACAGCACTCAATATGTGGCACACTCTAATAACTAATAATTGGAGATATACCTATCTCCTAAAATGGGAAGGGACCTTGAAAGGTCATCAAGTCCAGCCCCCTGCCTTCACTAGCAGGACCAAGTACTGATTTTTGCCCCAGATCCTTAAGTGGCCTCCTCAAGCATTGAACTCACAAGCCTGGATTTAGCAGGCCAATGCGCAAACCGCTGAGCTATCCCTCCCCTACAGAGGGCAGATATAATTATCAGCTGCCTTGAGAAAGTGGCAATCAAAGTTTTCACGTGCAGAAGGACTGACTGGATAACATGAGAATTTTTTAGCTAGATGCACCCATCAGTATTTTAAAAGTTCTGCCACAGGCCCAAGATGCAGATTGGTAATTGTCCTTTAGAGCAACCAATAGAACTACAGTAATTCTTGTGGCAGGAGCCTCGATCGGAGAATGGAAACATTTTATTTTGGTTGATTCTTTCTTGTTGTTTTCAACTCGTCAATGTGATATATAATTGCTGATTCTCTATTCTCCCTCTGAAATGAAATCTTTAGTCTTAAAATTTTTTGTTGTCTGTTTCTCTGAAAGTGTTGATGTGGTGAAAGATCCAGATAATCTGTACCTTCCTAAATATCTCCTTCTCCGTGATTCTGAGAAATTGGGTTAAGATAAATTAATATAGCCTGGTTTAAATAAAAATAAGAGTGTCCACACACAGGATTTAGCATTGGTTTAACAAAAATCAGTTTAAAATCACACCAGCAACTAAACTGTATAGACCAGACCTTATACTACAGAATTTGTAGGCTATTTGTAATATTACTTCCTTTTCCCTTCTCACTTTTGTTGAAAGATGATCAGTTCTAACGCACAATAATACTAGAAATAGGATGAGGAAAATGATCTTCAGGTTAGTGTTCCTTAAACATCCCACCTTCCCTGTATTGGATAAGGTCTGGCCATAAAGTTCCTCAGCCTTCTGCACTGTCATATGACAAACCTCCCATGGCAATGCCTATCTTGAAAATAGCTCATATATTATATTGTGATGTAAGTCCACCTATAGAATCTGATGCAAACTCTACTTCACACAGCTACTTGAAATGTTGGCTACTGTTAATTACAAATTATGTGTAATGCAATACTGTTAAATATTCCATCTTTCTCCTGGAGTGAATGTTCATTTTGTTGATCACACAGTAAGTGCCTACCATATTGCTGTGTTATTTAAATGCAGCCTCAGAGGTGACTACATTTCAGTAATGGCTCAAGAGATCCTGACATATATATATTATCTTGTACAGTTGTTGAATTGTTTGGGATCTCGAACAAAAGGTGCCACATAAATGTCAGTTGTCACCATATATATCTTAAGGAAACTATCAGTCCCTGATTTATTAACGATGTATTCTTTATTAATGAAACATTCCTTAGGGGACGATCCATTAATGGAGATTCTCTGTATCCAAGGAGGAGAGGATGGAAGATGACAAAATACAGGTAGGTTCTGACGAGGAACAGCCAAATGAAAGAGTCCCATTCAATTACATCACATAATGGCAGACAGCTAAAAAGTGACAATATTTTTAAGATCTTGTATACAAATCTATACAAATTTCCACTACTTGCATCCGATGAAGTGGGTATTCACCCACGAAAGCTCATGCTCCGAAACGTCTGTTAGTCTATAAGGTGCCACAGGATTCTTTGCTGCTTATACAAATCTTAGAAGTCTAAATACTAAGTTGGGTGAATTTGAGTACCTTGTATTAAATGAGGATGCTGATATAAAAGGCATCACAGAAACTTGATGAAATGAGGATAATCAATAGGACACAGTAATACCAAGGTACAAAATATATCCGAAACAAAAACAGAACATAATGGTGGGGGAGTGGCACCATATGTGAAAGAAAGCATAGAATCAAATGAAATAAAAATATTAAATGAACCAAACTGTACCACAGAATCTCTAAGGGTAGTAATTTCATGCTTGAATAATAAGTATAGCTGTAGGGATAGACTACCAACCATCTGACCCGTATTGTGATAGTGACTATGAAATGCTCAGGGAGATTAGAGAAACTATAAAAATAAAAAACTCAATAATAATGGGGGATTTCAACTAACCCCATATTGACTGGGTACATGTCACCTAGGACGGGATGCAGAGATAAAGTTACAGTACTTGACATCTTAAATGACTGCTTCTTGGAAGTCCTGGAACGCACAAGAGGAGAGGCAATGCTTGATTTACTCCTAAGTGGAGCACAGGATCTGGTCCAAGAGGTGACTATAGCTTGGTAATAGTGACCATAACAATAAAATTTAACATCCCTGTACAGGGGGAAACACCACAGCAGCCCAACACTGTAGCATTTAATTTCAGAAAGGGGAACTACACAAAAATGAGGAAGTTGGTTAAACAAAAATTAAATGGTACAGCACCAAAAGTGAAATCCCTGCAAGCTGCATGCAAATTTTTTTAAGACACCATAATAGAGGCTCAACTTAAATGTATATACCAAATTAAAAAACATAGTAAGAGGACCAAAAAAGTGCTACCATGGCTGAACAAAAAAGTAAAAGAAGCAGTGAGAGGCAAAAAGGCATCCTTTAAAAAGTGGAAGTTAAATCCTAGTGAGGAACATTGAAAGGAGCATAAACTTTAACAAATGAAGTGTAAAAATATAATTAGGAAGGCCAAAAAAGAATTCAGCTAGCCAAAGATTCAAAAAGTAACAACAAAAAGTTGTCAAGTACATCTGAAGCAGAAAGCCTGCTAAACAACCAGTGGGGCCACTGGATGATTGAGATGCTAAAGGAGCACCCAAGGAAGATATGGCCATTCACAGAAACTTAATGAATTCTTTGCATCCGTCTTCATGACTGAGTATGTGAGGGAGATTCCCAAACCTGAGCCATTCTTTTTAGGTGACAAATCTGAGGAACTGTTCCAATTTAAGGTGTCCCCATCTAGAGTGTGGAGTATAGCCTCCCTGATGTCTCGGTGAGGCTTGGGGTAAAAGTTGAAAGGTGATCAAATGATTCATGTGAAATGGGGAGGTTATCTTGGGAGTGAATTTCGGGTGTGCTCTGAGCGTAACCTTGTCCCAAAAGAATACCATGTAGATACGACATGCCATCAGAACCGATATTTCTCCTATTCTCCTAGCCAAGGTAATCACTACCAGGAAGGCTCTTTTCACTTAGAGGTATGTAACTGAACAGGTGACCATGGGTTCGAAGGGAGGCCTAATCAGTGCTTTCAATACCAGGTTCAGGTCCCACATGGGAGCAGAAAGTCGAGGTTGCAGGAAGAGGTTTACTATACCCTTGAGGAATCTTTTATTGGTCAGGTGGAAGAAGCACTGACTATCCCTCTACTGGCTGGTGTAAGGATGTTATAGCTGTTATAGCTGTCAGGTGGACTCTAAGAGTCCCGAACAATTGGAAAAAGGCAAATATAGTGTCCACATTTAAAAAAAGAGAAGAAAGAGAACCCGGGGAACTACAGACCGGTCAGCCTCACTTCAGTACACAGCAAAATCATGGCGCAGTTCCTCAAGGAAACCATTTTGAAGCACTTGGAGGAGAGGACGGTGATCAGGGACAGTCAACACGGATTCACCAAAGGCAAGTCATGCCTGACCAGCCTGATTGCCTTCTATGATGAGACAACTGGCTCTGTGGATATGGGGAAAGCAGTGGATGTGATATATCTTGAATTTAGGAAAGCTTTTGATACTGTCTCCTACAGTATTCTTGCCAGCAAGTTAAAGAAGTATGGATTGGATGAATGGACTATAAGGTGGGTAGAAAGCTGGCTAGATTGTTGGGCTCAATGGGTAGTGATCAACAGCTCGATGTCTAGTTGGCAGCCGGTATCAAGTGGAGTGCCCCAGGGGTCGGTCCTGGGGCTGGTTTTGTTCCTCATCTTTATTAATGATCTGGATGATGGGGTTAATTGCACCCTCAGCAATTTTGAAGATGACACTAAGCTGGGGGGAGAGGTAGATATGCTGGAGGGTAGGGATAAGATCCAGAGTGACCTAAACAAATTGGAGGACTGGGCCAAAAGAAATCTGATGAAGTTCAACAAGGACAAGTGCAGAGTCCTGCACTTAGGACAGAAGAATCTCATGCATTGCTACAGACTAGGGACCGAATGGCTAGGCAGCAGTTCTGCAGAAAAGGACCTAGGGGTTACAGTGGACGAGAAGCTGGATATGAGTCAGCAATGTGCCCTTGTTGCCAAGAAGGCCAACAGCATATTGGGCTGTATCAGTAGGTGCACTGCCATCAGATCAAGGGGAGTGATTATTCCCCTCTCTTCGGCACTGGTGAGGCCACACCTGGAGTACTGCGTCCAGTTTTGGTCCTCCCACTACAGAACGGATGTGGACAAATTGGAGAGAGTCCAGCGGAGGGCAATGAAAATGATTAGGGGACTGGGGCACATGACTTACGAGGAGAGACTGAGGGAACTTGGCTTATTTAGTCTGCAGAAGAGAAGAGTGAGGGGGGATTTGAGAGCAGCCTTCATCTACCTGAAGGGAGGGGGGGTCCAAAGAGGATGGAGCTAGGCTATTCTCAGTGGTGGCAGATGACAGAACAAGGAGTAATGGTCTCAAGTTGCAGTGGGGGAGGTCTAGGTTGGATATTAGGAAACACTATTTCACTAGGAGGGTGGTGAAGCACTGGAATGGGTTACCTAGGGAGGTGGCAGAATCCCCTTCCTTAGAGGTTTTTAAGGTCAGGCTTGACAAAGCCCTGGCTGGGATGATTTAGTTGGTGTTGGTCCTGCTTTGAGCAGGGGGTTGGACTAGATGACCTCCTGAGATCTCTTCCAACCCTAATATTCTAGGATTTTTTAGGGTCAGTGCATATGTGGAAAAGTCACAGATATCACAGAGACTTGTGGAAAGTATACCAAATCCAAAATCTGGACCATTTTTGCAGGTAAGTGGCACGTAGCGAGCTCTGACAGGTAAGAATACCAGGTCTGTCTCCTCGAAGCGGAAGCAATCAATATGATGTGTTCCCCATCACTCTTTATTTTCAGCAGGACTTTCAACAGTAGGGGAAGGAGAGGAAAATCACAGAGAAGATCTGCATCCCAGGGCAGGAGGAGAGTATGGCCCAGGGAGTGTTGTCCTATCCCTACTGTGGAGTTGTAGTGTGGACATTTCTTGCTCAGGTAAGTGGCAAACATATCTGTGGTTGGCATCCCCCATCGCCTGAATAGATCGTGAAGTGCTACTGGGTCTAGCTCCCACTTGTGGTTGTGTGGGAAACTGCAATTGAGACCATCTGCTATCAAGTTTTGTGTGCCTGGGAGGTAAGCTGCTGACAATGTGACATCGTGGGCAATACACCAGTTCCATAGTCTCACTGCCTCCGCACAGAAGGAGGGCAACCTGGCTCCTCTGTGTCAATTTATGATGTATGTACAGGCTACATTGTCTGCTAGGACTCTTGTGTGCGATCCTTTGATCAGCGGGAGGAAGTGGGCACAGACATTCCTGACCACCCTTAGCTCGAGGAGGTTGATGTAAAGAGATATCTCTGTGGGTGACCACTTGCCTTGTGTCACGAGGTTGTTTAGATGTGCACCTCACCCACTGAGCAATGCATCAGGGGTGGAAAGCAACAATGCAGGGTTTTGCGAGAAGGAAATCCCTTTGCTGGGTCTTTCCACCAGCCCAAATAGTTTTTGACCCTGGTAGGTAGTGACAGGGGTTTGTCTAGTCCAGTGGCTCCCAAACTTTTCAGGGTCAAGACTCCCCCTTACTCCTGTCTGCACGCCCCACCCCCACCCCCCGAGCTGGGCTGGGGCAGAGGAGTGGACGGGGTAAAAGGGCCGCGGCAGGGGCCGCTACTGGGGGTAGGTTTGGGAGCAGAAGTGGGTTGGGACTGGGAACAAAGCAGTGGCCTGGGGCCGAGGCTGGGGTCAGGGTCAGGGCTGGGAGCAGAGCTACAGCCAGGCCCACAGCTGGGTGTGGAGCTGCGGCCGGGGCCAAGGCTTGGGATGGGGCCAGGCCCAGGGCTCGGAACCGGGATGGAGCAGAGCTTGAGGTGGGGCAGAGGCTGGATGCCGCTCACTGCTCACAACCCGAAGAGACTGGCCCAGGCCCCGCTGCATGCCCCAAACATTCCTCTGCATCCCCCTAGGGGGGCACGCCCCACAGTTTGGGGAACTCTGGTTTAGTCTGCTCCTGTTTGGTTTGCAAACTGAGCTGAACCACATCTGGAGGCATAACATGTGAAGCCTGGCATGTGGTATTACTCCTTTGCCTGCTGCCATATGCCCCAAGAGTTGGAAGCAGTCTCTGGCTAGTATTTGCGGGCTATTTTAACCGGTCTCTATGGGTGTGGCCAGGGAGATATCTGAGCTGAGATAAGGAGAGCTCTGACCTGTAACGAGTCAGCGTCAGCCCCTATGAATTCCAGGTGTTGAACTGGAATGAGGATTGATTTCTAGGCATTAATCTGTAAGCCCAGGTCTGTAAACAAGTGCATTGCAGCTCTGGAGACCCAGTTAGCCTCTTGGTGAGATCAGGCTCCAAGGAGGGTAAATCATGATCCCCTGGGAGCATAAGAGTGTGGCCAACGCTGAGAGAATAATGGAAAATACTCCTGGGGCCAATAATAGCCCAAAGGGGAGTACCCTGTACTGGTAATGGTCTTATCCTAGAGTGAATCTCAGAAATCATCTGTGAGTCGGTAAGACTGAAATATGAAAGTAGGCATCCTGAAGGCCGAGGGCTGAAAACCAGTCTCCCTGTTCCAACGTGGGAATAATCCTTAGAGTGACCATCTTGAATTTTTGAGCTTTGACAAACTTGTTGAGAGCTCTGAGGTCTAGGAAATAGCAAGAGTAGAACCCCTTTCCCTGTAGATGTAGAGGTACTGGTTCTATGGCTCCTAACCGGATGAGACTATGTCATAGTAAACTCTTGTGAGCCGGGTCCCTGAAGAGATACAGAGAAGGGTTTTGTGGAGGGGGCAGAGAAGTAAAATGGATAGAGTACCCATTGTGAACGATCTCTAGGATCCATTGTTCCCAGGTGCTGCAGAATGCTGCCAACCGGTGGCCAAATGGTGGATAGCGGTGGTTGGCTGCAGCAGTTGTGGGGAGCCTATCGATGCCTTGACCAACACATCGAAACTGGAGATTGGACGTAGACACCTGGGACGAGGAACGTTGAGGGCCAGATAGTTTACACCTTGAAAATTGATTCTTTTTTCTCTGCAGCTTGTACCAGGTGGATATTGGCAAGTGTGTGGTTTGTCCTAGGGCTGTGGACTAAACTTTCTCTTTTGTCCTAGTGTGTAGATGTACAGCAAATGAAGAGTGGCTCAAGAATCCTTCAGGGTATAAAGAAAGGCAGCAATATTTTCTGAGAAGAGTTTAGCATCTCCAAAGGGAAGGTCTTTGACGGTTGACTGTACCTCTCTCAGGAAGCCCAAGAGATGGAGACATGACACAGGTCGCATCACCACAGCCATGGAGATGGACGTGCCCCTTGTGTCGGCTGCATCGAGGGCAAATTGTAACGTTGTTTTTGCTATTAACTGTCCTTCCTGAATAATGGCCTTAAATTGGTTGTGATGTGACTCAGGCAGCTGCTCAGTAAAATCAGCTTAGAATAATTTAGATAATCATATTTCACCATCAGGGCTTGGTAGTTGGTGATTCAAAACTGAAGCATGGCTAAGGAGTACACCTTCTTTCCGAAAAGGTCCAAAAACTTCCAGTCTCTGTCATAGGGAGTGGACATCATCGGGCACTGACATCCATGGGAATTAATAGCGTCCACCACAATGGAGTTGAGTGGAAGGTGGGAGATGAGGAACTCAGTCTCCCACGCTGAGACATAATATTTTTTGTCCACCCGTTTGCAAATAGGTACCACGAGTGCTGGGGTCTGCTTGATGGTCCTTGGCGGGACCAGAAAGGCCTTGTTAATGGATAGGGAGATCTCTGAGGAAGAGGATGAGTGCACTGACTAGCCTCGAGACGGGTTAGGAAGGGAGTCAGTGCATGCATGGGCCTAAGGGACATTGCTATGGAAGTTCTCTGATCCGCAGCCCTGATCTGCAGTGCAGGGACACAAGCAAACCTACAGTGGAGAACCCATAGGGACACTACTCGAAGAAGAACAACTGTTTCTACTCTGGGATACTCAGCCTGGAAGAAAGAGAGGTCTCTATTTTTCTTTTGTTATTTAGCTATTTCTCTATTTTAATCTATAGGTGAGTGCAGCATTCATGAAAATAAAGTGCTAACAGTGCTGGCTGAAGAAAGAAAATGGGAGAAAGT
Organism: Mauremys mutica; assembly: GCF_020497125.1. Lineage (NCBI taxonomy): Eukaryota > Metazoa > Chordata > Testudines > Geoemydidae > Mauremys > Mauremys mutica. Next base: position 32,092,836 of record NC_059087.1, on the reverse strand, counting down.
TATGCAGGCTTTTTCTACATGACAGTGCCAATTTATATTAAACTTGATTGAATCATAGAATCTCAGGGTTGGAAGGGACCTCAGGAGGTCATCTAGTCCAACCCCCTGCTCAAAGCAGGACCAAACCCAACTAAATCATCCCAGCCAGGGCTTTGTCAAGCCTGACCTTAAAAACCTCTAAGGAAGGAGATTCCACTACCTCCCTAGGTAACCCATTCCAGTGCTTCACCACCCTACTAGTGAAAAAGTTTTTCCTAATGTCCAACCTAAACCTCCCCCTCTGCAACTTGAGACCATTACTCCTTGTTCTGTCATCTTCTACCACTGAGAACAGTCTAGATCCATCCGCTTTGGAACCCCCTTTCAGGTAGTTGAAAGCAGCTATCAAATCCCCCCTCATTCTTCTCTTCTGCAGACTAAACAATCCCAGTTCCCTCAGCCTCTCCTCATAAGTCATGTGCTCCAGCCCCCTAATCATTTTTGTTGCGCTCCGCTGGACTCTCTCCAATTTATTCACATCCTTCTTGTACTGTGGGGCCCAAAACTGGACACAGTACTCCAATATTGGCAATATCCTGGACCCCAATTGAACAGAAATTGCCATTTACATTTAACTGTGTTAAATTTTGTGAGTTTTTAGTGAGTACAAATGGGAACCAGAACAAAATTAAACTCAATTCTAATTGGGACACGAGTGAGGATTCAAACCTGGATCTCAAGGGGCAAAAGGATCCTTCACAACTCCCATATAGCAGCTCTGCTTGGTTAACTCATACACAGCCCCCCCCCAGATCTTTAAAACCTTGGTGAGCACAAATGTTAAGAGTTTGCACACACGGAAGTCTGACACATGATAATACCAATGTTGGACTGGTGAAGGGTCACGTTATAAGAGCACAAAATCAATACAGTACTTCAGTTAGACAATTCATGTGAAGTTGTTTAAAACTGGGTATTCAAGTAAAGGGTAACATTAGCACAGAATTCACACTTTGTCAATACACTTTTTTGCAAGCTCACGAATTCTGCATTCCAGGAATCACAAGATAAAGGGGCAGCAGACAGGCAGCTAAAGGCCAAAGTGTCTCTTGGGATAGGCAAAGTGTTTCGGCATACCTGGCCGGCACAAATCTCCATGCTGTTCTTTTTCACTGGCATACACCTCCATACACCAAGCATGGTATGCAAACGAAAAAAGGTCCTCTATCTTCGAAGGAGGGCGAATGGCATTGTTCAGTCGCTTAAGCCACTCTTGACATTGCTCAAAGGTAGAGAACTGACACCTGTCCCAGAACCAAACATACATTTATTAATTTTCATGCAGAGATATCAGGTCATAAAATGTGATGAGTGATTAACCTCTGTGAAAACCAGAGATGAGAATAAACTGTTTTTTCTATTTCAGATGCTGTTGTGTAAACTGTAATGGATAGTAAAAATAATTATTCAGATAGTAATGTAATTATCCCAGGGAGTTGTCCTTCCCCCATAACCGTATTTCTTTTGTATTTGCCTATGCTTTGTCTCTCTGATTTTCCACAGGGACAATAACCAGGGAAAAATTAATCATCATTGTAAAGAAAATGGTCTGTGATTCTTGCTAACATCACACTGAAAGATATATCAAACATGAAGTCAAATTAAACCATATGTATAAATAGAGCCCTACCAAATTCATGGTCCATTTTGGTCAATTTCATGGTCATAGGATTTAAAAATAGCAAATTTCATGATTTCAGCTATTTAAATCTGAAATTTCACAGTGTTGTAATTGTAGGGGTCCTGACCCAAAAAGGAGTTGTGTGTGTGTGGGGGGGGGGTGCTTCAAGGTAGAGGGGGTTGTGGTACTGCTACCCTTACTTCTGCGCTGCTGTTGCTAGTGGCACTGCCTTCAGAGCTGGGCAGCTGGAGAGCAATGGCTGCTGGCCGGGAGCCAAGTTCTGAAGGCAGAACCGCTGCCAGCAGTGGCGCAGAAGTAAGCATAGTATGGCATTGCCACCCTTACTTCTGCACCGCTGCTGGCGGAGCACTGCCTTCAGAGCTGGGCGCCCAGCCAACAGCTCCCGATCTCTGGCTTCCCAGCCCAGAAGGCAGTGCAGAAGTAAGGGTGGCAATACCGCAACCCCCCTAAAATAACCTTGCGAACCCCCTGCAACTCCCTTTTGGGTCAGGACCCCCAATTTGAGAAGTGCTGGTCTCCCACCATGAAATCTGTATAGTATAGGGCGGGGTAGGCAACCTACGGCATGTGTGCCAAAGGCGACATGCAAGCTGATTTTCAGTGGCACTCACACTGCCCAGCTCCTGGCCACCGATCCAGGGGGCTCTGCATTTTAATTTAATTTTAAATGAAGTTTCTTAAACATTTTAAAAACCATTTTTAATTTACATACAACAATAGTTTAGTTATATATTATAGACTTATAGAAAGAGACCTTCTAAAAACATTAAAATGTATTACTGGCATGCAAAACCTTAAATTAGAGTGAATAAATGACGACTCGGCACACCACTTCTGAAAGGCTGCAGACCCCTTGTATCGGGTAAAAGCACACAAAAGACCAGATTTCACGGTCCGTGACGTGTTTTTCATGGCTGTGAATTTGGTAGGGCCCGATGTCTAAAGAGCATAATTTTGGAATTATTAAATAAACCAATATTATCTTGTCCTAGTTGCTCGGGCCCTGATTCATTAAGGTACTTATGCACATGTCTAAACTCATGAGTAGTCCCATTAACTTCAATGAGCCTACTCACATACTTTAAACACATTCCTTACTTTGAGTATCTTGCTGAATCAGGGCCTCAAAAGGGAGTCAAAACAGAAATATATAACATAAATTGCAATATATTAATGTGTATCCCTACAAACAAAAACACATTGTCTGATCAGATACAGAGTAAATACTGTATTCCATTTGAACAATGCACTTACTTCAAACCAAGGTGGACAAGTCACTGTGTCTGTAGTCCTACACCTCTCTCCCCCTCCTCCTCCCTCAAATGCTAAACTGTTTCTTCTCTTACTAATATTTTACCAGAGCGCAAGTATAAACAATGCTTCTTTCATTTGAGCTTAGTTTTCACATTTCAGCAAGAAAGAAACAGCAATGGAAGACTAATTAGAGTATCTTGACCCCAAGAGCCACTATTACTATTATTATTATTAAGAGCCACTAGTTTGCAAAATAATATTCCATAATTACAACAGTAGCTTAGCATTTCCAAATTGGTACCTGTCCACTGTGGAATAAGACTCAGAACAAGCATGATGAAGTAAGGGTTTGCCCAAATTTGTACAAATGTATTAAGGAGTTTACAGTTATAAACAGGTGGCCCCAGAGTACATAAATAAAATTTACTCTTAGGATTAAAACATGCAAACTATATGTTAAGGGCTACAAGTTAAAGAGAAAGTTATATATATAACTCAAGCTGAACAACCAACTATGACCTACAGAATCAAAACAGTCCTCATCACAATGCTATGGCCCAGGAAGCAGTTGGCGTGTTACATTTTCTGAGTTCAACATATGGGGGGCTGGTGCTATTCCACTGTACAAAAAGTACTGCTAGCAAATGTGTAATTGAAATATATGTTCCTTTTCATTAATTAACATTCATATGTTCCTTTTCATTGCTTAGAAGCCAATATTAATTTATCCTATTGAAGCCTGGGAAATAGACCTCAGAGAAGCACAAAGTCTCTGGGGCTCCCTGGCTACACTGGCAGTGAGAGTAATTTATTGCCTCTTTTTCAATGATATAGCGAGAGAGAGAGAGAGAGTGTGTGTGTGTGTGGGGCCATGGATCTGCCTCATCCCTATACCCTCTCTTCCCAGTTTTCCACCATATCTCCACAAGAGCTGGAGTGACTAACTCTCACATGGCCTACACAAGGGGAGCAGTCCTTACTCCTTCCCTCATTCTTGCACAGCAGCACAAATGTGCGGCAGTCTCAAGTCCCAGATAGCCAGTTTAGGATCTAATGTTTTTGTCTAAGAAGCTGTATGATTTATTGATTTGTGTCTAGTTTGTATCTTGCTGAGACCATTGTTACACTGGGGAAAACCACATGAAACTGAAATTAATTTCAAAATAATCTTTAAAAAGGTATTGCTCCATAGGGCTAGAACATCTCTACGACCAAAGCTATTTGGCTGATCAATTTCCACCATAGTAAAGATTTCTAAAAAATGTATTGTACTATAAGAGTGCAGACCCAATAACCACCATCCTCCTTCCTAAAATGTTCAGCTACAGTACACAGCAAGAACAGAAGGAATCTTTTGCACAAAAGAGGGGGGGGGCCCTCAGGGACATTTCTCCTAAAATGCTGCAGCCATCCATAATATGAGGAAGCGCAAGGTTATCTTGCTTAGATTTCATACTTTCCTGGATGAAGCAACCCTTCCACCTGCAAAGTAGTTTGTACATACCTGATAATTTTGCAGTCTTTGCAAGTCAAATGAAGTTGAAATATATCTCGGCATTCAACACTTTCTATAAGCTGTAATGGAACCTGTAATTAAAAAGATTAAATGATCTTATTCCAAAACGCACTGACACTGCAGTTTCTCAGCATGTCCTATAGCCACTTATTAGAGGGCTTTGTGGAGAAAGAGAGCTATAAATATAACTAAATCAATAGTTCTGATGCAGTGTATTGCTGTATATGAGACAGTTCCTTACTCCATTCTTTCTCAGCTGAGAAACCATATAAGACCACATGACACTAGCTGAGACCACATGTTATATCATGGTGAAAACTAAAGGATAGGGAGTATATGTGAAGGCATGGGTGCTAGTCTGGGGCTCAGGAGACTCCCTGCCCTGCCACAGGCTTCCTGTGTGACCCTGGGAAAGTCATTTAGTCTCAGTGATTCAGCTCCCCACCAGTAAAATGGGGAGAATAGCATTTCTCTACACTATGGATGGTGTAAGGATAAATACATAAAAGACTGAGTCACTCAGATAACATAGTTAGGGGGACTATAATGCTATGTTAGACAAATGTTAGACAAATGTTTTATGTTGCTGCCATGGTTGCTTTTAAAATAATAAATCTCTGCCAATCATTCTCCCATTGACTTTAGCATGCAAGTCAGAAGGATTATCATGAAGTTTACATATAATAAATGAAGAGATGGGGATATTTGATGAGAAAAAAAGACGGTTACTCACCTTTGTAACTGTTGTTCTTCGAGATGTGTTGCTCATATCCATTCCAATTAGGTGTGTGCGTGCCGCGTGCACGTTCGTCGGAAGACTTTTACCCTAGCAATGCTCAGTGGGTCGGCTGGGTGCCCCCTGGAGTGGCGCCACCATGGCCCCGGATATATACCCCAGCCGACCCACCCACTCCTCAGTTCCTTCTTGCCGGCTACTCCGACAGTGGGGAAGGAGGGTGGGTTTGGAATGGATATGAGCAACACATCTCGAAGAACAACAGTTACAACGGTGAGTAACCGTCTTTTCTTCTTCGAGTGATTGCTCATATCCATTCCAGTTAGGTGATTCCCAAGCCTTACCTAGGCGGTGGGGTCAGAGAAAGACATGGCGGAACGCAAAACCGCCGAGCCGAAGGCCGCGTCGTCTCTAGATTGCTGGACTAGAGCATAGTGCGCAGCAAACGTGTGGACCGATGACCAGGTCGCCGCACGGCATATCTCCTGGATCGGTACGTGTGCCAGGAATGCGGCTGAGGAAGCCTGAGCCCTGGTAGAATGGGCAGTGAGGTGGCCCGTGGCGACATGGGCCAAGTCATAGCATGTGCGTATGCATGCCATTAGCCAAGAGGAGATCCTCTGTGCTGAGACGGGGAGGCCTTTCATACGGTCCGCCACTGCCACGAAAAGCTGGGGGGGGATTTACGGAAGGGCCTTGTACGGTCAATATAAAATGCAAGTGCCCTGCGGACATCTAAGGAGTGTAACCGCTGCTCCCGCGGGGAGGAATGAGGTTTAGGAAAGAAAACTGGGAGGAAGATGTCCTGATTCGTATGAAAGGCCGAAACCACTTTAGGGAGAAAAGCGGGATGTGGCCGCAACTGAACTTTGTCCTTATGAAAGACAGTGTAAGGGGGGTCTACAGTGAGTGCTCTAAGTTCGGAGACCCGCCTGGCCGAAGTAATGGCCACCAGAAAAACTGTCTTCCATGATAGGTACAGCAGAGAGCAGGTTGCCAGCGGCTCGAAGGGGGGACCCATAAGCTTGTTTAACATGAGGTTGAGGTCCCAGGTGGGGGAAGGACGACGAACTTGAGGGTAGAGGCGTTCCAGCCCCTTCCTAAACCTAGCGACCACCGGGTGAGAGAACACAGAGTGACCAGCCTCTCCAGGATGGAAAGCAGATATGGCCGCCAAGTGAACTTTCAGGGAGGATACGGCAAGGCCCTGCTGCTTAAGCTGCCAGATGTAGTCCAGAATGACTGGAATGGGGGCCCCTGAAGGAGTAAGAGCCTGCGATACACACCAGGCTGAGAAACGCTTCCATTTGGCCGAATAAGTGGACCGAGTGGAAGGTTTCCTACTACTGAGCAGAACATGCTGCACAGGGGCTTCCGATGTGTCTAGCCACGCAGGAGCCACGCCGTGAGACGGAGCGCCGGAAGGTCCGGGTGTCGGAGACTGCTCTGCTCCTGAGTTATAAGGCCCGGGCAGAGGGGGAGAGTGATCGGTGTGGCTACGGAGAGGCTGAGAAGCATGGTGTACCAGGGTTGCCTGGGCCACGCTGGGGCAATCAGGATTAGACATACCCTGTCCTGCCGTAGTTTCAAAAAACCTTGTGCACCAGCGGGAACGGAGGGAATGCATAAAGCAGCTAGTGCTTCCACGGAATGAGGAATGCGTCCGAGATCGAGCCTGGTGAGTGACCCCGGAACGAGCAGAACACTTGGCACTTCCTGTTCGCGCGAGAGGCGAATAGGTCCACGTGGGGAAAGCCCCACTTGCGGAAGGTTGCATGGATAATGTCCGGTCTTATGGACCACTCGTGACTCAGGAAGGATCTGCTCAGCCGATCTGCGAGAGTGTTCCGAACTCCCGGGAGTAAGGATGCCACCAGGTCTATCGCATGAGCTATGCAAAACTCCCATAAATTGGTGGCTTCGAGGCAAAGAGGGGAAGATCGAGACCCTCCCTGCTTGTTTATGTAATACATGGCCGTCGTGTTGTCCGTAAACACGGAGACACAACGGCCGGACAGAAGCTTGCAGAATGCGTGGCATGCCAGGCGAACTGCTCTGAGCTCTTGGACATTTATGGGGATGGAGAGCTCCTCTGATGAACACAGGCCTTGGGTGCGCAGGCGACCGAGATGGGCCCCCCAGCCGAGGGATGACGCGTCTGTCAGAGACAGGGTGGGCTGCGGTGGGTGGAACGGTAACCCCGCACACACCACGGAGGGGTTCAGCCACCAGTCGAGGGAGCGCAGTGTACTCGGCGGGATAGTGACTAACGTGTCCATGACGTCCCTGCCCGGACGGTACACCGAATGGAGCCATGTTTGAAGCCGGCGGAGGCGGAGCCTGGCGAATTTGGTGACGTATGTACAAGCCGCCATGAGGCCTAGGAGACCGAGGCAAGTGCAGACCGAGGTCGTGGGAAAGGCCTGCAGACTGCGGATGATCGCGGACATTGCGAGGAACCTCGGCTGAGGGAGACAGGCTTTGGCCAGAGTGGAATCCAAGGTAGCTCCTATAAAGTCCAGCCTTTGAGTGGGGACCAGGGTGGACTTGTCCACATTGAGCATTAGGCCGAGACGTGCAAACAGGTCCTTTGCCACTCGTATATGTACCCTCACTTGCTCCTGGGAGGCCCCTTTGATGAGCCAGTCGTCCAGGTATGGGTAGACGTGGAGCCCTTGGCGACGGAGGTGGGCGGCGATCACCGCCATACATTTCGTAAATACTCGAGGCGCCGTGGAGAGGCCGAAGGGAAGGACCGCAAATTGGAAATGCCGATGGTCTGTTACAAAGCGGAGGTATCTCCTGTGCGGAGGAAATATGGCTATATGAAAGTAAGCGTCCTTCATGTCGAGGGCAGCATACCAGTCTCCGGGATCCAAGGACGGGATAATGGTCCCCAGGGAGACCATCCGGAATTTTAACTTTATCAGGAATTTATTGAGGCCGCGTAGGTCTAGGATAGGCCTGAGACCCCCTTTCGACTTGGGGATCAGGAAGTAACGGGAGTAAAACCCTTTGCCCCATTCCTCCCTTGGCACCTCCTCTATCGCTCCGACTGTGAGGAGCGTTTGGACCTCTTGCAAGAGGATTTGCTCATGAGAGGGGTCCCTGAAAAGGGACTGGGAGGGAGGGTGATAAGGCGGGGTTGAAGCAAATTGGAGGTGGTATCCTTGCTTCACTGTGCACAGGACCCAGATGTCCGAAGTCAGGTGGGACCACGCCAGGAAGAAATAAGAGAGGCGGTTGGAGAAGGGAGGTGAAGGATCCCGAATGGAAAGTGGCATGCTGTCCTCGGGCGTGCCTTCAAAAGGACGACTTCGGGCCTGGCTGCGGTTTGGAGAAGCCGCGGTTTTGACTGGTTTGAGGACCTGAATAGCGCCTGTCTAGGGACAGAGTACAGACGGAAGGGCTGGGGGCGGTAAGTGCGCCGCTGGGTCACGGGGGTATGCATGCCCAGGTTACGCATAGTGACCCTATTGTCCTTCAAATTCTGGAGTCTGGTGTCAGTCTTCTCCGAGAATAAGCCCTTGCCCTCGAAAGGCAAGTCCTGAATGGTATATTGAAGCTCAGGCGGAAGGCTGGAAGCCTGCAGCCAGGAGATGCGCCTCATGGTGATACCGGACGCCAAGGTTCTGGCTGCGGAGTCCGCCGCGTCTAGGGAGGCCTGCAGGGAGGTCCTGGCCACCTTTTTCCCTTCCTCGAGGAAGGCCTTGAACTCCTGGCGGGAGTCTGGGGGAAGCAACTCCCGGAATTTGCTCATCTCCGCCCAGGTGTTATAATCGTAACGACTCAGCAGAGCGTGCTGATTCGCTACTCTTAGCTGCAAGGCACCCGCCGAATACACCTTGCAGCCCAGAAGGTCCATCCTTCTGGCTTCTTTGGATTTTGGAGCCGGGGCCTGCTGTCCATGGCGCTCCTTTTCATTGACGGACTGAACCACCAGGGAAGGAGGAGGAGGATGCATATACAGGTACTCGTACCCCCGGGATGGTACCATATATTTACGCTCAACTCCCTTCGCCGTCGGCGGAATGGAGGCCGGCGATTGCCACAATGTGTCTGCCTTGGCCTGAATAGTTTTAATAAAAGGGCAGAGCCACTTTGGTGGGTGCGTCAGCTGTAAGGATGCTGATGACAGGATCCTCGACCTCTGGGACCTCCTCCACTTGCAGATTTATATTCAGGGCGATTCTCCTGAGGAGGTCCTGGTGCGCCGTAAGGTCTATAGGAGGCGGGCTCAAGGACGACGCGCCTGCCACAGCCTCATCTGGCGAGGAGGAAGACGAGACGCCAGGGGCAAGGGTATCGTGCACCTGCTCGTGGTCCTGCCAAGGTTCCTGCTCGAGGTGCACCGGTGAGGTGGGCGCTGAAGCCAACTGGTCATCTGTGCCAACTGGTGGAGGACGACTAACTGTGGCCTCTGGGGCCCGGTGCTCTGAAGAGGCAGCACGTGAGGGAACCAAAGGGGCACCTTGGGCCAAAAGGGCCACTGCTGATCACCCTGCGCTTGGGGGTGGGTTTCCTGAAACAGGCCCTCTGGCACATCCGCATCCTGGTCCTGAGAGTAGTAACTTCCCGCTTGGGACGAAACCGACGGATGCCTGGAAGGCCATGGAGGAACCGAGAGACCTTGGGCCGACGTCCCCACCGATCTGGTGCTTTTACACACAGTAGACCAGTGCCGCGAAGAACTTCGGTGCTGAGATCAAGACCGGGACCTGCGACCGGCTCGGTGCCGGGAGGTCGACTGGGACCTGGAATAGCGGCGCCGTGAGCGGCTCCTAGGGGAGCGGTGCCTAGACGGTGATCGGCGCCGTGAGTAGCAGGACGGCGACCGGGATGCAGAGCGGTGCTGCGAGTCGGACCGGTGCCGTGTGGTGGAGCGGTGCCGGGACTGTGAGCAGCGCGCAGATCGAGAGCGGTGCCGGGATCTGGAACACTTGCGGGACCGCAATCGAGAGCGGTGCCGGTCAGGTGCGTTGATCGAAGCTGGACGAACAAGGGCCGGCTTCCCGATTGATTGAATCTTGGAATGGCACAATATCTGAATGAATATTTTGCCTTGGTCTTTAATGAGGCTAATGAAGGGCTAAGGAATAGTGATAGAGGGACCGATGGGAATGAAGATATGGGGGTAGACATTACGGTATCTGAGGTGGAGGCCAAACTTGAACAGCTTAACGGAAGTAAATCGGGGGGCCCGGATAATCTTCATCCTAGAATATTAAGGGAATTGGCGAGTGATATTGCTAGCCCGTTAGCGATGATTTTTAATAAATCTCTAAATTCGGGGATTGTACCGTTTGACTGGAGATTAGCTAATGTAGTTCCTATATTCAAGAAGGGGAAAAAAAGTGACCCGGGTAACTACAGGCCTGTTAGTTTAACATCTGTAGTATGCAAAGTAATGGAAAAAATTTTAAAAGAGAGAGTGGTTACGGAGCAGGAGGCCGATGGCAACTGGGATAGATTACAGCATGGATTTACGAAAGGTAGATCGTGCCAAACCAATCTGATCTCCTTCTTTGAGAAAGTAACAGATTTTTTAGACAAGGGAAATGCGATGGATCTAATATATCTGGATTTCAGTAAGGCGTTTGATACGGTACCGCATGAGGAATTATTGGTTAAATTGGAAAAGATGGGGATCGAAATGAAAATCCAGAGGTGGATAAGGAGCTGGTTAAAGGGGAGACTGCAGAGGGTAGTACTGAAAGGGGAACTGTCGGGTTGGAGGGGGGTTACCAGTGGAGTTCCTCAAGGTTCGGTTTTGGGTCCTATTTTATTCAATCTATTTATTGCTGACCTGGGAACCAAGAGTAGGAGTGGGCTGATAAAGTTTGCGGATGACACCAAGTTGGGAGGTATTGCCAATTCGGAGAAGGATCGGGATATCCTCCAGGGAGATTTGGATGACCTTGTAAACTGGAGTATTAGTAACAGGATGAAATTCAATAGTGAGAAGTGTAAGGTTATGCATTTAGGGATGACTAACAAGAATTTTAGTTATAAGCTAGGGACGCACCAGTTGGAAGTAACGGAGGAGGAGAAGGACCTGGGAGTCCTGGTTGATCATAGGATGACTATGAGTAGGCAATGTGATGTGGCCGTTAAAAAAGCTAATGCGGTCTTGGGTTGCATTAGGCGAGGTATTTCTAGTAGGGATAAGGAAGTGCTAGTCCCGTTATATAAGGCGTTGGTGAGACCTCATTTGGAGTATTGTGTGCAGTTTTGGTCTCCCATGTTTAAGAAGGATGAATTAAAACTGGAACGGGTACAAAGAAGGGCCACTAGAATGATCCGAGGAATGGAAGGCCTGTCGTATGAAAGGAGACTTGAGGAGCTCGGTTTGTTTTCCTTAACCAAAAGAAGGATAAGGGGAGATATGACTGCACTCTTTAAATATATCAGAGGGATAAATACCAGGGAAGGAGAGGAATTATTTCAGCTCAGTGCTAATGTAGACACGAGGACAAACGGATATAAATTGTCAGTCAGGAAATTTAGGCTTGAAATTAGACGAAGGTTTCTAACCATCAGGGGAGTGCAATACTGGAACAGCCTACCGAGGGAAACAGTAGGGGCGAAGGACCTCCATGACTTTAAGATTAAGCTAGATAAGTTTATGGAGGAGATGGTATAATAGGATAACGGGCTTAGTCAATAGGTCAATTAAGTGCCACACTGGTAAATAGTACAATGGGTCAATGATATGATATTCTTAACCTTTTTCCAGAGGGTATGGCTGGAGAGTCTTGCCCGCATGCTCGGGGTTTAGCTGACCGCCATATTTGGGGTCGGGAAGGAATTTTCCTCCAGGGCAGATTGGCAGTGGCCCTGGAGGTTTTTCGCCTTCCTCCGAAGAATGGGGCAGGGGTCGCTTGCTAAAGGAGTGGGTAGATCGGCTTATGTGGCCTGCATCTTGCAGGAGGTCAGACTAGATGATCATAATGGTCCCTTCTGATCTTGAATTCTATGATTCTATGAATCGCCTGCACCGGCGGTGCCGGGTCCGTCAGCTCGATCAGGTCTTTAGCCACTTCGCATACCTCCGGCGTGGATGGTATGACCAGCTCAACCACGGGGGGTGCCGGGGAGACAGGTGCTGGACTCGACGGCCCTTGGGGGACCGGAGTCGACGGCGCCGGCTCAGCAGGTGCCGCGGCGGGAGCGGGCGCCGGGCGGAGCATCCGAGCCGTGCCCTCGTGCCGCACGTCGGGCGGTGCCGGAGCGGCAGGGGTCTTAGCCTTTTTTGCTCTCGGGGAGAGCGAGCGCCTCAGGCCTGGTTTTGGTGCCGGCGATGTCTGGTGCCGAGAGGGTTTAGGCGTACCAGTCGACCCGGTGCTGATGAGGCGCTCCTGGAGTCCGATGGGGCCGCGCTCGGTGCCGAGGACGGAGGGGTGAGAGCCGCCTCCATAAGGAGCTGTTTAAGCCTAAAGTCCCGCTCCTTCTTAGTGCGTGGCTTAAAAGACTTGCAAATTGGGCACTTAGCTGTTAAGTGCGACTCGCCGAGGCACTTCAGACAGGAGTCGTGCGGATCCCCTGTGGGCATCGGCCTGTGGCAAGCCGAGCACGGCTTGAATCCTGGGGAGCCGGGCATGTGCTCCGGTCCCGGTGTGGGAAGGAGCTAAGCCCCGAACCCGACTAAGTCTACCAAGTACTTACTTAACAATTAACCATTAACTACACTTATCTAAATTTCAACTATATCTACAACTATATACACAAACAGAACGAGAACTACGAGAATGCTAGGGAGGTGGAGGTCAGCTAAGCCGCACTCCACTGTTCCAACGACCGACACAGGCAGTAAGAAGGAACTGAGGAGTGGGTGGGTCGGCTGGGGTATATATCCGGGGCCACGGTGGCGCCACTCCAGGGGGCGCCCAGCCGACCCACTGAGTGTTGCTAGGGTAAAAGTCTTCCGACGAACGTGCACGCGGCGCGCGCACATCTAACTGGAATGGATATGAGCAATCACTCGAAGAAGAACCCTGTTTCATTCTAAATTGGAGCAGTTTTTCTAAGTCCTCCCTTTTTGACCAGATAGAATTATTTGTAAAACACCATGAATCTGCATGGCGTTTTACAAACAAATACAAGATTACAATCTAGGTTCCAAAAGAGTGTTTACAATCCAGGTGATTTCCCCTTTACAATCCAGGTGATTTCCCCATCTCTGTACCTGTTCATCCCTTCCTTCACCACTCTCCTTCCAAACCTAATCTTACACAGACAACCCTTCCTCACTGAATGCCCTATGCCCCTTACATTGCTTCATGTCTCCACTTCCTGCCCTCCAGACCCTGACCGCTCATTATTACTCCTCCTTCCTCAGTCTCCAAGACCAACTCTACAATATTTCTTGCCTTTCTTTCAAAATCATCCATCTGTTCTACTCCCTTCCAATCCACCTTTTCTCCAGCAACAAGTCTCTTCCCTTTTGACAAGTCTTATTTAGTAACTCAGCCTTCCACATTTCTTTCTAAGCAATCTGTCATCCTTTCTTCCAGGCAACCCTTCATATCAATTTCATTTCCTTCTCTTTCCGTACAATCCATCCTCTAGTCTTTGTCCACCTTCATTTCCTCTTCAGCCCTTCTTCCCATCCTTTATTACTTGCCCTATAAAACTCTTGCCTGCCAAATTATCTTTCCTTACTCTCCCATTCTCTCTCACAGATGACCTTTCGTTTCCATCAAGCTCTTTTTTTTCATGCTGAAGCACACTGCAAATCAGACTCACTCAGTGCAGTTAATCTACTCTTCAAAGAGCCGTAAGTTATATTTGCAGGCAGTACAACATACAATAGTGTCTATCTAAATATAGCAGCAGAGAAGCAACTTTTTAAAAAACAGCCATGCATTGCTATCAAAGTCCAACAATGTCACAGTATAGAGGGTATTGCAGCATCATGCTCTCGCAGTATCTTAGTTTCTCTACTGTCTCTGCTATAGTTCATTATCTCCCTTCAAACATTAGCAACACTTTAGAACTCTGGAAAACATTATCAAAATTAAATAAAGTTTCTCCAGAATTTCTGAATTCCTGAAGCTGACTGTGGCTTAATGGCAACATTATGTCTAGGGAAAAAGAATAGTAATACATAAATACGATGGAGAAAATCTGAAAACACCAACTGACCCAACTGATATTCATGTAATAATTAAAACTTCAAAATAATTCCCACTCAGCCAGTATTACTTTGAAATGTATCATTGAAATGTAGGACTGAAAGGGACCTTGATACGCCATTAAGTCCAGCCCCCTGTGCCAGGGCAGGACCTAGTAAGCCTAAATCGGATAGATGTTCACCAAACCTGTGCTTAAAAACCTCCAGGCATGGGAATTCTACAAGCTCCCTGGGAAGCATATTCCAGTGTTTAACTATCCTTACAGTTAGAAAGTTCTTAATCTCTAACCTAAATCTCCCTTGCTGCAGATTAAGCCCATTACTTCTTGTCCTACTACTTTCTGACAGGGAAGCCACAAGAGCGGTCATGTGACTTTCCTCAACAGTATGTTTCGGGTGCCCAGGGCAACCGTCAGAGAGGTAAATCACTGTGGGGCAGGAGGCAGGACTGGGGAAGACCAGGCTGGTGGTTCCTATCCAGTGCTGGGCTCAGCTGGTAATGTGGACTGGGGAGGACGGGACTTCCCCTTCCTCTGCACAGCATCCAGGGCCAGGTCAGACCCACCCCCAGATTTCTCCCCCAGCTGCAGGAAGCTCTGCAAACTCCCTCCCTCACACTACCCCGCTTCCTATGCCCATTGCACCTCAGCTGCAGGGTGTGGGATCCCTGAACAGGTAGCTGCTCCCCCATCTGCCCAACCCCTGTGCATCCAGATCCCCTCATACCCAGACCCTCCCACTGAGCCTCACTCCCCCACACCCAGAACCCCCACAATGAGCCCCACTCCCTTTGCACCTGGACAACACTGATGAGCCACCCACAGCTGGATCCCCAACCCACCGAGCCCCAATCAGTTGCACCTGGATCCTCACCCCAGAGCCCCACTCCTCCAGCATCTGGACCTCCCATGCCCCCCCACTGAGCCCCAACCTCATTAACCTAGACCTCCCTACAAAGTCCCATTACCACTGCACACAAAATCCCCCAGCAAGCCCCTGTGCATCCAGTTCCCCTCCACACTCAGATTGCCCCATACAGAGCCTTCTCAACCCACACGTGGATCCCCCAAACTAAAGTCTCTCCACACTTGGATCCTGCCTTGCTGAGCCTGCCTGCCCATACCTGGTGCACCTGGCATGGAGAGGCAGGGTGCTGGGATGTTTCTGGGGTAGGCGTGGTCCTTGGGTTAGGTCCTCACCACTGAGTCCGTGTCCTCGGGGGAGGAGGGAGGAGGAGCTGCACAGTGATCTCCCACCTCTGTGCAGCCAGTGGCCTGTGCTCCCCAATACCAGGCTGGAGCCTCCACATTTATTTGACAAATAAAATTTGCAGAATTTTAAAATATGTGCAGAATTTTTATTTTTTTGCAGCAGGATTTTTAATTTTTTGGCACAGAATGCCCTCAGGAGTAATAGTTTCAGCCTTTCCTGAAAAAAATTAAATCAAGAGATATGAGCCTGGGAATTCAAGTTTTGATGTGCACTCAAAGTGCCATTGTTGAATTTACTAATGATCCCTTGCATGAATATAAGTCAACACTTTTGACAGTCATAGTTTCATCAGTTTATATGTGGTCTGCTGGGCCTTTTCTTTTTCCACTTAAAACCCCATGTTCCTATTCCTATGCTGATCTATGAATTTATCCAGTGAAAGGACTCATGCATACCGCCCTTCTCTGCTTTGTTGCAAGGTGAGCATCATCAACGCAATCTTTTACTGGTCAAAGCATAGGTGCAGCAAGTGATCTAGAAGCATTGTACTACTTACTGAGATTTCACAAGCATCAGATTGACAGACAGTCTATTGAATTGTAAACAAAAAACCAAGATTAAGATAAAAGCCGATGACTGGGTTTGGGTATTTTTAACTGGATTCCATCTTCTTCACACAGTTGCCCCTTACAAAAGTCCAAGAATTGGCACAAATATTGCATTCGCTGGGAGGCCACTTCTTCAGCTGCTGCATGGGAACAACTTGCACTTCCTTCAATAGAAGTTGCTTGCATGTAGCAGCTGTTGAATCAGGCTCTGGGAATTCATTCCATTTGAGAATACTGCATCCAACATAACATGCTACAAGCAGGTACTTTTGTAAGAGGTCCTGTCTCGTACACAGAAGTATTTTTCTTTAGTGAGGTGGGAAGGTTGTTATCTCATTCAGAGTACCAACATCTAATTTAGGATATGAAGTCTTACACAAATTGGTAATAAAAAAAATAAGGTAATAAGTGGAGATATACCAATCTCCTAGAACTGGAAGGGACCTCAAAAGGTCATTGAGTCCAGCCCCCTGCGTTCACTAGCAGGACCAATTTTTGCCCCAGACTCCTAAGTGGCCCCCTTGAGAATTGAACTCACAACCCTGGGTTTAGCAGGTCAATGCTCAAACCACTGAGCTATCCCTCCCCCCTTGGAATGTATGAGTCACAAGGTGGTGGCCCCTTAAAGGGAGATGGGCCTCAGTCCTCCTCATAGACTTTAAGGTCAGAAGGGACCATTATGATCATCTAGTTTGACCTCCTGCACAATGCAGGCCACAGAATCTCACCCACCCACTCCTGTAACAAACCCCTAACCTATGTCTGAGTTATTGAAGTCCTCAAATTGTGGTTTGAAGACCTAAAGCTGCAGAGAATCCTCCAGCAAGTGACCCGTGCCCCATGCTGCAGAGGAAGGCGAAAAACCTGCCAGGTCCTCTGCCAATCTGCCCTGGAGGAAAATTCCTTCCCGACCCCAAATATGGTGATCAGTTAAACCCTGAGCATGTGGGCAAGACTCATGAGCCAGCACCCAGGAAAGAATTCTCTGTAGTAACTCAGATCCCAACCCATCTAACATCCCATCACAGACCACTGGGAATACTTACCTGCTGATAATCATAGATCAATTGCCAAATTAATTGCCAAAATTAGGCTATCCCATCATACCATCCCCTCCATAAACTTATCAAGCTTAGTCTTGAAGCCAGATATGTCTTTTGCCTCCACTGCTCACCTTGGAAGGCTATTCCAGAACTTCACTCTTTTGATGGTTAGAAACCTTCATCTAATTTCAAGTCTAAACTTCCTGATGGCCAGTTTATATCCATTTGTTCTTGTGTCCACATTGGTACTGAGCTTAAATTATTCCTCTCCCTCCCTGGTATTTATCCCTCTGATGTATTTATAGAGCAAACATATCTCCCCTCAGCCTTCTTTTGGTTAGGCTAAACAAGCCAAGCTCTTTGAGTGTCCTTTCATAAGACAGGTTTTCCATTTCTTGGATCATCCTAGTAGCCCTTCTCTGTACCTGTTTCAGTTTGAATTCATCCTTCTTAAACATGGGAGACCAGAACTGCACACAATATTCCAGATCAGGTCTCACCAATGCCTTGTATAACGGTACTAACACCTCCTTATCTCTACTGGAAATAACTCACCTGATGCATCCCAAGGCCACATTAGCTTTTTTCACGGCCATATCACATTGGCGACTCATAGTCATCCTGTGATCAACCAATACTCCGAGGTCCTTCTTCTCCTCCATTTCTTCCAGGTGATATGTCCCCAATTTATAACTAAAATTCTTGTTATTAATCCCTAAATGCATGACCTTGCACTTTTCACTATTAAATTTCATCCTATTACTATTACTCCAGTTTACAAGGTCATCCAGATCTTCCTGTATGATATCCCGGTCCTTCTCTGTATTAGCAATACCTCCCAGCTTCGTGTCATCCGCAAACTTTATTAGCACATTCCCGCTTTTTGTGCCAACGTCAGTAATAAAAAGATTAAATAAGATTGGTCCCAAAACCAATCCCTGAGGAACTCCACTAGTAACCTCCTTCCAGCCTGACAGTTCACCTTTCAGTATGACCCACTGTGGTCTCCCCTTTACCCAGTTCCTTATCCATCTTTCAATTTTCATATTGATCCCCATCTTTTCCAATTTAACTAATAATTCCCCATGTGGAACTATATCAAATGCCTTACTGAAATTGAGGTAAATTAGATCCACTGCGTTTCCTTTGTCTAACAAATCTGTTACCTTCTCAAAGAAGGAGATCAGGTTGGTTCGGCACGATCTATCTTTTGTAAAACCATGTTGTATTTTGTCCCAATTACCATTGACCTCAATGTCCTTAACTACTTTCTCCTTCAAAAATTTTTCCAAGACCTTGCATACTACAGATGTCAAACTAACAGGCCTATAGTTACTCAGATCACTTTTTTTCCCCTTTCTTAAAAATAGGAACTATGTTAGCAATTCTCCAGTCGTAGGATATAACCCCTGAGTTTACTGATTCATTAAAAATTCTTGCTAATGGGCTTGCAATTTCATGTGCCAGTTCCTTTAATATTCTTGGATGAAGATTATCTGGGCACTCCGATTTTGTCCCATTAAGCTGTTGGAGTTTGGCTTCTACCTCAGATGTGGTAATATCTACCTCCATATCCTCATTCCCATTTGTCATCCTACCATTATCCCTAAGCTCCTCATTAAAGACTGAGGCAAAGTATTTGTTTAGATATTGGGCCATGCCTAGATTATCCTTAACCTCCATTCCATCCTCAGTGTTTAGCGGTCCCACTTCTTCTTTCTTTGTTTTCTTCTTATTTATATAGCTATAGAACCTTTTACTATTGGTTTTAATTCCCTTTGCAAGATCCAAGTCTACATGGCTTTTAGCCTCTCACTTTATCCCTACATGTTCTGACCTCAGTAAGGTAGCTTTCCTTGCTAATCCCTCCCATCTTCCACTCCTTGTAGGCTTTCTGCTTTTTCTTAATCACCTCTGAGATGCTTGCTCATCCAGCTTGGTCTACAACTCCTGCCTATGATTTTTTTTCCCTTTCTTGGGATGCAGGCTTCTGATACTTTCTGCAACTTTGACTTGAAGTAATTCCAGGCCTCCTCCGCCTTTAGATGCACAAGTTCTTCAGTTCAATCCACTTCCCTAACTAATTTCCTTAATTCTTTAAAGTTAGCCCTTTTGAAATAAAAAACCCTAGTCCCAGATCTATTTTTGTTTATCCTTCCATCTAGTTTGATCTGAATTAACTCATGATCACTTGAACCAAGGTTGTCCCCTACAACCATTTCTTCTATGAGGTCCTCACTACTCACCAAAACCAAATCTAAAATGGCATCCTTTCTTGTTGGTTCTTCAACTACTTGGTGAAGAAATCCATCAGCTATCACATCCAGAAAAATCTGAGCCCTATTATTATTACTAGCACTTGTCCTCCAGTCTATATCTGGGAAGTTAAAGTCTCCCATGATCACACAATTCCCATTAGTGTTTACTTCATTAAAAACATTAAAGAGGTCTCTATCCATATCCAAATCAGATCCCGGCGGTCTGTAGCACACCCCAAGCACTATCTCTGGGGAGGCTCTATTAGCTTTCTTTCCCAATGTGATTTTTGCCCACAGACTGTCTTATCCATTCCATCACTTCCTATTTCTTTACAGTTAACCTCATCATAGACATACAATGCTACTCCACCACCTTTGCCTTTATTTCTGTCTTTCCTAAACAGCACATAGCCTTCAATACCTGTACTCCAGTCATGACTACTATTCCACCATGTTTCTGTTATCCCTATAATATCCGGTTTCAGTCCCTGCACCAGTAGCTCTAGTTCCTCCATTTTGTTACCTAGGCTTCTCGCATTAGTATACAAACATCTTAATTTTTGCTGTTTGGCTTCACTGACATTCTTTACCCGGTTAGGCACACACATTCTACCATCAGTATCACCTGTTAGGCTGGTATCTACACTACCCTTCCTCCTTATGTCCATTCTCCTGCCCACAGCTGTATCCTCTCTTAGGCCTGGTCTACACTAAGGGGGGAGTCAAACTAAGGTCCGCAAGTTCAGCTACGCGAATAGCGTAGCTGAACTCGAACTACCTTAGTTCGAAGTACTCACCCGTCCAGACGCCGCAGGATCGAAGTCCGCGGCTCCCCCGTCGACTCCGCCACCGCCGTTCGCGGTGGTGGAGTTCCGAAGTCGACGGGAGCGCGTTTGGAGTTCGATATATCGCGTCTAGATTAGACGCGATATATCGAACTCCGAGAAGTCGAACGCTAGCCGCCGACCCGGACGGTAAGTATAGACGTACCCTTACTTTGTTTTCTTCCCTCTCAATGTTAAATTCTGGCGTGGAGATTACCTGGACATCTCCCAACCATCTCCCCCAAATTCCTAGTTTAAAGCTCTCAATCAGTTGTGCCAGCCTCCATCCTAGAAGTCTATTTCCCTCCTTACTCAGGTGAAGTCCATCCCTAGAGAACAGTCCTCTGTCCCATGAATGCTTCCCAGTGGCTGTACATCCCAAAGCCCTCTTTACAGCACCACTGCCTCAGCCATCTGTTGATCGCCATAATCTTGTCACACCTTTGTTGCCCTTCTCTAGGAACAGGCAGAATCCCACTGAAGATCACCTGAGCCTCAATTTCCTTAAGCATCTTCCCCAGTATAGCATAGTCTCCCTTGATACGTTCCAGTGAGAATCTAGCCGTATCATTCGTTCTCACATGAAGGACAATCAGCGGATTCTTTCCCGCTCCCGTTAGGATCCTTTTCAGCCTCAAGTCTTGTGGGTTAGAGGACCCAAACAGGCCTGTGGTAAATAAAGAAGAGGCCGGGGAGAGAAGGGGCTGTATGTGGGTGTTGGTAGATGCTTGTAGATGCTGCAGGGAGTAATAAGGCTGCTGTCGAGAGACACTGCTGGGGAAGGAGGCCTGTGGAGAAGGCAGACAGGGTCAAATGACAGGTAAGAAGTGCTTGGAGAGAAAGAAGGCAGACCCTCTAGAAGGAAGGGTTGTACCCAGCATGGGACTAGGGTGAAAAAAAAGGAACTTTAAAAAGACAGACTGGGGCAGAAAAGACTTTATTTTTGTGTTTATTTTATGTTAATAAACCTGACACCCCGAAAAGGGGGATTGAATGGATACAAGCCTTTGAAGAGTTATTGAGGAGCCTGAGTAAAGGGGAAACAGAGGCAGAGTGCTGCAGAGCCACTCTTGGCCAACAAGTGGTACTACAGGGCAGGTGCACTCCCTATTACATACTGACCTGGTGTCTTCCCCCACGGCAGGAGTATTTCTCCATCTGCCAACAGCCACCTGTAGCCCCTTTGCTCTCCCAGCCTCTTCCTTATCTACTGCAGGTCTGATTGGATCTCCTGACCCACCAGTTACATGACCTACATCCTGAGGAAATGAGTAAAGCTGGTCACTGGTGGGATTGGGGCCGTAAGGGACCAGCCACCCTCTGACAGTATGATATGCTCAAAATTAAAATAAAGCTTACAAAATTAGTAAACCTCCAAATTATGAAAAGCCCCTTCCTATGGTTAACCAGTTCTTCTTTAAAGAGCAATTCTGATTTAAAAAAAACAATGGGAAAGAATGGAGATAAGTAGGGTCAACAGTACACAGCACACTTTCAAATTATAGATGCATCATTTGTGCAGATATAGCTGAAGTGCTTACTGTCCCAAACTACGACACTAAAAATAGTGCCTAATCATTGCATTTATCTTCTATCCTCCATGTTAAGTCCTCTCTACATAGAGCACTAGGTTAGCAGAGAAGATCAAATTCTGTTGCAGAAGAATAAGCATTCTAGTCTCTTACATCATCAACATAAATGTCATCCGAATTCTTATGATTAATGATGATATATAAAGCAGAACTAACATCACTTGAGGAATCAGGTGGAGTCTGCAGTTTTGACTGGCAGTAAACTGTTGTAACTTGTAAACTGAACCGACCAGATAGGAACGTCACTGAGGCACAATAAATATGGAAATAGAGACTGATTTCTGATCATGAACACGGAGGTTTTAGTTTAAACAAAAACTTTCAGTGCAGATCATCATCATCAAGGAAAATTCCAAAACAGCATAGCCTCATTGCATCGAGCACCACCTGGATCACTCTCTTAACTCAGTCTGACTGGATATTCAGTCTATATACATCACTTGTGATCTTATCATGCCACCAAAGCTTTTGGCACCCACATGACAGCCAACTGTGTAGTGGCATTCATGAAAAATGCTAAACTGACAGTCTTTGCAAATTAAATCATAGAATCATAGAATACAAGATCAGAAGGGACCATTATGATCATCTAGTCTGACCTCCTGCAAGATGCAGGCCACATAAGCCGATCCACCCACTCCTTAAGCAAGCGACCCCTGCCCCATGCTTCGGAGGAAGGCGAAAAACCTCCAGGCCCACTGCCAATCTACCCTGGAGGAAAATTCCTTCCCGACCCCAAATATGGCGGTCAGCTGAACTCCGAGCATGCGGGCAAGACTCTCCAGCCATACCCTCTGGAAAAAGGCTAACAATATCCTATCATTGACCCATTGTACTAATTACCAGTGTGGCACTTAATTGACCTATTGACTAAGCCCGTTATCCTATCATACCATCTCCTCCATAAACTTATCTAGCTTAATCTTAAAGTCATGGAGGTCCTTCGCCCCCACTGTTTCCTGTATTTATCCACAGAGAGGTAGGGATAGTGCAAGCATTTACATATGCCCTGATCCAGTGGCCAATTCTAGGGACAAACTCTTAGTTTGTAGGGGGTTCAGTCCTTGGCTTCTCTGCTGAGATGCTAAACTGATGTCTCGCTGTGGTAACATATTTTATAACAAGGCCAGCAAGCAGCTGGCTAGGAAACGATCAGATCACCCACCAATTTTGCATGCCACAAGACAGCTGTCAGATGATAATTTTCAGACACTACCAGTGTGTGTTAGAATTAAACTGGTGACCTCGAGGTGAAAGCCTTTATCTACTTCCTATTATCAATCCCATACACCACTCAGACCCTCAATTTTATTTTAACATAGTGACAATCTAAGATCCCTCTAAGCTGCGCGGCTGCCCAGCAGGCTATCAAGTGCCACGCACTTCAGGTGTCCCTCCCGCCACTGCAGTGCTGCTCCTGCCCCTCTGCCTTGGAGCCCCTGACCAGCTGCTCCCAGGAGCCTCCTGCTTGCTGTACAGAGCGGGGGGAGAGGGGGACTGATGTCAGGGTGTCCCCCTCCTCTATACCGCCTCTCCCCAGAGCATGGGGGACACGACAGGGCAACCCAGAGGACAACCCAGAGATCCAGGTGCACCCAGAGGGAAGGGTAGGATGTAGCCCAGGGACATCTGACTACGGTCCGGCTGGGTTGCTGCCTGAGTCCAGTTCAATGTGTTGCAGCTGGATCCCCGCTGGGATCTGACCTAGTGGCAGAACACTCCGCCAATGTTAGGGCCCTGGGCTGGGATGCAGTGGAATCTAGTGCATCCCCCTACCCCTGCCACCCCACCGCTGGAGGCCTGTGAGAGTCTACCATCTGCCTGAGGCCCCCCAGACTGTTTGCTGGGTGCTCAGCCCCTGCCAGCACCTCAGACTTTGTTTCGTGCCCTGCTCTGCTTGAGGGCCGGGGTCGCTGGATTATTCACTGGTCTGCCCTGCCTGAAGTCTTGGAGCTCCTGGACCACTCACTGCTCTTCCCTGCCAGAGGGATCGAGCCCCAAGGCTGCTAACTTCCCCCTTGTCTAAGACTTATTCCAGGGGAGTGAGAGCAAAGAAGTGTGGCCTCCCTCCCTTCTCTTCTGCAGACTAAACAATCCCAGTTCCCTCAGCCTCTCCTCATAAGTCATGTGCTCTAGCCCCCTAATCATTTTTGTTGCCCTCCGCTGGACTCTTTCCAATTTTTCCACATCCTTCTTGTACTGTGGGGCCCAAAACTGGACATAGTACCTCCTTGGCTGGGGGAGGTTTAGGTTGGATATTAGGAAAAACTTTTTCACTAGGAGGGTGGTGAAGCACTGGAATGGATTACCTAGGGAGGTGATGGACTCTCCTTCTTTAGAGGTTTTTACGGTCAGGCTTGACAAAGCCCTGGTTCAGATGATTTAGTTCGGAATTGGTCCTGCTTTGAGCAGGGGGTGGGACTAGATGACCTCTTGAGGTTCCTTCCAACCCTGATATTCTATGATTCTATGAGGAGAATGAGCATGTCCCTCGATCTGCTGGCAATGCCCCTACTTATACAGCCCAAAATGCCATTAGCCTTCTTCGCCACAAGGGCACACTGTTGACTCATATCAAGCTTCTTGTCCACTGTAACCCCTAGGTCCTTTTCTTCACAACTGCTGCCTAGCCATTCGGTCCCTACTCTGTAGCAGTACATGGGATTCTTCCGTCCTAAGTGCAGGACTCTGCATTTGTCCTTCTTGAACCTCATCAGATTTCTTTTGGCCCAATCCTCCAATTTGTATAAGCCCCTCTGTATCCTAATTCCTACCTCCAGCATATCTACCACTCCTCCCAGTTTAGTGTCATCTGCAAACTTGCTGAAGGTGCAGTCCATGCCATCCTCCAGATCATTAATGAAGATATTGAACAAAACCAGCCCCAGGACCAACCCTTGGGGCACTCCGCTTGATACCAGCTGCAACTAGACATGGAGTCATTGATCACTACCCATTGAGCCCGATGATCTAGCCAGCTTTCTATCCACCTAACCGTCCATTCATCCAGCCCATATTTCTTTAACTTGCCGGCAACAATACTGTGGGAGACCATATCAAAAGCTTTGCTAAAGTCAAGGAATAACATGTCCACTGCTTTCCCCTCATCCATAGAGCCTGTTATCTTGTCCTAGAAGGCAATTAGGTTAGTCAGGCATGACTTGCCCTTGGTGAATCCATGCTGACTGTTCCTGATCACTTTCCTCTCCTGTAAGTGCTTCAGAATTGATTCCTTGAGGACCTGCTCCATGATTTTTCCAGGGACTGAGGTGAGGCTGACTGGCCTGTAGTTCCCTGGATCCTCCTTCTTCCCTTTTTAAAGATGGACACTACATTAGCCTTTTTCCAGTCATCCTGGACCTCCCCCGATCGCCAGGAGTTTTCAAAGATAATGGCCAATGGCTCTGCAATAACATCTGCCAGCTCCTTTAGCACCCTTGGATGCAGCGCATTCGGCCCCATGGACTTGTGCTCATCCAGCTTTTTTAAATAGTCCCGAACCACTTCTTTCTCCACAGAGGGCTGGTCATCTCCTCCCCATGCTGTGCTGCCCAGTGCAGCAGTCTGTGAGCTGATCTTGTTTCATGGTCCATCTAGCCCAGTATCCTGTCTTCCAACACTGGCTTTAACAGATCCTTGCACACAGAAGCCTTTAGTAGCCACTTGTCTAAACAGAGGTAAAGAAAAATAACCCGATTCTTCAGATCAGTCACTACCAGAGACATTTTGTAAAATCTCTGGGTGCCATGGAAAGACCAAACTGGAGCACACTGTATTGGAAGTGACAACCAGCCACCACAAATTGAAGATACTTCAGACAATTTTGACAAACAGAAATATAAAAATACATGTCCTTTAGATCTAAAGTCACAAACCATGATCAACATCAAAGGGATTACAGTGGCCAGGATCAACATGCAGAACCAAAATCTCTAAATATATATGTTTAAATCCCTTAAATACAGTATTGGCCTAATCTCTCACCCCCACCCCAATCCTTCTTCTGCACCAAAGAATAGCAGGGATTACAACCTCTGACAGCTCAGGTACAGTAACTCCTCACTTGACGTAGTTATGTTCCTGAAAAATGCGACTTTAAGCAAAACAATGTTAAGCAAATCCAGTTTCCCCATAAGAATTAATGTAAATGAGGGGGTTAGGTTCCAGGGAAATTTTTTTCAACAGACAAAAGAGTATATATATATATATATACACACACACACACACACACTCTTTTGTCTGTTGAAAAAAATTTCCCTGGAACCTAACCCCCTCTTTTACATTAATATATATATATATATATATATATATATATATATATATATATATATATATATATACACACACACACACACACACACACTTTATATAAAGAGAGAGAGACACACACACACACACACACAGAGGCCAGTTGGGTACAGCAGAATAGCAGAAGGCAGATATATTGGCCACTGGATTAACAGTTTTCTGTTCCCTGACTGACCAGAGCAGGGGCTGCTCCGGGCTAATGAGAACACCGGACCCTAATTAACCTGCAAAGAGTCAGGTGAGGCCATTAAGCTAATGTGACCACATGACTCTAATTAAGGCCCCATTGATACTATAAAAAGGGCTCACTCCAGTCAGGCAGAGGAGAGCCAGGGGAGAGGAAGTGCAGCTGAAGGGCTGGTTAATGAAGACACCCTCAAACCATCGTTAAGGGAGCCCTAAGGTAAGGGTGAAGAAGGGAGAAGCAGGAGAGCTGTGGGGAAGTGGCCCAGGGAAATGTAGCAACTCTGGCAGTGAAAGGCTGGCAGCCAACGGCTGCTACCATTAGAGTCCCTGGGCTGAAACCCGGAGTAGAGGGTGGGCCCGGGTTCCCCCCAACCCACCACTACAGGAACATCTCCTGGGAGAGAAAGTCAGGCCCCTGTCAGGACAGGAGGCTAAACTGTTCTGAAATAAGCCCCCAGGGACAACAGAGAGTGTGGGAGTTCTCTCACCAATCTCCTTGCTGGCCTATGATGAAAAGGGCTCAGTAGACTGTAACCCTGGCCCTAAAGAGAGAAGGGCTACGTGGAGGGTCACAGTGAGCCACTGAGGCTAGCAATAACCGCCTAGAAGCAAGGACCCATGGGAGCAAGGTCAGAGCTCTGCCACAATATATATTATACACACACATACAGTATAAGTTTTAAACAAACAATTTAATACTGGTACACAGTGATTATGATTGTGCAGCTTGGTTGAGGTGGAGGAGTCAGAGGGTGGGATATTTCCAGGGAATGTCTTACTGCTAAATGATGAACTTGCAATTTGCTGAGCCCTCAAGGGTTAACTCTCACACTCTACTGTACAAGGCAGCAGGAAAGGAGGGAGGGCAGACAGAGACACACCTTGTGTGTGTGTGTGTGAGTGATGCGCATTTCCCCTTTAAGTATGAAGAGTGGGGTCAGAAGTACACTGCCTTGTTAATTAGATCAAGCTGAGACCGCAGCTGCTGCTGCCTGGAAGCTCCCTCTGTCATGTGTCCCCCCTGCTCTATGGAAGATGGGGTAAGCGGGGTGCCAGAGCAAGGGGGACACCCTGACATTAACCCCCCCTCTTCCTTCCCCACACACAGCAATCAGGAGTCTTGGGGAGCAGCTCCAAGGCAGAGGGCAGGAGCAGCACATGGCAGTGGGGGGAGGGACAGCTACAACTGCTAGCCTGCTGGGCAGCTGCAGCACAGGGAACTTAAGGGAGCGGGGAGCTGATAAGGGGCTGTAGGTCCACCCTGGTTCCAACCACCCACCAGCTAGCTCCACCGGGCTGCTCTTCCTGCAAGCTATAGACAAAGCAGGTGGCTGCCAAATGACGTCAGAAGGGAGCACTGCGCAACTTTAAACAAGCATGTTCCCTAATTGATCAGCAACCTAACAACGAAAAAACATTAACCAGGATGACTTTAAGTGAGGAGTTACTGTATTCAGGAACCTCCTTGACTGCTCCTATCAGAAGCAATTTTTCTACTGCTGCGATAAGAGCTGCCTCAGGAGCGGGGTCCCTGAAGAGGAAGAGGTAGGGGAGATGGGGGGAGACAATCTTCTGAACTGTATATCACAGCCCCTTTCTACAATCTCTGGAACCCATTGGTCCAATGTAATTTGCCTCCATTGATTGATGAAGTGGGATAGTCTGTCTCCAAAGAGGAGGACAGATTGGTCTTGACTGGCTGGTTCTCAAATCCTGATCATCCCATCAAAATTTAGGCCTGTTATTCCATGACAGGGATGCTGATGAGAAAGTGACTTGTTTAAATTTGGACTTTGATTTGAAAGGTTTTTTCTTACAGTTGCCCTGGGAGGCTGCAGGTACTGTTGACATCCCTGGTTTGTCAAGAGATAAGATAAAGAATGTGGGGTAAGACTGCCTCTGGTATCGGAAACTAGAAGTGGAGGGCCTCCTCCTAGCAGAGGGAATCAAACCCAGAGAGCGAGCCATCACTCGTGTCCTTCGGTTTTCCCAGTAATTCGTCTTTCTTTTCACTGAAAAGGCCTCCCTCTTCAAAAGGAAGATCCTCCAGCTTAATTCTAATGTCCATAGCTAGGGAGGAGGAACTGAGTCATGAGTGCCTCCTGATAGTCATAGCAAATGCCAATGCTCTGGCAGCAGAGTCAAAGAAGCTGTGAGTGCATGTTCGGCTACATTCTGGCCCTCTGTTAAGACAGCATTCCCCAACCTTCTTCTGTCATTAGGCAAGTCTTGTAAAAATATCATCTTTTCCCATAAATGGAATTTATGGTAACGGGCCATGACTACTTGATAACACTGGTCTACAATTATTGAGAAGTCATCTGCTTCAGAGATAAAATGAGCTATTTATTATGTATTTTGATGTGCTGAATTCAAATATGACAATTAAAACAACTGATTGGCTACTGTTTCTAAGATATTTAAGTTTTTACATTTTATGTCTATGTATATTGTGTAGATAGTAGAGTTTTAATCATAAATTGTAAACCTAGGTCTTTTCATGTGTTTATGGTTGCTTTACACGATAGTATTTCACCTGTCCTGTTTATGTAACACTTTAAAAATCAGCAAAACAGTTATATAACTAAAATTTATTATGAAACAAAAAGGCAAAAAACTATTATGTACATAGTTTAGTCCTATTCAGTGTCTACTCGGCGCTTCTTGGCTTGTCTCTTGTATTCATTAAATGGAGCATCTCTTGTCACTGTCCAGCAATAGTCGGCAAGCATTGATGGGCTCCATTTGCCCTGATAGCGTTTCTCCATTGTTGCAATGTCCTGGTGAAATTGCTCGCCGTGCTCGTCGCTCACTGCTCCGCAGTTTGGTGGAAAAAATCTAGATGAGAGTGCAAAAAAATGTATCTTTAGTGACATGTTGCAACCAAGGCTTTTGTATGCCTTGAGGAGGTTTTCCACCAACAACCTGTAGTTGTCTGCCTTGTTGTTTCCGAGAAAATTTATTGCCACTAACTGGAAGGCTTTCCATGCCGTCTTTTCCTTGCCACGCAGTGCATGGTCAAATGCATCATCTCAAAGAAGTTCATGAATCTGAGGACCAACAAAGACACCTTCCTTTATCTTAGCTTCACTTAACCTTGGAAATTTTCAACGGAGGTACTTGAAAGCTGCTTGTGTTTTGTCAATGGCCTTGACAAAGTTCTTCATCAGACCCAGCTTGATGTGTAAGGGTGGTAACAAAATCTTCCTTGATTCAACAAGTGGTGGATGCTGAACACTTTTCCTCCCAGGCTCCAATGACTGTCGGAGTGGCCAACCTTTCTTGATGTAGTTGGAATCTCTTGCACGACTATCCCATTCGCAGAGAAAACAGCAGTACTTTGTGAATCCAGTCTGCAGACCAAGCAAGAGAGCAACAACCTTCAAATGGCCACAAAGCTGCCACTGATGTTGGTCATAGTTTATGCACCTCCAAAGTTGTTTCATGTTGTCATAGGTTTCCTTCATATGGACTGCATGACCAACTGGAATTGATGGCAAACATTGCCATTATGCAGCAAAACAGCTTTAAGACTCGTCTTCGATGAATCAATGAACAGTCTCCACTCATCTGGATTGTGAACGATGTTGAGAGCTGCCATCACACCATCGATGTTGTTGCAGGCTACAAGATCACCTTCCATGAAGAAGAATGGGACAAGATCCTTTTGACGGTCACGGAACATGGAAACCCTAACATCACCTGCCAGGAGATTCCACTGCTGTAGTCTGGAGCCCAACAGCTCTGCCTTACTCTTGGGTAGTTCCAAATCCCTGACAAGGTCATTCAGTTCACCTTGTGTTATGAGGTGTGGTTCAGAGGAGGAGGATGGGAGAAAATGTGGGTCCTGTGACATTGATGGTTCAGGACCAGAAGTTTCATCCTCTTCCTTGTCTGACTCAAGTGAGAATGATTCTGGTGCATCAGGAATCGGCAGTCCTTCTCTGTGGGGTACTGGGCGTATAGCTGATGGAATGTTTGGATAATGCACAGTCCACTTTTTCTTCTTTGACACACCTTTCCCAACTGGAGGCACCATGCAGAAGTAACAATTGCTGGTATGATCTGTTGGCTCTCTCCAAATCATTGGCACTGCAAAAGGCATAGATTTCCTTTTCCTGTTCAACCACTGGCGAAGATTGTTGCACAAGTGTTGGAGCATATGTGTGGGGCCCACCTCTTGACCTGATCTCCAATTTTGCAGCCAAAATAAAGGTGATAGGCTTTCTTAACCATAGTGGTTATACTGCGCTTTTGTGATGCAAAAGTCACTTCACCACAAACATAGCAAAGTTATCTGCACTGTTCACACAAGTACGAGGCATCTCTGCTCACTTTGGCTAAACAGAAATGTGTCCCTTTGCAAAATCAAACACTGACAAATGAGAGCACGACACTGTATGATTTCTAGAGCTGATATAGGGCAATTTCAATCAGCAGAGTGATGTAAGCTTCGTTATGATTGCATCATCCATGACTTCTAGGAATAACATGATGCAATTCATATCATGTATGACGCAATACCAGCTTCAGATTCCATCATTCATTGTTTTGCCTAAAAAGCAAGTACTGTCCAAACCTAGTCATAGATTTATTCATAGACCCAGTCAAAGATGTATTTTAGTCATTTCTAGTTTAAATTGAGATCCCTTCCCTTTATAACTCACTTATCCTCCGCTATTCCCAAGTCAAGGGTCGTATATACTGACCCAATAGCATATCTTGAAAACTAGAGCCAAATCAACAATTTTAAGCATCATTTTCGTTCTCAGTGACCCAGAATTAGTAAAGTTTGACTACATTTATTTCAGAAGCATTTTGGCTGTAGAGCAGTGTAATTTGCCACTGAGTAAGGGACAGGGTGGGTGTGAAAGTAGGAAAGCCCCTCAGAGGGTCTCTGATACAACTTGTCAGCTTACTTAGAAATAGGTTGGCAAAAGCAGGCATAGTCTACATGGATTTAACTGGCTGTAGCAACCCATTCAAAATGGGTAGGGATAGTCTACTCCTCAAAGCAGTCTGAATGATATCAAACACTGGGTGATAAGTTTCTTCTACAGGCACTGCAGGCAGATTTAAAGTGGACACCATATGATCCACCAAATCATGGAACTGCATAGCGTCCTCAGGAGGCTCAAGCCATCCCACCATGTTCATCTGATGGTAAATCAGGTTCTTAGTCCATCTGCAAATGCTTCTGATCAAAGAGAGGAGCCACCTCCTCATCAGGCAGTATTTTAGGCATCACCGTTGGTAACATCGAATGATGTGGAGGAGTCAGAACCCCTGGACTGCCAGAGATCCTTAATTTATTTGGAGGGTTATTTGTAAGGCCCCAGGATTGCCAGTCTCCACAGCAACAGGTTTGAGAATATGCCTGCACGAGGCAAGCAATAGCATGGTACAAAGCGAGCCACAGGCGGCTTTCCCACGCCCCACTGCCAGCGAGGAGTCAGGGCGAGAAGCCCTGGCAGCTTTGCCCATCCCTCTCCACCCCTCTGCTTCTGGTTGAGAGGCAGGGGAGAATGGGACATGCTCTCAGCTGGGAGTTGAGCTGTGAAATTGACAAGGCCGCCCGAGAAGGCTGCCTGGCTGAGGGGGAGCGGGCTGGGAAGGAAATGAGGACAGCTGGACCTTGCTTCCTGGGGGCAAGACCCTGGTTGCCTTCCCACAGCTCTGAGTGAGGAAAGGGGAGGGGGAAAGCCCTGGGTAGCTTCCCCAACCTCCGGCAGGGAACAGGGTAGGAGTGGGGAAGCCCGCCGGGATCCCGGGAGGCAGCCAGGCTCCCAGCAGGCAGCTGCCTGCAGAGCTGAGAGACCTGGATCTCAGCCCCCCACACTGTCCTTCTTAGGTTGGTGGAAGAGCTCCCTAGTGAGGATGCGTACCACCGACCCAAGGACGGTAGTGTGGACATGAACCACTGTAGTAATTAGGCTGACTAATATCAGTCAACTTATATTTCTAGTGTAGACATACCCACAGGACTAGATTCTCAGGTGCAGTGAAGCCATTCTGTATCACCACCAATAGAATCTAGCCACAGAGCTAGCTTATGTGACCCCAGGAGGGTCATGCAGTGTCAGGGAATCCTCTGTAGCGTAGCTCCTATGTCACCCCTCCCCTTCTGCTGCCAGCACAGAGGAAAGAGGGTGGCTTGGTGGAAGCAAAAGGGGTCCAGTTGAGGCTTTCCTATGTCTTGTTGATCCCTGGACGTCATTCTGCTCCTTGTGGGTTATTAACAGCTGTAGCAACTTAGAGCATTCCAAAGGTTGCTCCTAATTTACATTAAAAGACTGGCTCCAAAATGAAAAATAAACTTTACACTAACTTTGTGCACATGTACACTCATACATCTCTGCCTTGCATGCTCCTTAGCTGCAACTGAAGATCTGATCCTTACTGCAAATTTTTGCCCTTAAAGTGAGAAAAATATACTAAACCCAGAAAAACAAAGACTCTTTCCCCCAAAATCCTCACACTATAATTTTTAGCACATGGACAGAGTACATGGATGGAAGTTATATTTGTCAGACTAGTGTACCAGCATAGTTTCTCATGTCCACAGTTCATGAACTAAAAAAATTTACACCATCAATTATAATTATCTCTTTGGATTAGTTTTTAAAAATCCACAAATCACATGTACATTATTAGAGCTATTATAATCTAACTAGTATAATATATATTTGCATGAAGCTTTAGTTTTAGAATATTGGTAAAAAGCTTCATGCAAATGATAAAAAGAAAATTAAGTAACATTATTGGCTCTGACACAAACTGATTAAAGAAACACTCAAAGTTAAGACTGAAATACCATCATAAACTAAAGTTAACATACCATCAAGAACCAAAGTTATGTATCCAAAAAATACAGCAGATGTCGCAGATTACTTTGTGACATGTACTACAATTAACTGAGTGGAGAACAATTGTCGAACTCATGCTTGAATTTCTTTGTTTTCTGTCAGCACTAAAACAACAACGTTACTACTTATGCTGTTTAACAACCAGCCCAGCAATGGGCATTTCCTGATTAGCTCACAGCAGTCAATGACATTAACTCCAGCCAGGCAATCTTCAGGAAATGCCTAGGGAGGTTCATAAATTAAGCATTTTGATACTTTTATTTAATTTGCTGGTTCTGTTTTATCACAAGTGTGTAATGTGTATGCTTCTGTACTGTGTGCAAAGTACCAAGTAGTTCTATATAATTAATGGCTGATATTTTAGCCAGTCAGACTACACAGATTATTTGTCAGCATTATATTTAGTAACTTAAAAGACTGCACAAAAGCTATGTAAATCACGTTTTATATTGTCAGAACCTGGACACACACGACAAAATTTTCAAATATGGGTGTCTAAAGTTAGACTCCTAAAATAGGATTTGGAAAGATGTTGAGCATCTATAGTTCTACTGATGCCAACAGAAACTGCTGAGTGCTCAGCACTTCTGAAAATGAGGCTTCTTATTTTAGTTACTAAGTATGATTTTGCTCTCTGTAGAGAATGCTCTTGCCATCCTAACCTGTTTTATCCCCTTCAGGTAACCTAAAGAGAAGGTTCATTGTACCCTTCACTCTGAATTCCCATATTATTATTAATCAAGGTGAAGGTTAAGATTTTGGCACGGGTATTTTTAATAAAAATCATGGACAGGATGCAGGAAAAAACAATAAATCATGGAAATATACACAGTAATGCAGTATTCACTACATCAGTACTGAAGTCCGAGCCCTGCTACCCAGGGCTGAAGCCAAAGCCCAAGCCCCTCAGGGCTCAAGCCCAACCTCTACCGCCCAGAGCCACGTGGGGCTGAATTATTAGGATTTTCAATAGAATCACTGAATATCAGGGTTGGAAGGGACCTCAGGAGGTATCTAGTCCAACCCCCTGCTCAAAGCGGGACCAACACCAACTAAATCATCTCAGCCAGGTCTTTGTCAAGCCGGGCCTTAAAAACCTGTAAGGATGGAGCTTCCACAACCTTCCTAGGTAACCCATTCCAGTGCTTCACCACCCTCCTAGTGAAAAAGTTTTTTCTAATATCCAACCTAGACCTCCACCACTGCAACTTGAGACCATTGCTCCTTGTTCTGTCATCTGCCACCACTGACAACAGCCTAGATCCATCCTCTTTGGAACCCCGCTTCAGGTAGTTGAAGGCTGCTATCAAATCCCTCCTCACTCTTCTGCAGACTAAATAAGTCCAGTTCCCTCACCCGCTCCTCGTAAGTCATGTGCCCCAGCCCCCTAATCCTTTTTGTTGCCTTCCGCTGGACTCTCTCCAATTTGTCCACACCTTTTCTGTAGTGGGGGGCCCAAAACTGGACGTAATACTCCAGATATGGCCTCAACAGTGCCAAATAGAGGGGAATAATGACTTCCCCCGATCTGCTGGCAATGTTCCTAGTACTGCAGCCCAATATGCTGTTAGCCTTCTTGGCAACAAGGGCACATGGTTGACTCAGATCCTGTTTCTCATCTACTGTATTCCTCAGCTCCTTTTCTGCAGAACTGCTGCTTAGCCAGTCGGTCCCCAGCCTGTAGCAGTGCATACAGTTGTGGAGGTCTCATAAAAACACAGAATCCATTACCTCCATGACAGATTTGTAGCCTTAATCATGGTGGTTATGATGGTGCCTAAAGACCAATCAAAAATGGGGCTCACTGTGCTAGGCACTATGCAAACACAGAATAGCAGACAGCTCCTGCCCCAAAGAGCTAACCATCTAAATAGACAAGATATACACAGGAGTGGAAGGGTTATAACACATAAGCAGAGTGAACAATATCTGAATTCATTCTGAATGCCTGTATCATGGCAGTAGTATGAATGAAACTTACATTCACAACAGACTCCTTGAATTTGATGTGCAGTCTGTAATTAGAAAGTGCAATGATGGCATCCTCTGCTCGTCCCACATACTCTGTGCTCTCACCGTGAAGTTCAAGGAAAGGGACCTTCAGAAGAGAAGGAGAAAGAAGCCCTTTAGAAAACATGAGCTACAAATGCATACCTGCTTACAAATGTCCACTCAAGCTGTTCATGCACACTCCCTAAGGGGAGACTGAAACACTGCATGGTATGCGTGAGATTGTTACAACTGGCAGTGAAGCCATTGACGATTTTATGCAGATGTCCATTGTAGCCTTATTTTAACGTACACAATTGTCTCATAACAATCTCCTTTGGGGCTCAAAACGTCCATATTTGATCTCAGCCTAAAGGTGAAACATTTTTGGAAGTTTGAGCAAAATCCCTTGAGATGTCTGAGTTAAGTAAGAACTAAAACTATGTATCATTTTTTAGATGCAATTCTTCTCTGAAAAGAGACAATATAAAAATAGTACTCAATGAAACTGCTCCCTATATATATTCACAGTCCTATCTGCTTACTTAGGGTCACAAAAGTTTTGTTCTTGTTAACCAGGCAGAACCAATATAGCTAAAAAATAGTTCATTCCTTCTTGTATGCCAGCAAATGCACGGTTTACTAAGCTCCAATCAATTACATTGGCACAAACCCATCAGACAATGGGACTATGCAGCATGCAATTTGACCTGAAGAACCTTTATTATTAGTGATGATAACCAAGAAGGAAAACTAAGCTTGATTCTCAGATCTGAAATTGAACTTGCAGGACTGGCAGCTAGAAAAAGAACAGCTGTCCTATAGTAACTACGGTTCTCGAGATGTTCATTGTCCACATGGATTGCACTTCTAACAGTGAGTGCCAGTGAAAAGGAGGTAGGATCAGAAGCTAAAATAGGGAAAAAACAAGTTAAAAATTACTTAGACAAGTTAGATGTCTTCAAGTTACCAGGGCCTGATGAAATACTTCCTAGAATACTCAAGGAGCTGACTGAGGAGATATCTGAGCCATTAGCGATTATCTTTTGAAATGTCATGCAAGACAGGAGACATTCCAGAAGACTGGAAAAGGGCAAATATAGTGCCCATCTATAAAAAGGGAAATAAGGACAACCCGGGGAATTACAGACCAGTCAGCTTAGCTTCTTTACCCGGAAAGATAATAGAGCAAATAATTAAGAAATCAATTTGCAAACACCTAGCAGATAATAACTTGATAAATAACAGTCAGCATGGATTTGTCAAGAACAAATTGTGTCAAACCAAACTGATAGCTTTCTTTGATAGGGTAAAAAGCCTTGCGGATGGGGGGACGTGTTAGACGTGTTATATCTTGACTTTAGTAAAGCTTTTGATACTCTCTCGCATGATCTTCTCATAAACAAACTAGGGAAATGCAGCCTAGATGGAGCTACTATAAGGTGGGTGCATAACTGGTTGGAAAATCATTCCCAGAGAGTAATCGTCAGTGGTTCACAGTCATGCTGGAAGGACATAATAAGTGGGGTCAATCCCAATATTGGGGGCTTTTTTTTAAAAAATATGGGCTCCTATTACTCCCCAACCCCCCATCCCAATTTTTCACACTTGATGATTCATATTTAGGGTGACGAGATAACAGTGTAACACTGTTGCAAAAAAAAAAAAAAAAAAGCGAACATCAGTCTGGTATGCATTAGCAGGAGTGTTGTAAGCAAGACATGAGAAATAATTCTTCCGCTCTACTTTGTGCTGATTAGGCCTCAATTGGAGTATTGTGTCCAGTTCTGGGTGCCACCTTTCAGGAAAGATGTGGACAAATTGGAGAAAGTCCACAAAAGAGCAACAAAAATTATCAAAGGTCTAGAAAACATGATCTATGAGGGAAGATTGAAAAAATTGAGTTTGTTTAGTCTGGAGAAGAGAAGACTGAGAGGGGACATGATAACAGTTTTCAAGTACATAAAAGGTTGTTACAAGGAGGAGGGAGAAAAATTGTTTTTCTTAACCTCTGAGGATAGAA
Source organism: Mauremys mutica (assembly GCF_020497125.1). NCBI lineage: Eukaryota > Metazoa > Chordata > Testudines > Geoemydidae > Mauremys > Mauremys mutica. The sequence continues at coordinate 32,055,607 of NC_059087.1, read as the reverse complement.
CAAGAATCAATGGGCTTAAATTGCAGCAAGGGGAGTTTAGGTTGGACATTAGGAAAAATTTCCTGTCAGGGTGCTTAACCACTGAAATAAATTGCCTAGGGAGGTTGTAAAATCTCCATCATTAGACAAATACTTGTCAGGGATGGTCTAGATAATACTTAGTCCTGCCATGAGTGCAGGGGACTGGACTAGATGACCTCTCAAGATCTCTTCCAGTCCTATGATTCTGCTGCACACGCGCCCCATGTGGGTAAGACTGGAATCTTTTGGAAGAACAATGTCCATTGAGGCCATGCCTGCACCCTCAATGCCCTCTGGAAGCATAAAGGGAGGGGCAGCCACAACTGCCTTTCAATTTGTTCACTAAAATAGAACTCAGGAAATCCAGGAATCCACAGTAACAAGGAAGGAGGGCAGGTCGTAGAATGCATGTGAGCAAGGAACTGTTATTTTGTCTTTGAGAGATTGTCCAAATTAATTCCAATTCTGGTGACTTACAAGTAGGCATGTCCTCATTACGGCTACTCAGTCTACTGAAACAATAACTGTAAGACAGGTTTGTCAAAGAAGATATCAGATCTGGAGTTTTCTACCCAGGAGTAGTGCTGAAAGAAAATAGGAACTGAATTCCAGGCAGCTCCTCAACACAGCTCAGATACTAGAATGTCTCTTGGAGAAGCTGCTTGAGCTGTGGTGGAATAGGCCCTGATCTGTGTACATGAACTCAAACACACTGTCATATAGCAATTTCCAATACAGAATGAAACCCATTTAGTCTTTGTGTGGATATAAGCTGACCTTTCATCCTATCAGCAAAGGTCAGAAGCAGGCTAGAATTCCTGAATGATCTTGTTGTCAGAAGAGTCCTGACAATGACTAAGTGGTGTAGTTTAGCTTCCCTTTGATTAGCATGAGGCATGAGAAAGAAAACTGGCAGGTGGATAACTTGATTCAGGTGAAAATCTGAGACAACTTTAGGCAAGAACCTTGGGTGATGTTTACAGTCACCATGTCCTTATGGAATACTCCATATGGTGATCCTGTGAGGGACTGGGTAGCTCCTATTCTTCTGGCTCAAGTTATAGCCACTAAGGGTATGCCTATACTGTATTTTAAAACCCATGACAGCAAGACTCGGGCCCAGGTCTACCGACTCAGGCTCATGCTACAGTGCTAAAAACAGCTGTGTAGATGTTGAGGTTCGGGCTCTGAAGCCCAGGTACAGGTTGGATTTCACAACAGAGGCTGTGTTGACTGGCTCATCGGGTCTACATACCAAAATTGCCTGGACCAGGTCTGTCATCATTAGAGCTGCATCCTGCCAGAGCTTCCTCAGAACCCTCAGTATCAATGGAATGGCAGGGTAGGCATACATGAGTTCTAGTGTCCAAGAGAAGAGGAAGGCATCAGACAGAGAGCCTGAGCTGTTTCCCCCACCCCATCAGACACTTCTTGTTTTGGTCTGTGGCAAACAGGTCTACCCTTGAGTGTCTCCATTTGCAGAAGATGTCTTGTAGAATGGAGTTCCTGGTCTACAATTCATCATTTGTCTAATGCAGCGGTTCTCAAACTGTGGGTCATAACCCAAAGTGGGTCGTGACCCCATTTTAATGCGGTCACCAGGGCCAGCATTAGACTTGCTGGGACCCTGGGCTGAAGCCCAAGCTCCACCCTCACCCAAGGCGGTGGGACTTGGTCTGTGGCCCCCTCTCCCCCTACTCGGGGTGGCAGGGCTCAGGCTCCGTTCCCCCCGTTTCGGGTCATGTAGTAACATTGTTGTCAGAAGAGGGTCCCAATTCAGTGAAGTTTGAGAACCTCTGATTTAATGCGATCTTCTAAGGAGTTTTGTAGGCTTAGAAGGTGGAGGGACACCAGTGAAAGGACACCAGTGTGACTTGATGGCTGATGCACCAGTCCCAAAGGAGGACTGCTTCCTAGCAGAGAGGTAAGGAGTATGCGCCCCCTCATTGTTGATGAAGTACACTGCTGTAGCATTGTCAATCAGTATTTGTATGGTGATTCCTCAAAGTAGGGATAGGAACGCTATCCATGCTACGAGCTATTCACCTAGTTCCAGGACTTTTATGAAGAGATTCACTTCTTGAGGGACCAAAGAATCCAGATAAGCTCCCTATTCAAGAGAGGATGGGTCTGTCACCAGCATCTTGGTGGGGAAAAGCAATGAGAATGAACACTGTTATTCAAAACTACTCTGCTTTTAAGGGCATAGGGCACAGGTGCACCAGAAATGGAATACATGCAGAAAATCTCTTGATGAAGAATATCTTATTACTTGTAAAACAAGAACACACTGTTACAAACAAGTCATGGGCAGCCAGACCTAGTAGTCAGAACCAGAGTCCGCAGTCACATGACAGTAATCAAGAATTGGCTGGGTCAAGATATCGGGAGGTCAGAAGCAGGAGAGAAACTGGAGATCAGACCCACAAGACAGGAACAAGAGTCAGACCAGGTCAAGATACCAGGGGGTTAAAGGCAGCAGACAAACTGAAGGTCAGAAACCACAAGTTAGATGCCAGGAGTCATGCTGGGTCAGAATGCCAGGAAATCAAGTCAGGGGAGCAGGGACAGGAGTAGGGAGCAGGAAGCACACAGTCCAGAGCAGGGTGAAGCCCAGCTGTTCAGACAGCTTCTTGTTCCTGCTGCTGGCTTAAGTAGGGCCAGTGGGCCAATCAGCCGTTCTGGGACTCTGCCAATCGAGCCTCAAGGGCAGAGCCCTCACACTGGGGCTGGGCTTCATGGGTCTCAGGTAAGCTATTGCCAGCTGTATGGAGGGCTGGAACACGGTTGCTCCCATAAACTTTGCAGCCCTGGGCTCAAGACCTATGGGTCATGACACACATATGCTCACCAAATCACTAAGATGCAGTGGTTTGAGCATTGGCCTGCTAAACCCAAGGTTGTGAGTTCAATCCTTGAGGAGGCCATTTAGGGAACTGGGGTAAAAATCTGTCTGGGGATTAGTCCTGCTTTGAGCAGGGGGTTGGACTAGATGACCTCCTGAGGTCCCTTCCAACTCTGATATTCTATGAGTGGATCTAATTTACCTCACCTTCAGTAAGGCATTTGATATAGTTCCACATGGGGAATTGTTAAATTGGAAAAGATGGGGATCAATATGAAAATTGAAAGGTGGATAAGGAACTGGGTAAAGGGGAGACTACAATGGGTCATACTGAAAGTTGAACTGTCAGGCTGGAAGGAGATTACTAGTGGAGTTCCTCAGGGATTGGTTTTGGGACCAATCTTTTTATTACTGACCTTGGCACAAAAAGTGGGAATGTGCTAATAAAGTTTGCAGATGACATGAAGCTGGGAGGTATTACCAATACAGAGAGAGACCGGGATATCATACAGGAAGATCTGGATGACCTTGTAAACTGGAGTAATAGTAATAGGATGAAATTTAATAGTGAAAAGTGCAAGGTTATGCATTTAGAGATTAACAACAAGAATTTTTGTTATAAACTGGGGGACGCATCACTTCGAAGTAACAGAGGCGGAGAAGGACCTCGGAGTATTGGTTGACAGGATGACTATGAGTTGCCAATGTGATATGGCCGTGAAAAAAGCTAATGCGGCCTTGGGATGCATCAGGTGACGTATTTCCAGTTGAGATAAGGAGGTGTTAGTACCGTTATACAAGGCACTGGTGAGACCTGATTTGGAATAGTGTGTGCAGTTCTGGTCTCCCATGTTTAAGAAGGATGAATTCAAACTGAAACAGGTACAGAAAAGGGCTACTAGGATGATCCGAGGAATGGAAAACCTGTCTTATGAAAGGACACTCAAGGAGCTTGGCTTGTTTAGCCTGACCAAAAGAAGGCTGAGGGGATATATGATTGCTCTCTATAAATACATCAAAGGGATAAATACCAGGGAGGGAGAGGAATAATTTAAGCTCAGTACCAATGTGGACACAAGAACAAATGGATATAAACTGGCCATCAGAAAGTTTAGACTTGAAATTAGAAGGTTTCTAACCATCAAAAGAATGAAGTTCTGGAGTAGCCTTCGAAGGTGAGCAGTGGAGGCAAAAGACTGCTCTAAATGCAAGGTTATGCATTTAGAGATTAACAACAAGAATTTTGTTAAAAGCGTTTTATGGTGGGGTGAGCATCAAGACTAAGCTTGATAAGTTTACGGAGGGGATGGTATGATGGGATAGCCTAATTTTGGCAATTAATTGATCTTTGATTATTACCAGGTAAATATGCCCAGTGGTCTGTGATGGGATGTTAGATGGGGTGGGATCTGAGTTACTATAGATAATTCTTTCTTGGGTGAGTTTTGCCCACATGCTCAGGGTTTAGCTGATCGCCATATTTGGGGTCAGGAAGGAATTTTCCTCCAGGGCAGATTGGCAGAGGCCCTGGGGGGGTTTCGCCTTCCTCTGCAGCATGGGGCATGGGTCACATGCTGGAGGATTCTCTGCACCTTGAGGTCTTCAAACCACAATTTGAGGACTTCAATAACTCAGACATAGGTTAGGGGTTTATTACAAGAGTGGGTGGGTGAGATTCTGTGGCCTGCGTTGTGCAGGAGGTCAGACTAGATGATCATGATGGTCCCTTCTGACCTTAAAGTCTATAAGACAGTAAACATGGGACAACCCCAATGTCTTTTTTACAGTCACTTTTCAGAGTAGAATGACATTTGAGGCTGTAAAGTGTTAGATTTATTTGCTTATGAGTAACTACAAAAATAAATGAACAAAAATCTCCAAATTTGGCATACATTTTTCTGATTGAAACACACAGCAAACTCTTTCAACCCCCGCCCTCCTTCTCCCCGACAAAGAAGAGAAGGTTACTCCCCTTGCAGTAACTGAGGTTCTTTCAGATGTGTGTCCCTGTGGGTGCTCCACTCAAGGTAAATGTGAAGCAGTACCCACTATGGTTGGTCGGATTTTAGAGCCGTGGCAGTGATAATGGTAGACAGTACTGTGTGGCCTACTATGGTGTCTGCCATGGTATCCTGTGTGATAGCATAATGTTTGGCGAATGTGTGGTCAGATGTCCACATGGCCGCCTTGCATATGTCAATAATAGGTACCTTGTGGAGGAATGCAAAGGATGTTGACATCACCCGAGTAGAGTGAGTTCTGATGCTCTCGAGTGGTTGAGCATTCTGAGGCCGGTAGCAGGATCTGATGCAGTCAGAGATCCACTTGGAGAGTTGTTGCTTAGAGCTAGCAGCACCCTTTGATCTCTCGGTAGTGGATACAAATAACCAAGGGGATTTACGGAATGCCTTAGTTCTATCTAGATAAAATGCAACTGCCAATCTGACATCGAGGGTATATAATGCCGCTTCCTGTGGAGTCTTGTGAGGTTTGGGATGGAATGCAGGTAAGTGTACTGGCTGGTTGAGGTGGAAAGTGGACACCACCTTGGGGAGGAATTTGGGGTGGGGTCACATTAAAACCTTGTCTTTAGAGAAAATCATGTAGGGAAGGTAAGTTATCAAGTGACTTATTTCACCGACCCTTCTTGATGGCTGGTGGTGGGTGAATCTCCAGGTAGAGATTTTGCAGGCCCGTGAGGAAGCGTTTTATGGTGGGGTGAGCAAAAAATGATCCATCCAGCGGATCATGGAAGGGGTGGGAGCCGCGAGGTGTACTCTGATAGAACTGAGAGAAAGCCCATCCTGTTTTAGTTTTAAAAGGTAGTTTAACATGTCAGTGAGGGTTGCAGTCTGGGGTGTCAAGCATCTGTGGAAGCAACATATGGAGAAGCATTTCCACTTTTGAAGGTAAGTCTTACAAGTGGAGTATCCTCTACTGTGCAGGAGGACATACTGGACCTGCACTGAACAGGCTAATTTGTGGGTTTGAAACCACGAAGGAACCATGCCGTCAGATGGAGTTTCTGGAGCTGCGGAGAAGCTGACCGTTGTCCTTGGAGAGCAGATCTGGCCTGTTGGGGAGAGTTGTTGGAGGACGGATGGACATGCGCAGCAGGTAAGGATACCATGTGTGTCTGGGCCAAGCTGGGGCAATAAGTATGACCCTTGCCTTGTCATCTATGATCTTGCATAGAACCCTGTGTATCAGTGGGATTGGCAGAAAAACGTACATGAGGGATTTGTTCCGCGGAATGAGGAATGCATCTCCTAGGGATGGGGGTCTCAAGTCCCACTCTGGAACAAAATAGATGGCACTTGTGGTTCTGAGTTGTGGCAAACAGGTCTATCGATGGGGTGCCCCAGTGGGAGAAGAACTGTCGTAGTATCGTAGGATGCAATTCCCATTCGTGTTCCTCGGAGAAGTGTCTGCTGAGCGTGTCAGCGGTAGTGTTGTGACACCCAGGCAGGCAGGAAGCGGTGATTTTTATGTGCTGTTGTATGCACCAATTCCATAACCAGATGGCTTCTGTGCATAGGGAGTGCGATCAGGCTCCCCCCTGCCTGTTGATATAGAACATGCATGATATATTGTCCATCAGGATCCGAATGCATTTGTTCCTTATGATGGGGAGACAGTGAAGGCAGGCGTATCTGACTGCTCTGAGCTCTAGAAGATTTATGTGCAGACGCATCTCTGATAGGTACAAGCGGCTCTGTGTCGTGTGTTCCCCTAAGTGTGCTCCTCCAACCTATCAGGGAAGCATCCGTGGTGAGCATGAGCACTAGGGAATGTTGATGGAAGGGGATGCCTATGCATAGGTTTTCTGGTTATGTCCACCATTGTAGGGAGGCCAATACATTCGCTGGCGGAGTTAACGTCATGTAGAAGCTGTGTCTGCTGGGTTTGTACAGAAAAACCTGAGAGTCTCTGGATTAAGTTTAGAAGTGTGAGCAACAAGGGTGATGTCGTGGTGGGAGTCTGCTATAGAACACCAGACAAGAGGGATGAGGTGGACAAGGCTTTCTTCAGGCAACTAACAGAAGTTATTAGATCACAGGCCCCGATTCCCATGGGGGACTTCAATCACCCCGATATCTGCTGGGAGAGCAATACAGCAGTGCACAGACAATCCAGGAAGTATTTGGAAAGTGCAGGGGACAATTTCCTGGTGCAAGTGCTAGGAGAACCAACTAGGGGCAGAGCTCTTCTTGACCTGCTGCTCACAGACAGGGAAGAATCAGTAGGGGAAGTAAAAGTGGATGGGAACCTGGGAGGCAGTGATCATGAGATGGTCGAGTTCAGGATCCTGACACAAGGAAGAAAGGACAGCAGCAAAATATGGACCCTGGACTTCAGAAAAGCAGACTTGGACTCCCTCAGGGAACTGATGGGCAGGATCCCCTAGAAGAATAACATGAGGGGGAAAGGAGTCCAAGAGAGCTGGCTGTATTTTAAAGAATCCTTATTGAGGTTGCAGGAACAAACCACCCAGATGTGTAGAAAGAATAGTAAACATGGCAGGTGACCAGATTGGCTTCACAGTGAAATCCTTGCTGATCTTAAACACAAAAAAGAAGCATACAAGAAGTGGAAGATTGGACAAATGACCAGGGAGGAGTAGAAAAATATTGCTCAGGCATGCAGGAGTGAAATCAGGAAGGCCAAATCACACTTGGAGTTGCAGCTAGCAAGGGATGTAACAACAAGGGTTTCTACAGCTATGTTAACAACAAGAAGGTCAAGCAAAGTGTGGACTCCTTACTGAATGAAGGAGGCAGCCTAGTGACAGATGATGCGGAAAAAGCTGAAGTACTCAATGCTTTTTTTGCCTCAGTCTTCATGAACAAGGTCAGTTCTCAGACAACTGCACTGGGCAGCTCAGTATGGGGAGAAGGTAACCAGCTCTCTGTGGAGAAAGAAGTAGTTCAGGACTATTTAGAAAAGCTGGATGAGCACAAGTCCATGGGGGCTGGATGCACTGCATCCGAGAATGCTAAAGGAGTTGGCGGATGTGATTGCAGAGCCATTGGCCATTATCTTTGAAAACTCATGGCGATCGGGCGAGGTCCCAGATGATTGGAGAAAGGCTAATGTAGTGCCCAACTTTAAAAAAGGAAAGGAGGAGGATCCGGGGAACTACAGGCCAGTCAGCCTCACCTCAGTCCCTGGAAAAATCATGAAGCAGTTCCTCAAGTTCAATTCTGAAGCACTTGGAGGAGAGGAAAGTGATCAGGAACAGTCAGCATAGATTCACCAAGGGCAAGTCATGCCTGACTAACCTAATTGCCTTCTACGACGAGATAATTGGATCTGTGGATGAGGGGAAAGCAGTGGATGTGCTATTTCTGGACTTTAGCAAAGCTTTTGATACTGTCTCCCACAGTATTCTTGCCAGCAAGTTAAAGAAATATGGGCTGGATGAATTGACTATAAGGTGGACAGAAAGCTGGCTAGATCGTCGGGCTCAACGGGTAGTGATCAATAGCTCCATGTCTAGTTGGCAGCCATTTTCAAGTGGAGTGCCCCAAGGGTCAGTCCTGGGGCCAGTTTTGTTCACTATCTTCATTAATGATCTGGAGGATGGTGTGGACTGCACCCTTAGCAAGTTTGCAGATGACACTAAACTGGGAGGAGTGGTTGATACGCTGGAGGGTAGGGATAGGATACAGAGGGACCTAGACAAATTAGAGGATTGGGCCAAAAGAAATATGATGAGGTTCAACAAGGACAAGTGCAGAGTCCTGCACTTAGGACCGAAGAATCCCATGCACTGCTACAGACTAGGGACCGAATGGCTGGGCAGCAGTTCTGCAGAAAAGGACCTAGGGGTTACGGTGGACAAAAAGCTGAATATGAGTCAGTGTGTGCCCTTGTTGCCAAGAAGGCTAATGGCATTTTGGGTTGTATAAGTAGGGGCATTTCCAGCAGATTGAGGGATGTGATCATTCCCCTCTATTTAGCACTGGTGAGGCCTCATTTGGAGTACTGTGTCCAGTTTTGGGCCCCACACTACAAGAAGGATGTGGAGAAATTGGAGAGAGTCCAGCGGAGGGCAACAAAAATGATTAGGGGGCTGGAGCACATGACTTATGAGGAGAGGCTGAGGGAACTGGGATTGTTTAGCCTGCAGAAGAGAAGAATGAGGGTGGATTTGATAGCTGCTTTCAACTACCTGGAAGGGGGTTCTAAAGAGGATGGATCTAGACTGTTCTCAGTGGTAGAAGATGACAGAACAAGGAGTAATGGTCTCAAGTTGCAGAGGGGGAGGTTTAGGTTGGATATTAGGAAAAACTTTTTCACTAGTAGGGTGGTGAAGAACTGGAATGGGTTACCTAGGGAGGTGGTGGAATCTCCTTCCTTAGAGGTTTTTAAGGTCAGGCTTGACAAAGCTCTGGCTGGGATGATTTAGTTGGGTTTGGTCCTGCTTTGAGCAGGGGGTTGGACTAAATGACCTCCTGAGGTCCCTTTCAACCCTATTATTCTATGTTTCTATGTAATTGGAGTTGAGCCACCCCGAAGGCATCTCATATGCAGTCTGGCATATTTGACCATGAAGGTGGTGGCTGCCATGTGACCAAGAAGCTGTAGGCTGGTTTGAGCCTGTATTCTGGGGAGAACGGAGAGCATGCGTATAAGACGTGTAATAGCGAGGAATCTGCTGTGTGGGAGCAAGGCTCTGGTTTGAATTGAGTCCAGGTAAGCTCCGATGAACTCTATCTGCTGTGTGCGTATCAAGGTGAATTTTTGGAAGTTTATTTGCAGGCCTAGACTATGGAATAGGGTGATGGTAAAAACTCATCGCTATTAATGTCTCATCGTATGAGCTGCCTTTGATAAGGCAGTTGTCTAGGTAGGGGGAAAGTATAAGCCCATGTTTGCGGAGGTGGGCCATGACTATGGCTAAGGTCTTGGAGAATACTCTCGGTGCTGTGGAGAGTCCGAATGGAAGCACTCTGTATTGAAAGTAGTCGTGTCCGAGTGTGAATCGCAGGACGCATCTGTATGCTGGATGAATGGATATGTGAAAACAGGCATCTTGTAGGTCGAGGGCTGTGAACCAGTCCCCTTGTTCCAGTGTGGGTAATATTGTGCCCAATGCGACCATCTTGAATTTCTGTACATGTACAAATTTCGTCACTCAGCATAGGTCTAGTATAGGTCTCCATCCCCCGCATTTCTTTTGGGTCAGAAAGTAGTGGGAGTAGAACCGTTTTCCCCGATGTTGCGTTGGTACAGGTTCCACTGCACCTAGCTGTAGAAGATGAGCCAATTCTACGTGAAGTGGGTGCTCATTAGAGGAGTCCCTGAAGAGTGATGGGGAAAGGGGAAGGGTGGGTGGGCAGGCAGGATATGAAAGTGATGGAGTAAACTGACTTAACTATTTCAAGGACCGAGCGGTCCTGTGTGACCTGTTGCCAGACATGGTGGAAAACTTGGAGACAGTGGCCAAATGAGCAAATAGGTGGCGGAGTCAAGGGGTGATCGTGCAGACCCCTGACTAACACTTCAAAATTGCTGTTTGTCCCAATGGGTGGAAGATAGCTGGTTGCACATGGTTTTGTCTGCGCCTAAAAGGTCTGTTGCGATTCCTCCCAATATCATACGGTTTGGGCTGGGGCCAGTGATATTTTTGTGCACAGGGCCTCTGATAAGTTTAATACTGTTGTCTCCTGGGGAGGGACGGGTATATGCCCAGTGTGTGCAGAGTGACTCTAGAGTCTTTCATAGTGTGAAGGACTTCATTGTTTTTTTAAGAAAAAAGTTTCTTTGTCAAAGGGAAGGTACTCCACTTTGTTCTGCAGATCTTTGGGGATACCGGATGCAGACAGCCAGGAAGACCTAAGCATCACCACCGCAGTTGCAGTTGCGCAGGCTGCTGTGTCCACCATGTCCAGGGATGCTTGTAGCACTGTCCTGGACACCAACTGACCTTCGACAAGGGTCCGCTCTCCTGTCCTCTGGGATATGGGAGGTAAAATCAAAGCACTTGTTGTAGTTGTAATCGTAGCTTGCGAGGAGGGTGGAGTAATTTGCAATTCTAAATTGCAAAGTGGAGGAGGTATAAACCTTGCGACCCAGGAGGTCAAGCCATTTGAGGTCCTTGTCTTGTGGGGTGGGCCGGTATTGTGGCTGTTTTGTCCTGTGTGTCACTGCATCAGTTTGGTTGTGGGTAGGAAAATAAGAAATCTACATCTTTAGCAGGAACATAATATTTACGTTCAGCCTTTTTGCATGTTGGTGGGATGGAGTCAGGGGTCTGCCAAAAGAGTATCAGCTGGTTCTAGGAGGACTTCATTTATGAGTAGCACGATCCTTGAGGGCACAGAGGGTTGGAGGATTTTGAGGAGTCTGTGTTGTGTCTCCTGGACTTCCTCCATAAGGGATGTCCTGTCTGAGTGCCACCCTCTTGAAAAGTTTCTGGATTTGCTTAAAGTCGTCCACATTTTGTGGAGGTGGAGGCATGAGGGCTCCATCTGAAGCTGATGGAGGTGGTGAATCAGGGAAGGGTTCATAGTCCACCTGCTCAGGAGGGTGTTCAGGAGCTCTAGATGTAGATGGAGCTAGAGATAGACGTGCAGAACAGGCTTGCGGTCTGGTGGAAGGGCCACAAGGAGGAGTGGCAGCAGGAGCCAACTAAGGGTACCACTGAGGCCAAGGCATAGGGTAAGAAAAGTGAGGTCCCGCCCATGGGGGGACAAAGTAGGGAAATTGAGGCTGGTTCTTTTGGGGTGCCATGCCTTCAGAGATATATGGCTCTGGTGGAGGAGGAGAAGCGGGCGGGGAGAAGTCTGCCTGCTGCTGCACGTCGTTCTCGCTGTCAGTGAGGGTAGCCAGGTCAGGTGGCGAGAGCAGCTGTTCAAACAGTGAGCCTTGTGTGTCAAGGAGTGGAGAGTCAGGCACAGGGGCCACGGAGATATCAACTTGATGCAAAAATTGTTGCTACTCCATGGGCTGTGGTCCTGCGGGGCACAAAGGGTGAGCGGAAACGCGCAGTGACTTCTGTTTAGCTTTCACGGGTGCCACGGGTGGTTTATTGGCACCCTGCAGGGGGTCCGCGTCTGCTGTGGGGATGACGAGCAGGCTTGGTGCCGACGTTCTTGTCGGCATCGGGGTGGAATGCACTGCCGGTACTGGGTCTATCTTCGGTGCTGACAGGACCGGTGCCGAGGAGAGCTTCCCGCTGTAGGAAGTCGGGTCCCTGCTTTTGTGCCCCGCATGAGCCACAGCTGAGGTGCTGCGGCGGTCGGAGGCACCTGCATTTGGCGCTGTCAGCACTCAGGGTAAAGATCTCGCAGGAGACCCTTTACCCTTTTGAAAGTCTCTGTACAGAGACCTTGGGGCTTCCTGCCTCTTTGCTTGAGAGGGTGAAGCCATGCTCCTGATCGGCTCCGACCTAGCAGGGGAGCGTGAGCGAGAGGGTTTACTTGTGTCTTTCTCCATAGGCGGCTGCCGAGATTTTTCCATCAGGAGCATATTTAGCCGCAAGTCCCCGTCATGACAAGCCCTGGTTTTCAGGCTGGTACAATAGAGACACTTAGCGGGGACATGTGTCTCGCCGAGGCATTTTACACACTGGGAGTGTCCATCAGACTGCGGCATAGACTCCTTGCAGGAGTCGCATTTCTTAAAGCCCAGGGACTCCGGCATCATTGAACTATTTATTGCCTGGGGGGAGAGTCTCAACGGGAGACAAATGTGGGAGAAAAAGGTTTTTTTTTGGTTGGTTGTTTTTTCTTAAATTAACAAACTATTCTATAGGAAGGGAGAGAACTGGAATATTTCTATCTAACTATTTCTATTTCTTTTTACTTATTTCCTTCAGTGACCAGGGAAGAGGTTCAGCACTGCCCTGAGTCCCATCTTCAGCCGAGGACATTTGAGAAGGAACTAAGGGGCGTGTGGGACACGCACGCTCAGGCAGACCCTAATGCAGCCACGAGACAGCAGCTGAGCACGTGCATCCCGACCAGGCACCGCTACGGAAGATCTCCGATCAACGGCACTGGGACACACCGTCACCTGGAGTGGAGCACCCACAGGGACAGCACTCCAAGAAGAACCAGTCTTATTGTCAAGCACAGCAGAAAATTGGAAGAAAGAAAAGAAAAAAAAAACCCACTACAAATCCTGTGGTTTCAGGACTTCTTGAGATTCTTCAAATTCTAAACTTTCATTTTAAAAATTAAGCGTCTGCCTTTTTTCACTGTAAACTTGTAAAATCATGTGCTCTTGCTCCTTTTACCTAGCCTTGGTGAAAATTATACTTATGAGTTTATAACAAAAAACAAAGTTGCACGGATTTAACTAAAGGTATGATTTTGGGGGTTGTAGTGGATAATCAGCTGAACATGAGTCCCAGTGCGATGCTGTGACCAAAAGAGCTAATGCAATCCTTAGATACATAAATGGGGGAATTTCAAGTAGGAGTAGAGAGGTTATTTTACCTCTATATTTGGCACTGATGAGACCGCTGCTGGAATACTGTGTCTAGTTCAGGTAGACACAATTCAAGAGGATTTTGATAAATTGCAGCGGGTTCAGAGAAGAGTCACAAGAATGATTAAAGGATTAGAAAACATGCCTTATAGTGATAGACTCAAGGAGCTCAATCAATTTAGCTTATCAAAGAGAAGGTTAAGGGGTGACTTGATTACAGTCTACAAGTAACAAATATTTAATAATGGGCTTTTCAATCGAGCAGAGGAAAGTATAACACAATCTAATGACTGGAAGCTGAAGCTAGACAAATTCAGACTGGAAAATAAAGCAAAAAAATGTTAACAGTGAGCGTAATTAACTACTGGAACAAATTACCAAGGGTCATGATGGATTCTCCATTACTAATAATTTTTAAATGAAGTTTAGATGTTTTCCCAAAAGATCTGTTCTAGGAATTAATTTGGGGAAGTTCTATGGCCTTTGTTATACAGGAGGTCAGACTAGATAACAATGGTCCCTTCTGGCCTTGGAATCTGTGAATCTATGAATTTAAAATCTATTTAGTTAAACCAGGGCAAAAGGCTGTGTGAACACATGGTTTGTATCAGTTTAGAGTAAAGATATTAGGAATAGGATTAAGTTAAGCTGAAATAAACCACTCTTAAACCAAAATAAGAGTGTCTACATGGGGCTTGCCACCAGTTTAACTAAATCAGTTTAAAAGCCAGATAATGAAAACTCCTTACAACACTTGGGAGTTATTAGGAATTGAAAAATACACTTTATACATTGTAAGACTTTTTGTCTTACCAATAACAAAAATGGATAAAGAAATAATTCCAGCATTTCACATGAACAGTTCCTATTAAGAAATAAACCCTTTACTAGATTTGGGTGGAAGAGGAGAAAATACAATTTCTAAGTAATTGAAAAGTCCTTATGTAAGTTTAGTGAGCACTGGCTATAATTTTGAGAAACTCTAAGGAAACTCTTTGGACATCACAATGCATGATCACTCTGTCTGACAAAGTGATATGCTTCAAAAGAAAAGATTTATATTCTTAAACGATCATCTTCCCTATCACTGTATGGAACTTTGGATGAAACTTTTATGCCAGAGGCCAACTCAAACAGCTCAGCTGCTCTACTGTGTGATCTTGATTAGACTGAGCAATAACAGATCTACACATCTTTCAGTGCAGTAAAGGCAAAGAGTGGTCCAGTGACTACCTGAAGATTCTCATCCTCTCGGATCAGCTGCTTCCTGGGAAAGATCTGATTAGCCTGGATGCATTCAAGGCTGTGCTGAGTCTCTTCATCCTAGAAACGAAACTCTACAGTTAATTTTAACACTATTACCCATTCACAGCAGACCTCTCTATTGACAGAAGGCATGAAGGGTTCCCAGTGACCAATGAAAGGTTTAGGAACAATGAACTATTACGAGAATTCAGCTACCAGTGACCCACAGAAGTGACATAATAGTTGCAATTTTACATTACTAGTGGCCCACAACTTTGCAATGTAAAACACAGATTTGGGACCTCTTTCCTTTGTTAAACACAAAAACATGAAGAAAAGTATTTCCCTTTCAATTTTAAATGCAATTTTAGGAAATTGTAGCAAGGGGGCGTGGTCTCCCTCCCTGACAGGTGGGGAGAGAACCAGGACCACTCCCTGGTGTGCAGAACCAGGATATCAGCGGCCACCCCACTGGAAGCAGAGGGTGGGACAGGAACCGGAACTATAAAAGACTGGCCCTCTAGCTCAGTTGGGGCAGAGCTGCCAGAGGAGCAGGATGTCTCTTCTCCCCCGCAGGAACCCCCTGGAGCCTGGACCTGATAGAGGCTGCTACAGTGCCAGAGACCTCGTCATTTACCCCAGCAAGATCAATGACAACCCCGGAACCCAGGTACCCTCAACCTGGGAGTGTAGGAAGGAGCCCAGGGAAGCCAAATAGGGTTCAGCTATGTTACTGACTGCAAGCCAGCCAGCGTGTTTGAAACTGGAGAAAAGCCTGTTGAGAGTCTTTGGGTTAAGTTTAGGGGTGAGAGCAACAAGGCTGATGTCATGGTGGGCACGTGCTACAGACCACCAGATCAGAAGTATGAGGTAGACGAGGCTTTCTTCGGACAACTAACTGAAGTTTCCACATCACATGCCCTGGTACTAATGGGAGACTTCAGTCACCCTGACATCTGCTGGGAGAGCAATACAGCAATGCACAGACAATCCAGGAAGTTTTTGGAAAGTGTTGGGGACAACTTCCTGGTACAAGTGCTGGAGTAACCAACTAGGGGCCAGGCTCCTTTTGACCTGCTGCTTACAAACAGGAAAGAATTGGTAGAGGAAGTAGAAGTGGGTGGAGACCTAGGCAGCAGTGACCATGAGACGGCTGAGTTCAGGATCTTCACAAAAGGAAGAAAGGAGAGTAGCAAAATACGGGCCCTGGACTTCAGAAAAACAGACCTGGACTCCCTTAGGGAACTGATGGGCAGGATCCCCTGGAAGGCTAATACAAGGGGGAAAGGAGTCCAGGAGGGCTGGCTGTATTTTAAAAAAGCCTTATTGAGGGCGCAGGAACAAACCATCCCGAAGTGCAGAAAGAATAGCAAATATGGCAGGCAACTAGCTTGGCTTAACAGTGAAATCTTCAGTGAGCTTAAACTCAGAAAGGAAGCTTATAAGAAATGGAAATTTGGACAGATCACTAGGGAGGAGTATGAAAATATTGCTCAGGCATGCAAAGGTTTAATTAGGAAGACCAAGGCACAACTGGAGTTACAGCTAGCAAGGGATGTGAAGGGTAACAAGAAGGGCTTCTACAGGTATGTTAGCAACAAGAAGGTGATCAGGGAAAGTGTGGGACCCTTACTGAATGGGGGAGGCAGATGATGTGGAAAAAGCTGAAGTACTTAGCTCCAGACTGCTGCACTGGGCAACACAGTATGGGGAGGAGGTGAGCAGCCCTAAGTGGTGAAAGAACAGGTTAAGGACTACTTAGAAAAGCTGGTCCATGGGTCCAGATCTAATGCATCCGAGGTGCTGAGGGAGTTGGTTGATGTGATTGCAGAGCCATTGGCTATTATATTTGAAAATTCGTGGCGATCAGGGGAGGTCCTGGACGACTGGAAAAAGGCAAATATAGTGCCTATATTTTAAAAAAGGAAGAAAGAACCCGGGGAACTACGGACCCGTCAGCCTCACTTCAGTCCCCGGCAAAATCATGGAGCAGGTCCCTCAATGAATTCATTTTGAAGCACTTGGAGAAGAGGAAGGTGATCAAGAACAGTCAACATGGATTCACCAAGAACAAGTCATGCCTGACCAACCTGATTGCCTTCTATGAGGAGATAACTGGCTCTGTGGTTATGGGGAAAGCAGTGGATGTGATATATCCTGACTTTAGCAAAGCTTTTGATACCGTCTCCCACAGTATTCTTGCCAGCAAGTTAAAAAAGTATGGATTGGATGAATGGACTATAAGGTGGACAGAAAGCTGGCTAGATCATCAGGGTCAAATGGTAGTGATCAATGGTTCCATGTCTAGTTGGCAGCTGGTATCAAGCGGAGTGCCCCAGGGGTTGGACCTGGGGCCAGTTTTGTTCAACATCTTTATCAATGATCTGGATGATGGGATTAATTGCACCCTCAGCAATTTTGCAGATGACACTAAGCTCTGGGGAGAGGTAGATACGCTGGAGGGTAAGGATAGGGTCCAGCGTGACCTAGACAAATTGGAGGATAGAGCCAAAAGAAATCTGATGAGGTTCAACACGGAGAAGCGCAGAGTCCTAACACTTAGGAAGGAAGAATCCAATGCACTGCTACAGGCTGAGGACCAACTCTAAGCAGCAGTTGTGTAGAAAAGGACCTGGGGATTACAGTGGATGAGAAGCTGGTTATGAGTCAGCAGTGTGCACTTGTTGCCAAGAAGGCCAATGGTATATTGGGCTGTATTAGTAGGAGCACTGCCAGCAGTTCAAGGGAAGTGATTATTCCCCTCTATTCGGCACTGGTGAGGCCACATCTGGAGTATTGGTCCTCCCACTACAGAAGGGATGTGGACAAATTGAAGGGAGTCCAGAAGAGGGCAACGAAAATTATTAGGGGGCTGAGGCACATGACTTACGAGGAGAGGCTGAGGGAACCAGGGTTAGTCAGTCTGCAGAAGAGAAGAGTGAGGGGGGATTTGATAGCAGCTTTCAACTACCTGAAGGGGGGGTTCCAAAAAGGATGGAGCTAGGCTGTTCTCAGTGGTGGCAAATGACAGAACAGCAATGGTCTCTAGTTGCAGTGGGGGAGGTCTAGGTTGGATATTAGGAAACACTATTTCACTAGGAGGGTGGTGAAGCACTGGAATGGGTTACCTAGGGAGGTGGTGGAATCACCCTCCTTAGAGGTTTTTAAGGCCTGGCTTCACAAAGCCCTGGCTGGGATGATTTATTTGGGGTTGGCCCTGCTTTGAGCAGGGAATTGGACTAGATGACCTCCTGAGGTCTCTTCCAACACTAATCTTCTATGATTCTATGTTGCGTATGGATTTCCCCGCTGACCCAGTGACAGACCACTCTGCTATTGTTAGGGCCCTGGGCTGGGATGCACTGGAGTGGCTGGGCCTGCATCCCCCTACCCCGCCACCCAACCATGAGGGGTGGCAGCCTCCCCATGTTTAGTCCTGGACACCTGCATTGGTCTGATGCCCACCTGAGCTAGGACGCCGATGGTTTAGCTGTCTCTCCCTTCAGAGAGCTAATCTCTCCTGAGACTGTTGGGCTGCTTTGTCTGACAGCAGGCCTGAGCCCCCTTACCTGGCTGCTGCCCCACCCTGAGTGAAGGCTCTGCGCTATAGACTTGCCGCCACCCGGCTCAACTGCGGGCCAGACCCATTATATGTGTACAGTCCCACTCTGGCTGAGTGTCGGGGCTACCAGACCCAACTAATACCCAGCCTGGACTGAAGGCTAGGGCCTATTAACTGCTGGCTAATTCCCCCTGAACGGAGTCGCTCTAGGAGCATTGCAGCAAGGGGGCTTGGTCTCCCTCCCTGATAGGCGGGGAGAGAACCATGACCGCCTTACAGAAATTAACCCTCAGTCCTTATACTACACAAATCTGCACCTTTCCTGCATAATTTAAACAGCTTTGCTCTACACAGTGTATCAGTAAAATTGCACTAGCAAATTAATTTCTAACAGCCTTGCAATAAATCTGACTTAAATGCCATGAACAGTACATGGCTAATTAATCTGAATTTGGATGGAAGAATATTGCCTTAGTTTATATGCCAGACTACTGGCAGATGGTACACATGGAATAATGACGACTATCATCAGAAAATTAAAACACAAATTGCTCAAAGATAAATACAAAGGCAATGAAAACTATCTTTTCAGTTCAATCAGAAGCCTGGAGTGACATGTATGTCAGGTATTGAGAATAGTATCTATTATCATCATACAGTACCAACTCTCTCATCCTTACATGGGGTTGGGTTCAGTCCTTGAGGGGGCCACTTAAGGATATGGAGCAAAAATCTGTCTAGGGACTGGCCCTGCTTTGAGCGGGGAGTTGGACTGGATGACCTCCTGAGGTCCCTTCCAACCCTGATATTCTATGATTCTTGTGCTACAGCCTGCTTTGTTTTGGTGAGTCCTAACAAAACCCATGTGCTTACCATGACAGGCCCAGGCTAGGAGGAGAAATCCTCGTCTTTGCTCACAACACTTTGAGGCTCTTCTTTCCGTAACAGTAAAAGCTGGAAAACAAAATGGCAAAGTGTAAATGTGAAGACAAATTCATTTTATCTTCTGGTGGCAAATAAATTATTTTAAATGCAAGTTAATTTTAAAGACCAAGACTCTAGCTAGGAGAAAACCCCAACTATACATCAATGAACAGATGAAGTCAATACAAACTAACTTGCCTTACAAGCACACACCATTATGAAACATGCCCGGCTGCTTTAATGCATTATCAATAAATCACCAGTGAACAGACTGCCAGGAGAAGAATAGTTGAATGTAACAATTATACTTATCTGTTTGTATCATTTAAATTAAACATATGGCTTTCCAGGTTGCCCTGAGAACATTCCCAAGTCATTTATAGATGCAGATTCTTCCCATCTATTTCTTATTTTTTTATATAAATATAGTATGGATCTTCCTACCCACATCACACAAAAGGATACAAGTAAAATACATTGAAAATATGTGCAGTGTTCAACAGTGCTGAAGCTCATCTGCCCTTACATTTATATTTGGAAGTTTCAGTACTGTGGTTGATGAAGGAGCCATACTGAATTCACCAGCCCACAGACACAATGACATTGCAATATCACTAACTGCACACTGTATATTGTACAGAATATTTATTGGCGGGGGGAACACGACAAAACAGCAGTATTCAAAAATGCCCAAAGACAAAGGAAAACCCAGATATACTACCTCTGTTGGATCTAAATAGTCCCATTAATATCAGTAAAAACAACAAGGAGTCCTCAGAGACTAATGAATTTATTTGTGCATAAGCTTTTGTGGGCTAAAAGCCACTTCATCAGATGCATGGAGTGGAAAATACAGTACGGAGGCATAAATAAACAGCATATGAAAAGATGAGAGTTGCCCTACAAAGTGGGGGGTCAATGCTAACGAGCCAATTCAATTAAGGTGAAAGTGGGCTATTCTCAACAGTTGACAAGAAGGGGTGGAAATCGCTTTTGTAGTACCAATGAGGCCAATGAGGGAATGATCACGTTCCCCCGATCTGCTGGCAATGCACCATCAGCAGGACTGCTATGGGTACCCGCATGGCCCCACAGTATGCCAACATTTTTATGGCTGACTTAGAACAACACTTCCTCAGCTCTCGTCTCCTAACGCCCCTACTCTATTTGCGCTACCTTGAGGACATCATCGTTATCTGGACTCATGGGAACGGGGCCCTTGAGGAATTCCACCAGGATTTCAACAATTTCCACCAAACCATGAAACTCAGCCTGGACCAGTCACAGAATCAGAATATCAGGGTTGGAAGGGACCTCAGGAGGTCATCTAGTTCAATCCACTGCTCAAAGCAGGTCCAATACCCAACTAAATCATCCCATCAAGGGCTTTGTCAAGCCTGACCTTAAAAACCTCTAAGGAAGGAGATTCCATCACCTCCCTAGGTGATTCACCACCCTCCTAGTGAAAAAGTGTTTCCTAATATCCAACCTAACCCCCACTGCACTGCAACTTGAGACCATTACTCCCTGTCCTTTCATCTGCTAATCCTCCCTCATTCTTCTCTTCTGCAGACTAAACAATCCCTGCTCAAAGCGGGATCCCTTAGCCTCTCCTCATAAGTCATGTGCTCCAGCCCCCTAATCATTTTTGTTGCCCTCCACTAGACTCTTTCCAATTTTTCCACATCCTTCTTGTAGTGTGGGGCCCAAAACTGGACACAGTACTCCACATGAGGCCTCACCAATGCCAAATAGAGGGGAATGATCACGTTCCCCCGATCTGCTGGCAATGCTCCTACTTATACAGCCCAAAATGCCGTTAGCCTTCTTGGCAACAAGGGCACACTGTTGACTCATATCCAGCTTCTCATCCACTGTAACCCCTAGGTCCTTTTCTGCAGAACTGCTGCCTAGCCATTCGGTCCCTAGTCTGTAGCAGTGCATGGGATTCTTCCGTCCTAAGAGCAGGACTCTGCACTTGTCCTTGCTGAACCTCATCAGATTTCTTTTGGCACAATCCTCCAATTTGTCTTGGTCTCTCTGTATCCTATTCCTACCCTCTGGCGTATCTACCACTCCTCCCAGTTTAGTGTCATCTGCAAACTTGCTGAGAGTGCAGTTCACTCCATCCTCCAGATCATTAATGAAGATATTGAACAAAACCGGCCCCAGGACCAATCCTTGGCACTCTCCACTTGATACCGACTGCCAACTAGACATGGAGTCATTGATCACTACCTGTTGAGCCCAACAATGTAGCCAGCTTTCTATCTACCTTTTAGTCCATTCATCCAGCCCATACTTCTTTAACTTGCCGACAAAAATACTGTGGGAGACCATATCAAAAACTTTGCTAAAGTCAAGGAATGACACGTCCACTGCTTTCCCCTCATCCGCAGACCCAGTTATCTCCTCATAGAAGGCAATTAGGTTAGTCAGGCATCACTTGCCCTTGGTGAATCCATGCTGACTGTTCCTGATCACTTTCCTCTCCTCTAAGTGCTTCAGAATTGATTCCTTGAGGACCTGCTCCATGATTTTTCCAGGGTCGAAGGCACCGCCTGATCACTGCATACCGACATCGCGGTGCCTGGTACCAGCCCAGAGCAGCGTGCCGGGGTCAGGGATGACTCCATCAGACTGGCCCAGAGCCTAATGCCTCTTTCCCTTTTGGTCCAGGGCCTAAATAATTTGCATATTTTGCACCTTTCGCTGATGTGGGTCTCTCCCAAACAGTGCAAAGTCTGTGTGCAGGTCGCTACTTGGCATAGAACGCCAACAAGAACCGCACAACTTAAATCCCGGGGCTTAAATTGAGTCTTCCTGACTAGTGATTTAAATCATAAATCCACCCTGTTGCTGGCACTTAAAATGAGAAAGGTTGAAGAGCAGTTTCTAAACTGAGGGCTGGAGGAAAGCTAACAAGTTTTTTTTTTTTTTTTTTAAGAATATCAGGGTTGGAAAAGACCTCAGGAGGTCATCTAGTCCAACCCCCTGCTCAAAGCGGGATCAATCCCCAGACAGATTTTTGCCCCAGATCCCTAAATGGCCCCCTCAAGGATTGATGTCACAACCCTGGGTTTAGCAGGCCAGTGCTCCAACCACTGAGCTATCCCTCCCCCAGTGTGGATGTGCACATGGTTCGGACAGAGATATCCCTTAGGAGGAGGATCTATTAATGCAGCAAAGAGTCCTGTGGCACCTTATAGACTAAGACGTTTTGGAGCATGAGCTTTCGTGGGTGAATACCCACTTCGTCGGATGCATGTAGTGGACTACATGCATCCGACAAAGTGGGTATTCACCCACGAAAGCTCATGCTCCAAAACGTCTCTTAGTCTATAAGGTGCCACAGGACTCTTTGCTGCTTTTACAGATCCAGACTAACACGCCTACCCCGAAGAAGTGAGCTCACGAAAGCTCATGCTGCAATAAATTTGTTAGTCTCTAAGGTGCCACAAGTACTCCTGTTCTTTTTACGGCTACCCCTCTGATACTTGATCTATTAATGGAGATTCTGTATGTCCTAGTAGGGAGAAGAGGATGGAAGATGATAAAATACAGGTAGAAACTGATAAAAATAGTCAAATGAAAAAAGTCCCATTCAATTACATCATGTAATGGCAGACAGCTGAAAAGTGACATGTTTTTAAAGTGCTTATATACCAATGCTAAAAGTCTAAATAATATGGCTGAACTAGAGTGCCTCATATTAAATGAGGATATTGATAAAATAGGCATCACAGAAACTTGGTGGAATGAAGATAATCAATGGGACACAGTAATACCAGGGTACAAAATATACCGGAAGGACAGAACAGGTTGTGCTGGTGGGGGAATGGCATTATATGTGAAAGAAAGCATAGAATCAAATGAAGTAAAAATCTTAAATGAACCAAACTGTACCACAGAATCTCCATGGATAGTAATTCCATACTCTAAGAATAAGACTATAGCAGAAGGGATATTACAGACCACCTACCAAGAAGGTGATAGTAACTATGAAATGCTCAGGGAGATTAGAGAGGCTATTAAAATAAAAAACTCAATAATAATGGGGGATTTCAACTATCTCCATATTGACTGGGTACATGTCACCTCAGGACAGGATGCAGAGATAAAGTTTCTTGACACCTTAAATGACTGCTTCTTGGAGCAGCCAGTCCTGGAACCCACAAGAGGACAGACAATTATTGATTTAGTCCTAAGTGGAGCGCAGGATCGGGTCCAAGAGGTGAATATAGCTGGACCGCTTGGTAATAGTGACCATAATATAAATTAAATTTAACATCCCTGTGGCAGTGAAAACACCACAGCAGCCTAACACTGTAGCATTTAGTTTCAGAATGTGGAACTACACAAAAATGAGGAAGTTGGTTAAACAGAAATTAAAAGGTACAGCGCAAAAAGTGAAATCCCTGCAAGCTGCATGGAAATTTTTTTAAAGACATCATAACAGAGGCTCAACTTAATGTATACCCCAAATTAAAAAACAGAGTAAGAGAATCAAAAAAGTGCCACGGTGGCTAAATAAAAAAAGTAAAAAGCAGTGAGAGGCAAAAAGGCATCCTTTAAAAGGTGGAAATTAAATCCTAGTGAGGAAAATAGAAGCATAAACTCTGACAACTGAAGTGTAAAAATATAATTAGGAAGGCCAAAAAGGAATTTGAAGAACAGCTAGCCAAAGACTCAAAAAGTAATAGCAAAAATAAATTTTAAGTACATCAGAAGCAGGAAGTCTGCTAAACAACCAGTGAAGCTACTGGACAATCAAGATGCTAAAAGAGCACTCAAGGACGATAAGGCCATTGCAGACAAACTAAATGAATTATTTCCATCAGTCTCCATTCTTTTTAGGTGACAATTCTGAGGTACTGTCGCAGATTAAGATGTCATTAGACAAAGTTTTGGAACAAACTGATAAACTAAACCAAGGGTCGGCAACCTTTCAGAAGCAGTGTGCCGAGTCTTCATTTATTCACTCTAATTTAAGGCTTCGCATGCCGGTCATACATTTTAATGTTTTTAGAAGGTCTCTTTCTATAAAAGTCAATAATATAGAAAGAAACTATTGTTGTATGTAAAGTAAATAAGGTTTTTAAAATGTTTAAGAAACTTCATTTAAAAATTAAATTAAAATGCAGAGCTCCCCTGACCGGTGGCCAGGACCCGAAAAGTGTGAGTGTGAGTGCCACTGAAAATCACACGTGCCATAGGTTGCCTACCCCGATCTAGTCTGACCTCTTGTATATTACAGACTTTAAATTTCACAGTTATGCCTGTATTTAACCTAATAACTTGTGTTTGGCTAAAGCATATCTTCTTCAGAAAGGCATCCAGTGTTGATCTGAAGACATCAAGAGATGGAGAATCCACCACTTCCCTTGGTAGTTTCCAATTGTATTTACCTTCACTGTTAAAAAAAAATTGTGCCTTATTTCTTATTTGAATTTGTCTGGCTTCACATTCCAGACACTGGTTCTTGTTATGCCTTTCTTAGCAGCATCCACTTTATCAAGATCTTTCCAGGTCCTGGACAACAGATAAGGTAATAATTGGAGATGTACCAATCTCCTAGAACTGCAAGGGACCTTGAAAGGTCATTGAGTCCAGCCCCTGCCTTCACTAGCAGGACCAATTTTTGCCCCAGATCCCTAAGTGGCCCCCTCAAGGATTGAATTCACAACCCTGGGTTTAGCAGGCCAATGCTCAAACCACTGAGCTATCCCTCTCCCCATAAGATCCATTTTTGAAGTACAGGTGGAGATAAAAACCTTTATTTCTTCGTTTCTTTATA
Source organism: Mauremys mutica (assembly GCF_020497125.1). Taxonomy (NCBI): domain Eukaryota; kingdom Metazoa; phylum Chordata; order Testudines; family Geoemydidae; genus Mauremys; species Mauremys mutica. Next base: position 32,030,773 of record NC_059087.1, on the reverse strand, counting down.
TTTTATTTAGTAAGTGCCTATCCCAATAGCTCTATGCAGTTAACAATTAACTAAATACATAAAATCAAGGATAAAAGATCCAAAAAGTGAAAATCTTATTCAACTGAATCTAAAATACCACTTAGCTAAATAATGACTTGCTTGTTCAACCACTTCTGTATCACCAGAGGTATTCAATAAGCAGACCAGGGTACAAATCTGGATGGCCAGATGCTTTTGAATGGACTGCAAAATCTTTTTATTCACTTATTGTTATCATCATTATTATTATTGCGGTGTGAAAATGTTTCTCTGGAGTCTGGACCTTGACCAAGAACCAGACACAATACTCCAGGTGTGGCCTCACCGGTGTCGTCGAATAGAGGGGAATAATCGCTTCCCTTGATCCGCTGGCAATGCTCCTACTAATACAGCCCAATATGCCGTTGGACTTCTTGGCAACGAGGGCACACTGCTGATTCATATCCAGCTTCTCATTCACTGTAATCCCCAGGTCCTTTTCTGCAGAACCGCTGCTTAGCCAGTCGGTCCCCAGCCTGTAGTGGTGCATGGGATTCTTTCTTCCTAAGTGTAGGACTTGCACTTGTCCTCGTTGAACCTCATCAGATTTCTTTTGGCCCAATCCTGCAATTTGTCTAGGTCACTCTGGACCCTATCCCTACATTCCAGCGTATCTACCTCTCCCCCCAGCTTGGTGTCATCTGCAAATTTGCTGATGGTGCAATTAATCCCATCATCCAGATCATTAATAAACATGTTGAACAAAAACATTCAATGGTCAGGTTTACAGATTTCTATGTCCCCTTCACCTGAAAGAGTTCAAGCCCAACTAGTAGATAAGAAAGATAAGAGCTTTACTGAAAGCAAAGAATAAAGCATGCTGAATTTCATCAACAATGCATTTTGCTAATGTGGTCTAAAATTCTTGGCACCATCATGTAACAAAATTGTACTCTTGCATTCTATATCAGTAGTACATATTTATTTTTAAAACCCTACCAAATTAAATGATTTATATGAAGAAAAATGTGATCTAATAACTCTTTTTCATCTCTTAACTACTATGGTCCTAAAATCCAGAGTGAGCTATTAGTGTGAAATTACTTCAGCTATTATTAAAAGCAAATTCCCTCACAGCCTGACTGTAGCAATTTATACTAGTTGAACTTAGCAATTGTTATAGGCTACAAAACAACTACCATTATTACATCCCTGTGGGTGAGGTAATATCTTTTATTCAAATCAAAATGTGTCAGTGAGAGAGAGAAGCTTTTGAGCTACACAGAGCTCTTCCTCAGGTTTGGGAAAGGTACTTAGGCCATGCCTACACTGGCACTTATGTCGGCAAAATTTTGTTGCTTAGGGGTGTGAAAAAACACACCCCTGAGCAACGTAAGTTTTGCCGGCATAAGCACTTATGTGTACAGCACTATGTCAATGGGAGATGCTCTTCCATGGACATACCTACCACCACCCATTGAGCTTGTTTTATTATGCCAATGGGAGACCTTCAATAGCTCAGTGGTTTGAGAAGTGGCCTGCTAAACCCAGGGTTGTGAGTTCAATCCTTGAGGGGGCTATTTAGGGATATGGGATAAAAATCTGTAGGATGATTTAAGTGGCGGTTGGACTAGATGATCTCCTGAGGTCTCTTCCGACCCTGATGTTCTCTGATTCCCATCAATATAATGCAGCTACAAGAGCACTGTAGTCTTTTTGGAAACCTGGGGTGTGGGCAGGCGGAAGCCCGCCCACTTCTAAAGGTCCCTCCCCCAGCCTAGTGAGAGGGACTACTGGACCCAGGGACCAAATCAACACAGGGGACAACAAATGAAAAAAACCAAGGATTGAGGTGAAGGTCATAGGTTCAAAATGAGGATACCGGATGGGGACACCGAGCAGAGTACCTCGGACAGCGTCCACCACTCCTCAAAGGTGTCATGGGAGCCAGTGGACGCTGCCCAGTGGAACTCTGCCCGGATGTGTGAAACTAGGGAGGAACGGAAATAGGCCCCACAGTCGCAGAGCACCCACTCGTCCAGCATCCTCCTCCTGGTAGTGTAGATGGAGAGTTTGGCCAGGGCCAGGAGGAGGTTGACCAGGAGGTCTCAACTTCGTGGGGCCACAGATGGCGTGTGCAAAAAAGGAAACGGTGTGGGGAAAAGTGCAGCCAGAACCGCAACAAGAGGTTCTGGAGGAGCCGGAATAGGGGCTGCAACCTGGCACATTCAAGATAGGCGTGCGCCAGGTTCTCCCTCACGCCGCAAAAAGGGAAGCCCTTGGGCAAGGGTGTGAACCGTGCCAGGTACACGCCCGTGCTCACGGCTCCGTGAAGGAGCCGCCAACTGATGTCCCTGGCGGGCCCGTGGGACAAGGTGGAATGAAGGCTAGCCCACCGGGGCGGCTTCTCACCCTCTTTAGGCAGAAAATAGTCCTGCCATTTGGTGTCGGGGAGGGGGGAGGGGAACACGAGGGTGAGGAAATACAGTGTGTGGAGCATGAGCGTGTACAGTTGGTCTCTAGGCGTGGTTTGGAACCAGATCAGCTGCAGGGTGTGGAGCTGGCTCAAAGTGTGGGAACGAGGAGGCCAGGGGCCTCGCAGAACAGGGGATGAATAAAAATGTCTGGAGGGCCTGGGGTGAAGGGTAGGCGGGGAGCACCCTCTCGCAGGGTCTGCTGCAGGAAGACAAGAGAAACGAGTGACACGGCAGCCTTCATCTCCTGGAGTACGCACATAGGGGTCGGAAGGGTGGAGAGCCCCATGCGCCGACCGAGCACATGGGGATCCATCCAGTCCCCCGTGTCGTAGTCCAGGAGGTCTCCGACCCTAGTGGTTTCTGCCAGGACCAGCCTCCGACGCACCAAAGGAGACTCTGCCACCTGCACACACAGATAGGGGTTTTGTAGCAGGGGCTCCGCGAGGAGGTCCGCCACCTCGGTGGCCGCAAAAGATCTGGTCGCCGAAAAGAGCTTCCAGGTCTGGAGGAGGTCCTGGTAGAAGACCGGCAGCTCTGAGAGGACTTGCGGAAGACCCCTCGGGTGGAGAAAAAAGAGCTGCCGGTCATATCGGAGCCCTCAGAGGCGGCGCAGGAAGGTGTGCGCCAATGTGCTCCACGCCAGACTATCCGCACCGTAAAGGAGTCTCTGCAGGGCCTGGAGGAGGAAGACATGGACCTGGCTGCGAAGGCAGACCAGGTCCTGCCCTCCCTCCACCAGGATAAGACTCAAAACTCTGGCAGGGACCCAGTGCAGCCCCGGCCAGAAGAACTCCAGGGCCATCCTCTGGAGCCTGGCCAGGATCCCTAGGGCCGGGCTCAGGGTGTTGAGACGGTGTCAGAGCATGGACAGGACTAGCTGCTACAGCACCAGCGCCCTCCCTCGCAGGGAGAGACACCGGAGCAGTCCTGTCCATCTCCGCAGCCGCTCACCCACCCTGGCCTCCAAATCCAATCAGGGCCAATTAGACAGCCAATCTCAGGGCCAGGCTCAGCCCTATAAAAAGGCTGCTCAGGGAGAGGAGAGTCAGTCTGTCCCAGGCCTTTGACAGGGGAAGGTCAGTCTCCAGAGCTGGGAGACTAGCACCACAAACAGCACATTGCTGGCCAGGCTCAGGGAGCAGAAGGGAGCTCTAGCCCATAGTCTGCCAGGCTGCAGGCCCTGAGGGAAAGGGCCTAGCGGGTGCAAGGGGCCATAGGGGAAGTGGACGAAGGAAGTGGACAGACAAGGGGAGAGAAGGAGGACAGCGAGGCTGACGCCGGAGGGTCCCTGGGCCGGGACACAGAGGTGGGCCTGGGTCCCCCCCTTTCCCCCCTTGCAGTACACCCAGCCATCGGCCATGGGGAGCAGCCATCACAGACTACGCCAGATCCCTGACACAAGGGATTAGACTTTGGGGGTGTGGTTGGACATGGTGGCTGGGGCATAGAGAGACTGCTGTTCCTCCACCCCACTCCCCATGAAGGGGGTGTGGATGGACTAAGGGGCACTGCTGGAGGGCAGTGGTCCGGAAGAGGACGCCGCGAGCTGGGGAGCGACGTGGGCTCAGACGCCAACCAAGGGCGAGACAACGTGCAGGACACCACCAGGAGAGGGTGTTCCACTGGACTAAGCTAATTCCCGAAAGTAACCAGTAGGAGGCACTGCGGTGGTGAGTCCCAGCCTTGTCACATGCACTCTTACAGCAGCACAGCTGCATTGGTTCAGCTATGCCACTGTAAGCTTGTAAGTGTAGAAATAGCCTTAGAGCAGTGGTCCCCAAATGACCCCAGCCAGTGGGAGCTGGGTGGGGGCAATGCCTGCAGGAGAGTGCGTACAGAGCTGCTTGCGTGGCTCTGCCTAGGAGCCACGCAGGGGTGTGCTGCTGGCTGCTTCCAGGGCACAGCCTGCCTTAGCCCCACCACTGACCAGGAGCCGCCTGAGGTAAGCTCGCACCCCAATCCCCTGCCCAGCCCTAAGCCCCCTCCCCCAACCCAGAGCCCCTTCCTGCCCCCCAAACCCCTCATCCCCAGCTCTGTTGGGTCATGGGCATCAACAATTTTCTTCAACTGAGTCGCCAGGAAAAAAGTTTGAAAACTTGAAAAAAAGTGGTTCTCAATCTTTTCCATATCAACTTCTCCTCTTCCCTTCAACCCCGTACCTGGGACCACTCTTCCATTTTGTAATCTGAAAATCACAGGGTGGTTGTGACGGCCTGATGCCTGTTTACAAACCTCCTCAGAGTTGTGACCCCCATTTTGAGAAAGAATGCTTCTTTTAGAGGCCAATAGCCAAACTGTGTTCCCCCATGCCACTAACTGGCCTTTACACTTTGCATTTATGTAGAACATAAGCACTGTTTAGTTACACTTCACAACAATCCTAAGGAACAGGTAAACAGCATTACCTCTCTTACATATGAGGAAAAGGAGGCTCATACATGTTAAGTGACTTACTCAAAGGCCACCCCGGCCCCCATTGTCGTAGGCGCTGTCCAAACAGAGAACACAAAGATGATCCCTGCCCCGAAGAGTGTACATCTACAGACCCATGCCTAGTCCATTACACCCCAAGGCCTCTAGAGCAGGCACTTCAGCTCTGAGTGAATTTTCAAAAGCACTCAGCACTGCTCTAACCCTGCTGCCATTAAAGCCAATAGTAAAACTCCCAAATATTTCAATGGGAGTAGAGCTTAGCCCATGCTCAGCACTCTGAAAATCCTAAACAGAGCTAATATTTACTTTCCTCACACTGTAAGAGTAGATTTGTTAATGTATTAATCAATGGTTAACATTTCTGTAGTGGTCCTGTCCTGATCTTGTATATTTATTTACTTCAAAAACAGTGTGCCTGTTTTATTCCCCTAAAGAATTGTCTCTGGCTAAGGAATTTATTCTTCTTTTGAGATTTCCTTTAACCGTTGTATTAAGTGGAAGGGATGCTGATCCTCTTGGCTAATCTAAGATGGTCTTTCAAAATTGTACACCTAGAGGGCTGCTGAGCCTTGGTATAGAATAATAGAATATCAGGCTTGGAAGGAACCTCAGGAGGTCATCTAGTCCAACCCCCTGCTCAAAGCAGGACCAATTCCCAACTAAATCATCCCAGCTAGGGCTTTGTCAAGCCTGACCTTAAAAACGTCTAAGGAAGGAGGTTCCACCACCTCCCTAGGTAACCCATTCCAGTGATTCACCACCCTCCTAGTGAAATAGTGTTTCCTAATATCAAACCTAAACCTCCCCCACTGCAATTTGAGACCATTACTCCTTGTTCTGTCATCTGCTACCACTGAGAACAGTCTAGATCCATCCTCTTTGGAACCCCCTTTCAGGTAGTTGAAAGCAGCTATCAAATCCCCCCTCATTCTTCTCTTCTGCAGACTAAACAATCCCAGTTCCCTCAGCCTCTCCTCATAAGTCATGTGCTCCAGCACCCTAATCATTTTTGTTGCCCTTCGCTGGACTCTTTCCAATTTTTCCACATTCTTCTTGTAGTGTGAGGCCCAAAACTGGACAGTACTCCACGAGGCCTCACCAATGCCGAATAGAGGGGAATGATCACGCCCCTTGATTTGCTGGCAATGCTCCTATTTATACAGCCCAATGTGCCATTAGCCTTCTTGGCAACAAGGGCACACTGTTGCCTCATATCCAGCTTCTCGTCCACTGTAAAAGACGGTTACTCACCTTTGTAACTGTTGTTCTTCGAAATGTGTTGCTCATATTCATTCCAGTTAGCTGTGCGCGCTGTGCGTGCACGTTCGTCGGAAGATTTTTACCCTAGCAACTCCCTGTGGGTCGGCTGGGTCGCCCCCTAGAGTGGCGCCACCATGGCGCCGGATATATACTCCTGCTGACCCGACCGCTCCTCAGTTCCTTCTTGCCGGATACTCCGACAGTGGGGATGGGGGGCGGGTTTGGAATGGATATGAGCAACACATCTCGAAGAACAACAGTTACAAAGGTGAGTAACAGTCTTTTCTTCGAGTGCTTGCTCATATCCATTCCAGTTAGGTGATTCCCAAGCCTTACCTAGGCGGTGGGGTCGGAGTGAGACGTCGCAGAGTGTAAAACTGCGGAGCCAAAGGCTGCGTCATCCCTGGACTGCTGGACCAGGGCATAGTGGGAGGCGAAGGTATGGACCGAGAACTAGGTAGCTGCACGACAAATCTCGTGTATAGGCACGTGAGCCAAGAAAGCGGCAGATGAGGCTTGAGCCCTGGTAGAGTGCGCTGTGATGCGGCTCAGTGGAACATGAGCTAAATCATAACATGTGCGGATGCAGGACGTCACCCAGGAGCAAATCCTCTGCGAGGAAATGGGTAAGCCCCTCATCCGCTCAGCCACCGCAACGAAGAGTTGCGGCGTTTTTCGGAAGGGTTTTGTCTGCTCGATGTAAAAGGCGAGCTGTCATAAACAGTTAGTTAAGGGTTAAGGTCTTTTTTACCTGTACTGGGTTAACAAGCAGTACCTGCTGACCACCTAACCAGAGGACCAATCAGGAACAAAATAATTTCAAATCTCTGTGGAGGGAAGTTTTTTTCTGTGTTCTTTGTTTTGAGTTGAGTCTCTCTTGGGAGTTAAGGGAGTCCAAACATCTTAATCAAGTCCTCCCAGGTTTCTGCAGTATTGTTCTTCTATTCAGTCTAGTGAGTATTAGAACGGCGAACTAGTATTTTTTTCTTTTATTTCTGCATTGACAGTTGTGTGTTTTGCTGAAGTAATCTCTTTATTTCTATTGCTGTACTTTGCTTTTACTGAGAAAGAAAGGGGGAGGGGGAATTCTCTCCAGATTTATAATTTAGACTCTGTGTATTGTTCCATCCTGGTATGACAGAGATAGTGTACTTTCTTTTTTTTGTTCTTTTTAATAAATTCTTTTCTTTTCTTTGGACTTGGTTAATTCCTTCTCTTGTGGAGATTCAAGGGAAGGGGTAGGGGGAAGAGTGAGTTCCTCCTGAGGTTGATTCACAGAGTTGAATCGGTGTGTATCTCTCCAGAGTGGCTAGGAGAGAGGGAGGGGGGAAGTGGGCTGCTTCCCTGTGTGTAGAGAGTTAGGGAGATTAAATCTGTGTTCCCCAGGGAAAGTTGGGGGAACAGGCAGTGTGTCAGACACTTAGAAAACTGACTGGTGGCAGCGTATCAGATCTAAACTAGGATTTTAGTTTAGGAGAGTCCATGCAGGTCCCCATCTTGTGAACCCAAAAGCTCCAAGTGGGGGAGAAACCTATGACACGAGCGCCCTACGCACATCGAGTGAGTGCAGTTGTTGCTCCCTGCGGGACGAATGCGGCTTCGGAAAGAAGACCGGAAGGAAGATTTCCTGGTTGACATGGAAGGTTGATACCACTTTGGGAAGAAACGCCGGATGTGGTCTCAACTGCACCTTGTCTTTATGGAATACAGTATAGGGAGGGTCTACCGTAAGAGCCCGAAGCTCGGAAACTCGTCTCGCCGATGTGATGGCCACGAGAAAGGAGGTTTTCCATGACAGGTAGAGGAGGGAGCAAGTTGCTAACGGCTCGAATGGTGGCGACATAAAAGTCTGGTGAGAACCAGGTTAAGGTCCCAGGACGGGGCGGCGGACCTGTGGGTATAGACGCTCCAAGCCCTTGAGAAACCTAGAAACCATAGGGTGCGAGAATACGGAGCGGCCACTCTCCCCTGGGTGGAAGGTAGAGATTGCCGCCAAGTGGACTCTCAAAGATGACAGTGCTAGGCCCTGTTGTTGGAGACCAAAGGTAGTCCAAGATGGTGGGAATGGAAACCTCGGTTGGGAGAACATGCCATGCTTCGCACCAGCACGTGAAATGCTTCCACTTGGCCAAATATGTTGCTCTAGTGGAAGGCTTCCTGCTACCCAGGAGCACTTGCTGCACTGGGGCGGAGCAACGCAACTCGGACTGGGTCAATCACTCAGGAGCCATGCCGTGAGGTGAAGGGACGGTAGGTCTGGGTGATGCAGTTTGCCGTGGTCCTGAGTTATCAGGTCCAGGTGAAGAGGAAGGGGGATAGGGTCCGCTATGGACATGTCCAGCAACATGGTGTACCAGTGTTGCTGAGGCCACGCTGGTGCGATCATGATCAAGTGGGCTCTGTCCCTGCGTACTTTGAGCAGGACCCTGTGGACAAGCGGAAACGGTGGAAATGCGTATAGCAGGTGCGTCGTCCACGGTATAAGGAAGGCGTCTGCTATGGAGCCCGGTGAGAGGCCTTAGAAGGAGCAGAACATCTAGCATTTCCTGTTCTCGCGGGATGCGAATAGGTCTACCCGGGGAAAGCCCCACTTTCGGAAGATGGAAAGAATAATGTCCGGACGAAGCGACCACTTGTGAGCAAGGAAGGATCTGCCGAGGCGATCCGCCAGCGTGTTCGGAACCCCGGGGAGAAATGACGCTACAAGGTCTATGGAGTGGGCTATACAGAAGTCCCAGAGCCGTATGGCCTCCTGACAAAGGGGAGAGGACCTTGTCCCGCCCTGCTTGTTTATGTAGTACATGGCTGTTGTGTTGTCAGTGAATATTGACACACAACGGCCCTGCAAATGCTGTTGGAATGCCTGGCAAGCAAGGCGAACTGCTGTCAGTTCCCGGACATTTATGTGCAAGGCCAGTTCGTGAAGTGACCAAAGGCCTTGAGTGCGTAGATGTCCAAGGTGAGCACCCCAACCGAAGGATGATGCGTCCGTCGTCAGGGATACCGAGGGCTGGGGCGGATGGAACGGCAGCCGTGTACACACGCGGGAGGGTGTCAGCCACCATTTGAGGGAGTCTAAGACGCTCGGGGGAATGGTGACTATCATGTCTATGGCATCCCTGCGTGGACGGTACGCAGAGGAGCCACAGTTGGAGGGGACGGAGGCGTAGCCTGGCGTATTTCGTCACAAACGTGCAGGCCGCCATGTGACCCAGGAGAGCCAGGCAAGGAAGAGGTCCTTGACAATGCGGACGTGATGGGTCACCTGCTCCTCGGAGGACCCCCGGATAAGCCAGTCGTCCAGATATGGAAACACGTGTATCCGACAGCGGTGGAGGTGGGCGGCGACTACAGCCAGGCACTTTGTGAATACCGTTGGAGCTGTAGAGAGTCCAAAGGGGAGGACCGCGAACTGGAAATGTTGGCGGTTGACTACGAACCGTAGGAACCTCCTGTGAGGCGGGTAGATGGCTATGTGAAAATAGGCATCTTGCATGTCGAGGGCAGCGTACCAGTCTCCGGGATCCAGGGATGGGATGATAGTCCCTAAGGATACCATGCGGAACTTCAATTTTATCATGAATGTGTTTGTTTCCGCAGGTCAAGGATGGGCCTGAGACCCCCCCCCCCTTTGCCTTGGGGATTAGGAAGTAGCGGGAGTAAAACCCCTTGCCCCATTCGTATTCTGGTACCTCCTCTATGGCTCCTTTGGCAAGGAGCGTCTGAACCTCCTGGAGGAGGAGCTGCTCGTGAGAGGGGTCCCTGAAGAGGGACGAGGAGGGTGGGTGGAAGGGGATGTGTGAAATAAATTGGAGGTGGTATCCAAATTCCAGCGTGCGTAAGACCCAGTGATCCGACGTTAGCTGGGACCACGCAGGGAGGAAAAAGGAGAGACGATTGGAGAATGGTGGGAACGGATCCTTTAACGAAACTGGTACAACGCCCTCGGGCGCACCTTCAAAAGGAAGGTTTTGGCCCTGCAGGGGGCTTGGAGGGACCTCGGTTATGGCCCCCTTGGTTGCCTGACTGCCGTCGGCGACCAGTCCTGCCCCGTCCTCTGGGAAGGTCTTGCCTTTGCCTGATCTGAGGGTACGGGCGGTGTGGTTGCAGGCGGAAGGGCCTGCGCTGCGTTACTGGAGTGTGCATGCCCAACGAGAGCATAATGACCCTGTTGTCTTTTAGGCTTTGTAGCCTAGGGTCAGTTTTGTCCTAAAAGAGGCCTTGCCCTTCAAAGGGGAGGTCCTGAATGGTGTATTGGAGCTCCGGGGGGAGGCCTGAGACCTGCAACCACGATAGACGTCGCATCGTGACCCCTGAGGCCAGCGTCCTGGCCGCTGAGTCCGCCGCGTCTAGAGAAGCCTGAAGGGAAGTTCTCGCCACTTTCTTCCCCTCATCTAAGATGGCGGCAAACTCCTGACAGGAGTCCTGTGGGAGCACTCCTTAAATTTGTCCGCCGCCGCCCATGTGTTATAATTATAGCGGCTAAGGAGGGCTTGCTGGTTAGCCACTCGGAGCTGGAGCGCCCCTGCCGAATAGACCTTGCGCCCCAGCAAGTCCATGCGCCTAGCGTCTTTAGATTTTGGGGCTGGAGCCTGCTGACCATGGTGTTCCCTCTCGTTAACTGACTGGACAACGAGGGAGCAAGGTGGAGGGTGGACATACAAGTAGTCATAGCCCTTAGAGGGCACCATATATTTGCGTTCCACGCCTCGTGCAGCAGGTGGGACGGACGCCGGGGACTGCCAGATCATGTTGGCATTGGCCTGGATCGTCCTGATGAAAGGAAGAGCCACTCTCATGGGGGCATCCGACGACAGAATGGCCACCACTGGGTCCTCCACCTCCGGAACCTCCTCGACCTGCAAGTTTATATTTTGTGCCACACGCATGAGGAGGTCCTGATGGGCACGTAGGTCGATTGTGGGAGGACCGACAGACGAGGTTCCGGCTACCGCCTCATCCGGGGAGGAAGACGAGGAGAGACCCGGGACAAGCGGGTCAGCCGAGGGCTCGTCCTGGTGGGTGGGTTGTGCCTCCGTGGGGGGTTGGGAGTCCTCAGGTGGAGCCGACACTTCCTGTGGAGAGGATGAAGGACAGCTTATTGTCGCCTCCGGCACCCAGCGCTCTGAGGTGGCAGAGCGCGACGGACCTGGGGGTGCACCTTGGGCCTGATGGTATGCCCAAGGTGTCCAGAAACCCCACTGCTGAGTTCCATGATCTTGAGCCCGGGGCTCATGGAACAGAGCAGCAGGCACATCAGCGTCCTGGGCATACGAGCTACCCGCCTGCAAGGACACGGACGGGTGTCTGGACAGCCGGGGGGGGGCCCAAGCGATGATATGAGGCCCTTTCTCCTGTTGGTGATCTCCTCGGTGCCGGGGATCGGTGCCTGGAGTCGTACCGGTGCTGAGAGTGAGACCGGGACCTGCGACCAGCCCTGTGCCGGGAGGTCGACCTGGATCTCGACGGTCTCTGGCGGGAACGGCTGCGAGAGTCTCAGTGCCGGGATCGGTGCCGAGAGCTGGAACGGTACCAAGATGGCGATCTGTGCCGCGAGTACAACCGGTACGGCGATCGGTGCCGGGACTGCAAGCGGAGTCGGGATCGTGAACGGCCATAAGAAGGCGAACGGCGCCGGGACCTGGATCGGTATCGGGATAGGTGCCGGGCCACCGAGGCAACTGACGGAGGCGTCATCATTTGCCTCTCGAAGGTACTGCCTGCACCGGCGGTGCCGGGGGCTGAGGCAGGGCCGACTCCATCATTGCGATAAGGTCCCTTGCAGCCGAGAATGTCTCAGGCGTAGACAGGAGGAGAGCTGTCCGGTACCGGACTCGACGGGCCTCTCGGGACCGGAGTCAACGGTACCCCAGCCGTCGGTGCCGCAGCAGGTGTAGGTGCCGGGCAGTCCGAACGGGGCTGAGCCTGCGTCACCAAAGGCAGGGAAGAAGCTGAAGACTTCGACCTCTTCTGCTTCGGCGAGAGGGATCAGTGCCGATCATGACCTTGTGCCGATCATGACCTTGTGCCGCAGTGTATTGGCGGTGCCGGCACGTTCCGGTGCCGTAGGAGCGCTGCTGGAAGAGCGGTCGGCGCTCGGTGCTGAGGATGGAGGGTTCAAAGCGGCCTCCATGAGGAGAGTCTTTCATTTAAAGTCTCTCTCCTTCTTTGTTCTCGGCTTAAATGACTTGCAAATCCGACACTCATCTGATACGTGCGATTCCCCGAGGCACCTCAGACACGAGTCGTGGGGATCGCTTGTGGGCATCGGCTTTTTACAGGCCGAGCATGGCTTGAACCCTGGTGAACCGGGCATGGGCCCCGGCACCGGGTGCGGGGAAGGGCTAACGCCCAAACCCCGTTAACTAATTTCTAAACAAACTATCTAAGAACTATTTATACTATACATCTAAAACAACTATATACAAGAAGATATGAAGAACAAGGAGAAGCTAGGGAAGTGGAGGACAGCTAAGCCGTGCTCCACTGTTCCAACGACCGACACGAGCGGTAAGAAGGAACTGAGGAGCGGTCGGGTCAGCAGGGGTATATATCCGGCGCCATGGTGGCGCCACTCTAGGGGGCAACCCAGCCGACCCACAGGGAGTTGCTAGGGTAAAAGTCTTCCGACGAACGTGTACGCGCAGCGCGCACACCTAACTGGAATGGATATGAGCAAGCACTCGAAGAAGAACCCCTAGGTCCTTTTCTGCAGAACTGCTGCCTAGCCACTCAGTCCCTACTCTGTAGCAGCACATGGGATTCTTCCATCCTAAGTGCAGGACTCTGCACTTGTCCTTGTTGAACCTCATCAGATTTCTTTTGGCCCAATCCTCCAATTTGTCCAGGTCACTCTGTATCCTATCCCTACCCTCTGGCGTATCTACCACTCCTACCAGTTTAGTGTCATCTGCAAACTTGCTGAGGGTGCAGTCCACGCCATCTTCCAGATCATTAATGAAGATATTGAACAAAACCGGCCCCAGGACCGACCCTTGGGGCACTCCACTTGATACCGGATGCCAACTAGACATGGAGGCATTGATCACTACCCGTTGCGCTTGACGATCTAGCCAGCTTTCTATCCACCTTACCGTCCATTCATCTTTAACTTGCTGGCAAGAACACTGTGGGAGGCTGTATCAAAAGCTTTGCTAAAGACAAGGAATAACATGTTCGCTGCTTTCCCCTCATCCACAGAGTCAGTTATCTCTTCTCAGAAGGCAATTAATCACCATGTAGTCAACATTAGTGGTGTCCTATACGTGGCCCTCGCAACTCTAAATTGTTACCCAGAAGAAGTTCAGAAGAAAATATGTATTTGAAAGCAACTGAGCTGTGTCCTGTGATTTTTGAACTACAGTGTTTGAATCAGCCTCTATGGAGAGGATGGTGGCACTACCTCCTTAACTGCCTCTCACTGCTTCCCATATAACCCCAGCAGCAGCTCTGGTGCATGTGAGTTGAAAGCACTGGAGACTGTTGTTCCTTCCCTGCTGCAGCTGCTCATCAGCTTCCCTGAAGGCCACCAGCTGCACTGCAGGAGAGTAGGTCTGGCGTTCCACTGCCTAATTCTTGCCAATCTGTGAGTGCCCAGAGACAGCAGGATAGTTCTGACTGATCCTACAGTTAAGCAGGGCAGCACACGGAAAGAGAAAAAGAGATGCTGACAAACATCCTGATTTTTTGCCTCAGTTCTGGCACAAGTCAGCCCTGGGGTCTGTTCTAATTTATAACAGCTGGCTATGGTCCCAGTGACTGAGCATGCCTGCCCCTCACTAGTACTGCAGGGGTTAACTCCTCCATTTGGGACAAGGTGGCCATGCCCCCTCAGCCCTGCTGGGCATGCTCCAGCTGGAGACCAGGTATAAAAGGGAGCTGCCCAGCTCATTCCAGGTGGACTGCTGAGAAGAGAGGATGCACTTTGCAAGCTACAACACAAGAACTGCCGAGGCTCCTGGCGGCAGATGCCAGAGGTGCCAAAACCCAGGTGGATGCCCAAAGAGTATCAGAGTTGCTGAGAGCTGCACAGGCTGAGGAGCCCACAGACCCTGGCAACATCTGGACCACTGCACCAGGGACAAGGTCGGAAGTAGCTCAGGGGGACTAGTCATTGTGCCAGGTGGCATCAGCATGCTTTGGTCATATTCCCCGCTGCCAGGGCCCGAGCTGGGACCCAGCGGAGCAGGGAGGGCCCAGATCCCCCTACCCTAGCCACCACCCCCCCCAAGTGGTGGCCCACTCCCCCAACAGGGCACTAAACCACTCAGCCCTGCTGAAGAGGGCAGCCATATTGACTTTGGCTGCTAGGCCACAAAGAGATGTTGACTCCGGTGAGAACGCCACCCTACCCCAAAAGGGAGGCTGGCCTCGGCGGTGGTTCCCAGGTGGCTGGAGCAACTGTGGTCCACGATCCCCAGAAGCTGGTGCCACTGGCCCCGGGTGACCCAGCCCCAAGATTTAATCACAGGTATTCCTAGTATAAGTCATGGACAGGTCACGGGCTGTGAACTTTTGTTTATTGCCCATGACCTGTCCATGACTTTTACTAAAAATACCCATGACTAAACTGTAGTCTTATATATAGACTCTGGCCATTTGGCCAAGCAGCCCGCACCTCACGGCAACCAACTAGACTTTGGCCATTGGGTCACACTGCCCGGAAGGAGAGGGCAACCATATTCACTTTGGCCGTTACGTCACACTACCCCGAGACCCAGAGTGATCGGCGACAACAACTCTTACCCTATCCCACACCTGCCCTGCGACAGTCCCCAAGAGACAAAGAGGGAAACAAATATGCAGGCATTAAACCCTCTGGGAATGCCATCACATTAGGTGAATCACCAGATAAAACTTGGCTGAAAAATCTGAACACAACTTGTTTGTAGATCTGGGCTACAGAAACCCATTTCGGTGTTCAATCACTATGATCAGAAAATCACTATGATCAGAATTGATTTAGCAGTTCTCACTGCTAAAGCTCAGATGAATTAAAGAGTGAGCAGGTTTTCAAATAAGGTGTCATATGCCTGGAAACAAGCAATATATTTCTTACAGACTAGAAGTAGGATCCTGAACTGTAAAATAAATAGCTGAAAAAGATTTGGCTGTAAAAATTATCAGCAATACTCTGAAAATGAAACCTTGTTTCTGTGAACTTTAGTCTTTTCTTAACAGACAGCTTTGTTGGATTTCACTGATGTCAATCCACACATACCACATTCCAGGGCAATTCAGTACAAAATGAGATTAGCACAAACTGTCCAAAGAAATCCATTCTCGAGACCACCTCTCACACAGGACCGGAGTTAATCTTCCCTGATTTGTAGTTGAATGGAGTAAAAGTTCCAATCTGGTTTAACTACAGCTAGCAAATCTCCAGTGGTTTACTGTGGGTTACTAACATTTTCCCCAAATCAGATGAAAATTCTCAAATACAGTTTAGGTCCTGACTGTTCAAGAAAACTTGACTCAAGTTCAAATCCCTATTCCTAGACAGCTGGTTGCTAGTAATCTTTGTTCTTAAAAATAAGACTTCATTCTGTGGCTCATCAGTTCTGCTATAAAGTTTTCAAAGTATGGGGTTATCCTTTCTACTGTCGCTCTATTTCTGACCAAGTAAGGTGTTTATGTTTCTCCTGTTACCTTCTCCATCCACATGTCCTGGCTGAAAGAGCAAGATGCCTAGTAAAGTTTATAATCTCATATTTAAAGATATGTAAAGATATCTGCTTAGTGCTGAGAACAAAGTAAAGTAGGAGAGAAAGAAAAAGGGAAAGAGAGAGACCCCAGTATTTAATACTCTTTCCCTTCCTTCCTTTCCCAGCACCTGAATTTCATTATTTTGGTATTAACATAGATTTTGTACTGCCCCCAAAATGTCCAGTGTGATACAGATTTTTGTTCTAACAACCCTTAAGTGCACTGTAGAAGTTGCAGGTAGGAAACGGAAGGTTTTCATAAAAAAAAGTGGCAAGATGGGGGCATTAAGCACTCCAGGAGATGGTTTGGGATTTTTTATCTAATGCCATGTCTACACTAGCAAGCTTACAATGGCACAGCTGTACCAGTGAAAACCTCTCCTGCCGACATAGCGCTGTGCACACTATCCCCTTAAGCCAGCGAAACTTATGTCACTAAGGGGGGTGGGGAGGTTTTCCATGCCCATGAGCGACAAATTTTGTCGACATAAGTGGTAGTGTAGACATGGCCTCAGAGGCAGGTGAGACAGCTGACATTGGGCAGAGGATAAATCTTTTACCCTCCACCATGAGGGCAGAGATGACTTGAAAGTATTTTTGAGAGGGTGTTGACCTTAGTTTGCCTCTTATTTCATGAACAGACTAATCAATCACAGCTGTGGAAACCTGCAGCAAAACTTGTCTAGATAAAATCTATAAACTTACCAAATAGTGATAGGTAACAAATGAGTCTTCTTTGTCCCAGCAAGTTTCAGATGTTGCTTTTCTGACACTTCACATTGAAAGCTGCAAAATCAAAGACTGTACTTTAAAAGTCTTCAATCAGAAAAGCATTTCTTTTTTTTTTTTTTTCAAAAACAGGATATTAAACTCAATTGCCACACAACTCTTCCCAGTTTAAAAATGAAAAGTCAACAACTGCTGGCTACTGCATGAGACCTCATAATTAGCCACATCTCAATATACCTGAAGGTGGGTGAGGTAATATCTTTTACTGGACCAACTTCTATTGGTGAAAGCAACAAGCTTTGAAGGGGTCATACAGATTTATGAAGCAAATAGGGTTCCAGTTAAAGTCTGACTCTTGGAAGGGAATGGGTCAGAAAAGTTGCCTATAAGGTATTGCAACTGTTTTTCAACCCTCTTCCCAATAGGGAAGTATTAGAAGATATTATTCAGCAACAGACTTTGAGAAAGCTAGTATCTACACCAGACTAGAAATAGATTTGGCTTTTTACCCCACCCCCCCAAAAAAAAAAGTCAAATTGAAAAAACAAAACCAGTAATGGGAGCAGACATACTGCATCAGATCAGTGGCCATCTAATCTGTTATCTTCTCTTTGACCATCCCTAGTACCAGATGCATTACAGAGAGTGTAAAAAAAAAAAAAAAAAAAACACAACCAAGTGGACAATTATCTCCATATAAAAAATTTCTTCCTAATCCCAATTTTTTTAAGTTACCTAAAATTGTGCAAACAAATACCTTTGAAAGTATTAATGTAAAATATTTTTGCCCCAACTATGCAAAAGCCCAGCCTCTATAGGGGTGAAATGTCTAATTTGCCTCGTTCCTATGCAATGATTTCACCTAGGATCCACAGGCATCTTTCATCACATTTGTATGATTACTCTGACTACTGAAATCACGAGGCTAAAAACTGTATGCTAAATTGAATACCAGAACCCCAAAATTAAAACTCCTGTCTGAAACCAGCCATTTCTAGGAGTATGCAAGTAACCAAACAGATGGAACACCACTTCCACAAACCCAGTAAACTACTTGTGTTGATCTTTACAATAACTTTTAAACCACCCTAATGGCATGCCAGAGGCATGTGAGCCAGGAAAATCTAAATTAAACGGAAATACCATTCTACCAATGGTAATAGTCTACCAACGTGACATCTATCAATGGAGATATACCCCTCAATCAGATTCTAGTTAAAAATCTCTATTTTCTTACATATGCATTGTCTAAATTAGTTAGTGCTTTACAACAGGAAAGACTAAAAAAAGAAAATAATACTTCCAGTACACAAAAAACAGGGATATCTAATTTTAGATCTGAGGTGCTTGGAGGAGAGAACTGAAAAATAAAAACACAAACATAGGAGCAAAATCTATCAAGCACAAGGAGTTTTAAAACAGTATTTAGTCAATATATTTTAGAGAAGAACACAGACTCACATTAACTTTCAGCTACAATAAAAAAAATCTTGCACTATCAATGTTTTATCTTGATAGATACTAGAAAGGATAAATGTGCCACTAATAATCACAATTAATACAAACAGGCTAAAAAAGTAGGATACAGAAAAACTATTTTATTATGCCTTGCACAATTGAGCAAAACTGCAGGTTAATTTCCAATTCCAGAGTCTTTATGATTGATGATGGTTAGCAGTGACATATGAAGCAGAAAAAACACGGCCTGATTACCAACTAATCTTAAATTTACTGTCTCTTAATCTTAATCTCAAATCAAGCTTACTGCACAAAGCTCAGTTTTACAGTTGATCAGTTGCACAAAGCTTGGTTTGACATGGAGACCCAGCAAGTCATTACAGAAGTTTATTTCTGGCAGTATTTGGAAACTACTTCATGACAGATTCATTAGCATTCCTCTGTAAAGCTGCTGGTCATAGATAAGCAGCTAAAATGTTATCACTTCCTAAGTTAGCAACTTGGGCCAAAAAACAACAAGCTATACCAGGGGTGGGGAAACTTTTTGGCCTGAAGGCCGCATCTGGTTTCCGAAATTGTATGGAGGGCCAGTTAGGGGAGGCTCTGCCTCCCCAAACAACCAGGCATGGGCCGGTCCCCGCCCCCTATCTGACACCCTCCCCCCCCGCTTCTCGCCCCGACAGCCCCTCTGGGACTCCTGCCCCATCCACCACCACCCTGTTCCCGGTCCCCCCCCCCCCCCCCGAACGCCTGCCCCTGACTGCCCCCTGCTGCCCCATCCAACCCCCCTTCCTTCCTGACTGCCCCCACCAGGACCCCTACCCCCATTCAACCCCCCTGTTCCCCACCCTCTGACCACCCCAACCCCTATCCACACCACCGCCCCTAACACCCCGAACTCCCCTGCCCTCTATCCAACCCCCCTGCTCCCTGACCACGCTACCTGGAGCACCAGTTGTGATGGTATCTCCCATAAGGCTTCATGGAAATATGCTTAGAATGGTGTTTTATGCTACATATGCCATGTAACATATTTCCATAAAGGTTATGATCTACTCAATGCATTAATCCTATTTGTATGCAGGTATCTTTTTTGTATTCTAAGTTATGAATGTTGGCTGTGTACTGGCTTGATTTCTAAATAACCTTAGTAGATGATTTGGTCAGTTCCTGGAGAAAGGAATGTTGAAATTAAGTACCTAGTCAAGAAACACTTAAAGGACAATGGATCTTGGAATGCACCAATCCACATAAGAAGTCTACTTGAGGACATTCAAGGTAGCATGTAAACAATGGATGCTACCTGTAAAAACTGTGAGCCGTGCATGGACATGTGATTTGCCCAGGTGACTCCTAAACTCCATCTTGGAGCTGGACTTTGCATACAGGTGAGGAGGGGGGTCTCCACCCACAAGAGAAAGTCTATTTAACCCCCTGGGAGACCCCTCCATTTGTCCTTCAGCTGGCTAAAGAGAGGAGCCATCATGAAGAATCCCCTAGCTACCACCTGAGCTGGAACAAGAGCTGTACCAGGGGAAAGAATTGTGCCCAGGCCTGGAAGGTCTCCAGTCTGAGGAAAAAAACTTACTAAAGCATCTCTGAGGGTGAGATTATCTGTATTCAGTTTGATTAGCCATAGATTTGTGCATTTTATTTTATTTTGCTTGGTGACTTACTTTGTTCTGTCTGTTACTACTCGGAACCACTTAAATCCTACTTTCTATTTGTATTTAATAAAATCGCTTTTTACTTAGTAATTAACTCAGAGTATGTATTAATACCTGGGGGAGCAAACAACTGTGCATCTCTCTCTATCAGTGTTATAGAGGGCAAACAATTTATAAGTTTACCCTGTATAAGCTCTATGCAGGGGAAAACGGCTTTATTTGGGTTTAGACCCCATTGGGAGTTGGGCATCTGAGTGTTAAGACAGAAACACTTCTGTGAGCTGCTTTCAGGTAAACCTGTAGCTTTGGGGCAAGTAATCCAGACCCTGGGTCTGTGTTGGAGCAGACGGGAGTGTCTGGCTCAGCAGGACAGGGTGCTGGGGCCCCAAACTGGTAAGGAAGTCAGGAACAGAAGTAGTCTTGACACATCGGGTGGCAGCTCCTAGGAGGAGTTCTGTGATCCAACCCGTCACACCAGTGGCTGGCAATGCTACAGGCGTGCCACGCCGCCCGGCGGGAGCCAGCCACGCCGCGACGCAGCACAGAGCACCGGGTCAGGCCGGGCTCTGCAGCTGCACTGGCCCAGGAGCTCACAGCCCCGCCAAGCAGTAGCGCAGTGAGCTGAGGCTGCAGGGGAGGAGGAACAGCGGGGAAGGGGCCGGGGGCTAGCCTCCAGGGCCAGGCGCTATGGGGCCAGGCAGGAGGGTCCCGTGGCCCAGATGTGGCCCACCTCTGGGCTATACCAAGAAACACCACTTTGAATTAAGCTATCATCTTACAAATACCGACCAGCAGAGAGGGTAACAGTCTCAGTTTCTGATGTAGGAGAGTGATTGGATATACAGTATTCTTACAGCTAGTGATTTATTTTTAACATAATAAAATTTAAATAATGTCACATTTGAAATTAATACACCTCTACCCCAAACACTGTACCTGGGAGCCAAAAAAATCGTACTGCATTATAGGTGAAACCGCGTTATATCGAACCTGCTTTGATCCGCCAGAATGCGCAGCCCCACTGCCCCTGGAGCACTGCTTTACTGCATTATATCCAAATTCATGTTATATCAGGCCATGTTATATCGGGGTAGAGGTGTACTGACGGATTCTCTCTGGTACGCAAGTTCCATTTGACCCAGGAGATGAAAGGGCCAGAAAACTAGTTACAGCTCCCAAATTCTAAAGGCCAGTCTGTGCTGGTCCCACCCCGACGAGAGTTAGAGCACCTACATGGCTGCTTTAAGTTATACCATTAAGGACACTACAGCAGTGGAGAATAGGCATAACTCCACTACCTACCCTCCCCTGATGCTGATCATATCTATGATATGCCCCTACGATGGGACAGAGGGCTAATGGCACAGGAGCCATCTGGGTGCGCTTCATGCCACCAAGAGAATTTCCCGCTGGCCATCTGTGTTCAGATTCTGGCCTTTTTGCCCCACCTGAGTAGCATAAAGAAAGCCACATCTCATTTGATACTCTAGTCTATAATACTGTGATAATGTATAGCACACGGCTATGGATTGATATGTCTTAACAATGTTAAAAATGGGGATGTGTTAATTTCCTACATGCACGCTGTGGCCAGGTGATGACGTACTTAAAATATATGATTAATTTAATTATCATGAGGCTAAAACTTCAGAGGTAGTATCTGCAATACACAAGCACAATTAAGTGCATAAAAACGGGCATGATTGTACAAAACCTTACTCACCTGCAGAACTCCAACTTCAACAAGTACTGTCATTGGCTTCAGTGGGATTGTTCATATGAGTAAGAGTCTGTAGGATTGAGTCCTAAGAAGTTAAAGATGACTTGTAAAGGAAAATAAGTAAGTTTGTATCTCTGTTTTTCTTCTTTTCAAATATATAAAGAAGTTATAAAAGACTCACCCTCACCCACCTGCCAAACTGTTTTATTCTAGTTGTTTATTACATTTAGAAATTTAGGTCTTGTTTACCCCGACCCCGTTTTTCCTAGAAGACTCTATGGAGAACTGAAGAAATAGTAGCATTATGACATCACAAATATCATGGCAGTGAACTATGAACCGATGGAATTTTTAGTTAATCTTTCCTTTGTTAACATCTATTTAATTCAAATTCTGGCAAACTGGTGGGAGAAAAGATATTAGTTAAAAATTTAACCCATCTGCCTAGGGTGACCAGATGTACTGTTTTCAAAGGGACAGTCCCATTTTTGGGGACTTTTTCTTATATAGGTGCCTATTACTCCCCACCCCCGTCCCGTTTTTTCACAGTTACTATCTGGTAAATCTGCCCTGTCAATTAATGGCCCAGGAAGCTCCCAATCCACTTCTCTGAACCTCCAAAGAAACTTCCAGCAAAAACTCGAAAGGCAAGATTTTACATTCCTAATATTTACAAGGCAAGACAAAGTGAAGGGAAGAGCTTTTGGAAAGAAAAAAAAACCACCCAAATCTTGTTTAGCCTTCATCATGAAGAAGCAGAAAAGAAGATGCACATTTTTGTTTCTTTCTTTTTCAATCATCTTTAAAAAAGGGTTTGGGGTTTTTTTGCTTGCTCAAGTATAGCATTTCTGCTTTGATTGTGCCATGTTATGTCGCAACCTAATGTTATGTAAATATGGTTTCATATAAGAAGTTCCTTATTTTGTTCTTATTTTTAAATACTTTAATGGAGTGGCTCACACACACACACACACACCCCTTGGCAGTATGGTAAATGGGCACCTCTCCACTTTCTTTTTGTCCACGTAATGGCACACCTGCCACTTTCTCTCCTTTGTTTGTCCACTTTGTTTTCCTTACTCTCAACTTTACTTCTTTTCTGTTTATTTCTCCCCTGCTCTTGTTTCCTTTTACTTCTATTCCCCTCACAGCTTCTTATTCCAAGTTCTCAAAACATCAGAAGGTTACATATTCATTGGAATGGTGAAAACTCTGGAATTGGGCACCATGTGGTCTTGTGACTGAGCTGAAAACCACAGCAGCAGATAAGAGACCCTTGAATCTGCGGGCCTATTCCCAAGAGTGTCTCCTGCAACTGGATATATTGAGGCTGCTATCTAAAGAAAACCCTAAAACACATAAATAAGGAGGGAAAGCAGGAGGCTTTCCAGGAAATAGTTACTGTTTTATTCCAGCACTGTTTTATTCTAGCACTGTTCTTCTCTGTGATACACCTCCCTGGATTAGTTAGGGAGTTGGTTTCCCAGTTTAGAATATAGTGTCCATTGGGCCAGTAGCTAAACATATACACATGAACAAATGAGGTGACAGAGAATGAACAAAGCATTCAGCCACACTGAATTTCCTTCCTCCAAACTCAGGTTTTAGGCAATTTCTGTAACTCAGATACTACCTAAAGAGCCTTTTACTTCACTTGGATTCCTGTCTTTCTATAAAATTTCCTAGATGACCAGCTTCACCAAGAAAAAAATATATTTTATGTCTACAAATTCAAGAGCTTTTACAAGGTTTTGTTTTGGTGAAGCCTCTCTCAACAGTTACTCAAGATTAAATCCAGGCATTGCTAATCTCAAAGCATTAGTGGTGACTGATTTGGCTCTCTGTAGAACTCTGTGAAAATGGGGATATGATAGTTTTCTTCGCTCCCCGCAATCCCTAGTTAGGGTTGGGCATTAATCCACATTTTTAAAAAGTCATTTGATTAATATGCTTATCTTGATTTATCTTTGCACTCTGGTTGAAATTTGAGATTACCTCTCACATCTCCCTAAGAAATGGAACTCAGAAGTAAATGCCAATGGAGAAAATTCTGAAGTCTCGGGCAGCAAGCAAAGATTCAAATGAGAGAAGAGTCGGACAAAAGCACGGTCCAGACCACTACTGTCATATTATCTAACAGCTAGACGCAGTTTGAAATGTATCATTGCAATGGAAAGGGAGAGCAAAGGCAGAATCCTTCATTATAAAGTATCTATATTTTTTTTCTAGATTGATAATCTGCTGCAAATAATCATTGCTAAACAATTATTTCAACCTTAAATGGGATTACACTAAAATCCTCTTTACTTTGATACTTTAGAGAAAATCTCTATTTGGAGTTAAGACCCCATGTACCAGGATTCTCCTGCATCCGCCTCAACACTGGGGAAAACACTCCAACAGCTTCAAGCTTCCATTACGGCAGAAAAATGGAAGAATCTTTCACTTCCCCTGTGAAATTTCACATCCTCTCTCCTGATTTGCTGTTTTCATTCATTCAATACTTTAGAAGCGAATAGAATATTGTATTGTAAATGTGAGCAGTTGTGTACACAGTGGGATAAAATTTCCCTGACATGCACTGCAGATCCACTGGGCACTGGAGGTCTAATTTACTCTTTATTAATCTATTCTGTTGTTTCTCCTTTTCCCTCGTCCTCTATTCTGTGTTCTCCACTCTGAGCCTGGGGATGTCAGGTAGGAAAAGGTTCAGAGCTGTGTGGGTAGTTCTGAGCTGTAGACAGGAGAAGAGGGGATCTGAGCTTAGCGTATAGGTATATAAATTGGGGGATGTTTTTGAGCAGATGGTGATTAGGTTGGAGGGAACTGAAGGGGTTTGGGAAAAGGACAGGATGGGTTAGTAGGGGCAAATGAAGTCAATTGGCAATCAGTGGGGGGCAGGGAGGACCGACAGAAACAATTAAGAGACAAAGCCTTGGTCTACACTATGAGTTTAGGTCGAATTTAGCAGCGTTAGATCAATTTTACCCTGCACCCGGTCCACACAACGCAGCCATTTCTGTTGACTTAAAGGGGTCTTAAAATCGATTTCAGTACTTCTACCCGACGAGGGGATTAGTGCTGAAATCGACCTTGCTGGGTCAAATTTGGGGTAGTGTGGATGCAATTCGACAGTATTGGCCTCCGGGAGCTATCCCCGAGTGCTCCATTGTGACCACTCTGGACAGCGCTCTCAACTCCAATGCACTGGCCAGGCAGACAGGAAAAGCCCTGCAAACTTTTAAATTTCATTTCCTGTTTGCCCAGTGTGGAGAGCTGATCAGCACAGGTGACCATGCAGAGCTCATCAACACAGGTGACCATGGAGTCCCAGAATCGCAAAATATTTGAATATTTGGCTGAATATTTGAATAAAATCTCAAAGGGCATGAAGGGCAGGGGCCATAACAGGGACCTGCAGCAGTGCCGCGTGAAACCAAAAGGAGCTGAGACAAGCCTACCAAAAAACCAGAGAGGCAAACGGCCGCTCCGGGGCAGAGCCCCAGACATGCCACTTCTATGATAAGCTGCATATATTCTGATCTCTTTTTAAAGTGGGAGCTAATACAGCTAGTTTTTAAATATTCAAACATGCTAAGAAATATTGTAAAAATATTTTCTAGGATAATGAAATTCATTACTGCACTTTCCTAGTGTAGTATTTTCCTTACTATTTTTCTAATTAATTTTCTCAGTGGACTTCTTCTGTGAAAACTTGTACCATGAATCAAATTAAAGAATACTTTCTCAACACTTCTCTGAAGAAGCTTGAACAAACAGATGAGCATGACCTGAAAATTAAGCTGGCTGTATCAGACTGCGGTTCTGCTTAGTGAAAGAAGTTCCACAACTGAAGGTCCACTACTGAGAATGTCCTGCCCTATCACTCTGCAGTACAAATCTGGGGACAGGTAGCTTGAGTGTGACAACTGCTGTAAAATGTCAAGATAAAACAAGGGTAGTGTTTCAGGTACCCGGTGCAGATACTCAGCTGGTGTAAATCCACTTATACCAGCTGAGGATCTGCATCTCAATACTCAAATCATAGCAGGATTTATAGTTCAAAATCAACATCCTGAATTACACTCGGAAACAAACAGGATGCCAGTACAATCCATACACCTCCTGCTCCTTGCATGGAACTGTTAAGAAAGTACAGAGCTGTCTTTTGTACCAGCAAAATCTTGTAAGTTGTCTTCAGGTATAGCCAGTCCCATCAACAGCACATTTCAGTGATGCAACTTGGAGATGATAAAGGCATCATCTGACTGGAGCAAGGACCATAACAGAAAGAAAAAGGTTGCCACTGTATGTAAGCATAGATGAAAAAGTATGCTTGGCCTGGCCAAAGCCACTATAAAGTATTTACATAGTACTGTGCATTTACATTGTTTTAGTCACAAACACAATACACAGACAAGAAAGCTGGATGAAAAGCACTCAAAAGCTAACAAATGAAAAAACTTTGGATTCTCTTTTCATAAAATTTTAAAACTAAAATTCTCTCTTCCCTTGCATTAGTTAAGAGTCACTTTCACAGGGAAAAAGTTAGTACAAACAGCCAGTAAGCGTGAAATCACAAGAGCATCTACCATTCTGATTAACTTAGTAGTTAAATTTTGCATTTTGGAAATTAACCAAGCAACAGGCTGGTTCTATTACGATCCCTAAAACCATTCTATTTGCTAGAAATCAGTCCAAATACCTGTTCCATAGTGTCATCCACCCTTACAATAAAAAGGCCAAGAGCCCACCATCACTTGCTTGACCTGCTTCAATTCTAAATGCCCTGCAGGAACATTTCTTTTAACCAGAAGTATCTGTTATCTCCTTTAAACAGAAATGTATGCATGTGACCATGTCATATATAAGCATACAAGGAAAAGTTTTTCATAAAGACACAGTGTCAACTTCTGTTTTTCTTTTCTGATATAACACTCTTTAAACATTGTCCTGATTATTTTCTAACCCTGTTTTACACACACACACACACACACACACACACAGGTTCTGCGCTCCTCTGCTTGTGTTTGAAAGATCTTTAAGGCAGACCTGAGAGCAACATCAGCTCAAGTTAATTGTGCTAGGGCTAACCCGTTTTCTTTTCTCTCTGTGCACAAAGCTGCCTGCTGCTTACTTGTGACTACAGCTTCAGTTTAAACTCTGCTGCTGCTATCACTAGTAAACACCCCCTCTTGCAGTCTGAAAGAAAGGCATGCTCCATCATTAGTTAAACTTACTACACACAAAATGCACAATGGAAGGAAACTGAAAAAGGAAAAATAAGTGGGTTTTTTTTCTTTCCCATCTCTTTTATTTACAGTAATCTTAGAGTTTACTTGCAATAGGAAAAAGTACAACATTTTCAGATGCAAGCATCACAAACTGACTATAATTTTTAAACAACAATTCTGGATGTCCAATTCTTCAACCAAAATACACATTCAGTAGGTACTGCAGGTAAAACAACAAAATAGTTATCAGCAGTCAACAATTTAAACATACAAGGGACCCTATAAATGACAACAGTAGGCAGAAAGGGGAAAACATTTGTACCTATAATAATATACAAACATCTGTAAACTGAGCTAAATTAACAAAGTCAGGAATTTAGACTGAACAGAGTATCAGTGTAAAATCTAAATTTTCTGGATTCAGAAATCTTAATCAAACCTTTAATATTTAAACAGTTTGTGTATGTGTTCCATTTCTGTGGGAATGGAATTAAGGTAAATTTCCAAACCTTCCGATGGTACTTTTAAAAAGTGTGTTTAGGACACCTTTGTAAAATGCTATTTATGTACTCAAATTTACATATGTGGATTCAGTTTAAGTGATTCTTGAAGACTCATTATTTACTTAAGCAATTAGGGCTAAGTAAATACGTATTTAGAGACTTTTTTTAAAAGGTGCTAACTGGATTATTTAACTTTGATAAACTGTAATATTTATCAATTAAATATTCTCAAGTACTCTTACAGCCCTATGCAATAAATCAAATTAGCTTTTTGTGGAACATTAAGTCCAGTGGGTCCCAACTTTACCCATTCTGTGACCCTCATGTTACAACAGAAAAGATCTGGAACCTCCCTCCCTTCCATATGTTTTGGGACTCCCCTCTCACCTAGCAATAAAGAAAGGAAGGGTGGTCGTGACGCCCCGAAATCTACTCATAGCCATCCTTGGTGTCTCAACCCACTGGTTAAGAACCATGATTTAATCTAACATGCAATTCTGAATTTAGGGAATGTGCTACATGTGTACTTAAACATTACTATGAAATTTACAGGAAATACGAATTGCAGAAGTCCAGCAAATGACAGCTAAGGAAACATTTGTCCATTTTTACTTTCCCTACATAACTGCATATGTTTTTAACTAAACAAAATAAGTCAAGACCATTTTTTATATAGAGGCAAAAAGAAGTTGAATAATTCACATCTATGTTTCTGGTTTCTCAACATAAATGACCTTAGCAGTTCATTGGGCTGACTAGGTAAGGATGCTACCCTTGATGGAGCTACACCTTTGAGTAAATATGGTTGGCTGGCCAATAATGGGCATATAATGCATATTCAGGACAGCCTATTTAGGTACAGCATATTTTTCAGTATTTTCTTGTTGAGGACAATTAAAAAATGAAGAGCTAGACTAGCAGAAGACCCTCTCCCCTATAAGTCAGGAAACTCTGGAGTGTGTAGGAAGGAGGAGGGAGTTTAAGAAAAAAAATACATTCTCCATTCCATCAGCCAGGAGGAGTAGGGTGGAAAGAGGACCACAAATTTCAGACACCTACCAGCAAAAGGCTGGTATGGAAATTCCAAGTCTAGGACCATTACCTTGGTATCTATTTGTTTAGAATTTATCATTTCATTCAAAACAAAAATGAAGCTTCTAACCCTTAGGGTTGTGAAGAACACTTCACAAATATGAGCTGAATGTGACCAATGCCATCTTGTCTACCTGAGTTGGCAGAAAAAAGGAAAGTGAGGAGGGAGGGAAGACTTAGATTTCTGACATTTACCAGCCAAGGGGTTATATGAAAGAGAGAGTCCACAATTAGGGTCCAGGGACAGCATCATAGTAGAAATCCTAGCCCCTTTCCCAGTAGATGGTGGCAGGGTAACTGGGATATTCACTACAGTGCCAAATGCTGAATTTTGTTGCTGAAGCACTGCATCCATCCCCATTTTTATATTTTGTATCTCTCAGTTTGTAAGTGTCTGATAAATTTTACAAGCCCTTCTGGTAAGAATCCCCCTGCTCACCACCTGAGTCTGCGGAGGTGACTTCTCAGAGAATCATAGAAGAGACCTAAGGAGGTCATCAGTCCAATCCCCTGCTCAAAAGCAGGACCAACAGCAACTAAATCATCCCAGAAAAGGCTTTATCAAGCCGGGCCTTAAAAACCTGTAAGGATGGAGATTCCACCTCCTTAGGTAACTCATTCCAGTGCTTCACCACCCTCCTAGTGAAATAGTGTTTCCTAATGCCCAACCTAGACCTCCCCCACTGCAACTTGAGACCATTGCTTCTTGTTATGTCATCTGCCACCAGTGAGAACAGACGAGCTCCATCCTCTATGGAATCCCCCTTTCAGGTTGTTGAAGGCTGCTATCAAATCCCCCCTCATGCTTCTCTTCTGCAGACTAAATAACCTCAGATCCCTCAGCCTCTCCTCATAAGTCATGTGCCCCAGACCCCTAATCATTTTCGTTGCCCTCCAGTGGATTCTCTACAATTTGTCCACATCCCTTCTGTAGTGGGGGGACCAAAACTGGACACAATACTCCAGGTGTGGCCTCACCAGTGCCAAATAAAGAGGAATAATCCCTTCCCTCGATCTGCTGGCAATGCTCCTACTAACACAGCCCAATATGCCGTTGGCCTTCTTGGCAACAAGGGCACACTGCTGATTCATATCCAGCTTCTCTTAGTTGGGAACTGATCCTGCTTTGAGCAGAGGGTTGGACTAGATCCTGAGGTCCCTTCCAACCCTGATATTCTATGATTTATGATTCTCGTCCACTGTAATCCCCAGGTCCTTTTCTGCAGAACTGCTGGCTAAGCAGTGCATGGGATTCTTCCTTCTTAAGTATAGGACTTTGCACTTGTCCTTGTTGAACCTCATCAGATTTCTTTTGGCCCAATCCTCCAATTTGTCTAGGTCACCTGGACCCTATCCCTACCCTCCAGCGTATCTACCTCTTCCCGCAGCTTCGTGTCATCGGCAAACTTGCTGAGGGTGCAATTCATCCCATCCTCCAGATCATTAATGAAGATGTTGAACAAAACCAGCCCCAGGACGACCCCTGGGGTACTCCGCTTGATACCGGCTGCCAACTAGACATCAAGCTGTTGATAACTACCTGTTGAGCCCAACAATCTAGCCAGCTTTCTATCCACCTTATGGTCCATTCATCCAATCCATACTTTTTTAACTTGCTGGCAAGAATACTGTGGGAGACCATATCAAAAGCTTTGCTAAAGTCAAGATATATCATTCACCGCTTTCCCAATATCCATAGAGCCAGTTATCTCATCATAGAAGACAATCAGGTTGGTCAGGCATGACTTGCCCTTGGTGAATCCATGTTGACTGTTCCTGATCACCTTCCTCTCCTCCAAGTGCTTCAAAATTGAATCCTTGAGGACTTGCTCCATGATTTTGCTGGGGACTGAAGTGAGGCTGACCAGTCTGTATTTCCCCGGGTTCTATTTCTTCTCTTTTTAAATATGGGCACTATATTTGCCTTTTTCCAATCGTCTGGGACCTCCCCCGATCACCACGAGTTTTCAAAGATAATAGCCAATGGCTCTGCAATCATATCAGACAACTCCCTCAGCACCCTTGGATGCATTAGATCTAGACCCATGGACTTGTGCATGTCCAGCTTTTCTAAATAGTCCTTAGCCTGTTCTTTCACTGCTGAGGTCTGGTCACCTTCTACTCATACTGTGTTGCCCAGTGCAGCAGTCTGGGAGCTGACCTTGTCTGTGAAGATCGAGGCAAAAAAAAGCATTAAGTACTTCAGCTTTTTCTACATCATCTGCCTCCTCCATTCAGCAAGGGTCCCACACTTTCCCTGACCTTTTTGCTAATATACCTGTAGAAATCCTTCTTGTTACTCTTCACATCCCTTGCTAGCTGCAACTCCAATTGTACCTTGGCCTTCCTGGTTACACCCCTGAATGCTCTAGCAATATTTTTATATTCCTCCCTAGTCATCTGTCCAAATTTCCACCTCTTGTAAGCTTCCTTTTTGAGTTTAACCTTACTGAAGATTTCACTCTTAAGCCAAGCTGGTCACCTTCCATATTTGCCATTCTTTCTGCACATCAGTATGGTTTGTTCCTGCAACCTCAATAAGGCTTCCTTAAAATACAGCCAGCTCTCCTGGACTCCTTTCCCCCTTGTATTAGCCTCCCAGGGGATCCTGCCCATCAGTTCCCTAAGGGAGTCCAAGTCTGCTTTTCTGAAGTCCAGGGCCTGTATTTTGCTACTCTCCTTTCTTCCTTTTGTCAGGATCCTGAACTCAACCATCTCATGGTCACTGCTGCCTAGGTTGCCACTCACTTCTACTTTCTCTACCAATTCTTCCTTGTTTGTAAGCAGCAGGTCAAGAGGAGCACGGCCCCTAGTCAGTTCCTCCAGCACTTGTACCAGGAAGTTGTCCCCAACACTCTCCAGAAATTTCCTGGATTGTCTGTGCATTGCTGTATTGCTCTCCCTGACATCTGCTGGGTGATTGAAGTCCCTCATTAGAACCTGAGCCTATGATCTGGAAACTTCAGTTAGTTGTCCGAAGAAAGCCTCATCTACCTCATCCTTCTGATCCAGTGGTCTATACATAGCACATGCCCACCACGACATCTCATGAGGACAGTCTCTGGTCCTCACTGGTAGGGATTCACCCTTCATATGCCTCTTGACCCATGGCTAGTAGTATTTTAATTAATGTGTATATTATTTTAGAGCAAAGCTGTGGAAACGAGTATCAGCTAGATGGAACAGAATACCAGCAAAATAGTGCAGGTCTGGCCATAATGCCACGCTTATACTGAAGGTCACTTTAAACTGGCACTGTCAATTTAAACATCATATATTATAAAACAATTTCTTTGCCTATGCAACACATCAGATAATTAAAAGTGAACACATTTTTAAAATCCCATTTACTTTTCCCTATTTATGTTCTTTGTGTACATTTGCCACTCACTTGGGACAACAAAAATCAATAGTCAGTTTCACTGTTCACAGTGAATTTAACTCTCAGGTTGTTAGTGCTTCAATGTTTGTTACCAACATTACAAGAAAATATGTCTATTTTTTTAATTGAAAATATTTCTATTGGATTTTTTTATTAAACCAAAGAAATTCTGGTCCAAATTTAAATTGACTGTGTACATTTTAAAGATTAACATGGATCAAGAAACAGTGTGGTTTATTTTTCTGATAAAACATTAATTTAAAGTGCAGAATATGGCTGCTTGTTATGCACAGACAGCATATTACATGAATCCTCCAACTCCTAAGACTGGATTCTTATTCTTAATAAGTGGATTCTTATTCACTTATGGGTGCAATCAAGGCTTTGTTTTTTATCTACAAAACTATGATTTAAGTCACAACTATCTGAGAAACGACCTCTCCACTTCACCACACCAGCTATTATCATGGCAGCTAAAATTAGTCTAGGATAACTTTAAAATGCTTAGATTTAAGTATCTGAGAATCAAGGCAAAGCTTTATAAGTGGAAAATCCTCAACTATGGAATCAAATTCCCTCACTAGTCCAACAGAGACCACTCTTTAGGGCAGAATACATAGCCTCTACCTCATTTCTGGCAGGCACTCATCATGCTTCTGGATTTCATCATAAGATAACTCAAAATGAGAATTTTCTATATATTAAAGCTACAGATTAAACATTTACAGCCATCCTCCCAACGTTCATCAATTTTATTCCATTTTTGGGTAAAACTGACAAAAAATGGTATTACAATTAATGGTTTGCTGCTGGTGAAGACTACAGCGAACTACTGACTTCGCTGGTGGCAGCATAAGACCCTTAGTCAGCAGCATTTGGTCTTATGTTTTATATGCATTTGCAATGTGACATCTTGTTGTATTTCATCCTGTTTATCAAATGATATGGACATGGCACTGGAAACCAAATTCAGACCCTGTTTATATGAAATAATGAGGACAAAAAGTCCGTTTAAAGATCATACAGTGAGACATTGCCACAA
Source organism: Mauremys mutica (assembly GCF_020497125.1). Lineage (NCBI taxonomy): Eukaryota > Metazoa > Chordata > Testudines > Geoemydidae > Mauremys > Mauremys mutica. The sequence goes on along the minus strand of NC_059087.1, from coordinate 31,998,072 downwards.
TTTTGCATTAAGATAGGGGTAGGCAACCTATGGCACACGTGCCGAAGGCAGCATGCTAGTTCCCATTGGCTGGGGGCGAGAGACAAAGATACAATCAATAGTTGCCGGGCAGAGGCAGCGTCACTAGTCGCCGGGCAGAGTCAGCAGGGGTGGTATGAGGACAAGGGAGCAAGGGAAAAGGGTGGGAAATGGGCCAGGAGGTGGCATGAACACCATCTTCAGTGACATTATTGGTCCACTGAGAGGCTTTCAGGACTGGCACTGGCCCTAAGGTAAACTGAGTTTGAGACCCCTGGTTTAAATCATAGACTAGCACTTCTGCTACCAGCAATTTTTATGTTCAATCTCAATATAGCATTACAATTAGTAAACAATGTATTCATTTCTTCCAGCTACCATTTCAGCACCAAGGATATCAGATCTACTGGGAAAGACATGACACAGAGGCCTACTCACTGCTTCCAGATTTCACTTCCTGATAGACAGAAGCTCAACAAATCTGAACACTAACATGTAGAACCTGCTGCACAGGAAAGGATCCAGGGTTGGGTGGACATGCTTTTGTGATGCATTTTTGGACAACAAGTTGGTGTTGTTATGGGTACTATCACAATAGAAGCAAATATACACAGAGGGAGGCACAAAGCTGACTGCATGAGAAGTCCATGAGATCTGTATATTAATGAGACTGCAACGACTCACCATAATACACATCTCCAGATTAATTCAATTTGTTTTACGTACTTTAAAAAAAATTAAAGTTATGAAGTCAAGCTTTCAAAAAGTTAGGAATGGCAGAAATTAAGGTTGCCTGTACAACTTTTAATTCAGCCCTCTTGTGTGTATGCCTAAAATATTTAATGATCACATACCATTTTTCCCACAGGACCCCTGCCTCACTCAGTGCACTGGATGGACAGTGCTCAACTGAACCAGAAGCTATTTCTTTCTATCTTCATCCAATGTGTGAACCCATGTCTTAATTACTTCACACTATTCAAACTCTGCACTGAATAAAGATATTTCCTCATGAGCTTCATCTGATGCTCACCACCTTAGCCCCATTGTGCTTCAAAAATGTTAATGAATTTATCTTTGCGACATCTCTGAGGTAAAATGATGGTACTATCCCCATTTTAAGACAGGAAATTAAGATATAGAGAATAATTGTCTCAACTGTTCACTAATTCTGGGTGCCCAAATCAACCTATTTAGGTTTTTTCAGAGTACTTCACATTTTTGCAACACTTTAATGTTAAAAGCACAGCTCCCAGAGATCTGAATGCTCAGTACTTCTGCAAATCATGCTCAGGTGTCTCTAGTTGGGCACCCAGAAAATGAGGAACACACAGTGGTCATCTGTGGAAAAAATTTATGTAAAATGACTAGGCCAGCATCATATAGGAACTTTATGGCAGAGGCAAGGATAGATTCAAGGATAGATTCCAGTTCTTCAGGTTGACAATCACATGCTTTAGCCGTGCGCCAAGACCAACCCTCTCCCCATCACTTCATAATTTCCTGTTTCCACAACAAATAAGGCAGTGGTCCTACAGACAGCCTCATTCACTACATGACCTGGATTCAATCCCTGAACACAACCCATCCTGTGCACTCAAAAAGGCAGAGGTTCTGTGGAAAATCAATCATGTAATTAACGGCTGTATTATAATGCAAACACATAAGGGGGCTGAAATTAAATTTGTACGAGCAACTATAATTCTGGAATTCCTAATTTTTGAATACTTGCTTTTGTTACTCTAATATTCTTTTTATGTAGTTTTTAAAAATGAATTTACCTTTTTTTTTTCTTTACAGCACAGGCCACTAACACACAAGCCATAGGAGAAGGAGGAGGTTGATATACTCCTTGTGGGTCAGCCACTAAAGGAAGATGAGACATATACTTTGACAGTGGGTTTCACAAATATTTGCTAACAGCAGAGGAATACAGAGACTCAAGAACCCTGAGTTCTATTCCAGATTCTGGAGAAGAGTGTTTATATAAACCCTCTCACCCCTTCATATCCCATCTGTTCCTACCTCCCTTTCCCAGTGTCTATCCTCCTTTGCTTCTATTTCCCCAGCCAGATTTGTTCTGTTTCTGCTCCTGTCCCCATCCTTGTTCCCACCCCCTGCTATTCCTGTCCCATCACCAATCTGTCCCCTCTCCACTCCTGCACGACAATCAGGCAGCATCCTCCTTCTCCTCAAATACTGCACGAGCACTAGCTAAGGAAGTACTGACAGGACAGGAGATACAGTCTCCTTGATCTCAGCTCTGGTGCCTGGCAGTACAGTGTTCCCCCTCATCTAGGATGAGCATTTGCAGAAAATGCCCCAGGCTGGGGCATGTCCAGTAACCTATTTGGGGGTAACACATGCTCAGTGAAGAGGGAATATTTGGATAGTTTTGCTGCTAGTCTCTAAAACCTATACTGAGCACACGCAAATGAAAATTTTCAGAGGCTAACAATTCAGACAAATTTGGGTAGATTTTCTCAGGAATGACAAAAGGCGTTTCTCTGCCAAATTTTGAATCTCTGCTCCCAAGCACAGGGGCACTAGATTAGAATGTCTCAACACAATTGTAAGAATTTTGTAACATTTTTTCCTAACTTCGTTCTCAGAATGGCTAGACCACATTTGCTGAACCCTTATTTTTTATATAATCCACCTGAGGCAGTCACCCAACTTTGAAAATTGCAGCCTGAACAACTCAATTTCTGACAAGTTGTAAGCAAGTGAAAACAGAGTCTTATAATGGAAAATGTCAGTCAGCCTTAACAATATGTACTGCTATCGAATCCACCTATAATATCTGTTTCAAGTTAGAGTCTGCTGAGAAAAAGATGTGCATACTTCAAGCTTCTCACCTCTTTAAAAACGAATTTGAGATAAAAATGTCTATCTTCAACTACTGGTGAAAAAAGAGTGTAGACAGGTCGTACTATTATGAAAAAGAGGACATTTTGAGGGTGGATTTGGGGGACAGCTTTTTATCTTTGCCTCCTAACACTATAAAAATCATGATGGAATAACTAATAATTGAAAAAAGTGGCATTATTCTTGCTTGATCCATGTTAAAACTTTCACAGGCATGACCTGCTTATACAACCCTCCCTGTTGCACTACAGATGGCTCCCTTCCCTCTTTGATGCCAACTTCCTTCAAGCTTCTGAACAATACTTCTGTGCATTCCTCTTAACTCTTCTTAAAACTGACACCAAAGCAGCTTTGTGCTAAAACTCTGGCAGCCTGGGTTGAACTGTCAATGCAGGCTGAGCAGCTTGCCCTGGGAATGCCACCAGAGTGGCAGCTGTTTGAGCAGCGGAAGCATGAGTAAGTTTCTAATTGTCTGACTCTCAAGTCTGACATCACATCCAAGAATTAGATGGCTCTTTTCCATCATGAGTATAATGAAACAATTTCTACTGGGTTATTCATTAACTTGCATTTCATTCAGTGGCTTCTAAGAAGATCATGAATGACACTTTAGGGGGATGAACATACATAAAATTTTTTACAGTCATTTAATGACAGCTTGTCTATTGCTACATTAATACACTGGGGAATTTTTAGTGCGCATTGCCACACCACATACCCAAGCCCTAAAATAAACAAGGATTAACATCCAGGACAACTATGGCAAACTACATTCTTATTACTCACATGCCTCAAGAATAGTACAGGTATTAAATCATATACTACATTTCAATGACAAAGATTTACTGGATTAAAAACTAGTTTTTTTAATACAGATATTATTACGGTATTTTAAATTTCTCCACAGCTAAGGCCAGGTCTACACTGAAGGGGGGGGGTGGTCGATGTAAGCTACGCAACTTCAGCTACAGGAATAGCGTAGCTGAAGTCGACATATCTTATTGCAACTTACCACTCGTCCTCACAGCACGGGATCGATGGCCACGGCTCCCCCGTCGACTCCGCTTCTGCCACTCACCCTGGTGGAGTTCTGGGGTTGATGGGAGCTCGTTCAGGGATCAATATTTTGCGTCTAGACGAGACACGATATATCGATCCCCGATAGATCGATCGCTACCCACCGATCTGGCGGGTAGTCTGGTCATACCCTAAAATTCATTTGTGGTGCAAAAGACCAGGTGAAGGCCCTTCGTACTGCTTAAAGCCTGGACTGGGGCTGTATGGGGGAGCAGCAGACTGCATGGCTATGAAAAAGGGGTGAAGAGCCTGGGGGCAGGCACAGGAATCCTCATCTAACTAGATCACACACAGTCTGTAATCACTAAACCAACCTTAACACACATATCATATACTTTTGTGGCGGAAGGTGAATTATCTCAAGCCACCCTCTTTTCTGCATGTAGCCCAATTAGATTGGTATTTATGAAAGGTTAAAGGGTTTACAAAGCAGTCCACTGAAGCTTGTTAATGTTTTATTTTATAAAAGCACCCACTGTAATCCTAACACCAAGTAATTTTTTTTAAAATAACTTGTTTTCTTATTGACTTCCCCTCCTCTCTCTCACAAAACACATACACACAAAGTTATTGTTCACTTGAATGCACTATTACACTCCTTTGGGAGGGGATAGCTCAGTGGTTTGAGCATTGGCCTGCTAAACCCAGGGTTGTGAGTTCAATCCTTGAGGGGGGCCACATAGGGATCTGGGGCAAAAATCAGTACTTGGTCCTGCTAGTGGAGGCAGGGGGCTGGACTCAATGACCTTTCAAGGTCCCTTCCAGTTCTAGGAGATAGGATATCTCCATTAAAAAAAAATTATTTCAAAAACAGAACAAGAGTTGCAGGATTTCTTTAACAAGGTATATTGACTCTACCTAGGGTTTTTTTTTTTTATTTTTATTGAATTTCATAGCAGAGTTTTAAACAAAAGACACATTTCTGAATTAGTGTTTAGGGCTTGAATTTTCAAAGGAGACTGAGGGAGTTAAGTCCCCAAATATCACTGAAGTAAAGCGCCTTTAAAAATCCCTGGCTAAAATCATAAACTCTATCATTCTCTTGCCCCAACATAGAGCAACATATTAAAAAAGCACAGAGGTAAAATTAAGAATCCGTATAATATTATAGTTCTGAGTATCTTAACCACTTGAAACTTGGTATAGAATTACAAAAAGAGTGATACCAAGAATCACAGTTACCAACCTAATTGCACCTCTGACCCCTCCTGGTTTCTTTGAAAGCACCCTTCCTGCCTTCTGGTCTCAGGCCTCTAATCGTCATCTAGCTCTGGGTGGAATTCTCCCCACTCTCAGATCAGGGTCTAGATCAGTGGTCCCCAAACTGTTTCTGTCACACTTTCCCTTACCCGTAACAGAATATGTCTGTCTCTACCCCCAGCCCTCCCTGCCCAGGAGCCAGGACTCGGAGCAGGGCCAGGAGTGGGCCATGGTCAGAGCCTGGGGCTGGGACCTCAGGGGCCGGGAGCTGCAGCTGGGGCCAGAGGCAGGCCAACATTGGGGTTCAGAGCTGAGGCAAAGGCCCTGGGCCAGGAGCCAAGGCAATGGCAGGAACCACAGCTGGGGCTGGAAGCAGGGCGGACCTGTGGACAGAACAGGGCTGGGTGGTACTCCCTCCCCACCCACCCTGGGGGCTAGCCAGGGCCCCACCACACCCACCCTAACATTCCTCCATGTCTCCCTACAGGGGCGCATCCCACAATTTGGGGACCACCATTCTAGGTAGTAGACTCCTGGTACTAATCTGTAATCTCTTTAGCACGCCTAACAATCTGATACCCTGAAATTCTTGTCAGTGGTTTATACAGTGACCAGGCAGCCTCCTTAAAAGTACAGTATTTGTTTAGAACAAAAACAGTTCAGAGAAAAAGAACTCAAAACAATGAAACATTTCTAGCTTTCCCCTAAGTCAGAGGTGGGCAAACTACGGCCTGTAGGCCACATCCAGCCCATAGAACGCTCCTGCCCAGCCCTTGAGCTCCTGGCCCGGGAGGCTCGCCCCCTCCCCCGCAGCCTCAGCTCACTGCGCCGCTGGCGCAATGCTCTGGGCAGCAGGGCTGCGAGCTCCTGGGGCAGCATAGCTGCAGCCTGACCCAGTGCTCTGGGCAGCATGGCTGTAGCGCCACCAGCCACCGGTGCTCCAGGCAGCGCAAGGGGGGGGGGTGTGGATAGAGGGGAGTTTGGGGTGGTGGTCAGGGGGCGGGGGTGTGGATAGGGGTTGAGGCAGTGAGAGGGCAGAAAACAGGGGGGGTTAAATGGGGACAGGGGTCCCAGAGGCAGTCAGGGGATGGGGGGGAATGGATGGGGCAGCTTTGGATAGGGGGCGGGGGCCAGGCTATGCCTGGCTGTTTGGGGAGGGACAGCCTCCCGTAACCGGCCCTCCATACAATTTCAGAAACCCGATGCGACCCTCAGGCCAAAAAGTTTGCCCACCCCCCTGCCCTAAGGGTTACCATTCCCTGGATCCAGGAAGGCCCAATTGCTTTAGACTCTCTCGCTTTCTCTCTCACTCTGGCAGCTTATCTCCCTAGACAGCTTCTGGCAAATGCCACCCCTCCCTGTTCTGTGAAGGACTTTATAAAAAAGTGTTTTCTTTTGATCTCCAGGCTCCTAGCTTTGGCAAACAAGGCATGCATCTTGATGGACACCGGCACCTTGAAGCTAACAGTTCGCCCCACTGTTTTTCAAGTGTGTGCTGGGGTGTCCTTATCTAGATCTATTGTGTTCCTTTCCTCTTCCCACAGACCCCTATTAAGACAGATCAATACATTCATATAGGAAATTCCAATAACCCACCACAGTTATACAGTAATTGTACCTCATTGACCAGGTCACATACAATGTTCACAAAATTATACCAGAATTCATATATTAATACATAGCAATTCCACAGCGGTCACACTAAGGCCTGGTCCACACTAGGACTTTAATTCAAATTTAGCAGCGTTAATTCGAATTAACCATGCACCCGTCCACACCACGAAGCTATTTAATTCGACATAGAGGGCTCTTTAGTTCGACTTCTGTACTCCTCCCCGACGAGGGGAGTAGCGCTAAATTCGACATGGCCATGTCGAATTAGGCTAGGTGTGGACCGAAATCGACCGTAGTAGCTCCGGGAGCTATCCCACAGTGCACCACTCTGTTGACGCTCTGGACAGCAGTCCGAGCTTGGATGCTCTGACCAGCCACACAGGAAATGCCCCGGGAAGGAGAACCTCTCTCAGTACCAGCGCTCACACAGCGAACGGGAGGACAGGTGGCGTCAAGAGGACCAGCAGGCGACTCAAACGCTGCTTGGACTAATGAGGGAGCAAACGGACACGCTCCGGCGCCTTGTGGATGTTCTGCAGGACCGCAGCCAGGAGGACAGAGCCCCCCCGCAGTGTATCTGCAACTGCCCTCCCCCACCACAAAGTCCTGTCCCCCCCTCACCCAAAATAACCAGAAGGAGGGGCGCCAGGGGCCGTGAAAACTGTCACTGCACCCCAGCAGAGTGCTCAAGTACCCAAAAGCTCTCATACCCTCAATTTTGAGAAGTCCTTCCCTTCCTGACTCACCCAAGCCCCAATCCAAGTTTCATCCCCTGTCTAGTTAATTATTAAAAATACTTTGCTGTTAATTACTGTTTCCGTCATGTTTTTTTACAGAACACTGTGTTTGAAGGGGGGGGTGGGGGGGAAGGGGGTTGGTAATTGCATAGGGCAGTCACCTTTACCAGGGTACAGACACGGGGGCAGGATCAGCAGCAGGTCACACACACAGTGCAGTCAGTAGGCACCCTGGTCGGTATGGGAGGTAGTTTCCAGGTTCTGTTTGGGTGGGAGGGTATGTGACTTTGTAGCGGGGGAGGGCGGTTACGCAGCGGTCCTTGTCCTGGACCACAGGGCCACGCAGCAGGGGAATCTGTAACCGTCCTCCCCCGCCGCAAGGTCACATAGCCCCCGCACACAGAGTCCCAAAAAGGAGGGATGGCAGGCTCTGTTGAAACAACCAGTCCGGCACTGCGGACCGCTCTAGGAGCAGGAGCCTGTCATTCCTCGAGTTTAGAGGCGGTCTTTACATCACCACACACCCTACCCAGCACAGTCTGCGTCCCAGTTTCAACCCTTTGACGCAAAGTCATTAATAAATAAACCTTTGTTAAGTAACAATGGAACATGTATATTATTTTTACACGTGTGTTGGAAGTGGGGGAAACGGGGTGAACGGGGTATGTAACTGCAGAGAATAGTCAACAGTAACTGGGTAAAGAAACAGGGGCAGGTTCAGCTTCTCTGTAAAGAAACTGAACAGTCACAGGTCACACTGCTCGCTGGTACTTGAAGAGTTCCTTGTCGCTGTCCAAGGCGCCTGTATAGGGCTTCATGAGCCAGGGCATTAAGGGGTAGGCTGGGTCCCCGAGGATCACTATAGGCATCTTCACATCCCCAACAGTTATTTTGTGGTCTGGGAAGAAACTACCTTCCTGCAGGCGTCTAAACAGACCACAGTTCCTGAAAACACGCGCGTCATGAACCTTGCCCGGCCACCCGAACGTTGATGTTGGTAAAACGTCCCCTATAGTCCACCAGTGCTTGCAGCACCATTGAAAAGTAGCCCGATTTCTCAGCAGCTGACTGTGGAAGAGGTGGACGATAAGGTGCGAGGAGGTGAAAACGGTCATAACTGCAGCGGGCTCCATGCTCGCAGTGCTGTGGCGTCCGCGCTGTCACTGACCAGAAAAGTGCACGAACAGATTGCCCGCAGGCACTTTCAGTGAGGGAGGGCGTGATTGACAGTTCAATGACGACAGTTACCCAAAACCACCCTCGACACATTTTTTCCCCCAGCAGGCATTGGGGGCTCTACCCAGCATTCCAATGGGCAGCGGGGACTGCGGGAACTGTGGGATAGCTTCCCACACTGCACCGCTTCCAAAGTCGACGCTGGCCCCGTTAGTGTGGACTCACAAAGTCGAATTAGTGTCCTTAGTGTGGATACACAAATTCGACTTCGTACGGTCAATTCCACAAATTCAAATTAAGTTGAATCAAACTACTCTTGTAGTGTAGACATACCCTAAGTATGAAATTCCAATGCTTTAAGTTCAAAAGAATGAAACTAGCCAGTTTTTCTTCAAAGTTGCAGGTCAGTCATGAGAGAGTCAGGACTACCTTTTAACAATAGTTATTAATGCAATGAAGAGATCCCAGAGTAAATTAAATTCTTCTAATCTGCCCTCCCAATCTGTAGGTAGTTTTATGTACAGGAAGTATCTGTTGCAAATCTCTGATCCAGTCCTTGCAAGAGGGTGGGTGATCTGACTCCCACTAACTAGTGATGTCTTTCGGCTAAATGTGTAAATTTCATGTTGTATTTATTCAGTGTAATACCATTCCATTTATGCAAAAATAAACTTAGAACAAATGGGATCACTGTGGTTTATTCTGGATACATGATCTGCTATCTTTCCCTTAAAAATGATACTGACACATATATCCACATGCAAGTTCCATCTCTCACTGTCAGGTTGGTGGATCTGCAGAATGAAACGCTGTTCCTTTCCAGCTGGTGAACTTTCAGGAAAAAAACCCTAACTATTGTACCAAGAACTTTTTCTTTTTTAAAAAAGCATGACAGTAGTATTATGACTTTCCAGTTCATCTCACTTTGGTGCAAGACCTTCAGAGTAACAGTTAAAACAGTTGTGGCGGTTAACTGATAGCCTAAACTAGCTAAGTACTCATGCTTTCAGCAAAGGACTAGTAACCAGGATACCACCATGAACTACTGACTTGTGTCTCAAGACCACCCTAGCTGAGAAAGCGGAGGGTTTTTTTGTTTGTTTTCCTTTTTTTTTTTTTTAAAGGTTAATTAGAAAACAAGAAAAAAAACCAGACAGGCAGCATGGAAATACATGAGTATTTGACAGATATAACCCATTCATCTACTGATGAATATCATGTCTAGATCTTGTTTCATAGCTACTGTTAGGATATAGATATTCAGGCCTGTCTGCAAAGGCCTATACTTTAAGAATTTAGGTGTATTCTTATTACTTAGCTAGTTATAGATATATAAAAGAAAGAATCAAAAATCACTGTCTGTGTAATGGCCTTCTCTTACTGTGACAGTCTGAGGCCCTGTTTAGTCATATTGAAATAAGGCAATCTGGGGCTGTTAGGAAGGTGATCCAACCTATCACCTCCAGAGAAAGGGAAGAGCCTAGCAGATGTAAAAGGAAACTTAGTTTGATAGCATCCTGTCTGGTAAGAACTCACTTATCAATAGACACAGCTGGAAAACCCTTATGTCTGAATAGATGTAGTTGTAAAATCCTCACTTCTGTATTGTTTTGTATGTTTATTTGCATGGTCTCTGTCTGGTTCTGTGATTCTTTCTGTCTGCTGTATAATTAATTTTGCTGGGTGTAAACTAATTAAGGTGGTGGGATATAATTGGTTAAATAACCATGTTACAATATGTTAGGATTGGTTAGTTAAATGTCAGTAAAATGATTGGTTAAGGTATAGCTAAGCAGAATTCAAGTTTTACTATATAATCAGGAAGGAGGGAGGGAAATTGGGAACAGGGACCATATTTTGCTAAAGGGGGAAATGGGAACAGAATCATGGACACAGGCAAGGCTCTGTGGTGTCAGAGCTGGGAAGGGGGACACAGATGCTGTGACTACACTTAGCACTTCAAAGCGCTGCCGCGGTAGCGCTGCTGCGGCAGCGCTTTGAAGCGCTAAGTGTAGTCAAAGCGCCAGCGCTAGGAGAGAGCTCTCCCAGCGCTGTCCGTACTCCACCTCCCTGTGGGGAATAACGGACAGCGCTGGGAGCCGCGCTCCCAGCGCTGGGGCTTTGACCACACTGGCGCTTTGCAGCGCCGCAATTTGCAGCGCTGGAGAGGGTGTGTTTTCACACCCTGCTGCAGTGCTGCAAATTTGTAAGTGTAGCCAAGCCCTAAGAGTATGGCTACACTTGGGAGTTACAGCGCTGGGAGTTACAGCGCTGGTCGTCCAGCTGTGCAGGGACAGCGCTGGTGTGTGGCCACATTTGCAGCATTTGCAGCGCTGTTGGGAGTGATGCATTATGGGCAGCTATCCCAGCGTTCAAGTGGCAGCAACGTGCTTTTCAAAAGAGGGGGGTGGGTGGAGTGTAGTGTGACAGGGAGCAGGGGAGAGAGAGGGGGGTGATTTTTGGAGCCAACACTGTGTATCGGCTCCCTGACTTGCAAAACCAGAAACTTTTTCCGACCCCTTACTCTTTAACTGCAAAAGCCTGCAGACCAGATAAGCAGCTGCCGACTCCCTTTCTCAAAAAGCAAACACTCAACCCCTGTGAATCACACAGGGAGGGGGATATCTCATTTGATTGTTCACAGATTGATCACAGCAAACAGGAGCTGTGTTTGTTTTTTTAGATAAGCAGCTCCCAGAGCCCAGCCGCGTACACAACAAAACAGAGAGGCTGCATAACAAAACAAAGGGAATAATTTAGTTTAAAGCATTCTGGGATATCTCCTAATACCCTGGAGGCCAATAACAGCGCTGGTGTGTGGCCACACTTTACGACCAGCGCTGCAATGCTTATTCCCCAAGCAGACCCAGGTGTACGGCCAGCGCTGCAGCCAGGGAGTTGCAGCGCTGGATGTGCCCTGCAGGTGTGGACAATTACTAATTGCAGCACTGGAAAGCCTCCATCAGCACTGCAATTTTCAAGTGTAGCCATACCCTAAGGAAGAAAACTGGAATTATGCTTGCTGGAAGTTCACCCCAATAAACATCCAATTGTCTGCACCTTTGGACTTCAGGTGTTGCTCTCTGTTCATGTGAGAAGGACCAGGGAAATGAGAGGGTGAAGGAATAAGCCCCCTAACAGCTACCTCTGGATGTCATGGGGGTTTTGATTTAGGCAAAACATTCACTTCCAGAATTGAGCTTGGTATGCAGATGCTCAGAAACAGTTTTGTCTTGGGAGACAAGTAAGGTTTTTCAAATAGATCAGAATTTTAAAAGTTGTCTAAAAGAACAGTCACTGATAATTTCAGACTGATTTTGAAAATCCATCCTTCCTAAAAATTTATTTCAGAATATATACACTGAAACCTGACTGCAGAACTTTTGAATGCAGGCCACTTTCCAGGAACGTTGTGTAGAGCTTCCCCCAGCCCTGAAGAACAGCAACACTAAAGTGAGAGCTCCTCTGACAGTAGAGAAGCAAGTGGCAAATCACTCTGTGGAAGCTTACAACCCAGACTGGTACTGGTCAGTGGGAAATCAATTCAGAGTTGGTAAATCCACAGTAGAAGCTGTATGCAGGACCATTAATCGACTTCTGCTTAAAAGGGTACCAACTTTGGGCAACATGCAGGACAGTGGAAGGTTTTGCCACGATGGGGTTCCCTAACTGCGTTGGGGTGATATAAGGCATGTAATATCCCTATCTTGGCACCAGATCACCTGGCAAAAAAAGAGTATGCAAACCATAAAGGATACTTTTCAATGGTTTTGCAAGTTGTGGTGGATCACGGGGAGTTTCAGCATCACCATGGAATAGCCAGGAAAGGTGCATGATGTGTATCTTTAGAACCACACATCTGTTCAGAAAGCGGCAATCATACACTTTCTTTCCAGATCGCAAAACCACCATTGATGATGTTGAAATGCCTGTAGTGATCCTGGGAGACCCAGGCTACCCCTTGCTCCCATGGCTCATGAAGCCATACACCGGCCACCTGGACAGCAGTAAGGAGTGGTTCAACAGGCTGAGTAAGTGCAGAATGGTGATAGAAAAAGTTTTTGGATGTTTAAAGGGTCACTGGCAGAGTTTCTTACTAGGTTAGACCTCAGTAAAAGCAATATTCCCATTGTTATTGCTGCACATTCCATACTATCTGTGAGGCAAAGGGAGAGAAGCTTCCACAAGGGTGGGGTGTGGAAGCAGATTGGCTGCTCAAAATTAGCTGCCAACCTGATACCAGGGCAATAAGAAGAGCCCAGCAAGGAGCTCTGCATCTCTGGAAGAAAATGAAAACCTGTTTCAGTAATGAGCCACAGTAATGTGCACTGGGGATCTGCCTTCCCATACCATCCCTTCCATTGCATCAGTTTCCCTGTACCTCCCACTAAGTCCCATGATTGGAATAAAGAGCATTTAATTCTCAAAACATTTACTTCTATTGCGCGTGCACACACACCCAAACTGAAAACAGATTAAATTATTTTTCTTGGGCAAAGAGTGTAATAAAATTAGGAGGAGAGAAACCAAGGCAGCTTGCCTGTGAAAGTACTACTGTCTTTACCATCAAACATCATTGAACGGTCGACCTTTGTTCTTGGTATCCTCCCACAGTACTGAGTGGAAGGGACACTGAACGCTCCCCCCAGAAAATTTGGGGGAGTGGGATTGGGAACAGGGCGAAGCTTGCAAGCAGTTCTGCAGGGACTGCAGACAGAGTCCAGCCTCAAGCTACTTTTCTTGAAGCTCAGCAAGATGCCTCAATAGGTCTGACTGGTCCTTCATAATCCACAGCCTCTCATCGTGCGTGGCATGCTCATGGGATGCTCTCCACATCCAGTTTTAGACAATGAATCCTCCAGGCTCTTAGCTCTGTCTCAGCTGTCCCAGAGGCATTCATTATCTCGCTGAAGATGTCATCAGATGTCCTCTTTTTCCACCTTCTAATCTGCAAAAGCCTATCCACCAGTGTGGAGGATGCACTAAAGGCCAAGTCTAGCCCAAGGTTGCTAGTCATTTAAAATAAATCAATCAAACCACACCACACCCCTTATTACATTGAAGTGCAAGCCGAACATATGCAGAATCCCTAGCTATTCAGTAAACAGGTTTGCTGTTCCAGCTATTGTGACTATGGCCCTGCAACATGGGCGACAGACCTTGTGCTGCAACTTGTAGCAAACCCGTGTCAGAACTACAGGTAGACAGTGCTCCCTCCGCCTAGCAACATGGATGTTGCTTTGAGACCAGGGACCAGCGTTAAGCCTCCCAAGCTGCTGTCTTTGTCAGAGCAGCTCCAGGAGGATTGTAGCCACAAGAGAATACAGGAAGCACATCCCCTACCTCATTAATGCTGCTGGTAGTAGTCATCCTGGACTTGCAGAATCTGAGGTAAACGCCAATCCCTGCCAACCAAATCACTGGCATATTAGGGAAAGTGTGGTTGCGGGTCCTGAAACTCACCATGGGCATTGAATCACATGCTCTATTGTTTGCAGTACGAGCACTTGTAATGAAAGCTTCCTCCATTTCTCCTAGGTGACCCTATGTGATATCGACCTCCTGAGGGTAACAGAGGCACCAAGGGAGTAGATGCTGCATGCCTCTGTATACAGATCTGGTTTTTATGCTGCTGTGCTGTGCAACGCAATGATGCCTGCAGAGTTAATACTGGAGTAGCATGGGAAAGTGTCCTACCATGGTGGAAGAAAAAAGGCAGCCCTCCCCAGAAACCTTCTAAAAGGATTGCAGGAGTACCTCCATGAAAGTTTCCTAGAGATCTCCATGGATGATTCCATGGCCATCCCTGTGCAGATAAACAACCTTTTCCAGGGGGCAACCTATGCATAGTTGGAGCAGCCACTGGGAAGCAGATACCCACTGCACCTCACTTATTTTTCAGATTAAACAAAATATAAATGCACATAATCCCTACAGTTTAATTGAAATTGCATGCTCAGCAGAGGTGCTTTCCCCAGAATCATGCTCAGTCACCACATTGTCCTGGGACCTGCTGATGTCCGGGGTTAAAAATAGCTCCTGGCTCTTGGGGAGAATAGATCCACCGCTTGCCTGTCCCCCATTCTCCTCCTCCTCCAGAATGTCCTCATCATTGTTGCCTGAAGTGGCCTGGGACTCAGACTCCTGGGATGTATCCATGCTGCATTTGGGGGTAGTGGTGGGATCGCTCTTGAGAATCGCATGCAGCTCATTGGAGAAGTGTCAGGTCTGTGGTACAGAACCAAACTGACTGTTCGCCTTGCTTGTCTTCTGGTACTCTTGCTGGTGTTTTGATTTTCACACAGCCCTACTGCGTGTCCCTGCTGTAGCCCTTCCCCCCCATGCCCTGCTCAACCTTTTCGTAGATGTCTACGTTTCTTCTGCTGGATCAGAGCTGTGTCTGCACAGATTCTTCTCCCCCCAAGCCAAGAAGGTCCACCATCTCTTGAGTACTCTAGGATGGAGCACATTTGGGGAGTTGAGTTGCCAGGATCAGGTGGGGTGGCAAGTTCTCTACACTGATCAAACAGGATATGGGAATTCAAAAGTTCCCTGGACTTTAATAGGGAAGGGGCTGTTTCCCCGTATACCTGGCTGTGGTGCAACAGAGTTGAAAACAATCTCCAGAGTGGTCACAGAAGAGCATTGTGGGACACCTCCTGGAGGCCAATGTAGTTGACTTACATAACACTGCATCTACAATGCTTGTCGACTCACCAACATCGAATTAAGTGCTACACCTTTCACGGAGGTGGAGTAATTAAGTTGACGTTACAGGCAAGTTAGGTTGGCAGAAGGGCCCTGGTAGTATAGATGCATACATTATTAGGTTGACATAAGGCAGCTCCTATTGACCTAAATTTGTAGTGCAGACCATGCTTAACTTAGGTTAGTATGTCCCATGTTCAAAAGTGACTCAAGTCACTTTTCCAAAAGAAGTTTACTCCAGACAAGATTTTGTAATAGCCATGGGGGGAAAATCAAGCAAGTTGCTAAAATGCATACTTATCTAAAGGGGGGAAAGATAAGTAGGCCTATATTGCTTATATTGGAACCAGACTGCTGGCACTAAACATTAAAAAGGTTGTAGAGCAGTTTTTAAACTAGGAGATGGGGGAAAGCCGACTGCTGCAGAGGAGCGTGTGGATCGGACACAGACTTCTCTTAGGGGAGAGTCTGATGATAGAGAATCTCCAGGTCATAGTCAGGAGCAAAGGAATGAGAAGTATAATGTAAGGGCCGGATCAAATGATAAACAGTCACATAAAAAAGAATCTAGCACATCAGAAAAAGGCAGGCTAATAAACAGGGACAAGTTTTTAAAGTGCTTGTACACAAATGCCAGAAGTCTAAATAATAAGATGGGTGAACTAGAGTGCCTTGTGATAAAGGAGGATATAGATATAATAGGCATCACAGAAACCTGGTGGACTGAGAGCAATCAATGGGACACAATCATTCCGGGGTACAAAATATATCGGAAGGACAGAACAGGCCGTGCGGGGGGAAGAGTGGCACTATATGTTAAAGAAAGTGTAGATTCAAATGAAGTAAAAATCTTAAGCGAATCCACAGGTTCCATAGAGTCTCTATGGATAGAAATGTCATGCTCTAGTAAAAATATAACAGTAGGGATCTATTATCGACCACCTGACCAGGACAGTAATAGTGATGATGAAATGCTAAGGGAAATTAGAGAGGCTATCAAAATTAAGAACCCAATAATAGTGGGGGATTTCAATTATCCCCATATTGACTGGGAACATTTCACTTCAGGACGAAATGCAGAGATAAAATTTCTCGATACTTTAAATGACTGCTTCATGGAGCAGCTGGTACGGGAACCCACAAGGGGAGAGGCGACTCTAGATTTAATCCTGAGTGGAGCGCAGGAGCTGGTCCAAGAGGTAACTATAGCAGGACCGCTTGCAAATAGTGACCATAATACAATAGCATTCAACATCCCTGTGGTGGGAAGAACATCTCAACTGCCCAACACTGTGGCCTTTAATTTCAAAAGGGGGAACTATACAAAAATGAGGGGGTTAATTAGACAAAAGTTAAAAGGTACAGTGACTAAAGTGAAATCCCTGCAAGTTGCGTGGGCCCTTTTTAAAGACACCATAATAGAGGCCCAACTTCAATGTATACCCCAAATTAAGAAAAAGAGTAAAAGAACTAAAAAAGAGCCACCGTGGCTTAACAACCATGTAAAAGAAGCAGAGAGAGATAAAAAGACTTCCTTTAAAAAGTGGAAGTCAAATCCTAGTGAGGCAAATAGAAAGGAGCACAAACACTGCCAACTTAAGTGCAAGAGTGTAATAAGAAAAGCCAAAGAGGCGTTTGAAGAACGGCTAGCCAAAAACTCCAAAGGTAATAACAAAATGTTTTTTAAGTACATCAGAAGCAGGAAGCCTGCTAAACAACCAGTGGGGCCCCTTGACGATCAAAATTCAAAAGGAGCGCTTAAAGATGATAAAGTCATTGCGGAGAAACTAAATGGATTCTTTGCTTCAGTCTTCACGGCTGAGGATGTTAGGGAGATTCCCAAACCTGAGCTGGCTTTTGTAGGTGACAAATCTGAGGAACTGTCACAGATTGAAGTGTCACTAGAGGAGGTTTTGGAATTAATTGATAAACTCAACATTAACAAGTCACCGGGACCAGATGGCATTCACCCAAGAGTGCTGAAAGAAATCAAATGTGAAGTTGCTGAACTATTAACTAAGGTTTGTAACCTGTCCTTTAAATCGGCTTCGGTACCCAATGACTGGAAGTTAGCTAATGTAACGCCAATATTTAAAAAGGGCTCTAGGGGCGATACCGGCAATTACAGACCGGTAAGTCTAACGTCGGTACCGGGCAAATTAGTTGAAACAATAGTAAAGAATAAAATTGTCAGACACATAGAAAAACAAACTCTTGAGCAATAGTCAACATGGTTTCAGTAAAGGTAAATCGTGTCTTACTAATCTATTAGAGTTCTTTGAAGGGGTCAACAAACATGTGGACAAGGGGGATCCGGTGGACATAGTGTACTTAGATTTCCAGAAAGCCTTTGACAAGGTCCCTCACCAAAGGCTCTTACGTAAATTAAGCTGTCATGGGATAAAAGGAAAGGTCCTTTCATGGACTGAGAACTGGTTAAAGGACAGGGAACAAAGGGTAGGAATTAATGGTAAATTCTCAGAATGGAGAGGGGTAACTAGTGGTGTTCCCCAAGGGTCAGTCCTAGGACCAATCCTATTCAATTTATTCATAAATGATCTGGAGAAAGGGGTAAACAGTGAGGTGGCAAAGTTTGCAGATGATACTAAACTGCTCAAGATAGTTAAGACCAAAGCAGATTGTGAAGAAAAGACGGTTACTCACCTGTAGTAACTGGTGTTCTTCGAGATGTGTTGCTCCTATCCATTCCATTGTAGGTGTGCGCGCCGCGCTTGCACGGTTCTTCGGAACATTTTTACCCTAGCAACTCCGGCGGGCCGGCTGGCGCCCCCTGGAGTGGCGCCGCCATGGCGGCTGATATATACCCCAGCCGGCCCGTCCGCTCCTCAGTTCCTTCTTGCCGGCTATTCCGACAGTGGGGAAGGAGGGCGGGTCTGGAATGGATAGGAGCAACACATCTCGAAGAACACCAGTTACTACAGGTGAGTAACTGTCTTTTCTTCGAGTAATTGCTCCTATGCATTCCATTGTAGGTGATTCCCAAGCCTTACCTAGGCGGTGGGGTCGGAATGAGACGTGGCGGAGTGTAATACCGCAGAGCCGAAGGCTGCGTCGTCTCGAGACTGCTGCACCAACGCGTAGTGGGAAGCGAAGGTGTGTACAGAAGACCAGGTGGCCGCTCGACAGATGTCCTGGATGGGAACATGGGCCAGGAAGGCGGCCGACGAGGCGTGCGCCCTGGTCGAGTGCGCAGTGAGTCGGCACGGGGGGACGCGAGCAAGCTCGTAGCATGTTCGTATGCAGGCCGTCACCCAGGAGGAAATCCGCTGGGAAGATACAGGCTCGCCTTTCATGCGGTCTGCGATCGCTACAAACAGCTGGGTCGAACGCCGGAAGGGCTTCGTCCGGTCAATGTAGAAAGCGAGGGCCCTGCGGACGTCCAGGGTGTGGAGCTGCTGCTCACGAGGTGAGGCGTGCGGCTTCGGGAAAAAGACCGGGAGGAAGATCTCCTGGTTGAGGTGAAAGGCCGAGACCACCTTGGGGAGGAAGGCCGGGTGCGGTCGAAGCTGCACTTTGTCCCCGTGGAAGACGGTATACGGGGGACCTGCCGTCAGGGCGCGGAGTTCCGAGACTCGCCTGGCGGATGTGATTGCCACGAGAAAGGCTGTCTTGCAGGTGAGATGGAGCAGAGAGCACGTGGCTAAGGGCTCGAAGGGCGGGCCCATCATCTGGGCGAGAACCAGGTTCAGATCCCAAGTCGGAGCAGGAGGACGCACCTGAGGGTAGAGCCGGTCTAACCCTTTAAGGAAGCGGGCAACCATTGGGTTGGAGAAGACGGAGCGACCTCCTATAGCGGGTCGAAAGGCTGACAGCGCTGCCAGGTGTACCCTGAGGGACGAGATCGCGAGACCCTGACCTTTCAGGTACCAGAGGTAATCGAGGACGGTCTGGATGGGGGCCGAGAAGGGGTTAAGACTTTGCTGGTCACACCATAGCGCAAAGCGTTTCCACTTCGCGAGGTAAGTAGAGCGCGTGGAAGGCTTTCTGCTTTCCAGCAGAACTTGCTGCACCGCCGCCGAACATCCTCTCTCTGCGTCGGTCAACCACTCAGGAACCAAGCTGTAAGATGCAGCGACTGCAGGTTCGGGTGACAAAGCCTGCCGAGGTCCTGAGTGATGAGGTCCGGCCATATCGGGAGGGGAATGGGATCCCGAACCGACAGCTCGAGCAGCATGGTGTACCAATGTTGTCTTGGCCAGGCCGGAGCGACGAGTATTACGCGAGCCCTGTCCCTCCGAAGCTTGAGCAGCACTCGGTGGATGAGCGGGAATGGAGGGAACGCGTAAAGGAGGGACTCTGTCCACGGCAGGAGAAACGCATCCGAGAGGGAGCCTGGAGCTTGACCTTGGAAGGAGCAGAACCTGTGGCACTTCCTGTTGGCCCGGGAGGCGAAGAGGTCTACCTGGGGAAACCCCCACCTCTGGAAGATTGTGTAAGCCACATCTGGGCGAAGCGACCACTCGTGGGAGGCGAAGGACCTGCTCAGACGGTCGCCCAATGTGTTCTGCACCCCCGGCAGAAAAAACGCTTCGAGGCGAATCGAGTGGGTCACACAAAGGTCCCAGAGGAGCATCGCCTCCTTGCAAAGCGGGGAGGATCGAGCTCCGCCCTGCTTGTTGACATAGAACATGGCTGTGGTGTTGTCCGTGTACACCGCTACACAGCGGTCCTGAAGGTGAGACAGAAAGGCGAGACACACCAGACGGATCGCTCTCAACTCCCAGACGTTGATATGGAGGGAGAGCTCCTGGGCTGACCAAAGGCCCTGGGTGTGCAGGTCTCCCATGTGAGCCCCCCATCCAAGCGCCGACGCGTCCGTGGTCAGGGTGATCGACGGCCGAGGAGGGCGGAACGGAACCCCTGCGCAGACTGTCTCCGGATCCAGCCACCAGGTGAGCGACTGGAGAGCGGGACTCGGCACCACCACCACCATATCCAGTGTGTCGCGCTGAGGGCGGTACACCGATGCCAGCCACATTTGGAATTGGCGAAGTCGCAGCCTTGCGTGTGCGGTCACAAACGTACACGCTCCCATGTGACCTAGGAGACGTAGGCAGCACCGCACTGTTGTCGTTGGAAAGGCCTGCAGTGACCGTATCAGGGAGGCCAACGTCTCGTGTCGAGCCCGAGGGAGGCAGGCTCTGGCCAGAGTGGAGTCGAGGACGGCTCCTATGAATTCCACTCTTTGAGTCGGAACTAAGTGGGACTTGTCGGCGTTGACAAGCAGGCCAAGGGACCGAAACAGATGCAGTATCTCGGACACCTGAGCTGCTACCAGGTCTTGGGTACGACCACGAATCAGCCAGTCGTCGAGATATGGGTACACATGAATTCGACGACGACGGAGGGCTGCGGCCACGACCGCCATGCATTTGGTGAATACCCTCGGTGCGGTGGAGAGGCCGAAGGGTAACACCGCAAACTGGTAGTGGGTCTTGTTGACCATAAAGCGCAGGTAGCGTCTGTGAGGGGGGTAAATTGCCACATGAAAGTAAGCATCCTTCACGTCGAGGGCGGCAAACCAGTCTCCCGGATCCAAGGAAGGGATAATGGTCCCCAAGGTTACCATCCGAAACTTGAGTTTGCATAGGTACTTGTTCAGCTTCCTGAGGTCCAAGATGGGACGAAGACCTCCTTTCGCCTTGGGGATGAGAAAATACCTGGAGTAGAATCCCCTGCCCCGCCTGCAGGGGGGCACCTCCTCGATGGCACCCACCCTCAACAGAGACTGGACCTCCTGTAAGAGGACTTGCTCGTGAGAGGGGTCCCTGAAGAGGGACGGGGAAGGTGGGTGGGAGGGAGGGGGCGAAATAAACTGTAGGCGGTAGCCGTGCTGAATGGTGTTGAGCACCCAGCTGTCTGATGTTACAGAACACCACGCCTGAAGGAAGCGGGAAAGACGACTTGAAAACAAAGGGGATGGATCCTGGGGTGAGAGTGGTGCGCCGTCCTCGGGCGTCCCATCAAAAGGCCGGCTTGGGGCCTTGAGGGGCCTTGGACGAGCCTTGGGACTGGTTACGCCGCCCGCCCGATGGTCTGCGGCGGAATGGAGCCCTGCGGTTATTAAATGGCCGAGATCTGGCTTGCGGCCCGGGCCGATAGGGTTGTTGCCGGAAGGGACGCCTCTGAGTGGCCGGTGTATGCATCCCCAAAGTGCGGATTGCCACTCGTCCGTCCTTCAGGCTCTGAATTCTGGTGTCAGTTTTCTCAGAAAACAGGCCCTGCATTTCAAAGGGGAGGTCCTGGAGGGTATATTGCACCTCCGGCGGCAAAGTGGACGACTGCAGCCACGCAATGCGTCGCATGGTTACCCCGGACGCCACCGTCCTGGCCCCCGAGTCCGCTGAGTCGACCGCTGCTTTAATCAAGGTCCTGGAGGCCAGCTTGCCCTCTTCTAGGAGGGCCGAGAATTCTCGGTGGGAGTCTTGTGGGGTCAGCTCCGCGAATTTCCCCAGGCATCCCAGGATGTTAAACGTATACCGGGATAGCAAGGCCATTTGATTCGCGATGCGGAGTTGGAGGCCGCCCGCCGAGTAAATCTTGCATCCGAGCAAGTCCATGCGTTTGGACTCCTTAGACTTGGGCGCAGCTGCCGGCTGTCCATTACGCTCCCAGTCGTTCACGGACTGTACTACTAAGGAGTCCGGTGTGGGGTGCACATAAAGGTATTCGTACCCTTTAGGTGGTACAGAATATTTCCTCTCCACGCCGCGTGCCGTGGGAGGGACGGAGGATGGCGACTGCCAAATGGCGGCATTGTTCCGCTGGATTGTGCGGATGAACGGTAACGCCACTCTCACGGGGGCGTCTGCTCCCACTACATCCGTGATGGGGTCATCCACCTCCTGGACCTCTTCGACGGGTAGGTTGATGGCTTTCGCTACCCTCCGCAGAAGGTCCTGGTGCGCCTTCAGGTCAATAGGCGGGGGTTCCGATGGTGACGCCCCTGCCACAGCCTCGTCGGGAGAGGAGGACGAGGATTGACCTGGAAGCACCTCTTCAGGTGCCTGCTCTGCCTCTGGGCGATCAGGTGCCAGTGTCTCCTGCCCCAACGGCGTGCCGTGAGTGGCGGTCTGTGGTGTTGGAGACGGGGGTGGCCTGCTGACAGTGGCCACCGGCACCGAGCGCGCCGAGCCAGGCTGTCTCGGAGGGAGGGGAGGTTCCTGCTCATGTTGGGCCCAGGGCACCCAAAATCCCCACTGCTGGGGTCCATGGTCCTGCGGCAGAGACCCCGCTCTGAAGTCTACCACGCTGCCCTCAGGAGAAGCAACTGAGGGCTCCCTCGAAGGCCAGGGAGGAGCCGTTGCGGTTCCCGGGCGGACGTCCGGTGCCGGAGTAAACTGTCGCTCCGGTGCCGACGGACGGTGCCGGTCATCATGCGGTCTGATGGGCGAACGGGATCTGCGCGAAGCGCGGTGCCGGGAGCTCGACCGGCAGCGCCGGGAGTCAGACCTGGATCGGGAGCGACATCGCTGTGAGCAGCTGTGAGAGTCTCGATATCGCCCGCGATGCCTGGAGCCGGACCTGGTGCGGTGCCGGCGACTTGGTGACCGGGACCTAGAGCACCGCCGGGAGTGCGACCGGTACCGCGATTGCGAGCGGTACCGGGACTGCGACCGGTGACGAGATGGGGAGCGGCGTCTCGACGTTGACCGTCGTGCGGCTCGGCCCCGGTGCGTTGGCGACCGCCGTCTAGAGGGAGAACGGGAGCGAGAGCGGATCATGGTGCTCCGATCACCTCGGCCGCCAGGAGACGGAGGGCGCATCATCAGTGGCTTTCCGATGGACTTCACTGTCCGCACCGGCGGTGCTGGAAGCTGATGGCCCGTATCGGCCGTGAGGTCGATCTGCTCCCTCGCCGTCGCGAACGCCTCCGGCGTGGACGGGAGCCTCAGCTCCTCCTCGGTCGGCACCGGGGAGCTGGGCGGTGCCGGACTCGACAGCCCTTGCGGCGCCGGAGTCGACGGCCCGGTGCACTTCTTGTGCACTGTCTCAGCCTGTACCGTTTTGGTCGGTGGCGGCTGGACTAACGGCTTCTGCTGCTGTTTTGCAGTGGCCGTCTTCGGCACCTTTTGCTTCTTCCTCGGGGAGAGCGAGCGGTGCCGGGTCTTCGGAGCAGGGTGCCGAGACGTGTCGGTACCGGAGCGGCTCGGTGCTGCCGGTGCGCTGCTCACGGAGGCCGGTTTCGGTGCCGAAGGAGCTGGTGCCGGAGGTTGGAGAGCCGACTCCATAAGGAGCTGTTTTAAACGAGAGTCCCGCTCCTTCCTCGTCCGAGGCTTAAAAGCCACACAAATCGGGCACTTATCTGTCCTGTGCGACTCTCCGAGGCAGCAGAGGCAGGAGTCGTGCGGGTCACTCACTGGCATCGGCCGCTGGCAAGCCACGCAGGGCTTGAATCCCGGTGCTCCGGGCATAAGCCCGCACCGGGGCGGAAGAAGAGGGCTAACCCCTCTAATTCCCTAACTATTACACTATACAACTAACTAAACAACTATAACAAGAAACTTTAACAAAATACTAACAACTATATACACTAAACTACGGAGAAACGCTAGGGCTGTGGAGGTAAGGGAGCACTCCACTGTTCCTACTAGCCGTCACGGGCGGAAAGAAGGAACTGAGGAGCGGACGGGCCGGCTGGGGTATATATCAGCCGCCATGGCGGCGCCACTCCAGGGGGCGCCAGCCGGCCCGCCGGAGTTGCTAGGGTAAAAATGTTCCGAAGAACCGTGCACGCGCGGCGCGCACACCTACAATGGAATGCATAGGAGCAATCACTCGAAGAAGAACTTCAAAAAGATCTCACAAAACTAAGTGATTGGGCAACAAAATGGCAAATGAAATTTAATGTGGATAAATGTAAAGTAATGCACATTGGAAAAAATAACCCCAACTATACATACAACATGATGGGGGCTAATTTAGCTACAACGCGTCAGGAAAAAGATCTTGGAGTTATCGTGGATAGTTCTCTGAAGATGTCCATGCAGTGTGCAGAGGCGGTCAAAAAAGCAAACAGGATGTTAGGAATCATTAAAAAGGGGATAGAGAATAAGACTGAGAATATATTATTGCCCTTATATAAATCCATGGTACGCCCACATCTCGAATACTGTGTACAGATGTGGTCTCCTCACCTCAAAAAAGATATTCTAGCACTAGAAAAGGTTCAGAAAAGAGCAACTAAAATGATTAGGGGTTTAGAGAGGGTCCCATATGAGGAAAGATTAAAGAGGCTAGGACTCTTCAGTTTGGAAAAGAGAAGACTAAGGGGGGATATGATAGAGGTATATAAAATCATGAGTGATGTTGAGAAAGTGGATAAGGAAAAGTTATTTACTTATTCCCATAATACAAGAACTAGGGGTCACCAAATGAAATTAATAGGCAGCAGGTTTAAAACAAATAAAAGGAAGTTCTTCTTCACGCAGCACACAGTCAACTTGTGGAACTCCTTACCTGAGGAGGTTGTGAAGGCTAGGACTATAACAATGTTTAAAAGGGGACTGGATAAATTCATGGTGGCTAAGTCCATAAATGGCTATTAGCCAGGATGGGTAAGAATGGTGTCCCTAGCCTCTGTTCGTCAGAGGATGGAGATGGATGGCAGGAGAGAGATCACTTGATCATTGCCTGTTAGGTTCACTCCCTCAGGGGCACCTGGCATTGGCCACTGTCGGTAGACAGATACTGGGCTAGATGGACCTCTGGTCTGACCCGGTACGGCCTTTCTTATGTTCTTATATATATTCTTTTATTTCAGAATTGCAAGGTTTTCATTTTGGACTGAGTGTACCTTTATGTCTGAAAAAATATATTTAAAGTTCAATCAAATGTGATTCAACTTTAAAAACCTTTTTCCAGTTGTTCCCACTTCACACCCAAAAAAATCCACTATTTTTCAGTTGGACAAGGAAGTTTCACAGGTAACCCTAGGTGGAAGCAAAACTGCTCAACAAATTGAAGTCAGAAATACAGCTTGGAATTTAAACAGATGTTTAAGCAGAGAAGATGTGAAGTGGCATTCTGTCTGTCTAACTTGTTGGAGACATTAGGGTGACCAAACATCCCGATTTCATCGGGACTATCCCGATATTTGTTTGTTTGTCCTGCGTCCCGACCGATGTTCGGTCAGGACACTGGACAAACAAGCAATTTTGCCCTCCACTCCAGCACAGGCAGAGCCCGGAGGGGCTCTTGCCCCCCCCCCCCAGCCCAGCCCAGCCCTCTTCTTCCCCCATTGGATCCCTCCCCAAATCCCTGCCCTGGCCCCACCCCATCACTGCCCCATTGGATCCCTCCCCAAATTCCCACCCTGGCCCTGCCTCTTCCTCAAGCACACTGCATTCCTCCTCCCTCCCAGGCTTGCGCTGATCAGCTGTATGGCGGTGCAAGCCTGGAGGGAGTGGGTGGTCCCCAGCACTCACCCTGCGAACTGCTCCAGTCCAGCTTCTCCAGGAAGGTGAGCCCAGCCCGGCAGAGATCCCACAGTGGCTCCCTCCAGCCAAGCCCCCGGTAGAAGGCGAGGCATGCCTGGGCCTTCTGCGCCACGCCCATAGCTCATGGAGCAGCCTGGCCTGGCCCGGGCGGGGAGGGCGGCCGGGAAGCAGCCGGGCTGCCCCAGGGATCTAGCGGTGAGCAGCACATGGGCTTGGCAGCTCCGAGCCGGGGCGCGCTCAGCTGTTGCAGCCACCATAGAGTCGGGTGGAGACAGGGCTGTGCCACCTTGCGGCAGCAGCGGCGAGGGGGGCTTCAGCAGCTTTTTCTCCCCCACCCCCTCTTCCCCTGCCGCCAGCTCTCTTTTTTTTCCCCCCTCTGCCCCCCCCGGTATTTCATCTTTGTCATCTGGTCACCCTAGGAGACATTGAAGGAATCTCCTGGATTGTTCAGTTAGTTATCAACCCATGTGAAGAAAGAATGACCACGAAACCATACCATAGATACCTGAACAAGTCTCAAAAACATAAATGGACAAAATTGAGAGGGGTGAGAAAAAAGTGAAATAGCAAGCAGGAACAAAATGTAAGTAGTGAAGAGGAAGGAAGGATGGATCACGATTAAAGCTGAGAGATTTGGTTCCTATTCCCAAGATCTGCCACAGACTGACAGACTTTGGACAGAGTATCAGTGCTTACCTACCTCACCAAAGCTGCAGTGCTTTGAGATCCACAAACAGAAGTGCAAAAAAGCTAACTTTTTGAACAGTTACAGGTTTTGAGAAACTGATCAGAATTTATTGTGTGTATTATGAGGTGTAAAAGAATTTTAAAAGATAAAGGACATTTAAAGGGACAGTGTGAGGCAAAAAGTTCCCATAAAGCCACAGATGTTCACAAATCCCAGTTAAAACTGAAAGGCTTTAAACTTTAACTTATTTTGCTGATTATGCTCTTTATATTTTTTGTATTCCCCCTGAGCTTGGATGAAAAGACTAGTACAATTCACTTTCGGATGCTCATGTGAAATAAAATTCTGCTGCAGTGTTTGGAATGTAAACATTTAATTCACTATTTTTACATAAATAGTTTAAGTTTTGTAAGTTTGTTTCCAAAAACTAAATCTGGGGGACTTAAGTTACCTGAAAGCATTCCCTTAACTTGTGTTCAATGAATCATAGAATATCAGGGTTGGAAGGGACCTCAGGAGGTATCTAATCCAACCCTCTGCTCAAAGCAGGACCAACCCCAACTAAATCATCCCAGCCAGGGCTTTGTCAAGCCTGACCTTAAAAACCTCTAAGGAAGGAGATCCCACCACCTCCCTAGGTAACCCATTCCAGTGCTTCACCATAGAAAATCAAAGAATATCAGGGTTGGAAGGGACCTCAGGAGGTCATCTAGTCCAACTCCCTGCTCAAAGAAGGGCCAGTCCCCAGATAGATTTTTGCTCCATATCCTTAAGTGGCCCCCTCAAGGATTGAACTCAACCCCATGTTTAGCAGGCCAATGCTCAAACCACTGAGCTATCCCTTCCCTCCTAATGAAAAATTTTGTTCCTAAGATCCAACCTAAACCTCCCCCACTGCAACTTGAGACCATTACTCCTTGTTCTGTCATCTTCTACCACTGAGAACAGTCTAGATCCATCCTCTTTGGAACGCCCTTTCAGGTAGTTGAAAGCAGCTATCAAATCCCCCCTCATTCTTCTCTTCTGCAAACTAAACAATCCCAGTTCCCTCAGCCTCTCCTCATAAGTCATGTGCTCCAGCCCCCTAATCATTTTTGTTGCCCTTCGCTGGACTCTTTCCAATTTTTCCACATCCTTCTTGTAGTGTGGGGCCCAAAACTGGACACAGAACTCCACATGAGGCCTCACCAATGTCAAATAGAGGGGAATGATCTGCTGGCAATGCCCCTACTTATACAGCTCAAAATGCTGTTAGCCTTCTTGGCAACAAGGGCACACTGTTGACTCATATCCAGCTTCTCATCCACTGTAACCCCTAGGTCCTTTTCTGTAGAACTGCTGCCTAGCCACTCAGTCTAGCAGTGCATAGGATTCTTCTGTCCTAAGTGCAGGACTCTGCACTTGTCCTTGTTGAACCTCATCATATTTCTTTTGGCCCAATCCTCTAATTTGTCTAGGTCCCTCTGTATCCTATCCCTACCCTCCAGCGTATCTATCACTCCTCCCAGTTTAGTGTCATCTGCAAACTTGCGAAGAGTGCAGGCCATGCCATCCTCCAGATCATTAATGAAGATACTGAACAAAACCGGCCCCAGGACCGACCCTTGGGCCACTCCGCTTGATACCGGCTGCCAACTAGACATGGAGCTATTGATCACTACCCGTTGAGCCCGACGATCTAGCCAGCTTTCTATCCACCTTATAGTCCATTCATCCAGCCCAGACTTCTTTAACTTGCCAGCAAGAATACTATGGGAGACCGTATCAAAAGCTTTGCTAAAGTCGAGGAATAACACATCCACTGATTTCCCCTTATCCACAGAACCAGTTATCTCCTCATAGAAGGCAATTCCTGTTCCTGGTGTGAAGCTTCGGTCTACCATACTTTGTTCTTGAAGTTGACTCTTCCTATTTGTTGGACTGGGTTATGACATTCTTGCTAAACATTCTTTTATATTAAATTGTAAAGTGTTTTATAGCTACCATATATTCTTTCTTTTATATCTGTTTCAATTCTGAAGGCATACCTTTTGCAAAGCTAGTCCAAATAAAAGCTGAGTATTAGCAGCAATGTTTTTTCTGATGCAGCCAACCTTTTCTGTGGAAAGTATCAGAGGGGTAGCCATGTCAGTCTGGATCTGTAAAAGCAGCAAAGAGTCCTGTGGCACCTTATAGACTAACAGACGTATTGGAGCATGAGTTTTTGTGGGTGAATACCCACATGCATCCGACAAAGTGGGTATTCACCCATGAAAGCTCATGCTCCAATACGTCTGTTAGTCTATAAGGTGCCACAGGACTCTTTCCCAGTAAATATCTTCCACAGAAAAAGCAGCAAAAGCCTGCCAGCATCCAAGTTACATATAAAAAAAGAAATCACACGTAAAGAGCTAGGGTTGAAGAGAAGAGAAAAGAGAAGAGAAAAGAAGAGAAGACACTCACCAGTAGTCGGAGGGAAACATTCCATACTGGGTGCTAAACTATCAATTCCCAGGTGAGGAGGGATAGCTCAGTAGTTTGAACAGTGGCCTGCTAAAGACAGGGTTGTGAGTTCAATCCATGAGGGGGCCATTTCCCTAACTAGGACAAAAAAAACAAACTGTCTGGGGAGTGGACCTGCTTTGAGCAGGGGGTTGGACTAGATGACCTCCTGAGGTCCCTTCTAACCCTAATATTCTATGATTTTATGAATTAAGACTCGGTTTTTTGTTTTGTTTTGGTTGTTTTTTTTAAGTTTAGGTTTCCATCTCTTTGGGTTATGAAAGAAGCCTTCCAAATGTGAACTGAATGTAGAGTGATCCTGTTGTGCTCCTGAGTGCACCTGCCCTATCCAGTTTTTCAGGTCTACCTCTGGCTACCATCAGATGTTTTGTTTTGTTGGTGGTTTTTAAAACCTTGAAGATGATTATGCCAATAATAATAAGAGGAAAAGACTGGGATTTAGTTATATTTTGACTGACCTTAGAACTAACCAATCCATTTTCACTGTTGCCTACAAAAAATGAAGATAGATAAGAGACTTAAACTGGACAGGATCTCTTTTCACAGCATTATACTGGACAACACAGCAAAACTCCTTAGAGACTGAGGAACCCTGACGAAGAGCAGTATGATAGGAAGGCAGTGGCTTGGCATGACATTTCTACTGCATGCTCTCTCTTACAAAATAGGACTAACAGTAGCAGAACTGTTACTATAAACACCAGAAGAAAAAGAAACTGTGTCAAGAGTCTCAAGACTGGCTCAGACAGGATTTTCTTAGGCCTGGTGACTTTCCTCACTGCTTAAGGAAACAAGTTTGGATTATCAACACTTTGCATTCATTGCCTATGCTCTGTAGCATGTTTCTGAACAGAGGCCAAAAAGCATACTCAAGTCCCTTCCAGGATATCAAGAGAACAGTGTGATAGCCTTATCTCTTAGCAGGCCAAATCTATAAGTACTGCTAAATGGCCTCAAACAGAATAAAAAATAATTTATACAGAAACCATTAGCATAGAGATTCACAGCTGTTATGAATAGGATTTGGAACCCTTAGCAGAACAGATAGGGCAAGGTAACCTTATTTTGGTACCTTATTATACCCAGATATTAGATGGTTATCCTTAGTTACATTTCTTAGGCCTTGGCTACACTTGCAAATTTGCACCGCTGCAGCAGGGTGTGAAAACACACCCTCTCCAGCGCTGCAAACTGCGGCGCTGCAAAGCGCCAGTGTGGTCAAAGCCCCAGCGCTGGGAGCGCGGCTCCCAGTGCTGTACGTTATTCCCCACAGGGAGGTGGAGTACGGACAGCGCTGGGAGAGCTCTCTCCCAGCGCTGGCGCTTTGACTACACTAAGCGCTTCAAAGCGCTGCTGCGGCAGCGCTTTGAAGTGTAAGTGTAGCCAAAGCCTTAGTTGTGGGACAGGGTTTCACCTCACACTGCAAGAGTGTGAATGCAAATCACAAAAGTCCCTGCATGTTGTCCATCAATAAACATTCACTTATACGGTTAATATAGGGTCTGTGGACAAGAAGTTACTGCTTACACAAATGAAGAGAAACTAAAAAATGCAAGCACAGCTTGTCCATTTCACATTCTGACAAATAGACAAAATGTTCAGATAGCATATTTTCAATAAGCATGACAGACATCTAAACATTACATTTTACTAAAGTAAGCCTCAAAAGAGTGGTTTCAAGTGACCAGTAAAAATATAAATGACCACACTACTGTCCCAAACTACCTCTTTTTCAACTCACGGATATTTTTAGTAGGCCGTTATATAAAATGTAGCCCAGCCTCTAAAGTGGAGCTGGAAAAATAGTGAAAAGTTTATTCATGAGCTGGTTAGTTACTCCTGAATTGCAATTCCATCTGAACATTTTATACTAGTGTCAATTTTGCCCCACATGAACAAACATTCAAGCAACCGTCTTTTGTTTACATTAATGTTTTGGAAAGGGCTTTATTTTGTGAACTTTCATGCTAGAAACTTGCCCAGACACCCACTCTCCTCCTCATCCTGCCCCTCCCAGAATGTGACAAGAGAAAATGAATTCAAAGTCAACTGCTGAGCCAATACACTTAGCTCTTGTGTAAGGAGGGACAGGAACAGATTTTAGATATTAAAATTTCTTAGCCCTGCTTGCTTTCATAAATCAAAAAGTGCTCCACACGCTCTTCGTCCACCTACTGTCTGATCAGCCAGCCAGCTCTAGAGTGGCTTCTCTTCATCAACTAAAAAAGAGTTGCTTCCTATCTTATATAAGGCAGTCATATCTGGTGATCCACAATGCCATCATAGTATTCACCATGATTAGTGTGATGGTACCTCTGCACACAGAATCTCATTGCTCAGCACATTAGCAACTGAGATTCCTGAAGTCTTCTCTAGGGTGACAATGGTTTCTGGACTACATGGACATATGTCCTCAGACTTTCATCCACAACAGTGAGGTTTTCAAAGACTGGATGGGGCAGCTGGCCAAAAAAATTATTTTGTGTTACATGAGCTAAGGGCAGGAAGCAGTTGACAGTTTGAAGGAGAGCTGAGCCCAAAAAGCTGGGGAAAGGAGATTCTAGGATTTTACTGTGGATCATTGTTGGAAGAATAGCTGATGAATTGTTGACAGTATCTTGAGACGTCTCTCCAAGATGAGCATCCTATGCAACCTAATGCCTGATAACTAGGGTGCCAAATTATTTGAAAACATGTAAGGTAACTTGAAAACTGATCAAGAATCCAGTCCGGGGGGGGGGAGGGGGGGGAGAAGCAACACGTCTTAGATTATCTGTATCCACAAAAGTAATCTTATAAAAAAAGATCACCAAATAATGGGTGAACGTGGATCCCTCTCTGAAAGCAACAAATACAGCAGCTAAAATTTTATTTATTGTTTGATTTAAATGAGGCTGAAAGCTAGAGCTACATACTGGGAGTAATTTTGACCATGGGAAAACATGAGGAATTTCTTGAGTGTACCAAAGCAAGGGTGGAGATAGATAGTCTTTCACGAGGTTGATCAGAGACAGACCTGAAGAAAGTTAACAAGGTGAACTTCAGGATTGTCATCTTAATTTTTGGGGTCCTGACATGTTCAGGTACACAAGGCCCAGCAACTCATGACTGCTATTTATTTGGATAAAATGGAGATTAAAAGACAGCTTCTGGGGAACCAGGCCATCAGACAGATAGTGGAGGTGCAAGTCAGCCATCATTTTTAGAATTGGGGATTGTCTGGCTACACCAGTGGTCTCCAATCTTTTTGTCTGGAAGGTGCCAGACGAAGGACCGTGGCAGTGGTCGAGTATCTGCCGAAATGCCACTGACGCCTCTGGATGATGTTGCTTGTCGGCAGCAAGTGGCGTCATCCAGAGGCATCACCGCCAAAATGCCGCCGAAATTCGGCATTTCGGCGGATGCTCGATCACTGGCCAGGATGCGGGTGAATTTAGATGCCCCCGTGGATGCCATGGCGCCCGCGGGCACTGGATTGGGGACCCCTGGGCTACACTGTAGCTATCCAATGCCCCTAGATCTGTTGCTTTGCTCTCTGTTACAGTGGATATCTCAAAGTGGAAGGAACATAGCTTTGAAAGGAATGCCTGCTTTTATAGTAGGGATTGAATTCTGTTTTGAGACTGGGAGCGCTATCTGTAGCTTCAACTTCTGCTTTGTCCAATAGCTTTACCTCAAGGAAGGAGACTATCACGATTATTAGGAGGTGTTGGGTCTGGGAAGCACCTGTTAACAGCACTGGATACCATGAATCTAGTGGCAAAGTCACACATGCAAGCTGCTGGGATAGGCTAGAATAGCATAGCATTTTTAAGATATTAGAAATGCTAGGAAATGCATTTCAGTTAGATACAGGGCACAACAGTACACAACTTATTCCTTTAGATTGCACGTGGTGTGTATTTAGGTGGCCTGACAAGTTATTTCCTCTCCCATCATAACTAGGCCTCCATGTCTTATCATGGAGGTCTCAGAAGCCATGACTTTCCCTTACCTCCATGACTTCTGCAGCTGCCAAGGTGGTTGGCCCCGGCACCACACGAGCAGTGGCCCTTGTGGCTGGCCCCAGGGACCACCCGAGCAGCCGCTGCTCTGGCAGCAATCCCCACCGCAGCCAGAGCAGCAGCTGCACTTCCCCCCACAGCAACAGCCCCCCAGGGTGCCATCCGCCCCCCCATTTAGTCAGGGATATTTATAGTATGTCATGTATAGGTCACAGACCGTGAGTTTTTGTTTACTGCCTGTGACCTGTTCATGACTTTTACTTAAAATTCCCGTGACTAAATAGTAGCCTTAATCATGACTAGTAAATGTAGTTCTCAGACTAGTAGGCATCAGGTAAATTTTTCACGATGACTGAGTACTAAATGAGAACAGCAACAACCTGAGGAAGGACACAAGACCATTATTCAGTTTTGAGTGAAAGCTCTCAGGTGATCCCATCCCAAGTATCACACCCAAGCAATTAGGGAGGAGCACAGACTAAGTTTTGCAAGATATATCAGCAACTTATTAAAAAGCTATCCTGAAACAAAGTGAGAAATATGCTTCCATTGTCCTCATATGGCAGCATTAGCCAACCTTGTCAAAAAAGTAAGTGATCAGGCTTTTGGGGGGGGGTGTTCCCCCTCCTCAGGCCATGACTCCAAACATGTACATACTAAAGTATACTCATTTACTATGGAGGTTTCAATGTAATTCAGACTAACCCATACAATGAATCCCAATCTCTTCTATTTAAAAAAGGAGATGTTAGTAGTTACAACTCTTTACAAAACTTGCACTCTCATAAGATCTGAAATACTTTTCCCCATGACTATGTTTGTCAACTTGCACTTTGTGCTGCCTTTCTAAATCCCCAGACAACTGATATAAGTGTACACATCTCTAAAGAGCATGCATCTTTACCTTTAGACTTTGTTTCACATGATGCCAAGAACATTACCAGGAAGTAAAACCTCTCTCATTCAGAAACATGTATTCATTTGGATTCAGAGCTGTTTAGACACCACTGTTTAGCACTGTGGTTAGTGGCTATGACACTAGAGGACAAGTGCCTTCATATGAATTGTCCAAAAGGCAGATAACACACCATGCAGCCCAAAATCAAAAGAGACTTATCTCTACTAGGCTATTTAGTTCCTTATCTGGCTCTCATGAGAGAAGTTTTCACATAAGCATGTGAAGCAAAAGGCATTTGGAATGCTGAGAGACATTTACATGTCAAAACAAGTTGATTTTTGTTCAAATTTGCTGTTAACATACCTGCATTTTGGGACAGCTGAATGTTATAGGTGAACTGACACTAATTATGTATTCTTTGCTGTCCCATCAACTTCTGCAGCTGATGCATTTTGTCACCTACTTCACTTCGTATATTTCTAGTATTTTCAGTCCCATGCAACTAATTTGTTCTACATGACTACTCTAGTTTTAGGTCTCTTGATGCACAATCTGCACCATTTTAATTATACCAGTATAGCACAACACAATCACCCTCCCAATGTGGATGCAGTCATATCATTTTAAAAGGTGCTTTATACCAGTATGGCTATTACTGTACAAAAAAGGGGAACACACTATAATGGTTTAAGGTATCTTTACACCAGTATAACTGCACACTAAGGACTGTAGTTATTGCCTTTTTTTAATATACATCACACACAAAAAAACCACCAATAGAAATAGTTGCATCACTACAAAATTGGTGGTAGACCACATCTTGGCAGTGTCAGAACACTACTATTATGCCCACCAATACATGAATTTCCATCTGTACATCAACAATACATATTAAACCAAGAGACAAAAAGACGGTAAAACTCACATTGAAAACGAAGTGCAGAAAACACTAGAGTCCGTGCCAGAAAATCATGCCATCATTAAAGATATAGAAAAAAGAAGGACAAACATGCCGAGCAGAGCCAAAAGTCTTCAGCAAAACAAGATTTCTAGTTGTAGAATATGTACTATTTAAAGAGAAGATTTCAGGAGTCTACAGTAAAGTTTTATTCAGTTTAAAATATCAACTTAAGCATTTCCTTAATGCAAGGCTCAGAGAGAAGACAGACAGCAACATAATTAACCAGGCTAACAGGAGTTTCAGGATCAGCTTGCTACTACAAATAGCATTATGACAGAGTAAGCAAAGCTCAGAGTTTTGGAATGGTGCCTTTTTTGGGGTAGGGGGTGAATGGATGGAAGAAAGTAACCCCAGCTCATGACCAATGCATGGACTGCAGAGAACAGTTCTCTATTGTAAACCTTCCCAACTGCTCATACAATAATGCGAACAATGGAGGGTGCTCAGCATGGCAGTCGTTGAAAGCTAAACTCCTCCTCAAACTGCCCTGTAATGAAACATTGGTTGGAAAGGCAAGAGATTCTCCAGTTGGCATAGCGAGCAAGGTACAAAGCACATTACTGACTGGAGTCTCCCACCAAGATCTGCATTTACTTCAGTTTAAGAGCCATACTCTAATTACACTTCAAACACACATGAAAATAGGAAAAAAGCAGCCTCAGTGTTCAGAGATGTCCTAGGAATGGAGCCCACTATTGAAGGTAGCCTAACTTTGCTTGGAATATGTCTACACTACCACTTACGTTGGCAAAACTTGTTACTCAGGGGTGTGAAAAAACACAAGTTTTACTGGCATAAGTGGTAGTGTGCACAGCGTTACGTGGGTGGGAGAGCTTCTCCCACTGACATTGCTACTGCTGCTCATTGAGGTGGTTTTATTATATTGACAGGAGAGCTCTCTCCTCTCCCCCATCAGCACAGAGTGGCTACACAAGCTATTTTACAGCATACAGCGGTGTAAGCTCACTACATGGCCTTACTCCTGTTAGAACTCCAGAGCCAACACAAGAGCTGGCTTGTATTCTGTTATCCATCATACTTGTTTACCAAGTTTCACTCAGTTACATCTGTGCAAACCTACTTATTGCAATAGGATTTTAAAAGTGTCACTGAGGACAACATAATATTTATCACACCTCTTGACTACATTTTTTTTAAATGTTCCTTTCACCTGCAGGTCTGCTGTCTTCTGGAAAAGGGAAACTTTTTTGAACAGTGAAATATTACAAATTTGTGACATATGAATGGAGCCAGACTTCAATTAGATTTCCACTCTAAATCCAGTTTAGATTTTTTTTATTGAGGAGACTAGTTTTGCAATGCTAAGTTAGTAAGTATCACAAATGATTGTATAAGATGCAGGTTTTTACAAACCAGAGAGATCTGAAACATGAAGGAAACCCCAAAGCAACTTATTAAGAATTCAACAGATGTTTATATTTCCATGACTGAAGATTCCCAGATTTTCAGTTTTTTCCAGACACAGTAGATCAAAACTGGAAGAAAAGGAGAAGCTCTGCAGCACTGTGTGAACTAAACACCTCCAAATCATACGATGCTCTCATTGGAGTACCAAGGGATTAATCAAGATTCCAGTCCAAAGCAAAAAACCACCACACCCCCACACAAAAACTACTGTACTCTACAGTGCAGTACCCTGTACCCAAACAATAACTGACAAACCAAAACCTACAAGAAATGTCAGTGGCCAGAACAGACATTAAAATGTTTACCTTGCCCCTTCCAAAGAGACACCACTAGGACTCTCTCCAAAATGAAAAGGTACATTATCTTCCTGTGAGAGTTAGTCTAATAAAGAAGGTTCACTGAATATAGACAAAGAGGATGATTTAATTATAATGGGTATCCAACCAGAATGTAATGACCTATTGACTGGAATTTGCTGTCACCAGCAGTATGAACAGCAGCGGTGACTGAGAAAATTCAGTACTTGAACTTTCCCCAAATATGCTATTTGCTTAGACTCATGACTAATAGGTCCACATTCCACCATATAATTGAAAGACAAAAACCCAATACACTCAGATTTCAGTTTGCGCCTTTCTGATCATTACATGGAATACTCACTCATAGTGCAGTTAGATTTATCCATTCTTAAGGAAATGCAAAAAGGCTGTTTAATATTTACAATGAACAATGAAATGAGCCAAAAATGCTGCAGCTACAGATCAATACGTTCACTTAACATCCAACAAGGGCACATGATTGTTTACCTTCACATGTGGTGGGGATGTAAATCAAAAACTTTTAAACACAACAGGTTCAGCCAGTTTAATAAAGTTAAATTACCTGTCTAAGTACTAGAGAGATAAGGTTTCAAGTAGTATAACAGTCCTGCTCTGTTCTAGATCTATTGCTCAGCCAAGAAACCCTGCTATTGCTTCTGATACAGGTCAAGGAAGAACTTTTCAGCAAAGCTGCCTTTGGGACACAGTGGATGCAGCTGAACCCAGTAGTCTCCACTTTTGGAGGAATGGATTTTCATGAAAGTCACCTCTAGTCCTCCTTATAAACTTTAAGTAGGTTATTTTGAAGATTCTCAGTTCATTAAGCATGTAATGGCACTGAAAGTATTCAAAAGAGAACAGCATGTGCTCTAGACATACTACACTGTAGCTAATGTTATTAGTTATAACAAATCAGTGTTAACTATATGTGAATGCAGAGGTTTCAATCATCATACGCTCGACTAGATAAATGCCCTAAATATTTTTTTATAACCAGGCTGGCAAAGCTATGTGGCATCCCACATCTATTTTTGGTATAAGTTTCAATGAGTAGCAACACATTTCCAATTCAAATTCAATGAACAGAGATGCCATTGGCACACACTCCTAGATCCAGTGCTGCCACAAGGAATTAAAGGAAGTGATCAAGCTGCTATGGGCCTCTCCTTCCAGCAACCACTTCTGAGAGCATGAGGAAGACTGCTGGAAGTGTGGCTCCTGCTCCCCACCCACAAGCATACCCTAGAGAAAAACACAAATACTTGGAGTATTCTCCAGGCTTTGCTACCAAAGCTGGAGGATGCCACAACTGGGCCCCAGTTCAACACTCAAGTGCTAAAAAGCAATTGTTACCCATCAAATTAAGTCATTTGGACAATGGATCAATTGTTGAAGACAGTTGCTTACTCCCTCTGTGCATCCAAAACTAAAATCTGAAAAGTTACTGTTAGTTTCATTTTTATCCTCAGATACTGATGTTAAATTATCAGCCCATCTATGTACTGTGCAGATGAACCTATATTTGTCTGTTTTTAAAATACATTAAAGGCCACAACAGGAACTGCAATCACGAATAGTTTGTTCCACATGTGACAAAGTTCCTCCTCTACCTTGGTGGGTCCTGACCTTATTGGCGGATTTGCTCACCTCACAGATTTACCCTGTGGGTCAGGAAACAGCCCAGAGACCTTCCCCTCTGGTTGAAGTCACAGTCCAGGTCAATTCCTCCTGTGTCTGATCAGGAGTTGGGAGGTTTGAGGGGAACCTGGGCCCGCCCTCTACTCCGGGTTCCAGCCCAGGGCCCTGTGGATTGCAGCTGTCTATAGTGCCTCCTGTAACAGCTGCATGACAGCTACAACTCCCTGGCCTACTTCCCCATGGCCTCCTCCAAACACCTTCTTTATCCTCACCACAGGACCTTCCTCCTGGTGTCTGATAATGCTTGTACTCCTCAGTCCTCCAGCAGCTCATTCTCAGCTCCTTGCGCCTCTTGCTCCTCACACGCACACCTCACTGACTAACTGGGAGGCTTTTAACTAGTTCCAGCCAGCCCTTGATAGCTTCATTGATTGGCTTCAGGTGTCCCAATCTCCACTGTCTTCTAGAAAGATCTTAATTGGCCCCAAGTGTCTTGATTAACCTGGAGCAACTGCCATTTGGTTACCATGGTACCAGGGATTTGTTTAGCCTGGGGCTAACATACCTGTTCCTCACTACTTTACTGTAGCCATCTGGCCTTGCCCCATCACATACACAATTACCTTCTGTGCAAATAAACTGCTCTTAAACTCCCTTCATGCCCTGTCCTTTGTTACTGTATGGTCAGTTCATGCTCTTAGTTTTGTTCATATTACCCTTCTGAATAATTTCATATCAGCCACTTGATGAACACCTCAGTCATTAAGGTTTTGATCTCTTCTTTTCCTATTGTGGTTTTAAGTTGAGTGCATGATTGTGAGGGAAGTGACATTTTGGAGCCCTGCGTGCAGTTGTGCAGAAGCCCCAGGAAAGAATCTCAGTCTGGAGGGCAGGGCAGACAAGGCTAAACCAGCAGACAGTTTGCTGGGAGCTGAGCTCTACCACTACTCAGCTCGTGAACTCTCTGCTGCCTGAAACTCTGAGGAGGAATTTAAAACATACAGCCTCACACAGCTTAGGTACTAGGGTCACATAAGAGGGACTCCAGTGCCCTGCATGGTGACCTTCATCCCTCCCTTCCACTCTACAAGGATAGCTTGGAAAACTATTGCTTACCCCATTCCCCTCCATAACTCAATATTACAGATTCTTCAGTTTTAAGTTCTGCCCTCCACTTCTCTGCAAGGCAGTTCTGTCCTCCCTATGTGGCTGGTATGAAGCACTTCTATGACTAAGGTCACGAACAGTGGTAGAGGGAGCTGTTCAATACCAGCTGGGGGAAAGGAAAAGCATTTGGAGGCCAAGGGTCCAATCTTCCTCGCTAGACACAGAAGAGGGAATATTTTTATTCCTTCCTAAAATGTTGCAATCCCACTTAAGTATAAAATTAAATGCCACTAATATACACCTGATTTTCCAACCTCCCAGTTACAGCTCCTGCAGCTATTATCCTCATTGCCCTTTTCTGTTACTGTTTCACTTTGATATCCTCTCTAATATGCCCAAATGTGTGTACACAACTCCAGGTTTCATCTCAGAATCAGCTGGATTAGAAGAGATGCCTAGCAGGACTCCATTGTGAAATGATTTTGTTAGCCTTTTTACATCACTCTCTTCTGGCCTAGGTTATTTATTATTATTCTCCATTATTTCAAGACAGGGGTCCCTTAGTTTTCCCTCACCATTATGAATTGCGACCACTTCACCAATGTACAAAAGATGGAAAGATTCAAGTTTTTCACTACATTCACAAAGGAATCCTGAGTATTAGTTAGTCCAACACTAGGCTCTCTCACTCCCAGCGTACACAGCCCACAAAAAGGGCCAAACGCTACAGTGTCTGTTATTAGCTAAGTTACAAATAGGCTTGGAAGATAGTTGGAATCCCCAAACCAAAATAATATATCTACATCTATATCTATAAACTGAAGAATCAGTTTTTTCCTATTATAGTGTAAGTTATGCAAGCCTTACAAAGGAGAAAAGGTCTTTAAAATAATTCTTTGAGACTGAGAAAGATGGTACTAGGTAGGGGGAGAACGTGGAACAGTTATAAACAAGATCAGGGCAGAAGGATTTCAACTTGACGCTGTTCAAGTTGAATGTGATTGTACAATTCAAGAGGCAAAGGCAAAAATATGGGAGAGAAGAGGTCATACGTACACACGGTCAACATTATGTAGGACCTTGGAGGGGAAGACCAGGAACTTGAACTTAACTCAATGGATGGTAGAAGCTTTTGAAAGGATAGACTGATGGGTTGGAAAAAATCTGGAGGAGGGAGCGAGAAGTCTAGTAGTGGCATTTAAGCTTAGATAGTTCGCGTTCAGAGTATCTGACAATCTTTTGTTTGTAAAGTGCTTAGCACAGTAGGACCCTGGTGTCATTGGGGTCCCTAGGTGCTACTTCAACACAAATAAAGCTAGAGACAGCATGGACAAAGTTATGCAGCAGGGAGCAAGAAAAGGGGGGGGGATTTTGGTAATGATTCACAGCAAGAAATGAGAACTTAAAACCTGAATGTATGCAATTTAAAATAAAATTGTGAACAGGATGACACAATTGTCCCCCCCATATCCAGTAAGTACTGGGTAAAAAAATTTCAAGCCCTGCTGGTGGCATTGTATGATGTACAGATTACTCACAAAGCTTCACCAAGCAAACATTGCTGCAACAAAGCATGAGTATTCTGGTATA
The DNA here is from genome assembly GCF_020497125.1 of Mauremys mutica. Classification (NCBI taxonomy): domain Eukaryota; kingdom Metazoa; phylum Chordata; order Testudines; family Geoemydidae; genus Mauremys; species Mauremys mutica. The sequence goes on along the minus strand of NC_059087.1, from coordinate 31,957,078 downwards.
TAGTCTGCTTACAAATTCAGAAGCTGTTGTACACAGCTCATTAATGACATTTCTTCGAGACAAGTGTTTTCCTGTAGCAGTTAATATGTACGCTGATTCACTGGATGAATCATTAAAATTCTAAGATAAACCATTACATCTGATTTCTGGTGTATCAAACATTTCTAAATGAATAAAAAGCCCAAGCCAACAGGGGAGGGAGGGATAGCTCAGTGGTTTGAGCACTGGCCTGCTAAACCCAGGGTTGAGAGTTCAATCTTTGAGGGGGCCACTTAGGGATCTGGGGCAAAAATCTGTCTGGGGATTGGTCCTGCTTTGAGCAGGGGGTTGGACTAGATGACCTCCTGAGGTCCCTTCCAATCCTGATAGTCTATGATTAAAAAAAAATGGATGTGTATGAAAACAAAAGTTAAGGATTTGTTTAAGGAGAAGTAGGGAAGACTGAATTCAGACAAACTAGTGAATAGCTTCATTTTTTAATATGTTAATCATTTAGTCAATAAAGTTGTGGCAACAGAACAAGGGCAGAAGTACAGTAAGCCCCCAAACTAGTATCTACCTCTACAAAATCGGGGATTATTTTCTGATCTCAAAGTAGCATTCACCCAACTGTGTGAATAATTTCAGATGTTCACTTAATTCTGCATACCAATTCCCCAAATAAAATATTAAAACAACTAATTTTCCAGTTCTGTCCCCAGTGATGGTCCAAAACAATCTAGAACTATATGAACATGGATCTCCGTTGCTACTTCAGTTTAGAGGCAAAGTGCTGCTAGAACTACCTTTACTTGACAAAAAGTTAAAACACAAGCTTTAGTGTGAGACTAGTCTCCTAATCCCTCTAAACAGAATTTGATGCACATCCCCAACAAGCCACTATCGCACTATTCATATACATCAGAAGACAATCTGAAGAAAATATCACAGAAGAAACAGGAAGACTAAGCCAGCATCACCAGTAAGGAAGTTCATCACTACTCACACAGTTTTAAAGATAAAGATAGCAAAAGGCAGTCTGCAGAGTTACAGAAGTTAGTAATGACAGTGAAATCTCATTTTTTTATTTTTTTATTTATTTTTTTTAAAAGGTGGGAGAGAGCACTGAAAACCACAGCGAGACATGATGTACAAGCAACAAAGCCAAATTAGATATTTTCTTCTAAATTTACCTGCTGATTGTTTCTGCACTAGAGCCTGCAAGTCCACTTTAGATCTAGGTCCCCTGACCTCTTATTTCCTTCCTGCTTTCTAGTTATAATTTTACAGGTATTTTTGGGTACCTATGAAGATTTCAATTGGTATCATAGGAGCAAACTCACGAAACAGTTTAATTGATGTTTATATTTTAAAAGTAGAAATTGAAACCAGAAGTCTATTTTCTATTTTTACCCTATAACAATTTCATTTGATTTTGAGTCAAGACAACACTGTACATGTTTCTTTTTATTGCTCAGTGATTCTGATGTTCCCCTGGTGTTATATGGACTGGTAATCTTCTAGGTCACTCCAGTCCTCAACTCTGGGAGCCAGCCTTACCCTGCTCTGCTTTGAGAACCCCAACTCCTGGGCTATTCATGCACAGCCTCTAGCATGTAAGCTGCTCCCAACTACATGAGTGAGCACTTTTGGCCAGCCGCTGCTTGGATTGTGCAACCGAATGACACCAACCAATATTGCCAGTCCCAGACACAACCTTAAGAACCTCCATTTTGCAGTGTCCAGTTATGCCCGCTGGACACTGCAAGCTTATGAGTTTGTCAATTTAACCAATAAATTGATATGTACCAGGCTTGTTATCCCAAGGGGAGTCTGACATGCTTCCAACCAAACACACAGCTTCAGATAGAACAAACAAATTTATTAACTACAAAAGATATCACTTAATCTAAGTCAAAGCACAACAAGTCAGATTTGGTCAAAAGAAATAAAAGCAAAATGTATTCTAAGCTGATTTTAACACTTTCAATGTCCTTACAAGTTTAGTTACCTCATTGCAATCCCAAACTGACCAAAGGACCCGGGGGGGGGGTTGGGGGGGGGAGGTGGTGACGGGTGACTCACTCAGAGACTAACAGATCCTTTTGTTGTTGCCTAGGCCAGCATCCTTTGTTCCTGTGAGGCTGGGCTGGCTTTGTCCCATACATGCCCTGATGAGGTGTGAACTGCCCCTCTGCTCCTGGAGAGTTTTTGCCTGCGCTTGTTTTAAGCCATGAAGACACATTTTCAGCCTTCTAACTATATACATGAAATTAAAACCTATAACATTACTATAACAATGCTCAGTGCTTCAGGAGCCTTCCAAAGGCACCCAACATGACAAATGATTATATGGTATCCAATGAAAAATATAAGGATGAACATGGGGGTGCAGGGTGCTCCCCTGAGGTACAGAGCGTCACAGTGTGAGTGCCTTTTCAGAGGCATAGAGTTCTGTGGCACCTTATAGACTAACAAACGTATTGGAACATGAGCTTTCGTGGGTGAATACCCACTTCATCGGATGCATGTATTCACCCACGAAAGCTCATGCTCCAATACGTTTGTTAGTCTGAGGTGCCACAGAACTCTTTGCTGCTTTTACAGATCCAGACTAGCACGGCTACCTCTCTGATTTCAGAGGCATGTTTCATTACCACTTAAGGGACATATCAACGTAAATAAATATTAGTTGAGTAGTCTGAGGTACCATCCTTTGCCTCTGAACTCAGTGTTTTACAATTATATTTTTCCTTCTATATTTTAACTCCCCTACTCTTGTGTAAAAAGGCCAACCCCAAACACATACTGCACACAAATTTCTCTATTCTCAGTTCCATTAATAACTAATATTTTGACAAACTCCGACAACCACCACTTCAACTTTTTTTCAGTTTGAAGTGTCCTGTTACTCATCAATCCCAGACTGTATCAAATTTAAATTCAAACTCAACTGTACAGCTTTAAACAGAGGAAATTCGTTAATAGTCATTTGTGGCCCAGTTCTGCTTGCCCATTCTCTTCCAAGAACTTTTATAAAACTAAATCATGTTCAAAGAATCTCTTGTCAAACAGTTTGAATTAATTCACAAACTGAATGCTATATTATCCACTATAAATATGAGGTTAGTGATAGCATAGTTTGAGTCTCATTAAAGTACATATACATGTTCACTGAATCTTTAGAGACTATCAGAGTGCCAAAGCCAGGTTCTGTACTAACTTTGTTAACTTGTGTATGTTTGATAAAACAGGATTTGTTTAAATGAGATATTGCTCATTAAATGAGATATTGTATTGTTATCCAAATAAATATTAATTCTGAGAGAACACTGAAGCGGGATGTATATGGTTCCAGTCAACAACCTGACCCACTGTTGCTAGATCTGTGTGCCAACCTCAAATTCTGTAGGTCACAGATTTTGAAGTACCTTTTTCCCAGAATTGATGTGGCATCTATACATTAGATTTTGTATACTGGATTATATTTAGTTACAGGTAAATTACGCTTTTAATAGAACAGAAATAAAAAAGAAAGGAACAGCTCTGTTCTTGGAACAGTGAAACGTTAGCCTTCTAAGAGAGTCAACTAAGGAAACAGAGCAACAAAAACTAATTAAGACTCAAAAGTGCTAATTAAGGTCTAGCCCTGCTCTCCCCAAAACCATAGCTTCCAAAATGATGATTCCAAGTCCCAGCACACAAGAAACTTGCCCAGAAATGGCAAGAAAAAAGTGCAGATTTCTCCCAGAGACTAAGGTGAAGGATAAGGAGGGATTCCAATCAAGTTACTGTCCCTGGATACTAGTTACGTGGCTTTGCCTTTCATCTCAACTTCTGGCCATGGGACATTTTAAGGCCTCCACACCCCTAGCCCAGCAGCTGGAAAGGAAAAAGAGTTATTTACTTGTAGAAATTCCCTGACTGCTACATGAGTCTCCACTACTCTACACCTACACCCCCATCAACAGTAAAAGGAAACAAATCTCTGCTACTCTACACTTCCTCCAGCTTCCATTGCCAAGTGCTGTGCTACTCATAGCTTTCTTGAGCAGCTGGAGCACACAAAAAAATATTCTTGACAGTTTCCCAGCTGCTACCTACATAAGTATGAATAGAAGTCTAGTCTTGCTTTACTGTTCTTTGCCAGAACTACAAGCAGAGGCTTTCTGCAGTCTCAGAAAGATCACTGTGCCACTCTACATTCAGTTTGCATTTGGAAGGGATATTTTGCCAGCATAAGGGCAGGAAATTTCCCACCCCACCCCAAAGAAGTTAAAGCTTGAATTCTGATATCTTCAGACCCCTACTTGCCATTAAAAGCCTTTCACTGCCAAGTTAATTTTTCAAGTGTTTGAATTAGCACAAAACAACCCTTGTGTCTGTTGGCAATTACCCTCAACCTACCAGCAATTTTGTGGCATCACACCAAAGATATCAAGTTCTCGATAAATAGTATTTGATTTCACCACACAGAGAATTAGAGAGAGAAGCATATTTCCTCAGTGCAATGCATACCCCCCAGTGCCATTTCCAGAGCAATACAAAGTTATATTTACAGTTTTCTGGGAATCACTGGTCAGCCTATTTTCTAAAGGGGTAAAGCTACAGCTGACTCTCAAACAAAAAACTGCTTTCTGAAATCAATACTTGTCAGCCTCCAACTCTTCACACAATCGAAACAAAGCAGCTAGCAAAGTATAAACGTTTGGCACAAAATAAAATTCAAATGCTGAATTTTTATGACTTGTTTTTGATAAGTGTACACAAGTGTAGTAAAGAACATCTGGGTGATATAAACATGGATACTTAAATCAAAGTTTGTTTCTGAACCAAAGTAACACTATTAACTAAGCTAACTACAGACAAAATTAAGAAGGAATCAGTGCATATCTACAAGGACTTATAAGAACCTTTAGCTCTAGCTTAAAATACCACCTCTTCTGATATAATCAGCAACACTGTACCAATTGGAGTTACATGCACTGGAATATAGTTCTGTAATTTAAATTAGCAAGAGGTGTCATGTCTCTTCTTCATACCTAATAAGGTGATCCCATAAGCCTAACCACAGTTTTGCTCTGAAAACACAATAGTATCAGTTTTGAATTCCTCCTCAGCTTTGCATCTCTCCCTATACAGCCAGTAAAACTTTAAAATGCTCCATCCTTTCCAACCCTCTAGTAACAGAAAATACCTTGTTTATCACCACATGAAATGGCACAGCACTAACTGATCTTCCCTAACTCTGGTAACATAGCACCATGCCATGTCACTTCCCCCTTCACAGCAAAACACCACACAGAACTGTTCCTTCCAGGCTCCTTAGACTCTTGGAGAAGTGCCTCTCCACCACCCTCAATGACCATGTAAGATGGATAAGATCTTTTGATACTGTGATAATCTGGCATTTTACCTCTACCTTCAGCAACTTGGAGACACCCCTCCCCTATATCTTCTGCAATGAGATACTGCCATTTTCAAACCCATATAAATGGACAACTTCTCTCCAGCTGCAACCGCCATCAACAAATTTAAAAATATTAAAGCTAATGTTTACAAAAATGATATAGTATGTAGGTTGGGAGAAGAGTGTCTGTACATCTGGGTATAGTGCTTAGATTATCCACAAATACAAAAAAGTTAGTTTTTTAAATGTTATATGCTACACAGAGTACATAATCAGCAATAACCCGAATTTAAGTGAACAGATTTAACAATACAGTTTAGAAATAAGAATCCAAATACTCAGGTACATGACTCATGAAAAGTTGTACAGAGATTTGTTTGTGCAAAGCAAAATACACCTCTACCTCGATATAATGCTGTCCTCGGGAGCCAAAAAATCTTACCGCATTATAGGTGAAACCACGTCGTACTGAACTTGCTTTGATCCACTGGAGTGAGCCGCTCCCGGCCCGGAGCACAATATATCCGAATTCGTGTTATATCGGGTCGCATTATATCGGGGTAGAGGTGTATATTAATTGAATGGAGATTGTCCCTCAGTAATTTGAGAATTAGGTTGGTTGTCCATTTAGAAAATACAATCCATGAGGAATACTACACATTCATAGTTTGCACAACATAATTCCCTGCATAAGAAGAAACTACTTAAACACTGGTCTTTGAATCTTTAAAGCAGTGCAACAATGAAGATGGGTAGTACTGATGGCGCTCCAGGGTAGGATCATACAACACTTGAGAGAGAGAGAGAAAGAAAATATCCAGGCTTATGTTTTCAAGAACAATAAGCAAGCTCAAGATCTAAATCCCTTTAGAGAATTTAGGAAGGGGGACCTGCATAGCTAAATGCTAGAGAAACTCCATAATATACAGAAATACTAGAGCATTATATTAAAATGCTAAACCAACATGACACATATTGTAATATTTGACATGAGCTATTTTAGAGGGTCTTCCTCCCCACCCCCATCTTCTCTATTACCTGGACTAAGAATAATCTTCAGGAGGCCCCAGTGTTTATACTTTGAAGCCAACCTCTCCCTCACTGCCTCTCCCAAAATCCATGTGGATCAGATGATACTCTCACCACTGAGATGCCACAGCTACCTCTCAAGACTCAATCTGGAAGTGTCTTCTTTCAAACCCAACCTCCCTCCCTCGAAAACACAACATTGCCATTCCAAACACCACAGTAATTTAGTATCAGAGGGGTAGCCTTGTTAGTCTGGATCTGCTTTCACAGTAATCTAGTACTTGCCTCAGGAACAATCAGTGGGGCACAATCCTGTGCCGCATATCAAATTCTAGAAGCATTCTCCCCTTTCCACCCCAAATGGCCCCTCACAATAGCACCCCATAAAATAGCATAGTTCTGCACTCACATTCCTGTACTCTGCTAATACTCTTTCCCAGCCACTCCCAAACATTCCCTCATCTACACCATAAGAGCCAAGTTGTGCCACACGGCCCATCACATCAACACTCCTTGATCTGATTCAGGAAGGCAGGGGCCCCATTCTTGCTTCTGAACCAAAACCAGCATCCCTACCACGTGTGCATGGATCACAGGCTTACCACACAAGGGGAAAAGAGGGATGTCTGCATAGGTGGAGTGGAAGGAATTAAGGGAAAGTGTGTCTTGTCAGGAAGTTATTTATTTTATTTTTATTTTTAAGTGGCAAATAGACACAAAGATGATGTCTCTGCCTTAAGGGAAAGGGTTGAGGAACCTGACTTCTCCTCTCACTGGAGTGGTATCTACCATGTGGTGTACTTGGACATTTGATGGAAAAGTATGGGAGGTCTGGGAGGGGAGGAGAGAAGAAGCCAAGCCCTGGCTCCCTCTAGGAAGAGGATGGGAGAAGAGACATCTCTGATACAGGAGAAGCTCAGACTCCACAGCTCAGGGCTGGTCTACACTACAGGGGAAAATCGATATAAGATACGCAACTTCAGCTACGTGAATAACGTAGCTGAAGTCGAAGTAGCTTATATCGAATTACCTACCGTCCTCACGGCGCGGGATCAATGTCCGCGGCTCCCCATGTCGACTCCACTACCGCCATTCGGGTTGGAGGAGTTCCGGAGTCAACAGGAGCACGTTCGGGGATCGATATATCGCGTCTAGATGAGACGCGATATATTGATCCCCGAGAAATCGATTGCTACCCGCCAATACGGCGGGTAGTGAAGACGTACCCTCAGTCAGGCTCCCCACAGAGTACAGGGAGTGCCTGCTTAGATTCCCCTGACACATGGGGACAGTTACCTTTGTTCAGGGGAGTGGGAGAGGCAGTCAAGGCTCCACACACAGTAAGCAATAAAAACCTGAGCAACCCCCACTTGAGCCTGGATCCTTGGTATGGTGGGGAAGCAAAGGGGGTTGAGGGGGGACAATGCAGGCCCAATGCATAAAGAGGCACACACCAGTCTCCCTCTACAGCAGTGGTTTTCAGCCAGGGATACATGTACCCCTGAGGGTATGCAGAGGTTTTCTGGGGGTACATCAACTCATCTAGATATTTGCCTAGTTTTACAAGAGGCTGAGTAAAAAAACACTAGCAAAGTCAGTACAAACTAAAATTTCATACAATAACTTGTTTATACTGCTCTATATTATACTATACACTGAACTGTAGGTACAATATGAACATTCAAATTTATTTTATAATTATATGATTAAATAAGAAAGTAAGCAAGTTTTCAGTAACAGTGTGCTGTGACACTTCTGTATTTTTAGATCTGATTTTGTAAGAAGTAGGTTTTTTAAGTGAGGTGAAACTTGGGGGTAGGCAAGACAAATCAGACTCCAGGTAGAGCAGTCTGGAAAGGTTGAGAGAGACTGCTGTATAGGAGGCATAGGAGCGTCGCTGCCACATGGGAGGGAGGGAAGGAAGGAAGCCTGGACACCACCCACCTCAGCACCTAGGGGGAAGAAGCAGCCCTATGACCCCAGCGCACGCGCGCACACACGATGGAGTAACTTGCAGGAGCAAGGGGAAAGCCAGGTGCTGAGAACCCCGGTGGATGGACCCCAGGGTGGCTGCTGAAGGGATACAGCGGGCGGGCGGGCAGCCCATGCCTCACTACCGCACGCCAGAGAACAGCCAACCTTCCTTTATAAGGGGCTCTTGGGGGCACAGGCGATGACTCTGCCCCAGGCAGAATCTCTCCCCCGCCCCGGACGGGGGGCGGGGTGGGGCGCGGCAGGGGAGATGCAGCCCAGTGCCCCCCACCCCGCAAGGGGCAGCTCTGCCCGGGGCGCGGAGAGGAAGCCCAAGCCCCTTGCAGGAGCTGAGAGGCGGGGAGGGGCGTGCCCGTCCCAGGGCGAGCGGCAGCCTGGCCCGCACACCGGGCTCTGGGCCCGAGAGGGAGCCTAGGTCCCCGCGGGGTGGGCGGGGCGGACCAGAAAGCGGAGGGCCCCGTGCCTGGTCCGCAGCTCTCGGCCTCCGCGAGGAGCCCGCTCCGCCGCCGCTGACAGCCCGAGCAGCTCCCTCCCCTGCCAGGCCCGGGCCCGGCGGGCGCCAGGCGGTGGAGGCCCCGCTGCTGTCCCAGCCGAGTGTCTCCTTACCGTGCGACGGGGCATGGCGCTGAGCGCCCCGGGGCACGGCCTCCTGCCTGGGGCGGGGGCGACGGGTCGGGGTCGCCAGGCTGCTCTCCGCTGCCACCGCCTCCTCACAACCACAACAACATGGCGGCCGCTCAGCGCGCGGGCACGGGCGGCCAGGGAGAGGGGCGGGCCCGGCGGCGGCGCGCGGCCCGGGAGCGGGGCGGGCCCGTCCTCGGAGCTGTCCCTGTTCGTTCCCCGCGCTCTCCCCTCCGCCTTCCCTGCCCCCCAGCCTGCTCCGCCCAGCCCCGGCCGGCGCGGGTGGGTGTCCCCCGCGGTGGGGCGTCAAGCACCGGCTCCGGAGCCCTCCGCCTCGCCGTAGCGATGGGCCCAGGTAGAGCTTCTTGGATTCTTAACCTTTGTGATGAGAGGGGAAAGCACATGTTACGCAGCCGAGGAGGTTGGGAGGACAAAGGCCAGTCTCCTCAGTAGCCAGGCGGGCCCCTTTGAGTAGGGAACAGCCTTACCTCTGCGCCACTTCCTGCACTAACAGCTTCCTGAGTGGGTTTCAACCCTTAGCTAAGCCTAAAAATCACTGTAACAATCCACAGTCCCAGCTTTGGAGAAACAAAGATCCATTTGTCAGAGCAATTTCAGTCTGCCAGCTCCCTCTTGCTAGAGAGATTTAAATGGCTAGGTCTGTGGTTGGCCACAGACAGATTCTTCATGCAGAAGAAGTTACACAGCAACCCTAAAGGGATTGAATGCAAAGGGATAGCTGTAGACTCTTATCCAAATGGTATCACAAGTGACATCTATTCTCCTGATTATATGTGACCCCAAATCCTTGAAGTGTTACATCTGTGAATGGGAGAAACCAAGAGCCACTATAATTGTGCAAGACAAACCAGTGGTCTCTTCTCCTCCATCAAGCAACAGTCCTATCATTCTGTCTCCATAACTTTTCCACCATCACAGGACACACAATTACAAACCAGTTAAAAACTCCTCAATAATAGTTAGCCAACTGGTGTGCTGTAACCGCTACTCATCATGCTGACCAGTATTAGCTCAGTGCTTTCTGGTCTCTGCCTGCTATCTTACACAAGTGGTTCAGGGTTGAGAGTGTCTTATGTTTGTATAAGTGCCCAGTACAATGGGCTCTACAAATAAGTGATAGCCCTTGTGAGAAGAGGCTATGAGTTTTATCAATTTCCCCAGCATATTAAACAAAATCCTTGCCTCTGAACAATCTGTAAGACATGGATGCAAATAAAATAAAGTTAACTATATATTTCTAAATACAAAGTTAACACTTGCTGGTGGAAGGTGCTGGACCAAGAGCTTTGGAGCCTGTCTACGCAATAGACAGTGATCTGCAAAGCATGGCCTTCCCTTAACTTGCCCTATTTAGTCCTCACCCCTCCAAGGTAGAAAGAGGGGTTCTGTTTCCACAGCTTACTCCAAACCTTTCCTTCTCTACAGAATTCTCAAGAGGTTATTTGTGTTTGTGGTTTTATAATATGGACACCTATCCAAGATATAAACTGAGACCCACCTTTCACAGAGGATGATTAATATAATGGCCTTCAGACAATTAAACCAGATTTGAATTACCACTCTGTTAAAATTCTAGACTGAGGCCAGTATTGATCCCCAAGCCATTAAGTCCCCAACAAAGGTTCTTATACTACACATACCATACAGTCATCCTCTGAGCCTGTTTGCAAAAAGTCCTTCAATCAAAAAGAATCCCAGGCAACCTCTGGAACTAAAATAAACAGGTTCTTAGGATGGTGGGAAACACTTCTAACATTCCCTCTTGCAGGATCAGACAAGCAATTTCAAAATCACTTTTCCTCTAAGAAAATGGTTCAGGCAAACTAAACAAAGCAAATCCTAACACCCTCCCCCCCTTTCCTGGGGGGGGGACACTTGTATTCATCCTTTCTTCAGGATTAAGGCTCTAAAATTCCAAAGTCCCTTTCCTCTGGGATTAAAGTGAACAAATGAGGTATCATAGAATCTCAGGGTTGGAAGGGACCTCAGGAGGTCATCTAGTCCAACCCCCTGCTCAAAGCAGGACCAAACCCAACTAAATCATCCCAGCCAGGGCTTTGTCAAGCCTGACCTTAAAAACCTCTAAGGAAGGAGATTCCACCACCTCCCTAGGTAACCCATTCCAGTTCTTCACCGCCCTACTAGTGAAAAAGTTTTTCCTAATGTCCAACCTAAACCTCCCCCTCTGCAACTTGAGACCATTATTCCTTGTTCTGTCATCTTCTACCACTGAGAACAGTCTAGATCCATCCTCTTTGGAACCCCCTTTCAGGTAGTTGAAAGCAGCTATCAAATCCCCCCTCATTCTTCTCTTCTGCAGACTAAACAATCCCAGTTCCCTCAGCCTCTCCTCATAAGTCATGTGCTCCAGCCCCCTAATCATTTTTGTTGCCCTCCCCTGGACTCTCTCCAATTTATCCACATCTTTCTTGTAGTGTGGGGCCCAAAACTGGACACAGTACTCCAAATGAGGCCTCACCAGTGCTGAGTAGAGGGGAATGATCACATCCCTCGATCTGCTGGAAATGCCCCTACTTATACAACCCAAAATGCCATTAGCCTTCTTGGCAACAAGGGCACACTGTTGACTCATATTCAGCTTTTCGTCCACTGTAACCCCTAGGTCCTTTTCTGCAGAACTGCTGCCCAGTCATTCGGTCCCTAGTCTGTAGCAGTGCATGGGATTCTTCTGTCCTAAGTGCAGGACTCTGCACTTGTCCTTGTTGAACCTCATCATATTTCTTTTGGCCCAATCCTCTAATTTGTCTAGGTCCCTCTGTATCCTAGCCCTACCCTCCAGCGTATCAACCACTCCTCCCAGTTTAGTGTCATCTGCAAACTTGTTAAGGGTGCAGTCCACACCATCCTCCAGATCGTTAATGAAGATATTGAATAAAACCGGCCCTAGCACCGACCCTTGGGGCACTCCACTTGATACCGGCTGCCAACTAGACATGGAACCATTGATCACTACCCGTTGAGCCCGACCATCTAGCCAGTTTTCTATCCACCTTACCGTCCATTCATCCAGCCCATACTTCTTTAACTTGCTGGCAAGAATACTGTGGGAGACAGTATCAAAAGCTTTGCTAAAGTCCAGAAATAGCACATCCACTGCTTTCCCCTCATCCACAGAGCCGGTTATCTCATCATAGAAGGCAATCAGGTTAGTCAGGCATGACTTGCCCTTGGTGAATCCATGCTGACTGTTCCTGATCACTTTCCCCTCCTTTAAGTGGTTCAGAATTGATTCCTTGAGGACCTGTTCCATGGTTTTTCCAGGGACTGAGGTGAGACTGACTGGCCTGTAGTTCCCTAGATCTTCCTTCTTCCCTTTTTTAAAGATGGGCACTACATAAGCTTTTTTCCAGTCATCCGGGACCTCCCCCGATCGCCATGATTTTTCAAAGATAATGGCCAATGGCTCTGCAATCTCATCGGCCAACTCCTTTAGCACCCTCGGATGCAGCGCATCCGGCCCCATGGACTTGTGCTCGTCCAGCTTTTCTAAATAGTCCCAAACTACTTGTTTCTCCACAGAGAGCTGGTCACCTCCTCCCCATACCGTGCTGCAGAGTGCAGCTGTCTGGGAGCTGACCTTGTCTGTGAAGACAGAGGCAAAAAAAGCATTGAGTACACTAGCTTTCTCCACATCCTCTGTCACTAGGTTCCCTCCCTCATTCAGCAAGGGGCCCACACTTTCCTTGACTTTCTTCTTGTTGCTAACATACCTGAAGAAACCCTTCTTGTTACTCCTAACCTCTCCGGCTAGCTGCAACTCCAAGTGTGATTTGGCCTTCCTAATTTCACTTCTGCATGCCTGAGCAATACTTTTATACTCCTCCCTGTTTATTTGTCCAATCTTCCACTTCTTGTAAGCTGTTTTTTTGTGTTTAAGACGAGCAAGGATTTCACTGTTAAGCCAAGCTGGTCGCCTGCCATATTTACTTTTCTTCCTACACATCGGGATAGTTTGTTCCTGCAACCTCAATAAGGATTCTTTAAAATACAGCCAGCTTTCCTCGACTCCTTTCCCTGTCATGTTATTCTCCCAGGGGGCCTTGCCCATCAGTTCCCTGAGGGAGTCGAAGTCTGCTTTTCTGAAGTCCAGGGTCTCTGTTCTACTGCTCTCCTTTCTTCCTTGTGTCAGGATCTTGAACTCGATCATCTCATGGTCACTACCTCCCAGGTTCCCATCCACTATTGCTTCCTCTACTATTTCTTCCCTGTTTGTGAGCAGCAGGTCAAGAATAGCTTTTCCCCTAGTTGGTTCCTCCAGCACTTGCACCAGGAAATTGTCCCCTACACTTTCCAGAAGCTTCGTGAGGTGGAGCCCGTCTCTGCCAAGCAATCCTTCTTCTTGGAAGACCATCCCATGGTCAAAGAATCCAAACCCTTCTCTCCGACACCATCTGCGTAGCCGTTCGTTGATTTCCACGATTCGACCGTCTCTACCCTGGCCTTTTCCTGCCACGGGGAGGATAGACGAGAACAGGTAGTTGCTTTACAGACTCTTTCCCCATCACAGTAGCTGTTTGACTCTCCAGTCATTCACTAGCCAAGCAATTAATTTGCTCTTCCTCCTTTTATAACCACCAGGCTGGTCTCCTGGAAGGTTAATGGACTCCAGCTGATTTTGATCTTTGCTTATTAATCCTTGCCTCCCAGAATAGAATCATAGGCCTTGTCTACATGGGGAAATTGACCAGCATAAATCTTCCAGAATAAATTACTCCAATAGCTCCCCATGTGAACACTATTTCAGAATAGAATAGCTACTCCTGAATGTCTTATTTTGGAATAGCTATGCTGGCCAATGTATTTGTGTAGACAGGATCTGCTGCTACTAGGTTACAGATAAGTAAGATATCCTGTCACAGAACTCTTTCCAGAAGATGGTTTTAATGCAGTATTTTCTGATCTATGAGGTGGACACTAAGGGTTCGTCTACATTGCAATTAAACACCCAAAGCTGGCCCATATCAGCTGACTCAGGCTCACAGGACTCAGGCTAGGGGACTGTTTGATTGCTGTGTAGATGTCAGAGTCAGGCTAAGGTACCAGTTTTCCCTTAAACCAGTACTTCTGTAAATCACACAGCACTTGTGAGCACTTATAATAAAACAAAAGTAGGTTTATTTAAGAAAGAAGTACTAGAAACAAGAGAGAGTAATGGAAATAAATGGCTACAATGCAAAACAAAATGATCAAATGCAAACCTGGATCTACACTTATCAATCATTCCCTTTCCTGACTAATAAAGTAGATAGCCTAATTGAGCTTTTGGGAGGAAATCGACATAATTTATGTCACTCAGGAGTGTGAATAAACCACCCCCGAGCGACATAAGTTACTCTGACTTGTGCACAACATTATGTTGGCAGGAGAGCTTCTCTCCTGTCAGCATAGAGCATCTTCATCAGAAGCGCTGCAGCGTTGTACGTAACCAGGATGCAATTTTTAACACCTCATTCCATGGAGAGGATCTTTCTCCCTCCTCTCTTACATTGAAACAGATTTTTGTTTCTATTCGTAGACAAAGTGAACCCCTGCCTTGTTATAAAGATTCTTTTGTACCTTCAAGGGGTTTCAACTGTTTGCAGTTCTCTGGTTTTCCATTGAAAATCTGGGGATTGAGAAAGATTTAAAAATTGAGGCTTGTATTGCATTACTTGGTAAACAGGGCCAGGTGACAACTCCCTCCTGCCTGAATGGGCCATCATCGAGACACATTATCCCCTGGTGACTAATTTTTACTCCCAGTCTCTAAGCCTACTTTCAATATAAATACATTATTCTTTAAATACTACCCATATATACATATCACAATGATTATGAATCTTGACAAATTATGAACTTTCTGTAGATACCTTACATATTACTCTTTACAGATAAATGTCATGTAAGACGTGTTTGGTGTAGTGAGTTTGTCAGGTCTGAGATGAGAGTTGTTTGCAAAGGACAGGAGACCCTTTGCAAAAATCTGTGTCACTATGGGTCCTATAACGTAGCAGAGAAGAGCTAATGGCTGGAAGTTAAAGCTGGACAAATTCAGACAGGAAATAAGATGTAAATTTTTAACCGTGATGATAATTAACCATTGGAACAACTTACCGAGGGTCCTGGTGGATTCTCCATCACTGACAATTTTAAAAACAAAATTGGATATTTTTCTAAAAGATTTGTTCTAAGAATTATTTTGGAGAAATGCTATAGCCTATGTGATACAGGAGGTCAGAAGTACAGCGGTTCTCAAACTGTGGGTTGGGACCCCATTTTCATGGGGTCGCCAGGGCCAGTGTTAGACTTGCTGGGGCAAGAGGCTAAAGCCCATAGGCGTGCACACGGGGTGTGCCAGGTGTGCCCTCAGGGCTTTGGATCCGGCCCGTGGGACTTGCCCCTCCGTGGCGCCACAGGCCACACACCGCTGTCAAAAGCAACCTGGGGCCCTGGGGGTGGGGGGAAGAAGAGGGCTCCGAGAGTTGCTCCAGACACCGCCCCCCGCAGCTCCTATTGGCTGGGAACAGGGAACTGTGGCCAATGGGAGCCAGCCCTGGGCTCTCCCCCCCCCCGCCACCCCTGCCCTGGGCTTCCCCCTTCCCCCCAACCTGTGCCCTCCCCCCACCCCCCTGCTGCCCCAGCCCTGGGCTCTCCCCCCCCCACACCCCCTACCGCCCCAGTGCTGGGCTTCCCCCTTCCCCCCCCACCGGTGCCCTCCCCCCACCCCCCTTCCCCCTCACCAGTGCCCCCCCACACCTCCTGCTGCCCCAGCCCTGGGCTCTTCCCCCGCCAACCTTCACCCTCCTGCTGCAGCCCTGGGTCACTGGTAACTCGCTCCCAGGGCGGGTCATTCAGCAGGAATTTTGGATGCGCACAGAACACAGACAGGATTGGTTCCCATATGGTTACAGAGCTGCAATAAAGTGGAACAATTTTCAGCTTGTGTGACTGGAGGATATCTGGATGCATATTATAAGGCTGTCCTCCATAAATGAGGAAAAGTTAAGGTGCCTTGATTATTCTTTTGTTCCACTCTTTCTTTCTATGGGGAATTTGCCAATGCAGTATCACTGTCTTCCTTTTAAACAAACAAACAAAAAAAGGCAATGGCTGTTGAAGCTGAGAAGCTGAGCCATGGCTAAAATGGGGCTTCTCCAGGCTGTTAGTCTCCCCACTCAAGACAGAGCCTTAAAGATTTCCAGGGTCCCTGCCATAGAGTTTGGAGCCTGTAAGTCCTAGGACTGGCTCCCAGAGTCTCCAGCTCTGCCATGCACACTGCCCCAAGTTGGGGATCCCAGGGCTTCTAGAGTCCCAGATCAGCTGACCATTTGACAAATTAATGTCATAATAATAATAAGAAGAAGAAAAATAAACCAACTTATTTGCTTTAATAACACAGTAGAACCCTATTGTATGAACTAATTGAGGATTAAGGAATTCACAAAAATAAAAAAGTTTGTAAAATTTAATATCTCAAAATTACAGTCAGCATGGTGCATAAGTTGCATTCAGGTGCATTGTATCACTTTCTATGTGTCTTTCAAATCACTGTGAAGTGATTTCCAGCACACTGAAGGCATCAGAATGTGAAGGGATGTTGACTTGTTCTTCACTGACATCACTTGTTATGTGATTAATTTTTTCCCGTTGGTTCATATAACCTGTCATGAATAAGATTGAAGTTTGTAAAACTGAGGTTCAATTATACTTCTTTAGACCTTCTATAGAACCTTCTACTTGAGAATCCCAAAGTGCTGTAGGCATATATGCACCCCCTACCTCATAACAAAATGATGAAAATGTTATCACCTATAACACCTGTGACACTAGCAGATCAGCCAACCTGTGTATGACCCAGAACAACTTAACCAGAGGCATTACAATTGTATCCGGACAATTAACTTGTATGTGGACTTCAAAGAGATGTATTAGAGCAGCAATCATTAACCCATTCATTTGTAGTAATAGAAGTCAAGGATAGATGCTAAATGTGTTTGGCTGTGTACCTGTATCCTGTTAGAAGTTTACCAATGTAACCAAATGTTAGCAACAAGAAGAAAGTCAAGGAAAGTGTGGGCCCCTTGCTGAATGAAGGAGGGAACCTCGTGACAGAGGATGTGGAAAAAGCTAGTGTACTCAATGCTTTTTTTGCCTCTGTTTTCACAGACAAGGTCAGCTCCCAGACAGCTGCACTCTGCAGCACGGTATGGGGAGGAGGTGAACAGCTCTCTGTGGAGAAAGAAGTAGTTTGGGACTATTTAGAAAAGCTGGACGAGCACAAGTCCATGGGGCCGGATGCGCTACATCCCAGGGTGCTAAAGGAGTTGGCCGATGAGATTGCAGAGCCATTGGCCATTATCTTTGAAAAATCATGGCGATCGGGGGAGGTCCCGGATGACTGGAAAAAGGCTAATGTAGTGCCCATCTTTAAAAAAGGGAAGAAGGAAGATCCAGGGAACTACAGGCCAGTCAGTCTCACCTCAGTCCCTGGAAAAATCATGGAACAGGTCCTCAAGGAATCAATTCTGAACCACTTAAAGGAGGGGAAAGTGATCAGGAACAGTCAGCATGGATTCACCAAGGGCAAGTCATGCCTGACTAACCTAATTGCCTTCTATGATGAGATAACCGGCTCTGTGGATGAGGGGAAAGCAGTGGATGTGCTATTTCTGGACTTTAGCAAAGCTTTTGATACAGTCTCCCACAGTACTCTTGCCAGCAAGTTAAAGTTGTATGGGCTGGATGAATGGACGGTAAGGTGGATAGAAAACTGGCTAGATGGTTAGGCTCAACGGGTAGTGATCAATGGTTTATGTCTAGTTGGCAGCCGGTATCAAGCGAAGTGCCCCAAGGGTCGGTGCTGGGGCCGGTTTTGTTCAATATCTTCATTAACGATCTGGAGGATGGTGTGGACTGCACCCTTAGCAAGTTTGCAGATGACACTAAACTGGGAGGAGTGGTTGATACGCTGGAGGGTAGGGCTAGGATACAGAGGGACCTAGACAAATTAGAGGATTGGGCCAAAAGAAATATGATGAGGTTCAACAAGGACAAGTGCAGAGTCCTGCACTTAGGACGGAAGAATCCCATGCACTGCTACAGACTAGGGACCGAATGGCTGGGCAGCAGTTCTGCAGAAAAGGACCTAGGGGTTACAGTGGATGAAAAGCTGAATATGAGTCAACAGTGTGCCCTTGTTACCAAGAAGGCTAATGGCATTTTGGGCTGTATAAGTAGGGGCATTTCCAGCAGATCGAGGGATGTGATCATTCCCCTCTATTCAGCACTGGTGAGGCCTCATTTGGAGTACTGTGTCCAGTTTTGGGCCCCACACTACAAGAAGGATGTGGATAAATTGGAGAGAGTCCAGCGGAGGGCAACAAAAATGATTAGGGGGCTGGAGCACATGACTTATGAGGAGAGGCTGAGGGAACTGGGATTGTTTAGTCTGCAGAAGAGAAGAATGAGGGGGGATTGATAGCTGCTTTCAACTACCTGAAAGGGGGTTCCAAAGAGGATGGATCTAGACTGTTCTCAGTGGTAGAAGATGACAGAACAAGGAATAATGGTCTCAAGTTGCAGAGGGGGAGGTTTAGGTTGGACATTAGGAAAAACTCTCTCACTAGTAGGGTGGTGAAGAACTGGAACGGGTTACCTAGGGAGGTGGTGGAATCTCCTTCCTTAGAGGTTTTTAAGGTCAGGCTTGACAAAGCCCTGGCTGGGATGATTTAGTTGGGTTTGGTCCTGCTTTGAGCAGGGAATGGGACTAAATGATCTCCTGAGGTCCCTTCCAACCCTGAGATTCTATGACCTTTCACCTGCTAAATTCTTTTCATGTCTTAATTGCCTTACATTATGTATGCGCCTGTGTTCAGTTAACCTTAAGATAAAAAATGTGAGATACTCCAGGAAACTAATATTATCTACATTGTCTTCATCTTATCTGTCTCTATTATAATGAATACCTGGCTGTTGTTTTACAGGATAACTAGATTACCTGTGTATTAATAGGAAATTGAATGTTAACTTCAAAATGGGGAGTCAGTGTGCACTCAACAAAGGAGAATCCTGAGTCTCATGCTGTTCTTAAAACTCTTTAACAGCCTGCTTCAGCTATAAAAGTGAAACCTCAGGCCTGATCCTATATCTCTAGTCTGGGAGGGATAGCTCAGTGCTTTGAGCCTTGGCTTGCTAAACCCTGGGTTGTGAGTTTCACTCCTTGAAGTGGGGCCACTTAGGGATCTGGGGCAAAAATCAGTACTTGGTCCTGCTAGTGAAGGCAGGCGACTGGACTCCATGACCTTTCAAGGTCCCTTCCACTTCTAGGAGATTGGTATATCTCCTATTATTAACTTTAAATAGGGAAAGCTTAAGCTTGTGGCAGTGAGATCTTCCAAGTAGTTATTAATTTGGAATACCCTGGAAAACACATGGAAAGACTTCATCAGGCTTTATATCTAAACTGCATTTGGATTCTAACCTTTTGGGATGATTGCAGAGAGACTTTTGCAAGCTTGCAGACTGATCCATTACTGCTACAAATCTGATATAAGGACTTGCAAGCATTTGTAATGTATATAATCTTAACCATTCAATAGTGGTAGCCATTTTAGTCTGTATCAACAAAAACAATGAGGAGTCCTCCTGGCACCTTAGAGACTAACAAATTAATTTGGGCATAAGATTTTATGGGCTAAAACCCACTTCATCAGATACATGGAATGGAAAATAGAGAGGCAGGTATAAATACACAGCACATGAAAAGATGGGAGTTGCCTTACCAAGTTGGGGGTCTGTGCTAATGAGCCAATTCAATTAAGGTGGAAGTGGGCTATTCTCAACAGTTGACAAGAAGGGGTGAATACCAAGGGAGGAAAAATCAATTTTGTAGTGCTAATGAGGCCAATGTAATCAAAGTGGCCCATTTCAAACAGTTGATAAAAAGGTGTGAGTATCAGCAGGGGGAAATTAGTTTTTGTAGTAACCCATCCATTTCCCAGTTTTTGTTCAGGCCTAATTTGATGGTGTCCAGTTTGCAAATTAATTCCAGTTCTGCGGTTTCTCGCTGGAGTCTGTTTTTGAAGTTTTTGTTGAAGAATTGCCACTTTTAAGTCTGTTATTGACTGAAGTGTTCTACTGGTTTTTTAATTTTATAATTCTTGATGTCTGATTTGTGTCCATTTATTCTTTTGTGTAGAGACTGTCCAGTTTGGCCAATGTACATGGCAGAGGGGCATTGCTGGCACATGATGGCATATATCACACTGTCAGCCAATCCTTAGTAAACTAAAGATTTATTAGTAAAATAAAAGGATGTTATTGAATAGTTAACACAATGAGGAGTCCTCGTGGCACCTTAGAGACTAACAAATTTATTTGGGCATCAGCTTTCATGGGCTAAAACCCACTTCATCAGATGCATGGAGTGGAAAATAGAGAGGCAGGTATAAATACACAGCACATGAAAAGATGTGAGTTACCTTACCAAGTGGTGGGTCAGTGCTATATACCAATGTGATATTTGGGTAAGATCTGTGATACACACAGACCTGGGGATAAGTGTGTGATCCTTTGGGATGAATGAACCTCTCATGTGGTGAATTTGGTTTTCAATAACTTCTGACTATATTAGGCCTTTTTGCCTAGATAGGAGCCAAGGATTGGAATGCCTAAAGGGGACTGTGTGTGTCTACTGGTTAACTAATGTGGTAGTACAGAAGCTCTTTTGATACTAGTTTGGTGACTGTAATTACAGAATAAACCACCAGTTTTGGGAGATTGCAAGAAACAAGGCAGGCAGTCTGACCTGAGTGTAGCATTCTTAGTGTAGCCCACCCAGGCACCCGGTCACACCACCTTCTACCAATGTGCTTATAACAATCAATAATATACTACTGTACTCAAAACTGTACCTGTAACAGGTTGGACTCACCCCTGCGGCACCTCCTGCTGGTCATCCTTGGGAATTAGCTCAGTCCAGCATTCAGAGCGCCCTCTGCAGGCCTGTGATCCACCTGTCTTCTCCTGGCCCCTGTGTCCCTCCCATGACCCCAGTGCCCCTTTAACTGGGTCTCCCCCTCCCAGGGGAACCCCCACCCTACTATCCCCACTTTGGCTCAGTGTATGGCCATTGCCAGTCATTGTCTAGCCCCACATCCTGGGGCAGACTGCAGTATCAGCCTACTCATCACTGGCAAGGAGGGTTTGGACCTGCTGCCTTGGCCTACTCCTGGGCTACCCTCTGCAACTCCCAGGACCTGTTAGCCCAATGCTAGGCCACAGCCTGGGGCTTTCCAGGCTGGAGCGCCTCAGCCTGTCCCCAGCCCTGCTTCACTCAGGTACACAGTCTAGCTCCCTACAGCCAGGCCCTTCCCTCTCTGAAGGCAGAGAAAGACTGACTGGGCTTCTGGCTTCTCTGGCCTTCTTATAAGGCCCTGTTGCTCAGTTTGGGGCATGGCCCCAGCTGCAGCCACTTCCCCCAATCAGCCCAGCCTAAAGGCTGTTTTCTCCCACCCTGGCCCCTTCCCAGGGCTGTTTTAACCCCTTCAGGGCCAGAGCAGGGATCCACCCTGCTACAGTACCATCTTGTAATAGCTATTAACCCTTTATAAACAATTTAGAAATGTCCCATTAACATAAAGACCAAAAAGGAAAAAATAGGGCGGAGGTTAAAAATTGTGAGCCCTTGGGCTGCAATGATTTGTTATAATTATTATCATTATGTTTCATCTGCTTAAAAAATTTGATGACCAATTCTCACTACTTTGTAATTTAATGTCAGGGTTAGAATCTTTTTTGAGATTACACTACAATTTTCCTTTAGTCATTTTATAACTCTTGAGTTTTACTCATTTATATGCTACATTTTCAATTTGTTTATACCTAACAACTGTCTCCTACTCCCTAGGTTCTCTGACCTAGCCATAACCAGTGCAAGTCCAGCGGAGTTCTGCAAACACTCCATTGTTTCCCTTTGAAAAAGAGGGGATGACAAGTACACAGTTGCCTTGTTTACATGCAAGGAGGAAGGTCACATGGCCCACAACTAAAGATAGTGTGAGTTAAGGAAAAGCACATTTAGCAGATCTCTTCAGGGAACCTACGATAAATGAGGCTTGTCTTTTAAACAGCACCAGTGTTGTCATTTAGGGGCTTCAGAAGGACTTTGAGACAGAGCAGAAACTTTGGAAAACTTACTTCCTTTCAAGAAAGGGAACATCATACTGTAACTCACATGAGAGACACAGAGACAGAAAGAGACTGACCTCAAGTAGTTGCATTCCTGGGGAAGGTCCCATATTTCAAGCCTCTTCTTGGACCTTGCCACATTTCTTGGAATGAAAATGCTGCTTTAGTGCCTTATCACCAGCCAAGCCAGGAGTGTTTCTAATGCTCAGTTGGAGTCTAGGAGATTAGTGGTATATATCTGTCAAAAACCTAGCTCTGCTACTGAAACCAGGGCACTCTTCCCAGGCTTTGACTTGTGACATCTTGATAATCTCAATGATTACATTCAGTCCAGAATAATTTCCATCCACCTATGAATCATCTCAGAAGAAAGTTCCCTTTTGATAAAAACCTTTTTTTCCAAAGTTCAATAGTTTGAAGAAGTTCTCCGCTTAGGGTCTGAGCCAAACTCCACTGATCCAAATGACTTCAGTGGGCTTTGGGTCAGTCCCTTAAAAAGGAATTTTTCTGTGGACCTCAGCAGTCTGTGAGCTGTTTTTAATGTTTTGTCATAGATGGACAGACAGACAAACTGGGGCCAGTGGCTGCACATAGATTCACCCTGGACTGTCAGGATTTAAGGGTTATCTTATTGTTGTGTATTTGGTTGTCATGGGTTTTGTTACTACGGCAACTGAGTTAGACTATTAAGGGATAGCTCAGCCGGTTTCAACCGGCTGAGTGAGCTCTCTGTTTCTGTAAATAAAATGGAGGTTTTGGTTAGCTGTCTGCTCTCTGGCCTCAAGTGATTGCTTCCTACACCGGCTGCCCCTAGGACATAACACTTATATCACTGGAAAGGTGATTTTCCCTAGATAGACAATAATGTCTTAGATTTGATCTATGGCTTCAACATCTTCAGGCATTAAAGACCAAAGTAAACACATTTTTTTTTGTATAATTGTTTGAATTCTATTCATTTGTAAAATTAAATTAAATTAGCAGAACTCGTACATTTATATATTTACATGTAATATTCATACGTCTTTGAAGGAAAGCTTCATCATTCATAACACCATCAAAAGACAAACATGTAACACACAGATGACCAGATAAGAAAAAAAAGCATATTGAATCAAAACGGACACTAAGGGTATGTCTACAATGCAACTGGACACCTCCAGCTGGCCCGTGCCGACGGACTCAGGCTCACAGGGCTCAGGCTAAGGGGCTGTTTAATTGTGGTGTAGACATTTGAGCTTGCAAGCTCTGGGACCCTCCCACCATTCAGGGTCCTAGAGTCTGGGCCCAGCCTGAGCACAAATGTCCACACCGCAGTTAAACAACACAGGCCAGACATCGGTTTTTAATTGCAGTGTGGACATGCCTTCTGGGCCTCCTCTAAAACCCAGAGTTAACAGCAGACATTCCATTGACTTCAGTGGGGTCTGGAACAGGCTCTGACAAACAGAAGTTGCTGCAAAGAATCATGTTGCAGTTGCCAAATATTAGCTTAATCTTCAAAATCTTAACCACATTTTGATTCCTGCATATTAATTCACTAGACCTCTGATATGACAACCCTCTTAAGTGACGGTAGCGGGGGAAGCCCAGCCTGAGATGGCCTGAACTTATTTTTTGCTTGTGCACATGGTGTTTGCCAAATAAAATTAAACATTAATCATTCATGTTTTAAAATTCATAATTTAACAGACATGACAGCAGTGCTGCTAAGATTGCAGCTTTCCAAACAGGCTATCACATTATTTGAAGGGGAAGTCAACTGAACCTTCCAAGAGTTTACTCTAGCCACACTTTCCAGGAAGAAAATGTTGGCATGCTAATAATTAAATATTGAATATGGAAACATTACAAATGCTAATAAAACCATCAGCGTTTCCTAATGTCCTAACACAAATCATGCAGATATTTAACCATACACCATCCTCTCCTTCCTATGCTGACACAATGGAGGGCACACAGGTCGTGTACACTGAGGAAAACAAATTTGAGACCAGTACTCAAGTGACCTCAGGGTCTTAATTTGCTTAAGGGTAGAAGGCAGCCGGTGTGTTTCTCAACTCTCATGGGTAGTATTGTCCAGTGGTCTGGAAGCCAGAACCTTTCAGTTCTAGTCTCACCCTGCCGCTGAGTGACTTTGGGCATGTCACTTAACTTCTCTGTATCTGTCTTTTGCCTCGTGTCACTTACTAAGGCACATGAGATCTGCTGGAATGACCTTGTTTACCACCCCAAAGTTCAAACTGGATCAGATCAGGGGCATTACTGAGCAACATGCCCAAAGACGCTGGACACAGCAGCCTTTCCAATCCATGGAAGACTCCAAGGTCATTGCTCCCTACCCTTCCACGCCAGGGGAAAACAAAGAGAACCATGACTACACCAACCTGTGATAGCCACAGCATTAGCCACCAAGCACTGTGTGCTACATGTTTTGTAACATGACTGAAACACTGTTATGTGTATTTAATATGCAATCCTGTATGTTTATTGTTTCCATATTTACAATTTTTATAAACATGGGTCATACTTAAGGCTACGATTTTTTCACAGATCTTTTTAGTAAAAGTCACGGACAGGTCACCAGCTTGGGTGAATTTTTCTTTATTGCCCGTGACCTGCCTGTGACTTTTACTAAAAAGATCCATCACAAAAGGGGAGCCGCTGGCGCCTGGCTGGGAGCTCCAGGTTCCCCCTCCCTCACAGCCCTGGGCTGTGGGGTCCTCTACTGCCAGAGGCCAGGAACAGCAGCCACCAGCAAGGAGCTGTGGGGTTCCCCTCGCTCCTGGCTGGTCAGAGCCCTCTGGCGCCCGCAGTGGCGAGGAGCTGCAGGGTTCCTCCTGCTACCCATGGTGGCTGGGAGCTCCAGAGCTCTTTCTGCCACCCGCAGCAGCGGGGAACTGTGGAGTCGGCAGGGAGCTGTGGGGGTCCCCCACTACCTGCAGTGGCCAGGAGCTGTGGCATACCCACTGCCTCAGAGCTTGGGGCCCCGCTGACTTGGGTGTGTGTGTGTGTGGGGGGGGTATCCTGCAGCTTCCAGCCTCCTGCAGGCTAAAGTCAAGGAGATCTTCGGAAGTCACAGATTCTGAGACTTCTGCAGCCTCCATGATAAAATTGTAGCCTTAGTCGTATTTTTATGGTGCTGCTAAACTGTTTTTAACTTGTATATTTGCACTTTGTTTCCTGTTTCTTTGCATACAATAAAGTTACATTTTTAGAAACTTGGAGAATATTTATTAGTTTATACCAAGCATAAATGACACTTTACAAAGTTCATGACAGGCGTCAATAACCTATCCATATTTATCTTTACACATTAGGCCCCCTAATTCATAAAAGTATCACACACCACTATTATGGGTGACTGTTTAAAATGCTCTTTTTAGGCCTTCTTTAGCTGTACAGTTCCATGGTTGGCTCTTCTAATAGCTGTTATGCACTGTGCAACAGGAGATGCTTAATGGAATTGCTCATTTGGATGAGAATGGCCCTCACTGTGGATTTTCCATCTCTGGACTGACTGCTCACTGACTCGTAGCAATCTGGTGTTGCAAGCTTCCAAGGTATGATCACCACTTGCTTCTTCACTGTTGATGCAGCTCTCTTTTGGTGTTCATGCGCTGGGATGAGCTTGGCACACAGTTCCGGGAATATAGCCTTGTGCATCCGAAAGTTCTGCAGCCACTGCTCATCATCCCAAACCTGCATTACGATGCAGTCCCACCAGCCAGTGCTCCCTTCTCAGCCCCAGAAGCACCAATCCCCATGGAGATGCTCTGTGAATGCCAACAGCAACCCAACATTTTTATCTGCAGCATCCAGCAGCATCTAGTCATCATCATCAGATATCTCTTCTTCCTCCTCACACCACCAGTTGCAACACTACTTCTTGAAATTCCACAAAGACAGTAGAATTGTGTGTCTGGTTAAAAAGGTGTATTGGACCTGCCAACAATCCAGCTTTCAGAAATGGAAATATTTTGCTCTCCAGAAGGCTGCTTGTAACAGGTTCCCCAATGTTAAAGTTAGTTCTGGAATGTCTGATTCCTCTGGGTTTAGTGTGTGTTTATAAGCTTGACAAGCTTAACCTGTTCTTTAACTTCAGTTGGGCCTGTGTTAACTGACAAGAATGGTACTTGTCCTGCAATGTCAGGCTTGTATTGTACAGTAATTGCCTCAAACACCAGAGAGAAAACAAAGCTTAAGAAATCCGTGGGTGGAAAGTTTAACTGCAGATATCTGATTATGATAGGCACTGGTTGTCATTCTGGTAACCAGATCCCCGTGTCTCTTCCTGTAACAGGAGACATTTATTTCTGTATTATACACCAGCTGTATTTTCACTCCATGTGAACATTTGTGACACCACTTTACAATGAAAGGGTTGTTGTGAAAAAAGATGTTAGGGGAGTGTGGCCTGGTGGCCCTGAGCACAGGCCAGGCAAACAGGAACATTTTGGTTCTGGCTTGGACATGAAATCCCTCTATGGTCTAGGGAAAGTCACTTAAGCCATGATCCACAAGGGGATTCAGGGACTGCAATACTGTCACACCACCTAATTTTTAGGTGTCTAGAAAATCACAGGAACAGCACTGAGATCCACCAAACGTGAGTCAGGCGCTGAGGCGCCTAGGCTCCTATACAAACCGCCTTTTACAGATCCAGACTAACACGGCTGCCCCTCTGGTAAGTTAGCCAGTAGGGGATGCAGACAAAAGGTGGGTGTGCTAAGTCCCACCCCTCTCTGAGTTGGGCATCTAAATCCAGGTTTCAAAGAGGTACCTCGCTTTAGGACATGCGGGGCCCGATTTGAAAGAGCTGCTGCCGAAATGCCACCAAAGACAGCGGCAGCGATTGAGCTGCCGCCGAAGATAGCAGCAGCAATTCGGCAGCAGCTCAATCGGTTGCCGCTGTTTCCTGAGGCATTTCGGCGGAGGGTCCTTCCTCGGCAGTAGTTGTCTTCCGGGGCCTTACCTTGCGGGGCCCCTCTTCCGAACACTGCGGGGCCCGATTCACGGGAATCGGCCTAAAGCCGGCCCTGCTTGTGACTCATGAACCTGGAGAAGAGAAGCATTCTGCCACCCAACCAAGTTGTGTGTGTGTCCATCAGCGGCTGCTTAACTCCACATGAAATACCCATGAGTGGGGGAAAGAGGTAGCCCCCCTTTGTAACCTTTAGTCTGGGAGTTAGGGTACTCACTCAGGCTATAGAAGACACTACTTCAAGTCCCTCCTCTGCAAGAGTGAGAGAAAAGATTTGAAGGGATTTGCCACCACTAGGCTATGGAAGATGCTGATGTCGGGGGCATCCCTCAATCTCTTACTGAAACTGTTCCACTTTAATTTAATATGAATTGGGACAGAGAAAGAGCTAGAATGACCTCCTCTTTCCAGCTCTTTGTGTGGAGCTAGGTGGCCTCCAAGTGCGCCTACTGGATCAGGCCCTCCATGCAACTTACGTGGCCAAACACCTATCGTTCCCTGGTGCCTGGATCACGCTGGGGCTTAGGCAGGAGCTAGGCACCCAGGTGCCTAGAATGAGGCAGCAAGTGTGGTTGCTTAGAGGCAGAAATGTAGGCACCTAGGAAACTTTTACTGCAAAAACTTAGGTGCAAAGTAACTTTAGTAGCCCACAGGGTTAAACGGCAGTCATGTGGGACTTTTCTGCATAACAGTTATGCCTAAAAACAGGATTTAGGCACCTAAATACTTCATGGCTCCCACACTTACTTCTCTGTTCTTATTCTTCTATAAAATGGGGTTAATAATACCTCCCTCACAATAGGGTTGGGAGGTTTCATTAATTGTTTGTAAAAGTGCTTTGAAGATGAAGTCTGCTATGTATTAAGCACAGCCACAGGCTTTTGATCTGCACTATATAAACACTTTGGAGAAAAAGTCATATTCCAATTGTCTGCCACACTGAAAGTTTTATTTTTAAATGATTTCTCAGATTCGGCATGGGATCAGATCTTTACAGATTACTGCTACAGCCAGAATTGTCCTTGGGCTTTTTGCACCCAAAAGAACTGCACAGCTGAAACTGAAAGCTTAGTAACTTTTGGATGTTTCTCTCTGCCTTTGGGCTTGTAGACACAGAAAAGTTTTGCCAGTTATACCAGTATACTTACACTGGCATAATTGAGCCAGTATACACTCCTATATGCCCAGTTATTCCACAATAAGAGTGGCTTGGTTTAGTTTAAAATCCTTCTTGGCCAACAAAAGCTAAAGCAAAGGCAGCCCTCTGATATTAAACACAAGGGGTTATAGCAGAATAACTAAACGGGTTTATATTCACACCTTACCTTATACTGGTATAACTGTCCCATGTACACAAGCTCTTACACACAAAGGTCACATGGAAGTTCTAGGCTGGATTCCCTACTCTGGCATGGACTTTTGTGTGAACTTAGACAAATCATGTATTTTCTGGGCCTCATTTATTCTCTCTGCATATTGTGATACTTGCCTCTCCCACCACATGTGGGCTGGGAAGTTTAACTTACTCAACTTTGCAAAGTACTTTTGAGATCCTCAGGTGGAACGCACTACACAGGTACAAATCATTGCTATACTCAAGAGCCCGCCCATTGCCAGTGAACTGCAAAAGACTCAGAAGGATAAGTTACAAGCTGCATTGTCATCTTCCACAGGAAAAAAAAAATCTAATCATCCTTTTTTGTAAAAATCTCCTTTTATTATATTACGTAATGTCTTATCTGCTTTGCAGCTGATGCTCCATTCCTGCATCCCTGTTGTGACAACATTTTGCTGTTGTTCTAACCTGGGACTGAAAACACACCATAACATCACGAAGCATTTAGTACAACAGGACAATTGTAGCCATGGGTTTTGCTCACATACCCGGCATATTCAGCAGGAGTGAAGCAGTTAAGCCTTTGAAGTTAGGTAGCATTAGTCATGCAGCTAGCATGGTGCTGGAGACTTTATTTCATTCAGTGAGGTAGTACAGCTCTGGGAAAGTACTACCACCCTGGTGCACAAGGAAAAAGCACAAGCCTTCCATTGACTTTCCTTGGCACTGAATCAAGCCCCTTAATGATTTACTGGCTATTGAATGCCCAGCTAATCATGTCATTCTAGAGAGACATCTGTTACCAATGTCACCAAACCCTATGGTTGCTGACATGATCTGAGGGATGAGATCTATGGAAGCAAAGTGCCCATCAAAGGCCCTGCTACGTCCTTCTCTGAGTCAGGTGCGAAGGCAGCCATTGTGTTCCCTTTTCAGCAACAGTGAAGCAGAGCAGAGGTGGCCAAGGTTCCCCCACGGGCCCTGCTGGCAATTGGCCAGGAACAGAAAGGCTGCGCCGGCCATGGCCGAAGTGGGATATGCAGCAGCCCTCCTCTTCGGAGGGACGCAGAGCGCACGGAGGCTGCGACCTGTTTATTTGCCTGGCTGCTCCCGGACAGAGGGGGCCCCGTAAGCCTTGGTCTGCAGCAGCCCTGGGCACAGACAGGCGAGACACGTGGACCCGCTTCAGAACCCGGCACTCGGGGCGGAGCGGGGCGGGCTCCCCCAGCGCTGCATTTGGGCCAGGGCCCGGTTCCGCCCCGCCCGGCCCGGCAGGGCCCCGTGCCGCGGGGCGGGGCGGAGCCGCCTCCGCGAGGGGCGCTGGGTCCCGCTGGGGGAACGGGCCTAGGCGGCCGGGTTCCGGCGGGAGCGGGCACCAGGCTAGCGGAGGGGATCGGCGGCCCCGAGGGAGCGAGCAGGACCCCGCCACGAGCGCGTTTCCGGCCTGGGGCGGAAGCGCGCTTTGACCCCGGAAGTGTCAGGCCGGGGGAGGCGGGGCTGAGCTGTCAGAGCCGGACTCGCCGGTAACAGACCGGAGCGACCGGTGAGTGCGCGGCTGCGGGGGACCCGCTGGGTGGCTCGGGGCGGTGCCTGCGGGGCTGACTGGGGGCAGCGGGACAGCTCGGGGGGCAGCGAGGTGGGTCGGGGGCGGTGCCTGTGGACGGGGGCTGGGGGCTGTGGGATAGTTGGGGGGCAGCCGGGTGGGTCGGGGGGCTGGGGGACAGTTGGGGGCAGCGAGGTGGGTCGGGGGCGGTGCCTGTGGACGGGGGCTGGGGGCTGTGGGATAGTTGGGGGGCAGCCGGGTGGGTCGGGGGGCTGGGGGACAGTTGGGGGCAGCGAGGTGGGTCGGGGGCGGTGCCTGTGGACGGGGGCTGTGGGCTGTGGGATAGTTGGGGGGCAGCCAGGTGGGTCGGGGGGCAGTTCCTGGGGGGGGGGGGGAGTTGGGGATGGCTGGGCGAAGTGGGACAGTAGAAGGAGTTGGGGGCAATGTCTGCATGTGGAGGGAGGCGGGAATGGTGGGGTGGGGGTGTTTCTTTAACAGTATGTGTGATCTGTATAACATCAGTGCAGGTTTGCAGCCACTTTCACAAGTCACTGGAGCTGTACCACCAAGTCCCTCGTTTTAATCAGCACTGTTGTGTTATTTGATGTAGCATATGAGGGCCAATGTGACATCTTGTCCCACAGGTGTCTCCTGTCCTCTGCACCTAAGGGTTCGTCCCCTGGGATCCCTCAGGAGATAGGTGATAGTCCTGTCACACTGAAGTGCTGTTTAAGACACTCACTGGAGAGCAATTCAGTTTCCACTTGTCACAGTTGCTCGGCCTTTACACTAGTTCCA
Source organism: Mauremys mutica (assembly GCF_020497125.1). Classification (NCBI taxonomy): domain Eukaryota; kingdom Metazoa; phylum Chordata; order Testudines; family Geoemydidae; genus Mauremys; species Mauremys mutica. The sequence goes on along the minus strand of NC_059087.1, from coordinate 31,926,177 downwards.
TCTGCTGATGCAGCCCCAAAGCTATGCAAAGGGAGTTGTGTCCTCAAGGCTTAGACCAAAGCTCCTAGGAAAATGCATATGTTAGTAGTCTTGCCTGATCCTTATGGATGCTCTATAGTTCAAGATTATTTGGCCCCTCCTTTTCATTTTTAGCTCAGCAATCTATTGGTCGGCAGCCTAATTTTCATAGGTACTGAGCATCCATAACTCCTGTTGACCTCAGCTGGAGTTCTTGGGTTTAGCACCAAGAAAATAAAGCTGCTGTTTTTTTTAAAGGTATGTGTATAGTAGATTTTTAAAAAACAGTTTTTAGAAATGTAAGTCCAGAATTGATTTTGTGTCGAAGACTGAAAAATAGTGTCATTTGTTTCACAATAAAAACAATATCCTTGTGGTTTTTCAGCCTCAGTGATTTATCATAGAAATGTGAAAATTCCTACATAGCTATATTTTTAAAACACTGGTGGGAAGCTTACCATTTTAATTGCTTTTAGAATCCTATAAATAGTTTTCCTTTTCCCCCAACCAATTACCGCAGTGGCTGTATATTGGGATTAGCATGGTGAAATATGTTTGTTGTTAAATGGATTTTATAAGAAATCCTTTTGTCATAAGATCAATTTATCTAAAAAGTTAAACATTAAAGGTTTTGTCATCTAAATTTTCAGTTGACAAATGGACAAAAGCTTCAGCCTTTCAGGGTATGTCTACACTGCGCCTGAGAGCAAGTCTCCTAGCATGAGTACACAGATCCACCCTAGCTGGGCTCAAGCAAGTGTGCTAAAAATAGCAATGTGGATGTTCTGGCACAGGTGGAACCTCAGGCTCTCAAGCCCCTCTGACCCCAAGGCTTCTGAGCCTGAGCTCCAGCCTGAGCTGGAACGTCCACTTTGGTATTTTTAGTGCACTATCTTGAGCCCTACTAGTCTGTCTGCCTGGGCTAGAGGTTCACTTAGAGCTGTGGTGTAGATGTACCCACGGAGTCTGTCATTTCCAGCTTATGCTTGGATGCTGCATTTGGATCCATGTGGGTGAACGTGGCATACATGTGGTTCTGCCTGAGGATAAGGGTCCACAGGCATTGATCTAACTTCAGGATCAGGGTCTTAAACTTTAACGTGAATACAACTTTATAACAGCATTTGAAATAAATGATCATACTTTTATAAAACCACAGAAATTAAATAACAAAAGCTTTGTTGAGCTTGTGTTTTCCAAGCTTTTTAATATTTGAGATTTTTAAGGATGTTTTTAATGGTACATCTTCTCTTGAATTGCCTTAGCAAGGTTTTTCATTTAATAGAACTAATTTTATAATAACAGTTTCTGTGAGAATACAGGGGCTTGTACAGAATCAAACAAGCAATGGGCACAGAAGAAAGGTGAAAGCTAGAACATCTTTTCTAGTCTAATCTCATGCCCTTAAAATATATATATTATGTATATAGTCATTTAATAAAAGAAACTACACCAACAAAAATTCTTTTTGGTGCTCCTGTGGATGTCTTTGTGACTGCTTGGTGTAAATGCTGTAAAGAAAATATGGCTGTACTCTATAAGTCAGGGGGAACTGTGCTTTTTCTGTGGCCTATGCACCTAATCCTTGGATATCTCCTAAAGTCTGATGTTTGGTGGTGTAAAGGTTTCCTTTGTATTGATGTGCTTCCAGCCTCTAGGGCTGCGTTTTATAGAAGGCTATAACCTGTCTTGTTTTGTTGTTGGTTAATTGTTTTTGTAAACATTTCCTCATACTGCTTTTATGTTGGTATTTGCCAAAGACAGAGAGATCTCCGCACAATGCCAGTATTGCCCTTGGATGAACTCCAGCTGACAGAAACGGATCCAAAGACAGGGAAACTGAGGACTTTACCAGCATTGGTGAGCTGTGTTGTTTTTGAAATGAAAACATTCAACAAATTGTTCTCTCATTTCAAGAAGTGACTTTAGCAAAACTGGCTCTGGAACAAAAATACAGTGAAACCCAAACAGCTTCCCTATAGGAGGAGGCTTTATTTGAAGTCTGCATGTTCAGAGATTATTAGGGTTGGAAGGGACCTCAAGAGGTCATCTAGTCCAACCCCCTGCTCAAAGCATGACCAATCCCCAGACAGATTTTTGCCCCAGATCCCTATAATGGCCCCCTCAAGGATTGAACTCACAATTCTGGCTTTAGCAGGCCAGTGGTCAAACTGCTGAGCTATCCCTCCCCCCAATAGTGCATTGAAACTATTTGGGGCTTTTGTTCTATGGTGTATCCAAGTTTATTATAAACGTAGTCTTCATTCTGAGAGTTGCTTGATTGGTAGTGTTGATATTCGTGTAGTGGAGAGATATTTGAAACTCAGTTTAGAAGTTTAACTCTGAGGTGGAGCATCAGTGTTGGTTCCTCTATGTCACCACATTCTGTGTGCTTGCCCATGTGGATTTGCAACCACAGGCTGAAGTCAGATCTCAGTGTAATGCAAGCTGCGCTAAAGGATGATAACCTGTTGGATTTCTGTGCTGGATAGTCCAATCAGCTTGACTCTGGAAGGTGCTCAAGCATCAGTATTGAAAGGGAGAAACATTTCAAAGGAATGACTTTGAGCTGCTGCAGTTTGTTTTGGAGGTGTGGGAGTTGCTTGTCAACTATTTATCTGAATGGGATACAAGGAGCAACATGTACTGAACTGTGCAGGATTCTGAAAATATTATTGAAAAATAAGGATGATGCAGAACCACACTGATTTGCAGTGTTTTAAAGATTAAAGAGCAGGGAGGACTGCGAGTGAACATAAGAGGATGGATTCCTGATAACCACACACCAGTTTCCTAAAAATATGAGAGATGTCCCTGGCTGCATAAATGGTTAAGAGGAATTCTTGTTGCTTGGTCCCTGGTTTGTTAACACATTGTCTTTTTGCTTTCTGTAGCATCCAGGAATGAAAGCTGATCGGTCTTTTGTGCTATATAAACCACCCCCTAAAGTCAGAGACCCTGCTCTAGTGGAGGAGTTCTTGGAACGAGCAAAGTTCATTGCAGATGATCTGAACTGGCTTCTGGCTTTGCCTCATGATAAATTTTGGTGCCAGGTAATGTTATTGAATAGATAATAAATAAAAACCTGTATATATGAGTGCTTAGAAAAATAAGTAGGTTTAATTTATGTATCTGATGAAGGCTCATAATTGCCTTTTGTTGCTAGTACCCAACCATCTTAATTTTGGATTGTGTGACATTAAGATTGTAATACTTCCTTAAAGATTTTTGATAATTTTTAATGAATTTTAAAACTGCTAGTTTGGAATATTGACCATGGACACCACTGAACACCTTTGATCTCTTTGGCTCACTGTTGAATTTAAATACCATGCGCTGCATATGTGTTATGTGGTGTACCACTGTGCATGCTTCATCTTTCCTTCTCCCCATTTGCCTTTGTTCTGTTGTATTAGGTCATATTTGATGAGACACTTCAGAAATGCCTGGATTCATACCTGTGCCATGCCCCTCGCAAGTTTGATGCATCATTTGATTTCCCTCTGGAGGTGAATGACATGCAGAAATGCCTTCATCAGAGTGTCTTCCTAACCTTCCTCAGAATGTCCACTCACAAGGAGTCCAAAGTAAATACCTCTTCTTATCCTCACTGCACACTGTATGGCTTACAAAAATTGATAGACACTTTGGAAAACAGACTGTTTCCTATTCAGCTGCCTTCCTTTTTTAGCCCCTATTTTTCTCATTCCAATAGTTTCCACAAAGATAGTCCCCAGTCAGCAAAGGACAGAACTATCTCAAGTGTGTAATGATTGCATTAATCTTTTTCATAAAGGAAAATGCTACCCTTAATAATAGGTTAGCGAGGTGTGGCATTATAAATGGGTAGTATAAGAGAATCTAAAGTTAGACTTTGCAGAGCGGCATAAAAGGTGTGAGAAGCTGTCGGAGGCTCCTGTAGCCATGTGTTGGTGACCATTCTCATGCCACTTGCTGCCCTGGTCCAGGCATCAAGTCATGCAACCCAGACTGAGACTTGTCTCTCATTGCACTTTCCCCAAATTTCTGCCTCTCCCTATGGTTGAGGTAAAATTGCATCTAATTACACTTTTCTTTGCATCAGAATGAAGGATGTGTGATGCAGTGCTCATTAGCAGAAGTGAAAGTTTCAGAAGGGCCTTAAGGAAACTCATTCTGTCCTCAGGTTTTAATAATTACTGACCTGAAATCCTCCTTGGTTTATTTTAAGAATATGCATTGTCATGATGGTCAATTTCAGTCTGTTTTGAGAAAAGATCTCAGTGTGGGTGTTGGAGGAGTGGGGAGAGAACAGGTGAAAGAAGTGCTGTATCCTGTAGTTAGCATCACTTCAATAAAAGTACTCCACACTTCTGCAGAGCCTTTCATCTGAGCCGGAATACTGTAAAGACATTAATCGATTAAACCTCACAGCTCCATTGAGGTAGCTAAGTATTTGGGTAAATTGAAGTCAGTGGTTTGCCTGTTGCCACATAGCAAATTAGTGAGAGTGCTAGAAATAGAATCCAGGAATCCGAACTCCTTGTCCTCTGTATTAACTGGGAGAACACATGCAACACACCCTGTACCATTCACTTTGGATGGATAATGTTTGCCATCATAAGTAAATCTTTCTTTTATTAGTCATTGCTTCCACTAGTATTCTTTAAATTGGATACTTCTCCATTTCAGGAGCAATGAGAATTTTAGTTTGAAGACCTTTGTCATTTAGAAGTTCAAAAACATTTCCAGCCTAACGTGTTAGTTACAGGAGTTATATCTGCAAGATGGAGTTGGTGTAGGGGTTTAGAGCATGGTGATGTAAATCAGAAGTCCTGGGTTCTGTTCCTGTCTGTGCCACTGATGATGATCTTAGGCAAGGAACTTAATTCCTCAGTGCCTTGGCTTCCAAATCTGTAAAATGCTTGCCTACCTCACAGGGGTGGTAGTCTTGATGTGTTTGAGGTACTTGGGTTAAAGATGTTAGAGAATGTGTAAGTATTATTATTACTGTAAATGGTGTAATCCTTGCAGAGTTAGGGTTACCATACATCTGAACATTTTTTCTTTTTTGATCCTCCACCGTCTGTCTGAGTGGATTTTTCAAATAAGAGGCAATGTCTGGATTTTTGTGACCTAACTAGCTGATGTTGCAGCTCAGAAAGCACTGTCTCCATGCCATGATTGGTCCCTGCAGCTGATTGGTCACTTCCTTGAAGTCACAGCAACCCCTGCAGCATCCCTCTCTTCTAGTACACCCCCCCCCAGTACACCCCCACCCCCAGCATCCTCTAAATACCCCCTTCCACTCCCCCCAACTCCCCCTCCCACAGTGTCCTCTTTATGGAAACCTGAAATATGGTAACCCTATGCAGAGTAGAATATGGATTCTCTTTCAAGTTATTAGAAGTTTATTTTGTCTTTTTTTTTTTTTTAAATGTGTTTTCTCTTGTTTTTAATAGGAACACTTCATCACACCCTCTGTTTTTGGAGAAATTCTTTACAATAACTTCCTGTTTGACATCCCTAAGATTCTGGATCTGTGTGTGCTCTTTGGGAAAGGAAATGGCACCTTACTTCAGAAGATGATTGGTTAGTCAAAGCTAGGAGCAGCTCGTAGCTTGAGGCTTTCTAGTTGTTCTCTGAAAGGCAGGCATTGAAGGGGGTGGAGTTGCTACTGAGTGTAGCAACCTCAGAACAAACTCTTCCTTATAAAATAAGAAGTTTTGATTTTTGAATAAGATGGGTTTTCTTTTACTTTCTTGTGAACCATCTTTATTTATGGGTGATATGGGGAGGGGATTACACTTTGCTGTTTGGGAGAACTAAGTTTGTTTTATAGCCTGTCTTGCTTCCTAGGTTAGATCTGCTGCAGGGTCTCTTTATTGCTCACAGTAACTCCTCTGGCTAGTTAAAATGCAGCTTTGAGACCGTAAAGGGACTCTGCTTCCATGAGGAACATGGAAGATCCTGGGGGTGAGGAGAAAGTCCGAAGAGCCTTATTCTTTGCAGGATGAGGGAAGGGGAGCAGTCTGACTGCTAAGATTGGGCCTTTTGCTCCTGTAGCTGGCAGCTAGACAAAACACACAATGCGGTTGTTCTGTGACTACAGAGAGCTTTAACTGGAAAAATAGAACTTGATTTTCATGGAGTCCCTGTTAGCTGCAAAGTATCTCAAAGCACTTTACCAACTGAAATCATCACTGCACTACCTGTGTCAGCAAACACAACAGCAATTATACATTTAGCAACAACTCAGCCTTGGACATTAAGACCTATTTTATGGTCAGAGGATGAGTTGGTCTGGACACTGCATTTGTCCCTATTCTTTTCACAAGGGACCATCTGCGATCCTTATCTTCCACCTGAGCATGTAGTTTTGGATACAATAAGATGTAGAATCCTTCATCTAAAATTCAAAACCAGACTGTTCTGAAGTTTGAATAATGTAACTTTTTTCCTTCCTTTGAAAGATGGCTATTGTTGGATTTCTAATCCAATCCAAGTTAAAATCAGAAGTACGAGAAATCTTGTGACACAGGCCGTTCAAACAAGATTTTTTTCCAAATTTCTAGGCCTAAACACTTTAACTTGTGAATGCTGATCTTTCTCCTCTTGTCAAAATGTATTTTTTTTTAAGTCTAGGTTTCAAAAACCTAGTCTAAATGGTACATGCTACTACTGTGATTGCGTGTGCAACAGCAGTAATTGTGCACACAGATGTCCTGTGACATGTCTACCTGGATGTTTGTGTATGCAATCATGGTATCTGCATGTGCAATTCAGGTGTGCAAATGCAAAAAATCAGATTTTTCAGTTCTTATTCTTCTCCGTGAAATCTGTTTCATAGGTCTCACACACCTGTGTAAACTCTTCAAGAGGTTTGTCCTTGTGGTGGAACCATGGTAATCTGCACAGCGTGTCTGGTAATTCACGAAAAAAGGGCAATCAATGTCTCTCCACTATTCAGTTAAGATTTTACAGCACTCTGCTATTCTGCAGAGTATTTTGAAAAGATAATGAGAGCAATACTTAGTCTTATATTATTAAGATAGGGCCTCATTACCTTTAAAAAATATTCTACAGAACATTTACTGGCGTACATGGAATCAGCAATTAAAATTCAACTACAGCTGTCAAATAAAGGAACTAGGAGCATGTAGTGATATTATTTACTTACTCAACCAACAGTGCAGTGCTTGAATCATCTAGCACCTTGGACACTGTGTTCTAATGAACATTCTCATTACCAGCCCTCCAAAGGCTCTTAAGCAAAGTAAGCTGTGATGGGATAAGAGGGAAGGTCCTCTGAAGGATTGGTAACTGGTTAAAAGATAGGAAAAAAAGGGTAGAAATAAATGGCTAGTTTTCAGAATGGAGAAAGGTAAATAGTGATGTCCCCTAGGGATGTGTACTGGGACCAGTCCTATTCAACATATTCATAAATGATCTGGAAAAAGGAGTAAAGAGTGAGATGGCAAAATTTGCAGATGATACAAAACTACTCAAGATAGTTAAGTCCCAGGCATACTGTGAAGTGCTACAAAAGGATCTCACAAAACTGGGTGACTATGGCAACAAAATGGCAGATGAAATTCAATGTTGATAAATGCAAAGTAATGCACATTGGAAAACATAATCCCAACTACACTTATAAAATGATGGGATCTAAATTAGCTGTTACCACTCAAGAAAGATCTTGGAGTCACTGTGGATAGTTATCTGAACACAGCCACTCAATGTGCAGCGGCAGTCAAAAAAGCGAACAGAATATTGGGACTAATTAAGAAAGGGATAGAAAATAAAACAGAAAATATCATATTGCCTCTATATAAATCCATGGTACGCCCACATCTTGAATACTGCATGCAGATGTGGTCGCCCCAGCTCAAAAAGATGTATTGGAATTGGGAAAGGTTCAGAAAAGGGCAACAAAAATCATTAGGAGTATGGAATGGCTTCCATCTGAGGAGAGATTAATAAGACTGGGACTTTTCAGCTTGGAAAAGAGACAACTAAGGGGGAATATGATAGAGATCTATAAAATCATGACTGGTGTGGAGAAATTAAATAAGGAAGTGTTATTTACTCCTTTTCATAACACAAGAACTTGAGGTCACCAAATAAAATTAATAGGCAGCATGTTTCAAACAAACAAAAGGAGGTATTTTTTCTCACAATGGACAGTCAGTCTGTGGAACTCTTTGCCAGAGGATGTTGTGAAGGTCAAGACTATAACAGGGTTCAAAAAAGAACTAGATACATTCATGGAGTTAGGATGGGCAGGGATGATGTCCCTAGCCTCTTGTTTCCCAGAAGCTGGGAGTGGGTGACGGGATGGATCACTTGATGCTTACCTGTTCTGTTTATTCCCTGTGGAGCACCTGTCATTGGCCACTGTTGGAAGACAGGATACTGGGCTGGATGGTCCTTTGGTCTGATCCAGTGAGGCCTTTTTTATGTTCTCCAGCTGCACTGAACTGTTAGGAGATGGTCAGCTGTATAGGAACAAGCACTGTACTTGTGGTGGGTATAGGTCAATAGTTCCACCCTGGGTGGTTACAAGTCTTATTTTTAGAGAAGATGCTGTGAATCGTACATAAGGATGTTGCTTGGTGTGAGGCTGCTTGTTGGGGTGGACGTTTGAGTTAATCTGGAATGGATTTTTTCCTCCTCTCCTTTCAGAAAACATCTTCACTCAGCAATCCAGTTACTTCAGTGACTTGAATGAAACAGTGCCCACAGTCCTCCAGGTACTGCCTCTTTATCTGGCTTGGGGTGGTTTTCTGAGCCCCCAGGGGAGGCTCTGACACAGTCCCAGGAGGCATAGTTGCAAGCTGGCAGAGAGTTTGTGTTTCTTTGTATTTGATCCCCTTAATTATACCAACTTATGTTAGATGGCTTTTATCTACAGTGGTTACTTACAGCTAACCCCCTTACATCCTACCTGTTTATGACACTCTCCTTGCTGTGAATCCTTGAGACTTCCTTTGCTAGATAGTTCATATAGGAAGTGCCCATTTTCCACTCCCCAAATCAAGAAACTGAGACATTTACACTAGTGATAACACCCAGTAAGCTCACAGGAGAGAATGAAAATATATGTGGAACCAAGATACATAAATTGCTCCTATACATATATTAGCCAGGTCCAATGTTCTGAGCTTTCATTGCTCTGAGCAGTAAGAATTTCCCCAAGCTGACTGGGCTATGCTCATATTTAATTTGAATATGTATCAAGATGCCTTGGCATCATTGCAATGGGAAAATTTGTGTTTTAGTCCTCAAACAAATAATTTTTAAAAAGTCATTTTGCCAGGACAGCTGGGATGGCTTTCTGTTCTCTTTGGAGTCCGGTGTCTCCATCTCCATCATGCTTTGGGTGTACTAAACTCAGCGGTCCAGGAGCACTCATGCGAGAGATGGTGACGTGTGGAAGTGCTCTGTGATGCCAGATTATCCATTCAAAACAGTTATTCGAAGGGCAGTGAAGATTCTGCCCATTGTATGTGGTGTATGTCTTGAAGCAATTACTTTGGGTTTACAGAGCTCTGCTTTGCATACTGTGTGTTCGATGTTTTGTTAGTTAACATTGACACAGAAAGAGCATCAGTATATTTGCATGCACACATAGATCAGTCCAAAGAAAAACAGTTGGTGATTATAAGGAAAAGCAGTATAAACCCAAGTATTCAACTTCAAAAAATGCCTGTAGTCCCTCTGTTCATCTTATAGCCTGCTCTGGTGGGGGGAGGAGGTTGGCAAATCTCCAAAGATGCAACTGTAATAGAGTTGTTTCTTAAGTTCTAGGCCAGGGATTGGCAACCTTTGGCACGTGTCCCATCAGGGAAATCCGCTGGCGGGCCAGGACAGTTTGCTTACCTGCAGCATCTGCAGGTTCAGCCGATTGCAGCTCTCAGGGGCCATGGTTTGCCGTTCCAGGCCAATAGGGGCTGTGGGAAGTAGTGGCCAGCACATCCCTCGGACCACGCCACTTCCTGCAGCCCCCATTGGCCTGGAATGGCGAACTGTGGCCAGTGGGAGCTGCGATCAGCTGAGCCTGCTGTTGCTGCAGGTAAGCAAACTGTCCTGGCCCGCCAGCGGATTTCCCTGATGGGACACGTGCCAAAGGTTGCCGACCCCTGTTCTAGGCTGTGAGAGAAAGATACAGGTAAATTTGTCCCTGCTTTCAGGTTAGGCAGCTCTCCACTGTGTGTAAATAGCAATGTCTTTTGTTCAGTTCAGCTGCCAGTCTTACTGACAAGATAGAGCACACCTGGGTGTATTTGCCTGTCTGATGTAATAATAGTTTGCTCTTTGTGATCCAGGTGTTCAACAACGTTCTGCAGGAGTGTGGCTTGCAATGTCACGGGGCCTCAGCCACGCCCCAGAAACTGGAAGAAAGAGTCAAACTGACTCCTAGTGCCATGCCTCTCCAGGTGGAGTTATTGCTGTAACCTTTCCCTCTGTGTACCTCGTTTTTTTTGCTAAGCCAACCACAGACTGTTAACCCTGCACTGAGTTCCCAGATACTTAGGTCTCATTCAGCATATGGTTCCTAGTCATTGTTTCAGTGCTTATCATGTGACTCAGAGTTCTGTATTCTTTGTTCTTCTATTCATTTTGGGTTGCTTTTCCCCCCATAAATGCTGCTATGACCTTTATCTGCTTTCCTTTCCAACCCCTGCTAAGCAGTGTGAAAGGGCATATTACGAAATAAAACAATAACTGAATAACTGCAAAATAGCTTTATGATGTTGATCTTGCATTTATATAGCCCCTTCCTTCAAAATTATTACATGTATAGCAGTGGTGCAGGGAAGGGCCCCATTGTGCTAGGTACTGTACAAGCACATATTAAGAGTTTATAGTCTAATGTAAATCTCCAGGCACTTTAACTGTACAAACCATAAATAGGATTAGTTTTCAAACTGTGAGGTGCACTCCCCAGTAGGGGCATGATGAGATTATCGGGGACACAAGGTGGGTTTGGGGTTGCAGCTGGCTAAGTCTCTGGGAGAGGGGAACAGCAGGGAAAGCACACAGGGGATCCTGGTGGTGGTGGAGGAGTGCAGGTTTACCCCAGACTCACACCACGCTAACTTGCCCTGGTAGCAGCCACTTCCTCCCCTCTCTGACTGCTGGGGACTCCCTGCGTGCTGTCCCCGCTGCTACCCCGCCCACATGGCCCATGTCCCTGGCTGGCTACAGCTCCATGTGCTTTTAAACCCTCCGATGCCTTCAGGAGTGAGGGGCTGTGGACATGGGGAAGGGAGAGTGAAGAGCCCTGGTGTGATCCTCACCATGCTGCCATGGTGTCCTCTGGGGATGAAGCCAGCCATTTCCTGCTGCCACCTGCGTGTGAGCTGTCTGCTCCCCTCAGCCACTTCCTGCTCCGGATGGGTGGATGTTGGGGGTGAGGTGGGGACCTGCTATGTGACTCCCAGGGAGCACAGCAAAGAAGTTTGGGAACCTCTGATATAGAGGAATCACTTCGGCTGCCACTGAAAATGGACCATGTCAGCTCTTTAAGTGCAAACACTAATGCTGTGCAACCATTTGGGATAGAAGGGGAATAATATTGTATCCAGCTGGACTTCTAGAGGGACTTAATGAGGTAAATTGACATTATGCAAAATGGGATTTGGCCAGGGCCCCCCTAAGTTAACAAAAGTGCCTTGGAAACTTTAATGAGCATAAGTAGTCAGATGCTTTCATTATGCCTTCTGAGGGAGGAAAGGTCTAGTATAGATGTTGCCCTAAATATTTGTGGACTGTCTTATTTGTGCCATGAGTGTAGACTCTTTTCCCACCCTCAAAAGGGCAGCTTTTCCGTGAACTCAGTGCGTTAGCACTAGTCTCTGAATACTAGGCTGCAGGACAACTCAATGTGATTTTTCCTCTCTTTGGATAATGAATAGTTCTTTCTCTACTAGGCATTGAAGGATATCGTGCTGTACTTGTGTGACACTTGCACTACCCTTTGGGCCTTTCTTGATGTCTTTCCCCTGGCCTGTCAGACCTTTCAAAAACATGACTTCTGTTACAGGTACGTGTCTAGTCCCTGGCAGCTCTGCTTTGCGGAGTATAAATGCCGAGTGTGCTGTTTTGTCCTTTCCCTTGACATTTATCAGTAAAAGAATAGGCTGCTCAGTTTATTCTGATGGTAGAGTAGTCTTTTGGTGAATAAAACAGGTCACTACAGGAGATGCCCAGAGTTTCCCCAATTGAGGATTACCTTGGCAATTTACCAGGAGGCTGGATTGTACCTTATTTCCATAAAATGGACCAGGTTGCAGCCGCTTCCTCAGTAATATTGCAGTGTGTCCTATAAAGATTTTAGCGCCATCTTGATCTGGGTGGAGGCCGCACTGTGTACTGGGTCTCTGCAGGCTGTCCCTTTAACAAGGATGGGGGCAGCCACACACTAAGTCAGTCACTTTGGCCACAACTGCATTGATTGTGGATATTAATGATGATGTAGATTTAAAAATATGGCTTATTACATTTGGTAAGATAAGAGGTTTTAAGCTTTAAGAGGTGTAGGTTGCTGGAGGGGTATCCCCATTGTATGTGGTCATGCAATTGACGGTAGTCAGATTATTGGATTTGTGGTGAATGTTTAGACTGGCCAAACAGCTGCACTATGGTATTTGGTAACCCAAAGGGAAAAAGCAATTGTTCTTAGTTCTGTTGTTGTTGTCTGAAATACACTAAAATGGCCCTACCCTCTTTTAAGGGGACAGCTGCATTTTATTAATGCACTGTCAATCTGGACTAATCACTGGTTCTTTGGGGTATGGCAGGTGAATACTGATTTGCATGTGTCTCTTTCTGAGAATCTATAAGGTTTCTAAATCAGCCTCTTGTCACTCTTGCTAATCTTCTGTCTCCTGACCTAGACGTATGAACTGGTTTCTGCTATGTTGTTAAACTGGTGTCCTTGAGGCATGTTGACATCTTGATGTGAGACCAATTATGAGCAGTGTGTGTGTATCCTCTGCACACCATTTTGCAGTCTTAGCCTCTGTACAAAGAACTATAAACTATCAGTTGTAAAACCCTAGAAAATCATGAAGCAAACCCAGTTGTTTCTTGATGTGGGCAAGTATATCTGCATCCTATGATGCTTTGTCTCTAGGTAAAAATGGTGTGTATGGGCTGTCTGGCTCTCAGAACCTGGTACTAGGCCAAAGTGGCTCCTTTGTTCACTCCCTCCCTTCCCGAGACCAAAAGGAGCATGTGTTCTCTCTCCCTGCAAATGGGACCAAGCACGTCTGTCATCAATCTAAGTCTCTGTGTTTAGCTCCTCTGAGCTCTACAGTATTGGAAAGAGGAGATCTCACAGCAGTAAGAAAGGAGTTCAGTTTGGGTGCATCAGTCTGTCAACTCTTCATGGGCTGCAGATGTGTATGCAGGATGCTCTAGAGTAGTGCAGATTGTTTGCCTAGTCAGCAGCAGGATGCTCTGAAATCATCTCATTTGGCCGCAGCTGTAGCGTAAGTGCTGAACAGATCCTTAGGGAGCTGCTGTTTGCCTCATGTCTATTTACTTATGTTTCTGGGAATAAGCTATAATGAAACAAGGGTCAGAGCTGGAACTGTGAGGATGAGAGACTGAATATATCAATATTCCCATTTGATTTGTCTTTTAGTGAAGCTTTTTAAAAACCTCTATTGACAGTTCTTGTTTTGTTACATGTTTTTGCAGACTGGCTTCATTTTATGAACTTGCAATTCCTGAACTGGAATCTGCAATTAAGAGAAGGACATGTGAGGATAAGAGGTAAAAAGTGGCAGAGAAGGTTTGCCTATTCTTTTCAGAGAGAACCACCCCCACAGTAAATTAAAACATTCTTTCCCCTTCCACATCCATGCCCTTAGTCTCTCTCTGCCTTTCTTGGCTTCTTCTCCAGAGTCCTGAAGAAGAAGCTTTTCTGACTTGAAAAAAGACTCTTTCCCACCTGGTGGGATTTTTAATTACCATATATACTCGTTCATTAGTCCGTTCGTTTATAAGCCGACCCCCCAAGATGGTTAGGTAAAAATAAGAAAAATTGTGTGACCCTTTCATGAGCCGACCCTATATTTCAGGGGTTGGCAAACTTTGGCTCCTTGCCCATTAGGGTAAGCCGCTAGCAGGCCTGGACGTTTTGTTTCCCTGGAGTGTTCACAGGCACGGAGCCCCTCAGCTCCCAGTGTCCACGGTTTGCCATTCCTAGCCAACGGCAAACTGCAGACACTGGGAGCTGAGGGGCTCCATGCCCCTGCATGGAGCCCAGGTAAACAAAACGACAATGTATTAGATATTCAATTCAATGATTCCATAGAGTTTAAAATCATCACATTTTGGTGTAGACCCGTTTATAAGCCGACCCCTGCTCTTTGATGCGTCGCATTTTTACCAAAAATATTCGGCTTATGAACAAGTATATATGATAAATCCTTTTCTACTTGCTAGGGAGAGGCACTGCATAGTGCACTATCCCGAAGTAGGTGCATTCTAAACCTGTAATAAAGGGCAAGCATGTAAAAGAGCCAGTATGCTTCCATTCATAGATTTTCCCCAGTGTGTTTGAAAGCAAGAGTTCTTCCTAAGGTGGTTTAAATACCATTTACTTAGCTAGTGAGAACCAAGGGTAACAGTGTTTAAAAAATGTTTATAGAGCAACTTTGTTTAGAATATGTATTCAAACCGACTGTGAAATGGTTCTGTCTGCTCCTTGCAGCAGAAACAACTGTGGGCTTGTTTACATGAACAGTTAGACCAGGTTCTCAAACTTTTGTACTGGTGACCCCTTTCACGCAACAAGCCTCTGACTATGACCCCCTACCCCCCATAAATTAAAAACACATTTTTTATATTAACATTATTATAAATGCTGGAGGCGAAGCAGGGTTTGGGGGTGGAGGCAGACAGCTCGCAACCCCCATGTAATAACCTTGGTTAGGGTTAGGGTTTAGGGTTAGGGTTGGAGTGTGAATCTACTCCATATTGGCCTGCTGGAGTCTGTCTGTGCACCCTGCTGATGTCTTTAACAGTTTATTAGAGCGCTTTGATCTAGTCCTTTTTCAAAGAGGACTAGCTCCAAGTGCTCTTACAGACGGTTAACACATGTCAGCAGGGTGCACAAGATCAGTTAGAGTGTGGCAGGCTAGTGCGGGGTAGATTCACACCCCAGCTCACCCTGGTCTAATTGTTCATGTAGACAAGCCCTAAGCATTCAAAATGGCTCAGCTAACACAGATTCTCCTCTAAAGTGAGCAAGGCCCAAGCCACAGAGATGGGTTTTTTTTCTTGCGTTGAGACTAACTCCATGCTCTCTCTTTCTCTCTGAAGCTTACTGGCTGACTTGTGGAGGAGGCTTTCTCATTCCAGGAAGAAGGTGGTGGAAATCTTTCATATTCTCATTAACCAGATCTGCCTCCAGCCCATCTTAGAAAGCAGGTACAGGCACTTTCTCTATGTGGGTGAGACTGCAGGGTCTACTGGTAGGGTGCTGTCTTTAGGAGTAACCCAATTGCTTAATTGCTGTGTTGAAGAGAAGAGTCCTGAGATTTCCAGCCTTACTGATAAATTATTATTTATGATTTATATTGGGGTAGTGCCCAAATGCCCCATTGGATCAGAGCCCTGTTGTGCTGGGTGCTGGACAAAGATGTAGGATGAAACTGTCCCTGATCTAAAGCATTTACAAATTGGGCTTTGTTTTGACCCCTCCAGAGCGGGATAAGGCCATGTCCTAGTGAACATGTTTATATTGGCTATGGGATATGTTGTGACTTCTAGGCTAGTGCTTAGATATCATGAGGCTAAGCACTTCAGCAACACCTAAAATACATAGAAATCCACATTGTGTCGTAGCTCATTGAAAAGAATGTCTTTAAATCTAGATATGGATGCTTTTGCCCTTATTCCATTTTCACCCCAGTGAAAAGCTAGTGTGTAACGGTCCTCATCCCTAGATCTCCAAGTGCTGTACAAAGGGGGGTGAGTATCCCCATTTAACAGAGGGGGAAACTGAGGTGAAGTGACTTACTCAGGGCAATGTGTGCTGAGTCACGAGAAGGATCCAGACCCTGGGACTTCTAGGCCAGTGCCCTTTCCATTGGACCATGCTGCCTTTACACTGTTGGAATAAATGTTTGTAGACAGCCTGCACTGAGCTGTTGATGTCACTGCAGCTCCTCTGATACTTGAATACTGACCCCAAATTATCATCAGTACAATCTGTCCAAGGAGATGATGCTCCGGTGGTTGAGGTGGAGCTGGGTTCAGTTCCCTGTGTGACCCTGGGCAAGTCACTTAGCCTCTCTGTGCCTCAGTTCCCATCTGTAGAACAGGGATAATAGTCCTGCCTTTCCTCAGATGATAGGTGCATTGAAGATCATGAGTGCTCAGATACAATACTGTGGTAATGGTCGGGGGCCATATTAATACCTTAGAATTCAGGGGTTCTCAAACTTCATTGCACCATGACCCCTTTCTGACAATAAAAATTACTACATGACCCCAGGAGGCGGGACCGAAGCCTGAGCTCGCCTGAGTGCTGCTGACTGAGTCTCGCTGCCCAGGGCTGAAGTCCTTGGGCTTTGGCTTCGGCCCTGGGCCCCAGCAAGTCTAAGCCAGCCCTGGCGACTCCATTAAAATGGGGTTGCGACCCACTTTGGGATCCTGACCCACAGTTTGAGAACCGCTGCCTTAGGTAGATGGCAGCAACAGCAGCAAATGACAGAGCTGGGTAGTCTGGGCTGTCAGGAGCTGGGGCTGTTGTGGAGTTGACACATCCTGCTTCTAGAGGAGTATCTGTACAGCATCAATACACTGGCAGGAGCGTTCTGTGAAGGGGTGGCTCTCAGCCATCACATCAGTTTGACTTGTGTGGGGATGCTCAGTGCAGCGGGACCAAGAGGAGGTTGAGACTGTACAATAAAGTGGTCTTTGTTTGCAATATGCCCTCACACAAGTGAGCAAAAGAGAGATCACACATTGTCTGGGAGGTTCTGTGCTATAACCTCATACGGAAGGAACCCAGTCTTGCAGGAATCTCAATGTAATTAGGAATATAAGTCCCTGCCCTCCCCTCCCCACTCTGTTTTCACTTCTTTTTGGGCCACGCACTGCAGTCTCACTTGCCTTCCAGTATGGTTTCAATCCTATCAAAAGTCCTATTTCCTAAAGACCAAGTTCAGCTTGTGAAGTCTGGTTCAGTTTCACGATTTGCTGCTTTTTAAAACTACAAGTCTCAAAAAATCCCACTGGAATGAAATCTGTTGAACAAGTGGGATTTGCTGTGATGTACATGTGGTCGTCACGTGTGACAGACATGGCTAGAAAGGCAGGTCATGGAGGTTCAGAAGGAAAAAAGTGGTGATCTCAAAAGTACAGCTCTGAATTCTATTTCTCACTGTTCCATGGCATTGTCTCTTACAGCTATGAGACTATTCAGCCCTTTATTGAAGAGTTTCTGCAGATCTTCACCTCAGTGCTTCAGGAGAGGAGGTAAATCCACAGAATGGGACCCAAAGGAGGAATAACTGTCCTTCTATATCTGTTTCCAGCACTAAAAGTGCGGAAGACATTGGTATACAAGGGACGTTGATGCATGTGGGAATTAGAAATCTTTCAGTCTAGTTAGGAAACGTTCTGTGAGAGAGAATTATAACAAGCTTTATTGTAGTGTTGCAGAGGATGCTGTGTGGTGCCGGAGATTGTTATAATGCTTTGCACTTCTTTAGCACCTCTTGCTGTAGGCTCTCAGAGTGCTGTATGTATGTTAATGAATTAACCATCACAGCGACCTTGTCAGGTTAGACAATTATTTATCCCCAGTCTACAGATGGGGAAACCGAACCACAAGATTAAGTGACTTGTCCAAGGAGACACAGTGAGTCAGTGGCAGAGCTGGGAATCAAACCCAGATTTCCTAACTCCCTAAGGTCAGGTGTTTTAATCACAAAATCTTGCTCCTCTCTAGCTGGGCATTGGGTCATTGGAGGGTCACAGCATCATGTTGAGGGTTATAATTGGCTGTTGCAGTGTAGGGAGGTTGACTGGATTATGATGGAATACAAAACTAGGCCTGGCGATAGACACTGGAGTTTGTTTCTGGGTGTGAGATGAAGTGTCTGCAAGGTCGTGGGGTTCATGACTGCGTGCTGATGAGGTTACAGCAGCACATTAAGGATTGCATCAGGGAGTTTTGCAGTTCATTCACTCCTCAGTTTGACTGATATACTTGCTTTTGTGTTTTCAGGTTTCTTTGTGACTATGATGAGCTGTTTCCTGTTGCAGACGATGTGAGTCTGCTTCAGCAGGCATCCTCTGCCTTGTATCCTTTTCTCTCAGCAGGTGGACACTGCACTGTGTTTTTAAAAAGCTAGTGGCTGTTGACAGTCTATACTGGCACTCTCACACTTGCTACCTCTGATTAAACTGCACCAGTGCCAGCAATGGTAGGGAAGCTGTTAGAAAAAAGCCTAGTGTAGGCACAGATTTGGAGTCCTCAAAGAGCACATAACTACTCACTTGTGGTGTCTGAACAGGCAAATCTGGACTAGAGCACAGAGAAATGCCCTTAATGCAGCCTTGTAGGGATGACACCCGGACAGCGTATATCCTCCAAGCAGTGGAAAGTGCCTGGGAAGGTGTGGAGAGGAGAAAAACACCAGTCGTTAAAAGCCCACCTCCACCAATGGTATCTGATGGAGCTTCAGCAGTGGTGGAAAATGCTGCTAAGGACTCAGAAGGGCTTGATGATGCATACAACTTGGAGTATGATGTGAGTATGGAGCTGCATGGACAGGGAGGGTAACGGTTCTTTTCCACCATCTCCACTTAACTGATTGTGCCTTGATGCGGTGAAAAGTTTGTTTGTTTCCTTGGGTCTTAGGCAATGACTGTATTCCAAATCCAAATGGATCAGTCAAAACTGAATTGCTGCCACCTTTTCAATGCAGCATGGTGAATAAGCTTGGGAATGAGACAAACTGGGTTCTATTTGTGGCCCTGCCACTGGTCTTGGACAGATGGGTTAATTCCTTTTGTCTTGGGTTTCCTATCAATGTAACCCACCTAGTACTCATACGGCTCCCACCACTGATGTATCTGAGCCCTTGACTTGTTTGTAAAGCATTTTGAGGAGAAGAAGGTGATCAGGAACAGTCAACATGGATTCACCATGGGCAAGTCATGCCTGACCAACCTGATTGCCTTCCATGATGAGAGAACTGGCTCTGTGGATATGGGGAAGGTGGTGGATGTGATATATCTTGACTTGAGCAAAGCTTTTGATACCATCTCCCACAGTATTCTTACCAGCAAGTTAAACAAGTATGGATTGGATGAATGGACTATAAGGTAGATAGAAAGCTGGCTAGGTTCTCGTGCTCAGCGGGTAGTGATCAATGGCTCCATGTCTAATTGGCAGCCGATATCAAGCAGAGTGCCCCCGGGGTCGGTTCTGGGGCCGGTTTTGTTTGACATCTTTATTAATGATCTGGATGAGGGGATGAATTGCACCCTCAGCAAGTTTGCAGTTGACACTAAGCTGGGGGGAGAGGTAGATACGCTGGAGGATAGGAATAGGGTCTAGAGTGACCTAGACAAATTAGAGGATTGGGCCAAAAGAAATATGATGAGGTTCAACAAGGACAAGTGCAGAGTCCTGCACTTAGGAAGGAAGAATCCCATGCACTGCTACAGACTAGGGACCGAGTGGCTGGGCAGCAGTTCTGCAGAAAAGGACCTGATTTTCAGCAGGTTACAGTGAACGAGAAGCTGGATATGAGTAAACAGTGTGCCCTTGTTGCCATGAAGGCCAACGGCATATTGCGCTGTATTAGTAAGGGCATTGCCAGCAGATCAAGGGAAGTGATTATTCCCCTCTATTCGGCACTGTTGAGGCCACACCTGGAGTATTGTGTCCAGTTTTGGTCCCCTCACTACAGAAGGGATGTGGACAAATTGGAGAGAGTCCAGTGGAGGGCAACGAAAATGATTAGGAGGTTGGGGCACATGACTTATGAGGAGAGGCTGAGGGAACTGGGATTATTTAGTCTGCAGAAGAGAAGAGTGAAGGGGGATTTGATAGCAGACTTCAGCTACCTGAAGCGGGATTCCAAAGAGGATGGAGCTAGGCAGTTCTCAGTGGTGGCAGATGGCAGAACAAGAAGCAATGATCAGAATCATAGAATCTCAGGGTTGGAAGGGACCTCAGGAGGTCATCTAGTCCAACCCCCTGCTCAAAGCAGGACCAATCCCCAACTAAATCATTGCAGCCAGGGCTTTGGCAAGCCTGACCTTAAAAACCTCTAAGGAAGGAGATTCCAGCACCTCCCTAGGTAACCCATTCCACTGCTTCACCACCCTCCTAGTGAAAAAGTTTTTTCTAATATGCAACCTAAACCTCCCCCACTGCTACTTGAGACTATTACT
The DNA here is from genome assembly GCF_020497125.1 of Mauremys mutica. Taxonomy (NCBI): domain Eukaryota; kingdom Metazoa; phylum Chordata; order Testudines; family Geoemydidae; genus Mauremys; species Mauremys mutica. The sequence continues at coordinate 31,905,744 of NC_059087.1, read as the reverse complement.
TCTTGTTCTCTCATCTGGTACCACTGAGAACAGTCTAGATCCATCTTCTTTGGAACCCCCTTTCAGGTAGCCGAAAGCAGCTATCAAATCTCCCCTCATTCTTCTCTTCTGCAAACTAAATAATCTCAGTTCCCTCAGCCTCTCCTCATAAGTCATGTGTTCCAGCCCCCTAATCATTTTTGTTGCCCTCCACTGGACTCTTTCCAATTTTTCCAGAACTGCTGCCTAGCCACTCGGTCCCTAGTCTATACCAGTGCATGGGATTCTTGCATCCTAAGTGCAGGACTCTGCACTTGTCCTTGTTGAACCTCATCAGAATTCTTTTGGCCCAATCCTCTAAGTTATCTAGGTCACTCTGTATCCTATCCCTACCCTCCAGCGTATCTACCACTCCTCCCAGTTTAGTGTCATCTGCAAATTTGCTGAGGGTGCAGTCCACACCATCCTCCAGATCATTAATGAAGATATTGAACAAAACCGACCCTTGGGACACTCTGCTTGATACCGGCTGCCAACTAGACATGGAGCCGTTGATCACTACCTGTTGAGCCCGATGATCTAGCCAGCTTTCTATCCACCTTATAGTCCATTCATCCAGCCGATACTTCTTTAACTTGCTGGCAAGAATACTGTGGGAGACTGTATCAAAACTTTGCTAAAGTCAAGGAATAACATGTCCACTGCTTTCCCCTCATCCACAGATATCAAGTTGCTGTGGGGGAGGTCTAGGTTGGATATTAAGTAACACTATTTCACTAGGCGGATGGTGAAGCACTGGAATGGGTTCCCTACGGAGGAGGAGGAATCTCCATCCTTAATGGTTTTTAAGGCCCAGCTTGACAAAGCCCTGGCTGGGATGAGTTGGGGTTGGTCCTCCTTTGAGCAGGGGATTGGACTAGATACCTCCTGAGGTCTCTTCCAACTCTAATATTCTATGATTCTATGATATATCTGATAAGTATTATTTGAGGAAAAGATGCTGTAAAATATCCCAGCTCTCTCAGATTCAAAGAGCTGAATACCTAATTCTGTACTTGATGGATTCTGCCTAGTGCCCCATTTGGGTTCTATTCTGATAACCCTAAAATCTTTGCCCCGGTTTCCCTACACACAAGCCCGCTCTGTATTGTGATCTCTTTTCAGTAATTAACCCCTTGTGTTTGGTATGTGTAGTGTGCTGGAGCAGCTGCAGCACCCGCTGCCAAGGTCTCGGGGGTGGAGTTGGATTCTTTGATCTCTCAAGTGAGAGATCTGCTGCCTGACCTAGGGGAGGGCTTCATCTTGGCGTGCCTGGAGGAGCACAGCTACAGTGCAGAGCAGGTGATAAACAACGTCCTGGAGGACAGGCTGGTGCCATCGCTGGCCAAACTGGAGCGAACAATGCCAAGGTGGGGATGAGGTTTACTATGTTTGATGCTGTTTTATTTCCAGTTGTGGATTGTTAAAGGGGCTGTTCTGCATGATGGTTACTAACCACTCTGTGCCTGGGAAACTGAATGAGCTTGTGTTTCCCTCAGCAGGTAGCTGCAGTGGGAGCTGCCCATTTCTGTCTGCCACTAAGCCTCACTCCTGCCTCTTCCCCTGTTTCCCTGCAGAAGCCAGAGATTTTTTCCAGTCTGAGTTGTTGTACAACAGAGGCTGGGTCATGTGCTATAAAGTGACACAAATGATTGTCCATTGGACACTAAAATGAGACCTGTCAAAATCACGTCATGGAGGATAACAGCTTAGCCCTGTACTGGGCAATAGTGCCACCACTCTTATACAACAAGCCCCAAATCTATTACCTGCAAAAGTTACTAATTTGCTGCAGATGGCAATGGTATGGTCCTTCATGATTAAAATCCCACCAGTCCTGCATGAAGGGAGTATCTTCAAAGAAGTTAAGGGTATGTTTACACTACAAAATTAGGTCAAATTTATAGAAGTCGTTTTTTAGAAATCGTTTTTATACAGTCGATTGTGTGTGTCCCCACACAAAATGCTCTAAGTGCATTACGTCGGTGGACTGCGTCCACAGAACCGAGGCTAGCGTCGACTTCCGGAGCATTGCACTGTGGGTAGCTATCGCACAGTTCCCGCAGTCTCCGCTGTCCATTGGAATTCTGGGTTGAGATCCCAATGCCTGATGGGGGCAAAAACAGCGTCGCGGGTGGTTCTGGGTACGTGTCGTCAGGCCCCCCTCTCCTTCCATGAAAGCAACGGCAGACAATCGTTTCGCGCCTTTTTTCCTGGGTTACCTGTGCAGACACCATACCACGGCAAGCATGGAGTCCACTCAGCTCACTGTCACCATACGTCTCCTGGGTGCTGGCAGATGTGGGACTGCATTGCTACACCACAGCAGCTCATTGCCTTTTGGCAGCAGACGGTGCATTACGATTGGTAGCCATTGTCGTCGTACTCCTGGGTGCTCTTTTAGCCGTCCTCGGTGAGGTCGGTCAGGGGTGCCTGGGCAGACATGGGAGCGACTCAGCCAGGTTGTTCCCATCTTCTGCCGAGCACCCAGGAGATGATGATGGCTAGCAGTCGTACTGCACTGTCTGCTTCCAGCCTAAGATGTAAAAGATAGATGGAGAGGATCAAAACAAGAAATTGACCCGGCAATGTGCACATCACGCTGATGAGCTCTGCATGGTCACCTGTGCTGATCAGCTCACCACGCTGTCCAAACAGGAAATGAAATTCAAAAGTTCACGGGCCTTTTCCTGTCTACCTGGCCAGTGAATCTGAGTTGAGAGCGCTGTCCAGAGCGGTCACAATGGAGCACTCTGGGATAGCTTCCAGAGGCCAATACCGTCGGCTTGCGTCCGCATTACCCTAAATTTGATCCAGCAAGGCCGATTTCAGCGCTAATCCCCTCATCGGAGGTGGAGTAAAGAAATTGATTTAAAGAGCCCTTTGAGTCGGGAAAAAAAGGGCTTCGTCGTGTGGATGGGTCCAGGCTTAAATCGAGGTAACACTGCTAAATTTGACCTAAAATCGTAGTGTAGACCAGGCCTAATTCAAATGGAATTCACCCTGCAGGGCAGAGTAGTTAAATTGTAAGTTACTAGAATTGTACTCTGTGCAGTAATTGAATTTTAACCAAGGAGAAATGAGAAATTACAATTCAAATCCACTTTTATCAGAGTCCACAGAGCTGCCTGGCCTCTGCTGCTTTCTGTATGTTGCATGTGGGGGCTTAGGAATCATAATCAGCAATGGAACCTGCTTGGTTTTAGCTGCTTTGCAGCTGTAGAATGTGCATGTACTACAGCAGCAGTTTCCTACTGTGGTTCAGGGTGTGAATGGTATGCTATGCCCAGTCATACTCCAGAAAGGCATTAGCTGACTGTGTCTGGTATGTTGTTCAGCAGTGATACACTTTAAAAAAATGCAATCTTATCCGAACAGAGGCTATATAAAATGGTTTTGTACATAACAATCTGCTTTTTATTCTCTTTTAATCAGATCTGCTGATTTTGCTGGCACAAACTACTTTTTATTTCTGTTAGCACTGCAGAGCTAACACAGTTATGGGACATTGAGTGGATTCTGTTTTGCTTCATGCATCATCAACAAAACTGTCAGCTAAGCGGCAAAGGCAGAATTGTGATTCCTGGTGATCTTAAAACAGAACACAGCTGACTCTTTTCAGATTGCAGGCTGAGTATACAGCACCAGAAATAATAAATTGAAAGATAATCCTCTTTTGACTTGTAAATTGAACAAATGTAATCTGGAAATATTTGAGACAGAATGAATAAGGAACCATAGGGAGATCTACCTTCTGAAACCATCCCTGACAAATGATTGGGATTTCCTCCAGAGAGTAGCCCAATACATACATACAGTGGTGACTTTACCAAGTCACTGCTGAGCATAATCATGCTTCAGTGTTGAATATTCTAGTTTTGTCCATTCTTAAAAGAAGGATTTTCTCCCCTTGCTTTTTCCTAAATGGGTTTGAGCCTCCCCAGGAAGATCAGCCACATGGTTTGAGACCTCTGTTCTAGACCACCATAATATTGGATGTTAACTGGGGCTGTGAAACAGAAAATGACTGGAGCTATTGCAATCTGATGCTGTTCAGTTTTGTACTTTGTGCTGCTGTGTACAGTTAAGGGATTGATGGAGTAATAGAGATCATGGAATGATGCACATTGACTGAGAGAATGTGGCCCTTCTTAGCTTTATCTCAGTGGCTTCTGTTCTGTCTTCTTTCTAACAGGCAGGTGAAGACAGAGCCAACCTCTCTGTTGACTTCTCGATACAACATCTTCCAGGATGATGAGTTTGATATATTCAGCAGGGACTCAGTGGACATGTCCCGGGTACAAAAAGGCAGGAGGTGCGTATCACAGCTTCAATCAGTTCTTTTGGACAGGGTGATATAAATGTCCATGGACTTAGAGCAATAAATTCCATTAAGAAAATCCCATTGCAGTCCTCTGAGAGTATATTTGTATGTCTGAGGCCAGCTGGTAGAGTTATTTTCCTGATCACTTGTCCACACGCAGCTAAGGCTAGAGATTTGGTTGGTTTTAACAAGAAAACATCATTGTCCCAATTTTTGGGCTGTGATCTCATTCTCAGCTTGTACTGTTTGACACTACTGTGCCAGACTCACTTTTGACATCTGACTCTGATTTGGTCTTTTTATGTTTCGTTTTCTTTTTTCCATAAATTGGAAGGCCACTACTGCCACCAGTCTGAGATTTGTGAGTCAGAAATGAAGCTAGGTAAAATTTGTTTCAAATTCAAGTACAAATATCAATAATGTCCATCTGTTTTGAAATCTAGCTCAGATAACACAATCTCAGTAATCTAGTTCCTCCACTAGTAGTTCCTGTCTCTATGAAAGTGCATTGCCTCTGTTTCTCACATCTCTTAGCAGGCCGTGCTGTGTCCTGTACTTTCTTTGTTTAACCCGGTGTTTTTGGTATTACCCTCTTCTGATTCAGGTTGATGGGGGGTTTCCTTTCAAAAGCCCAACAGAGTGGTTTGATGTGTCCCAGGCATTATTCAAACATTTCTTTTAAATTAGCCAAGTCTGTATATGGACCTGTCTTTAGATATATAAATAGCGGAGAAATGAAAGATTGATTTGTAAATTAATCTGTCTGGCAGTGGCAGTATCAGCTAAGTTTGCAGCTCCAAGACTGTAACAAAGTATTGGAGGAAAGGTGGGTGTGCTAATATCTTTTGCTGGAGGAATGTCAGTTCCCCCCCTTAAGTCCAATCAGACTGTGATTTGCAGCAGCAAGTAATCAAATAACAGCTTTTTTTTACTACAAATTCTACTCTGGCTTGGCTGTGTCAAGCTGTCCTGCATATAATAATCTGCTCTTTATACTCAAGAGAGTGAGGACCAACCTCAGGGCAGACTGTTAAGAACCAGGGCACAAACTTCAAATTGGTTGAGTTCTATACTTAGATTTCACCAACCAATTATCAAATGTAAATTCCTCAGGCTCTATAACAGCCTGAACATGAAATCACAGGCAGTCCCCTTGGGTACTCTGATTGGTCTTGCCACCAGGCAAGACTACCTTTGTGATAGATGGTCCCTTGCACCAAGTATCACAGCAATATTTAGGGCAGGTCCACACTTAAAACGCTGCATCAGCACAGCTGCACCGATGCAGCTGTGTCACTGCAGCACTCAAGTGAAGATGCTTCTACACCAATGGGAGAGCTTCTCCCATTGGCATAGGTAATCCACCTCCCTGAGAAGCGGCAGCTATGTTGATGGGAGAAGCTCTTCCATTTGACAGAGCGCTGTCTACATGGTGGCGGGGGGCGTTAAGTCAGTATAACTATGTCACTCAGGCTGTGGATATTTCACACCCCTGAACAACCTAGTTATACTGCCATAGATCTGCAATGTAGACTTGGCCTTAGGCTGCTCCTTGGCCCAAAGGACCAGTTGCTTACCTCAGGCAATTACACCTTAGATCTCACACCAAAGACAACGCTCATAGTCAGTCCTATAATATATATACAGATTTAGGAAAGGGAAACATCAGTTATTTAAAAGATTAAAGCAGGTAAACATAGGTACACACAAATTAGTTCCAGTCTTAAGTTTCAAAAAGTTGTAGAAGCTTCTATAATAAGCAAGATCTCTATATCCTTTAGGGCTAACCCAGGCTGAGCATTGGGGATCTTTTGCTGATGTCTAGTAATCCTTGCCTTCCCCCAGCCACCTCCTCAAGTCTCAGCAGCAGAAGTTAGGTGGTTTTATTCCCTTCCCCCATCCGCTTCGAGCTGCTGCTTCCAGTGATGAACTCAGCTGATGGGAGGAATTCACTTGCAAGACTCATCTTCCTGAGGTGGGAGGGGTGGAGAGTAAACAACAAAGTTGTTGGTTCTCTTTTAATGTTCCACTCTGATCTGCCTGGTGTCAGTGGGCCTTCCTTGTGGGGCAGGACAGATCACCTTCTGTTGGAGACCAGCATTTCACACTAATCAATATCTCTCGTCTGTCTGAGAAAAGGTGGGTGATGTAATACCTTATATTGGACCAACTTCTCACCCGTCTTGTCTCTCTAATATCCTGGGACCGATGTGACTACAACTACATCTCTCCTGTCTGGTGACTTACACAGTTATCAAGGCTTATAGCGCAAATGCTCAAATATTACCTTACAATCTGGGTTACAGATGTTCCAGCTATGTATTTGTCAGTACTGAAGCATTGGGACCTTGGCCTGAGTTGGCAGCTGATCTGTCAGCATCACAGGCTGTCGAACAAAATTGTTGCTTGCCTTGCTGGCCAAAATACCTATCTTTGAACTGTCTAACTACAGCTGGAAAATCCCCAGACTCATGTTATGTCTGCACTAGAACTGTTACAGCAGCACTGCTGTAGCGATTTAAGTGTAGACATTCACTACAGAGTCAGGAGGGGTTCTCCTATCACAGTAGTTAATTCCCCTACCTGAGAGGCGGTAGCTACACCAGCGGCTAGGTCGTCTTAACTGCACCCCTGAGCGATGTAGCTGGGTTGACCTAACTTCTTAGCGTGGACCTTGCCCCAGGTTATCCCCCATCCCTCCCTCCCCATTCGATCAAAGCACCAACAGACATCACATGCATGTGAGACCTAGCATTGCTCTATGCCTCCTCCCAAACTATTCCCTGCTGGCTGATATCAGCCAGTGGTCACCAACCAGACGATCGCGATCTCTGGTGGTGTAGCTGGGCTGCCACTAAGGCAGGGTCCCTGCCTACCCCAGCCCCACGCCGCTCCTGGAAGGGCCAACACACCCCTGCAGCCCCTAGGCGGGAGGGGCACATGGCTCCGCGCACTTCCCCTCTCTACAAGCACTGTCCCCGCAGCTCCCATTGGCCGCAGCTCCCTGTTCCCGGCCAATGGGAGCTGCAGGGGCAGTGCTTGCAGGCAGGAGCAGCGTGCGGAGGGAGACTCCTGCCTCCCCACCCCGGTGGTGCAGTGGGGCTGCTGCTAAGGCAGGGTCCCTGCCTACCCCAGCCCCACACCACTCCCGGAAGTGACAGCAGCCAGTGCAACCCTGGGGGCAGGGAGGGCAGGGGGTCTCTCTCTGCGCACTGCTCCTGCCTGCAAGCACTGTCCCGCAGCTCCCATTGGCTGGGAATGGGGAGCTGTGGACAATGGGAGCTGCGGGGGCGGTGCTTGTAGAGAGGGGAAGCCCCAGCCCTGACCACCCTCCCAGAACCCTGTACCCCTTCCTCCACCCCAACTCCCTGCCCCAGGCTCAGGCCAGAACCACCTCCCACACTGCAAACCCCTCAGCCCCAGCCCCAGCGTGGTGCAAGTGAGTGAGGGTGGGGGAGAGCGAGTGACGGAGAGAGGCGGGATGGAGTGAGCATGGCATGACTTTGGGGAAGAGGTGGGGTAGATCCTGGGTTGCCCTTAAATTCAAAGAGTGAACTTAGGTGTAAAAAGTTGAGAGACCACTGAGCTAGACCCATTCTTTTCTCATCTGTCTGTCAGCACATGTCTGCTGCTCATCTCAGCCCCTTCCCCCTCCACCTTTCTGAGACAGGTCAGAGCTCTTGTGCTCTGCTGCTCCTTTAGTTCCCCATGTTGCCGTGTGTGTCACTCTGCCCTCCTGGCTATGTCTTCACTGCAAAATAGGTGTGTTTTTTAGATCAGTTATAGCTAAGGCTGCGAGTTTGTCACAGATTCTGTGACTTCTGCAGCAGCTGATGTGCCTTGCTCAGGGTCAGCTTAGGCAGCTCCTGTGCCAGGTGCACTGGCTGCTGCTGGGGCAGTCTCGGGCCCCTGTGCCCCCAACCTCATCCCTGCAGCTGAGTTTGGGTGTGGGAGGGGGCAGGGGGTTGGGGCACGGGACAGGGTGAGGCGGATGCTGGGTGGCGCTTACATGGGGGGCTCCCCAGAAGCAGCGATATCCACCTCGCTCAGCTGGTAGGCGGAGGCGTGGCCAGGTAGCTCTGTGTGCTGCCTCCGCCCAGAGCAATGGCTTCACAGCTCCCATTGGCTGTGGTTCCCCTGCCCCCTCCCACACCCAAACTCTGCTGCTACTTTGGGGGGAGAGACGCGGAGCCAGGTAGGGAGCCTCCCAGCCCCGCCAACCCCTCCCCCCGAGCACCAGCCGAGGTCCCAGGCCACACGCCGCCACCCACTTCTCAGCCCCAAACAGCTGGACCGCCCTGCCCTGGGCAGCCCCCCCCCCCAAGTTTTTTTCACTGGTGTTTTTAGTAAAAGTCATGGACAGGTCACGGGCCATGAATTTTTGTTTACTGCCTGTGACCTGTCCTTGACTTTTACTAAAAATACCCGTGACTAAAACATAGCCTTAGTTATAGCCCTTTTGGTGGAAAATCCAAGTGAAGGTAGCTTTGGTAGCTAGTTGGGATCACCCATATACCTTCCACCTAAGGTTGACCTTGACTTGGTACATCAAGGTAAAAACTACAATGCCTTGTCTTCTCTAGGAATTTACATGGAGATAGGTCTGGGTTTTACATCGAAACAGCTATTTTGTGGTGAAGACAGAGGGGGGAGCAAGTGGGGCAATTTGCCCCGGGCCCCGCAGTATTCTAGAGTATTGCAACTTTTTTTAATGGAAGGGGCCTCCGAAATTGCTTTGCCCTGGGCCCGCTGAATCCTCTGGGCAGCCTTGAGACAGCCTGTGTCTCCCCTGTTGTCCTTGGTTAGCAGGCAGAAAACTTGATACTTGCCCAGGCTTCTGGGCAATAGGGTTTTCTCCAGCCTCATCTAAGACCTGATTTGGGTCTCAATGATCTCTACTCTTTTTGCCTCCCTCCTTAAAACCAGAGAGATGTAATTGTGGTGCTTGCTCTTTATCTTATTAGAGTTCTTCTGTTGTTGAACATGATTTGCACCTGAAGACCACAACCTGGGCTGGGCCCCATTGTACTAGTTCAGGGCGGGCAAACTTATGGCCCAAGGGCCACATCGGGGAATAGAAATTGTATGGTGGGCCATGAATGCTCACAAAATTGGGGTTGGAGTGTGGGCGGGGGTGCAGGCTCTGGGGTGGGGATGAGGAGTTTGGGGTGTAGGAAGGTGCTCTGGGCTGTGACCGAGGGGTTCGGAAGGTGGGAGGGGGATCAGGGCTGGGGCAGAGGTGCGGGAAGGGGTGCAGATTCTAGCTGGAGGTGTGGGCTCTGGGGTAGGGCTGGGGATGAGAGGTTTGGGGTGCACGAGGGTGCCTCAGGCTGGGATTGAGGGGTTTGGAAAGCAGGAGGGGTATCGGGGCTGGGGCAGGGGGTTAGGGCGTGGGGAGAGGCTCAGGGGTGCAGGCTCCAAGCGGCACTTACCTCAAGCGGCTCCCGGAAGCAGTGGCATATTCCTTCTCTGGCTCCTTTGCAGAGATACAGCCAGGTGGTTCTGCATGCTGCCTCATCTGCAGGCACTGCCTCTGCAGCTCCCATTGGAGCGCATAGGAGCTGGACTGGGGCCATGCTGCTGCTTCTGAGAGCCGTGTGGTGCGACCCCGACCCAGCGCCCCGACCGAAGCGGGGCCGAGCCGCGTGGTGCGACCCCGACCCAGCGCCCCGGCTGTAGCAGGGCCGAGCCGCGTGGTGTGGCTCACAGGCTGGCTTAAAATGGCTCGCGGGCCGCAGTTTGCCCACCCCTGTACTAGTTGCTGGACAAATGTATAATACATTTAAACATTTAGGGGCAGGGACTGTTGATCTAGAAGACCAGACGTAACAGGTGGATGAGACAACCAAGCAGGGTGGGGTGGGGTAACAAATATAATAGGATGTGCACAATTCTTAGCCAGTCAGTTGTAGTGATCACAGCTCTCCCCCGGCCCAGCTGTAATAACTAGCTGACCCTGTCCCCTGGAGTCCAAGTGTGTTATCTCAGTTATGTTCTTGAACTCTGTGGGATAGAAAGAACAATCCCAAGGTCTTTCTTTCTAGAATCAGTGTCTGAGGTCTGGTTTACACCACAGTGTTAGGTCAACATAAGGCAGCTTATGTCAACCCAACTATGTCAGTGTCTACACTACAGCCTTGCTCCTGCTGATGCAAGTGCCCTACTGCATCGATATGATAACTCCACTGCCACGAGAGGCTTATGTCAGTGTAGTTAGGGTGTTGCAGTGTCTTACTTATATTGGCTGTTGCTGCTGACAAGAAAGCTGCTAGCAGCTCAGGCTGTCACCCCAGGGTGGATGCAGGCTTCCAGCTAACGACAGGCTGCCCCCTGGGCTCCTGGCTCCCTGCTCCCAGACGGGCTGTGTCCGCCCAGCTCCCTGCTCTTCGTTGGGAGCCCAGCTGCACTGAGGCTCCCACTGGGAACCTGGCAGCCGTCTTGGCTCCAGGCACAGAGCTCTGCAGTGGGAGCCCAGGAGGCTACCTTACTCCCAGCGGGGAACTGAGAGCCTGGCGGGGGGGGCAGCTGGGCTCCCGGGTAGGGAGCTGAGAGCCTGCCGGGGGGAGGGCAGCCAGGTTCCTGGTGAGGAGCAGGGAGTCGAGAGCCCGGGGGGCAGCTGGGGTCCCAGCGGGCAGCTGCTTGTGGAGTTGAGAGCCCAGGCTCTCAGCCCCCCACACTGCCCTTCTCAAGTCGATGGAAACACTTCTGGTGAGGACGTGCGCGACAGAAGGGGGGCAGTGTGGACATGAACCACCACAGTAATTACTGAAGTGGTTGTAAGTTGACCTATGTTAGGCATGGTCTCCATTTAAAAGTTAGGTCAACATAGCTATCTTGGTCAGGGGTATGAAAAAACCACCCCCTGACCGATACTGCTATGCCAGTCTAACCCCCGGGGTAAACACAGCTCTGTTGCTGGAAGAATGGATATGTTGATGTAGCAAACTTGGTTTGGGGAGGTGGCATTCCTACACTGAGGGAAAACCCCCTTCCGTTGGTGTACTTTGCATCTACGCTATGGTGTCATGCCAGTATAGAGATGCCATCATAGCTATGCTAGTATAGTCTGCGTAGAGCGGACACAGCTGCACTGAAGTACATAAGGCTTTGTTGTAAAGACCTCATGTCATCTCAACAGGAAACAATTATCAAATGCTTAGTCAGTCTCATTGCTGAATACCAGCAGGAGCTCTTAGGCCAGCGTGGGCAGCACACGTGAGTAAAGCAAAACATTTGCAGAGTCATTTAGAATTGATTGCAATTAAATTTAAGCACAGCAACAGAAACAGTGGTAGAAGCAACAAAAGCAGTGATTCATGGAGTAAGGGGAAACATTATCTAATGTGGGGATTCTGAATAGGAATGGAATGAATGGTCAGGGCAGAGGATGGTTTTCCTATATTTGCAAGAATGTCACAGGAACCTGGCAATTCTTGATATACCTGTTCATCTGACAGGTTCCTCCACTAGTAATATGAAGATTCTGAATGAATTCTGGATTCAGATGTGAATTCCTCCTCAGGCTTTGGGAGCTGCAGGTTGTCCCAAGTAGACTCAGAAAGGGATTTCCCCATAAGTCGGCAGTAAGTTCTCATATGTGGTTTACAACCTCAGCATCACAAGGTCTTGATCACTGTACAGGACCAGTGGGTGCTCAGCATGTCTGAAAATCCAGTGTGAGGTATCAGGTCTCTGTGCAACTGAGGCATGCTAAATCAGTGGCCGTATCTGAATATTGGCTATATCCCCTGTGTCTTGATTTCCTTATCTATAATATGGGTCTAATATTACTTGCCTCACAGGGGTTGGATGAGGCTTAATTGATGGGTGTTTATCTATACATCTCAAATCACTTAAAGTGCAATAGGAATGCAAAGTGGTGTTATTGTGGAGCTCTGATTTCCTGGCTGGGGCAGATCTCCCTGCTTGGTGTTTTGTTCTGCTGTCTTTTCCGCTCTGAATCCTGCTTTTCTAGCCCCTGCGTAGTGCAATACTCATAATCATCTCACTGTTACCTTGTGCTCTCCTCATCTGTCTGTGTGTGTTCAGCTGCGTTCTCTCGTCCTCCGCGTAGGTTAGAAGCTCTTTGACTTGGGGGGAGGTGTACAGCACCTAGTACAATGAAGCGCTGAGCCCTGATTTGTGCCTTTAGGCGCTAGTACTGCAATACAGATACTTAACCCCCATGAATCAGTACAGCTGCAGCCTGGTGTTAAAGGGCACTGTGCACCTGGACATGCTGCCCCTCAGCTGAGACAAGTTCCAGGCCCTGACCACTGTCATTATTCACGCTCCATGGTACTTTTGGGGAGAGTTTGGTCCTGTTTGAGTAATTGCATTTGGTCATTCTTAAAATCTCCTCGGCAGTTTCCGCCGGAGGTGGCAGTCTCCATTCCTGTTCTGACCTGTTGCACAATCTTGCTGGGTGCTGTTAAACAGCTGTTGTGTTCCAAACCAGAAGTGGCTGTTTTCAGTAGTGGGTCAAATGATCCTTTTGCATCTCCATTACTTACCTCAGGAGGGGAGGCAGTGAGGCTTATGTTTGTGAGCTTCTTTGAGATGAAAGGTGCTAGAGCAGGATGAATAAAATGTAGTCACCAGATGGTGCTTAAATTTCCATTTATTTAAAAAATCCAGCTGTAAAGAGCAACTCTAAACTGCCTTTATTTCTTTCTGTCCCCTCCATGATGTGCAGGAAGGACAAGGATACGACAGAGAGTTTACTGAATGACAAGCGCCTGATAGCTGAGCAGAAGGAACGCTACAGCCAGTACAGTGTGATTGTAGAGGAGGTCCCTGAGCAGGTGGGGGAAGCCCAGTTCTATAGGGTTGACTACGAGGATGAATACGACGACACCTATGACGGCAACCAGGTGGGGGCGAACGATGCTGACTCAGACGATGAGCTGATCAGTAGGAGGTGGGTACAGCATCTTTGGCCAGCAGGAAGAGGGTGGTTGGTGTGTCCTGTAAGCCATGTGTCTGCACACTAGCACAGAGCCTGGGTGAAAATGCTCATCCTGCACACTGGTCTCCACTGCCCATGCTTCTGCTGTCACCCCAGACAGAGGGGCTTGGAGACACCTCTCTGCTCTTTCTGCTCCCAGCCTGGAGGAGGGGTTTCTGGGTCTCCCCTTTCCCCTGCTGGCCAGGGAGCTTCTCCCAGCCATGGGAACAGGGAGTTGCCATGCTCCCCCTTCCTCCTGTACCTCCTTTCCTTTCTCCATGTGTGGAGCCAAATGCTGCCTGAGCTCAGTTTTAAAACCTGAGCAGGAGGCTTTGCTCAGAGAGGTTAAGCTTGTACCGAGGCAGCACTTCACTCTGCACACAGAGGGGAATGCTGGTCATTGGGGACGGAGGGGGTGAATTGGCCTCTTATGCTTGTTTCTCCCCCATCCCAATGTAGAAAAGCCGCTGGGCAAACAGTAAGAAAAAGCTGACCTCTGTTCTTGCTTGTTTGGCAAGTCTCTCCCCGCACCCTGGGCACAGACTCTTCTGTGATCTAGTGATCAGAACATGCAACTGAGAGTTCTGGGCTCCACTCCGCTGCCTCGGCATGTCACCATCACCTCTCTCTGCCACAGTCTCACCAGCTGCAAAACAGAGCTAATACTAAGTTGGCTGTCAGGGGTGTGAGGGTTAGCTGAGAGTTGGAACTGCAAAACATTAATTCTAGGCATGGCTAGAGGTATGTTGGGAAAAGGAATGAGATTTTGACAGACCATCAAGTATGCACACCCACTCTTTCTCTCTCTTTCTCCATCTTTTGGAAGCTGTAAGCTTAACATTTCTCTTGTGATTTACAGAGTAATTTTCCAGCCCTAACAGCATTTTCAGGAAGCAGGAATTGTACCATGTTAACAGGCAGTGATAACCCCATTTAAAACAAAATATTTCTCTTCTCTACTTTTTTCTTTTGGAATCTTCCTAAAGAGTTCTAGAGACCTGAATAAAAACGTTCTTACAGTTCACCTGTAACACATTGGGGCTTGATCTTCAGAAGTAGTGAGCACCCATCCTTCCCACTGGCTTTTCTGGGAGGTCTGAGGGTGCTCAGCACTTCTGAAGATCAGGCCTGGGCGTCTGATATAAAACAAAGGCTGTTGTACTTTTGGTTTTAAGTTTTAATTTCCTTGGTGACACAACCACAGATTTAAAATCAAATGGAATCCTTTAGAAGAACTACATTAGAGCCAGAGATAAAGGGATAGTTTTTCTCTTCCTTGCTCCAGGCCCTTTGCACTGCTCGAGGTGTGCAAAGGGGCCATAAAGCTGATGGATTTTCTCCTGTGTGAAAGACTCCCCAGCAAAGCCAGCATAATGGGTGCAACTGAGAATCAATGGGACAATCTGTGACCAATCACAGCAGTTTTAAAGTGGGGACTGTTTTGAGCAGATACCTGATTTTAATATGGTGTGCACATAAGGGGAGTCGATATGCCTCAGTCCCATCACTGTCTGTGTGCTGAGGTCTAGAGAGAGTTAACCATCAAATGCCATTGCTCTTTGCAAAATGCTTTCTGGGTGGTCTCCTAGAGGAAGGCATGTTTTCTTTTGTGCAGCTCTGTTGTCCCTTGCATGTCTCAAGTCTTTTCTGCCTTTCTCCTCCCCCTTGCAATTCACCCAGTGCATGAAATGCCATCCTATCCCTGCCTCAAGGTGGCACTGGATAGTAAGTGTTTTAAACTGTCCCTTTTTAATCTAGATTTGATAGATGTGAAAAGAACATTCCACAGGGAACTGAAGATGTGCGTATATAAAAAGGGAGAACTAAACCAAATACACAACCCCAGATTCATCCTGGGGTAGTGTTGCTGTCTGCCCAGGTTTTCCAGGGATCATCCCTTTTCTGAGGTAGCTGTCCCAAGAAATCTGTAAGGGAGCTCAGTACACACGGCCAGCTGGACAGTTTTATGGGCTCAGGATCATCCTGGATGTCTGGATTTTTTGTACATCAGAGGTGGCATCCCTATCTTAGAGTGGGTCTGGGGGAGATCTCCATTGACCTCTGTGGCATTACAATAGGGCTGCACTTGACTCCCAGTGTATATGGTCCCACAGCAGACCAAATGTACAGGTGGTGAAGTATTAAATATGAAATCAAGGATACATATTCCTCTAAGAAACTTTTCCCTATTAGTCAATATTCACCAATTGCAGATCTCCGGAAAGTCATTGGAACATGGCAAATTTGTCATTGGCTGCTCTCTTTCTCTCTAGATTTGCTAATTCAGTCCACTTGCTTTACAAATTAGGCAGGTCCATAAAAGTTGTGGATTTCACTTCTTGAAAGACCTGCCCTTCTGTAAATCAGAATTGTCTTTAAAATATTCTAGTATCAGAATTGCCCAGATGAAATAGTACTGGATCTTTCACCTTTCTCTCTGAATTTCCTAGGCCATTTACCATCCCTCGAGTCCTGAGACCCAAAGGACCAGAGGAGGAGGAGGAGGAGGAGGAAGTGGAAGAGCCTGAAAAGGAAACAACAAAGGTTACTAGCTTAATTTGTAGGCTGATGGGAATTGGCATTATGCTAAATTCTATTGTATGCCCTGTATATTTCACCTGTTGAAGCCAGTGGTGGATTAATGATTTTGATGCCCCCGTCCCCATATGAACTTGTTTTAGTTTTTTTACAAATTCGTTTGAACAGAAATGAATGTAAATATCATTAAAAGAATTGAACATTTACAAGTTTTATTATAAATACAATTACAAGTACAGCGGATGCTTGCTTGAACACGCATCTGTATAGCGCGATTTCGTTTATAACGTAGGACCGTGCATGGGTCCAAAACCCTGTGTTTAAGCAGGGGTCCGGTGCAGTTTAGGATTCTCGCGAGTATGTTTACTAAATGGCATCGCGCCATCATTGGTGGTTTCAATACGCAATATGATTGGTAGAATCACGGCGTCACTGATGCTGCAATTACAAAAATGCTGCTATTATAAATTTGCCGCCCTAGGCCTAGGCCTTGTCAGCCTAGGTGATGATACGCCGCTGGTTGAAGCCCTGACCAGTAACAGCATGAATCTGTTCACATAGCATTGAGGCAGCTCTGCTTTTCAGAGTGGCAAACTGCTGCAAGTTGGACCGTGAAGTGTCCCCCAAGTACAATTGCCCACAGCCTCCCAACCTAGGCATGTCACATGACTCTTACTCCTTGGAGAGGTGTGCATGTATCTCTGGAAGAGAGGATATGATGCCAGCAGAGTGTGTGAGGGGGAGGGGAGGATCATTAAAGCTGTATTATTTTCATGGTTGTCATGGACTTAATGGAAATTGACCATTTGGCTGTGATGGGGGGAAAAAATCCCTACAATCTCAGTGAAAACACTTGCAATTCAAATTTTTGGATGCTTTTCACTTCGATCAGTTTGGCATCTCACATCAGCCGCTTCCTGTCACTGATCCTGGGGGACTACTTGGCTGTAATGAATAACTTCAGCTGAGGGATGTAGGGGACTCTCCCCACACCAGGGAGCCACAAGAAGTCAGGCTTCTGTAGCTCCCCGAGTCACGCTGAATGCTGGTAAGACGGTAATGAGATTAAAGACTTGATTTCCATCCCACAGCAGGACCATTTTGTGCAGGACCCAGCAGTGCTGAGGGAGAGAGCTGAAGCCAGACGGATGACTTACCTTGCAAGGAAAGGGTAAGCTGGAATCCCTCTCCAGGGGTGAATCATGGCTCCATTGAAGTCAGTGGCAAAACACTCCCCGACTTTAGTGGGCCAGGATTTCCTCCTTGGTGACTGTCATGCTGTTGCATCTGGTCGGAATATTCCTGTGGCCTCAGGGCTCCAGCCACAATGGTAGGTTGCATCTTGAGTTGACTAGAAGCTCCAGGTCTTAAGCTATGTCTACACTGCACTTTCATCGTTAAAACTTTTGTCACTCAGGAGTGTGAAAAAAAACAAACAAACCCTGAATAACAAAAGTTTTAATGACAAAAAGTGCCGGTGGGGACAGTGCTTTGTTGGTGGGAGCGAGCGGCTCTCCCGATGACGAAGCTACCGCCTGTCGTTGGGGGTGCTTTTGTTTGGTCGCCAGTAGAGCGGCTACACTATGTACCTTACATTGGCAGTGCTGTAGTGGCACAGCTGCACCGTTGTAAGGTGCGCAGTGTACACGTAGCCTCAGGTTGGCTTTCAGAACTGACAGCCCATCTTTCGAGAGTTGTTGGGAGTGACACCATTTCCAACACCTTACTCAGCTTCCACTTCGCTGCCTAGAGTGCAGCTACACCAAGTGGCAGGGATGCCTGGCAAGTCCCTTTGCTGGCACAGCAATGCTACTTCTGCAGTTACATGGGGGAAGGGAGAGCAGGAACCTGCATAAGATTAGTAAGATTTTGGTGTACAGGAGCTTCCCAGATCCTCAGTAACTACCACAGGGGATGCCTGGACAATACAAGGCTTCAGTGCAACATCTGTCTGGCTGCTGGCATGCTAAGAGCAGGAAGAGTGAGCTGGCATCACATGGCTGATGAATAATGTTCAGATACTATAGAAGTGCTGCACAACTCACTCGTCAGGGGAGCTGGCTGGGTGGATGGACTCCCCCCAGGTGTGCTCTCTCCACATCTGATCTTTTCTCAGGATCCTTTGTCTTAGAAAGAGAAATTAGATTTGTGATCCTCGGTGTGCCTTGTGCAGAACTTGTGGTGATTCCCATTTTTATCTATACTTCAGGTACAAGCATGACAACACCTCAGCTGTTGTAGGGAACGCCAAGGGGCATGGACAGAGCCGGGATACAGTCCAAGACCGAAGGAAGAAGGAAGCCAACAAAGGGGCAAGAGCTAATCATAACCGCCGAGTCATGGCTGACAGGAAACGGAACAAAGGCATGATCCCTTCCTGAGGGAGGGACTCTTAGCCCAAGGCATTGCTTTGCATTCAGGCCTTCACTTCTGAGGGCCTCCTGATCTTCAGGTTATGGTGCAATACCCAGCCCTTGGGAGAGCTTTCCATTTATGAATAGGAACTGCCTATCAGGCAGGCTTGCTGCTGTGCTGGTTGTCAATGCAGCAGCAGGTCTCTCAGATGCATAGGACAGGCTGCAACAGCCATTCAGTTTTTTTTAAAAACTATTTGTAACGATTCTGAGAGAACTTATTTTCATATAAGAAACATCCCCCCGCCCCAACAACTGCCTGGGGCATCCAATCAGCACAGCTAAGAGCACTTAGAATGAGCACTACAACTGACAGTGAGGTTCGCCTGTGCGGTTAGCTACAGCTGCCCACTCCACATACACGGTGCCTTATCCTGCAGTAGACTCATGGCATGTATAGAAGCAAATGCACAACAGGCCATTCCTCTTGCTGACAAAGCCCTAGGAGTTCAACTGTATGATGTACTTTGAATTCCTCTCCCTCGAGCGAGAAATGTGTATAAAAACATGCAGATAAAGAATTTGAATCTTTTGGCTTGGTGTTTTATGCAGTTTCTGTCAATGAACCCTATCTAATTTAATCTATCTGTATCCCTTAGGAGTTGAACTATCATATGTCTGCAGTTAGGAGCTTGTTTAATGAAGTGAGGTGTGCAGTGGATATGCATGGACCAAAGCCCCTTTGAAATGCAGTTGCTATCAAGGCACCTAAAGCACGATGTTTGTAATATTCAAATTAGGTGAGAAGGCATGCAGTGATTTGCCTCTGTGCTCACAGTCCATAGAGTTGCTTTCCCAATAGCTACTTGTCACCACTCATTAAGCAGAACAGCTCAGATCATACCTGTCATGGAGAACGCTATGAGCAAGTAATAGCGATCTCTGCCTGCTGAAAGAGGTCTCAAGAGAAACAATCTTGTCATACAAAAAGTCATTTCTACAGAATGAGACCATTCCTGAGGTCACTTTAATCTATTTGTAAGGTACTCAGATACCATGGTGAAGGCTACCTTACAAGAGCCTAGACAGACATTGGAGATGGAGCTAGCTGTCTGTGATACAAATGTCAGTAAGTTGTCATTAAATATCTGCACATTTAAAACATGTTCTGCTCACCAGCATATAGACTTGTACTATTTATTTTCAAATGCAGGATGAGTATATTAGCTCCCTACATAAACAGATGACAAATGGGTTGTGGTAGATGAACCTGTTCCAAAGAAAGACCAGAGCAATTTATTTTTGGTGTATTGCTGCTACTTAAAATGCGCTGAATTCCAAGCTCCCGGCATTCTAGCCCTTGTTTCAGTGTGTGTAGTACTACATGTTGCTTTTCTCCACACTGCAAAAGGCAGGCTTTTGTGTTAAGCTTTGTATGCACATCCCTCACTGCCAAGCTATATGCAGGGGGAGGAGATTGTACAGCTATGTGATTAGTGCTAGAACACTGGGGCTGCTTTCAGAAAGAATGGAAAGGGCTGTCACCATTATGCAAATAGGATAAAGCCCTGAATGTTCACAGGATAAAATTTTCTGCACTATTCAACAGCCCACTAGGACATGGAGTAAACGGAATTAATTTAACACTTGTGCTTTCCCAAAAGCCATTGTCATGGGAAACTACTTAACCCTTGTGCTTTCATTATTATCCCCTTTTGCCTAATAATTTGCTTTTTGCCAGACTTGCTACCACATCTCCTTATCTAATATGTATTCATTGCTAGGTAACTCTAGCTTCAAGGCTGCTGAAACCACCATCACTAGTTCAGTATAGCACAAAGCTATCAGCACTGCAGGTAAACTTACACTGGAAGCAAAGGTGGGTTTTTTGGTTAGCCTCCTTACCCACCCAGTGTAAATGGCACCCATTGTGGTTAATCTGTTTTCACTATCCATAAAGCTTTTCTCTGGGTCATCCGTCAGCAAAACTCCAATTGCATGTTATTAGTGGAAATGTAACAAGCAGAAAGACAGTTCAAGTGTAAGGTGTGTAGCACTGGCAGCCAGCTTGGTTTGTACAGTACTGGACTGGACAGGCAAGTAGTAGCTGGTTTCCATCATCCCCATGCACTAAAAACAGATTCCCATTGGACAACTTGTAAAGGAATCAGGTAGTTAGATAATGCTTTAACTTCCCCAAGTCCTGGCCTGTGAAGGAAGAGGGTTTCTGGAAATAGGCAGCAAGGGGGCATGGGAACTGATGGTGCTGTCAATTAGAATGAGAGACTTAAAGGGGCTTCCCACTACAGACAGACAGGCACTAGCACAGCTCCACCTCGCAGGCTAATAGCACCCTGACACAAAACCAAGCATGGCAGCTTGGGCTAGCTGCTTGCATGCAATCCCACCCAACATCTCTGCTACAGGCTCAGGCACAGCTAGCATGGTAGGCTACCCGTTCTGGGAAACATCTTGCCTGGTGCTGTATTGACAGCTACAATCTCACTATAGTATTGCTATATCCCTTCCCATTGCTTGCTTTTTACCACTTTCCCCCCCTTTATGCTCCCAGGGCAGGCATTGTCTGTTTAGCACCTTATGTACTATGTCAAACAGCAAAAGAATAAGGCACCTGCACCACCTCTTCAGCATACTCATAGGGTATGTCCAGACTACCCCCTGGATAGCGATCAATCCCCAAACACACGCCTGTCGACTCCAGAACTCCACCAGGGCGAGTGGCAGTAGCGGAGTTGACAGGGAGAGCCACAGCTGTCGATCCTGCGCTCTGAGGACAGGAGGTAAATCAAAATAAGATCCGTCGACTTCAGCTATGCTATTCCTGTAGCTGAAGTTGTGTATCTTACATCAACCCGCCCCGCAGTGTAGACCAGGTCCTACTGTAAGGGGAAAAGGCTGAACAGAATGCTCAAGACAGATCACTACAGCCCTCCCAGCATGGTAATGCAGAGCTCCAGACCTGTACTAAATTTTAAATGAGTTAGTCACTTTTCAAGAGCTTATAGGGCTCACAGATATTAGAATACACCACCTCTACATCCTATTTACAACCCCTTCGTTTTAGCCCTTCTTCCTGTGTTGGGCTTTGTTTTTTTTATGTGCAGCTCTCTGAAAGCAAAGCAGCACTTCTCACTCACAAGTGAAGGATATTTGAAAGTTGAGATTTTAATTAAAATCAGTACTACTGAGGCAGCCATCTTGCTGAACAAGTGCATATCATTTGTCAGCAAACAGGCTAGATGGTTTGTCTGAGATGTAATAAAGATACAGCCCCAGAACCAAAACTGGGTGCTTTGATACACTAATTACTGTAGAAAACAAGATGTTTAAATAAAGAGACTAAAGTGTTGCATATAACCAAGAGCAAAGTGAAAGATGGGTTTGAATGCTGGAGGAATTTATTTTTTAAATAAAGTGCTGTTAAGAATATTTGGAGAGACCATTTATGGTTAGAGATATTGGCTAGCTATTGCCTGCCTTTTTAAGGCTATTGCTCCTGCCTGTACATTGGTCTGAGTTATAAATTGGAACATTTACCAGGCAGAAGCAATAAATATTGACAAAGGCCTTCAGCTGTATCTGTGCTTCCACTTTTTAGGTTACACAAAAACAAACTGCATATGATTTTCCATACTAGTGCCACAGAAATAAGGCTCTATATGCCACATTAATTTAGAGCCCAACATCCTGTGGTTAATAACCCCTTATTTACATATGGAGCACAGGGGAAGTTCATTGAACATGTAAGCACAAGAGGTATTGGTTAGTGAGTTTATTAGTTTAACAGAACGTTTAACACAGCAGGAGTAAATCCTTAAGTCCATCTGTGGCAGAAATCTTAATGAAGTTGGTGATGTACTCTGGCTCAGATTTCTTCAGTCAGAAGCCCATTTTCATTCTTGGTAACTGGTATCAGGCAACTGAAGAGTTGCAAACGGGGATACAGGCACCCCCGCATGGCTCCTGCAGCTCACTTCATTTTTCTGGTGTCTCATACTTGTGCTTGATGTGTTTCCACAGTTTCTGCATTTGAAAAAAAAAACACAGAAGGAAAAAGTCTACATATATATATATATATATATATCCATCCCAGTGATGCTGGGCTGAATTTCTTTCACCTAAAGGGAAGGCCTACAAGTGAGGAACACACTGAAGTTTCCTGCCATTACTGTCCCATTTGGTGTCTTGCCCTTGACAGCATACCCTAATGGCACTTGTTTGGGTGACCACTTTAGCACATCCACACAATGCCTTACCTAGCCAGACCAGTGCACTCCAGGAATACCAAAGCACTTATTCCAGAAGGCACAGCACACACCTGAAACAGGTTCTGGGGTAACTTGAGGAATAGCACTGTGGAATGGAGTTAAGATAATGGATCTCATCTTTTTTTATGAAGCTGTCTCTTGCAGTGGACTGGCAGAATGAGACCATGTCCCCTTCCTCTCAAGTCCCAGCATACTTGCTGCCATTTCTTCCTTCTATTCACACATCCTTTTCTGCATTTTGCTTAATATTTTTTTTTATAGTAGCTTTGCTCTTTTGTTCTATGGCCTCCCTGTACCCAGTCACCAGAGGAGGGTATGATACTTGGACCAGAAGCATCTACTGATGCCTCTTCGCCACAGAGCTTTCCCAGGAGAGTGCCACAAGAGCCTGGGGCAGTGCACTGATGCCTCAGCTTGGGACCCCATATTCAGGATCTGCATTAGGTAAGCCACAGTAGCACAAAGGGAATGTAGGTAGCTTTCAAGTATATTTTTATAAGGAGGCAGTCTAGGATCATACAACTTTGTAGGTTCCTACTGCTGCCCTACTCTGTAACCTTGCAGGTTAAGAAACACCAAACTGTTGCAGCTTCTGGCTCCGCATTCACACTGAGGAAAAGCCACTGTAGTCAACACAAATTCAAGCTGGACCCAAAACAAGGTATTTGGCTCAACCATCACAACCAACTGGTACAATAAATACTTATAAGATTCCAGTTGTGGGCAGAAAGTATCATAGCATTTCTAATGCCTGGTCTAGACAGGATCATAGCCTCTTTAAAAGGGGAAAATCAGCATACAACCCTAGACTCACAAAAAGTTCACTTACACTTAACTGAATTGCTCAATTCAGAAAGTAGCCAAAGAAATACATAATTCCAGTTGGCTATTATAAGTGTCATCTGGCCCCAAACTCCCGGAAGGGAAGAGGAAATGTGCAAATCATACACACTTTATATTTGGCTGTAATTTTGTATTTTGCACAAACTCTGGGTGCTTTTAGAGTTAATACATACTTTTTTATCACAACTTGGGGACAGTTACAGATAACTGGAGGATCAGGTAATGTGTGTATCACTTATTGCCATGGTATCTAAGCATTAATTATCAAGCTTTTCTTGTCCATGGATGCAACTTAACTACAATGACAACTTGACTCATCTCATCTTGTGTCTAATTTAGATTGCAGACTGCTTGGGACAGCACTGCAATACTGGCAACACATCCTATATGACCTACATTGTGTGCAAAGTTGCTGTCACCTGTTTTGTTGCGTTGGACATCAGAAATATGAAACTGAAGACATTCAAGAAATACAACTCCTTGTTTTAAGCTTCCTGTGCTAGTTTCTTTAACTCTATCTCCCCCATTAGGGCCAAGACAACTGGAGAAGCCCAAGAGCATGCATAAATCCTCCCTGTAAGTGCCATAATAGCAGTACTTCTATAATCATGGTGGTTATCACAAGGCAATTCAGCACTGGCATTACTATGCATTTACAAAATGCATCTGCCATGATACTAGCATGGTTGCTGGAGCCTCAGCCCTTCATATGCATCTGGCCCTGTACAATAAAGGGCTGAAGACAGTGAGCAGAAGTCAATCCCACTGCTTCCCTACCACCTACAGGCAGCCTGGGTGAAGCGGGAAGTAAGTTCGCCCAGCCCGTGTGTCGGCTCCCACTGCCGCGTTCACCCGGCAGAGACCGGTCGGGGGGCTGGGAGGTGCGGCGCCCTTACAGCCCCGGCCTAGCACGGAGCGGCGGGCGCAGAAGGGGCGAGGGATGTTGTAAGGAAGGCGAAGCGCGGAGACTAGGCCGCTAGTCCGCCCGGGTGCGTGGGGCAGCCACCCCCTGACCGGCGGGGCCCTGAGGCGGCCTGGGGCCGGCAGCCAGCCCCGCTGGTACAGGGGGAGGTCACGCGGGCGGGGCGGGGCCCAGCTCTGGCCGCAGGCGGGACACGGACTGTCCAGAGGCCGGGCCCGGGCCGGGGCCTCGCGTAGTGCACAGGCCGGCCTGACCTTCAGCCGCGCCGGCCTAGGAAGCGCGCGAGCGCGGCCCCTCACCCCGTGGTTCAGGCGCTCGTAGAACGCGTCCGCGCCCTGGTCGAAGGCGCGCTCGAAGACGAGGGCCCCCAGCACGATGGTGAGGGCGAAGGTGGAGGTGCGGCGGAAGAACACGCTGTACAGCCGGGAGCGCAGTGGCATGGCGGCGTCCTCCTCTAGCGACGCCCAGCGCAGGCGCGGCCTGCACCCGGAAGTTATAGTGGCGGCAATGCACCCTGGGGCTTGGAGTCCTGCCGCGAGGCACCCTGGGACTTGGAGTGCGGCGTCGCGCCGCTCCACCCCGGGGGAAAGCGCCTCGCTCTCGGGGGCAGGCGCGGATTGCATTTCCCGGCATGCATAGCGCCGCGCTCGCCTCTGACCATAGGTCCCTAAGCGATGAGACCTCTGGGAGATGTAGTCCCTTCGTTCGAACGCCTGCGCCGGACCCTCGCTGGTGGCGGTAAAAAACTACAAGCCCCAGCAGGCCGTGCGGTGCGCGTTCAGGGAGGCGTAGGGCGGGGAGTCGGGCTGTGTCGGTGGGGAGGTGAGTGGCCCCCGTGCCTGTCCCAGCGCCGGGGGCAGGGGCAGGGGCAGGGGCAGGGCAGCAGGCCCGGGGGAGCGCGGCGGCGGCGGCGGCGCCTGGCCCATGCACGCGCTCCCCGCAGGGAGCCCTGAGGGAGCGGTCCGGGCACACGCCGCCGGGGCCGGACGCGGTGGAGCCCGGCAGCCCGGGGCTCACACCGACCCGTGTGGTGACACACACACCGCAAGGTGCTGAGGAACCAGCCCAGTGGAAGCACAGAGGGAGTGGGGGGATTTTTATACATCTAACACAAACAGGCTTTTATAATGTTAGCGTAACTGAAAACCCTTCTGGGGTGGGGAGGGGTAATGACACATCCCGGCCAAACAAAAAATGGCCTCGGATTTCACCTGCTTCAGTTGACTGGGGGCTTGAGGCTATTGTGGAAGTGCTGCAATTGGATGTCGATGTAAGTGCACAACATGTCTGACAATCAGGGCCAAGCTGTCTTGAATTGGGCAGCCCAAATTGCACCCAAGATCACTATCTAATATTGAAAATTTCAGCCCAAGTTTATATAGTCCAGCTGCATATTATGTGTTTTACACAGCACAGTAGGCATACTTGGTGATCTTCATACCTACAGAAAGAGTCTTGAATTCTACATGAAACTACACCACAAATAGTGACACTGGATTGTGGTGGGTCATGAGCAGAGCTAAGAGAAATCCGTGAGGAAAGAACATTTGCTCCTGGAAATAGAATCCTAGGGTTAAGGGACCACAAGGGAGGCATGTTAGGTTTCATATATTGTTGTTGTGTGTGTGTGTGTGTGTGCAGCTATTTCTTTTTTATTGATCACACATGAGAGTAAGAGTCGTTATCATTAGAGAGCAGAGACTTCTGGTAGAAGGCACAAGAAAAACATTAATTTTGTGGCCTGGTGCTGCCTCTACTTTGTCAGTGGAAGTTCTGCCATTGACTTCAGTGATAGCACGAGGAGGGTGAAGTTGCTTGGAATACATTTTATTGGAGGAATTCCAGTTCCATTTGCCTTCTGCTTATTTATATCAAAATGGTTCATTTTAACAAGGGGAGCAGTTACACATTACCTCCATCAATTCAAACCTCAGTGGGACAGAGGTAAATCTGGGTTTAGAAGCATGTGCGGGAGGGGTATCTGGGGCTGCATTCAAGCAAACTAAAAGGAGGAGGGAAAAATTCCCTTTAAAACCTCCCTTTCTCTCCCAAAGTTTCTATTTAATGAGTATCTAAATTGAATTTTAAAATGGATCTTAAAAACTGACATTTTCTCTGTGTTTCAGTTGTGTCAGCCACCCAGAAATGGAGTCCTGACTGCAGAGCCATTTGCTTTCCTTGATCTTGCACACAGCTTCTGCTAAGATCAGTGGAGGTTTCTTGTGTGGACCAAGGCCTCTGTCTGTGTCAGAGACATGGAGAAAAGCTGGAAAGTAGGCCAAGAGGTTTGGACACCCAGTTCTCATTAATTATAATGGGAATTAGGTACACCTATCTCTTAGGTGGCTTTGAAAACTCAGCTGCAGTTTTTCAGTGGTAACTGCTGAGCATCACTTCTGCTAAGGCAATCTTCCTAATAAGCCTATAAACTATTCCCATTTGTCTGGACTTTGATCACAGTTATGCTGGCATGACTCCTGACTAAATCCAGTGAAATTGGTGGAGTTATTCTGGATTTACACTGGTGTAAATGAGATCAGAATTTGTCCTCTTTTCAGCATGGAGAGATGCTGGCAGACTCCACTGGTTTCACTTGTCACTGAGCATATTTAAATTGGCAGCTGGGTCTCATAAGCTTGACACTTGGCTTTAATTGACTTCACATCTGGCTAGATACCCTACCCAAGGTGACTGAAATGGCCCTGAGCCTGGATTATGAGGAAGCAGGAAATTGAGAGAGAGGCTCAGAAGCAATTTTCAGAGTCCAGTACAAAAAAAATCAGTTACACCCAGATGAAAACAAATCAGACGTGTTCTCTTCTGCATCTCCTTCCCTCTCCCTGGATTGCATGCACCTGTAAATGAAATCAGTGAAAGGCCCCTTAGAGAGGAAGGGTGTGAGATTATGCAGTGTATCTTGGATCTTTTCAACCACTCAGCCCATGTGGGTACGCCAAGCACTGCACTCATTGGATTGTGCTATTGCTTTTTGAAAAGGTTGCTCTGAAAAGATTTTAAACTGGAACAATATTATTTTAAGATGGGTTTAAGGCAGATGGACCTCTGCACCTGTACAGGCTCCTTGATGTTGGTGTGGTGGCTCTACAGAGACCCGGGGGTCTACTTTGCATGGATCCAATTGCAAATATTACATTAAAGGAGAAAAGCCAGGTTAAAAATATTAAGCAGAATTTTTTACTCCTGTTATTAATAACAACCAAAATTATTAAAACTGAGGGAATTCTTTAAAAAAAAATCTCTTTGTACTTTTAACCAATAATGCTGTTTGTTTTGTGCTTCATTCAGTAGGGAGAGCGGAAATAGGTTAGTCAATATCACTTTTGGTTCTAGTCGTTTTCACTTTGATTCCCAGGCACTAGCCCTGTGCTGAAGAGTCTGGATTGCAGCACTACAGAGGATTGTTAAAATCCAAACAAATAACTGTTGTAATTGAAATTTTATGAAGAAGATGAAAATATTTATTGCTCTTACTCCTTATAAAAAAACGTTTCGTGTTCCCCACCCGCCCTATTATTATTGAGTATCCGGTGACCCTCTAATAGAGCTTTGTTACATTTTTTCCCCATAGTCTGACTTGCTACAAGAATGCAGGAGCCAGTACCACAAGGGATGTATGGTTTGTAGAAAGTAGCATTTGCTGAAATCTACAAGACTTCTCACTCTTTGCTGCTGCTGTTTATTTTGGGAATTAGTTTCTGCAGTTATGGGGCCAGAATGATGAAAAATGCAAATAAAGAAAAGTAAAGATTTAAATTAATTTTCTCAGGGTCTGATGCTGTAATGTTTTCTGGACATGAAATTCACACTGAACTCGGTGGATATTTTGTGTGTGGATCCATTGCAGAAATCAAGCTCATTTCCCCTGATCTGAGATCTGGTTTTGTGGAAATTGGAGTAAAAATAGACTGCAGAAGCAGGTGGTTGAAATCTAGAGTTTGGGTTAATGTCAGCTGCTGGCATATCCCATGGAATCAAATGTCAGAGAGCTTTGAACATAGAAACTTAAAAACAACAATAAAATCCTTGAGTGACCCTTTATGTGGTGGAAAGTTGTAAGAACTTTCCCCTACTGATCCCCAAAGCTGTCTGGCTGCTGAGATATGCCTAGTGCCAGATTCCTCAGGGTATGTCTAGACTACCTGCCGTATCGGTGGGTAGCGATCGATTTCTCGGGGATCGATATATCGCGTCTCATCTAGACACGATATATTGATCCCCGAACGCGCTCCTGTCGACTCCGGAACTCCACCAGCGCGAATGGCGGTAGCGGAGTTGACAGGGGGAGCTGCGGATGTTGATCCCGCGCCGTGAGGACGAGAGGTAAATCAATCTAAGATACTTAAACTTCAGCTACGCTATTCACGTAACTGAAGTTGCGTAACTTAGATCGACACCACCCCAGTGTAGACCAGCCCACAGTTGGCTACAAAAGTTTGTAGTACATCAGGTAGAAGAAGGTGACAAATGGTAGGTAAATGCTGATTAACTGAAGATGGGCTGTGTCTTCCAGGACTGCAGAGCAAAGCTTCAGGCTTCACCCCTGCAGATCTTAAGAGCTCACCAGGGTTGAAACTCCTGACCATCCAAGCTATGGTAGCACTTTACTAGCAAGAGCTAGACTTAGCCATCATTCTAGATAACATAGTTGGTTTCCCAGTAGGGTAATCAGAACCTGCGAGAGAGAGAGACCAACCCCATCTGGCTTATTCTTATCCAAGTATTTTACCATCCATCATGTACCTAGCGAACAAAGGAGACATTTATATTCAGTGCCTCAAGGTGGGGGTTTATTGGCGTGTGATTCCTCCAGTCCTCTGTATCTGTGCAGTGGCTGGCACAGTCATTGAGGAATCTTGCACTGGAAGCGAATGGAAGAGACAGGACTCCTTTCTCAGGCTCTGGGAGGCTGCTAGATTGACTTTGTAGCCGTGATCTGTTTTGCCCTTGAGGTGACCCTGTGGCTGGCCGACATGAAGGCTTGGCAGGATCTGCTCTGAGGGAAGCCTGGGCAGTGGTGCTAAAGGGATCACCGGTTGATGGCATTGTTTCTGCTGACTCTGGAGAACTTCCTGGGGGCCCTGGTCCTGGCTGTCTTTGGTTTTTAAGTCTTTATTTCTTGTGCTAATTTCTGTGCCACGCTTTTCAGAGACTTGGTCATCAAGTTTGTGAAGCTGTGTAGGCATTTTCAGAGTCTAGCTACCTATCTGTTCATCTTAGGCATTTGTAGGGTGTCCATCATGTTCCAAGAGAGGGAGTGTACAGCTGCTACTGGCTGAGATTCTGTACTGCGCTTCCAGCAGGCACAGTCCAGCGGGCGATGGGGCACAGGTGGTTTAAGCCATCTTTGCCCATCGGGATTTTGACCTGCTCTGGGGGCTGACATGGCCCCTGCATAAATTAGAGCAGTCAGTTCCTGGATCCTGCCAATGGACCATAGCACAGAATCTCTGCAGTGCTCAGTGCTACGGAGACTCATGTGACATGCCCCTGCCCTCCACCAGCCTTTCTCCTGTGCCAGGCTGGGCACCATCAGGTAACGGGTGGTGTTTCAGTGCAGTGTCTGCGCCAGGGGAATTCTCTCCCAGCTGGCTAGATATGACCCTTATTTGCTGCCAGGACAGCTATACAGGGGGTGCAGTGGAAGAGAGAATCCCTCTTGCTTCAACTTCTGAAGGTCTAGGAATTGGAATCATTTGGAGGGATAAATTTGTGGGCTGGAAGGAGGAAAAAAGGATGGGGAGAGTCTAATCCTGCACATTGTAAGGCAACATTAAACTCTAGCTAGATCAGCATGGGATTAGGCAGTACCATCACTTTATCATCCAGGGTGGCTGATTCCTGAGATCATCCCAGCTCCCCAGGGGTAACTGCTTCACCACATAGTGGCTGCTGGGCAGCTTGCGGAGGTTCTCTGGCATCGCTGCTTGGACGATCTGGACTCCACAGCAGAGAACCCTAAGGGTAGGAGCAGTGCCGTGAGGAGGCATTTTAGCGCCCGGGGCGAGCAAGCATGTTTGCTCCCCCTACTGGGTTTTGTTAGTTATTTTTCTGCGCCTGCAGCTTTGCACCTTGGCGGTTGCCCTGGTTACAGCCCTGCAGAGGAGGTGTGTTTAGCTGCCTCCCTCTGCTTAGGGAGCAAGACACCATGGAAGGGAATGGAGCCTCCCTGCAGCAGTGCTGAGCATTATCCACAAGGCCACTAGACTCAGAGCTGCCATGTCTTGGGGGGAGGAGCAATAGTTTAAATTAGCCTGTCTCACCCCTTCCTCTCTCTCCCTCTCAAGTGTACACCTGAGAGGTTGCACATCCTTGACCTTTGGGAGCAGGAGGTGTAAGAGATTCCCTGGGAATGAATTCTGCCTGGCGCTGACCTCTGTCCGATGCTGTTTTCCAGGCAGCACTGACCCCGCTCTGCCCAACGGAGGATCAATGGGGAAGAGGTATTTCTGTGACTACTGTGACCGATCCTTTCAAGACAATCTTCACAACAGGAAGAAGCACCTGAACGGGGTGCAGCACCTGAGGGCCAAGAAGGCCTGGTATGACCTGTTCCGAGGTGGGTCTGGCCAGCCAAGTTGAACCTTCTCCCAGGAGGGTGGTCATGAGAGGTGGTTAGTAAATGAGGCTGGATCAGCATCAGTAATGTGTATCCAGCATCATTAACCCCAGTGTGTCAAGGACACCTCCCAGACTTGGTGGTTTGGCTGCCAAATTATTTCCAAGGCAGCAGTATCACACTGTGAAGAATCCCGGGTGTCAGATTTGAAATGAGATGGAAAGAACCAGGAAGTCTGCTCCAGATGGTAGAAGTGCAAAAGGAGAGAAGCCTCTTGCACCAACAATGGTGAGGCTGGGAGAGGAATGTGCTGCATGAGGGGTGTAGAGAGAGAGTGCTGGAATTAGTTAGGTGGCTTGTGAAACCCCAGAGGACTACTGTGAACTGAATTGGGAGCTGGGGGAGGCAGGGATGTGTGATGGGGAGAAGAGGTGCCGCTTTGTTTGCATGGGGGTTCTGCGGCCATGGGGGAGGGTGGCACTGAGTGTTTGGACAGAGGAGGCAGACGCGGGTGTGAATTGTGCTGGAAGATGCAGCTGCAGCCCAGGAGATGCCCTTGTGACTTGGGGAAATCGCACGGGCTTTGCTGGGGCTCCCATGGGCCAGAAGTTAGAGACTGCCTCAATCGGACAAATCGCCTGGCTTGCTAGGTCGGGCACAGCATGGCGCTGATGGGCTCGGGCTGGGCAGGAAGTTTGCCTAGTGCAGTTTGGGTTATGGAAGTTTAGGTGACTGTTGCTGAGCGTGGAAGGACCAACGGGGTCTCGCCAGGGCAAGCTGCCGAATAGCCTTACTGCTTTGTTTGTTCCCAAGCCTATCTTGTGCTGCTGTCCTAGTGACCCTCCCCAACCTTGATTTACGGGTCACCTTCCTTTTGGCTAGCAAGGACTCCCGTCTCCAGACTGAATATAGCCCTGGCATTAGCAGCTGCAGTTTTCATTGAAATCTGAGGGAGTTGCCTCTACTAGGACTCATAGACTTTAAGGTCAGAAGGGACCATTATGATCATCTAGTCTGACCTCCTGCACAACGCAGGCCACAGAATCTCACCCACGCACTCCTGTAACAAACCCCTAACCTGTGTCTGAGTTATTGAAGTCCTCAAATTGTGGTTTGAAGACCTCAAGCTGCAGAGAATCCTCCAGCAAATGACCCGTGCCCCACGCGCAGAGGAAGGCGAAAAACCTCCAGGGCCTCTGCCAATTTGCCTTGGAGGAAAATTCCTTCCCAACCCCAAATATGGCTATCAGCTAAACCCTGAGCATGTGGGCAAGACTCACCAGCCAGCACCCAAGAAAGAATTCTCTGCAGTAACTCAGATCCCAGCCCATCTAACATCCCATCACAGACCACTGGGCATACTTACCTGCTGATAATCAAAGATCAATTGCCAAATTAATTGCCAAAATTAGGCTATCCCATCATACCATCCCCTCCATAAACTTATCAAGCTTAGTCTTAAAGCCAGATATGTCTTTTGCCCCCATTACTCCCCTTGGAAGGCTGTTCCAAAACTTCACTCCTCTAATGGTTAGAAACCTTCGTCTAATTTCAAGTCTAAACTTCCTAGTGTCCAGTTTATATCCATTTGTTCTTGTGTCCACATTGGTCCTAAGCTTAAATAATTCCTCTCCCTCCCTAATATTTATCCCTCTGATATATTTATAAAGGCCCATCATATCCCCCCTCAACCTTCTTTTGGTAAGGCTAAACAAGCCAAGCTCTTTGCATCTCTTTTCATAAGACAGGTTTTCCATTCCTCGGATCATCCTAGTAGCCCGTCTCTGTACCTGTTCCAGTTTGAATTCATCCTTCTTAAACATGGGAGACCAGAACTGCACACAGTATTCCAGATGAGGTCTCACCAGTGCCTTGTATAACGGTACTAATGCCTCCTTATCTTTGCTGGAAATACCTCGCCTGATGCATCCTAAAACCGCGTTAGCTTTTTTAACGGCCATATCACATTGACGGCTCATAGTCATCCTGTGATCAACCAATACTCTGAGGTCCTTCTCCTTCTCTGTTACTTCCAACTGCTGTGTCCCCAATTTATAACTAAAATTCTTGTTGTTAATCTGTAAATGCATGACCTTGCACTTTTCACTATTAAATTTCATCCTATTACTATTACTCCAGTTTACAAGGTCATCCAGATCTTCCTGTATGATATCCCGGTCCTTCTCTGTGTTAGCAATACCTCCCAGCTTCGTGTTATCCGCAAACTTTATTAGCACATTCCCACTTTTTGTGCCAAGGTCAGTAATAAAATGATTAAATAAGATTGGTCCCAAAACCAATCCCTGAGGAACTCCACTAGTAACCTCCTTCCAGCCTGACAGTTCACCTTTCAGTACGACCCGTTGTAGTCTCCCCTTTAACCAGTTCCTTATCCACCTTTCAGTTTTCATACTGATCCCCATCTTTTCCAATTTAACTAATAATTCCCCATGTGGAACTGTATCAAATGCCTTACTGAAATGGAGGTAAATTGAATCCACTGCGTTTCCTTTGTCTAACAAATCTGTTACCTTCTCAAAGAAGGAGATCAGGTTGGTTTGGCACGATCTACCTTTTGTAAAACCATGTTGTATTTTGTCCCAGTTACCATTGACCTCAATGTCCTTAACTATTTTCTCCTTCAAAATTTTTCCCAAGACCTTGCATACTACAGATGTCAAACTGATAGGCCTGTAGTTGCCTTTTTTCCCTTTCTTAAAAATAGGAACTGTGTTAGCAATTCTCCAGTCGTACGGTACAACCCCTGAGTTTACTGATTCATTAAAAATTCTTGCTAATGGGCTTGCAATTTCATGTGCCAGTTCCTTTAATAATCTCAGCTTGGCTCTCCAGGCTCATTCACTGCTAGGAGTTTCCAGGACACAACCTCAATAGCCATTAAAGGCCACTTTTGCCGTGGTGTCCCCTAGATGCACAGGATGAGGTGCTGGAGGCTCAGCTTCCAGAACTGCTGCGCACACCCTCCCATCCCCCCCCCCGTTACCACCAGTTTGAACCAGAGTCTGTCTCTGTCCCTTGAGCGTTACAGACTGTCTTTGCTCTGGCCTCATGCTTGTTTTTCTGTTGTGTGGCTGGAGAGGGAGCATGTAGCAGAAAGAAAACAAGATCTTCCAAAGCCAGTGAGATGCAAGGGAGAAGCCTGAAGACAAGGAAAATGTTAGTCGCCCGTTGTCTTGTAGTGAGCTTTCCATGGCTGCTGCTCACGGCTCTCATGTGAAAGGGCTGCTCATCGGGCAGCTGACCTGCATGTGATTCTGGTGGGCTGCAGGCCCTTATGTAAGGGTAGTGACGGGTGCATGGTTTTTGGGTGAGATGGCTCTATTCATTCTCATCTCTCTCATTCCTTTCCTTCCCCAGATGCTGCTGCTGTCCTGCTGGAGGAGCAAAGCAAGAAGCCCTGCAGGAAATTTCTGCAAACAGGTTGGGTTTCTGCATGGTGGTCTTTCCATACAGTGATATCTAGGGTGCGCTAGCTCAAAAAATCTCTGTTAGCCAGGTCAGCGCTGCTCTGGGCTGGCCTGGAAGTTGTGCCTAACAGAGTGTGGCGTGGAGCTGCTGGGTGTGCTTATGTGGACCCCCATGAGCATACGCAGGTAAAAAGTTTTACTCCTGAGGACATTCTGCACCAAAAAATTAAAAATTCTGCAAAATTCTGCAAATTTTATTTGTCAAATAAGTGTGGAGGCTCCAGCCTGGCATTGGGGAACATGGGCCCCTGGCTGCACGGGGTGGGAGATCACTGTGCAGCTCCTCCCCGGGATATGGACTCAGCAGTGAGGCTGCACCCAACCCTGCCACAGCGCAGGGACCGTGCCTGCCTCAGAAACACCCCAGGGCCCTGCCCCTCTGTGCCAGGTGTGGGCAGGCAGGCTCAGCAAGGCAGCATCCAAGTGTGGATGGTTAGTGTGGGAGGATCCAGGTGTGGGTTGAGAGGGTTTTGTGTGGGGCAATCTGCGTGTGGGCAGCTCAGTGGGGGATCCAGGTGTGGAGGGGATCTGGTTGCACAGGGGTTTGTTGCGGGGGTTCTGGGTGCAGCGGTAATGGTCTAGGTGAAGGTGGTTGGAGCTCAGTGGGTGTGTGTGTGTGTCTGGGTGTGGGAGGGGATAGAGCTCGGCAGGGGGATCTGGGTATAAGTCAATTTTCTGCAGGGAAGCAAAGAAATCTGCGGGGGATGTGAATTCTGTGCATGCACAGTGGTGCAGAATTCCCCCAAGAGTGTAAAAGGGAAGGATGGAGGCTGTTTGTGCAGATGCATGGGGGAGACCATGCCTGTTCCTCTGCTCTTTGGAGTGAGCCCTGCTCTAATCTGCCTGCATTTGTGTCTTGTTCCAGGGCAATGCGACTTCGGGTTCAACTGCAGATTCTCTCACATGACTGAGGAGGATCTGGAGAAGCTGAACGCACAGGTACAAGGTGAATATTGGGAGAAGGGAGGATGGAACAAGAAACTGCCAAATGATTTGTGAGGACTGTGAACCCTGGCTGCAGAGTGTTGGTGGGGCACAAGGGGGCACAGACGACCAGTTGTGCAAAGACAGCTTGTGGGACTGGGCAGCTGCATGGAATGATCAGTGCAGATCTATCCTGCTGGCCCCCCAGCCACTCCTCACCATCCGAGCCTGTAACATTACTGGAGATGGGGCCACTTCCTATATGGATTCTTTCCCTGATTTTCTGGCACAGGGAGAGACCTGTGTGTGTTACTGCTCAGAGCTACAGCCCAGTAATGGGCGTGGGAAGGTGTCTTTCTGGGCCATGTGCGTTCTCTGCAGCATGGCTGGGAGAGGGCTTTGTTAGCCAGCTATATGAGTTATCACCAGCAGGGGGCACCAGTGCATCACTTCCTCCCAAACTCTCAGACTTTTGTGGTTTTCCCCCAGCCCCTCCCCCCTATTAAAGGGAAACTGCTTCTCTGAACCCCAGGAAAGGTTGGCCTGGAGTTAGCTGGGTCCTCTATGGGGCGTGCACAGGGACCTGGATTCAGGGTTTCTGTTTCTGGGGGCGTGGAGCTTGGGATGGGGCAAGGGATTAGAAGGAAGATGCTGAAGGGCTGCTCCCCTTGGCCAGCCTTGGGGGAGGCCATGGCTTTTCCATACTGTGATCCCAGATGATCCCCCTTCCATCCAGCCCTGAAGAAAGGGAAGGCAGCTGCAACGCCTCCTGGGGATCATGACCTCCCCAGACTAAGAACCGAGGGTCAAGCATTGTTGACCTCCTCCAAGCCAGTCACTTGCCCAGGCTTCCAGGAGAGGTCGAATATCGCGTTGATAACAGTCCAGCAGGGAACAGCCTTAAGCTGGCAAGGGGGGGGGGCTGCTAATCGGGGGGGACTCTTGAGACCC
Source organism: Mauremys mutica (assembly GCF_020497125.1). Lineage (NCBI taxonomy): Eukaryota > Metazoa > Chordata > Testudines > Geoemydidae > Mauremys > Mauremys mutica. The sequence goes on along the minus strand of NC_059087.1, from coordinate 31,869,569 downwards.
CCAGCCTTTGCTCTAGATTTGAAAGAGTGGGAGGGAGAGGCCCGGCTGTTGCTGAGTCAGGCTGCACATCCCCGAGGCTTCTCTGCGAATCGCTCACTGAACGGCGCTGGCAGTCAGTAAAAATCCCTCCACTGGAGCCACGTGGGGGATGGAGATAGCCAGCGATGGTTGCCTCTCGCACCGTACACAGAAAAGCAATGCCCATCTTGCCATCTCGCCTCCTTTTCTCTCTGCTCCTGCATCCCTGGGCGGAACCTCTTGGTGACCCCTCTTTGCTACGAGGGGTTGGTCGGGAAGTCAGTTAAACTGGAAGAACCTGTAAAACTCCAGCCATTTAAGGCTATTTATAGCAGGGGAAGCAACCGCCATGGGTGGTGGGTACCCTGGGCTGAGGGAGGCTGTGCCTCCCCAAACAGCCAAACTTGGCTCCGCTCATGCTCTTCCCCCAGGCCCTCCCCCCACTTCCTGCTCTGCGTGCCACAGGCGGCAGCTCCAGTCCCCCTGTGCGGTGGCCCCCGGCTCCGGCTGGGCCAATGCCGCTGGCCCTCCCGGCACTCCAGGGCTAGGGCGGCTAGCCTGGGGCAGGGGCTGGTGGCTGCGGGGTGAGGGGGGGGGGGCTCAGGGCTCCAGCGGGGGCGTGTGGAAGGAGTGGGGCCTCGGGCGGAAGGGGTGGGGTTGGGGGCTAGCCTCCCCCAGCTGGTGGTTCACGTGCCGCCCATGGCAACAGCTGTCCTGAGTGGAGCCACAGGGAGAGGGCAGGATCTGACAGGGCTGTGTGCCAAGTACATTTGTTCTTGATTATTGATTGGATGAAAGTGGGGAATTGAACTGACTGGCCAGGGGGACTCCTTGGAACCCTGGAACTTGGCTTTACAAACCTAACGCTTGAATTACAGCAATTCCTCTGTAAGTAGCGAGCAGCCTAGGGCAGGGCTCTTACCTAGACTTGGCACCACTGGGAGGAGTGCAGTGTAAATGCCTGGCTTCAGGGCTATGTTCACCTGGCTCCTGGGAGCAGTCTCAGTCATGTCAATGGAAATCCTCTGTGAGTAAAGGCTGGCCATGTGAGCTGGTTTGTGCTGTGATGAGAGACCCAGGGTGGTTTAGCCTGATAGGGGCTGACCAGGAATTTCTGGAGATGGTTTTTAAGGCTGTGAATGAAGGGCACAGTGGAAGGGAGGTGGGATCTGGTAACATGGAAAATCTGGATCACATGAATGGCCAGAGAGCACAGCTGGCACAAGGTAGCGCTGCAGAGCATGCAGTCAGCCGGCAGGATTCACAGGTGTGGGACATTAGGGTCAGATACTGTAGCTGGGCTTGTAAAATGGAGCCAGATGCCAGGAGAGTTTCAGAGAGACAGGTAAAGTGGTGTTAATGCTAGGGGTCAGGCAGGAACAGACTGCAATTAGCCATGTGGAGTAGTCAGCAGCGCCTTGCAGGAGTGCGGAGGCCAGGCAAGAGGTACAGCGTGCTGAGGCCAGGCCAGGATTTAGGAAGGCCCCACGTGGTGGCACTCGGTAGCACAAGGCTGTGTTTGTCAGGGAGCTAGAGAGCTCCACAGGGTCTGTGTATCTGTCCCAGTAAAGAATTCCCTTTACATCCATTTTAAGCTAGTTCTGGCGCTTCTGTCCCACAAGAGGCACCACAGGCCATTGCTGGAGATGTGACTCAGGACTTGATGGACCAGTGATCTTGACTCACAGGGGTTAGTGCCACTTACTGGTTTACCAGCCCCACTCCCTGCTCCTTGGAGGTCTCCCATCCGACTGCTGAGCTGCCCCTGCTTAGCTTGTGGGATTGTGATAGGAGGGTCTGGCTACAGGATGCAGGGGGTTGTTAGGGCTGAGTCACAGTCACAAGGGGTGAGAGCAGCAAACAGTTGCCAGATGGGGTGGGTCTCTTCTTTGCAGCGGTCCCAGAACCCATCACTTGCAGAAGTTATTAACTTGCTGCTGGTGGCTGCTCTGTGCCTCAGATGGAGTCAAGGGAGGGACAAAAATCAACCTTTGGCAGGGTTCTTCGAGCAGCCCAGCTCTAATTCCCTTTTGTGTGTTGTGTATGGGACATAGGAATTGCCAGACTAGATCAGAGCCGAGGCCCATCTAGCTCAGCCTCCCATCTCCAACAGTGGCAGATACTTCAGAAGAAGGTGCAAGAAACCCCATAAGGAAAAGTTATGGAACAGCCTGCCCCTACGGGAAGTTTCCTCCTAGCCCTGTTAGTGGTTGGCTTATACCCTGAAGCATGAGAGCTTGTCTGATATGTCTATGTCTGCTCTTACTAGCCATATGAATATCAAATCCTTTCTTGAATCCAGTTAAATGCTTCGATAACCTTGTGGCAGTGAGTTCCACTGGTTTGAATGGGTTGTGTTACAAGCAAAGGAAATATTGTTTGTAATTGGGGTGGGTGTCCCATGTTTGTGTCACATCTGAGGGTAAAGTAGGAGCTTTTCTCTACCATTCGTTGCTTTACAGTGGCTTAGGCAACAAGACCAGTTTGGTTTTAGCTGCCTCTGCTGCCAGTCCAACGTGCGTGTCCTGGAGCAACAGGTCCCCTGTAGTAGGAGGGGAGCCGTGTCCCAGCTGCCTGCCTCAGAGCATTCGCTGGCTGGGTCTGCTGGGTCTTTCAGCAGCGAGACAGGTGAGGGTTGTTGTCTTAAGTGCAGTTATGGTCAGGAAAAGTGACTGTAAAATTGGCATCTTCTTACACACAGTTACGGGCTCCTTGCTGCGTTGCGTCCCTCGTGCTCGTAGAACTGACGCACCCCAATCTCTCTCGTCGGCCCTGGCAAGCCCATACAGATGTGGGAGAGAGCTGGAGTCCCTTCAGATTCATGCACTGCTGCAGAGGAGCCAGAGAAGTTCTGGTTGCAGAAGCTTCCTAACCAGAGAGCGGCCCAAAGTTCAGCTCTGGATCTGAACTTGCTCAGGATGCGTTGGGCTGCTCTGCTCTGCTCTGAAGGTTTGGTTCTGGCTCATCTCTCTTTGTAACGGATGCTGATGTCAGATGCCAAGAGAACCCAGCTTGACTCTCCGATCCCAGATGAGCTTGGCACACTGTCACGGTGCGAGTCAAAAGCTGATAGATAGCTATATTCCTCTCCTTCCCCCAATTGAACAAACCTGTTCTGGAAGCCCCACGGGGAGAGAAGCTTAACCTGGAATCCCCTCACAGCGTCGTTAGAGAGGCACTTTACTCACTACAGCCACTCTTTAATTGGTTGTCATTAGGCTTTGAACGGAACTCCCTAGTCTTGCTACCATTCCCACTGTCTGCTTCGCTGTGTACTCGGTACGTGTATTTTTATTACTGAAGCAGATGGGCTCAGAACCTTGCCTCTCAAGCTTAAACTGTAGATTCTGGCAAATCCATCCCAATTCTTGGGAGCGTCCCAAATGCACTGGCACCCAGGATCGTCCCAGGCAACACAGGATTGGGGAGGGGAATGTTGCAGAGGAAAGCTGGTTTAGAGGCTTGGATTTAACATGTGTGCAGAGAGCAGGATAGAGCTAAACGTGTCTGCTGCCTGCTGCCTGTATGTGGGTGTCTGAGGATCAGAGCACCTTGGCGCAGAAATTCATTTTGTTGAACATGTAGCTAGCTGGATGTTTTAATGTGCACACCAGGGGCCAGAGTCTCATCTCACTTAAACCAGTGTAGATCTGGAGTAGCCAGTGAGTTACTCTGGATTTATTGTGCAGAGCAGACTCTGGCTCCGTGGGTCTGCGGAGTTCCACCTGCTCCCATTCTGTCTCAGCAGAGCTGAAGTCATGGAGATGCGTTGGGGCAGTTTATTCCATGAGTGCCCCCTGCTGTCTGAATAGCAGAGCAGCTTTGACAGAGGCCACTCTCCTGGCTGCTCTGAAAAGCATTGTTGAATGGAAGAAGTGGGGTAGAAAGGCAATCCCAGCACAAGGAGAGAAGCCTGTCTAAGTACTTCTGTGACCCTCATCACCACATATCCAAGCACTTCACACTCGCTGGTAGATTCATCCCAGTAGGAAGTGTTATACCCATTCTGCAGATGGGGAAACTGAAACTAAAGGACTTGCCCATAGATGTCTGGTGTGTCCTTGGCGGAGCCAGGAACTGAACGCAGGACTCCTGAGCCCCAGTCCAGTGCCCTGTCCACTGGACTATCATTCCTACCTCCCCTGTGCACCCCTTCTGACCAAGTCTTTGGTTTGGGACCATGTTGGGTGGCCATTCTAAACGGGGGATCCCTCCCCACTCTCTGGGGAGAACAGCAGAAGAACAGAGCTCTCCAGCAAAGATCCTCATCGCTGCATTTAGAGTGACATGCAGCCAGTGGGATCAAACCAACCCCCCTTAGCAAAGGCTGCAAATTCTGGGTATGGGAAATTATCCATCTCCAGTTGCTCACTGTGTAGCACATTGTCCTCATTAAAATTCACCAAGCAGATGAATAATTGGTTGCCACCGTTAGGATGGAGCGATCCTTCATTCTGCTGGAGTGATATTAATTTCACACCCTGTCTGGAAATGTATAATATTTGCTTAAAAGCCTGACGTATGATGTCTTGATGCTGAGCAGGCACCTTGCGGAAGGGGCCACGGGGCGGCACAGGCTGTGTTTGTCAGGGACCTAGGGCGCTCCAAGGGTCTTTCTGTCTGTCCTTTATATCCATTGTAACCTAGTCTTGGTGCTTCTGTACCACAAGAGACACTACTGGCCACTGCCGGAAAGGCGAGGCAGGACTTGATGTTTGGTTTCCTTTTGTTCATTTCAGAGTGTTTAAAGCTGCTCTCCCAGTTCCATCGTCTGGGAACTTGAACCTAGGCTGCAGACTCCCGGAGCGTGAGCCTCCAGCAGGTTGTCTCTGCCTTGCCCGCTGTCAGGGTGTGGTTGTGTTGTGAATGTCAGCACAGAGGGCTAGACCCTGGCCCATGCCATGGCCCCTTCATGCTGTTCTGGGGGCACAAAGCTGGGAATTCCCCCAGCGTGGGGCATTCTCAGAGCCATGCTAGCTGGCTCCGTACTACACTCTCTCTGGGCACAGGGAAAGGGTGGAACTGGATGCCTTTGCACTCTGGCTACCTCCTGCTGGCAGAACAGTGCCTAGGGAGCTCTTACCAGATGGGGTAAGCTAGACCAATCTTCAGGCTGCTCTCTTATGCCGGGGCTGAACAGGATCTTGACAGGCCAAGCGATCAAGAAAGTGCAAAGGTGACAGTCACTTTCACCCCCTCCTCTCCTTGGCTGGCTGAGCAGTACCCCCCTCCTCACCCCTCATTGTGCTATGCTCTGAAATATCTGCTATTGGCCTTGGTCAGAGACCGGCTGCTGAACTATACTGACCATTGATCCAGCAATCCCTCTGGCTCTGGCCTGCCCCCCAAGTGTTTGGGATTGTGATGTGTTGAGCAGCAAATGCCCCAAGAAAAACCCTGGCAGCGTCCCCATTATCTTCCAGCAGAAACCGTGTGTGTGTGTGTGTGTGTCTGTCCATCTGTCCGTCCGTCCAGGCACACACACATTCTGAATCTTTCACACTCCTGCAACTTGCTATCTGCATCGATTGATACAAATGCTCCTATTGCAGCCAGGTAGGCTGGGCTGAGGTGTCTGGTTACTTCCCTGCCAATCAGACGGCCGGGTCCTTGCAAATCTTTCAGGGCTGCGGGCCAGCAGAGGCTAAGTGCTGCAGGAGAGGAAGCTGACACCCGCCCAGATCCAGAGGCTGTCAGTATCTCTGACTAGCTGGGCATGTGTCTGGCAATGGATGCTCCTGGGTATGCCCCTGGCCATGGCGAAGCCAAGCTTCCAGATGCTGGTGGCCAGCAGGGGAGGAGGGACTGGATTGTATTGGAGAAACTATTGACTCACTGCAGGGCAAGTGTTGCAGGATTGCAGGGCTGGCGCTCTGACAGGGCCCTCTTTACCTTCTCTCCCCCAAACAGAGGAAAGGAGATCAAAGGAGGAAGGAGCAGAGGTCCCAGCTGGCACAGTAGACGACTGGCTGGAGAAGAGAGAAAAGAGGGTGAGCTTGGCTCAGAGCAACAGGTATGTGAGGCTGGCAGCTCCTCCGCCCCAGTCAGAAGATGGTCCTGTTCTTCACCCCACTCTCCTTGAATCTTAAAGATGTTGGAGGTTAGTCAGAGCAGAATCTAAGCTAGTGGATTGATTGTGGGAGCTGGGAATCAGGAGACCCCACTGGTGAGTTGCTGTGACCCTTTGGGCAAGTCACTTAAAGCCTGGGTTTGAAAGCTATGCACGTGCACTGGGTGTGTACGTCACACCTACCCGCTTGTGCAAATCTGGACTTGCAAGCACAGATCAGGGTTGCATGCACTTGTAAACTGGGGATGGGTCCCGCTATTGTGGGGAACTTTCCTGGCTCATACACTACCCCGGTGAAGTGGGCTAGCGAAAGGATCTGAGTCCTCGCTCCCACTTCCTTTACCCAGAGGCCTCCCTGCCCTCAGGGCTCCCCTTCCACTCTCCTGTCTGGCAGAGTCCTTGTAACCCCGACAAGGCTGGGCCCAGGATTCCTGGGGGGCTCGACTCCCAATCTTGTGGTCACTTGGGGCACTGGCTAGGGTGTCCCCACTCCAGGGTGCTCCTTCCGCTCTGGACGCTTCCCTGACCCACTGCTCATTACATACAGTTCAAGCAAATACAATTTATGAAACAGCAACCAATTAAAAAATAAGTTACAAATGGGAAAGGCTGAAGGAAAACACGTAACCCCGCTCTGTGGCACAGGGACATCACAACCAGCGTCTCTGGAGTGTCAGGGAAGTTCACAGTCTGTCACTCACATGTTCCAAGCCTCCCTCCCAGGCCCTGGCTGTGCTGCAGGGACACTTGCTCTGGCGATGGCCACACGCCTCAGGCTCTAGGTGGCAGGACCCTCTTCCCAGCGTCGACCCCCCCATTGGGGTTATGATCCCCCTCCAGGCTTGGCCTGCAAGGTCTCTTGGCTGGGGGCATCTCCCTGCACTGGGCCCTCTGCCCAGGGTCCCCCTCGCTTTCCCCAGCTGCTCACTGCACCTGGCTCTGGCCCCCACTCCAGCCCCAGCACTGCTGCTGCTCTGCCTCCAGCCCCCCTGGGCTGCTTCTCTGGCCCCTCTGGCTCCTGCAACTCTCCTCCCAGCATGGATCTGCTCTCTGGGCTGCTTCTGTGGCTCTTGTTGCTATGGCTCTGCTCCCAGCACTGACCTGCTCCTTAGGCTGTTTCTCTGGCTTTGACCGGTGTGACCCTGCTCCCCAGCTCAGCTTGGGCCCCTGCTCTCTTCTTAGCTGGGCCCGACTCTGTTGCAGGCAATTCCAGCTCACAGAGAGGACGGGACCCCGGCCTCCTGATTCCCTCATTAGCCTGCCCACCCTGTCAATCAGGCTGACCTGGAGCATTGGCCTTTCCCCATAGTTCCTGGGGACTGTCAGTCTCAGGATCCTGATTTCCCATCAACCCTTCCCCTTTCTTTTGGTACCGGGAGCTAGCCAACCAAAACACCCCACTGAGTTTTAGTAAAGGCCAACAGTCCCCTTACACACTCATGGCTTTGAAAAGTCTCAGCCTTGCTCTCTCTCTGCCTCAGTTTCCCTATCTAATGTGAGCTAGTGATATTTCCCTCCCCTTTGCAAAGTGCTTGGAGAGCTCTGGGTGGAAAATGCCACTGAAGTGCTGTGTGTCAGTAACAACCCGAGTTCTGTGGACAGACCGCTGAGCCGGGCTCAGTGACAGCTCCTCTGCCCTCTGCTTGTCCTCCCTGCACAGCCCCCGCCTTCTGGTTTGCCAGCAGTGGAATGGAACCAGCCCCTCCCAGTGGCATTCTGACAGCTTGGCATTGCCTGTTGTCTCGCTCACCTGACTGTGCCGCAGGCTTAATTGGCTGTTGCTTGGTCAGGTGCCAGATGGCTCTTTTGTTCTTTTCTGTTTACTCTTGTCCCTTCCGCATTGGTCTGGACAGGATCTTCCTTCTGGAGTGTTTCTAGATGTGCTGCTTTCCTTTCATCCCATCTGTCCGCTTGGCTGCTCTTAGCCCTGCAGCAGAGCCTGCTTGCAATGAATAACTTTGGCACCCATGCAGTGCGGTCGCCCCTTGCGTTTGTCCTGTTCAGGGACTCGTGCGGTACCAAGTGGAAGGGCCACGAACCAGCACCTGTCTCCCTGGTCATTAGAAGCAGGCAGGAGGCACGGGATGCTGGTGTTTTATTTGCTAAGCTCCTCTTTGCTCCAGTAGATGCTGCTGGTGCATCTGCCAGCCAGGAGCTGAATATCATTCATGTAAGAGCTTCACCTTTAGACCGACATGGCAAATGTCTATCCCTACCAGCTACACTCACCCACACAAACAGCCAAAGGACGCTCAGCAGCCCTTGCTATTTTGCTGTCCTGAGCAACCGTGTGTTCTGTTTTGTCTGGGAAGGAGCCTTCACTTTCCACTGTGAGATGCTTCCCAGGGCGTTGACCCACCCAGCTAATGGGTGGGCGGCTGTAGACAGTGCTGAGAACGTTGGCAGCAGGGGGCAAGTAGCCCATTTCCCTGTCTTATCCTGGGAAGGGTCTTTCTCCTTCCTCTGCAATATGGAGCATGGAGCACTAGCTGGAATCATCTGGGCATGTGTCACTTCATCAATTCCCTGCCGTTGCTGGGGCCTCCGTCTCGCATGTTCTCTGCCTGTGGACTGAAATGCTTTGGTTTAACTCAAGTCATTAGGTTCAGTGTAGGGGTATCTGGGTGAGATATAATGGCCTGGGCCAGGCAGGAAGTCAGACTTGATCTGCTGGTCCCTTCTGGCCTTAAACTCTATGAAACTTCCAGAGAGGTGACTCATTCTCTGAAAGGGTCGGACAGTGCAGTGATGGGTACGTGGACTTGAAACACGCCCTCCAGCGCCTGCTTCATTTCGCTAGTGCTTTGTGTGGCTGCTGGTGTCCATAAAGGCCATCCGGCTCTTTAAAATGAGACTAAACTGTAGAGAAAGTGCTGTGGGGAGCAGTCTGCATTGGCAAAGAGACGGGACTAGGGGATCCTACGGGCCATTTCCATCTCAGCTACCAGGGAGGGCAGCTTGGGGGATGATGGAAAAGCTCTTGGGGGCAGCATGGTCCTGACTGGTCTGAGCAGCTCCAGCATTCCCTGCCAGTGTGCCTCAAACCAGGGCCTGGGCGTGGCAAAGGGGAGTTGAGCTTCTGTCTCCATTCGCTCTGTGTCCTCTTGGCTGAGGTAACACTGTGGGACTCCGATTTTGTGGGAAATGACTGGAGATCCACCAGCTTGTCTCACATAATCCCCCCAAACAGCCCCCCATTCCCTTCTGGCTGGCTTTGAAATGACATTTATACAAGAGGCTCCCATCTGATCCTTATTGCCTGAGCCATGCAGTTCTCTGCCATTCTTTGGATAGGTAGGCTGGGGCGGAAGGAAATCCATGAATAATTGTATCTAAGGTACGTATATGGCCCCCATCAGCATGTAGTTATCTTCCCAACACCCTTGTAATATCACCACTGTACAGATAGGGGAACTGAGGCACAGCGAGGCTAAGTGACTTGCCCAAGTTCATACAGAGAATTGAACCCATGTTCCCCAAGTTCCAGGCTGGCACCCTAACCACTAAGCCACCCTTCCTTTCCAGAAGGCCTGCTGGCCTCCCACACAGTTCTTGGACCAGGAGAATCATTTTGGTTAGGTCAGTGATTTTTTTTTTTTTTTACCAGTATAGTTAGATCAGTACAAGCTCTAGAGTAGATGCGGTTACACTGTGATAAAGGGGTCATATACCGCTATAGTTTATTCCCCTTCCTGTATGGGTATAGCTGTACCACTGTATGCACCCTTACACTGGTATAACTGCATCCACACTAGGGGGTCATATGGCATTAGCCATACTGGTCTAGTTAAAGCAGAACAGCTTTTGTGTGTAGATAAAGCCTAAATGTAGAAAAAGCAATGTTACCACCAGACGCTGAAAGCATCTGCAGTGTCATCCAAACTCCAGAGGACGCTCCCCCAAGGGGATAGAAACATTAGCCCGAATCACAGAATCATAGGACTGGAAGGGACCTTGAGTGGTCTTCTAGTCCAGTCCCCTGCACTCATGGCAGAGCTAAGTATTATCTAGACCATCCCTGAATGATCGTTTCACGTAGACCGCACGGAAGGTAATGCAGTAAACGTTAATAGTCAATTCCAGCACATGGTCTGGGCTCCGCGAGTCTCTGGATAAGCACTATTATGTAAAGGAGCTTGATTACATTCATTTTGGCATAACAATTAAAAAGAGATGTGTGAGGATCAGAGGTAGAAGCCCCTGAGAATCAGTGAAAGCGGCTGTCAGGACTTGTGCTGGAGAACAAATGAGTTATTCTTCTGCACTGAGGAGCTGCCGGAAAGGGGGCAGGTTGCCTGCCAATGGAAGACTTAAAGGGCCAAGTGCATCCCTGTTCTGGAGGTAATGGAGTGACACCTCGGCTGGCTTTGGCCCTTGATGTGCAGAATGATTAATTATCCTCTCCAGAGCGAGAGGGGAGTTCACCTCTGGCATGGGAGTGCTGTGCTTTGGGCGGAGGGGCTGCCTGCTAGTGTTAACTGCAGATTTTCACCCATTCAAGCAGCAAGCGCAGGGCAAATGCCACCTGCTGTGGTGGTGACTCTCTCTCTCTCTCTCTCTCTCTCTCTGGGATGTGCTGGCCCCAGCCCCACACCACAACAAAGACCAGCCTGACACCCTCCCCCCCTTCTCTGCAGAGCTTTGGGAAGCCAGCTCCCTGGCGTGCTGGAGGCTGGCATGCCTAGGGGGAAGAGTCAAGGCTGGGGCATGTGGCAACTGGTCTAGCAATGAGGTGTATAGCTGTGGGTGGAAGGGTGGGTCAGATTAGGTGGCTTAACTTTTCCCATCCTTGCTTGTCTGCAGCCACCTTAATTGACACCCAACAGGGAGAGGGGTGTGAATTTCCCAGTGGCTAGATCAGGAAGGGATCTCCCACCCAGCAGTGGGGCCAGTCGTTCCAGCAGCTCCTCTCTGCTTGCACAGAGATCCTTTCACGGGATTATTGCTGGGAAGGTGGGGTAGAGGTTGGAACTAGGAGAGCAGTAAAGCAGTGTCTGGAGGGATAAATGCTGCTTTTTCATCCCATGCTCTTGACTGTAAAATGGCCCAGCTTTGCATTCCTCTGTTGTCTTCCCATTTCCCCAGCGGCCCCCTTCCGCAGCAGAACACTTCCCTCTGCCATCTCTTCTCCCCACGCTCCCTCCTGACCAGAGTCCCAGGGTTTCCCTCGGAAAGGCCGGTCAGAGAAGGTTGAAGGGATTTGTGGTAACTTGCTACCTGAGGCCCCTCTGCTTATTTTGTTCACCAGCTGCTGCTGCCTGGCTCAAGACTCCCAAGTGTCAGATTTCTACCAACTTCCCAGACAGCCCTATGGTCCCTAATACTTCTGGAGATTCATTTCTTGTGTGTGGGGGGGGCAGGTCTGGTGGCTGTTGGAAAAACTAGGCTGATAACGGGGGAGGGGGCAGAGGGAGCACCACCACGACTCAACCTGGCTGGATCTGACCTAATGCTGCTATTTCTTTCTCTCACCCAGTTCTCTGACGGAGAAGATGTTGGTTTTTCAGTACCCACCTGGCTGGCCTCCAATACAGGACCTTCCCCCATCCCTTCAGGCTCCACCCCCTGGAGGATGGCCAGTCTTACCCCACCTCCAGTGGGGATGAAGGCTGCAGGGGGGTGAGATGCAAGAAGGAGGAGTAGATGTGTGGAGTTATGCCTCATGGAGAAGAGAGGGGTCTGGTTGCTGTAGGATATGTTCAGTGTTACTTCATATATATTTTTTAAATGAATAAAAGTCACTTGAGTCAGTTGTGGCTGGTCTGGGTGTGTGGCCTATTGGACCCGGTATTTCCCCCACTGTGGTCTTTTCCAGCTGCCCGGGGGTTGAATTGATCACCTGGAAGTTGTTCTCTCTGCTGAAATTGACTAACCTATCAGAACCCCAGCCTGTGTATCCCCTGCACTGCATGCAGGGTGATGTCCACAAGGCAGCAGGGTTTTCCTGCCCCTTAGTGGGGGTGGGGGGGCAAGGCCTTTGCTAATGGAGATTAGCATGAGCCCCATCCTGTGGCCTTTGAGGCACAGTGCCAGCTCTACCTGTCTGTGCAAGCCCGAGTCATGTGGCTGCACTAGAGGCAGATTCCTGATGATGGTCAAGCCAACAAACCTGTGGTTAAAGTGGCGTTAATGAGGCAGCATGTGCTTCTTTCACAGTGATTTTTGTCTTTTAATGGTCTCTGTTGGGCCTAGAATCTAGTCATTCGGCTAATGAGCTCTCCAGCACTGGAAATGCCTGGACTGTTAAGAGCCATATGCTGGGGAGAGCAAAGTGTGTTAGTTCCTGCCTCTCTTGCTGGTTAGCTGTATTGTTTCTTCAGGACTCCAGCAGCCAGTTCCCATGGTGACCTGTGAAGGGAAGAAAATTGGGCTTTTGCCCTTGTTTAATCTTTAGGACAAAAATGGCTGGAGACGTTTTATCCCCCCCCACCCAAGAAATCCATTTTACAATAAAAATTCAGATGCTGTCTAGGCGGGAAGCCTCTATGGTGCCAGGAGAACTGGTGGAATGGAGACAAGAGCCAACTTGCTGCGATGCCCACAACAATCTTGAGTACGATTAGGCAGCTGGTGTGCTGAGCCCGCTGTCTGTCCAGTATTGTCTCGTCGCTTCCTTGTGCTTCTGACTGTCTGCGGGCAACTGTTGTCTCATACTTTGGGACAGGCACTGGTTTTTGTGTTTGTACATGACTAGAGCAATGGGAGCCTGGCCCAGGGTGGGGCTACTTCGCACTACTGCAGTAATGACAGTGGAGGGGAAGGGAGTTTTAGCCAGACTTTAAATCTCAGGTTTTTGTTAACATCTGTTTAACTTTAGTGACTTGCATTTTGGAGAAAGGAAGTCTTTGTGAAATCCAACATTCTCACCCTTTTATTTAAGCTATTGAAGCCAGAGAACTCCAGCTACCCCAGGCCTGATGTTTCCACTCTTTCTAAGGTAAAAAAACACAAGGCAACTCCCCCAAAACTGCCATCTTTCAAGCTTGCTTTCTTCATCATGAAGAAGCCAAAAAGGGACAGTCCTCAGGTGTTTTTTTTGTTTGTTTTTTTTTACTATTTATTTAGGAATTTTTAACAAGTTTACAAATCTTTGCCATGTAAATATCAGAAACAAAACGATCATTACAACAGTGAGCTTTTGTTTAAAAGGACATTATACAGAAATATAGTCATCAGGCCTTTCTGTTTTAACAGCGAGTTCCCGTCTTACAGAGTGAGCATCACTGTGTGACAGGACCTTGGGGTACAATCTGGAACTGTGCCCCTTGAGTCTCCAGCCTGGGCTGTCTGTCTCAATGCTTTGCTAGTGACAAGCAGCAAACCCCTCCAGGTGCTGTGATCACTCAGCACAACAGGAGGGGGAGCCCCACACCCAGCTAGATTGCATGGATGCTCTCCAAGTCCCTCATGAACTATACAGAGGGAGACACCAGCAAATCCCCCCAGTCCACAGCCTTGCGCCCCAGAAATGTACCATCTTACACTGCTCAAGACCTCTTGAACAATGCAAGCTCATTAATAAGTTCACCACCTTGTCAAAGGATAGTGAACATGCACCAGCCTTTGTAATCTGAGCAGATTCCCTGAGCGCTTTAGACAAACTCACAGTTAAGGATAAAGCATTAAACTAAGTTTATTAACTACAGAAAGATAGATTTTAAATAATTGTTAGTGGTAGGCATAAAGGTCAGAGATAGTTACCTTAAAAGAAAAAATAGTAAACACGCATTCTAAATCCTAAACTTTCAGACTAAGCAATGTTTGAATCAAGCAGTTTTTCTCACCCCACTGGATGTTATAGATTATAGTTCTTAATACACAGGCTGAATTTTCTTCTCAGTCTGGGGCTAATCTCCTTAGTTCAAAGTCTTTATCTTCCAAGCATTCCTGTTGCCGTCCACATAGGTGGGGGAGGGGAGAGGTGGTCTCATGATGCCATTGTCCCTTATTTTATACTCTTAATTCATGTCCCAGGGAAGATACTGGCCCAGGCATGTCCAGGTGGGCCTTGCTGAATCACAGAGTTGAGCAATCCCCAATGTGTGGTGCTTGCAGAACTGTCTCTTACAGAACTGTAAATCTTGTTTACAATTCCCCTGCTCATCAATGGCTCGTGGTGGTCACTTAACACCGGTTTGGGTATGGGTCACCACCTTTGTTGTCACTGGAGAACTAGCAGTGGGCGTCTCCCAAACTCACAACATATTTCAGTAACAACCATATAGCAAAATCTCATGACTTCATACACACTAAGGAGATACATATTTTGTCAGAACAATTAGTTTCAGCAGAGCATGACTTTTCATATGGTATCTTACATGGCATGCTTTATAGGAAATATCCCAACCATATACAAATGATGAATATGGGGGTTACAGGGTGCCACTCTGAGGTGCAGTGTGTCATACATTGCAACACCTTGTCATATCTAAAGATTTTATTAAATGGAGTGAAATCTCTCTATATACACGTTTAACGGCCCAGTCTATTAATATTCAAAACAGTTGGACGGGCATGCTGGTTTATTTTTTCAGGTGACTATACCTTTTCTGAGTATCAGATAAAAGGTAGCCAAATACCTAAGTATCCATCTGTCCTCTGGCTTTCTTGCTGACAAGCCCCAATTTTTAATGAATGTTTTTGTGAGTCACCTCTGCCCATCTTTACAAAGGGCAGGAAGAAGGAGCCAGGGATCTGTAGACCACTCAGCCTGACTTCGGTACCTGGGGAGCTACTAGAGCAGCGTTCTTCAGATTTTGGGTCATGGTGGCATGTCAGGCACTGGGTCGCTCTGGGCAGCACTGCCGACTGTGGCGTTAAAAGTACCGTCGGTGGTACTGCCAGGCTAAGGCAGGCTAGTGCCTACCTTTTCCAACACTGCGCTGCTCCCCAGAAGTGGCCAGCCGTGAGTCTGGCTTCTAGGCAGGGGGGCCACGGGGCTCCACACGCTGCCCCCACCCCGAGTACCAGCTCCCAGCCAATGGGAACGGGGGGGGAGGGGGTGGTGCCAGTGGGCGAGAGTCACATGAAGCTGCTTGCGCGCCTCTGCCTAGGAGCCAGACCTGCTGCTGGCCGATTCCGGGGTGCAGCGCGGTCTGCCGTGCCAGGACAGACGGGACGCCTGCCTCTGCACCCCGGCTGCACTGCTGACTGGTAAGTCTGTGCCCCAATCCCCTGCCCCAGCCCTGAGCCCCCCCCAAACCTGGAACCCCTTCCTGCACCCCAAACCACTCATCCCCAGCCCCACCCCAGAGCCTGCACCCCCAGCCCAGAGCCCTGATCCCCTCCTGCACCCCTGCCCCAGCCCTGAGCCCCTCCCAAACCCCTCATCCCCAGCTCTGTTGGGTCACGGGCATCAACAATTTTCTTCAACTGGGTCACCAGGAAAAAAGTTTGAAAACCACTGTACTAGAGCAATGTATAAAACATTCAATTTGTGAATACCTGGAGGATAAAGGGGTGCTCACTAGCAGCCAGCATGGATTTACCAAGAACAAATCATGCCAAATCAGATTTCCATTTTTGACAAGGTAACTGGTTTGGTGGATAGGAGGAATGCAGTGGACATAATATACCTGGACTTCAGCCAGGATTTTGACTCAGTGCCACGTGACATTCTGAGAAGTGAGCTGGAGAAATGTAGGCTCAGCGGAGCTACCATTAAGTGGATACATAATTGGTTAAACAACCACAAACAGAGAGTAACTATTCATGGAATGATGTTGGATTGGAGGGAGGTCTCAAGTGGGTTTCCACAGGGATCTGTTCTGGGCCTGGTGGTGTTTAACATCTTCATTAATGCCGTGGATGTAGCACTAGAGAGCAGACTGACCGAGTTTGCAGATGACACAAAGTTGAGGGGTTGCCAGCACTTTGGAGGCTAGAGCTGAAATTCAGAGGGGTCTTGATAAATTGGAGAACTGGGCTATAGATAACAAAATGAAGTTCAACAAAGACAAATGGAACGCGCTACACTTAGGGAAGAAAAACCAAATGCACAAATACAGAATGCCATGGGGGATAATTGGCTTGGCAGCAGCACTGCTGAGCAGGATCTGGGAGTTGTGGATCACACCCTCAGCATCAGTCAGCAATGCGATTTCAGGTTGCATTACCAGAGGCATAGCATGCAAGTCACAGGAGGTGATAGCATCGCTCTACGCAGCACTGGTTAGGCCTCAGCTGGAGTAGTGTCCAATTGTGGTCACCAATGTATAGGAAGGATGTAGAGAAACTGGAAAGGATCTAGAGGCAATTGACAAAGATGATCAAAGGGCTGGAATGCGGCCATAGGAGCAAAGGCGGAAGGAACTGAGTATGTTCAGTTTGGAAAAGGAGATTAAGGTGGGACATAACAGCGGTTTTCAAATATTTGAAAGGCTGCCATAAAAAAGATGGAGAAAAGTCCTCTTTTGCCACAGTGGGCAGGACAAGTGGCAATGGGTTCAAATACAGCAGAGCAGATTTAGATAAAATCTCGGGAAAAGCTTCCGAACTGTAAAAACTCCCTAAATGACAATGGAACAGACGCCTAAGGAGGTCGTGGAAACTCCTTCCCTGGAGGTTTTCAAAAGGAGGCTGGAGCCATCTGTCTGGGATGGTTTAGACCCAACAACTCCTGCATCTTGCAGGGGTGAGACTAGATGACCCTTGCGGGCCCTTCTAACCCGATGGCTCTAGGATTCTGTGAGCAGCTGGGAGATGGCTGGAGGGGCTTTGTTCTCCCACTTGGTCTGGCTGTGGGGTGAGAATGGGGTTATTGCTAAGCAGTCTACAAGTGCCTCACATACACAGAATCCCCCAGCTTCCTGATCCCAGCAGGAGCATGCTCTGACCTGATAGCCGAGAGGAAATGGAGGAGGAGGGGATCTAAAATTGCCACTTCACCCCATCCCCTCCACATGCTGAGGGCAGCAGGCTGGACCCATCCATGGTGCCTATATTCACTCTCCCTTTCATGCAAGACGTCACCTTGTTTCTTGTGGTGATGCGCTTAGGCCTCTTGATTCCTGCTGGCTTTTAGGGGACTGGAATGAAAAGGGGCTGGACAGACATCCAGGGATGAGGACGCAGCTGCATGGAACAAAACTGCCTTCTGCAGGCCACGCCCACCCCAGCTGGGATCACTGCATCTGCAATCTCCAGAATTTAGAGGAGATCAAGGGACAGAAGAGATCATTTTGCTGGGGGGGGGGGGGCAGGGGAGGAGGGCTGGACGGTGCACACAGTGGAGAGGCAGGCATCCTCCAAGCCTCAGAGAACTGGCAGCCTGAACATACCTGGCATCCCCTCTCTCACTGCCAGGAAAGCGGTGATGCGCTCTGTGCTGTGGCTACAGCCCTTCCAGCCTCTGCTTTGCTGGGGAAGGAAGGTGACAGATTAGTGCTGCGATGGAACCAGGTCTGTATGGTTGCGAGGGTGCAGACAGCAGGACTCTGGAGTAACCCTGCTGTAGTTACACTAGGATAAAACTACTGTCAGGAAGATGTGGATCAGGCCCTTTGGCTCTGCTCTCTCATGGAGCCAGTCCGGTCAAGTTACAGCCTAGCCCTAGAGAGATGGCTGGCAACCTGGCGAGCCCAGTCTGGAGCAGTCTTTCCATGCTGGTAGCACCTGGAGCAGCCTCTCAGGGCACTGGGAGAAGAGCAGTTCGAGCCACGCTGAGCACAGCAGGAGCGTATGTCAGGATGCAGATGCAGGTGAAGGGACAACCGTGGCTGGGGCCATAAGCTTGGCTTGATGGGTGCTGTGCTCGTGCTGTGACGTCCAGGGGCTCAGCGCTGCCCAAACAGGAGGATGCTCATGGGAAGCCATTCGATTGACCCAGTGCCCATGATCTCTAGTGCTCTCTGAAGCCGCTTAGTTTGTTAGGAACCTGAGAATTGCCATAGCAGGGAACAACCCACTTGACTCTTGTCTCCGACAGGCAGGGTGACCAGATGTCCCAATTTTATAGGGACAGTCCCAATTTTGGGGTCTTTTTCTTATATAGGCTCCTATTACCCCCACCCCGTCCCGATTTTTCACATTTGCTGTCTGGTCACCCTACCGACAGGCCAGCTTCAGAGGAAGGTGCAGGAAACCCCACAGCTGGCAGTTGTGGGCTAATTGACTCCCAGGGGACATTTCTTCCTCCCCTCAGGCTGTTAGAGGCCGGTTTGTGCCCCCTGTAACATAACCCTGCTGTGCGCATCCTCCCTATCAGTGCCTCAGCCTTTCCTGGCCCTTGCGAAGCTCTTGCCCTGGTGTTTTGAGACCGTGAGATCTGCAGGCTAGTCACTGGGAGCCCGGCTCCTCCCTCCTCCGCTACTTTGCAGCAGCTGGTATTGGGGGGCTAGTGGGCGGGGCTATGTGCCAGTCTCCCCTTGCTCTGTTTTCTATAGGTAAAGAATATGGCCTTATTCTCATTCCCTCAGGGTTGTGGAGTCTCTCTCAGCGTTAGCACGGCTCCTGATTCCCTTTGTTCTGTGTTTCCCTGGGTTGGCCCCTGGGAGAATTTGTGGGATCCTTTGTCATCCAGGCAGGCTGCTCACGTCTTTTTGCACAACAGTTTGGGAGTCAAATACAAGGTCAAGGTCTCAGGCCCGATCTTTGAGGTGCTCCATGGCCTGGGCCCAGCATACTGAAGAGATCCATGAAAGCTCTACACTGGGGACTGTGGTCAGCAACTCCTGGCACCATAGGACTCTCTACCATAAGGGTCAAGCTCATGTGTGCAGGATCCAGAGCTTTCTTGGGGGCTGGTCCCAGACTGTGGAATGAAGGCCCAGCCCACACCACACGTGCCTTCTGCTCCTAGTGCAAGGAGCACATCTCCAGCCTGCCTTCGCTAATACACACAGCAACGTGTACGTGTTTACAACCCCCTACCAAAACAAAGTACTACACTGCACACCACATCCTCCCCTGCTGAGAGAGAAACTACAACAGGCCAGCTGCTCTTCCCCATTGCTTAATGCAAGGCTGGAAGGTGCTCAGATCCTACAGAGCTAAGGGCAAAAGGAAATAGGAACCGGCTCATTACATAACATAACATAAGAACATAAGAACGGCCGTACCGGGTCAGACCAAAGGTCCATCCAGCCCAGTATCCTGTCGCCGACAGTGGCCAATGCCAGGTGCCCCAGAGGGAGTGAACCTAACAGGCAATGATCAAGTGATCTCTCTCCTGCCATCCATCTCCATCCTCTGACAAACAGAGGCTAGGGACACCATTCCTACCCAGCCTGGCTAATAGCCATTTATGGACTTGACCACCATGAATTTATCCATTCTTCCAAGCTCACAGTGTGCTGCTATTCAGGGCCCTCCGTAAGGCCCCATCCATTCCCCTGGGGATTCTTTCCTGAGGCTGTGGGGTTCACATAGAGCCTGGGTCTCTCTGGCTCTCTAGCCACCATCTCACAGGCAGTGCTGCCTCATAGCACCACGAAGGGGCTCCCTAAATCCTGGCCTGAGCAGTCGTAGAAGAAGCTGATGGCCACACAACACCGCTGTCATGCCCTCATTCACCCTTACACCCCAACCAGATCATCTAGAGGGGCAGGAAGTCATTTGGCTTGCTTGGGAACACGCTCACCATGCACTGGGGAGTTTGACACCAACTCAAAGAGAGCGAGAGAGAGAGAATCATAGAATCATAGAATATCAGGGTTGGAAGGGACCTCAGGAGGTATCTAGTCCCACCCCCTGCTCAAAGCAGGACCAAACCCAACTAAATCATCCCAGCCAGGGCTTTGTCAAGCCTGACCTTAAAAACCTCTAAGGAAGGAGATTCCACCATCGCCCTAGGTAACCCATTCCAGTGCTTCACCACCCTCCTAGTGAAATCCAACCTAAACCTCCCCCACTGCAACTTGAGACCATTACTCCTTGTTCTGTCACCTGCTACCACTGAGAAGAGTCTAGATCCATCCTCTTTGGAACCCCCTTTCAGGTAGTTGAAAGCAGCAATCAAATCCCCCCTCATTCTTCTCTTCTGCAGACTAAACAAGCCCAGTTCCCTCAGCCTCTCCTCATAAGTCATGTGCTCCAGCCCCCTAATCATTTTTTTGCCCTTCGCTGTACTCTTTCCAATTTTTCCACATCCTTCTTGTAGTGTGGGGCCCAAAACTGGACACAGTACTCCACATGAGGCCTCACCAATGTCGAATAGAGGGGAATGATCATGTTCCTCCAGAGAGTCCTCTGGAAAGGGCAGCATAGGGAGTGGAGTATCAGAGGGGTAGCCGTGTTAGTCTGGTTCTGTAGAAGCAGCAAAGAGTCCTGTGGCACCTTATAGACTAACAGATGTTTTGCAGCATGAGCTTTTGTGGGTGAATACCCACTTCTTCAGATGCAAGTGCTTGCTTGCATCTGAAGAAGTGGGTATTCACCCACGAAAGCTCATAGGGAGTGGGTGGATCATTGAGAGAGACAGGAGGATTAAAATGGGAGGGGAGGAAAAGCTCAGTGTGGGGAAATGCTTCTAGCTTCTGTTGCCTAAGTCTGCTACCAGCCGCTGAGCAGGAGAGGGAGGATGGCCAAGTGGTTAGGGCAGTATCTGAGACCTTGGCTGACTTGGGTTCAATTTCCTACTCCACTGCAGACTCCTTAGGCCCTGATATTTAACTGCACTCAGCATATCAACCCCAACTCTCATTGAGGCACTTAGGCATCTAAACCCCACCAAGATTCTTAGGTGCTTAAATCCCTTTGGAAAAATGAGATTCTGGTTCCTAAATCAGTTGGGCATTGTGACACTGAGCTCAGCAACACCTGAGTAGCAGTAAAAATTTGGGCTTAAGTCTGGCTCAGATCCTTAAAAGCATTTAAGTGCCTAACGTCCCTTGGTTTCAATGGGACTTCGTTGCCTAAATGCCTTTGAGGATCTGAGGAAGGGGCCTCAGTTCCCTCTCTGTGCAATGAGGACAATAGCACTGTCCTACCTCACAGGGGTCTGTGGGGCTAAAGATTAAAGCCTGTGACGTACGCAGGTGGTACAGTGATGGGGGTCAGAGCGGTACTAAGATAGATTGGCCTGCTGATGTGAGCACAGGACTGAGATGCTGGGAGATGTGTCTATGGAGCACATGTACCAGCTCATCATGTGTGATCTGGTTGCCTGCTAGCAGCTTAACCAGAGGGAGAATGAGACCTGTTCCTGCAGCATGTTTGGGGAGAGCGTCTCTTTAGTTAGCGCTGCGGCAGCAGGATTCCAGCCTTGTTGCCTGCAGCACCAAGGTGTAATTAAAGCTCCAGGCTCAGCCTGTGTGGATAAACTGCTGCCTTGAGCAAAGACATAACATTGCCGTTGCTGCACTGTGCGGGGCAGCCTGGTATCTCAGAGCCGTCGCTGAACTTAACAAACCTGCCAGTGCCACAAATGCTGAGTGATGGCGACAGGAAGGGGCTCCACACCTCAGGTTTGCTGAGCCTGAGGGGATTTTCCTTCCCTCTCCCAGAGAGGCCAGGCGAGTGGCTGCAAGTGGCAGATAAATTGCACGCTGGAAAGAAAATTGCTTTCTCTTCCCTTCGCCCCGGCTCTTGCTCAGAACTCTCTTGTGTAGAGATAGCAGCATGACAACCAGGTGTCTGACAGGCATGGAGGCTGGGTCTAGTTCCTATTAACATCCATCCCCTCTGGATAGCTTTGAAACCAGTCCGGGTCTTTCACAGATTGAAAGAGTTTAAGGGCAGAAGGGAACATTGTGATAATCTAGTCCAGTGGTTCTCAGCCTATCTACCATTGTGGGCCGTATATGTGGCCCATAATGTGTTATGTGGGCCGCATCCAGTACTGCCGGTATGGCTCTGAGGGTGTCACATGGGCCACAGATGTGTGCTGATTAGGCTGCAAGTGGCCCATGGATGGCAGGTTGAGAACCACTGATCTAGTCAGACCCTTGACTATAGATACACCTCTACCCCGATATAACGCCACCCGATATAACACAAATTCGGATATAACGCGGTAAAGCAGCGCTCCGGGGGGGCGGGGCTGTGGGGCTGCGTGCCCCGGTGGATCAAAGCACGTTTGATATAATGCGGTTTCACCTATAACGTGGTAAGATTTTTTGGCTCCCGAGGACACCGTGCTATCGGGGTAGAGGTGTATATCAGAAACCCAGCGTGGGCCCAGGAACGTAAACAGCCGTAACTCTGCACCATAGTGATGCCAGAACCTCCCCCTCTTCCCTTCTTTGGCCCTTTCAAGCCTGTTTCTGGATGTTTTCTTCAGGGCTTGTCTGAATTCCCCTTCCATGTGGGCCACACGTGCAGAATTTGAAGTGGAAAGGCTTCTGGGGCAAGGGCACGTGTCAGGCTTGCAATGGAGAGTAAGTCTGAGCGGCAGGAGAGGTGCAGCCCAGGGGGATTTCCTTCAGCAATCAGCAGCTCTAGCACTAGACCTGCAGGTTTTTAACCTTTTTGACTTGAGCTCCCTCTTCCAGTTACAATTTTTTCCCAATCCAGACAAAAATAGACACATGCACAAGGACACTTGATAACCTGGTAACAGAGCCCATAACATTACAGCAGAACCTCAGAGTTACTCACACCAGAGTTATGAGCTGACCGGTCAACCGCACACCTCATTTGGAACCGGAATTACACAATCAGACAGCAGGAGAGAGAGGAAAAAAAAGCAGCAGCAGCAAGTACAGTACAGTGTTAAATGTAAACTAAGGCTCTCAATCGCAGTTAACTCGTGCGATTAACTCAAAAAAATTAATCGTGATTAATCGCAGTTTTAATTGCACTGTTAAACAATAGAATACCAATTAAATGTAGTAAATATTTTTGGATATTTTTCTACATTTTCAAATTTATTTATTTCAATTACAACACAGAATACAAAGTGTACAGTGCTCACTTTATATTATTATTTTATTACAAATATTTGCACTGTAAAAATGATAAAAGAAATAGTATTTTTCAATTCACCTCATACAAGTACTGTAGTGCAATCTCTTTATCATGAAAGTGCAACTTACAAATGTAGATTTTTTTTGTTACATAACTGCACTCAAAAGCAAAACAATGGTTTAGAGCCTACCAAGTCCACTCAGTCCTACTTCTCGTTCAGCCAATCGCTCAGACAAACAAGTTTGTTTACATTTACGGGAGATAATGCTGCCCACTTCTTATTTACAATGTCACCAGAAAGTGAGAACAGACATTTGCATGGCACTTTTGTAGCCGGCATTGCAAGGTCTCTATGTGCCAGAGTGGCTTTCCCCGCCTCCCCCACCTCCTGTGGTACAGCAGCCAATCAGATTGCTGCAGGAAGTGCTCTGTGCCCCACCCCTCAGGAACTGACACTGTTCTGGGGGGGAGGGAGGAGGGAAGGAGAAGCAGAAAGAGCCCCTAGCAAAGGGACAGCTCCACTGCACCTCCCCCACCCTGCCTACACCACCAGGCCTGGGAAGGGGGGAGGGACCCGGCTGCAGCCCCCAGGCCTAGGAGAAGAGGGCAAAGAACCCAGGAGCTGCAGGAGGAGCAGAATTGTTGGGGCTGGACGGGCAAATGCGATGCCCCTCCCCCTCCATTTAAACACCAGGGGCTGGTGTATTAGCACAGAGACCCAAAGGAAACACAAAACCTCCCCTCCAGCCTCAACGCACTCCTGCCTCCCCAGCTGGCTCCTGCTTCCCGCAGGCTGCGTTCCCCAGACTCTGTGCCTAGGAACCAGGCAGAGCAGATCTTGCTGACCGATCACAGGCCACCCTTCTAGTCCCCAGTAGGCCTGGTTGTGAGTCACATGCTGCCATCACAAGACCCCTGGACTCATTCCCTGGGAGGTGGGCTGCACCTGGCACATGTGAGGCTGAGCCCCGTCTCTCTGAAAGGCTCAGCATGCCCTGTGACAAGCACGCTGGCCACTGCTTACCCTGGGCACGCCTATAACACACCTTGCATCCACTCCCAACAGTGCAAGGGGCTCACCCCACCATTTGGAGAAGACACTGCTGTGCTGGTCTTCACCAGTGCAGTGGCAAGTGAGGACAAGAGTCACTAGCATCATAGTCCTCCCATTACCATCCTACAGTGCACCAGATGCTGTGTATTTGGCCTGTCTGGTCTACGCGCTGGACTCCACTGCACAGGTGTCAAGTTGGCCAGAAGCTGCGTCCCTGTAAAAGTGGCTGTCCACATGCCATAGAGCTCTGGTGCATGGTATTTTCAACTTCTTCAGCAGCTTCTCTGTCTTCAGTCTGCTGCTTGCCTTAACATGTCTCAGAGGATGTCATCCTATGAGCTTGCTGCCAGCTGGCTTGACACCCTCATGCAAGCACTGGCAGCCTTCTGGAGAGTTGAGGAGACCCGGAGCCAGCTGCGCTCAGTCACTCAGAACACAGTGGTGTATGCCCGGCTGTCTGGATGGCTTGCTAAGATGGGCATCCCTCAGAGCAGCAAGCAGAGGTGTGACCTGGGATGATACCAGCAGGCCTGGGTCAGGGCAGAAAACTTGTCCATTGCATGAGGAGCTGGACCAAACCCTTGGAACTCATCTAGCTTGAGGTGCCTGGAAGGCATGGAGGTGCCTTGCAGCACAGTGGTGAGGGCTGAGCAGGAAAACACTGGCACACGAACGGGCCAAGCCTCAGTCTGTGACATGCTGGAGGTGTTGCCAGGTTCTCTCTGCAGGGCCCCAGACACTAGACTCAGCAGCAGAGATGACAGTGGCTGTAAGAATTGAGGAGGAGGAATTGCGGGGATGATGGACCCTCGAGCCCAGGTTTGCAATTTTTTATGAAATATGATGGGGGCTGGTTTTGGAGGCTTAGACCCTAGGGAAGCTTTTTTCCAGGTTCTGATGGATGCCACCATTAGGGCAGATGCAGCTTCTGATGATGGTAGCAGGGTTCACTTCTCACACAGCACCACCAGCTGTTCTCTGACCCGTCTGGCTTGGCTTCCCTGGCATTCCCCCTTGGCAGCCCCACTGTATTGTGGCTGTTGTTGGGTGGATATGCTATACAAAGGGGCTTGTTGGACTCCAAATGGAGGGCAAGGGAGCAGGGGCGGCTCTAGGAATCCCGCCGCCCCAAGCAGGGCGGCGCGCCGCGGGGCTCACTCTGGCAGTCGCCGGTCCCGCGGCTCCGGGGAACCTATGGCAGACGTGCCTGTGGAGGTTCCGCTGGTCCCGCGGCTCCGGTGGACCTCCCACAGGCATGACTGCGGAAGGTCCGCCGGAGCCGGCTGCCGCCCTGCCGGCAAAATGCTGCCCCAAGTGCGCGTTTGGCGCGCTGGGGTCTGGAGCCGGCCCTGCAAGGGAGTGGGGTGGGTTCCAAAAGTCACACCAAATCTGCAGGGTAAACAAATAAGAAGCCTGTTGTCATGGTCAGCCCCCTCGAGACCTGCATGTGGCCAGCTGCTCCAGCCATGACCATTGTAGCTGGACTTGGGCTCTGGCTCCACTACACCAGAGCTCCTGGACCAACCTCACGGCAAGCAAAGAGCACGAGTGGAGTGCTCCCCTGGCCGCCCCTAGGGAAATGGCACCAGCCCCAAGGGTTCTCAAGGCACTATGGGAATTTGACCTCAGCTTCTGAACCCCCAGGAGAATCCCAGACAAAGCCCTTTTGAGAAGCCCCAGCAGCCACGGCATCAGCCAGCAATGAAATGGGAGGAGGTGCCCAGAGCAAACTGCAGCAGTGCTGTACAGCCCCGGGATGAGTGTGGCTCTGCCAGCACTGCTCGGAGACAGGGCGTAGCCAACAACCGGGGGTTTGTGTGTCGACATGCCCGGCCCCACTAAGACCAGTCCATGCGAGTGTAGAGCAGCCTCCTGTCTGACGCAGGGCAGAGGTGCGCCTGCCTGCATGGCTCTGCCTGGCAGTGATGGGCTCAGCCATGGCAAGAGGCTCCAGGCTAGTGAGGCCAGGAGGTCCTTGCATACAGAGCTGTTGGCTGTGACACTGTGGTTCAGAGGCCAAACCGAGTTTGCATCCTGGACGCTGGCATTAAAATAATGACAAACCTTGGGACAAACATTAACGGGTCAATGCTCTGGGGAAACAGCTCAGAACGATCAACCCCCTTCTTACCAGTGGGGAAACTGAGGCACAGTGTGGTGAAGTGACTTGCCCAAGGTCATCCAGCAAGCCACTGGCAGAGCTAGGGCCTGATTCCCTATCACCCAGCACCTTGTGTCATCATCCTCATCAGCAGCTGTGCAAAGGGAGTGTAAATTCCTAATTGTATTTATATACAGAGTACCGAGCTGCTATGTAACAGGGTGGCCTGTCCCTTTAAGGGCCAGGAGGCCTGGCACTAGCCAGCCACGGGCAGTCAGCCTCACCTGTGCCATAATTAGCTGCCTCCAAGCCTAAGGGGGCTGAACTGCTGGGGGTCAGGTGACAGCCTGAAATTCCGGGGCTTATCAAAGGGGCAAGAAAACTCAGCTGGGGGAAGGAAGCCCAGGGAGAAAGCTGGGCTCCTGTGGAGGGCTGGACGGATTCCAGGGAAGGCTCCTGGGAGTCAGGGCTCTGGTCCAGAGAGGCATAAAGGGAGTCCAGCAGGGACCAGGAACGGAGCCCAGGGGTGGGCTGAGAGGAGCTCAAGCAGGGCGGAAAAACCTTTTCTTTGTTTGGGTCTTTTGTCACCGCAGAAGCAGGTCTGAACTAGATGGGACTTAGCCAAAGGCATGTGAGTCCTTGGGACTGAAGAGACAGAAAACTCTGGGGAGGGGAAACTGAGGCAGCACCACACAGTGCGCAGGGGGTGCGGCAGGGCAGCCATGCGCTATGATGGACCCCAAACAAGATGAAGGCTGCGTTGTGCTGGACACCGTAGAGACGCCTGCTAAGAGAGACCCTTCCCTGAATGGCTTAGACTCTTAATCAACTAGACCAGGGGTCAGCAATCTCTCAGAAGTGGTGTGCCGAGTCTTCATTCATTCACTCTAATTGAAGGTTTCGCGTGCCAGTCATACATTTTAACGTTTTTAGAAGGTCTCTTTCTATAAGTCTATAATATATAACGGAACTATTGTTGTACGTAAAGTAAATGAAGTTTTAAAAATGTTTAAGAAGTTTCATTTAAAATTAAATTAAAATGTAGAGCCCCCCGGACCGGTGGCCAGGCAGAAAATCAGCTCGCGTGCCGCCTTCGGCACCTGTGCCATAGGTTGCCTACCCCTGAACTAGACAAACAATACGTGGGAGGGGAAACAGGCACCATCAGGCAGTGGCTGAGCCAGGAGTAGCACCTTGGACTCCTAGGTCCCATCCAGTGCTCTCCTGCTCTCATCAGGCTGAATAACATTTTACAGCCACCTTGCACTGATGCCTGGGACTGCAGGAGCTGTGGAGTGAGGGAGAATCTGGCTCAGTATCTCCCCTTCTTGTTCTCGTTTGTGCTCAAAACTGTCCTCTCTTGCCACAGAGGGCAGGACAAGCAGCCATGGGTTCCAACTACAGCAGAGCAGATTTAGATTAAATCTCAGGAAAAACTCCCTACCTGTAAGAACAGTTGGCCAATGGAACAGACGCCCAGAGAGGTCGTGGAAGCTCCTTCCCTGGAAGTTTTCCAAAGGAGGCTGGATCCATCTGTCTTGGGTGGTTTAGACACAACAACTCCTGCATCTTGGTAGGGGTGAGACTAGATGATACTTATCAAGTATCAGAGGGGTAGCCGTGTTAGTCTGGTTCTGTAGAAGCAGCAAAGAATCCTGTGGCACCTTATAGACTAACAGACGTTTTGCAGCATGAGCTTTCGTGGGTGAATACCCACTTCTTCGGATGCAAGTGGTGGAAATTTCCTGGGGCAGGTATATATAAGCAAGCAAGAAGCAAGCTAAAGACTTCAAAGAGAAACTGCTGAGCTCCAGTTCATCTGCAAATTTGACACCATCAGCTCAGGACTAAACAAAGACTGTGAATGGCTTGCCAATTACAGAACCAGTTTCTCCTCCCTTGGTTTTCACACCTCAACTGCTAGAACAGGGCCTCATCCACCCTGATTGATCTAACCTCGTTATCTCTAGCTTGCTTCTTGCTTGCTTATATATACCTGCCCCAGGAAATTTCCACCACTTGCATCCGAAGAAGTGGGTATTCACCCACGAAAGCTCATGCTGCAAAACGTCTGTTAGTCTATAAGGTGCCACAGGATTCTTTGCTGCTTCTAGATGATACTTGCGGGCCCTTCTGACCTGTGGTCCTACAATTCTATAATTCTCATGAATCCAGAGGTATCAAGCCACAAGAGGATGAGTCCTACAAAGGAAACACACTATCAGCTATGAGACACCCCAGGGCTAGGAGTTTAAGCTGCCTATTAACTACAGCACTCTGCATGCTGCTCTGAAGCAGTGTTGGAGCATCTCCGCTTGCTCCCACTGAGCTGGGTGTCAGCGCTGCCTGACTTTGATGTCCCCTTTCCTCTGTGCTACCAGCAGTGCAATGCACACAGCATGGAAGTGCTACATTGACTCATAGAATCATAGAATCTCAGGGTTGGAAGGGACCTCAGGAGGTATCTAGTCCAACCCCCTGCTCAAAGCAGGACCAACACCAACTAAATCATCCCAGCCAGGGCTTTGTCAAGCTGGGCCTTAAAAACCTCTAAGGAAGGAGATTCCACCACCTCCCTAGGTAACCCATTCCAGTGCTTCACCACCCTCCTAGTGAAATAGTGTTTCCTAATATCCAGAATAGACCTCCCCCACTGCAACTTGAGACCATTGCTCCTTGTTCTGTCATCTGCTACCACTGAGAACAGCCAAGCTCCATCCTCTTTGGAAACCCCCTTCAGGTAGTTGAAGGCTGCTATCAAATCCCTCCTCACTCTTCTCTTCTGCAGACTAAATAACCCCAGTTCCCTCAGCCTCTCCTTGTAAGTCATGTGCCCCAGCCCCCTGATCATTTTCGTTGCCCTCTGCTGGAATCTCTCCAATTTGTCCACATCCCTTCTGTAGTGGGGGAACCAAAACTGGACACAAAACTCCAGGTGTGGCCTCACCAATGCCGAATACAGGGGAATAATCACTTCCCTTGATCAGCTGGCAATGCTCCTACTAATACAGCCAAATATGCTGTTAGCCTTCTTGGCAACAAGGGCACACTGCTGACTCATATCCAGCTTCTTCTCCACTGCAATCCCCAGGTCCTTTTCTGCAGAACTGCTGTTTAGCAAGTCGGTCCCTAGTCTGTAACAGTGCATGGGATTCTTCCATCCTAAGTGCAGGACTCTGCACTTGTCCTTGTTGAACCTCATCAGATTTCTTTTGGCCCAATCTTCCAATTTGTCTAGGTCACTCTGGACCCTATCTCAACCCTCCAGCGTATCTACCTCCAGATGTTGAACAAAACTGGCCCCAGGACCGATCCCTAGGGCACTCCGCTTGATAGCACCTGCCAGCTAGACATCAAGCTGTTGATCATTACCCATTGAGCCCAACAATCTAGCCAACTTTCTATCCACCCTGTAGTCCATTCATCCAATCCATACCTTTTTAACTTGCTGGCAAGAATACTGTGGGAGACGGTATCAAAAGCTTTGCTAAAGTCAAGATATATCACATCCACTGCTTTCCCCATAACCACAGAGCCAGTTATCTCACCATAGAAGGCAATCAGGTTGGTCAGGCATGACTTGCCCTTGGTGAATCCATGTTGACTCTTCCTGATCACCTTCCTCTCCTCCAAGTGCTTCTAAATGGATTCCTTGAGCACCTGCTCCATGATTTTGGTGGGGACTGAGGTGAGGCTGTAGTTCCTTGGCTGCTTTTTTCCCTTTTTTAAATATAGGCACTATATTTGCGTTTTTCCAATCGTCCGGGACCTCCCCCGATCGCCATGAATTTTCAAAGATAATGGTCAACGGCTCTGCAATCACATCAGCCAGTTCCCTCAGCACCTTTGGATTCTGTGTTGTAACTGAGATCAAAGTGTATATTATTTTTTATTACAAATATTTGCACTATAAAAATGATACACAAAAGAAATAGTATTTTTCAATTCACCTCATACAAGTACTGTAGTGCAATCTCTTTATCATGAAAGTGCAACTTATAAATGTAGATTTTTTTTGTTACATAACTGCACGGAGAAACAAAACAATGTAAAACTTCAGAGCCTACAAGGCCACTCAGTCCTACTTCTTGTTCAGCCAATCGCTCAGACAAACAAGTTTGTTTACGTTTATGGGAGATAATGCTGCCCACTTCTTATTTACAATGTCATCAGAAAGTGAGAACAGACATTTGCATGGCACTTTTGTAGCCGGCATTGCAAGGTATTTATGTGCCAGATATGCTAAACATTCATATGCCCCTTCATGCTTCGGCCACCATTCCAGAGGACATGCTTCCATGCTGATGATGCTTGTTAAAAAAAGAATGGGTTAATTAAATTTATGACTGAACTCCTTGAAGTGAGAATTGTATGTCCCTGGCTCTATATTACCTGCATTCTGCCATATATTTCATGTTATAGTAGTCTCGGATGATGACCCAGCACATGTTGTTCATTTTAAGAACACTTTCACTGCAGATTTGACAAAACGCAAAGGAGGTACCAATGTGAGATTTCTAAAGATAGCTACAGTACTCGATCCAAGGTTTAAGAACCTGAAGGGCCTTCCAAAATCTGAGAGGGACGAGGTGTGGAGCATGTTTTAAGAAGTCTTAAAAGAGCAACACTCCAATGCAGAAACTACAGAACCAGAACCACCAAAAAAGAAAATCAACCTTCTGCTGGTGGTATCTGACTCAGATAATGAAAATGAACATGCATCGGTCCTCCCTGCTTTGGATTGTTATCGAGCAGAACCTGCCATCAGCATGGATTCATGTCCTCTTCAATGGAGGTTGAAGCATGAAGGGACATGTGAATCTTCAGCACATCTGGCACATAAATATCTTGTGATGCCAGCTACAACAGTGACATAAGAATGCCTGTTCTCATGTTCAGGTGACATTGTAAACAAGAAGCAGGCAGCATTATCTCCTGCAAATGTAAACAAACTTGTTTGAGTGATTGGCTGAACCAGAAGTAGGACTGAGTGGACTTTCAGGCTCTAAAATTTTACATTGTTTTATTTTTGAATGCAGTTTTTTTTGTACATAATTCTACATTTATAAGTTCAACTTTCATGATAAAGAGATTGCACTACAATACTTGTATTAGGTTAATTGAAAAATACTATTTCTTTTGTTTTTTTACAGTGCAAATACTTGTAATAAAAATAAATATAAAGTGAGCACTGTACACTTTGTATTCTGTGTTGTAATTGAAATCAATGTATTTGAAAATGTAGAAAACATCCAAAAATATTTAAATAAATGGTATTCTATTATTGTTTAACAGTGTGATCAATTGCGCGTTTTATCGCAAATAATTTTTTTAATCGCACAATTAATTGTGTTTAATTTTTTTAATCACTCGACAGCCCTAGTGGAAATGCTGCAGATGGGCCTTGGAGGATTAGGTTGATTCATCTAGTCCTGCTGCTCCAATGTCAAAGCATAACAGAGCCAGGGCGGGGCATGCACATGGTGTGCGAGTGCTGCGCTGCTTCTTGTGAGTGGCTGCAGCTAGAGTTCAGAGCCCGCTGCCTTTGGAACAGAACAGCCCCTGAATTAGTAATGAGCCAGCCCAGCTGATGGGCAGAATGTTAAAAAACCCAAACAAATTGAGTGTGCAGACTCAGTAACCCCTAATGAGGGCCCAGCTGGAATTTGTCCCCCAGACAAATGGAAATCAAAGCAGAAAAATCAACTTTTCTTCTCTCAGGATATTCAGGGGGTTTTGGAGTGTTTTAAAATGTGGCCTCCTGCTGCCATTTCAAAGCGTTTATATCTTTCTTGCTTGTGCTCGAGACTGTCCACTTGGCTCAATCTCGGCTCCATGCTTCCGCAGAGTGGCCCAGTGGTTAGACACTAGCTTAGAGGGATAGCTCAGTGGTTTGAGCATTGGCCTGCTAAACCCAGGGTTGTGAGTTCAATCCTTGAGGGGGCCACGTAGGGATCTGGGGCAAAAATTGGTCCTGCTAGTGAAGGCAGGGGCTGGACTCGATGACCTTTCGAGGTCCCTTCCAGTTCTAGGAGATTGATTTAGGAGACTGAGGGCATGTCTACACTACCTGCCGAATCGGTGGGTAATGATTGATCCCCAATCGCTCTGCCGTCGACTCCGGAACTCCACTGTGGCGAGAGGCGGAAGCGGAATTGACGGGGGAGCAGCAGCGGTCAACTCACCGCCGTCCTCACGGCCAGGTAAATTGACGTAAGATGCACTGACTTCAGCTATGCTATTCGCGTAGCTGAAGTTGCGTATCTTAGGTTCCCCCCCCCACCCCAGCGTAGACCTAACCTAAGCTTCAATTTCCTGCTCTGCCACAGACTTCCTGTGTGACCTTGCACAAATGACTTTGCCTCTGTCCATAAAATGGGCGGAATAGCTCTGCACTACTGCCCAAAGGGTGCGTGAAGGAAAATACAGCAAAGACACTACAGTAATGGGGCTATAAGAGGGCACTAGACTGTCAACAAAGTGCTTTGAGATCTTTGAATCATAGAATCATAGAATCTCAGGGTTGGAAGGGACCTCAGGAGGTCATTTAGTCCAACCCCCTGCTCAAAGCAGGACCAAACCCAACTAAATCATCCCAGCCAGGGCTTTGTCAAGCCTGACCTTAAAAACCTCTAAGGAAGGAGATTCCACTACCTCCCTAGGTAACCCATTCCAGTTCTTCACCACCCTACTAGTGAAAAAGTTTTTCCTAATGTCCAACCTAAACCTCCCCCTCTGCAACTTGAGACCATTACTCCTTGTTCTGTCATCTTCTACCACTGAGAACAGTCTAGATCCATCCTCTTTGGAACCCCCTTTCAGGTAGTTGAAAGCAGCTATCAAATCCCCCTCATTCTTCTCTTCTGCAGACTAAACAATCCCAGTTCCCTCAGCCTCTCCTCATAAGTCATGTGCTCCAGCCCCCTAATCATTTTTGTTGCCCTCTGCTGGACTCTCTCCAAT
This sequence comes from Mauremys mutica, assembly GCF_020497125.1. NCBI lineage: Eukaryota > Metazoa > Chordata > Testudines > Geoemydidae > Mauremys > Mauremys mutica. Next base: position 31,836,518 of record NC_059087.1, on the reverse strand, counting down.
TTATCCATATCCTTCTTGTAGTGTGGGGCCCAAAACTGGACACAGTACTCCAAATGAGGCCTCACCAGTGCTGAGTAGAGGGGAATGATCACATCCCTCGATCTGCTGGAAATGCCCCTACTTATACAACCCAAAATGCCATTAGCCTTCTTGGCAACAAGGGCACACTGTTGACTCATATTCAGCTTTTCGTCCACCGTAACCTTAGGTCCTTTTCTGCAGAACTGCGGCCCAGCCATTCGGTCCCTAGTCTGTAGCAGTGCATGGGATTCTTCCGTCCTAAGTGCAGGACTCTGCACTTGTCTTTGTTGAACCTCATCATATTTCTTTTGGCCCAATCCTCTAATTTGTCTAGGTCCCTCTGTATCCTAGCCCTACCCTCCAGCGTATCAACCACTCCTCCCAGTTTAGTGTCATCTGCAAACTTGCTAAGGGTGCAGTCCACACCATCCTCCAGATCGTTAATGAAGATATTGAATAAAACCGGCCCCAGCACCGACCCTTGGGGCACTCCACTTGATACCGGCTGCCAACTAGACATGGAACCATTGATCACTACCCGTTGAGCCCGACCATCTAGCCAGTTTTCTATCCACCTTACCGTCCATTCATCCAGCCCATACTTCTTTAACTTGCTGGCAAGAATACTGTGGGAGTCTGTATCAAAAGCTTTGCTAAAGTCCAGAAATAGCACATCCATTGCTTTCCCCTCATCCACAGAGCCGGTTATCTCATCATAGAAGGCAATTAGGTTAGTCAGGCATGATTTGCCCTTGGTGAATCCATGCTGACTGTTCCTGATCACTTTCCCCTCCTTTAAGTGGTTCAGAATTGATTCCTTGAGGACCTGTTCCATGATTTTTCCAGGGACTGAGGTGAGACTGACTGGCCTGTAGTTCCCTGGATCTTCCTTCTTCCCTTTTTTAAAGATGGGCACTACATTAGCTTTTTTCCAGTTGTCCGGGATCTCCCCCGATTGCCATGATTTTTCAAAGATAATGGCCAACGGCTCTGCAATCTCATCGGCCAACTCCTTTAGCACCCTCGGATGCAGCGCATCCGGCCCCATGGACTTGTGCTCGTCCAGCTTTCCTAAATAGCCCCGAACCACTTCTTTCTCCACAGAGAGCTGGTCACCTCCTCCCCATACCGTGCTGCAGAGTGCAGCTGTCTGGGAGCTGACCTTGTCTGTGAAGACAGAGGCAAAAAAAGCATTGAGTACACTAGCTTTCTCCACATCCTCTGTCACTAGGTTCCCTCCCTCATTCAGCAAGGGGCCCACACTTTCCTTGACTTTCTTCTTGTTGCTAACATACCTAAAGAAACCCTTCTTGTTACTCCTAACCTCTCCGGCTAGCTGCAACTCCAAGTGTGATTTGGCCTTCCTAATTTCACTCCTGCATGCCTGAGCAATACTTTTATACTCCTCCCTGTTTATTTGTCCAATCTTCCACTTCTTGTAAGCTGTTTTTTTGTGTTTAAGACGAGCAAGGATTTCACTGTTGAGCCAAGCTGGTCACCTGCCATATTTACTTTTCTTCCTACACATTGGGATGGTTTGTTCCTGCAACCTCAATAAGGTTTCTTTAAAATTCCTCGACTCCTTTCCCCGTCATGTTATTCTCCCAGGGGACCTTGCCCATCAGTTCCCTGAGGGAGTCGAAGTCTGCTTTTCTGAAGTCCAGGGTCTCTGTTCTACTGCTCTCCTTTCTTCCTTGTGTCAGGATCCTGAACTCGACCATCTCATGGTCACTGCCTCCCAGGTTCCCATCCACTATTGCTTCCTCTACTATTTCTTCCCTGTTTGTGAGCAGCAGGTCAAGAAGAGCTTTTCCCCTAGTTGGTTCCTCCAGCACTTGCACCAGGAAATTGTCCCCTACACTTTCCAGAAACTTCCTGGATTGTCTGTGCACTGCTGTATTGCTCTCCCAGCAGATATCGGGGTGATTAAAGTCACCCATGAGAACCAGGGCCTGTGATCTAGCAACTTCTGTTAGTTGCTGGAAGAAAGCCTCGTCCACCTCATCCCCCTGGTCTGGTGGTCTGTAGCAGACTCCCACCACGACATCACCCTTGTTGTTCAGACTTCTAAATTTAATCCAGAGACTCTCAGGTTTTTCTGCAGTTTCATACTGGAGCTCTGAGCAGTCATACTGCTCTCTTACATACAACGCAACTCCCCCACCTTTTCTGCCCTGCCTGTCCTTCCTGAACAGTTTATATCCATCCATGACAGTACTCCAATCATTTGGATGATTAATAAGTACAGTCCCCAGCAAAGTTCTGTAGGGAGCAAGGTTCAGAGATTCCAAGGCCAGAAGGGACCCCTGTGATCATCTAGTCTGACCGCCTGTATCACACAGGGCAGAGAACAGCCCCACCACAATTCCTGTTAGCACTGCCAGAGCTGATCGCTCTGTACCACTGAGAGATTACTCCTTGCTCACCTCTTAGGAGCTGGGTAAGTATCATTATCACCATTTTACAGCTGGGGAACTGAAGTATGGAGAGAGGAAGGGATTTTCCCAGTGCAGGATTCGTGTGCTGCGAGGCAGGGCCGGTGCAACCATTTAGGCGACCTAGGCAGTCGCCTAGGGCGCTGGGATTTGGGGGGCACCATGTTCTTCGGCAGTGACCGTGGTGGCTGGATCTTCAGCCGCCCCGGTCACCACCGGCATTTAGGCAGAGGGAGCTGAGGCAGGGGAGCGTGGGGAGGGCCGCCTGCAGCAAGTAAGGGGGGGACGGGGGCGGCACGCAGGGGAACTCCCCGCCCCAGCTCACCTCTGCCCCGCCTCCTCCCCGAGCACGCCGTGGCTGCTTCACTTCTCCCGCCTCCCAGGCTTGCGGCGCCAATCAGCTTAGGTGCCGCAAGCCTGGGAGGTGGGAGAAGTGAAGCAGTGACGGCGTGCTCGGAGTGCTCATGCTCGGAGCAGGGGTGAGCTGGGGCGGGAGGAGTGTGTGCCTCAGGGCAGAGGGTCGGGAGCTGCTGCAAGTTCAAAAACTAATTACACAAGTTCATAGAGGATAGGTCCATCATAGCTATTAGTCAAAATGGTCAAGGATACAACCCCATGCTCTAGGTGTCCCTGGCCTAGACTGTGACTGCCAGATGCTGGGACTGGATGACAGGGGATGGATCATCCGATAATTGCCCTGTTCTGTTCATTCCCTCTGGGGCACCCAGCACTGGCCACTGTCAGAAGACAGGATCCTGGGCTGGATGGACCTTTGGTCTGACCCAGTCTGGCTGTTCTTAAGTTATAGTGAAAACAATCATACATTTATTATGCAAAGCTAAGATTTAAGCACTAATGAATAAGGATCATGGAAACAGAAAGTTTACAGATAAAACAAAACTAAAACATGCTTCCCAGGGTCTAAACTTAACACCCTTGTCTACAGTAGTTTATCTCAATCTTCCAACGGCTCCACCAGCGTGGCTGGGATCCCTCTTTCATTAATGCAAAAATGCTGCCCTTTTGCTGCCTCAGCAAAGGAGAAGAGGGTGTCCTTTAGCTTCCTCCTTAGCGCCTTCCACCAGTGCCGTAACAAGGGCGAGGCGACTGAGGCACTTGCCTCGGGCGCGCAAAGCTGAGGGGGGCAGAAAAAGACAAATTAAGTTTTTAAATTCTTTTTATTTTATTAAAAATTATAATCACATAATATGCACATTGCATCATGACAAGTGTGCAATGTAAATGGAAAATAAATAGAATACACCCTACAGTAAAGCATTGGTTCTCAAATGGGGGGCGGGGTTGCGACCCGGTTATGTGGGGGGTAGCGAGCCCTGACCCCTGCACCGGGCTGTGAGCCCCGATCCCGACCCCTGTGCGTAGCTGCGGGGCTACGAGCCCCGACCCCGACAGGGACACACGGCTGCGAGCCCCGACCCCGACCCCTGCGCTGGGCTGTGAGCCCCGACCCCGACCCCTGCGCCGGACTGTGAGCCCCAACCTCAGTGTGCGGCTGCAAGCCCTGACCCCAGGCTGTGAGCCCCGACCCCGACCCCTGCGCCGGGCTGTGAGCCCCGACCCCTGCGCCGGGCTGTGAGCCCCGACCGTGATGCTTGGCTGTGAGCCCCAGCCCTGACCCCTGTGCGTAGCTGTGGGGCTACAAGCCCCGACCGCTGCACCGGATTGTGAGCCCCGACCCCGACAGGGACACACGGCTGCGAGCCCCGACCCTGACCCCTGCACCGGGCTGCGAGCCCCGACCCTGACCCCTGCACCGGGCTGCGAGCCCCGACCCTGACCCCTGCACCGGGCTGCGAGCCCCGACCCCGACCCCTGCGCCGGGCTGTGAGCCCCGACCCCGACCCCTGTGCCGGGCTGTGAGCCCCGACCCCGACCCCTGCACCGGGCTGTGAGCCCCGACCCCGACCCCTGCACCGGGCTGTGAGCCCCGACCCCGACCCCTGCACCGGGCTGTGAGCCCCGACCCCGACCCCTGCACCGGGCTGTGAGCCCCGACCCCGACAGGGACACACGGCTGCGAGCCCCGACCCCGACCCCTGCACCGGGCTGTGAGCCCCGACCCCGACCCCTGCGCTGGGTTGTGAGCCCCGACCCTGACCCCTGCACCGGGCTGTGAGCCCCGACCCCGACCCCTGCGCCGGGCTGTGAGCCCCGACCCCGACCCCTGCGCTGGGCTGTGAGCCCCGACCCCGACCCCTGCGCCGGGCTGTGAGCCCCGACCCCGACCCCTGCGCTGGGCTGTGAGCCCCGACCCCTGCGCCGGGCTGTGAGCCCCGACCCCCACCCCTGCACCGGGCTGTGAGCCCCGACCCCGACCCCTGCGCTGGGCTGTGAGCCCCGACCCCGACCCCTGCGCCGGGCTGTGAGCCCCGACCCCGACCCCTGCGCTGGGCTGTGAGCCCCCGACCCCCACGGTTCATGGTGCACTGTGACGCACACCTTATATGCATTAGTTGATTTTGTACGCAGATCTTCTGATTAAAATAAATAAATGTTCTATTATCATTATTATTCCTGTTATTTATGTATTTTTCTTTTTTTTTACAAAGTAACTACTATGGAATTATATGGTGGGGGGAGGGCACAATTTTATATTCTTGCCTCGGGCGCAAAAATAGCTAGTTACGGCTCTGTCCCCCATAATCATTGTTTTAACCCCAGACTCAGGATACCCCTCTGTGTTTAATCCCTGCTGTACTGGCTTCACATCCTTAGCTTTGTATGCAAATGCAGGTCCATTATGATGCTTAATTTGCAGATGAGCTGAGGCAGACAGGTGAATATACATCCATTGTCTACTAGAAACCTGTTTGGCAACACTGCCTTGATTTGGGCTTTCTTAGGAACATATTTTCAGTATTCACACACACACCTATCTCTTACATGGTATTTATACATTGTGATGGTCCTCACTTGGGGATTGGTTGGTGGGGTAGTGTCACCTAGTGGTCAGGGCTAAGGCCTGTGACCTGCAGGGGAGCGGTTGGTAGGGGAGCCTGGGCTCTGTCCCTCCAGCAGTCTCTAACCCAGGCCCCCACTATCTGATATCCCAGGTGGCTTAAGGCTGCGCTCCCTGGGCCACATCCTATCTTCCTCTGCGATTGTCCCAGTTCCCCCTCCGGGTTAAGGCAGCGTGAAGGCTGTCTGCCCGCACATGTGGTGGCATGCAGTGTCCGGGGCCAGCTCAGTCCAAGGGAGAGTCCAACCCGAGGAAATAAAGGGGATTGCCAAAGTCCAGAGTCCATAGGAGGAGGAGAGGGGGATGCTCCCCTCTCGGGCTGTCCCTGGGGCAGGTCCTCCTTTCCCTTCGGAGGGAGAGATTTCTGCCATCCCTCTGCTCTCCTCTGCTGGAGCTTCAGGGTGCAGGTCTGCTCTCTCCCTGGGCAGCCCCCACATGAGCTGCTCCCCTGCCTTTTAACTCCATTTCCTACAGGTGGGGCGGGGCTGGCTGGGCCCAGAGTAGTTCCTTAACCCCTTGTTGCCCAGTGTGGGGTTTGTATACCCCATCCCGTACATGCAGTTCACAATGAAATTAATGACCAGTGTGATCCTGGCTTTCAGTTAAGATCTTACATGATATTCTTGGTCGCTAAATAGTCTGAAAGTGGTTTGCCATGTGTAGTGAGTTCGTCAGACATGTCTGGGGTTACTGATATAGAACAGCAGCCCTTTGCCAGTGAGCACTGAGGGGTTCTTAGGGTCACATTGATATTCTCCATACAGCGATGGTGCCATAGAGAAGTGCTGGTGTGCCATCTCTCCTAAAATCCATAAGCCCAAGTAGTCCCATTGAAACCAATCCTTTCATTTAAACCCTGCCATTTTGTCCTCTTTTAATTATGATCTCACATGTACGCATCATGCTGCATCCCGAAGGATCCCAAAGCACTTTGCAAACTGATTTACAGTCCTCCACCACTGATCGGCAGCTGCCTCTGGGGTGGGACATACCAGCTGCTTTATAGCACATACAACACTACACGACAATGTAGGGGAGGGGGTGCGATGGAAAAGTGTGAATTGTCAAAGCTGAAATTCAAGAGTTACATTCATTTCTCTTACAAAAAACCAGGGATCTTTGAAAACTGCAAGTTGGCTTGGTGAGTACATCCCAGGCAAAAGTACATCTCCTGCAGCACAGCGCCCCCTAGCAACACCCTGAGGCTTTGCTTCAGTACTGAGTTCGAAGGAACAGCACCACGGCTGAGGCAGCAGCCGTGCTCCTTGGGGACTCCTACCCAAGCACTGACACAGACCAGTCTGGCCTAGCTTTTGAGACCTCGTGGCATCACAGCACAAGATGATCCGGCTGCAGCCACGTATTTGACTTTTCTGGGCATCATGGAGGGAGACCAGGGGATCTCAGACTTTGTCACAATGTGACTGAATCCTTGGAGATTGTCCCATGGACACCTGCTTGCCCTTTAGCATTGCTGTGGACTACAACCCCCTCCCAGTACTGCCATGGCAACCATAGCAATCGCTGCCATGGGAAAGTAACCGTAGGAAAAGGCCCGGTGGATTTGTAACTGCTTTCTGATCCAGTCTGGCAGCCGGAGACGATGGGGAGAGCCCGCCCGATGTGCACATCCAGCTGCCCCCCGCGCTTGCTGCTTCACCCACCAGTGCTCCCCAGGTCAGGCACCTTACTCAAGCATGACAACGGCCTGCTCTTGACTCTCACATTCAGAGCTTTCCCAGTCAATCAGGCAAGTTCTTTCAATGCCCTTTTTACAAGTTAGCCCATAACTGCTGGCGATGATACATTGTGTCATTACGTCTCCAGACACCACGCAGTAAAATACAAGGCTATAAAAGCCAGTAATTTATAGGATGCTACAGGTAACTCAGAGCTCTAAGGCTATATGCACATATCAATAGCTTGGATGTCTTCAGAGCCCTCAGATGTATGTACAGCTTTATCCTGCTTATCCACTTCCCCCAGATTGTGCTTTATGGGGAGAGATCATGCAAGATTTTACAAGAAAAACATTTTTTAATTAAAATCAGTTCCCAGGCACCTCTGTGCCCCGTGTCCTCCCACGAATTTATTTATCCTTTGTCACATTTCATTCGGCAGACATCTGAGGAAAATCTTCTTAGAGGTGTTATTGTTTTTCCTACCTTTCAAGTGTGGTTCTGAGTTACGAACCGTTCAGCCTTGGGGGAGGATGAGCGTGTAGTGAGAGGTTAGTGAGTTGCAGGGGCTGGGACTGAGATATAGCTATGGGGTGACGCTGGTCTCTTCCGAGTTAAGCAGTCAAGTTCCTAGTCTAACCCTGCATTTGCATTCCACCTCGCCCCCTCTCAACTCTTCCCAAAATTTACACACTTCAAACCTGGTGGGGCTGTGGCTTGGCCGAAGTAGCATTCCTTTGCCAAATTTACAGTGGCTCTGACAAGCTGTTTCGGAGATACAGTGCTAATAATAAAGAGGAGTAATTCAACCAACCACATAGCTTAGAAACTCCGGGCTTGTTTGATCCTAGTGGCCCTGAAAGGTGTTTGTGCCAAGGAGGTGTCTGTGGAGAGTGGCTGGATTTAATTACTTGGGATTTGCTCATGTTTAAGAATGGCATCAGGGCTGCTGTGCTCTTCCCCAAGCCCAAAGGGAAGGTCACCCAGGGCAACAGAAACTCCAAGGGATCTGGCTAATTTTACTACTCACGAAGCTCCCCACATAATTTATATCACCATAACGTTAGGAGGGATGGGAGCGGGTTCCAGGCTGCATATGAAGAGGGTGAACAACAGCAGGGCATGGAAGACTGTCACCATCACTCCTAACCCAGGGGGCGCAGCACAGACAAAATGGCTGAGGTTATAATATGGAGTCAAGGCTTTATGAGAGGGGCTGACGCAGACCTAGGGTTTGCCTGGCTGGACAGCTCGAGCTGTAACAGTGACCAGAACTAGGCTGTTCCAATCCAGCTGTCACTGAGCCACTCTTAAAAACACCCAGGAAATTCCCAGCCTAAAAAGACTGGGGTATCTGAACTTGACTGTAACTATGTATCAGCAATTTAGGGGCGGTGAACTTTTCTTAGAGCATCCTAGTTTAAAAACAAATACAAGAAAGAAATGCAACATTGAAGTCACACTATTTAATGAGCGGTCACCCAGACAACCTCAACTCTGCCCTTCTATCCCCATCCAGCCTCCAGCCAGTCCCAAGACATACATATGCCTGCATGTCATGCCTCTTTGACACTGAGAATGTGAGCTTCCCACCTCTTCACTGTGCCATAGTCAATACAGGAATGTATTGTGGATGTGCCAGCAGTTCAGCCTGGGACCATCTGCCCATGACCAGACAGCAACATCTCAGTACTTAGGGCTTGTGGGTGGCGCAGGGCTATGCGCACTAATTCTTTCAGATAACTATTCCAAAATAGTTACATCCACATGGCTGGCTAATATCTACTTCCCTCTGGATCAGCCATACACACAGCACTGACTACTGCACGCTTTGCATTCTGGGATTTTTCTTGCAGTGTGTTATGGGATACCTGCTGGAAGCCAGTGGAATTCTGGGATTTGGGGGTCACAGTAGCAAACTCCCATGATTCCTCTCCTCAGATCCCAGGATTCATCTGTCTTTTGCAAGCCAGTGCCATTTTCAAACTGGTATCAGCCAGCATGGAAAGAACACAGCTGCACGCCGTGGTCCTGGGACTCATTAATTCATAGAGGTGGCTGCAAATGTACTTGTGATCATGCATCCAGGTGGCTTTGGAAGACAACCAATTTAAACAGAGAAGGAGGAGGAAATTGAGCTGCTACTGATGGATAAATCCTTCCTGGAGCAGCGTAATTCCACTCAGCACCGTTTCTGGACTTAGGAAATCAGTGCTGACTAGTGGGAAAGGAGCATGGCGCTGATGTGGGATGACAAAGTCCACTTCCCTAGAGATCTGCCCGGAGCTCACCCCAGAGCTGCAGTGGCATCACTTGTCACGGGGGAACTGCCCCTTTAAGTGATCCAGCTCCACTGGTGAGGAGTGAGGTGCACCCAGGGTGGGCCTAATGAGGGCAGGGCAACAAGTGAGTTAGAGGATAAGCAGTAGTACAGAGGGAATAAAAGAGTTCCACCATGCCATGTATTGGACACCTTCCAACCATTGCTACACACAAGGCTCCCCTGCAAGTGCAGACATCTTCAGGGTCCTCAGGCCCAGCCTTCCAAAACTCAGGCCCCAAAATAACCATGGAATTGGCTTAAAAGTCATGAGCACTTTAAAAATAACCATTGTTGAGCTCTTTTTATTGACCTTCTAGGGCTGTTCAAGCCATAGATGAACACGATATGTTGGGGAAGAGTCAACACGGTCTTTGTAAAGAGACCTCATGCCTCACAAATGTATTAGAATTCTTTTAGGAGGTCAGCAAACATGTGGACAGGGTTGATCCAGTGGATATAGTGTACTTGGACTTTCAGACAGCCTTTGACAAGGTCCCTCACCAAAGACTCTTAAGCAAAATAAGATGTCATGGGATAAGAGGGAAGGGCCCCTCATGGTTCAGTGACTGGTTAAAAGATAGGAAACAAAGGGTACGTCTACACTACGGGATTACTCCGAATTTACATAAACCGGTTTTGCAAAACAGATTGTATAAAATCGAGTGCGCGCGGCCACACTAAACACATTAAATCGGTGGTGTGCATCCATGGTCCGAGGCTAGTGTCGATTTCTGGAGCGTTGCACTGTGGGTAGCTATCCCGTAGCTATCCCATAGTTCCCACAGCCTCCCCCGCCCCTTGGCATTTCTGGGTTGAGATCCCAGTGCCTGATGGGGCAAAAATCATTGTCGCGGGTGGTTCTGGGTACAGCCTCACCCCTCCCTCCCTGAGCAGCAGACAACCATTTCGCGCCTTTTTTGCTTGGTGAACTGTGCAGACGCCATAGCACAGCAAGCATGGACCCTGCTCAGCTCAATACCGCAATCGTGAATGTTTTAAACACCTCGCGCACTCTCGTGCAGTCTATGGTGAACCAGGACCTTCAAACCGAGGCGAGGAGGAGGCGGATACGGCAGCGCGGCGATGACACTGATGAGGACGTAGACACAGAATTCTCTCAAACCGCGGGCCCCTGTGCTTTGGAGATCCTGATGGTAATGGGGGAGATTCTATCCATTGAACGCCGATTTTGGGCCCGGGAAACAAGCACTGACTGGTGGGACCGCATTGTGTTGCAGGTGTGGGACGATTCCCAGTGGCTGCGAAACTTTCGCATGCGTAAGGGCACTTTCATGGAACTTTGTGACTTGCTTGCCCCTGCCCTGAAACGCCATAATACCAAGATGAGAGCAGCCCTCACAGTAGAGAAGCGAGTGGCGATAGCCCTGTGGAAGCTTGCAACGCCAGACAGCTACCGGTCAGTCGGGAATCAATTTGGAGTTGGAAAATCTACTGTGGGGGCTGCTGTGATGCAAGTAGCCAGAGCAATCACTAAGCTGCTGCTACGAAAGGTTGTGACTCTGGGAAACGTGCAGGCCATAGTGGATGGCTTTGCTGCACTGGGATTCCCTAACTGTGGGGGGGCGATAGATGGAACCCATATCCCTATCTTGGCACCGCAGCGCCAGGGCACCCAGTACGTAAACCGGAAGGGGTACTTTTCAATGGTGCTGCAAGCACTGGTAGATCACAAGGGACGTTTCACAAACATCCACGTGGGATGGCCAGGGAGGGTTCATGACGCTCGCGTCTTCAGAAGCACTACTCTGTTTAAACGGCTGCAGCAAGGGAATTACTTCCCAGACCAGAAAATAACAGTTGGGGATGTTGAAATGCCTGTCGTTATCCTGGGGGACCCAGCCTACCCCTTGATGCCATGGCTCATGAAGCCATACACAGGCAGCCTGGACAGTGGTCAGGATCTGTTCAATTACAGGCTGAGCAAGTGCAGAATGGTGGTGGAATGTGCATTTGGCCATTTAAAGGCGCGCTGGCGGACATTACTGACTCGCTCAGACCTCAGCCAAACCAATGTCCCCTATGTTATTACTGCTTGCTGTATTCTCCACAATCTCTGTGAGAGTAAGGGGGAGACCTTTATGGCGGGGTGGGAGGCTGAGGCAAATCACCTGGCCGCTGATTACGCGCAGCCAGACACCAGGGAGATTAGAAGAGCACACCAGGAAGTGGTTCGCATCAGAGAAGCTTTGAAAACGAGCTTCATCAATGGCCAGGGTACAGTGTGACTGCTGTGTTTGTTGATGAACACCCAACCTCCTTGATTGACTCAGTCCCTGTAAGCAACTCCCCCTCCCCCTTCGAGTACAGCTTACTTATGCAAATAAAGTCACTCTCATTTAAAAAGCATGAATTCTTTATTAATTCATGATAAAAAGAGGGAGAGAAGTAAGGGTGTGGTTTGGGAGGAGGAAAGGAGGGATGGAGAAGGCCATTAAAAAAAATTCACAGTAACGACAGCCTTCTGGTTGGGCTGTCCACGGGGGTGGAGTGGACGGGTGCACGGAGCCTCCCCCCACGCGTTCTTACACGTCTGGGTGAGGAGGATGTGGAACATGGTGAGGGTTGAGGGTAGTTATACAGGGGCTGCAGCGGCACTCTGTGATCCTGCTGCCGTTCCTGAAGCTCCACCAGATGCCGGAGCATGTCAGTTTGATCACGCAGCAGCCCCAGAGTTGCATCCCGCCACCGCTGATCTTCCTGCCGCCACCGCTGATTTTCCTGCCGGTCTTCCTGCCGCCACCTCTCATCTCGGTTGTCCCTCCTGTCCTCACGTTCATCCCTCCTGTCCTCACGTTCACTGGCCTCTTTCCTGTAATTTGATACCACGTCCTTCCACTCATTCAGATGAGCTCTTTCATTGCGTGTAACTTCCATAATATCCGAGAACATCTCATCTCGCGTCTTCTTTTTCCTCTGCCTTATCTGTGCTAGCCTTTGGGATGGAGGAGGGATGGTTGAAAAATTTGCAGCTGCATGAGGGAGATAAATATTTAGAAAGATACATTTTACAGAACAATGGTTATACTCTTTCACAGTGAACAGCACTATTCACCTAGCACATGTGATTTCCCTACAAGGTCGCATTTTTCATCTTAATAGTGAGTGCTTGCAGCTCTGGAGTTACAGATCTCACAGACACAGGTCCAGGCATCAGAATTCAGCTTGCATGCGGCCATGGTAAGCCACTGTCTTTCGGCTTCTGTAGTGATTTACCCCTCCCCCTCAACGCATGGCTAATACCACGCTAGCTCCCTGCTAATCAACAACCTTCCCACCCCCCCACCCACTGCGTGGCTGGTAGCTTGGGGAAGATCGCCGGTGACCAAACACAAAAAAGATCATCGGCATTTCACTCCTCCCCTCCCCCCGCTTCGCTACGTGCAGGAAAGGTTTTTTTTTAAGTTGCTGCAGTCCACGAACCCAGTAGAAAAATGGCCACCCCCCTTACTTAAATTCCTGATTTTTAACCAGGTTATCCTGAACGATATCACTTTGCTGAGGATAACACAACAAGATAAAGAGCGGATGCTTCTTGAATGCCAGCAGTCACCGGGACCATACGCTGCTATGCTTTGCCACGCAATGATACCTGATTACTTGCTACATGCATGGCGTGGTAAAGTGTCCTACCATGGTGGGTGGAACAAGGCTGCCTTGCCCAGAAACCTTCTGCAAAGGCTTCTGGAGTACCTACAGGAGCGCTTCATCGAGATGTCCCTGGAGGATTTCCTCTCAATCCCCGGACATGTTAATAAACTTTTCTAAGTAACTATACTGTCTGCGAATGCATCCCAAGTCCTCAGGGCAAATCAATCATTAAAAAAGGCTTGCTTAAAAAACAATGTTTGCTATTTGCAAAGGTACACTCACCAGAGCTCCCTTCCATGGCGTCATTGTCTGGGATAGTTGCTTGTGAGGGCTGGGAGGAGGGTAATTCCGTCAGGGTGATAAAAAGCTCCTGGCTGCTGGGGCTCACGGAGTGCTGTGTGCTCTCTGCTAGGTCTTCCTCCTCTTCTTCATCTTCATCTTCCCCGTCTGCATAATCCTCAGCCATGGCAGAGATTACAACCCCCACCTCGGAATCCACGATCAGGGGTGGGGTACTTGTGGCGCAGCCCCCTAAAATTGCATGCAGCTCAGCATAGAAGCGGCATGTTTTTCGACCTGCCCCTGACCTTCCGTTTGCTTCTTTGGTTTTCTGGTAGGCTTGTCTGAGCTCCTTAACTTTCACTCTGCACTGCACTGAGTCCCTGCTGTGGCCTTTATCCGTCATAGCCTTAGAAATTCTTTCAAATACTTTTTCATTTAGTCTTTTGGAACGCAGTTCTGTTAGCACTGAATCCTCTCCCCATGCAGCAATCAGATCCAGTACCTCCCGTGCAGTCCATGCTGGGGCTCTTTTTCGATTCTCAGGAGACTGCATTGTTACCTGTGCTGATGAGCTGTGCGTGGTCACCTGTGCTGATGAGCTCTCCACGCTGGGGAAGCAGGAAATGAATTTCAAAAGTTCGCGGGGCTTTTCCTGTCTACCTGGCCAGTGCATCCGAGTTCAGAATGCTGTCCAGAGCGGTCACTGGTGCACTGTGGGATACCGCCCGGAGGCCAATACCGTCAATTTGCGGCCACACTAACCCTATTCCGATATGTTAATCCCGATATTAGTGCTACTCCTCTCGTCGGGGAGGAGTACAGAAACCGATTTAAAGAGCCATTAAAATCGATATAAGGTGCCTCCTAGTGTGGACGGTTGTGGCGTTAAATCGGTTTTACGCTCCTAAAACCGATTTAAACGCCTAGTGTAGACCAGAAGGGTAGGAATAAAGGTCGATTTTCACAGTGTAGAGAGGTAAATAGTGATGTCTCCCAAGGGTCTGTACTGGGACCAGTGCTGTTCAATATATTCATAAGTAATCTGGAATAAGAGGTAAACACTGAGTGGCAATATTTGCTGACAATATAAAATTACTAAAAATAGTTAAGTCCAAAGCAGACTGCGAAGCGTTACAAAGATACCTCAAAATGGCAGATGAAATTCAATTTTGATAAATGCAAAGTGATGTACATTGGAAAACATAATCCCAACTATACGTATAAAATGCTGGGGTCTAAATTAGCTGTTAACACGGAAGAAGATATTTTACAGTCATTGTGCATAGTTTTCTGAAAACATCCACTCAATGTGCAGTGACAGTCCAAAAAGCTAACAGAATGTTAGGAGACATTAGAAAATACGAGAAGAGATTAAAAAGACTGAGACTGTTCAGCTTGGAAAAGAGAGAGACAACTAAGAGGGGATATGATAGAGGTCTTTGAAATCATGACTGGTGTGGAGAACATGAATAGGGAAGTTTATTTACCCCTTCACATAACACAAGAACCAGGGGTTACCCAATGAAATTAATAGACACCAGGTTTAAAATAAAAGGAAGTACTTCTTCACACAATGCACAGTTAACCTGTGGAACTCATTGCAAGGGGATGTTGTGAAGGCCAAAAGTATAACTGAGTTCAAAAAAAGAATTAAATACATTCCTGGAGGTTAGGTACATCAATGGCTATCAGCCAAGATGGCCAGGTCTTTAATGAGGCTAATGAGGAGTTTAGGGATAATGGTAGGATGACAAATGGGAATGAGGATATGGAGGTAGATATTACCACATCCAAGGCAGAAGCCAGACTTGAACAGCTTAATGGGACAAAATCAGGGGGCCCAGATAATCTTCATCCAAGAATATTAAAGGAACAGGCATATGAAATTACAAGCCTATTAGCAAGAATTTTTAATGAATCTGTAAACTCAGGGGTTGTACCCGTACGACTGGAGAATTGTTAACATAGTCCCTATCTTTAACAAAGGGGAAAAAAGTGATCCGGGCAACTACAGGCCTGTTAGTTTGACATCTGTAGTATGCAAGGTCTTGGAAAAAGTTTTGAAGGAGAAAGTAGTTAAGGACATTGAGGTCAATGGTAACTGGGACAAAATACAACATGGTTTTACAAAAGGTAGATCGTGCCAAACCAACCTGATCTCCTTCTTTGAGAAGGTAACAGATTTGTTAGACAAAGGAAACGCAGTGGATCTAATTTACCTCCATTTCAGTAAGGCATTTGCTACGGTTCCACATGGGGAATTATTAGCTAAATTGGAAAAGATGGGGATCAATATGAAAATTGAAAGGTGGATAAGGAACTGGTTAAAGGGGAGACTGCAACGGGTCGTACTGAAAGGTGAATTGTCGGGCTGGAAGGAGGTTACTAGTGGAGTTCCTCAGGGATCAGTTTTGGGACCAATCTTATTTAATCTTTTTATTACTGACCTTGGCACAAAAAGTGGGAATGTGCTAATAAAGTTTGCGGATGACACGAAGCTGGGAGGTATTGCTAACACAGAGAAGGACCGGGATATCGTACAGGAAGATCTGGATGACCTTGTAAACTGGAGTAATAGTGATAGGATGAAATTTAATAGTGAAAAGTGCAAGGTCATGCATTTAGGGATTCATAACAAGAATTATTGTTATAAGCTGGCGAGGCATCAGTTGGAAGTAACAGAGGAGGAGAAGGAACTCAGAGTATTGGTTGATCACAGGATGACTATGAGCTGCCAATGTGATATGGTCGTTAAAAAAGCTAATGCGGTTTTAGGATGCATCAGGCGAGGTATTTCCAGCAAAGATAAGGAGGTGTTAGTACCGTTATAGAAGGCACTGGTGAAACCTCATCTGGAATACTGTGTGCAGTTCTGGTCTCCCATGTCTAAGAAGGATGAATTCAAACTGGAACAGGTACAGAGAAGGGAGGAATGTCTTATGAAAGTATCAGAGGGGAGCCGTGTTAGTCTGGATCTATAAAAGCAGCAAAGAGTCCTGTGGCACCTTAAAGACTAACAGACGTATTGGAGCATGAGCTTTTGTGGGTGAATACCCACTTCGTCGGATGCACCCACGAAAACTCATGCTCCAATACATCTGTTAGTCTATAAGGTGCCACAGGACTCTTTGCTGTCTTATGAAAGGAGACTCAAAGTGCTTGGCTTGTTTAGCCTAACTAAAAGAAGGCTGAGGGGAGATATGATTGTTCTCTATAAATATATCAGAGGGATAAATACCAGGGAGGGAGAGGAATTATTTAAGCTCAGTACCAATGTGGACACAAGAACAAATGGATATAAACTGGACACTAGGAAGTTTAGACTTGAAATTAGACAAAGGTTTCTAACCATCAGAGGAGTGAAGTTCTGGAACAGCCTTCCAAGGGGAGTAGTGGGGGAAAAAGACATATCTGGCTTTAAGACTAAGCTTGATAAGTTTATGGAGGGGATGGTATGATGGGATAGCCTAATTTTGGCAATTATTTGGTCTTTGACTATTAGTGGTAAATAGCCTGTGATGGGATGTTAGATGGGGTGGGATCTGAGTTATTACAGATAATTCTTTCCTGGGTGTCTGACTAGTGAGTCTTGCCCACATGCTCAGGGTTTAACTGATCGCCATATTTGGGGTCGGGAAGGAATTTTCCTCCAGGGCAGATTGGCAGAGGCCCTGGAGGTTTTTTGCCTTCCTCTGCAGCATGGGGCACGGGTCACTTGCTGGAGGATTCTCTGCACCTTGAGAATTCAAACCTTCAAACCACAATTTGAGGACTTCAGTAACTCAGACATAGGTTAGGGGTTTGTTACAGGAGTGGGTGGGTGAGATTCTGTGGCCTGCGTTGTGCAGGAGGTCAGACTAGATGATCATAATGGTCCCTTCTGACCTTAAAGTCTATGATTCTATGATTCTATGAACCCCAGGCTGTGAGTGTCCCTAAACCTCTCTCACATGTCAGAATTTGATGACAGGAGATGGATCACTTGATAAATTGCCCTGTTCTGTTCATTCCCCCTGGGGCACCTGGCATTGGCCACTGTCAAAAGACAGGATATTGGGCTCGATGGACCTTTGGTATGACCCAGTATGACCATTCTTATATTCATTAGAGGTTACCTCTTAAAACTTTTCTCTGCAACCAGGCAGGCTAGAACTTTCCTTCCAAGCTTTAATGAAAGCTGAGATTCTCCCATAATAATGTTCCCCCTTTTGACCCAAACAGATAGCCAAATATGTGAGGTCTTGCAGGTTGTTCCAGTTAGGAGGGGAAATTGGGAAGAAGAGTCAGGATTTTCTTTTGAGGTAATTTTGTTTCTTTGATAAGAATGTGCCAAGTCTTGCTCCCCTAACCACAGGAGAGAGAGTCCTTGCTCAGATGTCCACACCGGCACCCCAATCCAATGCCTCTCTCTAGGCTTCTCCCAGAGCCTCAAACCAGGCTTCCAGGCAGTGGCTGTTTGGCTTTCTTTCTCCTTCTGTCTTTTTGTGTCTCTCCCTTTATGCTGTGTCTCTCTCCCACACACAGAAAAAAAACAGTTCCACCAATCCACGCCCTCACCACTGCAAATGAAACCCCTGAGGTGACAAGATTCCCCTTCTGTTCTGGCTTTTCCATGTGCCTGTGTTTGGTGCTAATGCTTCAGCCACTTCTTTACAATGGCTTCTTCACATTTCTGTAAGGCAAAGGCAACATTTACATCTGCCCTGTAACTAGGGTAACCCAACCCGTAACAGCTATAGGGGATCATATAGACGCTGCTGGGTGGGTGAACCACGGTGGATGTGATTTAAGAAACTTGCAGTTGCAGGAGAAATGCTTACGTGTACAGTGCCTTACAATGCTCTCAGCCGCCGGGATCCTGGACTCCATCCAGAGAGAGAGTGAGCATGTGTCACACGCAGGGAGAGAGAGAGGTGGGTGGGGGGAAGACAGGCAGAGCCAGCTAAATCGAAAGCAGTGCTTCCTTTCCCTATGCCCAATCTGTAAAACTTTATTAAGTCACGGAGGTGCCATGTATCCCAATTCACCTAAGCTGTTGTTGTGACAACAGCCACCAGACAGTGAAAAATAATCCACAGGGCAGGTGGAGGCCGTGGATTTTTTACGCCTTGGCTCTGGGAATATGAGCTGCTTGTATCAGACCTTTACAAAGGAGATGGGGGGGGAGAACAGCCTACCAGCATCTCTATAAATTATGCACGGGCTCTGCAAGCAAGCAGCGCGCGCCTGGGAAGACGTGCTTAAGAATTCACTCTGCAGAAACACATGCATAATGCGGCTGCCCCTGCCATGAGCACAACGGGGAGAGCTTTTGCGCTGGATTCTGACAACATCACAACAAGAAGCTTTCCTGTGCTCCATGCCCTCTCCCACCAACTCTGCATCAAACGGGTTTCCCAGAACTGCAGAGTCAAGCACTGAGAGACCTGGTACAAGCCTCAGAGACTCATCAGAGAGTCCTGGTAGAAATTCTGCACCAAGCTGCAGGTAAATGGCTTGGCATTAACTTGTCCATTCATGACTTGCTGCATGACAGGAGATCTGTGATGAGTGCTGACTGCCTGGAATTCAGAGACCGCAGAATCTCAGGGTTGGAAGGGACCTCAGGAGGTATCTAGTCCAACTCCCTGCTCAAAGCAGGGCCAATTCCCAACTAAATCATCCCAGCCAGGGCTTTGTCAAGCCGGGCCTTAAAAACCTCTAAGGAAGGACATTCCACCACCTCCCTAGGTAACCCATTCCAGTGCTTCACCCCCTCCTAGTGAAAAAGTTTTTCTTAATATCCAACCTAAACCTCCCCCACTGCAACTTGAGACCATTACTACTTGTTCTGTCATCTGCTACCACTGAGAACAGTCTGGATCCATCCTCTTTGGAACCCCCTTTCAGGTGGTTGAAAGCAGCTGATGTATGAACTTAAGCCCTGGTTTACAATACAGGGTTAGGTCGAATTTAGCCACATTAGGTCGATTTTATAATGAATGCGTCTACACAAGCAACCCCATTCCGGCAACCTAAAGGTGTCTTAAAATCGACTTCTGTACTCCTCCCTGGCGAGGGGAGTGGATCTAAAATCAACCTTGCTGGGTCGAATTTGGGGTAGTGCGGACGCAAATCGATGTTGCAGATGCAATTGGCCTCCGGGGGCTATCCCAGAGTGCTCCAATGTGACCGCTCTGGACAGCACTTTCAACTCCGATGCACTAGCCAGGTACACAGGAAAAGCCCCGGGAACTTTTAATTTCATTTCCTGTTTGGTCAGCGTGGCGAGCTCAGCAGCACAGGTGACCATGCAGTCCCCCCAGAATTGCAAACGAGCTTCAGCATGGAGCATACGGGAGACACTGGATCTGATTGTTGTATGCGGAGAAGAATCTGGGTAGGCAGAACTCCGATCAAAAAGAAGAAATGCTAATATATATGCCAAAATCGCACGGGGCATGATGGACAGAGGCTACAACAGGGACACACAGCAGTGCTATGTGAAAGTCAAGGAGCTCAGGCAAGCCTACTAGAAGAGAAAGGAGGCAAATGGTCGCTCTGGGTCAGAGCCCCATACATGCCGCTTCTATGATCAGCTGCATGGCATTCTAGGGGGGGGACTCTACCACTATCCCACCACTGTCTGTGGACACCTGCAAGGGGGAGTCTCATGCAACAAGAAGGAGGATTTTGTGGAGGAGGAGAATGTGTAGCAGGCAAGCGGTGACTCCGTTCTCCCCGGCAGCCAGGACCTTTTCATCACCCTGGAGCCAATACGCTCCCAAGGCAGGATCCCCGACCCTGAAGGCGGAGAAGGCACCTCTGGTGAGTATACATTTGTAACTACAGTACAGGGTTTAAAAGCAATAGTGTTTAATGTCTGATCTGCCCTGAAGACTTGGGATGCATTCGCGGCCAGTACAGCTACTGGAAAAGTCTGTTAACATGTCTGGGGATGGAGCGGGAATCCTCAAGGGACATCTCCATAAAGCTGTCCTGGATGTACTCTGAAAGCCTTTGCAGAAGGTTTCTGGGGAGGGCTGCCTTATTTCATCCTCCATGGTAGGACACTTTACCATGCCAAGCCAGTAGCAAGTAATCTGGAATCATTGCAGCACAAATATGGCAGCGAATGGTCCTGGGTTTTGGTCACATTCAAGCAACATTCGGTCTGTATCTTTCTGTGTTAGCCTCAGGAGAGTGATATCGTTCATGGTCACCTGGTTGAAATAGGGGAATTTTTGTAAGGGAACAGTAAAAGGACCCTGTTCATGCTGGGCTGTTTGCGCTTGGCTAAAAGGGATCATCCCTGAGAATAGCCAAGCGGCGGGGGGAGGGGATCATCCCAAATAGCCATGCGGAGGGGTTGGGGAAGGTGTGTGCTGCACATCCGCCTGAAAACCACAGCCCCTCCTTTTAAATGACAAACCCTACCGGCATTGCTTACTATCGGAAAGAAGGGCACTGCAGTTTGAAAACATTCCCACGTGTTATGAAGGCATTAGAAGACAAACCTGCATACTTTTTGGCTTACCATGGCTGCCTGGAAACTGAATTCTGTTGCCCAGCCGTGTGTGATGTGTCATCATACCAGCAAGCACTCAATATAAGAGGCAAAATGCGACCTAGTACCTAAAGCACATGTGCTGTCTGCTGTGAATTGCTTGACTCACTGTGAAAGAGTCTCCCTTTTGTTCTCAGAAATGTATCATCTTAAATTTTACTCTCCCTTTTTATCCCCCTGCAGCTGCAAATGTTTCTATGCTCCCCCTATCATCTCCGTCCCAGAGGTTATCGCAGATTAGAAGGCAAAAAAAAACAACTGCACTTGCAATGACATGTTTTCTGAGCTCATGCAGTTCTCCCGCACTGATAGGGCACAGCTGAATGCATGGAGGCATACGGTGACAGAGCCCAGGAAAGCATTAAGTGAGCACAATGAGAAGAGGCAGGATGCAATGCTGAGGCTGATGGGGGAGCAAACGGACATGCTCAGGCATCTGGTGGAGCTGCAGGAAAGCCAACAAGAGCACAGACTGCCGCTGCATCTACCATACAACCACCTGCCCTCCTCCCCAAGTTCCATATCCTCCTCACCCAGACACCCAAGAACGTGGGGAGACTCCGGGCACCCAGCCACTCCACTCCAGAGGATGGCCCAAGCAACAGCAGGCTGTCGTTCAAAGAGTTTGATTTGTAGTGTGGCTACAATAAGCAATGTGGCTTTGTCCTTCCCTCCTCCCGCACCCCACCCGGGGAACCTTATCAGTTATCTCCCCTTTTTTTTAATTAATAAAGAAAGAATGCCTGGTTTCAAAACAATAGTGACTTTATTTCCTTTGCCAGCTGTGATCAAAGCGGGGAGGGTGGTTGGCTTACAGGGAGTTAAAATCAACAAAGGAGGCAGGTTTGCATCAAGGAGAAACACAGACAACTGTCACACTGTAGCCTGGCCAGTCATGAAACTGGTTTTCAAAGCCTCTCTGATGCGCAGGGCACCTACTTGTGCTCTTCTAATCGTCCTGGTGTCTGGCTGTTCAAAATTGGCCAGGCAATTTGCCAGGCGATTTGCCTCAACCTCCCACCCTGCCATAAACATCTCCCCCTTACTCTCACAGATATTATGGAGCAGCAATAACAATGGGAATATTGGTTGTGCTGAGGTCTAACCTAGTCAGCAAACAGCGCCAGCGCGCTTTCAAACGTCCAAAGGCACTTGCTACCACCATTCTGCACTTGCTCAGCCTAGAGTTGAACTGCTCCTTACTGCTGTCCAGGCTGCCTGTGTACGGCTTCTTGAGCCATGGGAGCAAGGGGTAGGCTGGGTCTCCAAGGATAACTATAGGCATTTCAACATCCCCAGTGGTAATTTTCTGGTCTGGGAAGTAAGTTCCTTCTTGCAGCTGCTCAAACAGCCCAGAGTTCCTGAAGATGCGAGCGTCATGCACCTTTCCCGGCCATCCCACGTTGATGTCGGTGGAACGTCCCTTGTGATCCATTAGTGCTTGCAGCACCATTGAACAGTACCCCTTGCGGTTTATGTACTGGTTGGCAAGGTGGTCCGGTGCCAAGATAGGGATATATGGGTTCCATCTATCTCCCCACCACAGTTAGGGAATCCCATTGTAGCAAAGCCATCCACTATGACCTGCACATTTCCCAGAGTTACTACTTTTGGTAGCAGAACATGAGTGATTGCACTGGCTACTTGAATCACAGCAGTCCCCACAGTAGATTTGCCTACGCCAAATTGATTCCCAACTGACCGGTAGCTGTCTGGCGTTGCAAGCGTCCACAGGGCTATTGCCACGCACTTCTCAATTGTCAGGGCAGTTCTCATCTTGGTATTCCTGTGCTTCAGGATGGGGGTAAGCAACTCACAGAGTGAGTGGAAAGTGGCCTTATGCATGTGAAATTTTCGCAGCCACTGGGAATCATCCCATACCTGCAACTCTATGCGGTCCCACCAGTCTGTGCTTGTTTGCCAGGCCCAGAATCGGCGTGCCATTGTATCAACCAGCCCTGCTGCCACTCTGATGCCCCAACTGCCCCATCCCGTGCTTTCAGGAAGGTCTGTGTCCATGTCCTCCTCACAATCGTCCTCGTGCTGCCTGTTAGGATATAGATATTCAAGCCTGTCTGCAAACGCCTATACTTTAAGAATGTAGGTATATGTTTATCATTTAGCTAGTTATAGAGGTATAAAAGAAAGAATCTGTGTAAAGGCCTTCTCTCCCTGTGACAGTCTGAGGCCCTGTTTTTAGGCCAATGCCTTTGGCTAAGCAGCAGAGGCAGCTATAAGCTGGGAAGCGTGCAGTCACATCCTCACATTCCAAACTAGTCACATTGAAATCAGGCAATCTGGGGCTGTTCGGAAGGTGATCCGATCTATCACCTCCAGAGAAAGGGAAGAGTCTAGAAGATGTAAAAGGAAATTTAGTTTGTTAGTTTTCTGTCTGGTAAGAACTCACGTATCAATAGACACAGCTGGGAAACCCTTATGTCTGTATAGATGTAGTTGTGAAATCCTCACTTCTGTATTGTTTTGTCATTATAGTTCCCACTTTGCTATGTTTATTTGCATGGTCTGTGCCTGGTTCTGTGATTGTTTCTGTCTGCTGTATAATTAATTTTGCTGGGTGTAAACTAATTAAGGTGGTGGGATATAATTGGTTAGTGTTATATCCTTGGGGCAGCCGGAGTAGGAAGCAATCACTTGAGGCCAGAGAGCAGACAGCTAACCAAAACCTCCATTTTATTTACAGACCATAATATTCTAACTCAGTTGCCATAGCAGCAAAAACCATGACAACCAAATACACAACATATTCCTCCCCCCCTAATAAGAACATCCCCTAAATAAAAAAAAACACACACTAGACTAGAGAAGGAGGGTAGACTGCCTCCATTCCCGGCTAAACCCTGGGGATTATTTTGCCCCATAACCGTGGGTTCGCCCTAGCTAGAGATCCAGCCGATGAGGAGGCCTTCTGTCTCTAGGTGGATTATGGCGAACTTCTGGTGTTATTGCACCCGAAAGCACTAGGGGCTCAGGGTCCGCAGCACGAACGGGTGAGGAGGTGGTATCAGCTCGTGCTGGGCAAAGGGGTATCTCAGCCGCCGGCAGTAATGGAGGAGAACAGTCAGGAACAGGTGACTCGTGATTCGGTGCCTCACCAGAAGAGGTGAAGTCAGACCCCTCAACTGCAGATGGGTCCTGAGGACTGGCATGACCTGGCAACAGCTGATCTACATGTCGCCGCCAGGTAACATTCTCTGCAGTCCGGACTGTGTAGGAAACAGGTCCTGTTTGAGTGATGACTGTGGCTGGGACCCATTTAGCTCTGGAAGTATAATTCCGAGCCAAAACTGGCTGTCCCGGGCTAAAGGTTCGGTCTTTTGCTCTGGGTGCCCGTCTGATGACTTGATATTGCTGCTGATGTTGCACAATTTGTCGGGGTTCAGAAGGTTTCAGCAGATCAAAGCAAGTGCGCAGCTGTCGTCCCAACATTAGAAAGGCTGGGGATGCCTGGGTCGTAGCATGAGGGGTGTTTCTGTAGGAAAGTAAGAAGATATCCAGACGCTTTTGAATGGAGTGTTGTCCCCTTGCTGATTTCAAAGCGTTTTTCATTGTCTGCACAAATCTTTCAGCTAATCCGTTGGTGGACGGATGATATGGTGCTGACGTGATGTGGTGTATCCCATTTGCCTTCATAAAATTTTGAAACTCCTGAGAAACGAACTGTGGTCCGTTGTCGCTCACAAGTTGTTCTGGCAGACCAAAACGACTAAAGAGTCCTCGTAGTTTTTGGATAGTACTCTCTGCAGAAGTGGACTGCATTATAGAGACTTCTGGCCATTTAGAATGGGCATCTATTGCCACCAAGAACATGCTTCCTTCAAGGGGGCCAGCAAAGTCAACGTGAATACGTTGCCACGGGTTTTCAGGCCAGTCCCATGGGTGTAGGGGTGCCCATTGGGGTGCATTCCTCACACCCTGACATGACATACAAGCTTTTGCCTTCTCTTCAATAGCGCTGTCCAATCCAGGCCACCAAAAATAGCTTCGTGCAATTTCCTTCATGCGCACTATTCCACAGTGACCGGAATGTAGCTGTTCTAACATCTGTGATCTCAGCGGGGGTGGAATAATGACACGTCTCCCCCACAACAAACAACCAGATTGGACCGATAACTCCATCCGTTTGGACATGTAGGGAACAAGGTCGGATGAGACCGGAGAGGTTTGTCGAGATTTTCCATGCATCACCAGGTCCATAACTTGGGACAATACTGGGTCAACGCGAGTTGCCTTCTTTATCTGAGTAGCAGTGATGGGTGTATTCTCTACCTGTTCAAAGTAGAAGATTTCCTTTTGGGCACTATCTTGATGTTTGACCGGCAAAGGCAACCTCGAGAGGCCATCTGCATTGCCGTGCAGAGTGGATTTCCGATATTTGATTTCATATGTGTGTGCTGAAAGTAACAATGCCCAACGTTGCATATACGACTAGCAGCTAATGGGGGAATGCCTGTGTAGGGTCCAAAAATTGACGTCAGAGGTCGATGGTCTGTAAGAAGAGTAAACTTTCGCCCAAAGAGGTACTGATGAAACTTCCGAATTCCAAAAACAATTCCTAATGCCTCACGTTCGATTTGGGCGTAGTTAGTTTCTGCTTTGCTTAGAGTGCGTGAAGCAAAAGCAATAGGTCTCTCTTCTCCCGAAGGCATAATGTGTGACACGACTGCTCCCACTCCATAAGGGGAGGCATCGCAGGCCAATTGCAGGGGTAAGGATGGATCAAAGTGTGTTAGAACTTCAGAATTTAACAATGCATCCTTAGCTTTGTTAAATGCAACATCACAGGCTTCAGTCCACTTCCAGGCCTTGTTCTGCCCAAGGAGCTCGTGAAGTGGTTTTAGCAGTGTGGCTAACTGTGAGATGAACTTTCCATAATAGTTCAGTAGTCCTAGAAACGAGCGCAGCTGGCTTACATTTCGTGGTGGGGGAGCCTCCACAATAGCTTTAACTTTTGCAGGGGCCTTATGAAGACCTGCAGAATCGATTATGTGTCCCAAATATTCAACAGAGGGCTTGAAGAATTCACACTTGTCTTTGCGAACTCGTAGGCCATACTCTTCCAATCTTTGTAGGGTAGCCTCTAAATTCTTTAAGTGATCCTCTTCATTTCTTCCAGTGACCAGGATGTCATCCAGATAGCACTGAACTTCTGACAAGCCACACAAGATCTGGTCCATAGCTCTCTGGAACAGGGCGGGAGCCGATGTTATTCCGAAGGGTAGGCGACAGTATCGATAAAGCCCCTTATGAGTCACAATAGTCAACAGCTCTTGGGACTTTTCATCGACGTGCATCTGTAAATATGCTTGACTCAGATCAATCTTACTGAACTTTTGTCCCCCAGCCAGGCCTGCGAAGAGGTCATCGATGCGGGGAAGCGGGTATTGCTCTGCACACAACACTGGGTTGACAGTGACTTTAAAATCACCGCAAATCCGGAGAGAGCCATCTTTCTTCACTATTGGAACGATAGGAGTGGCCCATGAGCTATGGGTAACTGGTATTAGGACTCCATTGGTGACCAGGCGCTCCAGGTCTGCTTCAACCTTTGGCCTGATGGCATATGGCACAGTTCGGGCTTTCAGATATTTTGGTGGACTGCCAGGTTTAATATTCAATGTCACAGTGATTCCCTTCATACTTCCCAAATCATCTCCAAAAACAGCAGCATGTTTCCTTAGTATAGGGGTTAGACTGGTTTCTTCTTTAGACATCCGGTGCACTTCTGCCCAGTTCAGCTGAATCTTCCCAAGCCAAGACCTACCCATTAAGGCTGGGTAGTTACCTCTCACCACAAACAGTGGCAATCTAGCGGCCTGTCCATTGAGCTCCACCTTAACATCAATAGTGCCCACCATGGGCACAGCTTCTCCCGTATACGTCTTCAGAACAGTTTTTGTTGCCTTAAGCGGAAGATGCTGTAGCTTTTCTTTATACACAGTCTCAGAGACCAGCGAGACAGCTGCACCGGTGTCCAGTTCCATGCGTATAGGTTTGCCCTCCAATAAGGGGGTTACCCAGTATTCATGTGAGCCCATTGCCAAAGACAAAACATGCAGTGGCACTTCCTCTTGTGATGAGGTGTCTCCTTGATCATCCTGGGTCTGCTCTAGAGTATGCAAGGTTCCTCTTTTTGTCGGCCAGACCACAGGCCTCTTTTTCTTTTGTTTACAGGCACACTCAATGTGTCCCTTTTTGCCACAGTGTCGATACACCAGGTCCTTACACCAGCATTCTGATGCCTGGTGTCCTGGCTTACCACAGCGGTAACATTCTTGACTCTGCACAGTTTTGTGGGTCGGTTCTTGTGACACTTTTTGCACCCTAGGGGGTGCACCGATGTATTGTGCCTCCCTTGTAGCCAGTTCCATGGAGACAGCAATATCAACAGCCTTCTGTAAGGTAAGCTGAGCCTCTGTCAGTAGGCGCTTCCGTATAGCTTCACTGTACAGGCCACACACTAACCTGTCACGCAGGGCATCATTTAACATTTCTTTAAATTCACAGTGTTCTGCTAGCTTTTTTAAAATGGCTACAAATTGTACAACTGTTTCATCTTCCTTTTGGTCTCTTTTGTGGAACCTATATCTTTCAGCAATTACCAGTGGTTTTGGGGAAAAATGGGACCCCAGGATTTCCACAATGTCACTGTAAGATTTAGTTGCTGGCTTAACAGGGTGTAGTAAGCTGTGTAGCAGGGAGTAGGTTTTAGCCCCTACAACACTTAAGAATATTGGCACCTTCTTCGCTTCTGTAATGTCATTTGCAATAAAAAAAAGCTCAAAACGCTCAGTATACACATGCCACTGCTCTGTATTCTCATCAAAAGGCTCCAGGGGCCTGGTCAGAGTAGCCATGATTTTTAGTTTCACTTTCACAGTCAGTGCAAAGAAGCAGCTTTTTTTCTTTGTTTGGTCTTTACCTTGACTTCTACTTCCTTCTGTTACTGGAGCAGCACCAGGATCCCATCCTCGTCGCCAGTGTTATATCCTTGGGGCAGCCGGAGTAGGAAGCAATCACTTGAGGCCAGAGAGCAGACAGCTAACCAAAACCTCCATTTTATTTACAGACCATAATATTCTAACTCAGTTGCCATAGCAGCAAAAACCATGACAACCAAATACACAACAGTTAGCTAATCATGTTACAATATGTTAGGATTGGTTAGGTAAATTTTAGTAGAATGATTGGTTAAGGTATAGCTAAGAATATTACTATATAAATTAGGGGCAAACAGGAAGTAAGTTGGGATTCGAAAATAAGGAAAAAGGAACTTGGATTTAAGCTTGCTGGAAGTTCACCCCAATAAACACCGAATTGGTTGCACCTTCAGACTTCGGGTGTTGTTGCTCTCTGTTCATGCAAGAAGGGCCAGGGAAGTGGGAGAGTGAAGGAATAAGCTCTCTAACACTGCCATCTCTTAGCCAGATTCTGCACATACTGCAGTATAATGCGTGAAGTGTTTATAATGCTCGCAACAGCAGCGGTGAGCTGAGCGGGCTCCATGCTTGCCGTGCTATGGCATCTGCATGGGTAACCCAGGAAAAAAGGTGCCAAATGATTATCTGCCGCTGCTTTCATGGAAGGAGGGAGAGAGGGAAGGGAGACTGACGACGTGTACCCCAAACCACCCGCAACAATGTTTTTGCGCCATCAGGCATTGAGAGCTTAACCTAGAATTCCAGTGGGCAGCGGAGACTGTGGGAACTGTGGGATAGCTTCCCACACTGCACCGCTCCATGAGTCGATGCTAGCCATGGTAGTGAGCACGCACTCCGCTGACTTAATGCACTTAGTAGGAACATACACATTTGACTGTATAAAATCGATTTCTAAAAATCAAATTCTATAAAATCAATCTAATTTCGTAGTGTAGACATACCCTAAGATAGCTGGAAGAGATGTTAATGGGCTACCCCTAAAACAAGGCCTAACAGAGTCTGCCCAAAAAGTAGTATCATGTCAGCGGTGTGTTCCATGGAATATTGGGGAACAGAAATTCAAATATTGGACCTGCTCTAGTCTATAACAATTTGCCCTCTAAAAATAGCATTATGGAGTTCCTATTGTAACACGGATTTGGAAATTTCCTTTGGGTTGTTAGTTAAATAATAGCCCATTATGGAGTTTCCTATTTTGTGCATAAACTGAGCATCCTGTAAGGAGAATGATATTAAACTTTCAAATCTTTAGATAATGCCTTAATTGTAAAACCCAGGAAATCTGCTGCATGGTCTGATGTGGTGATTAACACCAATTTCTGTAAATTCCACATGGTCAAGAAGTCCTTGGAATGGTCAAGGGAGATCTAGTCTTGTATTTGGTTGGGTAGAATTAGAGTTAAAGGCAAAGTTTGTTCCTGTTGGGTGCATACATCTGCAGAAATCTTCTATAGTTGCTTGTAACTCCTGTGATTTAGGTAGGTGACGTTTGCAGAGAAGGTAGATGACTCCTTCTTGCCATCTCTGTATAGCACAAATTACACATGAAGGGGAGAATCCTCCTATTTTCTGCAGGGTATCCCTGCTAAACAGCAGGTTTCAGAGTAGCAGCTGTGTTAGTCTGTATCCGCAAAAAGAACAGGAGTACTTGTGACACCTTAAGAGACTAACAAAGCTTACGCTCAAATAAATTTGTTAGGCCCTAAGGTGCCATAAGTACTCCTGTTCTTCCTGCTAAATGGATATGTACTGAGAGTGAAATTCACCCCTCTGCAAAGGCCCATGTACTACTCTCGCTCTATTATAATAGAGTGGAAGCACTGCTATAGTTAAGGTTGAGACTTGTTTATTGTTTAACAGATAGTTTTATTAAGTGACCTAAAACCCATGTGCTCATTTGGATTTTCTTGAAAACTGCTTTGCCTCATGGGGGCCTGAGCTAGGCTTAGTGGTCCAAATCTGGGGTCGTTTGAACAACAGATTCCTGAGATACAGCCCTCCTAAAAAGTCAGGAGATCTCAAATTTTATTTAAGTAGGATATAAGAGTACATTTACACTACCCGCCGGATTGGCGGGTAGCGATCCATCTATCGGGGATCGATTTATCACGTGTAGTGTAGACGCGATAAATCGATCCCTGATTGCTCTCCTGTCGACTGCTGAACTCCAGCTCAGCGAGTTTGAACTGGAACAAAGTCAACGGGGGAGTTGCGGCGCGCTGCGAGAACGCAAAATTATAATTTTAATTCGATCTAAGATGCATCGACTTCAGCTACGCTATTCTCATAGCTGAAGTTGCGTATCTTAGATCGATCTCTCCCTCCCCCCACTGCAGTGTAGACCAGGCCTAAGTGCTGCATAAATCTTGCACAGATGTGAATGCCACCCTCTCGTATATTCTGCCACTGGCGTCATACTCTTGGGAAAGTTCTTAGCTCCTCCAGGGGATGTGAAGGTGGACTTCTGGCCACTGAGGAATATTTCTAGAGTAGTTGGATATAGCCACGTGGATCTAGCAGAGTGAAGGCTCTACCTGATCTCTGAATTTCAGCCGCTGTGGCTGGGCATCAGTGGAGTTATTTGGAAATAGAAGCATGCTGTGAGCACCTACCATGGGTAATCAGTGAGGATTAACCTGTGCCTTGTTGCCCTAAAAGCAAGAGCATTTTTCAAGGCTGCCTTGGATGCAGCAGCAGCTCCCTGACCCCTCCCTTCCCTGGGAGGTGGCGGAGAAGTCTTAGGGCAGCAATGGGGGGCAGTGGGGGTGGGGCGGGGTAAGTGCTGCCCAGTCTCAGGCAAAGAAGTGCAAGGCTGGGGGGAAGCAGGGAAATACGGCTTCTTGCACAAGGATGAACCAATCCGCACTGTGACGGGGTCACTTCTGAGAGTGATTGATACAAGTTTTTGTATAGAAACCCTGTTGTTAGAGGATCCTTTTTGGAATATTACAAATACTTTCAACACTTAATTTTTTTGAAATATTTAATGACGGGAGATTACAGAACCCGCTGCTCTCTCAGGACACTGGTTATTGGTTTGCTGCCCATTAGTTAACACTGATAAGTTATTTCATGCTTACTTGTGACTATGTCATCGGTTCTTTTATCGTAGTACTACACAAAGTCTGAGTTTACTCCTATATAATGACAGAGCATATTTCTCATCTGCTGTTCCATACAATGTACAATTCTCCTTTTTGTCTGAGCCCCCCTCTCCTGTCATATTCTCTGCATCCTGTTCTGCTACATTCAGAAAGCAGGAGTTAATGTAAGCTCTTTAATATGTATAGCTGTAACTCATCGACCTCAAAAAGTAATAGCAGTTCTATGTGTGAGTGTGACTCAGAATGCATTGATTAGGTCAGTGGTTCTCAAATCATTTACCATCTACTCTTCTTTTATCAAAGGAAATAAACCAGGAGGGGAGAGATGGTGATAGGGAATTGACGCCAATTCCCCTCTCTCGGGGTGAGCTGCCAGGAAGAGGCGTGCATTTATGTGTGCATTCAGGATTGACTTTTCAACCTGACATTCTCATATGCACAC
Organism: Mauremys mutica; assembly: GCF_020497125.1. Lineage (NCBI taxonomy): Eukaryota > Metazoa > Chordata > Testudines > Geoemydidae > Mauremys > Mauremys mutica. The sequence goes on along the minus strand of NC_059087.1, from coordinate 31,805,138 downwards.
TGGCAGAGGTGCAGAGGGGAGGTAAAAAGTCAAATCACAGATTAAAAAACACAGATTTGGTGGGGTTTTTTTAAATCTTGTGATTTGGAGGGGCCAATCTCATCGTTTTGGGGGTCTGATTCATGGTTTCTGATCTCTTGAGGTTGGCCATACTATGATTCTGTGCATGCTCAGTTTTATCCAGCTATTTTTAAAGCACAGAGGGACTCCATGGACTGAAAGAAGAGGTGGGTTGCTTTCCTTCAGTCCCTTCTGGTAGCCCAGTCACTCTGAGATTTTTGCTTCCTCTTCAGTTCTCAAATTGATTATCCAGTTGGCTGCCAGCTCTGTTTCCTCTGCCATTTCTCCTGTTGATTATCTCTCTGCATTTATTCAGCTCACAGGGTAGCAATCTGTTCTTCCATTTTCTGGTACTTCTGCTATCACAGAGCTCATCTTTTCTAACTTCTTGTCTGCTTGAGCTTCCAGTTTGGCGAATGGAGAATCCAAAGTAGTTGTAAGGCTGGTAATTTCCACTACAGTTTTCATGGCTGGCTGAGATGTAGATGGTTCATTATTAGTATTTAGTTTGGTTGAGACAGCCCCTAGGTGCCCTAGTCCTGGACCAGGGCCCCGTTGTGCAAGGTGCTGTACAAACACAGGGCAGAAAGTTTCTGACTTGAGTAGCTCACTATCTAAGTTCATCCTAAATGGCCCCATTATTTTAATGTGCTTTGTTTTTCCCTGGTTTGGAAGTTTCTGCCTGACGTTGCTTGTGTTTGTGTGAAATGCCAGCAATGACAAAGCCCTACCCAGCCAAAGGGAAAATAGGACACTGTCATGCCTAGAAAAGGGGGGTCAGAGAAGAGAAAACGCCACCTTAGAAACCACGGGACCCCAGAAAACTATCTAAATAGTCGCCAGTTACTGTAGATCAGTATCAGAGATCACTTGACATCATCTTCGGTATCACTGCGTAATTTGTGTGTCATTGACATAAGAACGGCCAGACTAGGTCAGACCAAAGGTCCATCTAGGCCAGGATCCTGTCCTCTGACAATGGCCAGTGCCAGGTGCCCCAGAGGGGATGAACAGAACAGGGAATCATCAAATGATCCATCCTCTGTCACCAGGACCAGATTAAGGCAGAGGCTTTAGGGGCTGCAGCCCAGGGCCCCGGCTCATGGGAGGACCCACAAAAATAAATCACAGTCAGCGATCTCCAACTAAAAAGTCCCACGGTGCAGCAGGGCTCAGGCAGGCTGCCTGCATGCTGTGGTCCCACGCTGCTCCCGGAAGTGGCTGGCTGCTAGCATAGCTCTGTGGCCCTGGCAGGGGGGAGGCGGCTCCACGCGCTGTCCCCTCCCCCATCACCATCCTCACAGCTCCCATTGGCTGGAAACCAGCCAATGGGAGATACAGGGGCAGCGTTTGTGGGCAGGGGCAGTGCATGGAGACATGCTGTCCCCCTCCCCAGAGGGGCCACAGAGATGTGCTAGCAGCCAGCCGCTTCTGGGAGTGGTGTGGGGCCACGGCATGCAGGCAGCCGGCCTGAGCCCTGCTGCACCACCAGCCGGGAGCTGCCTGTGGTAAGCATCTCTCGGCTGGAGCCTGCACCTTGCACCCGCTCCTCTACCCCAACCCCCTGCCCCAGATCAGAAGCCCCCTCCTGCACCCAAACTCCTTTCCAGATTCTACACCCCATCCTGCACCCCAATCCCCTGCCCCAGCCCCCTCCTGCACCAAATTCCCGCCCAGGAAAAAGACCTGTACACAGGGGCCCCACAAAATCTAATAGTCCTGGGCCCACAGGAGAGTTAATTTGGCCCTGCCTGTCACCCATTCCAGCTCCTGGCAAACAGAGGTTAGGGACACCATCCCTGCCCATTCTGGCTAATAGCCATTGATGGACCTATCCTCCATGAATTTATCTAGTTATTTTTTGAACCTTGTTATAGTCTTAGCCTTCACAAGATCCTCTGGCAAGGAGTTCCACAGGTTGACTGTGCATTGTGAGAAAAATATTTCATTTTGTTTGTTTTAAACCTACTGCCGATTAAGTGTGATATACAATTAGGCATCCCTGTACCATGATGTGCTGAGAGACGGATCCAGAGTGGGCACAGGAAAAGGAAATCAGTAATGGGTAAAGTGAATTAAATAGAACAGGAATACAAATGCCAGAGCATTTATCTGTCATACCCAGGGCACTGAAGCGTGGAGAATATTGGGTTAAGAACACTATTAAAATACTGTGACAGCAGAATATTGTTCTAAAACCAAGATCTGCTGAGAGGAAAGGACAAAAATGTCCTCAGGCTCCACACTTGACAAGGTATGTTCCCGTGTCCTCTCTGCCCAGGCTTCTCTGAGAGCAAGACACTGGTGGGGGGAGGGTGTGGCCCCTCATTCCTGTGTCCCATTGCTCTTGTCTCTATCTTGGAGGAGGAAGGGGAGGGGGACCACGATATGTAGAGTATCACATCTTCTTAAACAGGAGGCAATAATTAAACAAAACAACTGCAGATGCAAACAGGCTGCACCACAGCTTGAGTTCAAGCCTTGTCTCCTTTGTTTACCAGATCACACCCTAGCTGGAACTCTGTGTACAGCATGCGCAGACATCTAGTGACTGACTGATATACTGCAAGTTGACATATCATTACAGATGGGAGCGGGAGGAGCAAGATGCCACTTTCCAGCCACTGTTGGGAGGACAGCTCTGCTGATGCCCCTTGTGCTCTTCCAGTCCTGAGCCTCCTATAGCTCTGCCAGTCCTCCTCAAGCCTGGCCTGCAGCCATTCCTGCCATGACACTCCAGGGCTCCCTCAGCGCAGAGCTGCAGTCCTGCCCCTGCCCCTGGGTCCCTCTGTGTCTTCCAGTGCATCCCAATCCTCCCTCTCTTCCAATCTGGAGCCCCAAAATCTCTGCCAATGTACCTCAGTCCTGGTCTGTAGCACCATGGCCCCTCAGGACAGCTCCAAGTGGTCCTTTTCCTGAATCTTTGTCTAACTCACTTGGTGGTGGCAGCGATACCATCCAAGAACAAGAAAAAGTTGTGCCTTGGGGAAGTTTTAACCTAAGCTGGTAAAAATAAGCTTGGGGGGGGTCTTTCATGCGGGTCCCCACATTGGTACCCTAGAGTTCAAAATGGGGAGGAACCCTGACACCCTCTGTGCTGCCTGGTACCATCCCCTGCTGTTCCAATGAGTACACTGCCCCAGCTGAGCCCTGAGACACTCAGGGATGGCTCTCGGTTTTTTGCCGCCCCAAGCAAAAAAAACCCAAACACCTCCGAGAGCACAAGTGCCGAAGCAAAAAAACCAAAAACCACAAAAACCAAAAAAACGAACAAACAAAACCCTCTGAGAGCGCCTGGAATGTCACCTCTGAAATTGTGCTGCCCCAAGCACGTGCTTGATTTGCTGGTGCCTAGAGCCAGTCCTGGAGACACCAATCTTCCAAAGACTCTGGTGAACTGGACTGCCGCTTAGATCCAGACCCTTTGCTTGATCAGCTGGCAGTTGATTTTTGCACTGTGTATTTCCAGTGTGTTGTGCTTCCCTTTGATTTCCTCTTAGATATTTTAATGGTGATCCCAGGCATGAAATATACATGGAGAACACAGTGCAGACACAAGGGAGGCAGAATTAACACTTAAAATTATGTTCACTACTTGTAGAGTTTGCCATAGTTTTATTTATTATTTTAATCTATTTAGGGGAAGATTATCCATTATGCTGGAATCGGAGGTCCCTGTGGAGTGTATGTAGAAATGCCATTTTCAGGTATCTTACATAAACGAGACATGATTTTCATTTGTGAAACACTCTAGCTCTGTTTCAGTACACATTTGCTGGGGGACTATCTGCAAGCAGTTCTATACAAAAGGCACTGGGACAGATTCTGGTTAGACTGGTGTCAATCTGGAGGGGCTCAGTGGGACAGCTACAAAGGCCCTGATTCAGCAAAGCACCTAAGCAGGTACTTATCTTTAATCACATGCTTCAGTTCCAGGGAATTAAGCATGTGCTTCAGTGTTTCTCCAAACAGAGATGGGTATCCTCCTGTGCAAAGTTAAGCACAGGCTTAGGTGCTTTGCTGGATTGGGGCCTAGTTCTGGGGTAACTTAATTGGGCTTGATCCTCAGCTACAAACAAAGGTGAGCTTGGCACAGCTATGAGAGATGCAGTACTGGTCCCTGGTGTAACTTAGAGCAGCATCAGGACTGCTCTAAGTTATGCCCAGCTGACCAAGGGGCCATTTCAGCAGGGAATGGCTGGAATACAGAGGCAATACAGCTTCGCCTACTTTTTGCCCCTGGCGGCTGGGGCAAGGATTCATAGACTCTAGGACTGGAAGGGAGCTCGAGAGGTCATCGAGTCCAGTCCCCTGCCCTCATGGCAGGACCAAATACTGTCTAGACCATCCCTGATAGACATTTATCTAACCTACTCTTAAATATCTCCAGAGATGGAGATTCCACAACCTCCCTAGGCAATTTATTCCAGTGTTTAACCACCCTGACAGTTAGGAACTTTTTCCTAATGTCCTAAACCTCCCTTGCTGCAGTTTAAGCCCATTGCTTCTTGTTCTATCCTTAGAGGCTGAGGTGAACAAGTTTTCTACCTCCTCCTGATGACACCCTTTTAGATACCTGAAAACTGCTATCGTGTCCCCTCTCAGTCTTCTCTTTTCCAAACTAAACAAACCCAATTCTTTCAGCCTCCTTCATAGGTCATGTTCTCAAGACCTTTAATCATTCTTGTTGCTCTTCTCTGGACCCTCTCCAATTTCTCCACATCTTTCTTGAAATGCGGTGCCCAGAACTGGACACAATACTCCAGTTGAGGCCTAACCAGCGCAGAGTAGAGAGGAAGAATGACTTCTCGTGTCTTGCTCACAACACACCTGTTAATGCATCCCAGAATCACGTTTGCTTTTTTGCAACAGCATCACACTGTTGACTCATATTTAGCTTGTGGTCCACTATAACCCCTAGATCCCTTTCTGCCGTACTCCTTCCTAGACAGTCTCTTCCCATTCTGTATGTGTGAAACTGATTGTTCCTTCCTAAGTGGAGCACTTTGCATTTGTCTTTATTAAATTTCATCCTGTGTACCTCAGACCATTTCTCCAATTTGTCCAGATCATTTTGAATTATGACCCTGTCCTCCAAAGCAGTTGCAATCCCTCCCAGTTTGGTATCATCTGCAAACTTAATAAGCGTACTTTCTATGCCAACATCTAAGTCGTTGATGAAGATATTGAACAGACCCGGTCCCAAAACAGACCCCTGCGGAACCCCACTTGTTATACCTTTCCAGCAGGATTGGGAACCATTAATAACTACTCTCTGAGTACGGTTATCCAGCCAATTATGCACCCACCTTATAGTAGCCCCATCTAAATTGTATTTGCCTAGTTTATCGATAAGAATATCATGCGAGACCGTAACAAATGCCTTACTAAAGTCTAGGTATACCACATCCACCGCTTCTCCCTTATCTACAAGACTCGTTATCCTATCAAAGAAAGCTATCAGATTGGTTTGACATGATTTGTTCTTTACAAATCCATGCTGGCTATTCCCTATCACCTTACCACCTTCCAAGTGTTTGCAGATGATTTCCTTAATTACTTGCTCCATTATCTTCCCTGGCACAGAAGTTAAACTAACTGGTCTGTAGTTTCCTGGGTTGTTTTTATTTCCCTTTTTATAGATGGGCACCATATTTGCCCTTTTCCAGTCTTCTGGAATCGCTCCTGTCTCCCATGATTTTCCAAAGATAATAGCTAGAGGCTCAGATACCTCCTCTATTAGCTCCTTGAGTATTCTAGGATGCATTTCATCAGGCCCTGGTGACTTGCAGGCATCTAACTTTTCTAAGTGATTTTAACTTGTTCTTTTTTTATTTTCTCTTCTAAACCTGCCCCCTTCCCATTAGCATTCACTCTGTTAGGCATTCCTTCAGACTTCTCGGTGAAGACCGAAACAAAGAAGTCATTGAGCATCTCTGCCATTTCCAAGTTTCCTGTTCCTGTTTCTCCCTCCTCACTGAGCAGTGGGCCGACCCTGTCCTTGGTCTTCCTCTTGCTTCTAATGTACTGATAAAAAGTCTTCTTGTTTCCCTTTATTCCCATAGCTGGTTTGAGCTCATTTTGTGCCTTTGCCTTTCTAATCTTGTCCCTGCATTCCTGTGTTGTTTGCCTATATTCATCCTTTGTAATCTGACCTAGTTTCCATTTTTTATATGACTCCTTTTTATTTTTTAGATCATGCAAGATCTCATGGTTAAGCCAAGCTGGTCGTTTGCCACATTTTCTATCTTTCCTACCCAGCGGAATAGCTTGCTTTTGGGCCCTTAATAGTGTCCCTTTGAAAAATTGCCAACTCTCCTCAGTTGTTTTTCCCCTCAGGGTATGGCTACACTTGAGATTTGCAGCGCTGGTGGAGGCTTTCCAGCGCTGCAATTAGTAACTGTCCACACCTGCGGGGCACATCCAGCGTTGCAACTCCCTGGCTGCAGCGCTGGCCGTACACCTGGGTCTGCTTGGGGTATAAGCATTGCAGCACTGGTGCTGCAGCGCTGGTCGTAAAGTGTGGCCACACACCAGCGCTGTTATTGGCCTCCAGGGTATTAGGAGATATCCCAGAATGCTTTTAACTAAATTACTCCCTTTGTTTTGTTATGCTGCTTCTCTTTGTTTTGTTGTGAACTCGGGGCTCTGGGGGCTGCTTATCTAAAAAACAAACAGCTCCTGTTTGCCGTGATCAATCTGTAACTGACTGAACAATCAAATGAGATAAACCCACTACCTTGCTGTGAATGAGGCAGGCACAGGGAAGAGTGTTTGCTTGACGATAGAAACAGCTGGGGAGAGGGAGAGAAAGGGAGTCCCTTGGAGCAGCTGCTTATCTGATCTGCAGGCTGTTTGCAATTAAGAGTAAGGGGTCGGGAAAATTTTCTGATTTTGCAAGGCAGGGAGCTGATACACAGTGTTGGCTCCAAAAATCCACTCTCTCTCTCCCCCGGTCCCTGTCACACTGCACCCCACCCCCCTCTTTTGAAAAGCACGTTGCTGCCACTTGAACGCTGGGATAGCTGCCCATAATGCATCACTCCCAACAGCGCTGCAAATGCTGCAAATGTGGCCACACTGCAGCGCTGGTAGCTGTGAGTGTGGCCACACACCAGTGCTTTCCCTACACAGCTGTACGACCAGCGCTGTAACTCCCAGCGCTGCAACTCTCAAGTGTAGCCATACCCTCAGTCTTGGGACCTTACCTATCAGCTCTCTGAGCTTACCAAAATCCGACTTCCTGAAATCCATTGTCTCTATTTTGCTGTACTCCCTTCTACCCTTCCTTAGAATTGCAAACTCTAGGATTTCATGATCACTTTCACCCAAGCTGCCTTCTACTTTCAAATTCTCAACGAGTTCCTCCCTATTTGTTAAAATCAAATCTAGAACAGCTTCCCCCCAGTAGCTTTTTCAACCTTCTGAAATAAAAAGTTGTCTGCAATGCAGTCCAAGAACTTATTGGATGGTCTGTGCCCCGCGGTGTTATTTTCCCAACATATATCTGGATAGTTGAAGTCCCCCATCACCACCAAATCTTGGGCTTTGGATGATTTTGTTAGTTGTTTGAAAAAAGCCTCATCCACCTCTTCCAGCTGGTTATGTGGCCTGTAGTAGACTCCTAGCACGACATCACCCTTGTTTTTTACCTCTTTTAGCCTAAACCAGAGACTCTCAACATTTCCGTCTCCTATGTCCATCTCCACCTCAGTCCAAGTGTGTACATTTTTAATATATAAGGCAACAACTCCTCCCTTTTTCCCCTGTCTATCCTTCCTGAGCAAGCTGCACCCATCCACACCAACATTCCAATCATGTGTATTATCCCACCAAGTTTCAGTGATGCCAACAATGTCATAGTTGTATTTATTCATTAGCGCTTCCAGTTCTTCCTGCTTATTACCCATACTTCTCGCATTTGTATATAGGCATCTAAGATACTGGTTTGATCTTGCCTCCCAGTTTTGCCCTGACCCTCCTTTCTCTCTGCCATTATAGCCCACGCTCCCTCTTGTTTCCGACCCATCTCCCAGGTCTCCATGTTCCCCACTTACCTGTGGGCTTTGCTCACCTGTCCCCATTGAACCTAGTTTAAAGCCCTCCTCACTAGGTTAGCCAGTCTGTGTGCAAATAGGGTCTTTCCCCTCCTCGAAAGGTGAACGCCATCTCTGCCTAGCAGTCCTTCCTCGAATAGCATCCCGTGGGCAAGGAAGCCAAAGCCCTCCTGGTGACACCATCTTCGCAGCCAGGCATTCACCTCCATGATGCATCTGTCTCTGCCCGGGCCTCTACCTTTGACAGGAAGAATCGAAGAGAATACCACCTGCGCTCCAAACTCCTTCACCCGTACTCCCAGAGCCCTGTAGTCACTCTTGATCCACTCAGTGTCACACCTTGCAGTATCATTTGTGCCCACATGGATGGCATAGAATGGGCTATCTTGATGTTAAGCCAGCTGGGGATTCGGGCGATCCTTCACAATATCCAGTAGGTTTGTATTTTCCATTTATTTAACCTTGCATTCCCCCCCTCCTTCCCTCTCTCTCTTTTAAAAAATCAATATGTTTATTTCTTTATGTCCCAGTTAACAGCCCCGGCAGGCAGCCGAGTCGCCTTAGCACCTTATTCCTGCTCTGCTCACAGAGACGGGCCTCAGTGATTTCTCAACACTCCGGCTAGAACATTTCCATTTGTCTTTTTAAAGATATTATTATTTTCCAGAAGCTGATAAGAGGCCTGTGAAGGGAATTATCTGTTCCACTGTGACAGGTTCTTTTGACTTTATTAGTGTCATTCAGAGCTGTCTTCTTAAGCCGCAGAGCCAACCAGCAGCTCTCACAGAAGCAGTCTGGGGCAAATGGGTCTGTCTCAGAGCAACTCCATTGCTTCACTAATGTGATGAATTTCCAAATCCTAGCTGCAGTTGTGCTGGAATATTATGCTTTGAATATTGTGGCCTGATATCAAGGCTTTGCAAGTCAGATTCCCTACAGAGGAGCAATCAGTCCTATGGAGTCTGGTTCTATGCTTAGAGAAATTTGTGTATTTACACCAGTCCTTGAACAGTGGTGGACAAACAGCATGCAGGTGATCACTTGGTTCGGTAATCTCAGCCCAAATTTGAGTGGTTTTGTGACCCTGTGCAACGGAGGGAGAGCTGGACTAAATGTGAGTGGTGTTGTGACTCCGTGCACCAGTCAGAATGGCACTTGCTGTGTCACGATGGAGGGCAGCCAAGTCAAATTTGAGCGAGTGGCGTTGTGACCTGGCGCACAGTGTCAGGATGTCATAAACAGATAGTTAAGGGTTAATGTCTCTTTTACCTGTAAAGGGTTAACAAGCTCAGTGAACCTGACGGACACCTGACCAGAGGACCAATCAAGGGACAAGAGAATTTCAAATCTCTGTGGAGGGAAGTCTTTGTGTTCTTTGTTTTTGGGGGTGTGTTCTCTCTTTGGATTAAGAGAGGCCAGACGTATATCCAGGCTCTCCAAGCTTCCTGAAATATTCTCTTCTATTCAGTATAGTGAGTATTAGAAAGGCGGATTAGTCTTTTGATTAATTTCTGTATTTGCAAATGTGTGTTTGCTGGAACAATATTTTACCTCTTTGCTGTACTTGTACTTATGCTAGAGTCCCTCTAGTTTTTATAAGCTGTACCCTGTAAACTTCCATCCAGATTTTACAGAGCTAAATTTTACCTTTTCTTTTTTTCTTTAATTAAAAGCTTTTCTTTTTAAGAACCTGATTGATTTCTTCCCTTGTTTGAGACCTCAGGGGATTAGTCTGGGATACCACTCAAATTGTGTAATTATAAAAGTTGTGGTGTCTGCTAAAATTTGCAGCTTCTGAAACAAAATCATGCAGGCATGCGGCCTCCTAAGTCCCAGTAGGAAAGTGGGACTCCTCATTGGGTTTCATAGGGCAAGGTTGCCAGGGGAGGAGCTGCCTATTGCCTTGCTCATTGGGTAGCTCCCCCACTTGGCGTCTTCTGTGCGTGAGATGGGAGGGGGACACCAGACACAATCCTCCCCGTCCCCGCGGTGGTAGGATCTGGCCCCTGTGATGAGAATCACCTTCAATCGGTGACCCCAGGAGAAACCAATTCCAATGAGCAGCTGCTGTCTTGGAAGCTAATAAATGAGGTTGTTGTCTGGGGGACAGCTGGGGGTTCTCCAGTGCTGCCCCCTCCATGACTCCCTGGCATGCAGCTCTGTGGAGCTAGGATGGAATAATAGCCCGCTATTGCCTTTTCTCCATGGCCAGGAGCCAGATTTATTGAACTAAGAAGGAATTTTGACCAAGGGGAAGCTGGGACTCACGTTTACTCAGAGGCCGAATGTATCTCGATATTGACGAGAAGGAGCAGCAATCTCTGAATCGGGGCCGCGGTTCCATTGGAAATGTTTATACAGAAAGCGGTTAGTTTGTCTGTGAGCCGGGAGCCATTTTGTCGGAGGGAGCATTGGGCAATGCAGTGAGTGTGATGGCTTCACCTGAAGAGGTGTTATGCTGCACCCTTGGGTGGGTTGTTGGCAGCCGGCATTGGCCCTCTGACCTCTGGAGCTAAACTCACAGGCCTCTACTGCCTGATCTAAAAGACCCACCTGTGCTAGCCAAGGCTGCCCCTCAGCCTGGCTGTATGACCCAGCCACCACTAGACGGGGAGAGAGTGGATCAGAAAGGCCCAGTGTGTGCCTGAGGGGCACAGGCTGTGGGAGAATTTGTGCAGCCGGAAGGAACAATTCCCGCCTGGAGCTCCCAGGTGCAAAGAGGAAGAAGGTGCTGATGTGTGATCCAATTGGCAGCTGGCCAGCTCCGGGGCTCTTTGGGGTGCTTAGTGTTCCCTGGGGTGCTAGGACGGAGCAGAGTCCTGCACTCAGTGGAGGGATTGCTGTTCTGCCTGGATCCTGCTCAGTGAATCCAGGGGAGGAAGTCTCTGTACCTGCCCCAGCCTCAGGCACCTTCTGGCTCTGGTGCAATAGGTGATGGGTCAGAGGCTCTGCTTCTGTAGTGGTCCATGGACTAGTCCAGTGCTGCTGCAGAGCTCTGCTCGCAATCTCAAGACAGCGGTTGGACTAGCTCATTATTGCTGGGGATGAAGTGCGGACGAGAGCTGGTGTCATGTGCAATCCATGAGCCTGACCCTCTGGATCAGAGTGGCAGGGCTGCCTGGGGTTCTGTGGCAAGCTGGGCATTCTCAGCATTGAGGGAATCCTCAGGTTCCTTGAAACGATGCTCCAAAGTGCTCGGGGGCTGGGGGGTGGGGGGAGGGAGGGAGGGAGGGGAGTGCAGATCTAGAACCCTGCCCCAGCCAGCCAGGCAGGAAACAAACAGAGCAGGAGGCTAGATGGGCTCCAGAAGGTAAGAGGGAATTATCACTTATACAAGTGGATCCAGCCAGGTGCTCATCATATGTTCTTTTGCATCCCTTCTCCTGGCCTGCACCTGCATGGCTCCCTGGCAGGCAGAGTGAGGACAGCAGAAGAGGCTGAAGCCCTGTCTTGCAGGGAGTAGGGCGATGATTGCAGGAGAGGAAGGCTGCCCTGTGGCGCTCCCTGGCTGCACAGGTCCCTAGCCCTCTTCTTGAGGGGTTTCAGGAGCTCCATCCTGGTTACATCTTGGATCCCTTTCCAGGCAGACGTAGAACCATGGTGGGAAGGGGTGACTAGAACCTGAAATTACCGAGGTCTGTAGAGCAGCGCAGAGTGCGTGTGTGAGCATACATGTTTGTGTACATACGTGTAGTGTGCATATGTGTGAAAGTGTGTTTGTGTGTACGTCTGTCTGTGTATGTGTCTGTATATGCCTGAGTCTGTTTACATGCATCTGTGTACGTCTGTATGTGTGTGTATAGTTGTCTCTGTGTGTGTGTGTCTGTGTACGTATGTCTGTGTGTGCGCGCATGTGTCTGTGTATGCATGCGTGTGTGTGTGTGTGTGTGTGTGCACGTGTCTGGGTGTATGTGTGTGTTTATACCACAATCTGTTTTAGAACGAGAATGGAACTAGAGGCAAGCACATCTCAGAGTACCCCAGTACAGTGGTTTGCGGGGGAGATGGTCCTTGGTTCCGTCCACATGGATTTGCATGTCCCATGCTGCTCTGTGGATTTGGGATTCAAACAAACTCAGAATCATAGAGTGAAACTGCGCTGATGCTGTGGAGTCCAGCAGGTTTGGTTTTTGCGGCTGAGAAGGTGCCAGTGGCCTCCTAGGATTTGTATTTCTGCCCCAGCTCTGGGACGAGGGCGGGGGTGGGTGTCAATGAACCTCACAGTGCAGAGATTAGCTGTGGGTAGTGGGGAGGATAAGGATCTGTGTACAGGGCTGGATTAACTTTTTGAGGGCCTGGCGCCAAACATATTTGTGGGCCTCCATGCGACAAGGTGCAGGGGGGCAGGATGGTCAGTCTCCAGAGTGAAGGGCGGGCTGGGGGTAATGTTCAATATCTTCATTAATGAGCTGGAGGATGGCATGGACTGCACCCTCAGCAAAACTGGGAGGAGTGGTAGATACGCTGGAGGGTAGAGATAGGATACAGTGGGACCTAGATAAATTAGAGGACTGGGCCAAAAGAAACCTGATGAGGTTCAACAAGGACTAGTGCAAGTATCAGAGGGGGAGCCGTGTTAGTCTGGATCTGTAAAAGCAGCAAAGAGTCCTGTGGCACCTTATAGACTAACAGACGTATTGGAGCATGAGCTTTCGTGGGTGAATACCCACTTCGTCGGATGCAAGTCATACTCTGACATACTCTGGGTCAATTAATAAGTAAAAAGCGATTTTATTAAATACAGAAAGTAGGATTTAAGTGGTTCCGAGTAGTAACAGACAGAACAGAGTAAGTCACCAAGCAAAATAAAATAAAATGCGCAAATCTATGTCTAATCAAACTGAATACAGATAATCTCACCCTCAGAGATGCTTTAGTAAGTTTTTTCCTCAGACTGGAGACCTTCCAGGCCTGGGCACAATTCTTTCCCCTGGCACAGCTCTTGTTTCAGCTCAGGTGGTAGCTAGGGGATTCTTCATGATGGCTCCTTTCTTTAGCCAGCCGAAGGACAAATGGAGGGGTCTCCCAGGGGTTTAAATAGACTTTCTCTTGTGGGTGGAAACCGCCTCCTCACCCCTATGCAAAGTCCAGCTCCAAGATGGAGTTTAGGAGTCACCTGGGCAAGTCACATGTCCATGCACGACTCACAGTTTTTACAGGTAGCATCCATTGTTTACATGCTACCTTGAATGTCCTCAAGTAGACTTCTGATGTGGATTGGTGCATTCCAAGATCCATTGTCCTTTAAGTTTCAGAGTAGCAGCCATGTAAGTCTGTATCCGCAAAAAGAACAGGAGGACTTGTGGCATCTTAGAGACTAACACATTTATTTCAGCATGAGCTTTCGTGGGCTACAGCTCACTTCTTCAGATGAGGGAGCTGTAGCCCACGAAAGCTTATGCTGAAATAAATTTGTTAGTCTCTAAGGTGCCACAAGTACTCCTGTTCTTTTGTCCTTTAAGTCAGGGGTCCCCAACCCCCGGTCCGCGGCCCGGTACCGGTCCGCGGCCTCTTACAAACCGGGCCGCGAACCGACCCAGTGGACCTCCCGCAGGCGTGCCTGCGGGAGGTCTACCTGAGCCGCGGGACGAGCGCTCCCTCCGCAGTCATGCCTGCGGGAGGTCCGCTGCTCCCGGGGCTCCGGTGGACCTCTCGCAGGCATGACTGCGGACGGTTCGCTGGTCGCGCAGCTCAGCTGGACCGCCCGCAGGCACGCCTGCGGGAGGTCCACCGGCTCCGGTTGAGCCCCGGGAGCAGCTCAACCTGCGGCAGCTCAACCGGAGCCGGTGGACCGCCCGCAGGCACGCCTGCGGGAGGTCTACCCGAGCCGCGGGACGAGCGCTCCCTCCGCAGGCATGACCGGTCCCTGGTCCTGAAAAGGTTTGGGACCCCTGCTTTAAGTGTTTCTTGATTAGGTACTTAATTTCAACATTCCTTTCTCCAGGAACTCACCAAATGTGCTACTGAAGTTATTTAGAAACCAAGCCAGTGCACAGCCAACATTCATAACTTTGACTACAAAAATGATACCTGCATACAAATAGGATTAATGCATTCAGTAGATCATAAGCTTTACGGAGATATGTTACATAGCATATGTAGCATAAAACACGTTCTAAGCCTATTTCCATAAAGCCTTATTGGAGGTACCGTCACAGGGAGGTTTAGGTTGGATATTAGGAAAAACTTTTTCACTAGGAGGGTGGTGAAGCACTGGAATGGGTTCCCTGGGGAGGTGGTGGAATCTCCTTCCTTAGAGGTTTCTAAGGCCCGGCTTGACAAAGCCCTGGCTGGGATGATTTAGTTGGGGGTTGGTCCTGCTTTGAGAAGGGGGTTGGACTAGATACCTCCTGAGGTCCCTTCCAACCCTGATATTCTATGATTCTATGGCAGTGGGAAGGACAGGCCACTGGTTGCATGGAGGTGGGAGATCACCCTTCAGCCTCCCCCGACCCCACCCCAGGACAGGGACTTGGCAGTCAGGCTGCACCCAACCCTGGCATAGTGCAAGGGCCAGGCCTGCCCCAGAAACACCCTGGGGCCCTGCCCCCTGGGCCAGGCACTCCAGGTGTGAGTGAGCAGGCTCAGCCCGGCAGCAGGATCCCAGTGCAGAGGGACTTAGTGTGGAGGGATCCAGGTGGGGGTAGGAGAGTTCTGTGGGGCAATCTGGGTGCGGGTGGCTCAGTGGGAGATCTGGATGCACAGAAGCTCATTGGGGGCTTCCAGGTGCAGGGGCAATGGGACTCTGCAGGGATCCAGGTGAAGGTGTTTGGGGCTCAGCAGGGGGGTCTAGGTGCAGGGGAGGTGGGGTTCATTTGGGTGGGGGTCCAGGTGCGGGTGGTTGGGGCTCAGTGGGGAGGGTACTGGGGGGGCTCGTCGGGGTGGTACAGATGCAGGGGTGGTGGGGTTTGTCAGGGTGAGGGTTCAATGGGCCTGCTTAACAGGGGAGCCCCAGCTTCTGCCAAGGGGATGCTGCATGCTGGGCTCCAGCTTCCCCCCTGCCCCCACTCCCCCCATCCGCTTCTCTTCCCCATCCCATGCCCTTCTCCATTGCCCCATCTCCTCCCCAGGCTTGGGGGCAGGGGGGAAACCTCCCCCCAGCATAAGCCGGCAGAGCAGGTTGGGGCCAGGTCACTCCCCTTCCTGCCGCCTGGTGAGCGCAGGGCAGGCCTGAACTCACACTCACCGGGCAGCGGAGTGACCTGGCCCCAGCCTGCTCCGCTTTGCTCCCCTGGCTCCCAGCCTTGGAACTTGTGGGGCACGGGGGAACCACCACCCAGCACTCCCCGATGGCGTGGCTGGGAGCCAGCGGAGCGGAGCAGAGCAGGCTGGGGCTGGGTTGCTCCATTTCCCGCCGGGTGAGGGCGGGGTTGGGTCTGACCTCTGCTGCAGTCAGGGGAAGGGGCAGAGTGGGGATGGGGCTGGGAAGAGGGGGAGCATGGGCAGGGGCAGCTTTCCTGGCCGGCTCAGCCCCTTGTGACTCTGGGCCTGGCACCATGGCGCCATTATAAACCTAGTGCTGTCTCTGCAGGTGGGAGATTAGACCTTATAGCACCAGCCGCTAGCTCTTGTATGCCTGGGCATTGCCGGCAGAGCAGGGAGCTAAGGCTGCTGGGCCAGTGACCTACCCTGACCTCACTCCAACCAGCCAGAAATGCTGAAGCAGAGACCCACTGAAACCTGCTTCCTGAAATCATAGAATATCAGGCTTGGAAGGGACCTCAGATCATCTAGTCCAACCCCCTGCTCAAAGGGGGAACCAATCCCCAGATAGATTTTTGCCCCAGATCCCTAAATGGCCCCCTCAAGGATTGAACTCACAACCCTGGGCTTAGCAGGCCACTGCTCAAACCACTGAGCTATCCCTTCCCCACATCAAGTGAGTCAGAGGGGCTGAGCCCAGCGAACCCACGGCAGCTGCTCCCGTGACATCTCCTACAGCTACTGAACCACTCATCATGCTGAGGCCTGGGCAGCCAAGCCAGGGAGCACACAGACAGAGGGCTGAGGCTTGGCACAGCCCAGCAATCCAGAGCTGCTGAGCAGGTGTTAAAATAAGTGGGAGCATGCAGGAGGTCAGGTCACCTCCACTCCCGCCCCTGGCTGGCAGGGAGCTCTGCTCCCCCAGAACTCCTCCTACTCCCTGAAAGCTGCCCTGGCTGGTGGGATGGCCAGGGCAGAGTTTCTTGGTGGAGTGACCCTGGCAGCTGCTGCTGGCCTGTGGATGGGGGGTGATGGCCTAGTGAAGGGGGAGACCACCTGAAAGCTGTCCAGCCATCTGGGCAGGAGATGCATTGGTGCATCAGCACCCAGCTGAGCTAGGGACAGGGTGGCCCCAGAGAAGTCATGGGACTAGGCAGCTAGCCCCCAAGGCAGCCTCTCCTAACACCAGCCCTGTCTGGGCATGGAGCTGAGCTAAGAGTCTCTCTCAGGCTGCCTTGCCCCTGATTTTTCTTGATCATTTTTGATCATGCGTTGACTCCAGGGTTAGCCTGCTGCCCGGAGCCAGGATTTAGTCATTAGCGCTGGCAAATGGTCCCGATCTCTAGTGGTTTGCACTGCCTGTTCTTCAGATTTAGGTACTTTGTAAGGCAAATAACCCTAAAATCCTAATAGAATGTCAACAGAAAATGTCAGGGCTTGAAAACAAACAAACAAACAAAAACGGATTCCAGATATTGCACAGCTTGCATATTACACGGGAGGCACAGGATCAATAGAGGAACAGCCAAAGCACAGACACTAAGGGTTTAACTCCTCGATGGGGAATGAACAATCAGTGGAATGCCGTGCAGCAGTTGTGTTCTGACTGGCGCTCACCTGGCTTGATAAGCAACACAGCAGGTTGGGTGCACCTGGACAGACCTAAGACATTTGGGAGCACAGAACCCATGTCATGTGTGGACGGTACCAGGCACAGTGAGCAGTGCCCTGTACCACTGTGTGTGTTCTACCTGGAAGGTACTGGCCACATGCAGTCCTCTGTACTTCATATCAAGTTCCTGTGTTCAGAGCAGCAGAAAAATAAGGGAGAAGCCAACATTTATTTTAACTAGATCAAATGACTCACATTTCATAGTGAATGTTATTCCAGGGGTGTGTACCCCATCAGTGAGAGCCCTGGAGACACAGCATGGGCAGCACACAATCCAGGCACAGGCAGCCTGGCTCAGAGCCAGAGTCCATCTAGTCCAGCATCCTGTTTCTCACAGTGTCAGCACCGTGTGCTTTAGAAGAAGGTGCAAATTCCCTGCAGGCACAGCAGATGTTGGACAATCTTCCCCCACGTTAGGTGTCACCCTGGTCCCTGTTAATTAGAGATTGATCCCAAAGCACCAGCTTTAATAACCCTGCCAGCATTTGTTGTCATAAATGCAGCAATGCACGATTCCCACACATCGTCCCCTGTCAACACACCTCAGCCCTGAGCTGGAGCGGTACAACAGGAGAAGTGAGAGGGGAGTTCAGCCTCTGTGACTGTTGGGCTTTCTGCTGCCTGTTGTGATGGAGTGAGCTGTCTGAGACCTACAAGCTCATCTCACCCAGTCACCCAGATGGTGGCAGGGATGGCTCTAGGGATTTTGCCGCCCCAAGCACAGCAGACCGGCTGCCCTCCGCAGGCACGTTTGTGGGAGGTCCACTGAAGCCGCGGGACCAGCGGACCCTCCGCAGGTAAACCGCCGAAGGCAGCCTGCCTGCCGCCCTCACGGCGCCGGCAGAGCGCCCCCCGCGGCTTGCCGCCCCAAGCACGTGCTTGGCGCGCTGGGGCCTGGAGCCGCCCCTGGATGGTGGATAGCTCAGCTTTTACTCACTGATGATCTGCTTGGAATCAAACGGGCAGTGTAAAGCTTCCTGTCGCCCAGACCTGGCCCACTGAGCTATCCATCTCCTCCTTACACCACTGAAAGAAAACAATTTCCACGGCACCTTCAGCTAGTTCCTAAACAACCCAACGTGCTCTTGATGGGCTGAGTCGAGGAACTTTGCAGCTACAGCTAAACTCTGACCCTTGGAATTACATGGTGCTTTTTATAGTTCAGGCTCTTCTGCTTTTGGAAACCATTTCTTGCTTCCTCTCTTTCTTATGGTGAAGCTGAGCCAATTTTCTATGTAAGGGTAAAATCTGCAGCTGGAGGGAAAATTAGCAAGACCTAATGAACCGCATAGCTGGGATGCTGCACATCAAGACAATCGCTAACTAAAGGGCCACAGAGTGCTGTCTTCCCTGGGGAAGATCAAGGGCAATATAGGGGAAATAGCACCCCTGAAAGACTGTTGGAAGAATGATCCTGGATAATGGAATCTAACTATGGTTCTTATACGGCCTCTACTCCCTGTGACAGGTTCGACTCACCACTGCAGCGCTTCCTGATGGTGGTCCTGGGGATTAGCTCTGTATGCCAATGCGCCCTCCTCTGGTGGCATCTGGCTGCCATCACTTAGAATCATAGAATATTAGGGTTGGAAGAGCCCTCAGGAGGTTATCAAGTCCAATCTCCTGCTCAAAGCAGGACCAACACCAACATCCCAACCAGGCCTTTGTCAAGCCGGGCCTTAAAAACCTCTAAGGATGGAGATTCCATCAACTCCCTAGGTAACCCATTCCAGTGCTTCACCACCCTCCTAGTGAAATAGTGTTTCCTAATATCCAACCTAGACCTCCCTCACTGCAACTTGAGACCATTGTTCCTTGTTCTCTCATCTGCCACCACCGAGAACAGCCTAGCTCCATCCTCTTTGGAACCCCCCTTCAGGTAGTTGAAGGCTGCTATCAAATCCCCGCTCACTCTTCTCTTCTGCAGGCTAAATAGCCTCAGTTCCCTCGGCCTCTCCTCATAAGTCATATGCCCCAGCCCACTAATCATTTTCGTTACCCTCCGCTGGACTCTCTCCCTTCTGTAGCGGCGGGGGGGGACCAAAGCTGGATGCAAAACTCCAGGTGTGGCCTCACCAGTACCAAATAGAGAGGAATAATCACTTCCCTCGATCTGCTGGCAATGCTCCTACTAATACAGCCCAATATGACATTGGCCTTCTTGGCAACACGGGCACATCACTGACTCATATCCAACTTCTTGTCCACTGTAATCCCCAGGTCCTTTTCTGCAGAACTGCTGCTTAGCCAGTCAGTCCCTAGCCTGTAGCGGTGCATTGGATTCGTCCTTCCTAAGTGCAGGACTCTGCACTTGTCCTTGTTGAACCTCATCAGATTTCTTTTGGCCCAATCCTCCAATTTGTCTAGGTCACTCTGGACTCTATCCTACCCTCCAGCTTATCTACCTCTCTCCCCAGCTTAATGTCATCTGTGAACTTGCCGAGGGTGCAATTAATCCCATCATCCAGATCATTAAAGATGTTGAACAAAACTGGCCCCAGGACTGACCCTTGGGGCACATCTGCTTGATGCTGGCTGCCAACTAGACATCGAGCCATTGATCACTACTCGTTGAGCCCGACAATCTAGCCAGCTTTCTATCCACCTTATAGTCCATTCATCCAATCCAATGCTGAAGCAAAAAAACCCCTAAAAAACCAGAGTGCCGCCACTGGAGAAAAAAAAAAAAAGGAATGCTGCCCCTTTAAAAGTGCCGCCCAAAGCACATGCTTGGAACGCTGGTGCCTAGAGTCGGCCCTGCCCACATCACTCCCAGGACCGCGGCGTTGTCTTCACACTGTGGGCTGTGTCACACTCCGTTTCCCCCACTTGGGCCCACTCACTATTCTGGGTCCCGGTCCAGGGACTCTGAAGGTGGCCCCCATTTGCTGTGTCCCCTCCGACTCCTCTGTAGATCTTCTTGGGCCACTTCCCCAGTAACCTTCTTTGCCCTTGCCTCAGGGCCTCAGCCTGCAGATCCCTACAGGTGGCCAGGAACTGCCTTTATCTCCTTGGGTCTCTGCCTGCAGCACTGCTCTGTCCAGGGTACTTGCTGCCCTCCGCAGGCAAGGCAGCCAGCCCACCTCCCTCCTCAGGCTCCAGGGAGTGACTGAAACTTATATGGGCTCTTCTTATATGGGCCAGCCCAGCCCTGATTGGCTGCTCCTATAAGCCCTTCTGTGGTTGGCTGCCTCTTGCACAGCCTCCCTAGGGCTCTATTAACCCTTGAGATCCCAGTGTGGGGCGGGCACTCCATGACACTCCCATAATACCCGAGTGCCTCAGACTCTTTGCTGTGCTTACCCTTGCGACATCTCCCCACTCTATTCCTGGGGAATTGAGGCCAGAGAGATTAAGTGACTTGTCCCAGGGCACACAGGGAGTCTGGGTGGGGGCATGGATCAGTGTTCACATCACGCTCCCTGTCAGTACCCAGCCCCAGCCGGGGAAGCTAATGACCCAACCAGTGGGCCAAATTCGGTGATTAAGCCTGGTCATGTATCACCTGAGGCATGTTGCGCATACATAGGGAATTGAATCCGGCTCTCTTAATTATTATCTCTCGATTAATACCCTAACCACTGGGCCACCATCTATTACTACTAGGGAAGCTGGCCATAGAGGCTCTTGCAGATCTCAAAGGGGCTGTTTGTCACATGAGTGTGTCTACCTGGGGTTCTCCCTCTGTGACCATTTGCCCCCAGGTGGTATATTTGCCCCTCTGATCCTTCTAAGAAACCCTCTTTCTTCTAACGCAGGAATTCTCCCACAATAGTGCATGTAAAACATAGTAAAAGAACCAAAAAAGTGCCACCATGGCTAAACAACAAAGTAAAAGAAGCAGCGAGAGGCAAAAAGGGCATCATTTAAAAAGTGGAAGTTAAATGCTGTTGAGGAAAATAGAAAGGAGCATGAACTCTGGCAAATGAAGTGTAAAAATGTAATTAGGAAGGCCAAAAAAGAATTTGAAGAACAGCTAACGAAAGACTCAAAAAATACCAGCAAAAATATTTTTTAAGTACATCAGAAGCAGGAAGCCTGCTAAACAATCAGTGGGGCCACTGGACAATCAAGATGATACTCAAGGAAGATAAGACAATTGCGGAGAAACTAAATGAATTCTTTGCATCGGTTTGGAACAAACTGATAAATTAAACAGTAATAAGTCACCAGGACCAGATGGTATTCACCCAAGAGTTCTGAAGGAACTCAGATGTGAAATTGCAGAACTACTAACTGTGATATGTAATCTATCATTTAAATCAGCTTCTGTACCAGGTGACTGGAGGATAGCTAATGTGACACCAATTTTTAAAAAGGGCTCCAGAGGTGATCCCGGCAAATATAGGCCAGTAAGCCAAACTTCAGTATTGGGCAAACTGGTCGAAACTATAATAAAGAAAAGAATTATCAGACACAGAGATGAACATGATTTGTTGGGGGAAAAGTCAACATGTTTTTTGTAAAGGGAAATCATGTCTCACTAATGTACTAGAATTCTTTGAGGGGGTCAACAAGTATGTGGACAAGGGTGATCCAGTGGATATAGTGTACTTAGATTTTCAGAAAGCCTTTGACAAGGTCCCTCACCAAAGGCTCATAAGCAAAGTAAGCTGTCATGGGATAAGAGGGAAGGTGCTCTGATGGATCAGTAACTGGTTAAAAGACAGGAAACAAAGGGTAGGAATAAATGGTCAATTTTCAGAATGGAGAGAGGTAAATAGTGGCATCTCCCAGGGGTCTGTACTGGGCCCAGTCCTATTCAATATATTCATAAGGATCTGGAAAAATGGGTGAACAGTGAGATGGCAAAATTTGCAGATGATACAGAACTTCTCAAGATAGTTAAGTCAAAGCAGACTGCAAAGAGTTACAAAGGGATCTCACAAAACTTAATTCGCTGAAAACATCCATTCAATGTGCTGCGGCAGTCAAAAAAAGCAAACAGAATGTTGTGAATCATTAAGAAAGGGATAGATAACAAGACAGAAAATATCATATTGCCTCTATATAAATCCATGGTATGCTCACATCTTGAATACTATGTGCACGTCTGGTCACCCCAACTCAAAAAAGATGTATTGGAATTGAAAAAGCTACAGAAAAGGGCAACAAATATGATTAGGGGTATGGAACAGATTCTGTATGAGGACAGATTAACAAGACTGGGACTTTTCAGCTTGGAAAAGATGACTAAGGGGCAAGGTGACCAGATGTCCTGTTTTTAAAGGGACAATCCCGTTTTTGGGGACTTTTTCTTATATTGGCACCTATTATCCCTTACCACGTCCCGTTTTTTCACAGTTGCTATCTGGTAACCCTACTAAGGGGGGTGGGGGATATGATAGAGGTCTATAAAATCATGACTGGTGTAGAGAAATTAAATAAGGAAGTGTTTGTAGTGCCCCTCTCCACCTGGTTACCTCCTTTAATGCCAATCCTCTTACAGGTTTTGATGGACAGGTCTGGGTTCTTTTGGATCCCGTCACCCACCCATCAGGGTGTATCTTTATTTTTTTCTATGAAATTATTTGGCGGTGCCTCCACCCCCCTCGCTCCTTCCTGGCAGGGTCACCAGGGCAGCTTGGGCGGAAAATTCTAACTACAGAGTAATCCCCACTTACTTGCCAGATAATTGGAGACTTCCAAGAAATAACACAAACACATAAAAATATATTCAACACAATAATTATATTAAACAGGAGACAAAACAGCATAACAGGGTGAAACACTATTTTTAGGGTCACTGGTGCCCACACTGAAAATACCCGTGACTTGATGTAGCAAATTTAAACTTAGTGTCCCATTGGTACGCATACTTTGCTGGGGCCCTTGATGACCTATAACCACAAACTCCTTCCCTGCAGAGGTGTAGCCGTGTGGCTGACTGGGTTCAGTACAGCCCAAAGGACTCACAAGTGGGAGGAGGTGGTGAATCCCTCCACAGGTGTAACAAGCGGTAGATTATAAAATCCTCAAACCCGCACTCCCTGGCTTGAGGACACAGTTCAGGGACTAGGGGGTCCCCAAAACAAATTCTCTGACTAACTAACTAAAAGCTGGTGCACTCACGAACTCCATGAACGATCCTCAGGTTTGAAGATGACGTGGGACTCCTCAGTCACTGCAGAGGGGCTGCTGTCTGCTGGCAGGGATCCTCCTCAGGCAGGAGTCAGGCTGCGTCGGTCCCAGGATTTCCCTTCACCACAAAGGAGTGCAGGGCTCAAGGTGTAAGTTATACAACTACCCTAACATCCAAACTGTAGCCTCCTAGCCCAGCCTCCAGTCACACACTCAGCAGGCAGCAGCCCTGGACTAGCAGGAGGTGTTAGTACCGTTATACAAGGCACTGGTGAGACCTCATCTGGAATACTGTGTGCAGTTCTGGTCTCCCATGTTTAAGAAGGATGAATTCAAACTGGAACAGGTACAGAGACGGGCTACTAAGATGATCTGAGGAATGGAAAATCTGTCTTATGAAAGGAGACTCAAAGAGCTTGGCTTGTTTAGCCTAACCAAAAGAAGGCTGAGGGGAGATATGATGGCTCTCTATAAATATATCAGAGGGATTAATATTAGGGAGGGAGAGGAATTATTTAAGCTTAGTACCAATGTGGACACAAGAACAAATGGATATAAACTGGACACTAGGAAGTTTAGACTTGAAATTAGATGACGGTTTCTAACCATTAGAGGAGTGAAGTTCTGGAACAGCCTTCCAAGGGGAGTTGTGGGGGCAAAAGACATATCTGGCTTTAAGTGTAAGCTTGATAAGTTTATGGAGGGGATGATATGATGGGATAGCCTAATTTTGACAATTGATCAAAGATCAATTGCCAAATTTTCGTCAGGTAAGTATGACCAGTGTTCTTGGATGGGATGTTAGATGGGATGGGATCTGAGTTACTACAGATAATTCTTTCCTGGGTGCTGGCAGGTGAGTCTTGCCCACATGCTCAGGGTTTAACTGATCGCCATATTTGGGGTTGGGAAGGAATTTTCCTCCAGGGCAGATTGGCAGAGGACCTGGAGATTTTTCGCCTTCCTCTGCAGCATGGGGCACGGGTCACTTGCTGGAGGATTCTTTGCAGCCTGAGGTCTTCAAACCACAATTTGAGAACTTCAATAACTCAGACACAGGTTAGAGGTTTGTTACAGGAGTGGGTGGGTGAGATTATGTGGCCTGCGTTGTGCAGGAGGTCAGACTAGATGATCATAACGGTCCCTTCTGACCTTAAAGTCTATGAGTCTATGAGACTGGTCTCACCTAAGGAGTTGGAGGCGAACCCAGCCTGGCTGGGGAAATTTCCCAGCAAACGCTACCAATTGGGAATCATCAGTGGGGAAGGAAAACCCAGCTGGGGGATCTGCTGTCAGGTCCCTAGAGGCCAGTTCTCAGGGGGAACCTGCCTGCAGGCCTGGGACTCACCAGCTCCCCACACAGCCAGTCCTGCCCTTGCCCTGGCTGGCTCCAGTCTCTCCAAAGTGGCTTCTCCCCTTTCCTGAACTCCCTGGGAGGGCATCTCACTCCCTATTGGTTGCTGGGCAGACTCTGAGTTTGCCTTGGCTCCCCCTCCCTGAGCTGCCAGCAGACAGAGCCCCAGGAATCTAGGTCATCTCCTTGGGGGTTACATGTTATTTACCCCTTCTCATAACACAAGAACTAGGGGTCACCAAATGAAATTAGGGTGGGGCAGGTCTCTGGCCTGTGCTACAAACAGAGCCGGCTCCAGCTTTTTTGCCGCCCCAAGCGGCAAAGCGGAAAAAAAAAGAAAAAGGCGCGATCGGTGGCAGCTCTACTGTGCCGCTTCATTCTTCAGCGGCGGGTCCTTCCCTCCGAGAAGGGCGGAAGGACCCGCTGCCAAATTGCTGCCGAAGACCCAGACCCCTTTCCATTGGCCTCCCAAGGCACCTGCTTCCCTCGCTGGTGCCTGGAGCCGGCCGTGGCTACACAGGAGGTCAGATTAGATGATCACAATGGGCCCTTTCTGGCCTTGGAATCTCTGAATCTAAGTTACTTAGCTGCTACCACCATTAGCCATAACTTGCCTGGGCAGGATGGAAGCTGCTCCCAGGTCCCAGCCGATGCTGTGCTCTGGGTTATATTTTCCTGCCAGCCCCCAGATCTGCGCACACCAAGCCCACCTGGGTCTATGGAAGGTCTGTTGGGAGCGGCAGTTAGAAGAGCACAGTGTAGCCAGTGCAGCTTTGAAGGTTGTATGTGAAACAACGGCCACATATTCCAGCCTGTGTCATGGCGCTGGGTGCCTCTGGGCTGGGCATGAGCGGACTCCAGCCTCACTGGTGCTGCCTGAAGAGTTTGTCTTAAAGGAACATTGTTTTCAAAGGTGATGTCTCTAAAGACACCTGCCAGTTACATAGAGCCACAGCTAACTCCAGCCCACCCACCTCCCGGCACACCCATGCCCCCCACCTCCCTCTGAACCCAGCCATGCCCTTACCCCCATTCACCCCATGCCCCACCCACCTCCCTTTGCAGTCACCCCTGCCAGCACTTAGTCACCCCAACGCACCCCTCAGCTCCACCCACTTCCCTTTGTAACCACTCAGACTTGACCTAGCTGTACCCAGCCCCTCCTCACCCCCACCCAACACACCCTGTACTCCCCGACACACCCACGACTCCCACCTATAGCTCCAGCACCAGCTGTCCTCATTTCCCACCCCTCACTCACCTGGAGCTGCCCATGCCCCCCTGGTGTCCCATAGAAAAGCTGCCGGGGTGCTGGGGTCCAGTCCCGCCCCAGCACTCTGCAGGATTTGCCCCAGGCCAGGATCGCTCCCAATCACAGCCAGACCCGGCCACACCGAGATCAGTTTATAAATTCCATTTTTATTTGGATTGAACATAAAAAAAAAGAAACCCAAATTCACACTGGTCTGATGCTACATCCAGGCTGTAGGGGCGTGTGTGTGGTGGTGGTGAGGGATAGACACGGGGAGGGAGCACACAGAGGTGACATGGGACGAGAGGGCTGTGTCAGGAAGGCAGTTCAGAAGTGGCTCTCCAGACAGGACACAGAGGGGCTGAGAGCTGAGGCAGCCCCCTCTCAAAGAGGGGTGGTGATGTGATCAAGGACAGACTATGGCCAGCTACATTCTGCAATCAGTGACTATCTTTGGGGCCCAGAGGGTTACTGGGCTAATAACCCGGCTGTTATACAGCACTTTTCGTCAGGGAAGCAGCATTATCTCCATTTTACAGCTGAGGAAACTGAGGTACAGAGACTTACCTAAGGTCACTCAGTAGGCCACTGACATAGCTGGGAACAGAACCCAGGTCCCAGTCCACTGGTCTGTCCACTAGACCACACTGGAAGATGTGGGCAATTGGGCATAGTCTGTAGGACAGTCCCAGAGGGGGCTGAACAGGCCCAAAGCAGATGAGTCACACACAGTGTGAGCTCCCTTGGCGAGCCCGGATGCCCCTTTCTGATAGGGAGCTTTATTCATGCCCTGGCATGAGCAGCTAGGGAATGTCTCATGTCGATTTTCTGATGGCAACGGGACCCGAGCTGCAGTACAGACTGAGTGTAAAACCTGACGATTCCTGCAGCCTGTCTTTGCCAATGCCCCCACACCCAGGGCCATATACAACAGGCTCCCTGATGACAACAGCAGCACAGCTGAGGTGAAAAGTGTGTGGTTTCTGGGACGTGTGGAGATGGTTATGGGGAGATGGTGCTACAGCTAGTGGTGGAATCCAGCCCTTGTTATTGAGGTCCATGCAATGCCCGAATCTCAAATAGAAAATCTCAATGAGTGTGTATTGCTTACGGGATGATTTGGTTTATCATAAATATAGAGATATAGAATATATTATATATCTGATAGGACTCTAATCTCCGGTTATAAAAGCACACGCTATTGCATCACTCAGAATGGGGGGGGGGACTCCATGCACGGTACATGCACTTTTGTTTTAATCTAAATGTTCCACAAACAGCCATGCGAGTCCAGGTGACCTCTCTTGCCCTGAGGCGAGTGGGAGCCGCCCCAGGGGAACCCATGCGCTCAGCAGACACGATGGCCCCATCTCCTGTAAGGGCGCTCCCAGCGGAGGAGGGGAAGGGCAGATGTGGGTGAGGAGTTGGTGGGTGTGCACAGGACACGTTCCATGGAGGAATAGTTTGGTTTTTTCCTCCCCCCTTTGTGTATATAGTCTATAATATATATATATATATTTATATATGTCTGTGTGTCTTTGTTCTTCTGGTAAGCAGTCTGTCTGTCTGGTTACTTCATCCCGCTCCTCAGCACCTGATTGGCGGCGATCAGCATGACGCTGATGATGAAAGCGATGGCGAAGGCGCAGATGAGGCTCTTCCGGACACACGTCTGTCGGATTTGCTGGTTCGAGCAGGCTGCGGGGGAAGTGGGGGAGAGGAAGGGGAGATGCAGGTTAGTTTGGTGTCTTCTGTCACTCCCCTAGTCCCAGGCTCATCTGAAAGATTCACCCACACCCTTCACACACAGCGACTTCAGGCAGCCTTCTGCTTCCTTCCATTTGCTGTCCCTGCTTGCAGTCCTTCCTGCTAGGAAGTTCCTGGCATCTCCTACCTGGGATGCTGCAGGTGTGGGAGTCACTGTGCAGGCTCCCTCCAAGATGCCAGGTGGCTTTGCTGCGAAGCCCTGGCATGGTGCTTTGCCACTTGCCATGCAGAGCGGCAGTTGGCCCGCAAAGCACCCAAGAGGCCTCCTCCTGCATTAAAATTCCGAGCAGCCCAGAGCCAGAGTAGAACAGTCACTTTCTTAATTAAAATAAAAAAAAAAGGAGTAATAAGACTCAGTATCTCTGGCTGGCGCAGTCCCTGGCTCCTCAGGGAGAGGCATTGGGCAGCGTGTCAGCGCCTTTCCTCACCCAGAAGGCCTGTGATGTTGGGTACTCGCAAATGTCACCATGTTCTAGATGTACAAAGATCCCAATGGTCTCTGCAGTGGCTGGGCATAGAGACTGTACTGCTTTTACTGAATCATAGCCTTTGTGGGGCAGCAACATCCACAGTCCATGTGGGTATGGAACACAGTGACTTCTACTGGCCAGGTGGGTGTGGAACACGGTGATCTCTACCAACCACATGTGCATGGAACATGGTGAGCTCCAGTGTGTGTAGATGCTGTATGGAAATATTTGTGACCTCTGTGGTGCACATGTGACTAGACAGGGTGACATGTCTGAAACATGGAGTATACATGGGTAGAAGGTGGTGACCTCCAGGAGATGTGTGTAGAATACAGGGAGTACGGGGAGCTCAGAAGTGTACATGTCCAGAATGTGATGACTTGACATTCTCTTGGGTGGGCTGGGGAATAGGGTGTGGACAGGGGAGCCACATATTAATCAGCCATATTTGTTGGCCTCATATTGAGAGCAGTAGCCAATCAGTGCAGAGGGATTTACTGCAGCTAATCAGAGCAGATGTATTTGCATAATTGTAATATATCTACTCAAGAAAGTACAAAGCCCTACGCTGTGATTGCCTAACAATGCTCTGATTGTCAGCCAGTCAGAACACTGGGATTTGCATACTGTACCATGACTGATAAATTACTCTATAGTCATAGAACTCAGAACTCCTCAGCCAATCAGAGTGCAGGGAATCCCCTAATGAGAGAGGAGTGTACAGTTAGAAATCAGGAAGTGCACTTTGATTCCCGTAGGCAATTAGGGATAAGACCTTACCTTACCCATTATCAAAATGCAGCCATCTCTGGGGCAGAACAGGCCAGCTGTCCTTCTAGACATTAGATTCTGCCATGGCCCCTCTTATTTGTCTCCTCTCTAAACTAAACAGCCCGAGATCCTTTCAATCTCTCCTTGTATGGGATTTTCTCCAGGGCTGCAATCGTTTTTGTCATGCCCTGTGCTGACAGGCTGTACACCTCGTCCTGGCTCTGAAAGGGGGAATGTGAGCCCGGGGGAGCAATTAACTTGCCTGGCTGCACCTGGAGGGGGACCAGGCCTTATTAAGGGTGAAGCCTAGCTGGGGAAGGAGCTGGGGGATGACTATAAAGACAGGAAGCTGGCAGCAACGGGGGGCCTGCAGGGAGAGAGGGAAAGGAACTTGGCAGTCTAGGACCAGAGATTGGTGAGACTGTGGGGAAGAAGGATGGCTCCTGCAGGCTGATGGCCTGGGAGAAGACACAGATCTGGAGCAAGCCCTTGTGGCCAGCCCTGACCCAAAGGCAGGCACTGGACCTCTGGGGAGAAGCCCTAGATGGTGCTCAGTGTTACAAAGAGCCCAGAGAGGTGCTGGGGGAGAGGCTTATGGCAGCAAGGAGACCAGGGAGGCAGTGGAAGGTGTTTCAAGGGGGTATTGTGGGGCCCCTTGATGTTGCTATTTAAAAGCCAAGCAGCCTTCCAGGAGTCTGGGGCTAGACAGACCCCTGGAAAATCTTGCACTTTAAGAGTTTTAAAGAAGTAAAATTTGGGTTCTGTTAGTATTTAGCTGTGATTTCTATAAAGGATGAAAACAGCTCTGCTGCTGTTGCTCTGCTTAGCATGGGTTAACCTGGTACCTATCTCTGCCTTCCTGACAACAATTTGGGATCCCTTGAAGAGCGTTGGGGGGGGGGGCAAATATCCCCTCTGCCTTGGCGGTGCCGGTCCTGGTTCAGAGGGCGGATGTGAAATGGCCACTCAACTCAGACTGCACAAAAACTGCCTCTAGCTCAGAGTGCTGGGCAAAGCCAAGGTCTCCAAGGACCCGCACCCACACATGGCCTGACCGTCTCATGCTCCTGAGTTGCCCCCTGACCTGAGAGGAGGGAACCGGGCGGGGGGGAGAGGGACACAGTGTCCCATGGTGGATGGGAAGCCCCATATTCACTTGCGATGCATCACAACAAGCCCACAGGCCTGCTCCCTGCTTCTCCAGACAACTCTGTAGGGGCAAGGTGGCTGATGTGGGCAGGTGACACGGGAACAGGGACTGCAAGTATGGCTTGCTCCTTACCGCGGTCTGGCTGCAGGGCTGGCCCACAACATTTTGGCAGCTGAGGCGGGGAGCTCAAATGATGCCCCCATGTCCTCTTGCTTGGGCCAAAACTCTGAAAGGTCTCAATTCTGCCTTCTTCCTGTTCTACTCCTCTCATCGTACTGCTCTGCTACTTACCCCAATAAAGGAGAATTAACAACTTAAAACGCCTTGTTCAAAAACTTTAAGTAACACTTAACTTTCAAACGCCTGAACAGCAAATGTAACTTTTCTTGTCTGCATAGTAAACATTAGCATTTTTCTTTGTTTGAATAATCAAAGTGCTGCTTTCCGTGCCTTCTTGGCAGGGCTGCCCAGAGGAGGGGGCAAGTGGGGCAATTTGCCCCAGGCCCCGCAGGGGCCCCCACGAGAGTTTTTCGGGGGCCCTGGAGCCGGGTCCTTCACTTGCTCCAGGGGCCCTGGAAAACTCTTGCAGGGCTGGGCCCCCAGAGCTTCTTCTGCTCTGGGTCTTCAGTGGCGGGGGGTCCTTCCACCCCGGGGCGGAAGGACCCCCCGCCGCTGAATTACTGCCGAAGCAGGACCCACCGCCGAAGTGCCGGGTCTTCGGCGGTAATTCGGCGGCGGGTCTTCGGGGCACTTCGGCGGCGGGTCCCGGAGCGGAAGGACCCCCCGCTGCCGAATTACCGCCGTAGCGGGGGCCCCCCGCCGCCGAAGACCCCAGGCCCCCTGAATCCTCTGGGCGGCCCTGCTTCTTGGTTGCAAAGATTTGAACTGCTTCTTGAAGGTCCACAGTCTGGGCCAGCTCATGCTCTACTGAGATGGTTGCAAGGCTGACCAGCCTCTCCTGTGTCATTGTGGAGCGTAGATGTGTTTTTATTAACTTCAGCTTGGAGAAGCTGCGTTCTCCACTGGCCACTGTTACAGGATGGGTTAGAAGTATGTGCAGAGCAACAAAAGCATTTGGAAAGAGGGTGGTCATCTTATTTGTGCACATATATTCCAGAATAGCCTTTGGATTGATCCTGCTGGAATGTATCTTGAAAGGGCTTTCAGTTCATCACCTAAATCACTCGCATCATCATGCACGTCATCATGTGTCAACACTGTCTCTAATGCCCTGCACTGCTGGTGTAGGTCTTCTTCAGGTATAGTGAGGAGTTTTGGAATATCCTACAACATCCCAAATATACTGCTGTGTTCCTTGAGCTGCATGAAATGTTCTTCAACTGACTGTATTACACAATCTAGCACCCGGTTAAAGAATTCAACTTTGAATTGTTGTTTGGGGGTCTCTTATGGGATTATCCCGTGCCTCGTAATCAAAATGTCTTCTTCTTCAGTGACTCTTGTATTCTTGAATGGGTGGGAAAATAGCTTAAGTGTGAAGTTCCTCTGCCAACTTCTGTGCACTCTTCAGAACGTTTTGGAATCCCTCATCTGACTGGTAAGACAGTAGGTCTGACTTTGCTTTGTCCAGTTGTTCCGTTGCTCCAGATATATCAAGGTCAACACCTTGGAGTCTCTTGCTTACAAAGTTTATGTCAAACAGTATGTCATGCCACCAAGGCCGGCTCCAGACCCCAGCGCGCCAAGCGCGCGCTTGGGGCAGCATTTTGCCGGCAGGGCGGCAGGCGGCTCCGGTGGACCTTCTGCAGTCATGCCTGCGGGAGGTCCACCGGAGCTGCGGGACCAGTGGACCTCCCGCAGGCATGACTGCAGAGGGTCCACTGGTACCGCGGCTTCGGTGGACCTCCCGCAGGCATGACTGCAGAGGGTTCGCTGGTCCCGCGGCTCGGGTGGACCTCCCGCAGGCATGCCACCGGAGCTGCGGGACCAGCGGAACCTCCGCAGGCACGTCTGCAAGAGGTCCCCCGGAGCCGCGGGACTGGCGACCGCCAGAGCGCGCCCCGCGGCGCGCCGCCCTGCTTGGGGTGGCGGGATTCCTAGAGCCGCCCCTGCATGCCACAACACTAAGCCCCACAGAAATTTGAAGTTATTAAAGTTTCTGGTGATTCCATTTCCCTCTGCCACTGTTCTCCCATGAACAGTTCCTGTCATAGCATTATCCTCCATAATGGCAACTATGGCATCATCTATCTTCCCAATTTGGTGTTTGATAGGCTTTATCACCTCCACTTGAATTTCCCATCGTGTGGCACTCAGTGGCTTCAGTGTCAGAGAGGATGTTCCCAGATGTTGCTTCAAAATTTGCCATCGATGAGTTGATGCAGAGAAAAATACATAGATGCTTCGAATTACATTAAAAAATTTGGCAGCCTCAGTAGAAGCTGATGCTGCATCGCTGACCACCAAGTTCAATGAATGAGAACTGCATGGGACAAAAAAATCTCGAGGGTTTAACCACTCACATCCTCACTGGGGCCGGAAGGCTCCCCGTAAACATTTGTGTCTCTGTATCTCAGGAGAGCTCCTGCCTGCTTAGATAGAAAAGCTTCCTTTGCTTTCTTTCTTTTTCTGAATGCTGCCCCAGAGGGGCGTTTTCTTCTTTCACTCATGACTGCTGTTCTGTGCCAGCTAGAGTGGCTCTCAACACTCAGTTGAAGGGGACAAATAAGCAGGCTGGTAGCAGGGCCTGAGTGAGGGAAGATCTCAGCGTCTTAAGGGCCTAACTGGCTCCTACTACTTCAGTTGACTGCCTGTTCCCCTCAAGCGGGTTCAGGGAAGCAGCAGGAACCAGGAAGCTCCCTGAGAAGCTGGTGTGAATCAGTCCAGGCTCCCTGGGGGCTCCTCCTCCTCTCTCTCCCTGCAGCTCCTGTTGCTTTCTGTTATTCCCTCTCACCTTTTCTCCTGCCTGCCTGTTATGTCTCTTGTGCCCTCCTTCCTCCAGCACAGCACTCCACCATCTCTGTGCACCAGCAGCAGACACAATTTTCTATGCTCTGGGTTTCTACGCTGTGGGCCCCTCCACAGTCTGGCACCTGAGGCGGCTGCATCAGTTCGCCTCATGGTAAGGCCAGCCCTGTCTGGCTGCTCCAGGCAGCAGCAGAGATGGACAGCAAGTCCCTGGACGCTGATTGTAAGCTCCTTGGGGCAGTGTCTGTACGGAGCCTAGCACCGTGGGGCTTGGGCCATGCTCCTAGGCTCAATGGTAGCAATAGTGAGTGGCAGTGCTGGGGAAGGGTCACTTACGCTCCACGTCGACGGGGCACTCCTCGGCATTGCCCATGTGGCTTTCCTCCTCCGTCATGATGATGTTCTCAATGTCCTTCATGGACAGGTGTTCGCAGAAGGTGTCGTAGAGCAACCGCTTCAGCTCATCCACCGTCAGCTTCTGCATGTCGCACTGTGGCAAGGGGAAGCAGCACACAGACCCCTCAGGGGGGGATTGCAAGAACCGCCCCATGTTCACATGATCTCCCTTGGGCATCATGTGACTTCCAGCTGTGTGTCATGGGGACCAGCGCCTGGCACAGCTGTCACTGATCAGTCACCACCACACACCTCCGGTCACACAGGGAGCACAGCCGCAGCACAGCAGCTGCTGATCTCACATGGGGCAGAGGCCTGGCACCGTGGTCCCCGACACCTGGCCGTCATGCAGTATGTGTGGTGTCATGGCTGTCATGTGACCTAGCCATGGAGGGCAGGGACACATTGACCCCTGTGCTGGCAGTAGGGAGGAAGGGGAGCCAGGGGAGGCCCACGGTGTGATTGACAAGCATGATGGCAATGTCACAGATAGGCAGCTGCCCTGCCAGAGTGATGGCTGGAGCAAAGCTAGACTGTTGTGCCCTACAGTGCACCCCACGTGCGTAGCTAGTGGGATGCATCAGAAGCAGCTGCTTCTCCTCCCCACTTTTTAAAAAAAGCGGCGCCTCACGGGCTCCACTCTGAACGGCCTGCCCGGCTTCCGCCCCACCCCCGCCGATCAGCTGTGTCTCCCAGCTGTGTCTCCCTCCCAGGAGGGAGACAGCTGATCGCGGGGCGGAAGCGGCGCCTGCCGGCCAGCACTGCCAGCAACACGGCCGAAGGAGCCGTGGGGCGGGCGGCTGCGGCAGGCCGGTGCGGAAGCAGCTCGCTCGGACTGCGCCTGGCGGGGCTCGCTGCCTTCTTCCCCCACCCCCCAGGAGGTAGGGCCAGCGCTGAGCTGGGCTGGTGCTGCACACGGCGAGCCCCTCCCAGGCTCTCCTGGTCCTGGGGGCAGCTCCAGCCCCCTCTGCACAGAGAGCCCCGGGGACCCCAGCCCACTCCCATCCCCGGTAACCCCTCCCCAAGCTCCATACCCCGTGTACCCCGTGCCCCTGCCTTTCCCTCCCCTTCACCTCCCCTCATACCTCTGTCCTCTGCCAGCCTCCCTGTACAGCCATGGGGGGGCAGCGTGGCCGGGGGGCGCAGCATGGCCGCAGTGTGACCGGAGGAGCCAGCCAAAGTGGGGAGGGGGCGTGGCGTGGCCGGAGGAGCCGGGGTGTGTGGCCAGAGGAGCCAAGGGGGGGCGCTTTTTTTAGGTTTGCTTGCTCCCCCTGCTGTTAAAACCTGGCTACGCCACTGCACCCCACCAGCCCCTAGTCACACCAGGAGCTCTTTGCTCTTATAGGGCTGGAGTCAATAGGGTGACCAGATGTCCCAATTTTATAGGGAAAGTCACGATTTTTGGGTCTTTTTCTTATATAGGCTGCTATTACCCCCCCACCCCCATCCCAATTTTTCACACTTGCTATCTGGTCACTGTAGGAGTCAGGGGCCCTGAGTCCAGTTTTCTCATCAGGGCCCTGACTGTCTCCTTTTTAGGAGTTGAAGCACAAACAGGAAACCACCCCCAACCAGGAAAATGAAACTAAGCCCTGCCCTGGGTTCTGCCGTGTGAGCGTGCACCAGGTGTGATATGTCCAAGGAGGGCTGATGAGCCACCCAGAGGAGAGGCTCCTGGAGATGCTAAAGATGGGCGAATTGGGCTCCTGGGGAGCAGTGCAAATCAGAAAGAGGCCAGGCTGTACCCTGCTGTAACCCCACTGAGACCAACGGGGCTGGGCCAAAGGTAGGGTTGATCCAGAGGCAGCTGATCGTGTCAAAACAAAGCTAAGTCTCATTAAAGAAGATGCTCCCCTAAGGTGTTTCTCTTGTGAGCAAGGGAGGAGTGGGCATGAGGCAGGCCCATGGCTTGCTCCTTCACTTCTCTGGTGTACAGAAAGTAGACCTGGCTTTACAGAAAGGAGGTGTGGTCAAGGCCAACTCCCTCCCACCCCCAGAATCCCTTCTGAGAAACTTCCAAGTGGGGTTTTCAGCAGACACAGGTGCTGGGGTGGGTGGGTGAGTGAGGGGTCACTGCTGGAGGGGTGGGACGGTGTATGGTAAGGGTGGGCTCATTGATGGGGGGGCATGTGGTGGAGGGAGGGGGTCAGGGCTCTTTGTGGGGGGCTCTCTGGATGGGCTTGTGGCAATTGTCATTGGGGCACAAGGCAGCAGTGTGTCCGTGCTGCACCACAGGCAGGGTAGGAGCAGTGGGGTCAGCACAGGTTCCCTGGGGAGTCACATGAGCATTCTTTGGGCACGTCAGTTGTTACCTCTCCTGCCTCCAGCTGCGTTCCCTGTATCCGCTCCTCCCCCCCTCAGGCTGTCTGCTTACCTGATTGCACTGACCCCATCAGCTGCCCCTTGGTGCTATTTGGAATAGAGAGGGTCCACGTTGGAGCCTGCTGTGGCTGGTACAGGCAGTGGCTGTTTGCTGGGGACCTCGTAAATGAGGAACTCTCATGGGTGCTGTCCTACCAGAGCCTCTTCTCGTGTGATGCATCTGCACGCCCCCCACCCAACCCCGAACACTGGCTGCTCCTTCCATGGGATCAGTCTGTACTTCTTGGCCTGGAGTAACTTTGGGATCTGCTCTCCCTCTATATCCATGACTCCCCTACCCCAGGTTTGGGGATCTCAAGAGGAGGCGTCAGGGCGAAGGGAGGGCGTGGAGAGACCCACAGATGAGGCACCAGTTACCTTCCAGAAGACAGTGTCGAAGTCTGTGCCATGGAACTTCTTGGGGATCCCTGAGGTGGAGAGCTTGGGCCCCAGTAATGTCACAAACTCCTCAAAATCCACTTGCCCATCCCCTGGGAAAGAAAGAGGCAGGAGTTACCTCCCCTGGGTGCAGGTGGGATGCTCACTGGAGCTCTGTCTTCTCTCCCCCTTTGGTGCCCTGTGGATACATTTTCCAGCCAAACCCAAAGTGATTTCAGCCCAAACTGGAACATTGTTTTTATTTAAAAGTTGAATTTCCTTCTGAGAACATCGATAAAATGATTTCCCCATGTTGTCAAACTGGGGCGGGGGGGAAGGGGTCCCCTGTTTTCTGACCCATGCTAATGGTTTGCCCTGGGGGGTGGCAATCACAGACCCCCGGGGCTGCTGATCCAGGGGCTCCATCTCTGGCATGGGGATGTGGCCTGTGTGATTTGCTGGAGGTGGGGTGGGGGGGAATCCTGCCCATTCCCCAGGCCTCGCTGGAGAGATCCACCCCTGTCCCCTCAGTGCTGCCTCTTCCCATCAACCACCAGCAGGGGGCACCAGCACTAGAGGGCCTGTGGAAAGACGGGAACGGGCCAAATCCCTCCCTAGCCTCCCCTCCCCTACCACAAGTCCTATGGGACCCAATAGCTATGGAAGAAGAACTGAAGAGGAGAGAGACAGAGGGTGGTAAAGGGAGAATGGGACAAAAGAAACTTGCAAGAGAATCAGGTGTGGGGGCAGGGAGACTGGTCCTGAACAGAAAGAGATGCTGGGGTATGTGAAAACAAGGGCTTGATTTGCATTGCCCGACACCTGGAACTGTGCAAAGGGGCATGAAATGCTCCCGGTTAGATTGAGTAGCTTTTCCCACCGACTCTGTGCTGGTGCCGGTGAGACTCAGGCCCAGAGCTGGGAGCAGTGGAGATGGGGACTTGCAGAAAGGCAGCAGAGCATGTGAAATAGGAAAGAAAATAGGCTGAACTTGGATGAGAGAGTGAGGAGCTCAGGGCTCAACAGCCCACAAGCACCCTGTGGGGGCAGCCAGGGGGCTGTGAGGCAGGAGCCCAGCTGGCGACAGGGACAGTGAGATTCGTAGGGGTGAGAGTTGGCACAGTTTGAACAGAAAGGTTCATTTTCAGTGAAAAGCTGGCACTTTCCCCAAAATGACTCGTTTTTTCAAGAAAAATCATCGCCACTGTCAAAATATGATTTGTGTTGCGGTAGCGCCTTAGAGCCCCGGCCCTGGCCTGGCGCCTGTTGCGCTAGGCATTGTAGACACCCGGAGCAAAGGGGCCGACCCTGCCCCCAGAACTTACAAGCTGCTGTAAATCTTCTGGGATTTATTTTCAAAAAAGCTCCTGCCCTTCCCTCCCCTTGATATTTTGGGTTGAAATGTTTTCCCAAAGGTTAATTTTTTGATAACCATTTCTGTGGTGTTTTCAATATTCAATTTTAAATAAGTAAATGCAAAATTTTGAATAGATGAAAAATGGGTCAGTTTTGAACCCTTCCGACAGCTTTGAAGTTCTGACAGGGCCGGAGCTCTGCCCAGTGGCTTTTGTGCCCCGCCCCGTCCCCCTGGCTCAAAGGACGCGTGTGTGGTAATGCTCTGTTGCACAGTTCACACAGCAGGGTTGGCTGCTTGTGCCAAACCCTGATTTCCAAATGCAGCCCTGTTAACGGGCCAGATACAGCCTCTGGGCTGGTGCTGGGGAATCCCCCACTGATCAACACAGCACAGAGCATCCATGCTGTGTGGGGACATGCCATTGCATAGCAATATCTGTGGCAGCCGGGAGGGGCGGGCGACATGGGGGACAGAGGCAGGGATAGTGTGAGCCACATGGGCACGATGGATTAAGCCATCGGCACCAAGAGAGGGACCTGGCCAGTCAGTGTGAGCATGGGCTCCTGCCTATCATGTGGCTCGAAGGGTAAGTGAGAAGGAGAGAGCGTGATGCAGAGGAGATGTAAAGAGATGACAGGCAGAAAGATGGGAGGGAAATAGAATGGAGTGAAGGAGAGCGAGACAGCTAGGGCAGAGAAAAAAGAAGAGAGAACAATCCGAGTGAGAGAGACATGAGCAGAGGAGATAGGGAACGATCTCAGCCAGAGATGACCCTCTGTTCATCTTGTGAGAACAACTGATCACCATCCTCCTTTTAATAGCCCTTAACGTATTTGAAGAATGTTATCAGGTTCCCCCCTCAGTCCTCTTTTCTCCAGACTAAACATAACCCTTTTTTTAACCTTCCCTGACATGTCGGGTTTTCTAAACCTTTGATCATTTCTGTAGCTCTCCCACCTGCCTGTACTTTAGACCTGTCCCCAGGACACAGACACTGGGTCAGATTGGCAGAGACCCTGGGGTTTTTTTCACCTTCCTTTGGTGCGTGGGGCATGGATCACTTGCAGGTTTAAACTAGTGTAAATGGTGAATTCTCTGTAACATGAAGTCTTTAAATCATGATTTGAGGACTTCAGTAACTCAGCCAGAGATTAGGGGTCTGTTACAGCAATGGGTGGGTGGGGTTCTAGGTGGCCAGATTTAGGTGATCATGATGGTCCCTTCTGGCCTTAAAGTCTGAGTCTAAGAGTCCTGGTCTGATTGGTTCTCCCTTCGCTGCCCCAGAGCAAGCAGGTATGGAGGTCCCATTAGGGAAGTATGCTTGTGGGCAGCAGGAAGGCCAATACACTGGAGACTAGTGGGCAGTGAGACAGGGCCGCAGCCTCCTTCTGGGACTTGCTAATATCCACCCCAGAGATCTGGGGCCTGTGCCAGCAAAGCCAGGGGGTGCCAGCATTAATGCTCTCCTTTATGCTGGTAACTTCCTTCCGCTGTCTCTGAGAGAGTAGGGCCCTCTCCAGAACTGCAGCCCGCCAGCAGGATCGGACACTCAGAGACAAAAACCCCCAAAGATCACAGGGCTCCCTGAACTGTTGCCAGCAAAGGACAACAAGAAACTCTGATCCCACCTCATTGCTAAGGTTCTGAGACACAATGAAAGGGCTGAGCTGGAGAGCAGAGCCTGGGAGCTTCTGTGACAATGCCGCTGGTGAGCTGGGGATCAGAACCTGGGGAGGGGTTACCGGGGAAGATGGGCCATCTGAGCTTTGGGGATGCTGCAGGAAGAGCACTATTACAAGGGGATGGGAAGCTGGAGCACCAGTATGTTTAACCAGTCCAGAAAGGAAAGATGTTAGCTAACGAGGCCGAGTTTCTTCTAGGAACAGAGTGGTATTTAAACTACCCCCTCCCCATTGTAGCAACCTGCATGGAACTTGGAGGGAGGAGCACAGGGTGCAGGAGGGAACAGTGTGAAGATGCCCCACAAAATCAGTCTGTGTGCACATGGCTGGAATGCCCTTTCTAAATTGTCCTTTTAGTTTTCCGAGTTTGGAGTTCTCACGTGCAACTACCTGGCATGCAGTACATGAAACACGAGTGACATATTTGCCTCCCCCTGTCTCAGTCATAGTTGAACACGGTCTGGCTGCTGGTGGCGAAGGGAACCCTTCAATCCCTGTACAAGCCCGATTGGGCAGGAAACAGAACAGCCCAAATGCAGGGAGTTCAATTTCCGAACCTATCTCAGGGGGCCAAGATCATCCCCAGGCTGTGGGAGGGGGGGATCGGGCATGGCAGGCCACGTGCCATGCTTTTTGAGCGTGCTTCTCTTCCACGTGGGGAGGGATAGCTCAGTGGTTTGAGCATTGGCCTGCTAAACCCAGGATTGTGAGTTCAATCCTTGAGGGGGCCATTTAGGAATTGGGGACAAAAATCTGTCTGGGGGACTAGATGACCTCCTGAGGTCCCTTCCAACCCTGATATTCTATGGTCAGGAAGCCTTTAAAGAGACTAGGGGGTGTTGGAGATGGAGCTGCTGCCCTCCCTGGAATCAGGTGTCTATCCTACACCAGTAGGCCTAGTGCTCAAGACACCATGCATCACCATGAACAAAGCTTTGTGACAAGTCCATCCTGCAGGACAAAGACCTTGGGGATGGATGGGGGGCTGGCTTGGGAGGCCTTTGGAGGGGGAAGGTGTGAAATGAGTTGGGATCTCACAAAACCACCTCCACAACTTGCTGAATTGGCCTTGTTGATGGCATTGAGAGCAAGGAGAGAATGATGTTTGGAGGCTAAACTCCCCTTTCGCCCAGAACTGGACCCCTACAGGGCAGGGCTGACCCACATTGGTGGGGCAGAGCAGTGGGGTGCTTGCCCTGCATGGGTCTGTGCTGTACCTGTCCTGTGGATAAAAAGAACTTTGATCTCCAGTGCTGGCATAAAAATTAATAAGGGAGGGAGCTGGCAGCCTTGCCTGAAGGGCTTTAAAAAGTTAAGAACCCCCCCCCATCCAATAAATTAACATGCTGTTTAAGGTCCCAGATCAGTAAAAGAGCAACAGGTGCAGATTTTAAAGTGATCAAAGGACTGTAAACCTGCCTCTGATCTCCATTACTCTGTGGCCATCTGTACAGTGGAGCTGCTCTAGATTATACCCATGTCAGAGAGATCAGAGTCCAACCCATTGTGTGGAAAAACAAAGGGACTGGTTCTGTCCCTTGCCCCAGCTTCCAAATGCTGCTGTGCTGCTGCATAGGGGATGAAACTCTGCAGCAATGGGCTGGGGGAAAGGCTGCAATGCAGGCATGGTGTAGAATTGCCATAACCAGCCTTATGCAGTGCCCATTGCAAGCCCTGGCACGGAGGGAGCATCTCCATAGCTCACACCTCTATAAGGATTCGGCACTGCTGCAGGCACTGCATAGGCAGCGCTTGGGAGGATTCCATAAATTAGAGCACCCCTTGGGCTGCTCTAATTTCTGATGGGGGCCACAGAGCCCCTGGAGTAGCCCAGAATCTCAAAGCCCCTTCTGAAGGCCCAGCACAAACTCTCATCCCAAGTCCCTCCTTTATTTACTTGACAGGGTGTGGTATATGTGCAATAGACACATGTCTCGCTAGCAGCATGTTCCCTGCAGTCTTTATGTTGCTGTTGGTCTTGGTAACGTTATCACCTTTTGCAAGGAAACAAATCCAGCAGCTCTGGATCTCAGGCCTAAGGCTCTCTGATCCCCTCTAGCTCTCACCGCACCCACGAGATGTCACTGACAGAAGCACAGCTGATCAAAGCCAGTGCAGCAGAGCTGGGCTGGGGCGGTGATGCCCAGCTCTTCCCAGCCTTCGAGAAACAGGCTGCAAATTAGTAGTCACACCAGGTCGTTGAATGCCACTAAACGAAGCTCATATGTCATCACAGCCGCCATGATGATGATGATGATGAATATTTATACTAAGTGTTTATAGTGCATCGTAGAGTACCCAGCTCCTTACAGACACAGAGGCAAAGATATTCTCTACCCCTTCTAACACAGATGAGAGAAGCGATGGCCCAGGAGGAGAGGGAGGGGGAAGTATTTTTGGAAGAGGTGGGTTTTAGGGAGAGACTTGAAGGAGGTGAGAGGTTCCTCCTATTGGGATCCAGGAAGTGGGCGGGCGGAGCCTCCCCCCAGCCTAAGGGAAGGATCCACAGGACCTGGAAGCCAAGCGATTCCGGGGGACAACAAATGAAATAACAGGGACAGGAGTGCGCTCAAAGGGTCAAACATAGGGAACCTGACGGGGAGGTGAGAGGCCCTGCCAGCGTTACAGGGTGGAAGGTGAGCAGGAAGGTGAGGGATTGGGAGGAGAGCTGGGAGTGGCTGGGAAAGCAGAAGACAAGCTCAGAGATGTAGGAGGTCCCACAGGGCTTGGGAGAGGCTGAGTCTGTTGCACTAAAGGGAGCTGATGAGGGTTTCTGGGAAGGATGAGGGTGGCCTTAGAGGCAGTGTGGTGAATAGTCTGGAGGGGACACAGTGAGACTGGGAGGGAGGGCAAAGGCCTGGGGAAGGGGCTCCACCATAAAACAAGCCCAGACTCATGCCACAGAGCTGTCTGGTGCCGGGGGTTCTGCTAGCAAACCGTTAGATAAGGGAAAGTGATGGATCCTTCATGGCAAAAGAGACAGGACTTGACTGTAATGAGTTCCAGGGAATTCTTTTACAAGGCTGCTGGGCACAGACACCCCCTGGAGGTCTCTCTGGTCCTGCAGCTCCCAGTCTGCACTGTCCCGCCCTGGATTCTCCGGTCACAGAAGGGACAGCTGACTCCACTACAGCTCCAGTTTGAGATGTGTGGGAGGGAGAGATGGTGCGACGGGAAACAGAGATCAAACTGCACTCTGGTTCCAATGTTACGCTGGCTGACTGCCTAAATGGACACAGTCCACATGCATGCACACAGATATCTGCATTTCCCCCTCATCCTTGTTACCAAGAGCACTTTAGAAGATTAAATCTGAAAGGGTTTATTGAAATCTAATTTATTGTTCACTGGTCATGTTGCTTATTTTTTCACTGCACTCAGCTTTGACAGTGAAACGACTGTAGGCTGGTCAATTTCATTTCCTGGTTCTGGGGCTGAGCATAGCACTGTGATATTTAGGTTCCCCATGCTGCAGGGGAAGGTGTGCATTTAAAACTGCTTTCAGTAAAAAAAAAATTCCTACAGCTGAAACAGTCCCTTACAGGGCTCAGCAGGGAGGTAGAACCCTAAGCCTTCAGATCCACAGTACAGCGCTCCATCACTTGAAGTAAAGGAGCAATATCATTACCTGGTAGCAGTAGTAGGCTACTTTTCTTGTGATGGACACATCCCGGAAGGCACTGCGGTACACACATTGCCACATCTTACACAAATGTTTCTATTCCTATTAGGATTTTGTAAATCCTGTTGTAAACTCTAAATATTGAGCCTATAACTAGAATCATAGAATAATGGAATATCAGGGTTGGAAGGGACCTCAGGAGGTCATCTAGTCCAACCCCCTACTCAAAGCAGGACCAATTCCCAACTAAATCATCCCAGCCAGGGCTTTGTCTAGCCTGACCTTAAAAACCTCTAAGGAAGCAGATTCCACCACCTCCCTAGGTAACCCATTCCAGTGCTTCACCACCCTACTAGTGAAAAAGTTTTTCCTAATATCCAACCTAAACCTCCCCCACTGCAACTTGAGACCATTACTCCTTGTTCTGTCATCTGCCACCATTGAGAACTAGCTGCCTTCCACCTCTTTAACAAATATTTGAAATGTAAAAGGGCAAGAAGGATCAGGTGCTTGCAATGAGCAGATGGCAGCAAAAATGGAAAATAACTAGAGAAAAGGAGAAGCCCTTGGAATATGGATCAGCTGCATTTCCTTTCCCACTGGCCCAGGTACTCCAAGACAAGAGTGGCGAGCTGACAGCACAGCTCCAGCTCCACTGCGGCAGAGGGCAGAGGCAGTGTGAGTGGCTGCGGAGGAAGGCAGCTCTGGCAGCACGTCCATCCCATACTCAGACAGTTGCAGTCACACTCACACACCTGAGCGTATTTCATTGAGCTGTCACCTTTTACAGCAAAGAGATTATATCCATTCTCAAAGAAAATATTCTCTTTAGCTGGTGACATCAAATCTGTAATAGCTTTGGCAATGTGGCTTGCATTAAGAGTCACGGCAGCGAGACAACGGAGCGCAGGAAGACAGAGGATGGAGCAGTGTAGGAGAGATGGAGAGAAGGAGAGAGATAAGGGAGGAGGAGAATGCTAAGGGGTACGATTCCCCGCTGCAGGATATGTGTCAATGAGAGTTACTATGGGGGATATGAGGGACCCTGAGAGATGGCCAGAGAGCCATGAGAGATGGAGGGATGGAGCCAGTGAATGAGCGGGAGAGAGAAATGGAGAAAGTGAAAGATGAAGAGGTGGCAGGAGAAGGAGCTGGAGAGAAACCCAAAATGAGAAAGATGATGTGAAAGAAAGCTAGCCGGAAAGAGACAGCGAAAGATGGGAGAGAGATGACAGCAATGGTAGGAGAGGGAGTGAGGAATTCAGTGGAGAGAGCGAAGGGGCACTTTGGCAGAGAGGGGTTTGCTTGGGGCAGTGTGATTGCGGTAGTTTGGGGGCATGGGGAGCAGGCTGAGCTGGGTAAATGACGACGCCATGCAGGGGGGCTGGAACAATTTGTATAGAGGGGTGCTGAGAGCCCTTGAACCAAACTGTAATTCCTGGATATAATGGAAACCACTTCAAGCCAGTGGGTGCAGCAGCCTCCCCAGCATCCCTAGTTCCAGCACCTATGACCCCATTTCTGCAGTCTGTGACTCCCTGCTGGCTGAGATGCTGCAGCTACCCAGACCCCAGCGAGGCAGTGAGACATCCTGCCCTGATAGGGAATCAGAATGGGCCACCCGGGAGGGCTTTCCTGGCCCTGCCATCTCTGCTCCTCTGGGCTGGAATCACCCCACAGACACAGGAAGATATGGAGTGTGTGGGGGACAGCATCCTGGAAGGGGGGATGTTTCTGCCTTCTCCCTCCCTGGGAGGGCATCCCCTAGCCTCCCTGGCCACACCTCCTCCCAGTCCAGCCCGGCTCACTCTTGGGGAAGTGCTGGCCTCTTGTGACAGCCCTGGCTTGCTGCCTCCCCGACTGGGCTTTCTGCTTTGCACCCCAGGCCCATGCCTAGCCCCATGTACTGAGAGCAGGGGCACTGGGGACCAGAGGCATCGCCCTCCAAAGGGGAGCGGCTGAAAGAGGAAGAGAGGATGGAGTAGGAAGGAATGTGGGAGAAGTCCCAGGGGAATGAGGGATCTCTGCTGTGCCCCTGCAGGCCTGTCCCAGGAAGGTCCTAGGGTCTGCGGGGCAGCGCCACGCCCAGGGGCAGAAGAGACAGGAGAGATGAGACTTACCATCCATGTCCAGCCGCTGGATGATGACCTCCAGCTCCACCTCATTGGGCATATAGCCCAGGGAGCGCATGGCCGTGCCCAGCTCCTGCTTAGAGATGAAGCCGTTCCCATCCCGGTCGAACACTTTGAAGGCTTCCCTGATCTCTGTGGAGAGGGAGGGGAGTGAGTGTGGCAGCTGGGTTGCCCTGGGGCATTGACTCCCAGGGGGTAGTTCAGACAGGGGTCCGATTCTCCCCACCCCCTCGGCA
Organism: Mauremys mutica; assembly: GCF_020497125.1. NCBI lineage: Eukaryota > Metazoa > Chordata > Testudines > Geoemydidae > Mauremys > Mauremys mutica. The sequence goes on along the minus strand of NC_059087.1, from coordinate 31,760,209 downwards.
TGGTAGTGATTCTCACTGGGAATGTCTGCTGTCCTGTAGGGATGGGATCTTCAGCTGGAAATGTGCTGCTTAAACTCACAGCATTATCTGTCGAGAGTCGTTTTCCGGCGCCAGTCCCTGAGCACCTCATGATCTCTAACACGTTTATCCTCACACGTTCCCAGGAGGCAGAGCAGAACTATTATCCCCAGTGCAGAGATGAGAAACTGAGGCACAGAGAGACCAAAGCCCAGAGCCTCTAAGGTATTTAGATGCCTAATTCCCATGGTAATCAATGGGAGTTAGGTGACTAAATACCTGTTTGTTGAAAAATAACCAATCTTAAAAATAGCTTTTACAGGCATGATTTTATTGGCTCTGGCCTAATGACGTTGTTACAGTGATGTCTGGAGAGCGGCTCATTCCCTGGTGTTTCAGCATGTTCACTACACCATGCCAGCCGCCAGCTCCAGCCCACGAGCTGCAGCCCTTTGAAAGTGTCTTGTTGCTGTTTAATGGATTCATTTCTAATAACCATGGAGCGAAGCCATCCCTGTTGTGTCTGCACCCTGGGTATTTACTGAGTTCTGAGTGAGCACGTGTCTAAAAAAGGGTTATGTGAATGTTCCAACTGTGAACATCACACGCCGCCTGGATTTGGGGGGAAGCTCTCGCTCCAGACCCAGCTGCTTGAGTTGCAGGGAACAAGGTAGAAAAATTCTACCAATTTAGAATCATAGGGCTAGGAGGGACCACAGGGGTCATCTAGTCTAATTCCCTGCCAAGATACAGGAGTTGTGTCAAAGGCCTGGTCTACACTGGGGGTGAGGGGGAGAGAATAGTGTCGCTGAAGTCGATGTATCTTAGGTCGACTTCTCTCCCGTCCTCACGGCGCGGGGTCGACTGCCGCTGCTCCCCCGTCGACTCCGCTTCCGCCTCTTGCGGCGGTGGAGTACAGGAGTTGACGGCAGAGTGATTGGGGAATCGATTTATCATGTCTACACTAAATGAGATAAATTGATCTCCGATAGATTGATCACTACCCACCGATCCGGCGGGTAGTGTAGACGTACCCTAAACCATCCCAGACAGATGGCTCCAGCCTCCTTTTGAAAGCCTCCAGGGAAGGAGCTTCCATGACCTCCCTGGGCATCTGTTCCGTTGTCCTCTTGTTCTTACAGGTAGGGAGTTTTTCCTGAGATTTCATCTAAATCTGCACTTCTGTACTTTGAACCCATCGCCTTTTGTCTTGCCCTCTGTGGCAAGAGAGGACAACTATTCTCCATCTTTTTTACGGCAGCCTTTCAAGTATTTGAAGACCTGTATCATGTCCCCCGCTTAATCTCCTCTTTTCCAAACTAGATGTAAGCATGGTCTGCTGAATTCTTCCCTGAGAACTAGGTGGGAGGGGGAGATACTTCAAGAGCAAACGGTATTTACATGAGCACACCTACTCTGCTTAGTTATCCAGTAGATAGAGCGCTGTGTTGCTCAAAGTGATCAACTTTGGCTGGTGTTGGGTTACAAAGCACCTTAGTATACTGAATGCAGGGGTAGTGAAATGCTGTTACCAATGTTGGCATTATTGTGAACAAGGAGGGGAGGGCTAGCTCAGTGGTTTGAGCATTAGTCTGCTAAACACAGGGTTGTAAATTCAGTCCTTGAGGGGGCCATTTAGGGATTTGGGGCAAAAAATCTGTCTAGGGATTGGTCCTTCTTTGAGCAGGGGGTTTTGGACATCACTAAGATGACCTCCTGAGGTCCCTTTCAACCCTGATATTCAATGAACTGTGCTTAACCTGTCCTAAATGAGAGGGTGACCCTTGGCTGAAAGGACCTCATTAAGCCAGGGGGTCAGAGGCCTGTGGAAGTAAAAGGGGTGGGGACAGGTGCTCTAGCCAGGAGGTGTGTGGCACCTCCACTAGGGTCCTTTCCAGACTGGTTTAACCCATTCCTCCCCACTGTTCAGATAAAGAGCTGTATAAGCTTCATTAGGAGCCTCTTTACTATTTTAAATAATCAGAACTGAAATCACTTGAGGTGGGGCAGTTTCTGCACAGCCTGCAGAGTTCAGAATTACTAAGGCTGTGGCTACACTTAGCACTTCAAAGCGCTGCCGCGGTAGCGCTGCCGCGGCAGCGCTTTGAAGCGCTAAGTGTAGTCAAAGCGCCAGCGCTGGGAGAGAGCTCTCCCAGCGCTGTCCGTACTCCACCTCCCTGTGGGGAATAATGGACAGCGCTGGGAGCCGCGCTCCCAGCGCTGGGGCTTTGACCACACTGGCACTTTGCAGCGCCACAATTTGCAGCGCTGGAGAGGGTGTGTTTTCACACCCTGCTGCAGCGCTGCAAATTTGTAAGTGTAGCCAAGCCCTAAGAGACTGATGTGCAGAGGTCACAGCAGAGAGGCAAGTAGCAGCAGAAGATGACTCACAGTCAGCTAGTGAATGAGTGGCTGGTGAGGCAGCAGGATCCAGGACTGGTGGGACAGCCAGAGGAGAGGAACTGCAGCTGGCAGGGCGGCCAACCAAAGCAAGTGCTCAGATGCTGAAGCAAGCAAGGTGCCTTCCTCCCTGGGTGGGAGGCAAACACACACAGCTGCGCCTCTAAACCCTGGCGTCCTCACTGACTAAAGGACAACCACTGAGTGGGGTATGGTGAGGGGCAGAGAGGGGCACAGAAAAGGAATTTTTGCTTGTTAGACTCAAGAACATGAGGCAGAAGGCAAAGCCCCAGGCACTCTGGGGTGGGCGTCCTGCTCACAGCTTTATGATTATGAATCCTGCTTGTGGCATTTTCCCTAATTAATGTCGCGTGACTTCCCTCCTTTCATTAAAAGTTAATTTTCAGCACTCAAACTCTGTGCTTGTGAGTGGGGAAGTATTGCCTCCCAGAGGTGCCCGGGGTGGTGTGTAATTTTCCCAGGTTACCAGGCGGGGGCTCGAGCTGGTCCTGTGCTGTGTCGATGGAAAGAAACCCCTAGATATTGAACCCGGCTCTGGTGGCTGCTGGGTCCACCTGGCAGAAGGGTTACATAAACATACCCAGTTCCTTCAACCTTTGCGCATATAGCCTGCATTCCATCTCTTTGAGCATCTTTGTCACTCTCCTCTGGTTCCTTTCCAGTTTCTCTACATCCTTTCTATACACTGGTAACCAAAATTGACACAGTACTGCAGCTGAGGCCTAACCAGTGCCGAGTAGAGTGGCACTATCACCTCCTGTGACTTGAATGCTATGCCTCTGGTAATACAAACTAACATTGCATTTGCTTTTTTTGGCAACAGCATCTCACTGTTGACTCATGTTGAGGATGTGATCCACCAGAGCTCCCAGATCCTTCTCAGTAGTGCTGCTGCCAAGCCAGTTATCCCTGGGCATTTGGTTTTTGTTCCTAAGTGGAGCACCTTACATTTGTCTTTGTTGAATTTTATGTTGTTATCTATAGCCCAGTTCTCCAATTTATCAAGATCCCTCTGAATTTTAGCTCTATCCTCTGAAGTGTTGGCAACCCCCGCCCCCAGCTTTGTGTCATCTGCAAACTCGGTCAGTCTGCTCTCTAGTCTCACATCCATGGCATTAATGAAGATGTTAAACAACACTGGGCCCAGAACAGATCCCTGTGGAACCCCATTTGCAACCTCTGTCCAATCCAACATCATTCCATGAATAGTTACTCTTTGTTTGCAGTTGTTTAACCAATTGTGTATCCACTTAATGGTAGTTCTGCCGAGCCTGAATTTCTCCAGCTCACCTATCAGAATGTCACGTGGGGACTGTGTCAAAACTCCCATGGGTCTTTATTTGTTGATTTTAGAGGGGATGTGTCTGAAAACAGGGCTTATAAGTGAACTAGGTCGCATAATACTTAGAAGTTACAGAGGGCTTCTTGGGTCTGATTCCTGAACTGCACTGTGTTTTAGATTGGGTCCCTAATCTAGAGATTATAAAGCTCTTTTACACAGCGGCATCAGTGGCATTATCTCCATTCTACAGATGGGGAAACTGAGGCACAGAGAGGAGAGGTGACTTGTCTAAGGTCTCTCAGTATGGCCATGTCTGCACTCAGCAGCACTGTAGTGTAGCTTCTTCCTGCAGTGATGGAAGGGGTTTTTCTGTCAATGTAGTTAATACCCCTCCCCAAGCGGTGGTGTCTGGGTCAACAGGAGAATTCTTCTGTCGACCAAGCCACATCCACACCGGGGGTTAGGTCGGCTTAACTATGGTGCTTCACACCCCTGGGCACCATAACCATGTTGCCTAAACTTTTAAGTGGAGCAGGCCTAAGACAGTGGCAGACCTGGGAGTTGAACTCAGCCCTCATGACACCAAGTCAAGCACTGGACCACCGCACTTTTATGCCTAGCCCTTGTACCAGGATCTATTCTGTGTTGTAAGCAGGGCCTCAGGCCATGGCTATCCTAGCGAGCTTACAGCAGTGCAGCTGCACTGATGCGGCTATAAGTGCTCTGTGTAGCCACTCTAATCCTGTTGGCTTAATTACTCCACCCACAGTGAGCAGCGGTAGCTTAAATTGCCATAAATTACATCACACCCCTGAGCGACATAACTTATATTGACTTAAACTGTAGTGTAGCAATAGCCAAAGGCAGCAGCAAAGTTGTCCTGTGTCATGTGACAGACCCAGGTCCAGCAGGACCCATCATTTCAACAGGCAGTGTCAAAGACAAGAGTTCGCAGTGGCAGCTCTCTGCAGATTGGAGGAAGCTGGCATTTAGCTGGCGGGTGAGCACGACACCTCCCCTCTCCTGCTGCCACACAGGCGATTAAGTCTATAGGCATCTCTGTGTCTTTACTTAACTATCCAGCTCACCATCGCACCAGCCGCTTTCTGGGCATTTGCCTGTAATTATATCTCTGCTTCGCATTACTGTTCTGCAAATTAATCACCGCCATCACTTCCTCGTCTATAGCAGGGACCTGCCCAAACAATTGCCAGGGAATCTGCTAAAGAGCAGGGACTGCTGAGCTGCTCTGTGTGCGCCGTGTGGGTAAGCAATGAAGGGTCTGCTCACATACTGTGATGGCTCCCTACATGCCTCCCTCCAGCTGACCCCCGGCACCCCACCCAGGCCAATCCCACGGGGGCTGGTCACTGCACATACATGTGACCTTTTCCCTTCTCAGTACATCAGATCACGGCCATTCCGTTCTGGCTACACGGGCTCCTCTAGACTGGCAAGGCTGCAGCTGCCTGCCATTCTGGGGGTGTTCTTGAGAAGATCTGGTGGTTTGTGGGTCCCCAAGGGGCTGGTTTTCATGTGGCACATGGCCCCTATGGGAGGGGACCCACAGTTGCCATCACCCGCTTCTTGTATGCGGCGCCCTCACCTGAGCCCTCCGATGTGCTGATCCTACCTTCACTGCCTCTCACTCCCTGTCCCGCTTCACGCCCCCAGCCCTCCCAGGATCTTCCTTCCTTCCCGGCCCTCCCTACTCTCCTTTACTTGGTCCCCTTTCTCTGCTCCCTGCCCTCGTTACCTCCTGCTGTCACCTGCATGCTCCTATCTCACCTTCCCCCCCGTCCCTACTGGTCCTGCCTCCATCCCCTCTCTCTCCCCTTCCCAAAGCCCTCTCTCCCTGCCCCACACTGCATCCAAGCTCCAGCTCCTCCTCCTTCACGCACTTAGCTGAGCAGAGGCTGGCACACTTGGCCTCCCGTTCGCCTGGCAGCACTGACATCCAGAATGCGGGTTCTTCAAATCCTCAGCCCCTGCTGCACCAGGCCCACAGCACGAGGGCCACTGCCTGCTTCTCCAGGCGCCAGTGCCCGGCTCCCTGCACAGTGAAACGCCCCTGGTAGGAAGGTGACATTGGCGAAGGCGGCAGTGACTCTCTAGGGCCACCTCCTGTGGATCTCCCTTTGGAGAAGCTTCTCTGTTGGCCGCTTAGAACCCCAGGCAGGTGCTGGCACGGCCAATGCACACGCACAGCTATAATGCCTCTCAGTTACTGGCTCCATAACCATCAATGTCGATAAGAAGAATTGTACCAGGTTCTCAGGCAAAGAGATTCTGAAACCAACCTACATTGCAAGGTCTTTGTGTTAACTCCTTCAGCTCTGGATTACAACAGAGAACCTGGGCTCCCGTGACACTGAGACACAACTGCCCTCTCTCAGCTATATCACAGCACCCGAGAACCCCAGCACTGAGAGACGACTGTATCCCTCTGCTATATCACAGCACCCGAGAACCCCAGCACTGAGAGACGACTGTATCCCTCTGCTATATCACAGCACCTGGGAACCCCAGCACTGAGAGACGACTGTATCCCTCTGCTATATCACAGCACCTGGGAACCCCAGCACTGAGAGATGACTGTATCCCTCTGCTATATCACAGCACCCGGGAACCCCAGCACTGAGAGACGACTGTATCCCCGCTGCTATAACACAGCACCTGGGAACCCCAGCACTGAGAGACGACTGTATCCCCGCTGCTATATCACAGCACCCGGGAACCCCAGCACTGAGAGACGACTGTATCCCTCTGCTATATCACAGCACCCGGGAACCCCAGCACTGAGAGACGACTGTATCCCCGCTGCTATATCACAGCACCCGGGAACCCCAGCTCTGAGAGACGACTGTATCCCTCTGCTATATCACAGCACCCGGGAACCCCAGCACTGAGAGACGATTGTAGCCCCGCTGCTATATCACAGCACCTGGGAACCCCAGCACTGAGAGACGACTGTATCCCTCTGCTATATCACAGCACCCGGGAACCCCAGCACTGAGAGACGACTGTATCCCCGCTGCTATATCACAGCACCCGGGAACCCCAGCTCTGAGAGACGACTGTATCCCGCTGCTATATCACAGCACCTGGGAACCCCAGCTCTGAGAGATGACTGTATCCCCGCTGCTATATCACAGCACCCAGGAACCCCCAGCACTGAGAGACGACTGTATCCCCGCTGCTATATCACAGCACCTGGGAACCCCAGCACTGAGAGACGACTGTATCCCTCTGCTATATCACAGCACCCGGGAACCCCAGCACTGAGAGACGACTGTATCCCCGCTGCTATATCACAGCACCTGGGAACCCCAGCACTGAGAGACGACTGTATCCCCGCTGCTATATCACAGCACCCAGGAACCCCCAGCACTGAGAGACGACTGTATCCCTCTGCTATATCACAGCACCCGGGAACCCCAGCACTGAGAGACGACTGTATCCCCGCTGCTATATCACAGCACCCGGGAACCCCAGCACTGAGAGACGACTGTATCCCTCTGCGATATCACAGCACCTGGGAACCCCAGCACTGAGAGACGATTGTAGCCCCGCTGCTATATCACAGCACCCGGGAACCCCAGCACTGAGAAACGATTGTATCCCTCTGCTATATCACAGCACCTGGGAACCCCAGCACTGAGAGACAACTGTATCCCCGCTGCTATATCACAGCACCTGGAAACCCCAGCACTGAGAGACGACTGTATCCCTCTGCTATATCACAGCACCTGGGAACCCCAGCACTGAGAGACGACTGTATCCCCGCTGCTATATCACAGCACCTGGGAACCCCAGCACTGAGAGACGACTGTATCCCTCTGCTATATCACAGCACCTGGGAACCCCAGCACTGAGAGACGACTGTATCTCCGCTGCTATATCACAGCACCTGGGAACCCCAGCACTGAGAGACGACTGTATCCCTGCTGCTATATCACAGCACCCGGGAACCCCAGCACTGAAACATGACTACATCATGAGAAAAGGAGAACTATTAGCCCAATTTTACAGATGGGAAATGAAGCCCACAGAGACTTGCCAATGGCCATCCAGTCTGTGGCAGTCTGGAAGGAACCCAGATTTCCTGAGCCCCAGGCCAGCTCCTTTGCCCCAGATCAGCCTTCCTCTATTTCATTCCTTTCACCGTGTGGCTTTTTCATAGAGAGAAGAAAAATGTAAGGAAGGAAAAGAACAGAACAGATACATCAGGTAAGAAATTGGCCATTTGAAATAAATAGGAACATTAAACATGAATTAGAAATCATGTAATGTGAGGTTTTTTAGCTCTCCCTCTTTCAAGTGAATTTAAAGCTGGCAAATGAAACCAGATTGACAGACCTGAAATCTCTTTAGTCACAGAACGCTACAGTCTGGACAATGATGGGGCGATTTTCCTACCATCAGTGTGCCACACAACTGTGATGTGGAAGGACTAAGCCTAGGGATGGAAGGGCCCCATGAATACATAATTCATCATCCCCTTATAATAGCATCCACTACTGCTAAGTGAATTAGTTCAAAGAGTTACTCCATTACTGACACTAATACATTGAAGAGTCTCTAGAGAACTGGACTGGTACGAGAAGTTTGGAGAAAAGCAAACATGGTACTGGTCTTCATTCTGGTGAACAAAGAACGAACCTGACAAATACTAGATTGCAATGGCCAGTCTCACTGCAATCACAGATAAAGTAAACAGTGCAAATATCATAGAATCATAGAATCATAGTCTGCTTTTCTGAAGTCCAGGGTCTCTGTTCTACTGCTCTCCTTTCTTCCTTGTATAAGTAGGGGCATTTCCAGCAGATTGAGGGATGTGATCATTCCCCTCTATTCAGCACTGGTGAGGCCTCATCTGGAGTACTGTGTCCAGTTTTGGGCCCCACACTACAAGAAGGATGTGGATAAATTGGAGAGAGTCCAGCGGAGGCAACAAAAATGATTAGGGGGCTGGAGCACATGACTTATGAGGAGAGGCTGAGGGAACTGAGATTGTTTAGCCTGCAGAAGAGAAGAATGAGGGGGGATTTGATAGCTGCTTTCAACTACCTGAAAGGGGGTTCCAAAGAGGATGGATCTAGACTGTTCTTATTGGTAGAAGATGACAGAACAAGGAGTAATGGTCTCAAGTTGCAGAGGGGGAGGTTTAGGTTGGACATTAGGAAAAACTTTTTCACTAGTAGGGTGGTGAAGAACTGGAATGGGTTACCTAGGGAGGTGGTGGAATCTCCTTCCTTAGAGGTTTTTAAGGTCAGGCTTGACAAAGCCCTGGCTGGGATGATTTAGTTGGGTTTGGTCCTGCTTTGAGCAGGGGGTTGGACTAGATGACCTCCTGAGGTCCCTTCCAACCCTGAGATTCTATGATTCTATGATCTTCGTCGACGTCACGGTCTCCTTTGAGACCAGGACCCCGACCTTTCACAAAGCCGAGCTCATAAGCTGGAAAAGTACACCCCCTTGGCTGACATCCTGAGAGCAAAGGGCTACGAGGTGCAGATGGATGCCCTGATCATTGGAGCCCTGGGTGCCTGGGACCCCTGCAACGAGCGTGTGCTGAGGACTTGTGGGATCAGTCGATGCTACGCACAGCTCATGTGGCACCTCATGGTCTCAGACACCATCCGATGGTCCAGGGACATCTACACTGAACACCGGCCACTGACAGTACCAGGAGGTGCGAGCCAGAGCAACATTGTGCATCGAACACAAGAAAGGGACCGAGAGACTTTTTCCATTGGACCATATGAACTGGAACCATAAACTCACTGAACGTTAAATCTCACCAAATGAGGGTCAATCCATCCTCATCATCGTATCCCCTCATTATACTCCACACCTGAACATAGCAATCATATGAACAAGATACCCTCATAGCTCAATGTCTGTACTTTGACCCATCAACCTTTTACTCCCACTTGGGGATATTGCAGATTATGTATTCCTTATGCCATCTGATACTAAACGGAACTTCACACCCCTTGATAATCTGTACGCTATTCCCTGATAACCAGAATCTTCTACACTTAAACTCTGTACCATTCACTTTTTTTAAACATCATCTTAATAAAATATTTATGCAGTCCCACAACTCTGTAAGGCTTGTGTCTGAGTGCAGTCCTCCCCTCCTTCCACCCCCGAGTGTTTGCTGCTGTTGTTTCTGTCCCAGTGGGTTTTTCGGTGTCAGTTTCTGACTGGAATACTCTACTGTATTGCAAAGAACGCACTACGCTTACAGGCAGCAGGCCTTTGATCTGAGGTTCCCAATGCACCCTACTGTAAAGTCATTAATGAATTAATTGCAAGATGAAAGCACTCAATGTAAGCAGGTATTATTACGCTACATATAATAGTATGGGTGTGTAACTGTGTGTATATGAGAGAGAGACTCATCTAGCTAGCGAATATTTGCACATATATAGCACTTCTTATCCATAGAGCTCACAGTGTTTAACAAGAGTGTAGGTAGTTTTACAGATGGGGGTGGGGAGTGACTTGTCCAGGGCCACAAAGTGGCAGACCTGGGTGCAGAACACATTGTTTTGACAAAAAATGTTTCTCAACCAAAATGAACATTTGTCCATTTTCTCAGTAACAAGCTGGAAACAGAATCATTCACTGTAAAATGTTTTGGATTTTGGCAAAAGGTTCAGCTGTTAGGTAAACATTTTTGACTCAGGTTTAGGAAACAGATCATTTGGTTTTTACTCAAACGCAAAAAGTGTTTTTGAAAAGTGAAAAAAAAGTCATTTGCCTTTCAGTTTCAGTTTTTGATTTAATAAACAAAATAATTTCACAGGAAATTCAGAAAACAATCCAATCTTTAAAAAATGTCCCATGAAAAATAATTGGGATTTTTGGACTAGCTCTAATTTTGGTGCTTTTGAAAAATCTCACCCTGGGCCTATGGTGCTGTGTCTTTGAGTATGTAATGTTATGTTGACCCGTGTGTGTATCAATATCAGTTGTGTTCTGGCATGGCTGGGTGTACTGACCTCAGTCTCACAGAAAACCTAATTAGTCCTGCACTGGACGTGCTTGCTCATCTCTGGTCAATATCACTCTATATGTGTTGCATGTGCCCTGTGCCTGTAGCTTGCAGTGCATCAGCTCCCTGACTTTCCCTGCTCTCTCCTTCTGTGCAGCTGTGTGGTGTGGAGGCAGCTGGTATCCCTGTCTGATGTATTTAGCTCACTCTGAGGTTCCCACCTGTCCAGACCTCACCAGCTGCAAATGGCAGGGTGTAAATTAAACACCAAGAGCCAGAAACCACTGGGGAGGGGGAGGCTTTGATTTTACAGTGTGGCAAGCACCTCCTATGGAGTTTGGCAGCCCCGCTGTCGGGAAGGGAAGCACAGGCTGAATCAGGGCCAGGGCGGCTGTATGTTTTTTGCTGCCCCAAGCACAGCAGTGAGGCAGCCTTTGGTGGCGTTTCTGCGGGAGGTCTGTCAGTCACGCGGATTCGGCGGCGGTTCTGAGGGAGATCTGCCGGTCCCGAGCCTTTGGCACACTCGCCACCGAAGCTGTGGGACCGGCAGACCTCCCGCAGAAATGCCACCGAAGGCTCCCTGACTGCCGCCCTCCTCGTCCTCCCTGGCCCAGCTTGCCGCCCCAGGCACTCTCTTGCTGCGCTGGTGCGTGGAGCCACCCCTGATCAGGGCAGAGGAGAGGGAACGGTAGGTGAGATAGAGGGGTCTGCGTGTGAAGAGGAGAAGGGAGGGAATGAAAATATTAAGGGATTTGCTGAGCAGGACAGAAGGGGATTGGCTGTAGAATGTGACAAGGCCCCATTTCAGAGGTGAATGCTGTCATGCCCTGTGGCGTATGTAGCTATGGAACTATCAGGGCTTTCTTTTCTCTATACTATGCCTTTGAAGTCCTAAGGAGACTGCCTATCGGGGCATTTTATGGGGCAGAGACCATGCAGCATCTTACACACCAGCCAAGGATTTTTCAATTTTGTTCCTTCTTGCTGTTATTTCTAAGAGTGGCAGAATTTACTTTTCAGTTTTTTATAATGTTGACAAATATTTCCTTTTAAGCATTTCCCCCTCTATCTTTATTGATTTGAATTTTCATGGTTGTAGGAAATTATGGAGACATCTGACAATGGGATGGGTCAGACAATTATTTTACAACAATAGATGTTGAGATTCAGAAAGTAAAAGCTTTATAACCATTGAAACACAAATTGTCAACATCACATGTCACTAGATACAAAGTAAATAGCCTCACTTCAAACCCTAAGAAGTTCTCAAACAGCATTTTTCGCTCCTTGCCTATCTCTACATTTTGCCTATTATCAATGACAATATCTTTTGTCAGTTTGTGCATGTGTGGTGAAATCCATGGTGACCGACATTTACCGATAAAAACGTAATCCTTCCAAGCTTAGCTATTTTCCACCATTGCCTGTAAAATAAAGATTACAGGCTGAAAATACCCATTTGCTCTTTGGGTGTGGTGAAAGGTAATGGACTCCCAGTGGTGGCTTTGCTGGCCAGAAACCCATGAGCTCTGAGAGTGGGGGATGGAGCCTATCTAGTCTTGAGGGTATCCTGTTCTGGTGATGATAATTTCCTTCTTTACGTCACCAGGGAAGACTGCAGGCACACTGCCCTGGTAATGTGATAGGCCAGATGACCCACTTGGTTTCCCCCTCTCCAACAGCTGGGATTCTAAGACTATTTGCATAGTCCATCCTTTTTCGACCATGACTGCTTATTATTTATTATATTATTAATTATCATTTTCCCTTTTTGACCCAAGGGGTTAGCCAAAATTTGGGCTCCTGCAGGCTGTGTCCATAAGGTGGAGAAATTGGAGGTGGAATCAGTGATATCTTTGATGCAATCCTTTCCCCAAAGAACGTACGAAGTCCTGTATCCCTCATTGCAGGAGGAGTCAAACAGCAGCAGACAGTTTCTCTGCTCATAGATCCATGCCTATTTTAGCTAGCACTCTGCCCCAAAGCGCTCTCCTTTAGCTTTGTCTCAGGCTCACACGGCTAGTTCTTCTGTGGCTGTGTCTGGTGCTTCCTTGCTGACTTTGCTGTCACTTGCTGTGGTGTTTCTCCTGCTTCTCTGTCTTACACACACTCTGCTAAAACAATACTTTTGTTTTGTGGGAGGGATGGCTCAGTAGTTTGAGCTTTGGCCTGCTAAACCCAGGGTTGTGAATTCAATCCTTGAGGGGGCCATTTAGGGATCTGGGACAAAAGTCTGTCTGTGGATTGACCCTGCTTTGAGCAGGGGGTTGGACTAGATACCTCATGAAGTCCCTTCCAACCTTGATATTCTAGTCTATGATTCTAATACCCAGCGGAGCCCCTCTGCCCATGTAGTTCAAAGTGCTGAGTGACTTCATAAGTGTCTTTGTTGTGGGAGGAGGCTTCTATTGTTTCAGCTGCCTGGCTCCATACAGGAGCTGAATGGCTTCTGACAGCTCCCTTAAGGGCAAGGTGGTGGTTGCAGCCCCAGTGTCAGTGAGGTTTAACCCAGCCCATACCATTATTAATAGTGATTGGTATTGTGGCAGCACTGAGATCAGGGCTCCATTGTGCTGGGGCAGTGGTCCCCAACCTTTTCCTCTGGCAGGTGCCAGACGAAGGACCATGGCGGCGGTGGAGCAGCCGCTGAAATGCTGCCGAATTTCTGTGGTATTTCGGCGGCGACGCCTCTCGATGACGCCACTTGCCGCCGACAAGCGACGTCATCGAGAGGTGTCGCCGCCAAAACGCCGCAGAAATTCGGCAGCATTTCGGCGGATGCTCCACCAGTGGCCAGGATGCGAGCGCATTTAGCTGCCCCCGCGGGCGCCATGGCGCAATGCGGGCACCGCGCCGGGGACCCCTGTGCTAGGGGTTGTACAGACACATCGTAAGAAACAGTCCCTGGCTTGAAGAGCTTAGGATCCAAGCAGACAAGGTAGATGGAGAAGAGTTTTCCTCAAGGTCACACAGCAGATTAGTGGTCAAATGGGGAGTAGCACGCAGGCCCCCTGACCTGGTGCCCTAACCACTATACTACACTGCCTGTCACCATAGGGGCTGGAACTGGGGGGGCTGCCACACCCTCTGGCATGAAGTGGTTTCCATCATATCCAGGGTTTACAGTTTGGTTCAATGGCTCTTAGCACCCCCACTATACAAATTGTTCCAGCCCCCCGGGCTGTCACTCAGTGGCTGATCTGTTCTTGCTGCAATTTGGCTCCTGCTCTGCATGAAATGGTTTTGATCAGCTCTCTTCACGATGAATGAACCTTGAATCAGTTTGAAAGAGATAGGAAATGAGTTAATAGCAATGTTAATAAAGGGAACAACTTTCAAGAGGGCTCGCACTCAGGCCCTTTGAATATAAGGTAGGTCCTTTCTTCACTAGGCTATAACACTTGGGAGAGGTGAAGCAGGAATTTCAATTACCTTATATCTATCTTCTATGAGATAGGTATAAGGTAATTTCTGGCTACTGGAGGGCTTCAGTGTTTGACGAGTGGGCAATAGAAACAGAGTATGAGGGATTTTTTTTTAAAGAAGATAAGATAATAAAGGCTTTACATTTAAAATAAAATGTGCTCCCTAATTCACACTAAGAATGCAGAATGCCCCCAGTCAGGCCCCGGCCCCTGACTGGGACCCCTCCACCAGGGCCGCCCAGAGGGGGGGCAAGTGGGGCAATTTGCCCCGCAGGGACCCCCATGAGAATACAGCATTCTATAGTATTGCAACTTTTTTTTATGGAAGGGGCCCCCGAAATTGCTTTGCCTCAGGCCCCCTGCCCTTGACACTGCAGTAATACAAATAAACAATTCCTAACGCTTCGCTAGTGCGCAGTGGCTAAGACTTGGTCATTGAGTATTTGTTTGTACTCCACCAAGCACACTGACGCTCTGAGCTAGCTGTAGTTGTCTGGTGCTAGCACAGTGTAACTGTTGAATAGTAAGAATAATAACAATTAATGAACAATAATAATGAAGTACTTTATGCCCTTTGAGAATGTAACTTTATATCTCTTGCTTGATTTGCATCGTTAATACATATGTGAGACAGTGAACAAACTTTTCAATAGTTTAGCTAGACATGTCTCCACCCATAGACCACCCGCTGGAATCTTGCTGTGTCTGTGACGTTACAGAAATCAGGTCTGTGCAGACTTTGCAGACAAATGAATTCCCACTGCTTATTGCCAGAGCAACTGGCCACTTGCTCGCTCGCTCGCTCAGCCCGTTTGGGGGATACGAAGTGGCACTGCTGCTCTTTGTCTAACCTGGCTTTGAGCAATCACTGCATCTCCGGGGAACAAACCCTGACGTGCAAAGTTAGACTTTTGGGCCAAAGGCTGCAAAGGCATCTAGGTGCCTAACTCCCATGGTAGCTGGGCCCTGGTTTGCAGTATCCTGCGACCATCCCCAGCGGATTACTGACCTCACCAGAACTTCCAGACAAATCAAGAAGAGACTATGCCCCCTCCCCACCTGCTCCAGTGACCAAGAGAATCCATTCCAGGGCTGCACTGGGGCAGGAGGAGGTTGGGTTTTAGTCAGTGCGGGCTGGATGCCTGTGCAATGCAGATGTGACCAAGGCAACTTGCTATGGAGCCCAGGAACTAGCACTGAGGTGCTCTGGTACCTGCAGACACAGCGTGTTGTGTGTGGACTCTACCACTGGCTTCTCCTCTGTTGTGCCCCATACCTGCAGCCCATGCAGTGCCCGCACCGACACTGGTCTCAGACTCTGGCCATGCTGTGTCATCGGGGCACAGCAGGAGCAAGGCTTTGAGCCCTTGCTTTGGGGTCAGTTGGATTTTGTTAGCTTGCATCACTGGCCTGATCCTGCCCACCACACGCAGACAGACACAGGAGACAGGTCCTTGAATCCCTACTTCTACCACATCAGCACCTCCTGGGAGGCTTGACTCAGCTCTACGCAAGCCTAGCAAACAGCAGCTGGTTTTCATCCTCTGCTGGCTCCTCACACGTAGGAGGGGCAGGATTGGAGCTTTATTTCTGTATAATTTAGAGGGAGAACGTCGATATTTATTTTTAAGCTTTTTTATTTCAATCAGTGTAAATGTTCACTGTTAGGGAAATTGTGGGGAGGGGTCAGACAATCGTGGGGGTCAGACAATTATTTAATGCCAGTAGATGCTGAGATTCAGAAAGCTAAAGCTTTATAACCGTACAGCACAAATTGTCAACATCACATGCAAAATACACCAAGTCAATCTCCTCAAATCAAGCCCTCAGAAGCAGCATTTCTTACTGTGCCTCTCTGTAAATCTCAGTTATTATTGATGGAAACATCTTTGCACTGATCTGCGTGTGTGCTGTGAAATTGACATTTCCCGATAAAAGTCTGATCCTTCCAAGCCTCCTTATATGCCATGAAACCTGAGTTCAAAGAGCCGCTCTACGGCTCCCAGTCCCTGTCAGTCATAGCCTCCGAGCAGCCCAGAGCAGCTTCTAGCAGCCTCAGCCTGGCATGGCCCCTAGGGACTTGGGGGCTCCCTGTTAGCAGTAGTGGCTGAGCCGCTGCCTACAGGCGAGGCGCATCCAGGTTTGAGCCCAGACTCTGATTACAATGCAGGGTGTCTGGCTCCAGGCTGGAGGCTGCAAACTGGGTAAGTTCTGTTCTACTTAGAGGATACCAGTGGCCCCCACAGCCGTATGCATGTTATGTGCCACGGGCAGGGCCCAACTAAGGCCTAGGCAACCTCGGCCTGTACTGTGCTACGGGCCCAATTTCTGGGGGTGGGAGCTCTGCTGTGCTGCCCAGGTGTAGCCCTGTAGCCCCTCCATCACCGGGGATGTGGGGGGAACATGGGGTCAAAATGAGCACATAGCTGTTACCGCACTGCTTGGGTTTGGCCCTGCACAGGGTGCAGGGCACCAAAATACATTATACAACAACGTCAGTTTCTTCAGCCTCCCTCCTTGTTAACCCTTTTTTCACTCCGATCACCCTCCCGAACACCGTTCTGGTGTTTGCCTCCCGGAGATGCTGGTTCAATTGTCTTTACATCCCTTTCACTTGGTGCAGACTCTGCCCCCCAGAGCAAACCATGCTATGAGGGGGATCAGGAGAGCACAACAGACCTGCATGCATGGGTGTGTGTTGTCTTAACCCTTTAAGCCACACTCTTGTCCCCTCTTCTGGCCCAGAACAATCTCAAACCAAGATCTAGTCACACAGTGCAGCCAAGAGGACCGGAGCACAATCGTAACCAGGAGGCACTGTAGATCGATTGACCATGTGCTTCAGATGGAAACTGATCCTATTACCAGAATAGCGATTAGATGGACATCTGAAGGCAAGCGAAAATGAGGCTGTCCAAAAACAACATGGCAAAGAGCCGTGGAAGCTGAGCTGAGAAACCTGGGGCACAGCTGGGGAACCACTGAAAGACTTGCCAGAAACAGACAGGAGTGGAGCTTCGTTGCTGCCCTAAACGCCAGAGGTATAATGGGAACATGATGATGATGATGTTGTCCCATCTGCACCAATGGTCCGCGAGAACCCAGGCTCATTTGTTTTCACCATAATGAAGAGCCCATTTGTACATGGGAATTTTGATCAATCAAAGAATTAAGGCCCCCTAATGTAAACTTCTTTTGCAAAAAAAGCTCTTTCTCTCCTTAAAGTCTCCAGGCCCCACTGCAAGCATGTCAGTCCCGCAAAGTGATTTATTCTGGGAGATCCCCATGATAAATCAGTTGCTCACTCACTGCCTTCCAGATGTCATGTTTGTTCAGTCAAAACCAGTCTCTGTCTCTCCTCCTGGCGCCTGTCTCCATGTGCTTGCTGAGCCGAGCAGTCACAGGGGAACCCCCCCCGTCCCTTGTCCATCCACGCAGTGTCTAACTCATCCGTGAGTGGTGGGTGGCAGAGACTCCCTTTCTCTCTCCTCTGCCGCTCTCATTGCTGGGCAGGGAATAACTTCAGCAGAGACTGGCTCATCTCCTGGGGGAGAGTCCTGTCCGCTCCAGCCATGTGGGGAGAATGGAGGGTTCCTGGAGGGCATGAGATCTCTTGTGTGGGGCCACTAGGTTTCTGCAGTGATGGTGGAATGTTAATTCCCACTGGTGTCCATCAGACAGCATCAGACGGTGGTGTCTGTCTCACTTTCCCGAGTGGATGAGCTCAGACCCATCAGTGATGACTTTGGGACCAGCTCCAGAGCACAGCAATGGCTGTACCCTTCCAGCAGGGGAGGCACCCTCTGTGCCCATCCTCTCTGCTCTCACACAGAGCTCAGAGACACCCCCTGTAGTTTAGTCACAGTGCTTCTACAGACTCCTGCAGCCCTACTTTTCACACAGCCTCAGCTTAACTACCATTTCCATCCCCAGCTTAACTACCAGAGCTGGGGATGGAAATGTGTATGTGCTAATTTGCTCCTTAGGTACCCAGCCCCACTCTGATCTGGTAATCAGGAGCCCCTCTCCTTCTGCAGGCCCTCGCCCAGAGGAGGGGCTAATTGGAAACAGTGCCCAGAGCACTGGATCAGTGGCTGATTCCCAGCAGTCCATCACGCACAGCTTGCTGAGAGCGATCCGCAACTCAGGGGTGGGGGAGCTTGCAAAGGTGGGGCAGCCTTTGTCTCTGCTCAGAGACCCAGGAATCCCAGGGACAAAGGGCAGGCTTGGAGATCTGCAGGATCCCCAGAGGGAAGGTGGGAACTCTGGCCTCCCTCAGATACAGGGTTGAGCTCAGGCCCTGGGCAGTTATTTCTATATAGGCTTGGAGAACTGGAAGATGCTGGGTGATTAGAGAAGAGAAGGAAGGAAGGGAAGAGATTCTGGCAAGTCCCAGCTGGTAAATCTAGTCTCAATAAATGAACCAAACAAATAGTGAAGGGGAAACAAACATAGTTAGCAACCTTGTGTTATTTACTCTCTGATTTGCAGGAGCACCTCACGGCCTCAGTAGCGGGGCCAGCTGCTCAATGTGGCAGTTGGAGTCCTGCCAGCGCCTGGGGGGCCCAGCCCGGTGTGTCTGCATGTCCAGTTTCTGAGCTGTCTGCTCCGGTGTGTCTGTGCACCCATAGTCTGGGAGGAGAGCAGGGTGTCTGTGTCCATTTATCCCTGGGCTGGAGTCTGGCTGGGCTTGGGCCTGTGTTTGCTGGATGGGGCAGGGGAGATAGAAACACCAGGCCAGATATGGAGAGGACCCTGAGCAATGGCTCACACCTTCCCCTCCCTACCTTCCCCGGGCTGCTGGCCATGGAGTGTCCTCCTTCTGCCCTGCAGGGTCCCTGCCTCCAGCACCTGGGTCTGATCTTTTTCACCATCAGGTCTCTCTCTGAAAGCAATTGTGAGCCCAGGAGCCACAACAGCAGGAAACAGCGTTGCACCCCAGCATAGGGTTTCCAACTTTCTACTTGCACAAAACCAAACACCCTTGCTCCACCCTCTGCCCCACCCCTCCTCTGAGACCCCCCCCTTCTCTGGGTCCCCGCCCCACTCCATCCCCCCTCCCTCTGTTGCTCACTCTCCTCACCCTCACTCACTCACTCATTTTCACAGGGCTGGCTCAGTGGGTTGGGGTGTGTGTGGGGTGGTGGTGAGGGCTCCAGATGGGGGTGCGGGCTCTAGGGTGGGGCTGGGGATGAGGGGTTCAGAGTACGGGAGGGGGCTCCAGGCTAGGGCTGAAGGGTTTGGAGTATGGAAGGGGCTCTGGGCTGGGGCAGAAGGGGGGTGGGGTGCAGGAGGGTGCTCCGGGCTGGGACTGAGGGGTTCAGAGGGCGGGAGGGGGATCAGGGCTGGGGGAGGGGAAGGGGGTGGGGTGCAGGAGGGTGCTCAGGGCTGGGACTGAGGGGTTCAGAGGGCGGGAGGGGGAACAGGGCTGGGGGAGGGGAAGGGGGGTGGGGTGCAGGAGGGTGCTCCGGGCTGGGACTGAGGGGTTCAGAGGGAGGGAGGGGGATCAGGGCTGGGGGAGGGGAAGGGGGTGGGGTGCAGGAGGGTGCTCCGGGCTGCGACTGGGGTTCAGAGGGCGGGAGGGGGATCAGGGCTGGGGGAGGGGAAGGGGGTGGGGTGCAGGAGGGTGCTCCGGGCTGGGACTGAGGGGTTCAGAGGGCAGGAGGGGGCTCTGGGCTGGGGGAGGGGAAGGAGGGTGGGGTGCAGGAGGGTGCTCTGGGCTGGGACTGAGGGGTTCAGAGGGCGGGAGGGGGATCTGGGCTGGGGGAGGGGAAGGGGGGTGGGGTGCAGGAGGGTGCTCCGGGCTGGGACTGAGGGGTTCAGAGGGCGGGAGGGGGATCAGGACTGGGGGAGGGGAAGGGGGTGGGGTGCAGGAGGGTGCTCCGGGCTGGGACTGAGGGGCAGGGCTGGATTAACTTTTTGTGGGCCCGTTGCCAAACATATTTGTGGGCCCTCATTGGGGAAATAGGGCCTGTGATGGGGGGTGGTCCGCAGAGCGAGGGGCCAGCTGGGGGCAATGAGGCGCAGTGGGAGTGGCCCCACTCAGCCCAGCACAAGGGCACTGTTTACAAACCCGAAACTGCTAGATGCACACTGGCCCGCCCAGCCCTGTGCTGCCAGCGTGCCCCTTCCACACTGCCTCCGTGCCCTGCCCTTATGCCAGCGCCCCCTCGCCCAGAGACTTACCCCACAGATCCCTATGCCCAGCACCCCCTGCCCAGAGACCCCTCCCGCTGACCTCCCACCACAACTGCACAGCACCCTGCACACCAAACCCCTGCCCAGCTCCCCCACCCACAGATCCCCTTCACCGTCCCACCATCACAGCTGTACAGCGCCCCATACTCCTGAGGGAATTCTGCATCAAATTCTGTGCAGAATATTTTAAAATTCTGAATATTTTTTATAATAAATAAATGTGGAAGCTCCACCATGGCCAGGGGAGCACAGGCCACTGGCTGCATGGAGGTGGGAGGTCACCCTGCAGCCTCCCCCACCCCCCGGGACAGGGACTTGGCAGTGAGGCTGAACCTGACCCTGACACAGCACAAGGGCCAGGCCTGGCACAGAAACACCCTGGGGCCCTGCCCCTTTTGTGCCAGGCACCCCAGATGTGGGCAGGGAGGCTCAGCCCGGCAGCAGGATCCAAGTGCAGAGGGACTTAGTGTGGGGGATGCAGAGGGGGGTAAGAGGGTTCTGTGGGGGGCAGTCTGGGTGCAGGCAGCTCAGTGGGGGATCTGGATGCACAGGGAGGTGCCAGGTGCAGGGGCAATGGGAGTCTGCAGGGGGGACCAAGTGAAAGTGGTTGGAGCTCAGCGGCAGGGGGGAGTTTGGGTGCAGGGGAGGTGGGGTTGTTGTACTTAAAAGTACTGCCCAGGATCTTTTCAGGGGGAATAAGGCAAATGCATGTATTACCAATGAATGTGGCATCAATCAACACTGTATCATATGCAGATGCTCTATATTACACTCATGCACTCACATACACACACACAAACACACTCTGTCCTGTTGTTGTTACCAGCTAGTTGCTCCCCTTAACTGCACTGGCCAGGTGAGTTAGCTGGGGGAGGGGTGGAGCCGGGCTTCTGCCGATCTGGATGGATGCTCCAATGTTGACAAGACAAGACCCGGGGTCCTCAGCAAGACACCTCACATTAATAGCAGCTTCCCTCTCATGCAAATCTGTACCAGATTCAAAATCTGTGTCTGTGTCAGTTGGTCCTTTGTGCTGCTTCCTTCTGGCTGTTGCCCCAGTGCTGTTCAAAGAGGGTGTTTCCAGCAGAAGGTGCTGGCTTCTAAACCCCCCCGGCCCCCAGGCCATCAATATGTCTCTGCTCTTCTTTAGTGAGCCCACTTGACAAGTTTGATTGTCCTTGGGTCTGGCTTCCATCCCCTCTCCAACTAGCTGTCTGGAGGTGCTGCCTTCCACACCTCGCTCATTCACACCTCATTCATTCAACACGGCAATTGATTAAGGGGGGGCAGGAGAGATCTTATTCTACTCCAGGGGTCGGCAACCTTTCAGAAGTGGTGTGCCGAGTCTTCATTTATTCACTCTAATTTAAGGTTTCGCGTGCCGGCCATACATTTTAACGTTTTTAGAAGGTCTCTTTCTATAAGTCTATAATATATAACTAAACTATTGTTGTATGTCAAATAAATAAGGTTTTTAAAATGTTTAAGAAGCTTCATTTAAAATTAAATTAAAATGCAGAGCCCCCCGGACCAGTGGCCAGGATCTGGACAGTGTGAGTGCCGCTGAAAATTAGCTCGCGTGCCGCCTTCGGCACCCGTGCCATAGGTTGCCTACCCCTGTTCTACTCTTAGCAAAAAGACATTTTTCTTCTACTTTAACTGTCCTTAGGGGCTATAACATTATACCAGGGCTTAACACAAAGTTTTCTATAGGTTTTGCTACATAGGGATCTGATACAAAGTTCCTATATCAAAAGACTTGATACAAAGTTGTATGAAAATAGCTTAATACAGGGTTATATGAAGTGGCATAATACAAAGTCATATGAAAGTTAGAGGTTATATATGGATAGGCTTAATACAAGGTTATATAGAGAGGCATAATACAAAGTCATATGAAAGTTATGTGAAGATGCTTAATACAGAGATTTATCTACAGGGTTCATTTGGGTGGGGGTCTAGGTGTAGGTGGTTGGGGCTCAGTGCGGAGGGTGTCGGGGGGGCTCATGGGGGTGGTACAGATGCAGGGGAGGTCGGGCTTGTCAGGGTGAGGGTTTGATGGGCCTGCTTAACTGGGGAGCCCTAGCTGCTACTAAGGGGATCTGCATGCTGGGCCCCCGTTTCCCCTACCCCAGGGATCAGCAACCTTCAGCATGCGGCCCACCAGGGTAAGCCTGCTGGCAGGCCAGGCCGGTTTACTTGCCACGTCCACAGGTTCAGCTGATCGCGGCTTCCACTGGCCGTAGTTTGCCGCTCCAGGCCAATGGGGACTGTGAGAAGCCGCGGCCAGCACATCCCTCATCCTGCAGCCCCCCATTGGTCTGGAGCAGCGAACCGCGGCCAGTGGGAGCCGCGATTGGCCGAACCTGCAGACGTGGCAGGTAAACAAACCGGCCCGGCCCGGCCCGCCAGGGGGCTTACCCTGGCGTGCCACGTGCCGAAGGTTGCAGATCCCTGCTGTGACAAACTGGGAATGTTCTTAATGTTTTCTCTGAATATAGTGTTGGTGCCTCAGTGTCCCCTATTCAGTTCTTAAGTATCTAGGTGGTGGGATAAGGGCGTATGGTTGCTGCAGAGCAAATGGCCAGTGCACATAAATGCCTGACACTCTGTCTCCTAGCAACTGATGGCCTGGGCCCCTTCTCTGCAAAGGTGCCAACTAAAGGTGTTGGAGACAAAGAGGTCAGGTGACCTCCTGGCCCCGGAAAGGAGCTGAGCAGAGAGGAGGGGCTGGAGGGTTTTTCAGGCTGGAGCTGGCTGGGGACAAGGCGTGAAGTGCAGACGTGGGGGTCTGGCTCACTGCCCCCCAGAATGGACCCGGCCGAGGGATCCGGTTTGCTGTACCTACAAGCTCTGTTTTGGACTGTGTTCCTGTCATCTAATAAACCTCTGTTTTACTGGCTGGCTGAGAGTCAAGTCTGACTGCAAAGTGGGGGGGCAGGACCCTGTGGCTTCCCCAGGACCCCGCCTGGGCGGACTTGGAGGGGCAGAGGATGCTGAATGCTCCAAGGAGAGACCCAGGAGGTGAAGCCGTGGGAGCTTCTTGCCCTGGGGACAGTCTGCTCTAAGGGAGAGGAGGCTCCCCAGAGTCCTGACTGGCTTGGTGGGGAGCAGTTCCAGGGCATCGCCCAGGGACTCCATGACACCTGCCCTATTCCCTTCTCTTCCCCATCCCATGCCCCTTCCCCACCACTCCATCTCCTCCTCATCCCACCCCCTTCCTTCCCCACTGCCTCTGCCCCACCATGGGCACTCACTGTTGTACAAGATGAAGGGTGGCTCCCAGTGCACGGAAGGGAGCTCAGCCAGCACTAGGACCCAGAAGGTGGTGTCCAGCTGCAAAGTCCCGGTTGCTGAGCAGCCCCTTCTTTTTTCAGCCTGGCTGTGCAGCTCTGCAGTCAGAGTAGGTCTGCTCGTTCCATCCCCCTCCCCAAGGCCCCGCCCCGCCTCTTCTGTGCCTCCCCTCCCCAGGTGAGCGTGCTGGGGCTGCTCTCCTGCCGGCAAACAGCTGATCAGCGGCAGGGAGGGGGAGGGCGGAAGGGAGCAAGCTGTGACAGGAGGCAGGGGAGGGGGAGTTCGGCTGCCCTACTGCAGCAGGAGCCTCAGTGCCAGCAGCACCAAGCTTCTGCCCCCCGCAGGAGAGCGGAGAAGAGTGGCCCTGGCCGGGGTCCCCTGGAGTGTGGGCCCAGCGCCATGGCACCAGTGGCTCCATGGCAAATCCGCTACTGCTGAGGGGTTCAGAGGGCAGGAGGGGGATCAGGGCTGGGATAGGAGGTTGGGGTGCACGGGGGCATTCAGGGGTGCAGGCTCCGGATGGCACTTACCTCAGGCAGCTCCCGGAAGCAGCAGTATGTCCTCACTCAGGCTCTTACGCAGGTCCACGTGCTGCCACCACCGCAGCTCCCATTTGGCCACGGTTCCTGGCCAATGGGAGCTACGGAACTGGTGCTTGGTGTGGGGGCAGAGCTCGGAGCCCCTTGGCAGCCCCTACACCTAGGAGCTGGAGGGGAGACATGCAGCTGCTTCCAGGAGCCATGCAGAGCCAACACAGGCAGGGAGCCTGCCGAAGCCCTGCTGCGCTGCTGACCAGACTTTTAACGGCCTGGTCAGCAATGCTGACTGGAGCCGCCAGGATCCCTTTTCAACCGGGAGTTCTAGTCAAATACCGGGCATCTGGCAACTATATCTCAGCGGGGAGCAGCTGCTCTGCAGCACCCCAGCCTTTCCCATGCCCCCGTGCCCACTTGCACCCATGCTCTAACGTCTTTCCCCGTCAGATGATGCCAGCCGTCAATCTCATCTCTGATAGCCTGGCAGATCCTTCAACTCCGCTGTGCAGCATCACAGGCAGAAGCCCATGAGGCAGCCTTTAGCGCAGAGAGGCTCTGGCCTTTGAAGGTGAGGGATGAAGACCTCTCTCCATGGGCCCCATCTACCTGTGGGGCAGGGGCTAATATCAAAGGGCTCCTGCCGGCCTGAGTGTTCCCTGCACCTGCAGTACAAAGCTCACTCCCAGGTGGCAGATGGGGCATGCAGGGAGGGGGGAAAGGGGGCCCTGCAGCCAGACAAGGGAGGAGGAAGGCAGGGAGTGACTCATGAGCGGGAAAGGGCCAATGGGGCCAGCCTCACCATGGATCACAGGGGTGCTCACCCAGTGAGCTGGGCTGAGACACGGGCGTGCCAGGCACGTCACATAAACTGGCAGCTATGCAAAGAGTGTCTGGCGAGTCGTTCTCTGCACACTCCGATGGCACGGGGTGGGCACTGCTCTGAGGGCACTCCTGGGTGCTCGCCAGCCCCTCCTTCACTGTGTGAACCGCCTGTGTCTCTGAGCAGAAAACTCTGAGGTGATCAGTCCCCGTCCCCCTTCCTCAGCCCCTCCCTGTCTCCCAACACTAGACCTGAGCGCTGCCTAGGGCCACCATTTCAAAAATCCGACTCTTCCCATCCCCCGCCGACTGTGGCTGCCTGCCCCAGGACCCCGCACTGCTAGCTGGACTGTGAGCCTCCACAGCTGTCCCATTAGCAGAGAGAGGGAAGCACAGGTGTACGCAGAGTCAGAATGAGCTCTCCCCTGACATCTGGTGGTGAGCTGTGGAAAAGGACTTCAGGGGCTGATTTCATTTGCATGGGCACGCCCACCCTGCCTAGCATGATGGGACTGCTTGCCCAAATGGTCACTTTGGCTGCTGTGGGATCCCCAGTCTCTTTGTTATTGGGGCAGGCGTAATAAAGGGTTCTTATCCTGGTTAGGTGAATCAAAGACATTAGAACTTTACTTGGCATTGTCTGACTGGGGGACTCACCCTCAACTATGCAGCACTCGCTAAGCAGGGGACATGGGCTCCAAAGCCCATAGAGAGACAGGGATAGGTATTTATGTGGGTTTTGTTGGAGGGCTCTAAATGTCACTTTAATTTGTTCACTGTGTAATAACTGAGCTAAGTGTGGCTCAATTAGGTGTTTTGTTACATGCTGCAGAGCTGAAATCACTGATACTTTGGTCTAAGCATTAGACCTACTTTGGGCCAGTGGTTCTGATGCAAGAAGACTATCCAGATGCACCAGCAGTGAGGCTCCCCTACTAACAGCTGAAATCATTGAGAGCTGTGTTAATTGGGGGGGAGCCTAAACCACATTGATAAGCAGCTAGCAGGACAGCTAATGGAGAGGCACAGCCAGCAGAATGGCTAGTAAAGAGGCGCAGCCAGCTGGGCAGCTAGTGGAGAGGTGCGGCCAGCAGAACGGCTAGCGGAGAGGTGTGGACAGCTGGACAGCTGGTGGAGAGGCGCGGCTGCAGAATGGCTAGCGGAGAGGGTGTGTCCAGCTGGGTGGCTGGTGGAGAGGTGTGGCCAGCAGAACGGCTAGCGGAGAGGTGTGGACAGCTGGACAGCTGGCGGAGAGGCGCGGCCAGTGGAGAGGCGCGGGTGCAGAATGGCTAGCGGAGAGGGTGTGGCCAGCTGGGTGGCTGGTGGAGAGGTGTGGCCAGCAGAACGGCTAGCGGAGAGGTGTGGACAGCAGGACAGCTGGCAGAGAGGCGCAGCCAGTGGAGAGGTGCAGCTAGCAGAATGGCTAGCGGAGAGGTGTGGCCAGCTGGGTGGCTGGTGGAGAGGTGCGGCCAGCAGAACGGCTAGCGGAGAGGTGTGGACAGCAGGACAGCTGGCAGAGAGGCGCAGCCAGTGGAGAGGTGCAGCTAGCAGAATGGCTAGCAGAGAGGTGTGGCCAGCTGGGTGGCTGGTGGAGAGGTGCGGCCAGCAGAACGGCTAGCGGAGAGGTGTGGCCAGCTGGCCAGCTGGCGGAGAGGCGCGGCCAGTGGAGAGGTGCGGCTAGCAGAATGGCTAGCGGAGAGGTGTGGCCAGCTGGGCGGCTGGCAGAGAGGGGCGGCTAGTGGAGAGGCGCGGCTGCAGAATGGCTAGCGGAGAGGGTGTGGCCAGCTGGGTGGCTGGTGGAGAGGGGCGGCCAGCAGAACGGCTAGTGGAGAGGTGTGGACAGCTGGACAGCTGGCGGAGAGGCGCGGCCAGTGGAGAGGTGCAGCTAGCAGAATGGCTAGTGGAGAGGTGTGGCCAGCTGGGTGGCTGGTGGAGAGGATTGGAGCAGAACCCCACAGAGAGGCATGGCAATCGGCCATTGAGGGCTTGAGCAGCAGAGAGTGTAAGATGCCTCCATACCTCCCCCTGCTTCCACCCAGGCTGGGAGGTGAACTCTGCAGATGAACTTCTGAACTCTAGGGCTGCACTGACCAAGGACAGCAACTGTGGGTTGGGTGACTTTTGGGTTGCTGGACTTAAGACCCTGAGGGGAAAAGGACACTGCCAATCTTACTTGGAGGTGGGTCTTTTGCTCATGGTTTGTGCTATGAATCCTGTTTGTGGTGTTTCCCCAACATAATGCTGCATTGTTTCCCTCCTTTATTAAAAGGCTTTTGCTACACTCAGATTCTGTGCTTGCGAGAGGGGAAGTATTGCCTATTAGATGCACCCCAGGGGGTGATGTATAATTGTCCCAGGTCACTGGGTGGGGGCTTGAGCCGATTTTTGCATTATGTTATTGAAAACGAACCTCTAGATACTAAACCTGGCCCTTGTTGCTGCCAAGTCTGGCGGGCAGGAGGGTTAAACAGGCATCAGGCATGGAGGGGAGTGACCAAGTTGTCTTGAGCCTCCCCCCAGCTCCTGGCTCATTTGGATGCCTGACGAGTGCTCCCTGTCAGGTCGGACTTGTCAGGCGCTGACGTTGATTAGCGACCTTTGCTGTTCGCTAATTGTTCTGTGACTTGAGTCCTCCCCGCCACCAACTCCACGCTCCTGCTTTGGCCCTGGGAAAGCCCCTGGGATAAGTGGTCTGTGGAAGCACAGGTGGGGCTGGGACACAGTGTCCCACCTGTCCCTCCCCGCCACCATTGATTCATAGCTCTGCCTGGCTGAGTGCTAGCAAGGGTCTCTGGTACAGAGGCTGAGTTAGTGTCCCTCGTTTCTTTGCATCTGCCCTGCCCGTGCCCGGAAGGAGGCTAGCAGGAGAGCAGTGTGGCCTAGTAGATAGTCCACTAGACTCAGGAGGTCTGCATTCTGTTCCTGGCTGTGTAGCTGGGTGACCTTGGGCAAGTCACCTTGCCGTTCTGTGCCTCAGTTTCTCCATCTGTACAATGGAGATCATGATCCTGACCTCCTCTGTACAGTGTGTGGAAACTGACCAATGAAAGGTGCTGTCAAGAGTTAGTGATGATTATTATTAAAGTAAAGGCACCAGGAGGGCGCACGTTTGAGAACAGATGGAGCTGGAGAGGCAAAGTTTGGATCAACATCCAGATCTGTAGAGCAGACTGGGTCCTGCTGGGTCTTAATGGACAAAGCAACGGGCTGGGAGTCAGGACAGCTGGGTTCCACTCAGTTCTGCTGCTGACTCAGTGCATGATCCTAGGCAAGTCATGCTTTCTCTTTACCTCAGTTTCTCCATTTCTAGAATGGGGCTAATGCTACAGCCCCTCATTTGCAAAGAGCGTGCTGCTATATAGATGAATAGCGTCTTCTCAGGGCAAAGCACAGTTATTTTGAAGCCTTCTACCAGTTTTGGGGTGTCCGTGCTTTGGGGTGTATCTCCCATTACAGAGAGAGGCACAAGCTGTAAAATTTGAATCCAGATCTGCTTTTGAATCTGGATTCTACACCCTAAGGTAAGGGAGGTCCTGGATTCAAGGTTCTGATTGGACTCTTCTCCATTTCCAACCACCAATGGCCACTATGGAGACAACAGACAAAGAGGCCATAACTTGTTTTCCACACCAGGAAGATTTGGTGGATCCCACCCCGAAAGGGAGAGACAGTGCAGAGAAATGGTCTCAGCAGGGGAGGATGAAGCAATGGAGAAGGGAGAAATATGGTGTATCCCCCAACTGTGGGCTAGAGTCCCAGGGGGACCATGCAGGCTGTGGGAGGAACCAGGCCTAGGTAACATTGTGGGTGTGATCCTGATCCTGCCGAGGCAAATGGGAAAAGTCCTATTAGTTCAACGGGAGGAGGATCAGGCTCCAGTAACATCAGCCCTCACTCTCTGCAATTAGGGTTACCACCTGTGAAATGCAAAACCCCTGGAACCCATCCCCCGCCAAGGCAAGCCCACCACAATCCCAACCACAAGGCAACTCTGCAACCCCTCCTTTAACAGCCACTTACAGGATCTAGCGAGAGAACACGGATAGCTAAGCCAGACACCATTGCACGGCTCCTCACTCTCTTCTGACCCAACCCCTCTTAGGGCTTGGCTACACTTGCAAATTTGCAGCGCTGCAGCAGGGTGTGAAAACACACCCTCTCCAGCGCTGCAAATTGCGGCGCTGCAAAGCGCCAGTGTAGTCAAAGCCCCAGCGCTGGGAGCGCGGCTCCCAGCGCTGTCCGTTATTCCCCACAGGGAGGTGGAGTATGGACAGCGCTGGGAGAGATTTCTCCAAGCGCTGGCACTTTGACTACACTTAGCGCTTCAAATCGCTGCTGCGGCAGCGCTGCCGCGGCAGCGCTTTGAAGTGTAAGTGTAGCCAAAGCCTTACACACACCTGCGCTGTGTGTTTGCAGACAACTGCTGTATTTTCAACAGGTTTGATCTGTTATTGCTTAAAGTGCAGAAGTGGGAACACTGCAGCATCTTTAACTGGACAAAGAAACTTTTACCATGAGCTATCCCAGCATATTGGGAGAACAATGCAAATCTTTAGCCCCGTGTAAAAAAGGCTGGCAGACTCAGATTAAATTATTTTTCTGGCAACTGGCAAATCCATAAAAAACCCAGCCAGGCCAGTCAAAAAGCAGCCCGGTGGTAACCCTATCTGCAATATCCAAAGAATCCAGCTTGACATACCAGATACCAGGCCTGATGTGCTGCCTTGCGAGGGACGGGTGAGGAGAGCGGGGCCCGGCGCTGCTCATGGGGATAATGCCAACAATACAAAGAACAGAAATGTGCCTATCTCATGTATATAATTATTCAACCTTATAAATAATGCTAAGCAGAAAAATATTTACCTCTGGGCCATTTTTATCAGTCTCTTGGATGCAAGGCAAGTAGACAGACATCTCCATGTTGACGTCAAACAGCAAGTTCTTCACTGTTTTTATGACAGATAAGCTTAAAACATGATGAACCTGTCACTGTGGAGTTAAATGCCCGAGATAATGGGGTGACAGCAAGTTCTCATATTTTGTATATGGGGATCTTTCAAGTGCGTGCACAGGTACACACTACCATAGCTGCCAATGCTGTGGGGGCTGGAGCATGGAAAAAAATAGTGGGCGCTCAGCACCCACCAGCCACTGCGGATCAGCAGCTTGGTGGTGGACAGGAGGAGCGTGGGCAGGAGCAGAATTGGAAGAGGTTTCCGAGCTGGGTGCAGGGTGTGAGGGGCAGAGAGGAGTGAGCAGAGGATGGGATCTTGGGGGAGGGAGCAGGGGACGGGACCTCAGGGGAGGGGGCAGAGCAGGGGTGTCCAGTTTTTCTGAAATTGGAAAGTTGGCAACTCTAATTCAGAGTTAAGGTTGCTCTGCCATAACAACACACAATCACACTCAAATAACCTCAACAACCTTAACTCTGCCCCTGCAGTGGGGTGACAACACAACATTCTCAGATTGATTTGGAAGCTATTGCCTAATGTTAGATTCTCCTGGGGTTTAAGGAGGCCTGTGGGCTCAGCTCGCTGTCTGTAAAGGAGAGAAGACAGAAGAGAGATGGGAAAATAGTTTACTTGACTTATAGCTGAGCTGCCCAGGTCTTGCTCATGAACATATGGCCTGGGAGGGTGCTAGACACTGTTTGTAAATAGCAGTATCATAATGGACATGACCAGTCTGTGACTGATAACATGTAAGGTGGGGGAGGAATAGCCTTATAATTCAGTTCTACCTTGATGTACAGCTCAGCCAGGAACTTGCCTGCTTAAATCTGGTGCTGTGAGAATACCTTTAATAATGCAAGACACATGAAAAAATGATGTAACTGTCTGTGATTGAATTAAGAACACACAACGCTTGAACTCCTACCTCTCGAAAGTGGAGCAGAGCACCTCCAGTCTGCTTGGAACTGAAAAGTGCTCTCCCCAGTGCACGCGCTGACAGCGTGTATGAAGCGAGTAACTTGGATGTGTGCATAAAAGGTGAAGCTGCACTGGAGTGCCTTTTGATGTAGGTTTGTTACAGCCCAATTCCTGCTCTAGTATTACAACTGCTTTCCTTACTCTTCCTAAAGACTGTTTAGAGAGAGAGAGAGAGAGAGAGATTGATCTTTCTTCCTTTTTCTGGCAAGGTGGCTGCAGCCTTTGGCTGGTTTGCCTGGAAGAGACCTGCTCCTCCAGGGAGTTCTCAGACTGTTCTGATGTCCAACCAGCTGGTCAGTCACCCAACTTCTGATGGGGAAGTTACTTGGCAAAGGATGGTGGATCTGCTGGAACCAGCGGCTGGTCTGGAGACTGATGTGGGATGATAAGAGTTCATGAGCCTTGTTCGTGTGGTATCTGGGGCACTGGGCCACAGAGAAGAAAGTACGTAGAGTGGGAAAGGTAGCTTGGGAACTGTGCTAGAGGGTAGATCCATTAGCCTCTGCATGGATCTCATCCTCTGCCATTCTCAACCTCATAACTTCTCCATGGCAACGCTACGCATTGCTTACCTAGCAAGGCAGGTTACGTACGGGTTTAACAGACCCTGCTTCTTTTAATGCAGTTCAGCAGCTGGAGTCAAGGAAGAGAAGCCAGCATGACAGCTGCCATCTTGGCTGGCATACCTGGGATTGAACCAGGACTCTCTAGAGCAGGGGTGGGCAAACTTTTTGGCCCGAGGGCCACATTCGGGTTGCAAAACTGTATGGAGAGCTGGGTAGGGAAGTCTGTGCCCCCCTAAACAACCTGGGCCCCACCCCCATCCATCCATCCATCCCCTCCCACAACCCACCCCCGACTGCCCCTCTCAGAACTCCTGACCCATCCAACCCCCCCTGCTCCTTGTCCCCTGACCGCCCCCCCCAAGACCCCCTGCTCCTAACTGCCCCCCGGGATCCTACCCCCCATTCAAACCCCCCCCCCCCCGCTTCCTGCCCTGACCTGTATCCACACCCCCACCCCCTGACAGGCCCCCTGGGACTCCCATGCCTATCCAACCCCTTCACCCATTCCCCGTCCCCTGACCGCCCCCCCTGAACCTCCACCCCATCCAACTGCTCCCTGACTGCCTCCTGGGATGCCCCACTCCCTGCCCCCTTACCATGTTGGAGCCAGCCATGCCGCCACAAGCAATGGGTCAGAGCGCTGGCAGCATGGTGCACTGAGGCTGTGGGGGAGGGGGGAGAGGTCGGGGGTAGCCTCCCCAGCCAGGACAGTCCCGCAGGCCAGATGTTTGCCCACCTCTGCTCTAGAGTTAAACACATGAAGCTGCTACAGATTGAATGAAGGAGCCACATCTCTGTAACTGCTGACCGAAACAGATTCATAACCTCTGCAGATCAGCACAGAGGGTGACCTGTACTACACCCCCCAGTAAGTTACATGAGCACCATGTGAGCAGCCAGCTCTCCACAGACCAGCAGTAAGAGCTGCATGGATCACAGTGTGGGCTCCCCTATTCGAGGCCAGCTCAGTGGCTCACCTTTTTAGTCCATGGGGACTGACAGTCATTATAAAGCTGCATGCTTCAGGGCATGAACCAGCTTCTAACTAATAGGTCAGGAGTGGACTTCCTTTAGGGGCAGGCTATGGCATAGAATCATAGATTATTAGGGTTGGGAAGGGACCTCAAGAGATCATCTAGTCCAACCCCCTGCTCAAAGCAGGACCAATCCCCAGATCCCTAAATGGCCCCCTCAAGGATTGAACTCACAACCCTGGGTTTAGCAGGCCAATGCTCAAACCACTGAGCTATCCCTCCCCCCTTCCTCTGCAACAGCTGGTAATAGCCAGTGTTGGGGCCAGGAGCCTGCTCTGGTCTCTTCAATGGCAGATCCTGTGTCTGAGGCAGTATTTTAGTGGTGTGGTATCTGGCGTTTGCCAGGAAGGGTGCCATGCCTTTGATATGGGGATATTCTCGGGTCTCCCTTAGGGTACATGGCAACTGGGGAAAAGCCTCCCCCATGAAATTTCTCCTTTTTTCCAGACAGCTCGACAATTGCTTTTCCTGGGGGATTTTAGATGGCCTGCTGCGTTGGCAGACAGAATGAGGAAATCGGAAGGATTAAGGTCATACAGAATATATTTAAGGGCAGTTTGAAGCTGACAAGCTGTGGGATGTTTGGAGGGGTCTTGATTTGACAGGAGATGGGGCTTTTCCATTTTAGTGCGGGAATCATGTAGTTCAGTAGATAATCATTGCTACTGATATTACAGCAGCCCTTAGAGGCCACATGTAAGATCAGGGCCACACTGTGCCGGGTGCTGCACATACACCTGATAAGAGACAATCCCTTCCCGAAGAGCTTGTAGTCTCCATACACAAGACAGACAAAGTGTGGGAGGGAAAGGAGAGGTGCTATGACTTGCCCAAGTACATGTGGTAGAAGAAAGAATAGAATCCTGGGCTCTTGATTCCTATGATCAACAGCTCCATGTTTAGTTGGCAGCCGGTTTCAAGTGGAGTGCTCCAAGGGTCGATCCTGGGGCCGGTTTTGTTCAATATCTTCATTAATGATCTGGAGGCTGGCGTGGACTGCACCCTCAGCAAGTTTGCAGATGACACTAAACTGGGAGGAGTGGTAGATACGCTGGAGGGTAGGGATAGGATCAGAGGGACCTAGACAAATTAGAAGACTGGACCAAAAGAAACTTAATGAGGTTCAACAAGGACAAGTGCAGAGTCCTGCACTTAGGACGGAAGAATCCCATTCACTGCTACAGACTAGGGACC
This sequence comes from Mauremys mutica, assembly GCF_020497125.1. Taxonomy (NCBI): domain Eukaryota; kingdom Metazoa; phylum Chordata; order Testudines; family Geoemydidae; genus Mauremys; species Mauremys mutica. Next base: position 31,726,486 of record NC_059087.1, on the reverse strand, counting down.
GAATGGCTAGGCAGCAGTTCTGCAGAAAAGGACCTAGGGGTTACAGTGGATGAGAAGCTGGATATGAGTCGACAGTGTGCCCTTGCTGCCAAGAAGGCTAATGGCATTTTGGGCTGTATAAGTAGGGGCATTGCCAGCAGATCGAGGGATGTGATCATTCCCCTCTATTTGACATTGGTGAGGCCTCATGTGGAGTACTGTGTCCAGTTTTGGGCCCCACACTACAAGAAAAATTGGAAAAAGTCTAGCGGAGGGCAACAAAAATGATTAAGGGGCTGGAGCACATGACTTATGAGGAGAGGCTGAGGGAACTGAGATTGTTTAATCTGCAGAAGAGAAGAATGAGGGGGGATTTGATAGCTGCTTTCAACTACCTGAAAGGGGGTTCCAAAGAGGATGGATCTAGACTGTTCTCAGTGGTAGCAGATGACAGAACAAGGAGTAATGGTCTCAAGTTGCAGTGGGGGAGGTTTAGCTTGGATATTAGGAAACACTATTTCACTAGGAGGGTGGTGAAGCACTGGAATGGGTTACCTAGGGAGGTGGTGGAATCTCCTTCCTTAGAAGTTTTTAAGGTCAGGCTTGACAAACAGGGCCGGCTCCAGACCCCAGTGCGCCAAGCGCGCGCTTGGGGCGGCATTTTGCCGGGAGGGCGGCAGGCGGCTACGGCGGACCTTCCGCAGTCATGCCTGCGGGAGGTGCACCGGAGCCGCGGGACCAGCGGACCCTCTGCAGGCACGTCTGCAAGAGGTCCCCTGGAGCCGCGGGACCGGTGTGCTTGGGGCGGCCAAATTCCTAGAGCCGCCCCTGTTGACAAAGCCCTGGCTGGGATGATCTAGTTGGGAATTGGTCCTGCTTTGAGCAGGGGGTTGGACTAGATACCTCCTGAGGTCCCTTCCAACCCTGATGTTCTACAATTCTATGATTCTAGGGCTCTATGCACTAGACTGTACGACCTCCAGTAGAAAAGAGACCATGGTGATAGGACATAGTGCATGCAGCCTATAGCACTCCCGGATCCTTGTTTGGTTGGCAGGGGGCACTGGAGATAGAATCTTGTGCTAATGATTTAGTGCTGAGAGAGGTTCAGATGTGACAAAGTAATGATCTAGTCTTACTTAACAGGCCCTAGGACTTCCCTGAGTGAATTCCAGGTTGAACTGGGGCAGATCTCAGAAAAACAGCCCATCTGGATTTAAAAATTGACAGTGATAGAGAATCTGCCACATCTTTGAGTGATTTGTTCCAATGGTTTATTACCCTCACTGTCAAAAATGGTGCTTATTTCAAGGCTGAATTTTGTCTAGCTTCAGTGCCCAACCATTGGGTCTTTTGAGTGCTAGACTGAAGAGGTCTCTGTTATCAAAATATCTGTTCCTACGAAGGATATTTTTTCTAGAGCAGGAGGCAGAGTGGGAGCCTCCTAGATAGAGAGGTGGGAGCTAACCCTGCGGAGCTCAGTGGTGTCACTACAGTAATTTTTAGGATATTTGTACGGAGCATTGTTTAATAGTTTGCTGGGAATTGGGAGGCTCTTTGCTCCAGGCTGAGCAGAGAGTAAACAGGGAGGTTTTAGGTGAAGAAGGGGATGGGTTCAGTACTGGGAGGGAAAGGTGGAATCATCAATATTTGCTTAGGACCAAAGGACAAGAGACTGCTGCATCCTGAAGTGGGGGTTTCCTTTCTGTGTGACATCACAATTTGTTGTCCTGGAAACAGTGATCTCACAAAGCTGCATTATGACATCACTGCTGGATCAAGCAGTAGGAGCGGAAAGAGAGAGGGAATTAAAAGAAAGGGAGGGCCAGAGAGAAGAGTGAACAAATGTGAGCAGAGGCCAATCTGCCATGAAGCAAGAGGTAGGAGAGAGAGAGGCACAAGACAGGGACATGCAGATAAGAGAGAAAAGTGAATTAGTGAAAGAGACAGTTCATGGGAGTGCATGAGAGAGAAACTTGTGCAAGCAGCTGCTCCTTGGGTGATTAGCAGGGGATTGTTAGAGTCCGTCTACACTGCAATAAAAGACCTGTGACAGGACCACGGCTGGCCTGGCTCAGCTGGCTCGGGCTCTGGCAGTGGGGCTATAAAATGGCAGTGTAGACCTTTGGCCTCAGGCTGGGACTCCACGAGGGGAGAGGGTTCCAGAGCCCAACGTCTGCACTGCTATTTTTTGCCCGGCAGCCAGAGCCCCCTGAGCCTGTCAGCTGACCCGGGCTCAGGGCCGTGGTGCAGTGGGGTTTTATCGCAGTGTGGATGTACAGTGAAAGGCATGGGCTAGGAACAGGAATCTGTCTGAAGTGAGCGTTTATGAGTGAGGGAAAAGCCATTCATCGCTTGAGGGTCACACCTGACCCCTTCAATGCCTCTGGTTCCCCTTAACCCACCTGTGCAGCCATTCCTGGCCCCTTCCGCCCCTCCTCCCTCGCTTGGCGAGTGGTTCCACACCCTCTTTCTTGAGCCTCCAGGAGGGCGAGGGAGGTGGGAACAGCTAAGCTCTCACCACTGGCATGTCTCTGGGGGAACTGATGGGAGAAGCAGGTCGGAGCGACTGATCCCTCTGCTCCAGGGTGGGATGCAGACAGCAGTAAAATCTGATTCTCCTCCCACAAGAGCTAGTGATGGGGGCAGACTAGCTCGAGGTGTGAAGGAGAGATGGCTTGTGTTCCCGTCGCCGGGGAAGGGCCTGGGACGTGGGAGGGCTGAGTTCAAGGACCACGGATGCCCTGTTGGACCTTGGACAAGTCACTTAATCTCTTTGTGCCACTGTTCCCCTGTGGTAAAGTGGGATAATGGTACTTCCTCACCTTTGGAAGAGCTCCCTGGAGAAGTATTAGGATGTGGTCTCCTCGTACCAAGGCTGGTTATTAGAGTCACAGGTAGGGGGACTAACACCTCCTGGTCATTCTCAGGCCATCCCCTCTTTTTTGGGATGGAAACATGTGTTTCTTCCACTCTCAGACACCAGCAGAGCTGCATTCCTGGTGCTAACCCCAGCGGGCCTGACCTCCTATGTCCAGCATCTGCAATTCTGTTTCTTCTGGAACAGGGACAGTGGTAATTAGTGACCAAAAGGCCCCTTTGAAGCACAGGATCATTTATCTAGAACAGCAGCACTCTAGAGAGAACAGACTTTAAACACAAACCAGCCTCAAGGCACTGCTTGCAGTTCCCTAAGGCGTCTCTCGCTCTTTGTACCAGCCTGCCTAGCTAGCAGCTTCTGGAGTGCCCCGCAGGTCCCGCCAGCTTCTAGGAACGAAAATGCTCTTTTAATTGTGTGTAGCCCTTTGATCTGATAGGTCCCAGCACTGCAAAACCACGTGTTGGAGACAAGATGTAGGATCTTTCAAGCTAGCAGCTGGACCCCATCGTCTTCCTAATGTGCACCTAAATGTTCTTAGCTGGCAAGCCACTGAGTTACTTCCCTGGTTTTTAGAATCATAGGGTTAGGAGGGACCACAAGGACCATCTGTTCTTCCCACAGTCCTGGTATAAGGTGGATCAGATTCACACAGGAAAGCTTTATAACTCACTACAAAATAGCTTTCCTTTGCTGACCTGGTCACACACAGTTCATAAAATGATTGCAGATTATTACATCTCAGCTCCACTTCTGTCACAACTAGGGTGACCAGACAGCAAGTGTGAAAAATCAGGACAGGGGGTGGGGGGTAATAGGAGCCTATATAAGAAAAAGCCCCCAAAATCGGGACTGTCCCTATAAAATCGGGACATCTGGTCACCCTAGTCACAACTGGCCTTTAGGCACTACCAGCCCAGGTGTGTTAGCAGCTGCAGCCCCCTCAGCAGCCCGGGCCTGCCAGCGTCTGCAGCCCTCAGCTACACAGCCAGATGGGGACTGTCTGGTCACAATGGCCAGTAGCCCATTTAGTTCCTAAGCTGGAGACGGGAATGTCACTAGCTCTTTAAGAGAGAAGAGGCCAGTGCACCTGTGATGGGTGAGCTGCCTCCCCAGTTAGGTTTAAAAGAGGACACCAGGGCTTGGCTACAGAGGGAGGAGATGGGAGCTGTCCAAGAGGTGCCAGGGACAGGAAGCAGCAGCAGGAGTTGTTTGGGAGAGCACTACAGGAGACTTGCTAGAGAGCTGAACAGCTGGTGAGCCCTGCCCAAAGCTGGCGACCTATGAGCAGCGGGCTGGGGCTGTGGCAAAAGGGGCAGCTCCAGCTCAGTGATGGGAAGCAGAGCTCAGAAGCAAGAGAGTGGATTTGGGAGGGATGTGCCCTGAGCAGGGGTAGGACTCTCTGCCTGGGGAGTGGGACACTGGGGAGTTCTCCTGGGGACACCTGACCTGGGGGCTATGGAGACTGGTTGCTCTCAGGTTGGGGGTCTGGAAAGTGGGGGCCCTGCATGAGGAATGGGGAACACAGTGGGGGCCCTGCATGAGGAATGGGGAACACAGTGCTGCTGTTCGCTCTTGGGGGGAGCCTGGAGGTAGTGGCCCCTGCAGAGACAATGGAAAAGTAGTTGTACCTTTGTATGTTTGTGGTGGGTGTGTCAAGAATGGCTTCACCACAAGGGTTTGGGGAACTCCTGCCCTGGTGTACCCGACCAGATTATGCACAGAGAAGGGACTTTGTAATGGACAATGAGAGATTGTTCCTTTCATGGGGAAATTGAGGCAGGCAGACTTGTTGGTCTGCCACTGGAGTGTGTGCAAAGGGGGCCCCCTACAGGCAGCAAGCTCTTTCCTGGGAAGAATGGAAATAACAGTGGGAGCCAATGGGAGTCATGGTGGAGTGGGGCTAATAAGCAGGTGGTGCCCCAAGTTGGCACCAAAAACCAAGGGGTTGCGTTGGACAATTTGATGATAGAGGCCAGATTTCCCTAAGGTTACACGCAGTCCACATGCTGTGCACTGCTGAGCTCCAAAGGGCGGGTTTTTAAAGATCAGCCTGGTCTTGGATAACTCTAGGCCCAATGGCAGGGTAAGGATTAGAAATAACCCCCGCCGGCGCATGCCACAACCTGGCTCCATCAACAGCACCCAGGCAGCCGGCGCTAGCCCCACCCTCTTGCTCTCCACCTCTGCTCTGGGTGGCACCTGACTTCCTAAGCACCCCCAGGGGAGGGGCTCCATGGAGAGAGCCAGGGGACCTGACTCAGGGCCCTACGCGGTGAGTGGCCTGTGCAGCGCTGAGTCGAACAGCGAGATGCTAGTTATTAATAACTAGCTCTGCCCTGCTCTGGGGCGGCAGCTCCCATTAGCCTCTGGGTGCTAGCCCTACGCCAGTGAGTGAATACAGCCCCAGGGGCTACTGGCCCCTAGTCACACTGCCTTAGCTTCTGCTCTCTCCTTAGCAATTCCCAGGGCTGCTCTCCTCTGAGACCCCTCCAGTTTCTACTCTGTAGCAAGTATCCGGGCTGAAAGGGTGCCTGCCGGCAGTGCCAATACACAGCAAGGGGGGAGAGAAGGGTGGGTGGCTCTGTGCCCTCCCTGGGGGCTCTCTAGCTGCTCTGGCAGCTAGACAATGATTGCTGTGGGTGTCTGGGCAGATTCCCCTCCCAGCAGAATGTGAACTGGAGGCAGGGCTGGGAGATGGGATGGGATGCCCAGGTCCCCCTTGTCTCTCTAGCTTTAAGAAGCTCAGTGTCTCTGGCTTGTGGCATTCCCTGATGGAGCTGTGTTTGCTTAGCTGCCATTTCAAGGCCTCTGTTCTCCTTGTGGCTCCTGCAGTGCCCAGAGCTGGAACTCAGGGAAACGTGCCACAAATGGCTTGATTTGAACAAAGGTCTTTTTAAAATCAAGACCCCCAGATCCAAGCACCTTCCAACTGTGGGGGGTGAGGATTCAGGGCCAGATCAGCACAATTAGCGCAGGGGAAAGATGGGTTGGCTGCCCTGCAGACTGGTGTGTGTGTTAAAATGTGCAGGTCCCCCCTTCCCTGCCTGCCCTAAGCCCCCTCCTCTGGTGACGGAGCGCTCCCCAGGCAGGGCATGTGACACAGGAGCAGCAGGTACCCGGCTGGGACTCTGTCACCAGGAGAAGCAGAAGCGCCCCAGCTGGGAGCCCGCCATTTGCCTCCTCACCTCTGAAGGTAGCTCGGGCAGCCTCCCTGGGGAGATGGGAAGAAGCCCATGCCCTCCACTGCTGGCTGCCCTTCACCTCCACGTGCCAGGGCCAACAAGCTCATGCAGTTAGCTCCTTCTGCCTTCCTGGCCCAAGGGCTGGGGCTGTTGGTGGATGGAGGACAGAGCAGGGCAAGGGAAGGGGGAGGGCGCTGGACAGAGCCAAAGGGTGGATCTGAAAGGGGAAGGGAAGCAGGTGGAGGAAAGTGAAGCAAGTGGAAGATGGAGGGGGTGCATGAATCTCTGAAAGGAAGAGGCAGTCCCAGCATGGCAGGGAGCAGTGGAGGTTAGTCTGGCCCCACTGGCTCTGGGTGCAGCTGTTGATTCCTTTTCTAAGGGCCCAGGTGCCCCTGGGGAGTTACAGTTAAGCCCCCTGGTAAAACCTGGTACATTTCCTGTGGCTTTTTTCCTCCATAAAATCAACTTTTTTAGTCTGAAAATCCAGCTGCCCAGATGCTGTACAGTATCAGGCCTCCAGACTGTTCTTGAGAGGGTCCCCCACCCTGGTTCCCCCATCAGTCCAGCACCTCCTGCTGGGGCTAGCTTGGGGGATGTGCCCCTGCACAGCTACAGCCATGTGCATGCACTCACTGCTCTGGGCCTGCATTGTCTTTGGTTCCCCACGCACTTCCCCAGCTGCATTCTGGCTCCACACACTGATGCTTGTCATGTGAGCTAGAGACCAACCCCCCAGGCCATCAGGCGGCCTTGAACTGGTGACTGACAGTGCTAAAAGCTGAGTCTCCCACAGGCGCTAAAGCCAGAATCCTTTTAACCAGCTACAGCAGCAGCCTTGTTAGCCACCTATATAGCCCAGTCACTTAGAGGGTGACAAAGACCCATATTCTCCACTTGTGTGGGCTACAATGACCTCCACCAAAGGGAGTAAGCTCCTCTCCTGGTTTGCTCCGCTGCTGAGCTGAGACAGCGCAGGCAGAGCGGGGCAGGCTTCCCCAGCTCCGCCCTGGAGGGGACACCTTTCAGGGCTTCTCTAGGTGTAGGAGATTTTGGAAAGTTAATCCAAATTAACATTGGAAGTGAATTAAATGTAAAGTGAATTAAGGTTACTTTAATTTGGAAAGAGTGTCCACACAGGGGTTTAATGCAATCTAACTAATAATGCCGTTTAAATTCACACCTTTAGTTAATTCAGATTAATTTCCTAGAGTGTCCCGTGTAGACATGCTTGCAGCTGGCAGAGGGAATTCAGGCTCCATAACCCATTCATCACCCAGCCTCTCTGCTGAGACTGAAAGTTAGTTCTAGTGATGATGGTGGTGGTGGTTTCTGAGACATGGATGCCTGTCTGCTGGGAACTGGGCTGACCCTACCACTCCGTGCCCCAGTGCTGCTGAGCAGCTCTCAGGCGGCTCTCCACCACTGCACAGTGGATTGAGTAGAACGTGGCATTCGGGGCATAGCTGTGAAATTGGGGCCGAGTTTTCCCAGGGCTCATGTCAGGATCCAGGATGAGCAGGAGGTGGGAGACAGCTGCCTGCCTGCCTGGCCATCACCTTGCTCCTGTTTGCTTCCACTCCCACCTCTTCCTGCGGGGGCTGCTCCTTCTCATCAGATCCACCCTGTGTAAAAGGTGTGGTCCCTTCCGGGGCAAAGTCCCAGCTCCATGGATGTCAGTGGTAAAATCTCCCATTGGCTTCACTGAGGCCAGGATTTCACTGTGGGATGTTGCTGAGGAGGTGCTCAACAGGCAGAAATGTGGGAGCAGGATGGGTGCACTAGGTGGGATAAAGATGTCATCTTGCCAAAGACAGGGTGGCTGTCTCAGTATAAAAAGGCAGGCAGGCCTCAGCCATTCCATTTGGATACACATGCCAAAGCTTGGCTGCCAACACAAACTCTAGAGCCCTGGGGCATCCCCTCCAAGCTATTGACCAGGACTTGGGAACCACCCAAGAAGAAGCTACCTCCTGCCCAGAGAATCTTACACTGAGCCCCTTGCATACTGGGGTGAGGCTTTGGACTTTCCGGCCTTGTCTCCAAACACAAAGTTGCATGACTTTAACTAACCTGGTTCAAAGCCCCTGTGTGGACACTCTTAAATTGCATTTAACTGGGTTTATTTTTGCTTAGCTGGCAGTGGTGAGCAGGCAGGAGCTGAGCCAGCATAACCAGTTCTAAACTGAGATCAGAGGCCAGGCCAGGGTTGGCACCAATTTAGCTAAATGGGTTTTAAAACTGATTTCAGTGAAACCAGGGCTAGTTGTGTGTGTGGACAAGGCCTCAGTCAGCGCTGGGTGGGTATCCTTGCAGTGCAGATACTGAGCACTGTGCCTTTCTCTGCTGTCCCATGGCCTCACTTTAAGAAGCTCCCAGTAACCACAGAGGTAGCCTGAACTTTCAGAATTGGGACCTAACTTTAGGTTTGAAATGTTGGCTTTGACCCCTGTGTGCCTCAATTCCCCCCTCTGAAATATGACGCTAATACTTCCCCACCTCCCTGGGGCTTGTGAGGATTAATTAGCTGATGTCTGTAAGTAACTTGAAGATGCCAAGTGTAATGATCTGAGCTTCATTAAAATGATTGATCGTTTCCTTTGTGCTGCTGGGGTGCCTGGCACTTAGACATAAGAAAAGGCACCGTCTCTGTCCCATTCGTCCTGTCACTGTGTGTCCTGGCCCCTCTGCCTCCATGTCCGCTCCTAACTCATCCATATGCAACAGTTTGCGGATGCCAAGGAGCTGAGGCCTAATTGAATTGAATTGATCCTGCTGATGTTATCAACAAATGGCTGCTACAAAACACAAAGTCAAACAGCGAGACCAGGCAGGCGGGAGTGTCCATGAACCTGGATCACCTGCTTCTTCCCCATGTGCTATGGTGGTGAGGGCTGTATAAGAACTAGACTAGAATAGAAATTCTCCTGTTACCCTCCAGCGGGCTTGGAAAACATCTGGCCAAGGGAAATCACCACAGTACAGATCTTTGTTCCCCTGCTAGTGGCTGGACACATAGTGTTATAGGTGTCTGCTACTGCCGCCAAGCCAGGGGGCCTGCACCTTTAGCTCTAGCAGTAGAGGCTCATACTTTTAGACTGAGAGGTCCTAGGTTCAGTTCCCTCAGGTGACCCCTCCAGGGTCACTGTCAGAAGTGCCCCATGCTGGGATTTGGATCTGTAACTCTCAGGACAAGATTCCCTAGCCAGGGAGAGTGTTTAATTCAGGGGTGGGCAAACTTTTTGGCCCGAGGGCCACATCTGTGAATAGAAATTGTATAGCAGCCCATGAATGCTCACAAAATTGGGGTCGGGGTGTGGGAGGGGGTGAGGGCTGTGGGCTCGGGGGTGGGGCCAGAAATGAGTTCAGGGTGCGGGAGGGGGCTCTGGGCTGGGGATTGGGGTGTGGGGGAGGTGAGGGCTCTGGCTGGGGTTGCAGGCTCTGGGGTGAGTCTGGGGAATGGGGCTTGGGGTGCAGGAGGGTGCTCTGGGCTGGGACTGAGGGGTTTGGAGGGCAGGAGGGGGATCAGGGCTGGGGCAGGTGCAGGCTGCAGCCAATGGTAGCTGCAGGGTCTGTGCTTGGGGTGGGGACAGTGTGCAGAGTGGAGGCCCCTGGCTGCCCCTATGCATAGGAGGTGGAGTGGGGCCATACTGCTGCTTTTGGGAGCCACGTGGAGTGGCCCTTGACCCTGCTCCCTGGCTGGAGCGGGGCAAGCCCCAGACCCCGCTCTCCAATGGGAGCTTGAGGGCCGGATTAAAGCGGCTGGTGGGCCGAATCCACACTTGGAATCCCTGCTAACTCAGGAGCCATGGGATGAGTCTGATTTAAACACAAACGTTGTCCTTCATAACACGGTTCCAAGGAGCTGATGTGTTGTGCCAAGGGGTCTCTCAGTAGATGGAATGTCCTGATTGCTGTGAAACCACTGCCCTGAGCAGCCCATTGTCTTCTGCGCTGGCACTTTCCCACCTTGCAGAGCCTGAGGACGTCCTGCCACCACTGAGCTAAGTATCAAGTCCCCCCAAAGAAAAGGGCGTCCCACCCAAACACTGAGAGCTTGCCGTGCAGATGAGAGCATGTCCAGGCAGAGGAACACCAGGGAGTTGGTAATGTTCCCACTCCTCCAGCTCAGGGCACCCCGACAGCCACCACCAAGCTCTTGTCTGATAAACGCCTACACCTTCCAATACCCTGGCATTTAGTTCACTTAGGAACATAGGCAGGTCTACCTAGTCCTGTTTTCTCTCTCCATCAGTGGCCAGCACGTGTTTCAGCAGAAGGTGTAAGAACCCAGTAGTAGCAGGTTTGGGATAATCTGACCCCATATTAGATTTGACCCTGGGTTGTTATAGTCACAGATCAGCTTAAACCCTGAAGCACCAGGTTTTATCTTTCTTCCACAATTGTTATAATTAGTTAGGATAACTTTGCATATTTTCACTGTCCATATACATGCCCAATCCCTTTTGATTCATGCTATAAATTCTTGGCCTTGCCGGCTTCCAGTGGCAGTGAGTTCCACAGTCTGAATATGCATTGTGTGAAAATTGCTTGGTTTTGACCCGCCCCCCATCTCCATCTCATTGTTTGTCCCCTTGTTCTTGTGTTAGGAAACAAGAACAGAAGCACTGAATCTTCCTTCTCTAGCCCAGTCACTATTACATAGACTCTGGTCCCCTCTTATTCCTATCCTGTCTAAAGGAAATGATTCCAGTCTTACAATTGCTTCTAAGATAAATACCCTGATCTGGGACCCCTTTAGGGGGAGGAATTTAATCAGTGCCCTGGTGTGAGCTGGCTGGGGCGGCTCCTTTCATTGCTGATTTAAAAGAGGGAAAGGTGATGTGAGGGGCAGTGCTGTCTAGTAGGTTGAGCACAGGGGGCTGGGTGGAGCCAGATGCCCAAAGTGCCAGGGTTCGATTCCTGGTTCTGTCAATGGCCTGCTGGGTGACCTTGGGCAAGTCACTTCATATCCTGTGCCTCAGTCTCCCCATCTGTAACACAGGGATAACAACACTTGCTGCCCTCCCAGGGGAGGCTTGGCTTATGATCCCACCAGGCTTTGGAAATGGGGGATTAGGTTTGCAAAGCCAACCAGGGGCTTTAGAGGCACAACCCCCAGGACAAGGACTAGGAGCCAGTGGCCAGTCAGAAAGCTCGCCCATATAGTGCACAGGGCTGTGAGAGGTGGGACAGCACTGGGGTAGTCATGGGATTCGGCCATAAAGGAAGATCAGGGGACAGCAAAGGAAGGGCTCTAAGGTAGGTGATTTTGGATCTGTCAAGCCACACTGCTGCCTGGACGGGCTGGTTTGAAAGCTCTCTGCCCAGCGCCGGGCTCCAGAGAGGGGCACAGGTGGGGAAGGGAGGCTGTACTGAAAAGGGGGGTAGAGCAGGGAATGGGGGCAGAGTTCATACCCAAAGGAAGAGGGTGTACTGCCTGCAGGAGGGGAAGGGGGCGTGGGACCAGAAAGTGAGGCTATATATTGCATATGGGAGGGCTTAGACAGGGCAGCTGGTATGAGACAGGAGGGGGCTCAGAGCACAGTGTGGGGCCAAGAAGAACAGGGGCCTGTGAGGGGGCTGAGGGAGGGGCTGGCTGGAAGGACCCACTGCATGCAGGAGCATCCTGAGAGGTGCAGGGAGCTGCTCTGAAGCAATGGTTCAGCCTCACCTTGGCAGCTGCATTCAGCCTGAACCCTCCACTCCAGAAGGATGAGCAGAGAAGACGCTGCAGTGGAAATGTTCAGAGGCATCAGGAATGGGGGTGGGCCAGGGTGGGGGGGGGATATGTCTGAGGAGACAAGGCTGTTTAGGTGGGAAAGGCAGAGAGGGGGAGGAGACAGGACAGAGGGCCAGATAATGAGGAATGGCGGAGACATGGCTCACTGAGAGCCCCTGGCACCCCATCCCCTGGGGACAGTGAAAAGGGAATGTGTGTGTTTCACACAAAATGTGACTGACCTGGGGAACTCCCTGGGGCAGGATGGGAGAGTGCCCCAGGGTCAGGCATTAATCTATGCAGAGACACTGTGAATGTTGTTAACACTGTTAACTCCTCAGTATTACAGTAGCAGCTAGAAACCTCAGCCATGATCCAGGCCCTACTGTGCTGGGCACTGTGCAGTTAGATCCAGTCCTTGTCCTGGAGAAGTTACAGTCCAAATAGACAAGGAACATCACAAGACCCAAGGAGACTAAGTGACTTATCTAAGGTCATGCAGGGGGTCAGTGGCAGAGACAAGAATTGAATCCAGATCTCCTGAGTCCCAGCTGGGAGCCTTAACTATGAGATCGTCCTTCCTTGCACTCTAATTTTGAGACCATGCACCAAAGTCTTCCTCATGGAAGCCCACTGGCTTCAGCAGGCTTCTAGCAGGGAGGCATTTGACCCCAGTGGTTCAGCTGCTGTATTCCTGGGTTGTTGGGCTCTTGTTCCATTTAAAGAGGGAGACTGGAAGCAAAAGGAGCAGAGATGGAGCGGGGAGAAAGAAATGAGGGTGAGCAGGAAGCAAGAATCAAAGGCAGAGCGTGAGCTTAGGAACAGGAGCAGCAGCCTGGATATTATATATGGCTCCCACCCATCTCGGCTCCCCGACCTCTAACAGAGAGTGCAGGCTCCCTTCAGAATGAAACACAGGTTTCTACAAAACCCAAATCATACTTAAACATGAACCCAGGTTAAGGTGACACAGAAAGACCCAGGCTTCCCAAGCAACAGGGAATCCCACCACTTCCTGCAAAGATCATGAACCCCCAAACTCCACATCCAGCGTTCCCCATCTATTTCTGTGCAGAAGGTGAGGCCAGGCTGGCAGCGCAGCAAAGAATGCACATCAGCACAGCACAGCCTAACAAGATGGGTTATGGGGGCTTCACATCAGGCATTGAACAGCTCTGGAGACTTGCCACCATACGGCTGGGGCCATCAGCTGGTTGGACTGCATGGGCCATCGGTCTAGGTCCAGTACAGCGGGGAGATGGGACATTGCTCTAGAGGGTCCAAATGGTCTGTGCCAAGCAGTTCCTATGTTCCTCAAGTCCCATGATTCAGGGCGGGAATGGGCAGGTTGCACCATATCCACAGAAGAGCAGGGGGAGACTTTAGAAGGTCGAGGGGAGGATCATATTCATGAGGGGCAAGGGAGAGAGGGGCTTTGATGTTCCTGGCACTCCAGCTTCTGACATGCCTATGGTGATCCAGGTGCTCAGGAATCCTCCTGTGCCAAGCTTGCCAGCAGCCTGGCAGGGACAGAGGTGGGAGCAAGCTTCATTGGTGTCACCTGCCCCATTGCTTCCCTGAGTGAAATCAAAGAGCGCGGAGGAACCTTGCTCTCGGCTGGGATGTTTTCTCCTTTAGGGTCTGCCTATGCTGCAATCAGGCCAGCATGTGCAGGCATACCCGAGTTAGCTCACTACAAATAGCAGGCTAGCCATGGTGGCACAGGCGGTGGCAGGGGTGAGGTGCCCAAGTATGTACCTAGGGTCGCAGGTGGGATAGTACTGGGCAGCTAGGCTGTGCTGCTGCCTGTGCCATCCTGGCTACACCGCTGGTTTTTAGTGAGCTAGCTGGGATGTGCCAGCCCATGCTGCAGTGGCTGCAGTGGCGCCAACCTCAGTGCAGGTTGCGGACCTGGCCAGCGCACGGCAATTCTGTTCTGTGCCAACATTTGTGGTTTTGAGATGTGCCCGTTCCACATGGCAATGAAACCAAAACCTGCCCAATGTTTTCGCGAAGCGGGTTTGTGTTGAAACATCTTTTCTGCACTTGAAAAGCACTGGCTGTCCATTCTGCCTTCCTCTCTCTGAACAGAGGTGAGCAGAGCATCTCTGGGCCACAGAAAGCTTCCGATCCCAATCTGCCCTGAGACCAGGATGTCTGGGGAACACTGTGGTGATATGCCATATATCAATGAAAAGGACGTTCTGACCAGCCCTAGGATTTAGCGCCGGGGAGGGTGTCTTGGGCGAGGGGGGGGGCTCTCTCCAGCCCCAGGACAGAGACAAGAGCAGGGCCAGCTTCTCTGCACCCAACCTCACCCCTGTGCCTCAAGCCTACCCTGCCCACTTCTAGGGTACTTCAGTCTCTGTGATCCTAGTGGTCCTTGGCCTCTCTGCTCAGTCTGGCTGCAAGGACCTGGGGACGTTTCTGCCTGGTGCACGCCTGTTCACCAGCCATTAAACTGAGAGCCCCCAACTCATTGCACACAAGACATCCAAAGGGGACATTTCAATGTCAGCTTTGTGGGCATAGCAGGGATTACAGGGGCAGAAGCACCACTTGCTGCCAGGCATTTCTGGGCAGCTTGGGTTCAAGCAGCAGGGGGGAGGATGGTTTGCCTCCTACCGCCAGATTGCCTGAAAACTAGCCCTTGGCAGAGGTGGTGAAGGAGGTGCCAGCTGGAGGTGTGTGTGAGTAGGAATGGGATGGAGAAAGCTTTATAGGGCCCCTACGCTTGGTGCTTGCTCCCTCCTGTGTCTGCTTTGGAAATCGGAAGAAGAGAATCCCTGTTGGAATTAACAGTGGAAGAGCGACGGAAAACATAGCCACTGCGACCCAGCTGTTCTCATGACAGGAAAGCCAGAGTTGCTCACATTGTATCCTGACACATTGTGATAGGAAAGCAACAGTCATGTTGCATTGTGATGAGAAAGCAACAGTTGCTCACATTACATTGTGCTAGGACCCAGGCGGTCCTGTCATATTATTGTGACCTAGTTAAAGAAAAGCAAAAACCACCCTCATCATATCCTGACACAAAAGAAGAGCAGGAGCTGTTCATGTCATAGGATAGAAAAGTAACAGTCACTCAGCTCATGTTGTGATTATAATAACAACAGCTTGTCAGTGTACTAGTGTGACAAAATGTTACACAAACGCAGCTCACTGCAACACATAAGCACCAGTTACTCATATCTTCCTCTGATAGAAATACATTGTGATGTAAAGTATCAGGGGTAGCCCTGTTAGTCTGTATCCACAAAAACAACAAGGAGTCTGGTGGCACCTTAAAGACTAACACATTTATTTGAACATAAGCTTTCTTCACCTGAAGAAGTGGGTTTTCTACCCACAAAAGCTTGTGCCCAAACAAATCTGTTAGTCTTTAAGGTGCCACCAGATGCCTTGCTGTTATTGGGATATAAGAGCAATAGTTGCTCCAATCACACTGTGAGAAAGCAACAGGCATTTGTAATTACACGGTGACACTGTTATACAAAAACAAGCCACATGGGTCAGAGGGGGCTAGGAAGGTAAAAGTTGCTTATGACATAGTGGGATTAAAAATAAAAAAAGCAACAATCACCCATGTCATAAGATTGTGACATAATGTGCTAAAACAGCGCCAACCACCCATGCTGTACAGCTGTGATATACTGTGCTAGGCCTGCAACAATGGCTAATGCCCTATGAGTGTGACCCACACCACGCTGGAGCAATGACAATTGCCCAGGCCCTGTGAGTGTGACCCATGCTATGCTGCAACCACAATGATTGCCCGTACCCTGTGAGTGTGACCCACGCCGCACTGGGACAACAACGATTGCCCATGCCCTGTGAGTGTGACCCACGCCGTGCTGCAACCATGATTGCCCGCGCCTTGTGAGTGTGACCCACGCTGTGCTGCAACCACAACAATTGCCCGTGCCCTGTGAGTGTGACCAATGCTGCGCTGGGACAAAAAGGATCAGCCGTGCCCTGTGAGTGTGACCCACGCTGTGCTGGGACAACAAGGATTGGCCGTGCCCTGTGAGTGTGACCAATGCTGCGCTGGGACAGCGAGGACCGGCCGTGCCCTGTGAGGGTGACCCGGGCCGTGCTGGGCCAGCAAGCACCGGCCGTGCCCTGTGAGGGTGACCCGGGCCGTGCTGGGGGACAGCGAGCACCGGCCGTGCCCTGTGAGGGTGACCCGGCCGTGCTGGGACAGCGAGCACCGGCCGTGCCTTGTGAGGGTGACCCGGCCGCGCTGGACAGCTAGCACCCGCCGTGCCCTGTGAGGGTGACCTGGCCGCGCTGGGGGACAGCGAGCACCCGCCGTGCCCTGTGAGGGTGACCCGGCCGCGCTGGGAGACAGCGAGCACCCGCCGTGCCCTGTGAGGGTGACCCGGGCCGCGCTGGACAGCGAGGACCGGCCGTGCCCTGTGAGGGTGACCCGGCCGCGCTGGACAGCTAGCACCCGCCGTGCCCTGTGAGGGTGACCCGGCCGCGCTGGGGGACAGCGAGCACCCGCCGTGCCCTGTGAGGGTGACCCAGCCGTGCTGGGGGACAGCGAGCACCCGCCGTGCCCTGTGAGGGTGACCCGGCCGCGCTGGGCCAGCGAGCACCGGCCGTGCCCTGTGAGGGTGACCCGGGCCGCGCTCGGCCAGCGAGCACCGGCCGTGCCCTGTGAGGGTGACCCGGGCTGCGCTGGGACAGCGAGCACCAGCCGTGCCCTGTGAGGGTGACCCGGCCGCGCTGGGCCAGCAAGCACCGGCCGTGCCCTGTGAGGGTGACCCGGGCCATGCTGGGGGCCAGCGAGCACCGGCCGTGCCCTGTGAGGGTGACCCGGGCCGCACTGGGACAGCGAGCACCCGCCGTGCCCTGTGAGGGTGACCCGGGCCGCGCTGGGACAGCGAGCACCCGCCGTGCCCTGTGAGGGTGACCCGGGCCGTGCTGGGCCAGCGAGCACCGGCCGTGCCCTGTGAGGGTGACCTGGCCGCGCTGGACAGCGAGCACCCGCCGTGCCCTGTGAGGGTGACCCGGGCCGCGCTGGGCCAGCGAGCACCGGCCGTGCCCTGTGAGGGTGACCTGGGCCGCGCTGGGACAGCGAGCACCGGCCGTGCCCTGTGAGGGTGACCCGACCGCGCTGGGCCAGCGAGCACCGGCCGTGCCCTGTGAGGGTGACCCGGGCCGCGCTGGGCCAGCGAGCACCGGCCGTGCCCTGTGAGGGTGACCCGGGCCGGGCTGGGACAGCGAGCACCGGCCGTGCCCTGTGAGGGTGACCCGGGCCGCGCTGGACAGCGAGCACCCGCCGTGCCCTGTGAGGGTGACCCGGCCGCGCTGGACAGCGAGCACCCGCCGTGCCCTGTGAGGGTGACCCGGCCGCGCTGGACAGCGAGCACCCGCCGTGCCCTGTGAGGGTGACCCGGCCGCGCTGGGGGACAGCGAGCACCCGCCGTGCCCTGTGAGGGTGACCCGGCCGTGCTGGGGGACAGCGAGCACCCGCCGTGCCCTGTGAGGGTGACCTGGCTGCGCTGGGGGACAGCGAGCACCGGCCGTACCCTGTGAGGGTGACCCGGCCGCGCTGGGCCAGCGAGCACCGGCCGTGCCCTGTGAGGGTGACCCGGGCCGTGCTGGGGGACAGCGAGGACCGGCCGTGCCCTGTGAGGGTGACCCGGCCGCGCTGGGCCAGCGAGCACCGGCCGTGCCCTGTGAGGGTGACCCGGCCGCGCTGGGGGACAGGGAGGACCGGCCGTGCCCTGTGAGGGTGACCCGGCCGCGCTGGGCCAGCGAGCACCCGCCGTGCCCTGTGAGGGTGACCCGGCCGCGCTGGACAGCGAGCACCGGCCGTGCCCTGTCACGGTGCCTTTGTGGCAGTAGATCAATCGCTTGTTGCATGCGGCACCCCACGCCGAGCGCCCGGCTCCCCCGCCCCTCCCGGGTTGCGCCTCCTGCCTTGACACCGCTTCCCGCACTGCCCGCGGCCGGGCGCACGGGGAGCGCGGCGGGGCTGCCTGGCTGGCGGGAGCCCGCCCAGATCGCCCGGGCCGACACGAGCGGAATGCCAATGGCGGTGGCTGGCAGCCGGCGCCCGGGGCTGCCGCACTGGCACGGGGACAGCGGCCCCCGGGCTCTCCGGGCCGGCGCAGCGCGCCCAGCAGGGAGGCGGCCGGGGGGGCGGGGGTCAAGTTGGAGCCGCAGCGCAGCCCTGGGGCGGGGGTGATTCCCCGGCCCCTGAGCAGGGCCCTGCCCTGGCAGGGAAGCCCCCAGCCCCGCCAGGGTGGGAGGTGCCCTCTGCTCTAGCGCTTGGCCCCCCGCCGCTCTCCAGCCCGCCGGCGCTGGGGCGCCAATCCCTGGCAGCTTGTCTGGCCCCTGCTCCCCCCTGCACCGGGCACGTCCTGCGGGGCAGCTCGCTCGGCTCGCCCCACGGCCCAGCCGCGCCTGCCCCGAGCGCGACCCCCCAGCAGCCCCGGCCGCCTCCGCAGGGCTGGCTCTGGCGATCGCAGCGGACACTGACCGCTGCCAAACTCCGGCCGCGACCGGCTCCCAGGAAACAGGTGCCCCCCCCCCACCCTGCGCGGCTGCCGGGCGAAGTAACCCCGCAAAGGGAGGGAGCCCCGAGCTGCAGCCCCCCGCAGCCCCTCTGCAGATCGCCGGGCCGGGCGCCCGCCGCCCGCCGGTCACTCACCCTCCAGCTCGTCCTCGGGGATCTCGACGGGGTGCTGCTCCGCGAGGATGTTGGGGACGGTGTAGATGCCCCGGTACATGAGCGCCGCGGTCACTGGGTGGAACGGCATGGCGGGAGCGGCCCGGATCCCCCGCGGGACCCCCCGCTCTCATCCGAGGCGCCCTGGCGGGGCCGGAGCGTGGGACCGGGGAGAGGGCTCCCCCCGCACCCGCCGGCCCCCCGGGAGAGCGAGAGCTGCCCCGCTCCGGGCCGGCAGAGGCTGGGGCGGGCGAGCGGCTCCGGGGGCGATGACAGCCTCGCTGGCCGCCCTGCGCCCTCCACACACACGGCTCGGTGGGTCCCCCGGCAAAACGGTCCCGCTGGCGGCTCGTTCCAGTCAAACCCCGCTCCCCATCCCCGCGGCTCTCAGGCAGGCAGCAGCACACGGCTGGGCATCCTCCCTAGTGCTTCACCCCAGGACTCTCGGGAGCACGGGTCCCATCTAGCCCCTGCCCCGAGGCCTCTGGGGGGCTGCCTGGCTTCGGGCCGGGTGCCGCAGGGCGGGCAGTGCGCTAAGTTTCCCCAGCAGGAGTTCAGCCCTAGACTTGCTGTGGCAACCTCTCTCCACTCTGTGCGGTGCCTGCCTCTGCCTCTGCCTCTGCCTCTGCCTGGCTCCCGGCGCGCACATGCTCCCCCCACCGCCAAGCAAGTGAACATCTGAGCGGCCACCGCGCAACGAAGCACTGAAACCACCTGCAGGAAGCGGGAGGAAGGCCAGGGAGCACCGGCCGCTCACACCAGGCTTAGGTGGGCCCCAGCCCTGGAGAGTCACTAGCTAGTGCTCCCTGGCCTTGGCTTCCTAGACTCTGCTCGGCCCAGTTCCCACAAGGCCCCCCTTGCCCTGGGTCTGTCTTTAAACCTGGCTCCATTTGCAGGGCTCTGCAGCTGGAGCAGACAGCGGGTTTCTTGTGCCATGCCACATGGCGCCAGATGGCCTATGACCTGGCCTCTGGAGCCTGCCCTTCGTTGCCCAGAGCCAGGGAGTCTTTTTGTGGCAGCAAAGGAGGCGCAGAACTCTGCCTAGGCACTGCTGGAGAGCGCCTGGGAGAGGCCTGTGTGTAGGGAGTCACATTGTGCAGGGCTGTGTGGGGAACACAAATCCATTCCAGCAGGGCTGAGTGCCCATCTCTCAGTCTCATCCTGCTGTCAATGGTTCCCCTATGTTCTCCCAGCCAAACCGGTCACACATATCGAACGTGTGCAGGACCCCATCGCACTGTGACTGTGCACAAGCTGTGCAGTGAGGAAGGCCAAGAACCTAGGACGGGATCAGACCATCTAGCCCAGGCTCCTGCCTCCAACAGAGATGGGTCCCAGATGCTTCGGAGGAAGTGGTGAGAAATGGGGCATTGTGGAATGTGCAGGAAGATATTTCAGTCAGATCAGTCTCATGGGCTTGCCAGGGACTGGCTGGCTCCAGCTGCCCGGCAATGGGAGGCAGAGCCTGTGCAGTTCTGTTCTGTTCTGTTCTAATAGGAGCTTGTGCTGTGCTCAACACTGTAGCGTCAGAGCATCTCCCAGTCGGGCGTTAAGCAATGTGACTAACACCTGTCACAAGTTTGTTCTCTCCTCCTTGCGCCGGGGGGACATGGTCAAGGCAAAGCGTCCTGCCCTTGGCGTGGGAGTGGTGAGGTTTGGGGTGGCTTGGGGAGTTCATTCCACAGTCCCCATCCTGGAGCTTTAGGGCTTTTAGGCGCCCTGTTCCCAGGCTATGGAGCACCTTGAAGATCAGGACTGAGACCTTGAACTCAGTTCAATATTCGATGGGAAGCCAGTGTAGGGAGCAGAGGAGATGCACTGCAGCAGTAACTGCACGTCATTACCACCTGATAGCAACTGGGTGGCTGGTGTGAAACGAGTTTGCTGGGTCTCAGTGGGTCTGCATTGTAATAGCTACCACCACAAATGGCCCCCTCCCTTGTGGGCAGTCCCAACAGAGAGACCAGGGATTGAATAATTTCCCCTTTCTCTGCAGCATGGGGCATGGGTCACTTGCAGGTTTCAACTAGTAAGAGGTGATTCTCTGTAACATGGAGTCTTTAAATCAGGATTTGAGGACTTCAGTAACTCAGCCAAAGGTTATGGCCTGTTACAGGAGTGGGTGGGTGGGGTTCAGTGGCCTGCAGTGCACAGGAGGTCAGACCAGATGGTCATGACGGTCCTTCTGGCCTTAAAGTTTGTGAGGCTAAATCATGGAGACTGTGTTCTCATCTCATCCAAGCAGTGAGAAGAGCAGCACATGGGCGGGGCACTATGTGCGTGGGTGGGAGAGGAATTGAGTTTGGCTTGTTCAGATTGTGGGCTGCTCCAGGCGGAAACTCCAACCTCATATCTGCCTGTGAAGTGCCATGGCACACTCCTAACCAATCCCTGGCTCATTGCCACTGCTTGTGCAGAGCCACAGAGGAATTTAAACCGGCTGCCACCTTTCCCTGGCACAATGGCTGTTAAATGGTTTCTCATGGGGATGTGTTGGTCTGGGTCCCCAGGCCAGTGGCATTTCCTGCCATGGGCCTTACGCTCTGTTTTTATGGGCACGGCTTTCACCGTGATCCTGTTGTCCTTCTCTAACCTCTTTCTGGCTGAGGAGCTCAAAGCACTTTACAAACATTCCCGAAACCTCACACAGCCCCTCCCTGCCTGCATGGTCGGATCAGTACCAGTATCCTCACTGTATGTAAGAGGAAACCGAGGCAGAGGGAGCAGACACAGCTTGCCAAAGGTCACAGGGTCAAGCCTAAGCCTCCTGACTCCCACATCTCAGCTTTAGCCACAAGCTCCTCCTTTGTTCCTAGCAGCTGCTATGGCTTTAGTAGCCAGGTGCTGTGATACAGCAGGACTATAACGAGCCAAGGACACCCACAATGGGTAACACCAGCCCGCCCCTTGTTGGTGCAGCCAGTGGCCGCGGGTCACCTATCAAACTGTCAATGGGGCAGAACGTATCCAAGGGAATTGGCCTTGCCCCCGGCAGCGGGTAGGGGGATGCATTCTCAGGCTCTGGGCAGTAGAACTGAATGATCAACAGCAGCCTCCCAGGCCTTCTTAATGGGGAATATTTGCCAGCAAGCCACCCTGCACCAATAGTCACTGACAAGAGTGTGCAGCTTCAGCAGGCCATGAGAAAAAACATAGCCTGATGTATGGGGACTGTAGGGGTCAATGCAGCAAACAGGGCACCCCCAGCTCCTCTCCCAGGCAGTGTGAGGGGAGCAGGGCCCATGCAGAATCACCTACTAGTTGCACTGGAGCTTTCCCTAGTGCAGGACGGTTTGGGTTCATCCATAGCTCTGCGACAGAAGGTGTAAGGTGATGAGTCACTCCTGTGCTAGGCTTCAGCCAATCCACAAGCCAGGAACTGGTCTTGTGACTCCCAGACCAGGTATATAAGCCTCACAGGTGGCCCAGCCACTCAGTCTGTCACTCCAGGGTTTGGAGCTCACTCCGGCCTGTCGGTGGCAATAGACTCCCCAAGACTCAGCCTGCTCCAGCCTCATTCCAACCCCGCCCTGGGCTCCTGACTCTGGCTCTGACCAACATGCATTACTGCTCCAGCTCTGATCGCTAGGCATGACCATCACCCTCACAGTTTCTGACAGAAGGGTTTGTACTCTGAATTTGCAACACCAGGTCACTGGTCTGCTCGGTCCACTCTTCCCTCCTGCTGAAATGAATCTGATCAGTGGTGATTTGCCTTCCTTTCATGCTGGGTCAGCCCACTCCTCCATTCAACGGGGTATCCCAGCTCCAGCTGTACTGGATCAGACCATCCAGCCACCTCACCTGCTAACCTCGCCTTCTGCTCTACTAGGCAAGACCATAAGTCCAGCTGTGTTCGTTGTCCTGGTTCTGGCAATGGTCCATCTCGGACAAACAAGTCCCCGTTGTGCCTACCATTTCTGGTCAGGGGGTTTAATAGCCCTTGGCTGCATGAGGGGGCAGTGGGATTTTCCGGTCCTTTGTAGATCCAGCTGTGGTATCTAGCCCTCCTGCAGCAGAAAGTTCTGCAGGTCGATTGCACCCCGTGTGAAGGAGAATCTCTTTGTATTGGTTTAAGTGTCCTGCCCTTTGATTTCATTGAGTGACACCCCCCCCCCATCTTGTATCACAGCACAGGGCACAAAAGGAAGAGGGAAACTGTGACCTTCACACAGCCTGACCCTGTCCAGCTGCACTCAATGGCTGTTTTGCCATTGACTTCAGTGACAATCCCTTAGTCAGGGTCTTAGTCTGGGATAATTTAGTCAAGTCCCCTAGAAAGGCCTGACCCTGTGTGGTGCTGAGCACCCTCATATCCTGCTAACTTCACTGGGAACTGAAGGTGCTCAGTAGTTAGCAGGATCAGTCCCTAACTCCTCCTTCCAGGCTAACTAATCCAAGTCATTCCTCAACTGCTGTGTCCTAAATCCCAGCTCCATTCCAAACCCCCGTAACTAGTACTCAGCAAGGCCTGGTGCTTTGCCTTCAGGACAATCAGTGCTGGGCGTGGGGCTAGGTGCTAACAAGGGGCCTGGTTCTGCTCTCGCTGTGGGGTGACGCCAGGGCCATTCTCCGGCTTTTGCTGGAGCTATTGGCCATGGTGGAAGGGAGAGAAGAATTCTGTTCAATCCTTCATTATGAACATCAAAAAGAGCCCAGAATAAAGACATCCATTTGCAGGATGGTTCTCCCTCCCCTTGCGCCCCCAGTTTGGGGTGCATCGTCTGAGCCCTGCGTATCCAATCTGCATCTGTGTAAAAATCAGTAATCTTCAGTGGAAAAATAGCCTGCAGCAGCAAAAAGGAGCTACTGATTAAAGCCATCCCGGCACAGAAACGCTTTTCAATTATTCCTTTCTTCCTCCCAAGCACTGATTACATTTTGCAACTTATTTCTCACTTTGTCACTGATTAATCACAGCGCTGCTTGCTTACCAGGAGAGGCGACCTATCAGATACTCTGCTATGGCGATGTGGGGGGAGCTTTGGCAGGACACTGCTGCGAGGAAGCTCGTGCCACTGGCGTCTTACTTTGGTGTGGATGCACACTGCTTGGCGGAAGTATAAAATCATAGCTGTGTAGGGCTGGAAGGGACCTTGGGAGGTCATCTATTCAGCCTGCTGTGCGGGGGCAGGACCAAATAAACCTAGACTGGCACGGACAGGTGTTTGTCCAGCTTGTTCTTAAGTTCTCCAGTGATGGGGATTCCACAGCGTCCCTTGGAAGCTTGTCCCAGTACTTAACTACTCTAATAGAGGTTTTCCTAATATCAAACCTAAATCTCCCTTGCTGCAGATTAAGCCCATTACTTCTTGTCCTACCTTCAATGGACATGGAGAACAATTGGTCACTGCTTGGCCTCTTTATAACAACCCCTTTAATTTTTAAAGATGATCAGGGGCCCCTTTGGTCTTCTTTTCTCAAGAATAAACACATTTATTTTAATAAATGTTTTTAAACCTTTCTTCCTAGGGCAGGTTTTCTCAACTGTTTATCATTGCTGTTGCTCTCTTCTGGACTCTCTCCAATTTATCCACATCTTTCCTTAAGTGTGACACCCAGAATTGGACACAATACTGCATCTGAAGCCTCACCAGTGCAGAATAGAGCAGGACAATTACATCCCATGTCTTACATAAGACACTCCTGTTAATACAGCCCGGAATGATATTCACCCTTTTTACAACAGCATTACACAGGGGACTCACAATCAATTTGTGATCCACTGTAACCCCCCGATCCTTCCCAGCAGTACTGCTGCGTAGCCAGTTATTCTCCATTTTGTAGCTGTGCATTTAATTTTTCCTTCCTAAGTGAAGCACTTTGCACTTGTCTTTATTGAATTTCATCTTGTTGATTTCAGACCAATTCTCTAATTTGTCCAGGTCATTTTTCATTCTAATCCTGACCTTCAGCGTGCTCACAACCCCTCCCAGTTTAGTGTCATCCACAAATTTTATAAGCATGTTCTCCACTGTCCAAGTCATTAATGAAGATATTGAGTCATACCGGACCCAGGACTGACCCTGTGGGACTCCATCCTCCCAGTCTGACAGTGAACCATTGAAAACTACTCTAAGGTCTTTCAACCAGTTGTGCTCCCTCCTTACTGTAATTTCGTCTAGAGCACATTTCCCTCGTTTGCTTATGAGAATGTCATGTGGGACTGTGTCAAAAGCGTCACTAAAATCATGATCTAGCACGTCTGCTGCTTTCCCTCTGCCACTAGGCCAGCAACCCTGTCAAAGAAGGGAATTAGGCTGGTTTGGTATGATTGTTCTTGACAAATCCATGCTGGCTATTCCTTATAACCCTTTTATCCTCTAGGTGCTTAAAACTGATTGTTTCATGATCTGTTCCAGTATTTCCCCAGGTATCGAAGTTAGGCTGACTGGTCTATAATTCCCAGTCCACATTGTGCACTCTTTTAAAGCTAGGTGCTATATCAGCCCTTCTCCTGTCCCCTGGGAGTTCTCAAAGAGTTTTTGCTAACAGTTCTGAGATTGCTTCAGTTAGTCCCTTATGTACCATAAATGAATTTCATCAGGCCCTGCTGACTTGAATACATCTTATCTAAATATTCTTTAACTGGTTCGTTCCCTATTTTGTCTTGCATTCCTTCCCCCTTGTTGTTCATAACAGTTGTGTTGATTATCTGGTCACCATTAACCCTTTTAGTGAAGACTGAAGCAAAATAGGCATTATACCGCTCAGCCTTATCATCATCATTTATTAGCTCTCCTTAGAAGATTAGAAGACTTCACTTGCCTTCATCTTTCTCTTGCTCCTAATGTATTTAAAGAACCTCTTATTGCCTTGTATGTCCCTGGCTAGGTGTAACACATTTTGTGCCTTGGCCTGTCTGATTTTGTCCCTACACGCTCGTGCTATTCTTTTGTACTCCTTCTTAGCAACTTGGCCATGTTTCCACTTTTGTAGATTCCTTTGGGGTTGTCAGGTCATTAAAGAGCTCCTGATGGAGCCATATTGGTCTCCTACTGTTCTTCTTCAAGTGATTGTTCATGTGCATTCCACAATACGTGTGTGTGCTCACCACGTGCACTGGTGCTGGAAGCTTTTCCCCTAGCAGTACCCGTGGGGGAGCATCCCTAGCGACCCCTAGTGTGGCGCTTCCATGGCTGCGCGCTGCCCCCACCCTCAGTTCCTTCTTGCTGCCAGTGAAGGTGCTTCAGAACTGCTCTGCTCCAGCTTGGCTGTAGCTTATCCCCAGATCTCTTGTTTGTTCAGTGTATGTGACCTATAGTTAATACTCAATTAGCTTTAGTTTAGTTTAGTGCGCCCGGGCCAGGACATGGGGCATGCCCCGTGCTCTGGGTTTTAAGTTGTGTGACACTTGTAGGCACCTGATGCCAGTAAGTGATCCGCACATGGGCTGTTTACCCTGTTTGGGTGAAAGCCATCTCAGTGATCGCTGTAAGATTTGCAAGCCTCGGACCGAGAGAGAGAGACATTTGGCTCCTGGCCATCCTCATGGAGTCAGCATTGACCTCGACTCCGGCGCACCGCTCCGAATTGGCACCGGGCACCTCAGTGATGGTGTGTGGCGACCCCCCAGTGCCATCGACTAGTTGGCACTGCCCCCCATCTGCGGGGCATGCCAAGAAGGCTAAGAAGAGGCCTTCTCCGCCGCAGCACCAGAGTAAATCTGGGACAGAGACTAGGCCCGTGTTGAGCAGTCCTTGATCTCCATTGGCCTCTAGGCCTCCAACTCGAGTCGAGCGGAGTAGCCTGGCCCAGTCGAAGCAGGGTTCCCTGGATGTCCAGATGCCCTCCACGCCCTGCAGGCGGCCCGGGACGACATGTCCATGCTGGTACCAGGAGCACCGCCAATGTTGGACCCACACTCCAGAGGCAAGCCACCGCTGGGATCTCCGCAGTCACCCCCGACTTGGTACCGGTCTCGGTCAAGGGAATGTTCCCGATGCCATTCGCCGCTCAGCAACCATCCCGTGCATAGTCCACGTAGGTCGCCATAGACTCTCACCAGGTTGTCTGCCTGGGTTCGGTCTGACTGGGACTCCAGGAACTGCTCCACCTCGAGAAGTAAACACTGACGGGACGGATGCAGACGCTGCCGAAGGTCCTTGTCTTGGAGGGGCTATCGCAGCCGGTTGCGACAGGAATGTCAATGCCATTCCCGTTCGTCGTCTCGCTCCAGGACCCTGCCACGGCAGTGCTCCCACAGCCCCGGGCGTCGATTGCCGGCAAGTCGCCATCGCGGATCCGCCTGTTGGAGCCGATTGCCGAGCAGCTTTTACTGACAGTACTGGTGCTCCATGTCAAGGTCGCGGTCTCGGGGTCGGCACCGCTCCCGCCGCCACCGCTCCTCCAGGTCCAGGGACAGCGGCAGGTCATATGTCAGCCCGGCCTCCTTCGTAGCCATCCATCGATAGGTCAGGCCAGCCAGGCTGAACAGCCCGCTCTCCTGGTGCCACAGCAGGTGCAGGGACACCGGGCCCCATGGCCGGCACAATGGTACCAGTGGGCACCATGGCCCCTGATGCACCGTGCCCAGAGACCGACCAGCTGGTGGATCTTCCTGTGCTGGTGGACAGGCAAAGTACCGCACCCACCTCCTCACCCTCCCCTGATGAGGAGATTATGGCCCCTCCTCCCTCCATCCCACAGGAGGACGCAAAGGCCCACCAAGAACTATTAAAAAGGGTGGTATCAAGCCTGAACCTCCAGACAGAGGAGGTGGAGGAGCCCTCACACTCCCTGTCTAATGTCCTGTCTGCCTTGGTACGGGCAGGGTGGCCTTGCCTCTCCACAAAGGGGCGGCAAAAATTTCACATGCCCTGTGGCAAACCCCAGCCTCATTGGCCTCCATCTCTGAGAGAGCAGAACCGAGTATTATGTGCCCGCCAAGGGGCATGAATACCTGTACACCCACCCTGCCCCTAACTCCCTGGTGCTCGAGTCGGTCAACCACAGGAAGCAGCAGGGCCAACCAGCCCCTACTCTGAAAAATAAAGATTCAAGGAGGCTGGACTCATTTGGAAGGAAAATTTATTTGTCCTCGAGCTTCCAGTTATGGGTGGCGAGCCATCAGGCTCCCCTGGGCCGGTCTGAGTTCAATCTGTGGGGCTCTCTGCCCAAGTTCAAGGACTCCCTCCAGGAGCGTGACAGGAAGGAGTTCAAAGCTCTGGTGGAGGAGGGTAGAGCTGATGCCAGGGCAACCCTGCAGGCAGCATCGGATGCGGTGGACACGGCCACGGTCCATGGCCTCCGCAGTGTCCATGAGAAGGGCATCGTGGCTCTGTCTGTCTGGGCTGTCTAGTGAGGCACAATATCAGAGGGGTAGCCGTGTTAGTCTGGTTCTGTAAAAGCAGCAAAGAATCCTGTGGCACCTTATAGACTAACAGACGTTTTGCAGCATGAGCTTTCGTGGGTGAATACCCATCCGAAGAAGTGGGTATTCACCCACGAAAGCTCATGCTGCAAAATGTCTGTTAGTCTATAAGGTGCCACAGGATTCTTTGCTCCTTTAGTGAGGCACAGACTCTTTGCAGGAGCTCCCGTTTGACAGCAAGGCTCTGTTTGTGGAACAAATGGATATAAAACTGCATGGCCTGAAAAGCTCCTGCACGACGCTTCAGACTCTGGGCCTCTATGTTTCAGCTCCGTCTAAACCTAAATTTAAGCCGCAGCAGGCTCCTGCCCAGGCCACCCACGCTAAATATGAGCCCACTTATAAAAAGTCACGGGACAATAAGAAATGCCCACAGAGGCAGTCCCGGTCTGCCTTCCAGCCTGGGTTCTCCAAGGGCAAACAGGCAGGGAAACGGCGGTTTTGACGAGACGCCTGGGGCCCCCTGCCAGTTCTCATCAGGGATCAACCCACAATAAAGCTTCCCTACTCCAACTGGTTGTGTGCTTTTCTCCCGGAGTGGTCGTGGCTGACCTCGGACCAATGGGTCCTCAATCCTGCCCAACCACCCTCTGCCTCCATCCCTCTTGGGGGACCCCTCTCACGAGGCCCCGCTCGAGCAGAAAGTGGGGCAGCTCCTTGGTCTAGGAATGGTGGAACTGGTGCCTGTGGAGTTCAAACAAGAGGGTTACTTCTCCTGCCAAAGTGGGGCTGAGGCCCATCCTGGACCTGCGAGGCCTGAACCAGCACATGGTGAAGCTCAAGTTCCAAATGGTCTCTCTGGCCTCCATCATCCCCTCCCTGGATCCCGGGGACTGGTACCCCGCCCTCGACCTGCAGGACGCCTACTTCCACATCCATATATTCAAGGGGCACAGACGCTACCTCCGTTTCATGGTTGGGCAGGAGCACTACCAATTTATGGTCCTTCCGTTTGGCCTGTCCACTGCCCCCAGGGTATTTACAAAGTGTATGTCAGTATTAGCAGCCTACCTCAGGCACCGGGGGGGTCCAGATCTTCCCCTATCTGTATGACTGGCTGGTCAAGGGCAGCTCCCGGTTGCAGGTGTGGGATCACGTGGTGCTCTTTCTGTGCGCCACTCTGGACCTGTTGGTGAACAACACCAAGTCCACGTTAGTTCCAGTACAGCGCATAGAGTTTATCAGGGCAGTCCTGGATGCAACATTGGCCAGAGCCTCCCTCCCACCGGACAGGTTCGAGACCCTGAAAGGGCTCATTGACAGGGTCACAAGGTTTCCAGTCACAACAGCTAGAGCATGTCTCCAGCTCTTGGGTCACGTGTCGGCTTGCACGTATGTGGTCTGCCATGCCAGACTCAGGATGAGGCCCCTCCAGCTCTGGTTGGCCTCAGTGTTCTCCCAGGCCAGGGATAGGATGGACAAGGTCCTCACTGTGCCCCAACCGGTGATCGCCTCCCTATCATGGTGGTCCTCCCCCAGGGAACATGCTCCATGGGGTCCTGTTCAGAGACAGGGCCCTGTCGCTGGAGCTGGTGTCCAGTGCAATGGCCCTGGGGTGGGGAGCCCATGTGGGGAACGTTCAGACCCAAGGTCTGTGGTCTGCGCAGGACCTGGCCCTCCACATAAACGTCAAGGAGCTCAGGGCGGTGCAGCTGGTGTGCACGGCCTTCTGCTCGCACCTGGAGGGCCAGGTGGTCAGGGTCCTCAGGGACAACACGGCCTCGATGTTTTATATCAACAGGCAAGGCAGGGCCCCATCCTCTGCCCTCTGCCAGGAAGCCCTCAGGCTGTGGGACTTCTGTATAGCCCACAACATTTGCCTACAGGCCTACCACCTATCGAGCGCCTGGAACTCGTGGGCAGATCACATGAGCAGGGACTTCTCCTCTCAACATGAGTGGTCTCTTCACCCACAGTTGGTGTACAGACTTTTCCAAGAGTGAGGAACTCCCCTGGTGGACCTGTTCGCGACTCGGCAGAACTGTCGCTGTCCCTGGTTCTGCTCCGGAGGGGAGAGGGGGACTGGGACAGGGTGCTATCTCCGATGTCTTCCTCCTGTCCTGGTCGGGCCGGTTTCTCTATGCCTTTCCCCCATTTCCACTGATAGTCAAGGTCCTGGAAAAGCTAAAGATGGACTGGGCCTGGATCCTACTGATTGCCCCGGCATGACCTAGGCAGCATTGGTACGGAACCCTCACGGGCCTGGCAGTCACCCTGCGGCGCTGTTGCCATCCCGCCCAGACCTGCTCTCCCAGGACCGGGCTGCCTCCTCCACCCCAACCTAGCAGCTCTCCACCTCATGGTGTGGTTGCTCAATGGTTAGGCCGAGAGGAGAGGACGTGCTTGGAGGGGGTTCAGCGTGTCCTCTTGGAAAGCAGGCGACCCTCCATGTGCCGAGCCTACTTGGCAGAGCGGTCTTGGTTCCCCCGATGGGCGGATGAGCAGGGCGTTTTCCCCCTGGCTGCCCTGATCCAGCTCATTTTGGACAACCTCCTTCACCCTCGGCCATCAAGATGCACTTGGCAGCCATATCAGCCTCCAGCCGCCAGTGCAGGCACACACGGTATTCTCCCATGCTATGACTGGCCGATTCCTTAAGGGATTGGATCATCTCTTCCCATATGTCAGGCCCCCAGTCCCGCAGTGGGACCTGAACCTGGTGCTGGCTGGGTTGATGGGCCCCCCGTTTGAGCTGCTACCTACATGCTCCTGGTCGCACCTCTCATGGAAGGTAGCCTTCCTGGCGGAGATCACATCAGCTAGATGGGTCTCGGAACTGAGGGCCCTGACCTCTGAACCCACGTAAGGATAAGGTCCAGCTCCGCCCACATCCTTCATTCCTCCCAAAGGTGGTTTCCACCTACCACATGGGTCAGGACATTTTCCTGCCGGTCCTCTGCCCCAAGCCCCATGCGTCCAGTGAGGAGCGCCACCTCCACACCCTGGATGTGTGACAGGCTCTGGCTTTCTATCTGGAGCAGACTAAACCATTCAGGAAGTCCTCTCAGCTGTTCATTGCCTCGGCCGAATGCATGAGAGGTCGGCCAATCTCCACTCAGCGGCTCTCCAACTCGATCACATCATGTATCCGTACCTGTTCCGACCTGGCGGGAGTCCCCCCACCCCCGATTGTGAGTGCACCCTCGACTAGGGGGCAAGCCTTGCTGGCTGCCTTTTTGGTCCATGTCCCCATTCAGGGCATTTGTAGGGCTGCCACATGGTCTTTGGTTCACACGTTCACCTCGCATTACACGATCGTCTCCCAAACCAAGGAGGACGCTGGGTTCGGCAGGGCTGTACTCCGTCCTGTGTGTCTATGAACTCCTACTCACCCCCAACAGATATAGCTTGGAATCACCTACTGTGGAATGCACATGAGCAGTCACTCGAAGAAGAAAAGACAGTTACCTTTTCCGTAACTGGTGTGCTTCAAGATATGTTGCTCAGGTGTAATAATTGGAGATATACCAATCTCCTAAAACTGGAAGGGACCTCTAAAGGTCATTGAGTCCAGCCCCCTGCCTTCACTAGCAGGACCAATTTTTGCCCCAGATCCCTAAGTGGTCCCCTCAAGGATTGAACTCACAACGCTGGGTTTAGCAGGCCAATGCTCAAACCACTGAGCTATCCCTCCCCCTGTATACCATGCCATGGAGGCGCCACTCCAGGAGTCTCTAGGGGCACTCCTCTACGGGTACTGCTAGGGGAAAAACTTCCGACACCAGTGCATGTGTTAAGCACGCACACCTACTGAAGGGCAGAGTTTAAACAGTTCTGCCCCTTCCTTTTACTTCCTTTACATCAGGATAGTTTGCTGGTGTGCATTCAAGGCCTTGCCTACACCACAGAGTTTTGTCGGCAAAAGCTTTGTTGACGATCAAAAAGAGCTATAAGAAAATTAATATTGCATGTTCACGCTACACTCCCTCAGTCGGCAGAAGGCATCCACACTTGGGGCACTAGCATCAACAGTAAGAGCAGTGTAGGTAGCTTTCTCACAGTTCAGCTCACCACCTTCTGCTGCTAGATCTTGTGGGAAGGTGGAAGTGGATTTCAGTGCATCATGGGTCCAGGCTCAATGTCCCACGATGCATTGCTTTCCGTCCCAGCATTCCATGGGTTTCTCTCTTCGGTTTGCAGTATTTTTTCAACGGCCCTTGTTTGTTGTTCGCCCCGCCCTCTCTTTGTGAAAGGATGGATTCTGCACTGCTCTCCAATGTCCTGCTAACTGTCATTAACACATCGTGGATGGCAGTGCAGTTAATCGTGAATTTCCTAACTCAACAGGATTCACAATTGCCTGATGTGCTGTCTGACATGGATAGAGCAACATTCCATTACTTTTGGAATTCACAGAACAGATGCACACAGTGGACTGTCGCTTTTGGGCTCATGAAACAGGCACTGAGTTGTGGGATTGCATTGTCACGCAGGTGTGGGATGACAAGCAGTGGCTACAGAATTTTCGGATGATGAAAGCTGCCTTCCTGGAACTGCGAGCAGAGCTCACCCCTGCACTGCGGTGCAAGGACACCAAATGAGAGCTGTCCTCTCAGTAGGGAAGTGCCTGGTGATCGCAGTGTGGAAGCTGGTGACTCCAGACTGCTACCAATTGGTCGCAAATCACTTTGGAGTCAAAAAGTCGACCACTGGAGTTGCGTTAATGCAAGTGTGCAGGGCCATTAATCGCATCCTGCTAGGAAGGACTGTGACTTTTAACAATGTGCGTGAAATAATGGATGGCTTTGCAGAAATGGGATTTCCTAACTGTGATGGGGTGATAGATGGCATGCATATTCCGATTTTGGTACTGGACCACCTTGCAACAGAATACATCAATAGGAAAGAGATACTTCTCCATGGTGTTGCAAGCGCTTGTGGATCACTGTGGACGTTTCACTGACATCAACATGGGGTGGTCCGGAAAGGTGCATGATGCATGTATCTTCAGGAACACTGGCCTGTACCGAAAGTTGCAAGTGGGGATGTTGATATACCCATAACAGGGGGTAGCCGTGTTAGTCTGTATCCGTAAAAACAAGGAGTCGGGTGGCACCTTAAAGATGCTGAAGAAGTGAGGTTTTTTACCCACGAAAGCTTATGCCCAAATAAATCTGTTAGTCTTTAAGGTGCCACCAAACTCCTTGTTGATATGCCCATAGTAATCCTGGGAGACCCAGCAAACCCCTTAATGCCATGGCTCATGAAACCTTACACAGGAAACCTGGATAACAGTAATGAGTGGTTCAACAATAGTCTGAGTAGGGGCAGGATGACCATGGAATGTAAATTTGGCAGATTAAAGGCGCACTGACAATGCCTTTATGGCAGGTTAGACCTCAATGAGGATAATATTCCCATGGTCATAGCTGCGTGTTGTATGTTGCACAGTATTTGTAAAGCTAAGGGTGACAAGTTTGCTTAGGGGTGGACTGCTGACGCAGAATGCTTGGCTGCTGATTTTGAGCAGCCAGAAACCAGGGCTATTAGAGGGGCACAGTGGGCGGCAATTTGAATCAGGGAGGCTTTGAGGCAACACTTTGAAAATGAAAACCAGTAATGTATATTACTATGCTCAGGACTGCAATGCTTAATGGAATTGAATTTTGCTTGGAAGTACTTGTGATTTTTGTGGCTGAGGATTCCAGTAAGCAAATGATTAAACTGCTTGTGTATGTATTGCTGCCACCTGTTATCACAATTTGTAGGAAAAACACACACACACGGTGGAAAAGGAGGTACCAGTGAAGGGCTGACGTTCAGAGCTGTGCATAAGTCCAGCTATCATTTGAAAAGGTGTCCATGGGCATGGAGTGAATGGAAAAGCGAGAAGTCCCAAAAAGCAGAAAGGAATGCACGAGTGGAGTTTCGGGACGGCATGGGAAAGAGTTCTGAGTATGCTGAAGGGGAGGGTGGACACGCATTATGAGGGACTTCAGCATCTCAGTTTGCTCCTCCATAACTTTAATAATCCTCTCAGTAGCATCCTTAATGAAGGCCTCATTTTCTTTTCTGTCCTGCCTTTCGATTTCCCTCCACTCCATGCGTTCCCTCTTTTCTGCATCTGAGTATTGCAGCAGCTCCTGGAACATGTCCTCCTTGCTCCGTCTTGGGCACTTTCTTCTCTGGCAGAGGTGCTCCACTGGTGTGTCGGGGATGCCTCTGAAGGCCACATCTGCAGAAGCACAAGGAACAATACACAGAAGCATGGTTGTTAAGTACACACACAGCATTGAAACAGTATAGTAAAATACACCTCTAATAACATACCAATCACTTTCTCACTGACCCTTGACTAGCACACATGTCAAACACCCCAAGCATGGTGAATTTACGCCGGGGTCGGGGGCATTGTACATGGAGAGAAAAGCAATATGAAAGGGTCGTAGTGCAGTCAACTAATGACAATATTCTAAAATTTCCCACCCTTTTCCACAGGCAGGGGTCACTGTAGCAGATAGGTCACTCCTGAGAGTAAGCAAGGAAGCAAGGGTGCATTTACTGCACTCTTGCAGCTTCTGAGCCAGTCCCTATGTTGCTCGCCTGTGTGCCGCTTTGGTCCTTGCGCAAGTGATTGCAGAATGGGGTGGGAAAGTGTCCCTCAACGGGAGAAGGAACAAAGCAGCTCTGCCAAGGACCCTTCGGCAGAGGATTGGCGAGTATCTCCAGGAAAGTTTCCTAGAGATCTCTCTGGAGGATTCCCAGGAAATCTTGGTGTGCATCAACACCCTGTTCCACCGCACTGCTTAGCTGCACAAGGGAATGTCCAGCACACAGAAACACAGCCAGCCGTGTGTAGTTCTATGCCCTCAACCCACCTCTGCACTTCACAAAGCAAAACTACTTTCCAGGGGTCATCTCTCTTGCTTCTTGCTCACCAGAGTGCAACTTCTGAGACTGGCTGGACACTTCTGGAGTGGAGGACAACTCCTGACTGGATGCTCCACTGGATGACCCCGCCATGGGCTCCATATCGTGTCTATCTCCACCTCTTCATCAATGACTTAGTCCTCTGAGGTAGGTCAACTTTCTGCCAGCTCCAGTCTCACCCAGGTATCCACAGGGCTCTTGGCAGTGGAGATGGGAGTTCAACTTCTTACAGAAATGGCAGGTCTTTGGCACAACCAGACCTGTCACAACCAGACTGGAGTTTTGCTTCCCTTGCTTTCTGCCTCAGCTCCTTGATCTCTGCTCTGCTCTGCACCATGTCCCAGTCATAGCCCTTTTCGCACAAGCTGCACGAAATCTGCCCACAGGTATTGAAATTCCCACAGCTGGAGTGCAGCTGGGACCAAGCGGGACAGCCTTTGCTGCATGGAGCTGCCATGGTCAGCTGGGAAGATGTGATGTGAGCGCTCCACGCTGCGCAAACAGGAAGTGGAATTTCAAACATTCCTGGGCCTTTAAAGGGGGAAGGGTGGATGGTTGTTTACCTGGCTACCGGGCAGTGGAGTTGGAAGTGCTGACCAGAGTGGTCAGGATGGGCATTGTGATACATCTCCTGGAGGCCAACTAAAGTGATAAAATCAAGTGTGGTGTCTACACTGGCACTTTGTCAACAAAACTTTTGTGCAAAAAGCCCTATGACTCTCGTTGAGATGATTTTTATTTTGTCACCAGAAGTGGCATTGCAGTGTAGACAAGGCCTAATATTGTCTCCTGGAGAAACTGCCGGCTCTCCTGAACTCTTTCCTTCCCGTGGAGCCGAACCTACCAGTTCTCTGAGTCTGTTAAAGTCTGCTTCTTTCTAGTCCTTATTCTGCTACTGTCACTCGTTCTTTTCCTTAGGAGCCATGAAATCGATCATTTCACGATCACTTTCACTCCACCTTCACATTTACAACCAGTTCCTCCCTCTTAGTCATAATCAAGCCTAAAATGGCGTCTCCTGGCCACTGCCTCCACTCTCTGAAACAAACAGCTGTCCCCAATACGTTCCAAGAACTTAATGGAAATTTTGTGTTTTGCCATATGTCTTTTCCAACAGAAGTCTGGGTAGTGAAAGTCCCCCATCACTACCAGGTCTTGTCTTTTGGATATTTCTGTTATTTAGTCTAGAAATACTGCATCTACCTTCTCTTCCTGATTTGGTGGTCTAGAGTAGGCCCCCTACTATGCTGTCATCTCTGTTTTTTCCCTTTTTTATCTTTATCCAGAGACTTTCAACTGGTCTGGCTCTTGCCCCTTTCTGGCTCTCAGAACAAGTGCAAACATTTTTTATGTATAATACAACTCCGCCCCCTCTTTTCTGTGCTTGTCCTCTCTGAACAAGCTGTAGCCTCTATGCCAATATTCCAGTCATGAGATTTATCCAACCAAGTCTCTATGATGCCAGTTAAGTAATAATGTAAGTGAGGTTCTAACACTCCTAGTCCCCCTCCACTTCGTGCACTTGTGCACAGCTAGCTAAGACGTTGGCTGCTTCCCCCACTGATTTTCCTCTTGTTGCTTCTTTGACCCTATTGTAATTTTCCATGTCCTTCCCCCTGTAACATCCAACCCTCTGTCAGGCTGTTGGCAGCAATGGTGATCCAGGCAGGGCACTGCCATGAAGAAGCACCTGCTATTGGTATTACAGCTGGCATGGGCAGGGCACTGCAGGGTGGGAGCTTGTATTGCTGGAGGCTCAGTGTCACCCCGTTGCTGGGAGCTCTAGGCCCCACGTAGGCAGGGCACTGCGGGGTGGGAGCTTGTGTTGCTTGGGGACTCTCCAGAGGCCTGGGAAGCTGTCGGGTTTGAACACATGGCGATGCTGATCCAGGGGATGTCAGTGATTCTCTTTCCCTCTCCACCTTTTCCCATATCCCATTCAGGCTTCCTCAGCCTACAGTTCTCTGGCCTCCTGTCCCCCCTCCCCCAGTGTAAGCATCGCATTTCTCCAGGCTTGGCGTCATCCCTACACAATGCCTTCTCCTCTCTCCCCACCCCATCTAAAGTCTGTCCTATCCCTCTCCCCTCACCCCTTGGCTGATGCTCTGAATTCATGCAGGATCTCAGCAGCTCTGGGCCTTCCCGGGTCGGAGGTGCCTCAGATGGGACTGACCCTAGGGAGCCTCCAGAGGCCAAGCAGGACCAGGAGAAGAGCTGCCAGACCTGCTGAGACCTCCAGGGGAAGGGAGATCTCTGGGGGGTGCATGGAGAGGCTGGTGTGGGGCAAGACACCCTGAGCTCTTAGGTGAGGTGTTTGCAGAGCTGATTGGAACCCGTGACACCAGCTGGGTTCTGTTTGAGATTTGGCCCCCTTTTTAATTTGTATTAACTGATTTGCTTCTCTCCTGTGGAGACTCAGCACTGGGCACCCCACGGCACTGCCCTGAGGAAGCTCCAGCTGGCACTGACACGGCACTGCTGCAAGGAAGCTCACTCCCAGCTCCCAGCAGGCATGGCTGCTCTGGGGCAGCGGGAGCAGGGTCAGAGGAGGGCATTGTACATGGCTGTGCATGTGTGTGTGCTCGGTGGCCTACAGCCTTCGGAAGCAACCTCAATAGCTTTATACACTAACCAGGGTCGGCCTGGTCACAGTTTGGACAGGAGACCTGAGGGAAACCTCGGGGCTGTATAGAGAACGCCCGGTCGAAAAGGGACCCTGGAGGCTCCGACTGGGCCGGTAAAAGTCCTGTTGGCGGTGCAGCAGGGGGCCGGGTAAGGCAAGCTCCCTGCCTGCCCTGGCTCTGCACAGCTCCCAGAAGTGGCTGGCATGTCCCTGCGGCCCCTAGGTGCAGGGCGGCCAGGGAAGCTCCGTGCGCTGCTCCCGCCCTGAGTGCCAGCTCTGCAGCTCCCATTGGCTGCGGGGGCAGTGCCTGTGGGTGTGGGCAGCACGCACCACGCAGAGGCACATGGCTGCACCTCTGCCTAGGGGCCGGACATGCCACCACTTCTGGGAGCTGCACAGAGCCATGGCAGGCAGGGAGCCTGCTTTAGCCCTGCTGCGCCCCCGACCAGGAGCTGCCTGAGATAAGCACCACCCAGCCGGAGCCCGAACTCCCACCTATACCCTAAATCCCCTGCCCTAGGTCAGAACCCCCTCCCACACCCCAACTTTCTGCCAAAGCCCACACCCTGAACCCGCTCCTGCAGATCGGAAACCCCTCCCGCACCCTAGCTCCCTCCCAGAGGCCACACCACAACCCCTCTGCCCCAGGTCAGAACCCCCTCCCACACCCCAACTCCCTCCCAGAGCCCACAGCCTGCATCCCCTCCCTCACCCCTACCCCAGCCCTGAGCCCCCTCTCAGAGCCCACACCTGTCCCAAACCCCAAACCCCTATCCTAGCCCTGAGCCCCCTCCCGCATTCCAAACCCCTTGGCGCCACCCCAGAGCCCACACCCCCAGCCGAAGCTGCATCCAGCCAGAGCTCGCACTGTCTTCATCCCAGGGTCCTTGCCGCCCCTTAAATCTCCTGCTCTCCTGCTCCTCACTGTGCAGGCAGGAGAATGCCAGCTGCCAGGCTAAAGGTGGGCTGGTCAAGTCCTGCCCTTGCAATAACAGGTGAGTGCTTCTTGTCTGCAAAGTGCCTTGCAAACATTAATTAGCTGGGCTGTGACTTGAGCTCATCTGTGGTGTTGACTCTGCAGTGTGAACTAGGTGCTGAACCCCTCTGACCTGGGCTAACCCCCCTCCACTCCCTTTGAAGTTGAGGGTCACTCAGCATCTCCTAGCATTGGCCCTCCTTAAAGATCACAGAATCATAGAATCTCAGGGTTGGAAGGGACCTCAGGAGGTATCTAGTCCAGCCCCCTGCTCAAAGCAGGACCAATCCCCAACTAAATCATCCCAGCCAGGGCTTTGTCAAGCCTGACCTTAAAAACCTCTAAGGAAGGAGATTCCACCACCTCCCTAGGGAACCCATTCCAGTTCTTCACCACCCTACTAGTGAAATAGTGTTTCCTAATATCCAACCTAGACCTCCCCCACTGCAACTTGAGACCATTACTCCTTGTTCTGTCCTCTGCTACCACTGAGAACAGTCTAGATCCATCCTCTTTGGAACCCCCTTTGAGGTAGTTGAAAGCAGCTATCAAATCCCCCCTCATTCTTCTCTTCTGCAGGCTAAACAATCCCAGTTCCCTCAGCCTCTCCTCATAAGTCATGTGCTCCAGCCCCCTAATCATTTTTGTGGCCCTCCGCTGGATTTATCCACATCCTTCTTGTAGTGTGGGGCCCCAAACTGGACACGGTACTCCAAATGAGGCCTTCTCCAGTGCTGAATAGAGGGGAATGATCACATCCCTCGATCTGCTGGAAATGCCCCTACTTATACAACCCAGAATGCCATTAGCCTTCTTGGCAACAAGGGCACACTGTTGACTCATATTCAGCTTTTCGTCCACCGTAACCCCTAGGTCCCTTTCTGCAGAACTGCTGCCCAGCCATTCGGTCCCTAGTCTATAGCAGTGCATGGGATTCTTCCGTCCTAAATGCAGGACTCTGCACTTGTCCTTGTTGAACCTCATCATATTTCTTTTGGCCCAATCCTCTAATTTGTCTAGGTCCCTCTGTATCCTATCCCTACCCTCCAGCGTATCAACCACTCCTCCCAGTTTAGTGTCATCTGCAAACTTGCTCAGGGTGCAGTCCACACCATCCACCTTACCGTCCATTCATCCAGCCCAGACTTCTGGATGTCGTCCTCTGGAGGAGACTTTAAATAGGAGTCAGCGTGGAATATTTTATCTTCCAGCTAAGCAGAAGTGAGCAGCAGCGACCTCCATTTCAGGGGACTTGACGGTGCTGCTCTCAAAAAGCTTTACAAAAGAACTTCCTCCATGCCACAGAGGGGGAAA